>NC_091821.1:378959697-380204697 GCF_038994185.2 Dermacentor albipictus | reverse complement strand
CGAGAAAGTAGTCATTTCTGCAGGATGAATTCAGCGGTTGTGTAATGCGCTTTGAGCCGTCTGTAGCCTGTGCTGCCAAACTCCAAATCTTGGGAAAAGGGCGCGCGTTCGACGCCACACTGAGCTGCCGACTCTTACTGGCATTAAACGCCAACGATAATAAATAGAACAGTGTAGAAGCATTCGCACCACGTTCATAGTTAATGCATTGCACATTTCAAGAGGCCATCGAACTTCCATGGCACGCTGCAGTATTCATGTATTGCAGGCCGCCTAGCTGTACTGTCAGCGTTGATTCGTGACATAAACGTATGCTGCACTTTTGTCCGCTTTCGGTCATTAAAAGGTGTTAAGGAAATGTCATCCGCAATAATGTTACGCCGCGGTCTCAGAGCTAGACGCGCGAATGGAGTGCATGTTATTATGACAGCCAGTCCGTACGACCGTGTTGTCAGTTGCTGATAGCATCGGTATAAGAAGCAGGAAATAGGAAACGCTCGAATTATCAAACTTCGTGTCGCCTGCGACAGGACTCTGTGCCACAATGTCTTCTACCTTGACCTTCATACGCTCACAACCACACCAACTGAAGTGGATCATCCTCAGTGACTCCCATACGTCTTAGAGCATTACAACTTGAGAAGCGCTACTAAAGGTGATCGTGCTATAGCATATGAAGTGCAAAAGACATCTGCCAAGGCGATAGACTTTCATCGTAAGATTTTATTTCAGTGGGTTTTTAGTCCCTGTGGCATTTCAGGCAGCACGGTCGCCGATAATTTAGTACACGTGACGCATAACGAATATGAGGAAAATACCAAACTCGTAAAGCGATGAACTTCACAGTTTTCGTCAAAGTTCAGGCCAAATGTAAGGAAATAGTTGGTTTGAAAACTGTGGACGAAACGTTGTTCCATTTAATATTAATGGAAAAATACCATTCAATATTCCTGCGGTGGTACGTCAGTCCTATATGCCGACATAGTACTAAACACTCCAAGTCTACACTATAGGCACTGCGCGCAGAAAGCGTTGTTTTACATCAAATAGGCGTGGCCGAAATTTCTGTGCCCTTGCTTATCAGAATATGTTTAGCGTCTCTTGTTACGCTGCAGTATTCATGCTATGCATCGAAAAAAAAAAGAAAGACAAAGGGATAAATTTCGCGCTCTGGACAAATAGCCGTTTTCACAGGAAAAAATATTGGGGACATGCTTAAAAATTGACAGTCACTTCAGTATTCTTATGGGATTTGAATGCAAAAGCACTATGACTTCTCTAATTGGTTACGTCCATGATACGTGAATTCATACATTGTCACGTGTCCTCCACAACTCTACCTTAATCCACCTCAATCCAACTTGCTATAACTTGTGCCAACCTTAATTCACTTTAATACTTAATCCTAAACTATATTGAGGCGCCATTGCCGGCTCACCATCGCAATCTTTATGTAACCCAAGTTAATCGACCCAACTTTTCTTGCAGGGTGAAATAGAAATGTGCAGATCCAACGCACATGTTGGAATCTATGTGATGCGAAGCTTTATTAAACTGGTTAATTTAATTTTTTAGAACTAACGGCGATGCGTTCAATTTCGTCTACTGTCATCGTAGTACGTGGCGTGTAATCACATACAATATTTATGTTCATCGACCACAAAGGTCACAGCTATGTTGTCACAGAATTCACACAACATCAAGCAACATTTGAGGCTTCTGTACCTCTTGCCTCACAGTGGGGCATACTCATTCTGGGGCCTTGGCCGAGAACGAGCCCACAGCCGGTGGCCAATACCGGATGACTAAAAAAAGAAAATCAAAGAAGCCATCAAGTGACACGACATTGATAGATCGACATGGGCTTTAAGGATATCTGTGAGCCGACATCATAAGTTCAGGCTTTATGTAGGAAGAGTTTTTGTTTTTGCACAATGGATCAAAGCAGAAAGCTGGGCTAGTTGGTGTATCATCATTATTGAAAAGACTAGCGCAATATAGCAGGGACAAAGACAGTTGCAGAAAACCGGTTGGACAAAACCGGTTGCAGAACGCCGGTTTTCCGAAAGAGATCGTGACGGCTGTGGCGGAATGCCTTCTGAAAGAAATCAGAGCAGGTGGACGTCCTGGCGTAGCAGCCGAAAAAAGCTGCAAGAAGCTGAAACGTACAGCTATTCCGTACGTGCACCAGCTATCGCACCGGCTGAGGAAAGTTGGTGAAAAGTGCGGCGTGGACGTGATGTTCACTGCCCCCGAAAAGCTGGTGCGCATGTGCAAAGCCGTAAACGAGAAGCATAAACCGGTCTGCGCCAAAAAACATGAATGCAAGTTTGTACCCTGCATGGTTGGGGTCGTGTACCGCATACCTCTCTCATGCGGTAGATGCTACGTGGGGCAGACTGGACGCTGCCTAAATGAACGGCTACGAGAGCACCGAACGCTAGTAGATTCATTAGCGGGGGGCGGCCATTTGGCCATGCACTGTAAGCGATGCGGGTGCGTGCCTGCGTTTGACGCCACGTGTGTGCTTGGTAGGGGAGGCACAAGGTGGGGGCGCGAGATTAGTGAGGCATATCACATAGACAGGGAGGGTGATAACTGTGTCAGCACGGCTTCACTTGCCTTGTCCAGAAAAGAAAAAAATGTACTTACAGATCAGTCTGCCACATTTTGATTAGAATGAGTTTGTACTATTCTAACACTGTGTGCGCATGCACCAACGAAATGTATATATGTACCTTCTCTTGCTGTAAAAAACCAGTTGATGTTTAGCGCTCGTCCTGTCGTCTTCTCTGTCTTTGTCCCTGCTATATTGCGCTAGTCTTTTCAATAATGCACAATGGAATCGCGCATATTTGGTCAGCATACAAGGGTTGATGAAGTCGAGGGCCTGGCGAACTCTCGTCTGGTCGCGAAGAATCTTAATTGCCGAGAACAGGAAACAAACGCCGACCAAGGTGCTTTTTTTTATTGTTTACTCATGTTTCCCCCCCCCCCTCCCTCGGAAATCTTAACCCGATCTGCGCTCGCACTTTACGTCATGCACTCAACCGGGTATAACCTCGCTCTATAACCTCGAACCGCGAACGAATAGCCTCGAATAACCTCGAACCACGAATAACCACGAATAACCTCGAACTAAGCAATTGAAGTTAATCAACAAGCGTAAGACAGCTGACATAAGGAAGTATAATATGGATAGAATTGAACATGCTCTCAGGAACGGAGGAAGCCTAAAAACAGTGAAGAAGAAACTAGGAATTGGCAAGAATCAGATGTATGCGTTAAGAGACAAAGCCGGCAATATCATTACTAATATGGATGAGATAGTACAAGTGGCTGAGGAGTTCTATAGAGATTTGTACAGTACCAGTGCCACCCACCACGATAATGGAAGAGAAAGTAGTCTAGAGGAATTCGAAATCCCACAGGTAACGCCGGAAGAAGTAAAGAAAGCCTTGGGAGATATGCAAAGGGGGAAGGCAGCTGGGGAGGATCAGGTAACAGCAGATTTGTTGAAGGATGGTGGGCAGATTGTTCTAGAGAAACTGGTCACCCTGTATACGCAATGCCTCATAACGTCGAGCGTACCGGAATCTTGGGAAAACGCTAACATAATCCTAATCCATAAGAAAGGCGACGCCAAAGACTTGAAAAATTATAGACCAATCAGCTTACTGTCCGTTGCCTACAAACTATTTACTAAGGTAATCGCAAATAGAATCAGGAACACCTTAGACTTCTGTCAAGCAAAGGACCAGGCAGGATTCCGTAAAGGCTACTCAACAATAGATCATATTCATACTATCAATCAGGTGATAGAAAAATGTGCGGAATATAACCAACCCTTATATATAGCTTTCATTGATTATGAGAAAGCATTTGATTCTGTCGAAACCTCAGCAGTCATGGAGGCATTACGGAATCAGGGTGTAGACGAGCCATATGTAAAAATACTGAAAAATATCTATAGCGGCTCCACAGCCACCGTAGTCCTCCATAAAGAAAGCAACAAAATCCCAATAAAGAAAGGCGTCAGGCAGGGAGATATGATCTCTCCAATGCTATTCACAGCATGTTTACAGGAGGTATTCAGAGACCTGGATTGGGAAGAAATGGGGATAAAAGTTAATGGAGAATACCTTAGTAACTTGCGATTCGCTGATGATATTGCCTTGCTTAGTAACTCAGGGGACCAACTGCAATGCATGCTCACTGACCTGGAGAGGCAAAGTAGAAGAGTGGGTCTAAAAATTAATCTGCAGAAAACTAAAGTAATGTTTAACAGTCTCGGAAGAGAACAGCAGTTTACAATAGGCAGCGAGGCACTGGAAGTCGTAAGGGAATACATCTACTTAGGGCAGGTAGTGACTGCGGATCCGGATCATGAGACAGAAATAATCAGAAGAATAAGAATGGGCTGGGGTGCGTTTGGCAGGCATTCTCAGATCATGAACAGCAGGTTGCCATTATCCCTCAAGAGAAAAGTGTATAATAGCTGTGTCTTACCAGTACTCACCTACGGGGCAGAAACCTGGAGGCTTACGAAAAGGGTTCTACTCAAATTGAGGACGACGCAACGAGCTATGGAAAGAAGAATGATAGGTGTAACGTTAAGGAATAAGAAAAGAGCAGATTGGGTGAGGGAACAAACGCGAGTTAATGACATCTTAGTTGAAATCAAGAAAAAGAAATGGGAATGGCAGGACATGTAATGAGGAGGGAAGATAACCGATGGTCATTAAGGGTTACGGATTGGATTCCAAGGGAAGGGAAGCGTAGCAGGGGACGGCAGAAAGTTAGGTGGGCGGATGAGATTAAGAAGTTTGCAGGGACGGCATGGCCACAATTAGTACATGACCGGGGTTGTTGGAGAAATATGGGAGAGGCCTTTGCCCTGCAGTGGGCGTAACCAGGCTGATGATGATGATGATGAAGCAATTGCTTCGTTCTTCGTCATAAGCAAGGCTCCCGCATGGCATAGAGTTTTTTGCAATAACCGCTAGAGGGAAGTCCGGCGCTGCAATCCTTCAGCCACCATGGGAATGATGGGAAGTACTTGGATTTATCTGATCTTCGTGCTTGTGGATTTGAAACGTTCTTGTGTCGTTGTTTATCACGGCTTATATGCCTTCATTGTCGCAAATTTCAGAGCAATCCATACTTTTAGAAGTGCAGAAGATGCTGCCAACTGGCACAATCGCTGCTAATTGCAACGGTTCAGCGTGTGAGGTGGCCAAATCGAAACGCGCCAAGCGTCTTAAGGCACTGGCTTGCCCGCGATAGATTCATGAGGGCGTTTTATGTCGCTTGTCAGTGCATGCATCCGTGGCTAATCTGCATTATCGGGATTCTGTGCTAGAGACTCTGTCTTCGAATCCTGCCGTCGGACGATTTTAATAATATTGCTTTAATTATTTACGACGCATTATATTGTTGAAAATGACGAGCTTACAAAGTCACGAAGCCGTTTGAAGCCGAAACGACGAAGTTTAGGCAAATCCATGTACTTCCCATAATTCCCGTGCTAGCCAGCGTTCATTCGAGTAATTATTCCATGAAACTCGACGCCGTGTGGGGACCGAGAGGTCAGTTATAAAAAACAAAGCACCTTGGTCGGTGTCTGTTTCCTGCTCTCGTCATACAACGGCTATATAAGTCTTTTCGCAGTTACTTTATCCGGCTCACGTATAACATCTGTATATATATACATATACATATACATATATATATATATATATATATATATATATATATATATATATATATATATATCCACAAATATATCCGCCGAGATACTAGCCACCAGCCACGCCAAACGCGGGAAGGTAGGCTGAGAATGAATGAACTCTGAGGCCTTCCGGGCCAAAACCACGATTCGATTATGAGGCGCGCCGTAGTAAAGGACTCCGGAACACTTTCGACCGGAGTCCCGGTCTAAATCATCATAATTTCATTTATCAATCATTTGATAACCTTTATACGTGCCCCCAATGCACGAGAAACAGGGGTCTTTGCATTCCGCCACGATCAAAATGCGGCCGCCGTGACCGGGATTTGATCCCTCGACCTCTTGCATAGCAGCGCAACACCATATATCCGCTAAGCCACCACGGCGGGTGGGCATAGCGGAGAAAGCCTCGCATTAAGAAGTAAACTGGAGCGTACGTTGTAAGGTAAAACATCGACACGGTCATTGAGGCGGGTGGAGACCCATACCTGATCGAAACTGGAATCCCTACGTGCCTGTACAGCGATGAAGAGACGTTCCGCTGGGCAGTCGTCAAAATTCCGCCTTGTTCGAACAGAGCTGTAATCTCACACTCGCAGCTTCGTAAAATATGCGATTCTCCTTACACGTCCCTTTCGAGCGCGCCCGTGTCTTTGTATCGTGGCTATGCACGAGCGTGAGCTCCCGACCTTCGGTGCGGTGTTGAGCAAGGGGGCTGCGAAATAACGCGAAGAGGGTGAGAAAATACCGCTGCGCGCGAAAGGCGAAAGCGCGCCCTGCTCTTATCGACGTTTTCCCTGGGCGTCGAATGCGCCCGAGTACAACGTGCGAACGCAGTGGTGTACGTTCGATCGTCGCGCCTGCATCGTTATCGGCCCGCGCTATCGTGGCTGCGGACGTCATCTCCTTTGATAAACGAGCGCTGGACAAAGACGGAAATTTTCTTCCCTGGAGTATGCGATTGATAGCTGCGCCATTGAAGCGAGTGGTAACGCCTTTACACCTTTCAAACTTACGTGATGGCGAAATTACGGGTGCCTTTCACCGAAACTCGGCGCATTTATATAGTTGTAGCTGTCTTTTGAGATACAAGGCACCTTATAGTATTGTGAAGTCTTCCTGGCGTTCGCTCCGCCTGAGATATACTTGTGATCCCTTTGTTCCTCTTATCGCTGGATAAGAAGGTTGGTGAAATATAAGATAGGCATATAAGGGCCCGAGTCCCCACACAATTCTTACTTTCGGTGAAGCACAAGGGTTCATACACGCTACAGGCTACACTGCACATTCGATGCTGTCCATGCGCGCACGGCTCTAGCTGGCTCCGCAGCGAATAAGTCCGTTCGTCTTTAAGGCACGCGCAATCTATTCACAAATGTGCTACGTCTTCTAGCTGCTGCGCAGACCTTGCCTATTCATTCTAGCAACGTACCGCTTTCTAAATCGTGAGAATGGCTACGCCATCACTCCAAATGTACAGATTACCGTGACGCACTGCCTTTATTGTCAAATATGGAAGTCTGATGGGCCTACTCAGAGCGGTAAAAAGGTGCGGGCGGGGGGGGGGGGGGGTGATGGATTATTGGTCTAGCTTTTGACAAGGTACCCCTCAGTAAAGAGGACCACTCGTACACAAACCATGAACTTTGGCCAAGGCGCCATCCTGTGATCGAGTGAAAATTTGTTGGGTCCTAAAAGTGTGTAATTGTATACCTTATTTATGTCAAGAAAATCAACTTTCAGTATAAACTCAACTTTCCAGCCAAGTACCGTCTGAAAAAGCCCCTTCATCACCCTCACGGACCTTTTGTTCCCCCTTTGAAAGATCAATCAATCAATCAATCAATCAATCAATCAATCAATCAATCAATCAATCAATCAATCAATCAATCAATCAATCAATCAATGATAAAACATTTAAAGAAAAACACTTTATACAAACAGCCAAAGACTCTGTAAGTCCTGTGTCTTCTTTTTATTTATTTATTTTAGTGTGTGTTTTGCCTCTGGCCCGAATGAAAATCCCTTCGTATGCAAGAATGGTTCATAAGAACGGGCGTGGGACAGGCTGTAACAAATGAAATTGCAGCGAAGGACGCCTCCGTCCGTTGGCCTGGGACAAGTATAGTTCAACAAGGCTGACTCTTGGGCTAGTTGGTACGGTTGTCCTGTGTCTCTGTCACGTCCTTGTCTTTTCGAATTGCACTAAAGGCTTTGTCATTATGAAGAAAGTACAGTTCGAATGAAAATGCAACTCCTAAGCCGGTGCTTGCTGGACTTAAAGTCGAACGTAATTAGGCGGCTTACCCACTACTATACCATGAACGGGATATCCCGTTCAAGGTATAGGTCCAACACACAGCTGGAAGCTATGGAATATTCCCTAGCTTCCAGCGGAGCTTTCGAAGTTTTCAGCTGCTTTGCATCGTTTGCTAATATGCCTTCTGGTGTATGCAGCCAATAATTGTGCGCCGTGTATTGCACTGTACTAAACTGTCTTGTGCGCTGAGTTGCCATCACGCATAGGACATTCGTCAAATAACTTTTATCTTTAAGAACTCACATCGCAACAAGTTGAACGGCCAGTATTTATTGTACAGTATTACCTATACCTAATGAACCAGCTTGATATGCATTCTTGAAATATTCTGTATCCTCCAGAACTCTCCTCACAGCCAGTTACAGGGCCAGGATTAGTTAGGTGCATTTAGCCAAGAGTTGTTCGACATGTAGCTAAATTGATTCTGATCGTCGCGCTGATAATTAGTGCTCTAAGGGACGCTTTGTGTAGTTTGATATACCAGGTGTTCTTTTTTAGTTGTTTTTGTTGTTTTAGATTATACAGAAAATTAGATAATTGCATGGGGCGGGTAGCCTAATTGTAGTTATTGAGCTGGATTGCTCAATGGCATACATTACTGGCGTGAGAAATCCAAATGCATAATCGCATAAGCAGTAAAGATTTACTATTTAAGTTTTTAATTATTTACTTGACGGCGGATATTACAATTTACTTTTGTAGCTGGTGCGTTCGCAAGACATTTCGACTTGAAACGATATGGCGGGGTGACACTGTAGTTTCGAGATATTCATTCGCATAGTGTGTTACGAAATACATTCGTGTTCCAGCTATTTTTGTGCTTCAATGCGTAAAACGGCGTTTTGTTAAAAAGTGCAAGCGCAAAAGCGTAACAAATGTGCATTTTTACCGCAAGTTTGATGGCTCATAACTAGAAAACGGTGCCATCTTCAGAATTCGTTCCCAGTGGATATGTCTTGCAAACTCGCCGGCTACAGTTGATAAGTCGCTATATATCCTGTAATGCAATTGGCTAAAAAAAAGCTCGGGGCGCATTCACACCTGCGGTTGACAGCTGGGGTGCGATCGGAGATGGTTGTTCGGCGCGTTCGTTCGGTTGCCGGCGCGCGCGATTGGCCTACTCCGCGCTGACGTCGCCAGCCGCGGGGCGCCACCCCGTTTTTGGTGACGTCAAAATGACGACACGCTCCTGTCAATCATCCGCCCACCGAGCATTTCGTCCGAACGCGACGGGAGTTGAGAAGTTTGGAGCGATCATACGGCTTCGCATGGCGCGTCTGGTGGATTGGATTGGATCCAACAGGCAGGCCGCCTGTTGGATTTCGGCTGCGGAATGGCACGTTTGAATCCGATCCATAGCTAATTCTAGAAAATTGCGCTTCCGTTGGAAACTTAGGTTGTTGCGCTGGCGTTTCTAGAGGAAGGAGGAGAGCGGGTGGCGGTGCGAAACGCGTTTGAAGAAATGACAGAAAGTGAATTCCGGCGTCGTTTTTCTTTCTCGAAACAAATAATTCGTTGGTTGCACAGAGAAATCGACAACATCATCGGTGCCAGCGAGCCACTGGGATGTTGTCGCTGCCTCTTGAAAAGTGCGCCACTCTACCCGTCATTTTTTTTTCTTTTTCCTTCTCGCCGTGCGCGACACCGCCTAGGGACGACGCAAAGAACCTAATAGTTATAAATTGCAGTAGTCACACGTACTGCTATTTGAAAACGTGTTTGGGTTTGAGAAGAAAAAATACATTTTTTTTAGACAAAGATTTCATTCAATTGGAAGACGAGAAACATTTGGCTTTGTAGTATACTGTTTGCAAGCAGACGACAAACGACGGAGGTAAACTTCCGGGGAGGTGACCGCTTCCTGATTGGCAGCTCTCTCCGCCCCGCTGTCACAAATTTTGCATACTGCAACTTTGTGACGTTGCAGCAACTGAACAGAACGCGTATCGAACAAAATATCTCCGATCGCGCCCCTGCAAGGCACGCGACCGACCGCGACTGGCGACCTAGGAGAGACTGACGGCGACCGATGTTCACGACGGCTAGTGCGATCTGCCCGCCGCCAAACGGAAATGCCTCGCGACTGACGCCGTTCATGTCTGCTCGCACAGCCACTTCGATAGATAAGCGTAAGCGATGGATTACGATTACGTAATCTATCGATAAGCGATAGATTACGACGTCCTACATTTGGCGGCGCTGTTTCGATTCAGCAGCTTTTTGCATTGCACTTTGCGCTCCAGTCGCGCAACTGAAAAATAGAGCAGCGAGCAACTGACCCAAAATCGTCGCTTTCTTTTTTACCAAAGCGACCATTTGCGACCACGCACTTGCGACCGGTCGCTTGGGGATTAACTTGGTTGCGCGACCTGTGTGAGTCGCCGGTGTGAATAAGCCTTTCATTAATGACTTCTCTGCAGTGATTCAATTATCTATTTTGACTTTTCGTGTAAGTCATGTCCGCCTTTTCGAGTAATCCAGCTCAATCGCTAGAAGTTGCCACTGACAATTAAAGAAAATCCGGGCCCGAGAAAGGGCGGAACATCACGGCGTTCCTGCCCAGACTTGGACGCGGCCAGCGGCTTCCGCGGGTCCCCGATAGGGGCCTCCGCCGAAGCTCCTCAGGATCAAATAAAGTTCATTGTCTGTCTGTCTGTCTGTGTTGTGACAAAAATAAAAAGAAAAGAAAAGAAACGAAAAAAAAGGCGACCCTAATCTTTAGCTTAAGTGTCTCTTAGTGGCACTCGCACCTCAGCGTTGGTGTTCGTTAGGTTAGGCTAAAGCCCCTTAGACTTTGTAATGTAGCGACACTCCTCTCCTCCGCCTTCACTCCTCCTCGTTTCTCCTCTCTTTCACGCTCCCTCCTCGACCGTGGCGCCGTCTACATTGCTCGAGCGTAGCAACGGCGCCAACATGCGCTCCTGGCCACTCCCTAGACGCTTCTCGAGCAAAAATGGCGCTGATGCACGGTGCGAGGGCACGTGATGCTATTAGGCCAATAGCGACCCGGCGTCGGCCTCGGCCAGAGCGAGCGAGGAGGAGGCGGCATTCTTCAAAGCGTGCGGCTACATTACAAGGGGCTTCCTTCCCCTGGCACGATATGCGGGTGAGGAGCGAAGGAGGGTGAAGAGGAATAAAGGGGCTTTAAAGAGGAAGCGCAGCGCGCGCCGCCTGGTGGCGCGTAGCCGCACACGAAGCGCGCTTTACGCGTCCTCTCCGGTGCTGACGTCAGAGCATCTGCATCTAACGAGCGCGCGCGCGCTGCTGTTGCAAGCAAGCGAGCGAGCAGATGCGCACCAGGAGAGGATAAGCGAGAGAGGAGGCAGTGACGCCACACCCGCTCTCGTAGGCAGGTGTTGTCTATGCCATGCAACTATTTTCCATTAATTAGCCGATTAAATATCATGCCACCTTGTTGCGCGTCGTCATTAGTGGTGTCATTACTACTGCTTTTTACTTCCGGGTTTCCAGGCGTTTCGCAAAAGTCGTGCTCGCGTAGCGGGTCTCTGAAGTTTACGATACCAGTCTGTGCTTTGGTTTGCTGTAATCAGTGATTTCTGCCTTAATTCTGATTATTCCAGACACTTCAGTAACTCACTTTGTAACTAAACTTATGCTCTGATATCATATCTATAATGAAACCTGTGAATCTTGTGCTGTACTATTTTTTCTATCTCTTCCTGATTTATTTTGAATTTCGTCCCCCGATCATCTCAGCAGGTGAACCAGAAAAAAAAATTAAATTATGGGGTTTTACGTGCCAAAACCACTTTCTGATTATGGGGCACGCCGTGGTGGAGGACTCCGGGAATTTCGACCACCTAAGGTTCTTTAACTTGCACCTAAATGCTGGTGCTGCTCATGAAACAAGAGTGTCACTCGGTCACTCGGTGCTCATGCCACTAAAGGAAAGAAAGAAAGAAAGAAAGAAAGAAAGAAAGAAAGAAAGAAAGAAAGAAAGAACGTATGAATGAAGACGCCTGGTATAAACGTTCTACGTACGTCTGAGTGTCTTTTCTCGTCGGTGGCGTCACTCCCACACTGAAGCTTTTGCCGGATTTTCTTCGGTTATTCAAGGTTGTGGTGTGCAAAAAGAGCACGTATTGCGGCGGGGGCGGCAACTATTAGGGTGCGCCGGGTGACGTTGCTGACGCGTTGACTTGCAGAGCTTTCAGCAGCCCCGTGAACGAGCAGTCCGACGAACGACGCGAGCTCGCAGCTGCACAAAATCGACCGTCAGAAACGTTCACCACACGAGCGTATAGCACGCCCTTCTTTTTTCTAAGCGCTGCAGTTGAAACCAGCTCGACGTGGCGTCGAATGTGGCATAGTAGTCTGCCTCACAGCAGCCTGCATACTTCTCCGTCTCGATCGTCGCGTTCATTTACATGTCGCATTCCCGCGGCATACTCGTTGCATTGCCCTCACGAGGTGAACGTTTTGACGCTAGAATGCGCCGAGGAAAGGTGGCAAGGTGCCCTATCGCAAGCTGTCTTCACGCCAGCTGTTTTTTATAGACTCCCTAAGCAGGATTCCGACTCCGCGCAACGGCGCCGTTTTGCGGACCGTTTCACAAGGCACGTTTCCCGAGGTGCGGTTAAATACGTATAGTCGAGCGGCCTCTGCAACCAACGTATCTACACGACAAAATGACCTGTATAACGAAGGAATAATTATGTCCCGGTTTTATTGCGAGCTGTGCGCGGCGCAACCTTTACAACGAAGCGACCAATATAACGAAGGATTTTGGAGGCTCCAAGCACTTCGTTATGAAGTGCTGTACTCCGTTTAATATTAGCGTGCGATGCTGTGGAAACTACGTAATAAGTTCCGTCATCAAAATCTATTAAATCGAAACCTTTACCAGCCGCGAACTTGCGATTTCGCCGTGGCCGTGCTCCGAGGAGGCACATGACGTCACATCGCGTTCCTCGTCACATCGCGTTCCTCGTCGTTGCGTTCGCCTCCGCTCGATTCGCCAACTGCGTCGCATGCCTGATAACATGTTGTAGGATTGAAGAGGAGAGCTCGCGTGCGCCGTAACCACAGTTGAGGCGGCAGTATGGACGGCGACAATTCTGATAAGCAGGAGGAGGCCTGGAATCGACATCGGAACGAGATGAAGAGGAAACGAATCACCCAGGAAACAGACGAACAGCGCGCCGAACGACTGGCTAAACGCCGCAACATAGCTAGACGACCAGACTAACCTGGACTTGCAAACAAGATTAACCAAGGCTAACCTTGCTATGCCTTAGCTTTCGCTACGTATATCCTGGAATAGCCGAGCTAAGCCACTGCCAATTTTCGTTGCTTGCGTTTCATGGTCAAGCTTCATGGTCACGAAAGAAAGAAATCACAAAAGAGAAACAACGAAACGCAAAATGATCTAAAAACAACGTGTTAACAACCGTATAACACTACTTTGTTCATTTTTTTAAGGAGCAAAATTTTTTTTCATGTATAACTGAGCCTAAATAAAGAACACGTAATTCCTAGTAAAATACAATGAACGATTTCTTGATACGAAGTTACTACACGAAGTCTTGCTAACTTATACAGCGTGGTACCCTATATATGTTAAAGAGGAGTGAAACGTCGCATTTGTTTTTCGAGCAAGTAGGTCACGTGGCAGGTGATTGAGATTGTCCGCGCATCCTCCTGCGCATGCGGCTCCACAAAGTTAAGTCTGAAGCAAACTGACTCATTGTGAAACTGGCTCAGGCTTACTAGAACACACAAGCTCATTAAACGCTGTTTAAGACCCAACCACACAAAAACGTCAGCACGCGCTCTCACGCGCCGCGCTGTTATTGGTGTCGCACCGCAACCGACGGAAGAAAAAGGCACGCATCCACACGAAGAGCGTGCTACGGCTTGCTGCTGTGCGTTCGTTTGTTAGCCGCGGCGCAGTGGGTAGCTATAGACGAGGCAACCTAAAGTTTGCCCGCGCGGCACCAGCGCCGAATGCTCCCCTAGCGGACCGATGGAAGTTTGGAGGGTCGTCGCTGCGCTAGCGCGCGCCTGTGTTCTGCACGGCGGGAGCGCTCGTGCGCGTGGTTTTTGCGATGCCGAGTGCGACCTCATCAGCCAGGAAAGGTGGCACGCAATAGTGATGTGTCGTTGATTGCCACAGCAGCCTCGAAAACACTAAAGGTCGTACGCCGCCCGTGAAGTTCTACAGATTTCCTGGGAAGTGGTACGAGAAGGACAGACGACAAGCATGGATAACTGCAGTGCGCCGAGTCAAGTAAGTCTCATACTTTCGCATTCGCGTGTAATATCTTGAAAGCGGAATAGTCATATGCCTGTTTTTAGTGCACGGCCGTTTGTTTAGTCGTGTCGCGTTGTTGAATTGTGGTGGCATCCGCCGTTTGTTAGCGGTAAATGCAGGCGTGTTGCGCCGCTAAGCTCTACGACGCGTGCTCGATTCCCAGCCACGGCGGCCGCATTTCGATAGGGGCAAAATGCAAGAACACCCTTGTTACCGTGTGCTTTGATTTTTGTGCACGTTAAAGAACCCCCAGAGCTTAAGATTATTCCTGAGACTCTCCATTACAGCGGGCCTCATAATGATTTCGTGGTTTTGGCATGGTTTTGGCACTTAGAACCCCCGAATTTATTTGATTGCACTGTGCCTTCCCTCGCGATCGGCATGGACGAGCTCAAGAGAATTATTTCCTTTTTACAAACGCTGCAACCTAAATTACTAGTTGTGCAGGTAACGAAAGGGGCCGCGCGCTACTTTTGTGTGGTAGCAGACCGTATTTAATGCAAGCCGCGGTCGTCGCGTGCGTCGGGAAGCGGCAGATCGGAAAGCAGCCGCTCGAGACGTGCGCGTTATGTTTGCTGTTTGCCCATGCTTTCTAAGTATCTAAGTGTGCAAGTATCATAACTTGTAGTGGTACCACTCTTGTAGAATAATATATGCACACAATCACAGGAACGTTACCTTTGCAAACATATTATTGGGAGTAATTTAATCCCCACAACAAATAGGCACACATACTGTTTCATTCATATGCGATGCAGATGGAAGCGGCGCCAAACAGACCAATGGCAATCACAACAGTCTTCTCAGCAGTCAGCACCACCGGGACATGTGCTTTCCTACTGCAGCGACGCAGCTCTTGAGCAGCGGCAAGACACGTGTGAAACAGACTCCAGAACAAGCCTTTGTGAAGTGACGGAACCGTCAAGAAGCAGCCCAATGGATCTGCAGTCATCGAGTAGTACGACAACAGAAGTTCCTGCTGCCAGTGTGACTTATGTTGTAATTGAAATAAAAGTGGCTAAATTTCTGAACATGGTGCGTACCTCTAACTCGACGTCGTCTACGATCTTGTCGGACACCTGTGACACGCACTTGGCTTTCACTATCACATCACCGTCCACAATTTGTTCAACGCCGTACACGTTCGGAAGCAGACGCTCCCCTATCGTGAGGTTGCCGCCACGAAAAAAAAGCTGTCTGCGTCGGCAGCCTTCTTGAAACCGCACGGCAATCTTTGCGTCGCTGTTGCGCAAGCAGGCGATCTGCCGCCGTCGAAAACGGAGCGCCGTGAGCACGAGCAGCGAAGAAAAGCGCGGACAACACAATGTAAACAAAGCGGAGACTGCGCCACGGCGCGACCGCGCGGCTTGACGCTTCCACATTGGGGGCGCTGTCAGGAGGCGCAGTAGTGCCGCCTGGCCATGGTTTTCTCGTCTATAGGCATAGAAGAATGGCAATCGAACAAAATAATTCATAACTTATAATCTGTTTTCCCTCGCAGCGCCCTATACTGTAATGGCTTCCATTATAGCATGGGGCCCTGCTAGCGGTTCATTAAATTCCATCGGGACGCCGTCCGAAAAACACCTGTGTTCGAAGCAAAATTTAGCGATAGCGAAGAGAGCACTAGGAGGAAACCTCGTTCCCAAAACGACGTTGGACCGCAACGCTCACGCGGGGTCACATCACATGGGCAGGTCCTAGGGTGCCTCGATGCCAGCGCCGCCGTTCAGGGTGGTGCCATCCTTTGACCACCCCACGCCGCCTCTTTCTCGCTGCGACGCCATATTGAATGACGGCGGGCGGTCAGAGTGGTCGCAGTTGATCGGTGCTAACAGCTGAGCTTGCGTTGTTCGAGGCACTCGCTGGTGGTTCAACTTGTTTGACAGTGTTCGACTGTATGACTGACAAGCTTGTCAAGTCCACTGAGCCATCATGACGGGCTGTTGTGTGCCAATGTGCTCCGGGTCAACACGTAAAGGCCTGCGTTGTTTTCGCTTCCCCCGGGACTCGGAGCGAAGAAAGAAATCGGAAGCTCAAGTAAAGCGGGATCGGTGGAACGCAACTGACAGCTCATATATCTGCGAGGTGAGTTGCAAAACAGTTAAGTCTTATCGATCCGTATTTTGCAATTAAAGCAAACTCGCGTACGCCGCTGCTGCATAGGCAGCGTATAGGTACACGCATACGTACGGGCGCGAGCGTGTTTTTCGTTTTGAACTTAGCTTTTCTACGCGAGTAGTGCCCTGATTATAGAGTCGGATGAGGGTGATTTTTATTCGCGGAATATTTAACACTAGCAAAAAATCGTAACGTCGCACACCTGTTTTATATTTTCACAGAAAGCACTGGCGTCTCTTTTGCAAAGTCCGCGTCGCTGTTGTTTAAATAGCAGAGTTACTTTTACGTTAAGCGAAAATAGACGAACCAAAAGTTAAGTGCTCGTTATTTGCTACTGAAGGCACACACTGCTTCGTCTGGAGAGTGCGGCTGTTGTGCTGGTGCCACTCGAAGCCCTGCGGTTTTCTTTGAGATCTCAGTAGATAATTGCGGCTCTCATGTCAAAGTGCATAGAGGATTTCTTTTTTATTGGTATATAATTGCATCGTGCTATTCGAAAGCGACGTAGTCGATGTTATGATCGCGGGCATATTTGCACTACGCTGTTCGTAAGCAGACCTTATCGCTGCATGTTCGTTCCCGATCGTGGTTGCTATTCCGTGACGGAGCTAAATACCTAAGCAGGATGTACTCATGTAAACGTGCAGCTAACGCACATTATGGGTCAAATTTTTCCTGAGCTTTCTGGCTGGGCGTCCGTCGTAGCCTGCGCGTTGTTTGGAAACGTGCGAGGTTCGGTAACACAGCAACATTTTTTATGAACATTTTCTGTTAAGCACCGTAAATAACTGCTTATTTTTTACAAGTATTTTTCTATCAGCCCAAACAAACGTGAATAATCGCATTTGGTGTTTTATTTATTTTTTTAGCTCCACTTCGAAGAGGACCAGATTGAGAAAAATAGGCAGGATGGACGCCGCCTGTTAAAGTCTACAGCTCTGCCCACGCTGTTCGACTTTAGACGTGAGTAATAATTGTAGTGGAGCGTATTATTTCCGCGATTTGCAGTTATTTCAATAAGCATTGAGACATGTCTTTTTTATTTTTATCATTAATTCAGCTCAACCTCAGCGAAGGAAACTTCCTATGAGACGGACTGCCGAATGTGGACCTGCTGGCGAGGAAGGCACCAACTCCTCCTCAACACTTGCTACAGACGCTGACCAAGAAAACTCCGCAGAACTGAGTCGAGACAGTACCTCTTCTTTCGAAGAAAATGCAGTCGGGCATGAGAGCAATGAAAATATTTCCTCGCTCTCTGTATGTGAGCTACGAAGGCTCTGCAAGATGCGAAAAAGAGAAACACTGATTTGCATGAAAGCTTGTCGGCATCAAAAAAGAAGTTGAAGACTGCTGCCAGGAAAACAAAGCGGTTAGGAAAAGACCTCTCAGCGCTGACCAAAAATCTGGATTTCTTGAACGAGGACCAGAAGGCTACCTTGAAGAGAAAGAGCAGGAAAGGCGGTAGTGCATGGAGTGCAGAAACCATAAAAAAAGCGCTGCAACTCAAATTTGCTTGTGACACTGTTGGTATACGCGGCATCGTTTGTATGTACCAGCGCCAGCTTGTAAACAGATGTGATTGCACCCCTGTGGGCAATAAACAGGCGAGGAACTCGCAGTTACACTTTGAAAGATTAAATAGCAGACAGGTTGTCTTTGCGAGCAAAGCAAACGGAAACAGCTCGAGCGACCGAAGCGAAACCAACCACCGCGCGCGAGTGGCTGATGACGCGCGGCTGTTATCATAGCGCAGGAATTGAAAAACCAACAGCCACGTAGAAAAAAAAAACAATTTCTTCCACTCGCACGGAGCGGCAGCACCTGCTGGACAACGGATCTTTAAAATGATAGCCAACTGACGGCACACTAATTGTTCAACCTCGACCACTCGGGACTCTAAAATGAATTCGTACAATTACGTCTTCGACCCTCGGATGTTAAAATGGCTATTATGAGTAAAAAGGTGCGCAGTGCAATATTGATAAAAAGATTGTTCAAATCAAAGCACTCGAAGCGCGCCGAGAGCATGAACGGCGCCGTTACGAACGCTAGCGCAGCCGATCCCGTGTGCTTCAATATGGCGGCGCCGTTGAGGTTGTCTCCACCCTGAACGGTGGCGCAGGCATCGAGGCACCCTAGCAGGTCCCTTCCTGCGCGGTCCCGAAAATCTGGCACTGCTAGGTTCCGACGCTGCCACGGGCAGTGATATACAAGTAGCGGGTAAGGGACGATACCCATATGCTAAATGTCGGGCACTAAGCTCTAGCTTATACATTGATAATACAGCGTAGTACCCTAAAGAATGCGTTGAAAAAAAAAGAATAAAACACAAAAGGTGTAGGATTTTAGTGACATACCTTTCTGTTTTTCACTTTTTTCTGTTCTTTCACCAAAATGATTTGATAATGCTGTATTTCTTTTTGTTATACATAAAAATAGTTCTGAATAGTTTGTGTTATACAAGAGAAAAATTTACTTCCTTCCTGGCTAAAGTTTCCTAGACGAAAGAATGGAATATTTGCTTACTGTATAATGGGGGAGTTCTTACGTACCTAGTCCAGCAGGGCTTTTCATTTAATTTCTGCGGTTTCCTATGGGTTGGTTTCTTTCTTTCTCTCTTTTTGCGTGCGTAGCTGCTCATGTTTCAATTGTGCAGGGCATCATGATTGATCAAGAATAGGAATGCGCGTTATATATATATATATATATATATATATATATATATGTGTGTGTGTGTGTGTGTGTGTGTGTGTGTGTGTGTGTGTGTGTGTGTGTGTGTCTGTAGGGCTACTATATCATTTGCGAACATTAGCTTCGAACAATCGCGAGGCTATCTTTAATTATGTCTTAATATTTGCTATAACGAAGCTGGTATGTGCTTATTCATGAGGTACGTCATGTCGACACATACCAGCTCCATTTCATTTATTTACCTTAAAGATCCCACAAGGGGGTATTACATAAGGGGTGGGTGTACATAAAAAAGAAATAAAGCACTCAAATTTGCGACAACACGTACTCAGTCACACTGGCAGAAAAAGATAATGGGCAGGTGAAGCGACGATATAGTGAGGAAGGCCGTTTCAGTCTTTGGCTGCACGAGGGAAAAAAGATGCAGAAAAATTAACAGTTCTCACACGTGTACGGGAAACTTGCAGTTGGTGACCAGTGCCAGGGGATATGTATGCGGGCGGGGTCGTGTAAGGAGCACTATTAAGTTATGAATAGTAAAGCTTATGGAATCGACAAAGTGTTGCTATGCGTCGGCGCACGGATAAAGTTTGCAGCATAGATTCCGCTTTGAGGGTAGCAACACTGACTTCGTGAGAATAAGTTGAGTGGATGAATCTGGCGGCACGATTTTTTACAGCTTGAAGGACATCTACGAGGTATACATTGTGGGGTCTCACACCCGTACTCTTGGGACGAAGGAACTACAATGCAGTAGTGCAAACAATCACAAGGACATTTATTGCACCTTTCATAGATCAATGCTTGCTAGCCGAGTTGCTATCCACAAAACATGCCGATGGGCGGGCGACAAATCGCGGAAGTCCGACTCACTGCGACCGGGTAGCGGGCGAATATGTTCGCCCCTTGATGGATCCCAACGCCTGGCCGTTCGCGCGTACGGTCACGCGTACGGTGGCTCTTTCGCACGAGGCCTCACGAGACGGTCTCGCAGAAGCATGAATCGGGGCACGCGCGGCACGTCCGCGCTGCTTGCCTGTCAGAACCAAAGAGAGAACGCCTTGTCTTACCCGCACCCATAGAGTTTCTCACTACATTACCTAGAGGGAAATCTGGCGCTGCTGCGCTGTGGTATGCATGGGAATGCCGGTATATTGTGGATTCGGATTGACATCGTTCTCGTAGACACAGGACACCTTGAAGACGCGCTTGGCAAGTACCGTTCCGTCTGTCACAATGATTCATTTTCTATTAGAACAGCACGTGAAAAGCTGTTTTAGCTTTATTATTACGCGAAAACATGTTTTGTTTAACTATGAGAACTTGTTATTGTGTGTACGACTACATGTTGCGTAAAAAGTATCAGCGGGCCGCTAAAGTTGGAGGACAGACGACAAGGTTCGCGCTCGCTTTGCTACAGTTGGTCGTCTGTTCTTGCTTTTCTTCGCTTGGTCATGCATCGTGGGTGAGTAAAGATGTAATATGCGTGAATGGAAACATTTTATCAAGATTTTACTTTGAGAACGCGTTATTTGCGCAGCCATATCCACGTTTTAGACGAAGCCTCTTACAACAGCAGCCAACATGAGCCTCGCAGACACATATACCGTCATTCCCATGACGGCACGGTGCCCCCTTAAGAAACTCCCATAGACGGTGGCGCCAGATTACCCTCTAGGTGTTATAGTGAGAAACTCTATGCCCGCACCCAAGTAACTCCGCCGTGAGGCGGCGTTAGCAGCGCAACACTCGCGCCATCTCTCGCACTGCGCTTCAACCACTCCGACCGCCGCGGGTGCCAGGCCACGCGGCGAAGCCACACTGCAGGAGACGGGAGCTGTGCGGGAAAACAAGATATCAGGGGACGCGTGAGAGTCACGCATCCCCACAACTTGATGCGGGGACCATATGGCTGACGCATATTCTAATTTCGAACGGACAAATGACTTGTAGGCTAGTAATTTAAGGTGTTGGGGCGCGTTACGAAGGTGACGTGTTTGAGAAAACTGAGAGTTCTATTTGCCGATGACATTTGTAGCATGTGCATGCCATGAGAGATCATTGGACAACGTAACGACTAAGTATTTGGACGATGTCGCTGGTTGTATAGGTTCGTTATCAATTGTGTACGGGAATGTAACGGGGCGCTTTTGGCGGGTAATGGAAAAAAAGTTCATATTTAGTTGGTTTAAGGGTCATTAGCTACCGGTCGCACTATTCCTAGGCATGGTCTAGATCATGCTGAAGCTTTACTTTGTCGCAATGGTTAGAAATTGATCGGTAAATAGCAGGCTCGTCAGCGAACACACGGATTTGGCAAGATAAGTGTTGAGGCAAGTCGTTAATATATATTAGAAATAGGACCAAGAACATAACTTTGGGGTACACCAGATGTTACAGGAACAGGGTCAGAAGTGAGATTATTAACAAGAACGTGTTGAGATCGGTTAAAGGGACACTAAAGCGAAACAATAAATCAGTTTAGTCTAATGAAGCATTGTTTGAGAAACCTGCCGGCAGTCATTTCAACAAAACACTTTGATTATTAGATGAGAAAATGAAGGTCCAAGTATCAGTATTTGAATTTCGCGCCAAAACCCAAGTGCCGGTACGTCAGGGTGACGTCAGGGATTCCAAGTATGTTTTCGCATTTGGGCCGCGTTGGCTGAATAAAGGTTCCCGAAACTTGCCATGTTTAATATTTGGTTCCTTTAGAATACAATGTAGTCAATCTGTACCGCTATATATAATTAGTAGACCTTAGAAGATGCCATCAAAATCCATGACGTCACAGCCCCCACGTGCGGGAACTCAAGTAGGCGTCGCCACCCGTATTTCGTTCTTGCGCTTTTTCTAGCTTACCAAACGTCTTATCGTTGTAAGAGTGGTGTTTTTGGTGTTGTAGAACGGCAATGTACTGATGCAGATGAAATCATTTTTCCCTTTAGTGTCCCTTTAAAGAAGAATTCCTTGATCCAAACCAGAACGTTGTGGTCCAAGTTTAACTGGTTTTGACTTTAGTAGCAATCGTTGATGCGGCACTTTATCAAACGCTTTTGCGCTATCTAAGAAAATGTCGTCAGTTTGTATGCTGGTGTCGAGGTTAACATGCAAGTCATGAATGAAAATGGCCAGTTGTGTCTCCCATGAGAAGCCCTTTCGAAAGCCATCCTGGGATGCATGAAAAAAGTTATTTTTATCGAGAAATGCTATGATATGCGAGAATAAGTGACATGCTCAGTGATTTTGTGGGGGCACTTGTCAATGATATCAGGCGGCAATTTAGTAGGGAATCTTTTTTACCAGATTTGTAGACAGGAACGACCCCAGCTCCCCACTTTCCAATCATTTGGCATGCGACCTACAGAGAGTAAATGAGAAAAGAAAATGCACAGATACGCAGTGATAGTATGCCTGGTGCTCTTTAACAGCTTAGAATTCATTTCATCGACGCCTGTCGACGAAGAAAGCTTAATGTTATCTAATAAAGATAAAATTCCATCATGAGATATTGTGATAGCAGGCATAAGATACATAATTCTAGCCGGTGTCGTAGGCAAAGATGTGCTGTGTTCCTTGGTGAAAACTGTGTTAAAAAGCAATGTTAAAGGTGTTAGCGCATTCGAAGTCCCCGACGGTTTCTCCCAATTCGCTAGACAGTGTTATTGCGCGCGATTAAATAAGGTTGATGATCTTCCAAAATTTTCTTCCAAAATGGTGATGATCTTCCAAAATCGTTTGGGGGCAGGTAACTACATTTTTCCAGCGGACGATTGCTATGCGACTTCTTTTACGGTTTGAAATACGCTATCAAACACGTAGCGCTTTGGTACAATGTGCAGGGTTTTGTGGCGCAGATTAAATGGGGCAGATTGCTTCTTGACAAAGGCAACGAGGTGGCTGTGAGCAATTCCAACTGCACAAGAAAAATCTTCGCCAATACTGTAATTGGTACCTTTTAGTTTGCGGGCGCTCGACAGGGCAATTTCTTTTGTTTTGAAAAATGAGAATTTTGCTATTATTGGACGGGGCTGGTCATTAAAATGACGTCCAACACGATTAGCGCGCTCTGTCACTTTTGTGTCGATATTTTCTAAATGCTCGCTGCAATGTGCAGTGGGAAGTTGTTCTGATTGTGCGTACGATTCAGATGTAGTTTCGGTGAGTTCGTAGAATACCAAGTTGTTCCGTCGTGTTTGGTTTTCGGCATCATCAAAAAAGTGCTTCTAGTTTTGAAATTAAGCGAGTAGCTTTAGTTGCATAGGCACGGTTAGCTTCTGTATCTGTTTTAACTGTAAGAAGGCTTTCGTAATGGCTCTCAAGTTCAGCCGTACGTTTGCCGAGGTCAGATACATTCCGGTCTGTCGCTAATAGCTGAGATTTCAGATCTCGGACTTCAGAAATAAGCTTGGACTGTCCAGTAGATATCTTCTTCAGCTCAGCGAAGATAGCTGCAGTATCCGGACTGGGGTTAGTTTCTATATCTCTGGAAATAAGAGTAGCAGCGAGAAAAAGACATGAGAACAATCAGCAACAACAGCGTTAAGACACTGTGGGCTTGGCAGCTGTACTAAGAAGTAGTTTGAGTTAGACTTTTTGGCAAAGAAGCCGATACGGCCACCATGCCTGCATTACACAGACGAAAGGATTAGTGCCTTGCGCGGTGGAAAAGCCGCGAAGCCCACAAAGTGTCGCTGGTGGTTGCTCCCATTTTAAAGCTGGCAATAGTGGCGATGTCGGATGCGATGGCGCTTCCCGTTCCGCAGCGAGGGGCGAGTAATCCAAGGCCGAGCGTATCGTTGCTTCAAAGACGGGTGAAACGTTGGCAGTGGCTCGTTGGCGGACGCCTGACGCATCCGCGCTGGGAAGGGTTGGCGAAAGTGCGGTCAGTGTCGTAGCCGCCAGTCCAGGAAGGAGAAGGCACGCGATGAGTGGACCGAGCACTTGCATCACAAAGACAAAAGGATTAGTAGCCTGCTCGGTTGCAAAGTCGCCCCGACTATTCTAATCTTGCAGGAGCTAGGACATGGGATGCCTGCGTTCTTGGTGTAAAAACAGAGGAGCACTACGGAAATGGAACGCAAATACATTTCGAGACCGTTATTATTTAGCTATAGCATCAGATCGAGTCACGATATGATTTACATGGATTCTATGTGGTCTCGAGTCAGCCACTCTTCTGATACGTTTAGGCTAAATGTTTTGCGGCAACTATTGGTCCCTCCTTTGCCCGGTCTACTTTTTTAGGTATAGTTCCCTATTTCCCATTTTAGAGAGCGCCTCTTAGGCGCCCGCTACTGCGGCAAGCGTCGGCTTTGGCGTCACACCTCGTAACAGAGCGAACGAGCACAGCGAATGATGAGAGCGAACGCGGAGCGCAGCGGCAGATGAAAGACGGCGATAGCGAAGAGAGCGCGAGGAGGAAAGCGGAAGAGGAGAGTGCAGCGGAACCGTCTGGCGGAAGGCTGAGGAGGAGGGTATGGCGAGATCACGAGAAGAAAAGCGTAGTCCTCGCACGAGTGGCGTTGCGGCGATAATGGCTACGAGAAAGCGCCAGAGAAGCGCACGTCGTGACAGAGTAGCGAACCGACAGTGAAAATACAGGGTCAGTAAATAATTAACTCGCGCAAAAGAATATACATACCTTGGTATATAAATAAACGAAGGCAATAGATATATGGAAACATGAAAAAAACAATACCATTAAAGGGGAAGAGAAATGCGGCCATAACGAAACACAGAGCGCTATGGAGATGCAATAGGTATACGAGGTGCTCCCTGCAGGGTATGTGGAAAGGTGTAATTGTTCCTGGACTTACATTTGGAAATGCGGTTGTTTGTTTGAAATCAGGGGTACAATCAGGACTCGATGGCAACCGAAGGTCAGTGGGACGCCTCGCATTGAGCGCTCAGGGGAAGACTACAAATGAAGCTGTGCCGGGTTGAAGCTGTCAGGGCTGAAGCTGTGAAGGGCCGGACAAGTTTTTCAGTGAGGGAAGCTCAGAGTAAAATTAATTATGAAGAACGACTGAGAAATATGGAAGAAAGTAAATGGGTTGGGAGAGCGTTCAGGTATTTATACAGGAATAACATTGATTCACAGTGGAGCAAAAGAACTAAGAAGCTTGCCAGCAAGTATGCGGCCTGTATGGTGATAATCTCATGGGCGGCGGCAATGGAAAAGAAACAATTTATGATAACTAGAGCGGTAGCTCACTACTTTTCGATGCGAGACCAGGATGCCTTAGAACACGAACTTATAAAGCGAGATATAAGAAGGAAGAAGAAGCATGTGCTTGCTGCGGCAAAGCTAGGGAAACGATGGAGCATGTTTTACTAGAATGTGAAGACATCTGCCCATCAGTCGATTTAGGTATCACTGGCCTCCTTAAAGGCCTTGGGTTCAGCGAGAGCAGGGGAAAAGTAAACATGTCCGCAATAGAAATTAGTAAGAGGCAATTGGAAGATTGGTGGAAGAAAAGTAGGGAAACGACAAACAACGGAGGCGTGCAAAAACAAAGTTCACAATAGGGGTTCAGAAACTTTGGTTATGGGAATTCGGCATGGGGCTTTTTTATTTCTTTTTTTTCTTGTTTAACCTAGATAGGACATTAGGCAGTATAACAGCAAGAGCTTGGTGGCGCAACCCACCGCCCTGTTCCAAAGGGGACGCTCATAACACCCATCCATCCATCAATCCACCGTCTGTATGGAAACAAGGCGCTGCACAGTGAAGGTCTGTCTCAGGCGGCTGCTGCGAATCGCGCCCACGTGTCACGAATAGCGAAGCAGTCACGCCACACTTCGCTCCATTTGCAACGTGCTGCGCGAGACAGATTGTTCGCGCCACCCAATATATCGGGAAATGAAAACACGTATACAGTTGAGCTCAAACTTCGCATTAGGTAGTATGGTAATCAACGGTCAACTTTTTTTTTTTTGCACCGCTGGAAGTTTCTTTTTAGTGAATGCATTAGGCAGCAGCCGGTCTTCCCAAAACATGATGATGCAGTTGCACGACTCTGCACGCGAGAGAACTACGTCTGTCGCATTTTCACGACGTCCCCAAACCCCAACCACTCCCTTTTCATGCCACAAAGCTTTGTTTGATTCGCATCATGCTAAGGTACACACGGGGTAAGTATAATGACTCTCATGTAAAGGCCCGTCTGGAGACCCTTGAGGTCCAAGTCGAATCAATGCAATATTTTCCAACAGAGATAATCAATTGATTTATTATTTAAAGTTGATTTTGGATCGATAAACTGTTGTTCATCGCCTGAGCAGTTTTTCATCGTGAACACACACACACACACACACACACACACACACACACACACACACACACACACACACCCACACACACACACACACACATATATATATATATATATATATATATATATATATATATATATATATATATATATATATATATATATATATATATATATATATATATATATGCACTCCCTGCGCTCTCCATTTATTCCTGTCCGGTGCCACTGACTCCAACTTGTGCCTGCGAATTTCCTAAATTCATCACCCCACCTAGTCTTCTGCAGTCCTCGACTGCACTTCCCTTCGCTTGCCAAGGCAGCCATCCCGTTTGCTCTTTGATCCACACTGCTCTCTTCCTGTATTTTAACGTTACTTGTAACATTCTTCGTTCCATCGCTTTTTGCGTGTTGTTCTCGAGCTTCTTTTTCAACCTCCAAGTTCCTGCCCCATACGTTAACACCCGTAGAATGCATTGATTGTACACCTTTCTTTTCAATGACAGTGATAAGTGTCTGCCGTATGCATTCCAACCCATTTTTATTCTTCTGTAAGTTTCCTTCATGATCAGGGTCGCCTGTGAGTAATTTACCTAGGTAAACGTGCTCCTTCATAGACTCTAGAGGCTCACTGCCGATCTTGAACTCTTGTTCTCTTGCCAGGTTTTGAGCATTATCTTTGTCTTTCTGCACATTAATCTCCAACCCCGCTTTTACATTTTTTCGGTTAAGGTTCTCAATCATTCGTTGTAATTTGTCCCCAGTGTTGCTGAACAGGACAATGTCACCCGCAAACTGAAGGTTCCTGAGATATTCGCTGTCGATCCGCACTCTTAATCCTTCCCAGTTTAATAGCTTGAATACTTCTTTCAAGCATGCTGTGAAAATCATTGGTGAAATTGTGTCTGTTTGGCTGACCCCTTTCTCCATAGGTATCTTTCTACTTATCTTGCGGAGAATCAAGGTGGCTGTGGAATCTTTGTGGATATTTTCCAAGATATTCACGTACGCCTCCTGTGCTCCTTGATTACGTAATGCCTATGTGACTGCTGGTATGTCTACTGAATCAAATGTCCTTTGATAATCTATGAAAGCCATATAGAGAGGTTGATTGTATTTTGTAGATTTCTCGATTACCTGATTGATGACATGGATGTGATCCATCGTAGAGTATCCCTTCCTGAGGCCAGCCTGTTCTCTTGGTTGACTGAATTCTAAGTGTCGCCCTTATTCTAATGGAAATTAACTTGGGGAATATTTTAGACAATACTGAAAGTAAGGTAATGCACCTATAATTTTTCTATTCTTTGGCGTCTCCCTTTTTGTGAATTAGTATAATGCTGGCATTCTTCCAGTTGTCTGGAACCCTTAAAGTCGTGAGAGAGTTCGCATGAAGGGCCGCAAGCTTTTCAAGCATGGTCTCTCTTCCATCTTTGTATAAATCAACTGTTATTCCATCTTCAGCTGCCGCTTTTCCCCGGTTCATGTCTTTCAAGGCCCTTTTAACTTCATCGCTAGTTATAGAAGGAGATTCTGTATACCGTTCATTACTACTTTGAATGGAGGTAGCGTGGCTGCACTGGAAACTGTACACGTCAGTATAGAATTCTTCTGCTACTTTACTATGTCTTCGAAGTTGCTGATGATATTACCCTGCTTAGCTTTCAGCGCATAAATCTTGTCTTGTCCTCTGCCAAGTCTTCTTCTCACTGATTTTATGCTGCCTACATTTTTTACTGTTTCCTCAATCTTTCTCGTGTTATACTTTCGAATATACCTTACTATCACCTTGTTGATCAGTTTTTACAGTTCCGCGAATTCTATCTGACCTCTTGAGTTGGACACTTTCATCCTTTGTCGTTTCTTTATTAGGTCCTTTGTTACTTGGGAGAGCTTGCCTACTGGTTGCCTTGGTCCACCCACTTCAATTGCTGCTTCTGAAGCCAGCCTAGTTACAGTTTCATTCATTACCTCTATGCCATCTTCTAAGTCTAAGGCCGCATATTTGTTTGCAAGTAGCAGCCTGAATTAGTCTGCTTTTACCCTTACTGCCTCTAGGTTGACCTGTTTATTCTTGACGAATTGAGCTCTTTCTCTCTTCAAATTGAGGTGAAACCTAGCCCTCACTAACCTATGAACACAGCACTTTACCCTACCTATCGCTTCTGCATCCTTCAATATGCTGGTTTCGGCAGTAAGTACGAAATCTATTTCATTTCTTGTTTCATCATTAGGGCTTTTCCAGGTCCACTTTCGGTTGCTACACTTCCTGAAGAAGGTGTTTATTACTCGCAGCTTATTCCTTTCCGCAAATTCTACCAGCATTTCTCCTCTAGCGTTCCTAGAATCGACGCCGTAGTTGCCAATTGCTTGTTCACTAGCCTGCTTTTTCCCCACTTTTGCATTGAAGTCTCCTATTACTACAGTATACTAAGTTTGCACTTTTCTCATCGCTAATTCAACATCTTGATTAAACTGTCCTATTTCTTCATCATCGTGACTGGAGTTTGGAATGTAGGCTTGTACTACCTTTATTTTATACCTCCTATTTAGCTTTATTACGACTGCTCCTACCCTCTCATTAATGCTGTAGAGTTGTCAATGTTGCCTGCTATGTCTTTATGGACTAGGAGTCCTACTCCGTATTGCTTTTCATCTGGTAGTTCTCTGTAGCAGATGACGTGGCCGTTGGTTAGCGCTCTATTAGCCTCACCAGTTCTAACCTCACTAAGGCCAATAATCTCCCAAAAAATGACTGATAGTTTCACAAAAAGAGTCCTGCTAAGCTAGCTTCATTTGAGAGGGTTTGTATGTTGAGCGTTGCCAGGAGTTCAGTTTCCAGTGGTGGCCTGTCCGGGTCGTGAGATTCTTAGCCCCCTCTGCTGCGTTACAGGCCTGACCGCCGTCTTAGTCAGGTGCTCCGCAGCTGCTGGGGAATGAGGGCCATTGGTTGATCGAATGATTCATTTGGGATGTAGTGGCCGAATACTGCACCAGGGAGGCCCATTCCTGTTCTGGTGAGGGGGTGTCTTTTGTTCGAGCTTAGTGGGTGCTCTTAATTTGGTTTCACCTGGACTAGTGTAGCCCCACTGGCTCTCCGCAATCTTTGCCTGGGTCAGGCGCCACTCCAAGCCTAGAGATGTAGTGTACTGGAGGAGGATTCGAACTTAGAACCTTCAGATTAGAGACCCGATGTTCTACCTCAGCTCCACGCCCTCGCCTCGGTCACATAGCTACAAATGAGACAGTTCTAATGGCACTTAAAAAAAACCGAGGATTTGAACTTGTGAGTGTAGCAACTGATGGTGGTGGTGGTGGTGGTGGTGGTGGTGGTGAATTGTAGCAACAGGCGGGTTTAGCCTGGCGAACAAGGCCGGCAATTGCTCCGCCCGAGCGTCTCGCACAATACCGCTGATGGGTTTCACCATATGTCCATCAACCCAGTCTCTCTTAAGAATTCGATCAGGAGACGTGGAGTTTCTTTGCGGGCCATCACTGATCCCTCGGGAAATATAAGGTGTTGCAGGCGCGCATGCGGAAGGTCCTTGTTTTGCAAATTCTTCAGGAGAGTGTCTCTTTCATCTTGGAATTGCTGGCAGGACCACAAAAAGTGCTCAATGTCTCCTGTCTCGTTGCATGCCGTACAGTTCGGAGAATTGATTCGCCCCGTTTTAATTAACCAGGCCGGTGTGTTAGCAGATCCTGTCCTTATACGATATAGAAGTGAGGCTTCCTCTCGGTTCAATCTCTTGGTTACGCAGGGCATATGCGGTGGAACCCAAAGCGACGCAAAGTGATTTCGAATTTCAGATTTTTGCACGTGGTTACTCTTTGGAGCCTGTAGATAAGCCTGTAGGTGGCGACGCCACATTACGGCGCAGAAGACTAGCCCAGAGGATCCTACATATCTAAAAACTCACTTAAATTATCCGCGATGGACGGGATAGCACTGTTTCCAGAAGGTTTTACCATCGTGGTTCCGAAGCACACGTAACCAGACGACCGTGAAAGCGGCCAGGTATATACTCAACGTGTTGAACAAGCTTGAACAGAACTTAGAACGAGTAGAGAAGAAAAAAAAAAGTATGGCGGTTTGGTTCTGCTCGCTCACCCGAAAAAACCACGAGTCGCGTACGCACGGGGACCCATCCATCTGCTTACTGGCGCGTCTAGCCGCCCCTGTCGCAGACGCTATCAAATCAGCAGTGTCATGCCTCTTAATTAGCTATGTCAAACGCGCCTATAATTTAGAGGTTGTCATCAGTCAAACTTGGTTCGTACGCTTCGCGCAAGGGGGGACAGCCGTGCAGTACATGATTACCAGAACAAGTCACGCGCGGCATCGAGGGCCGAGGTAGCGGTCGTGACTTAAGTGGACTGGAAGGACGAATCGATCATTTATGCTAGACAGCAGTGCAAAGCTAATGGAGTGCGACATAACGCAGTAGGGTCTATATATATATATATATATATATATATATATATATTCTTTCCATGTGTTCAACAGCGGAATGCCATTTCCACTGAGTCACTGTAACTGGAGTTAGTCATGCCTTTGTATTTCTTATATATAAGGAAAGTACATTTGTTAGTGCTGTAGCTGCGAGTTGCTTCTTAGTATTCTGTAGTGGAAACGGAAGCCATTATAAAACCGGACATTTGTGCGGCCCGGTGTTTTAAATGAGAGGCCGGGGGCGGACTCCGATCACCGCAGCCTATGTGTATCACTGTCCGTGGCTTTCGTTTCTACTCAGAAGAAAATAGCGCAATATGACATTGCGTGAAGCAGAAAACCAATGATAGGAGATAACCCTGGGAAAACTTCAGCGAAAGCGAAAGTGTTGGTTATATGTTTTTTTTTATTTCCGCACGAGAACTGACAAATTTATGACGTCTTGCCATCCTTCAATTTTGTCACAAAAAAAAAAACAACAACAACACGTAAGAGCGGCTCAATCTGCCGTACGTTCAGCAAGTAGCGAAGTATGCACAGATGAAATTCCGAAAGGGACTAGCTAAAAAAAAAGAACATTAAAGAATGTCGAGGCAGGTGTGTCCTGTTTCAGACATTAGGACTGATTTGACAAACGAGATCTTAATGCCTACACTCGTCCGGGCGGTGAAGCTAGAAGCAGACAAAATTTTACTTTACCCTATAAAGGTCAATTTATTGAAATATAAGTAAGAAGCTCCTGTAACTAAATCATTTTTTACAAATATAAAAAAAATTTTGTGAGTTTCTATTAATCAAATGTTCTGTCCTTAAAACAGAAATTTGCCGTTTTCCAACCTGTTTCTTTTTTTTTTTCTCAAAGTGTGTTGTCTCAAAAGTGGCATATACAGTCACGATGTGCGAGTAATCCACGGTGGCAAACTATCGTAGAAATGAAGGTCCGCGATGAGAAAGAGCCTTGGATTGCGGGAGTCGCGGCCTTCAGTCACCAGAGAAAGGAAGAGGCAGTCATGTGGCAGTGACTTCTTTTCTGTCATGTCGGTGGCGTCCGCGTAGTATTTTTTGTGGTGCCACATAATATCGCCGCACCATCAAATCACGGAAGGCCGTCGTCGACTGCACGTAATGACTTTTCAAGGCGGTTCGCATTACCGGCTAATATGTTACGAACGTTAAGCATATTTTTTTTAATTACCGCGTTATAGATGCTGAAGGCAGCAACTTCACGTATACATGCGCACGGAGTAAGTGACTACATGTTCTCTAGTTTGTTGTATAGTAAACACCGCTTCTCGCTGCTTAATGATTCTACATCCCGGGTTTTTTATGTCAACTCACGCCGTTCGAACACGCTTCATCAATGCTTTTCGTCGTCTTCTACGACACAATGGTCAACTTAGCATTAATTTTCACAAAAAAAGAAAAAAAAAAGAAAGATCTACGCGCCTGTAAACTAGGCCCGCGGTGTAAACACATCCTTCTTAGACGAATAGATCCTGTTTCCGTTTTTGCCGCCCTTGCTCCTTGAAAAAAGTGGCAGTTGTACTCTTATTTTTCATAAACTTTACTATGACAAGAATCATCTTCGTGAACATTTTCTTATATCCCCTGCCTTCATGTGGTCTAGAATTAGCCACCTACAAAAGGTTCATCTTCCTCGCTGTAGAACTGTGACCTATTCATCTTGTTTTTTGTTTTTACTTTTTGATCCTGAATTTAATCTTCTACTTTCTTTTGTCGTTTTATTGCAGCTGTACATTTCTGTATAAATTTGTTGGTTGTTCCTGCTCCTTATCATTTATTGTATCAACTGCTTTTCCAATTATAATCCGTAATATTCCCCTCCCTCGGTAATGCGCAAGCCCGGAGGGTAAATTAAATAATTACCCAAAAATGGATAAATAAATAAATAAATAAATAAATACCTGTTCATTCCCTATCACCACTAAATGCCCCCGCCCATTGCGTTATTTTTTGAACACTTCGACTTAATTCATTCACCTTATTTTATTCGCACCAGCTTATTCTCTTCTTCCTCCCTCATTAATGGTTTGGGAAATAGAAATAAAACTACGCGCACATAAACTCTGCCAAGGAAAGCTGTTGCTGTCCTGACGAAGCGAGAAGGGTTCGCGTGTCTTCAGCGACACTCCTTGCTCGACCACTGTACGCCACATACCGATATTTGATAGATAGATAGATAGATAGATAGATAGATAGATAGATAGATAGATAGATAGATAGATAGATAGATAGATAGATAGATAGATAGATAGATAGATAGATAGATAGATAGATAGATAGATAGATAGATAGATAGATAGATAGATAGATAGATAGATAGATAGATAGATAGATAGATAGATAGATAGATAGATAGATAGATAGATAGATAGATAGATAGATAGATAGATAGATAGATAGATAGATAGATAGATAGATAGATAGATAGATAGATAGATAGATAGATAGATAGATAGATAGATAGATAGATAGATAGATAGATAGATAGATAGATAGATAGATAGATAGATAGATAGATAGATAGATAGATAGATAGATAGATAGATAGATAGATAGATAGATAGATAGATAGATAGATAGATAGATAGATAGATAGATAGATAGATAGATAGATAGATAGATAGATAGATAGATAGATAGATAGATAGATAGATAGTGGATTGACCCGCCTAACCCGGTTAGCGAGATGCATGCAAACCTCGGTCAGGTCGGGCTGGGTGAGCTCGACCCGCTCGCGACGAGTCTATATGAAACCGAAGTTTACAAGTAGCCTGCTCGCCCAACATTTCGACATTTCGTTTCCTGGAACATCGCTACGTTCGGCATACATGTACCGCTTTAAGTACTGCCTCACGGTGGAACGTCTAAAACTGAGTTTTGCATGGAGCGCTTTTGTCGAACGCTATATTTACGCATCTTGGTTGGGTGGGCTCCTGTGCAAGAAACAAAAGAAACATCTCCAGCTCGCCATGCTGGTTACGGTCTTTTTATTATTATCTTTTTTTTTTCAATCACCGCGCGCCTGTACAGAGATCTGTATTGGAAAAGAAACAAAGCTGTGCAAGATTCATGGGCTCTATGTTGCGATTGAGCCTCAGCTATTCGCCGAAGGCCCTGGCTTGATGCTTGCACCTCTGAAGAACCACGTATGTTAATTTTCTATTTTGCTTATTTTGTATCATGCATATCGTTTCATGCATCCGCTGATCGGTCGCTGCTTGCTTGCTTTACTATACTGTGCACCGTAGCGGCCACTACAACGGTTGCGTCGCGAGGCATTGCGCCTCCTAATGACAATGTCCTGGTGACTGCTAACAGAGGCATGTAGCGTCATTATCTGTACATGCTGATAATACTCATCTTCGGTAGCGGTCGTGACACCTCCTTTCCTGCAAATATTTTACTGTTGTTTCGTTTACTTATTTATTTATAGCCACCTAGACACTATAGTAGTCGTCATCACCGAGGCACCGTACGGCTGCGCTGACGAGGAAAATACCTGCCTGTAAAAGGTGTCGCTCGAAAAGGTTGAGCCATAAGAACATTTTTCAAGTGTTATAGAAAGTTGCAGCATACATACCGTTACTGTTGTACCTCTGCTGCTTCTCCCGTGCCAGGCGCACATGCGCGGCATGTGTTGCTTCGCCCGCGTGCTGCTTGCACGTGGGATGGAAGTTATAACGGCGAAGGCCATTCCGGTATGTACGCCGTGCTTGATCATTCTGCTGGCTTTTAGCCTAGCGTACGTTTCTGATATATACTAGCAGGCTGGTCGACAGCCCTCTAAAGGAGCACACGAAGGGGTATTTCTAACAAATATAGCCCGGTGTATAGCACTTCTAGAATTGCAGATAGGCCAGCATTGTGACGTGAGCACAGATTTCGTGAGCTATAGCAATTGGGCACGTTAGCGCAAGACGAGCGACGACGATATTTCGAGATTCGCGCTCCTTGCAGCAGTGTGAGAATCTTCATTTGGTTGTTGGTTTGATATTTGATTGCTGTTGTTTTTTACAGTTGTGTTTCGCGCTATGCATGGCTTGTCCATACTTGTACCGCGCTCAACCATTCAAGTGCGATACTCGGATCGAATGGCCCCGGACGCTTTTTTGCGCCACCGGCAAGTACTGCGGACGCCGGTCGAGCTGATGCGTTGTGGAATATATGCACTGAAAGTGAAAATATTATTGCTAGATTTGGTTCATCAGCGTCATGGAGCAAAAGGCACCGGTGGCCATGGCGCTGAATTATCGTGTTTGAATCGCTGAGTACTGTGCATTTCTGTATTCATTATGGCAGTTCACTCCCTTGCATTTGTTATTATTTTTAGTATAGTCCGTCGTTTTCTTCAATAGCACGTTGTTCTTCGTCTGTTCATTCATGTGGCCACTGTACCAAGTGTCTTAACGCGTCCGCTATACATTGCTCAGCGATTAAAGCGCATACACCCTAATAAGTGTTCGTCTGTGCGTGTATCTGCGTCATTTATTATTTCTTCATACCATTTTTGCAAGTCTACTCAACTCTCAAATGTTGCGAAAAATCCGGCGACGATTGTTAAGTCAATTGACAAAGGAATTCGTCAGAAAGAGCAGAAGCACTGCCTGTTTGAAGTTGTCGACTGCCTCCTCATCAGCAACGCGTGACATATGGTTGACGTGCTGCAAGTGCACTGATCAGCGTGGTAAATTTTTTTAAGGACCCTGAGCTGAAACTCGGGCATGAACACAAAGGTGGAGAGCTCGTAGCGTTGACAAATGTTGTTCACGTCGACAAGGCTGTGCTAACAATAGACGAAACAGCGGAGTGCTTGCTTTTTAGGTACCCACAGAAATAACAAAGGCCGCGAAGATATGCGACCAACTGTGATGCGCAGGAAACGGTATCCGTGACACAAAGGAATTCATCGTACATCTCCGCGGCCTTTGTTATTCATCAGGGCTGGGCAAAAATCACGTGCTCCACTGTTCGCATTTCAGTGATTGCATACGTTCGGTCAAAGCTAAAGCAAGCAATGCATGCTGCGTAAAGCTCGGCGCTTGGAAAGCTAGCTAGAACTCCCAAACAGAACGGCCGAAACACAAATTTTGCCAAGCTCGTGTTCTGAAGGTGAAGGCGTTCTGTGACTCTTTCATCACGAAAAAGTCTAACGAAGGTGTCGATTAAAAAAATGTAATGTGGGCAAAAAGAACATATTCTACGACTTATCCAGCGGGCACGTGGAGTAGCGCGAACCAATGGAGCCCTGAACTAAGGGCTCCAGCCTACATTTCTTTCGCCCCACGCAGACTGTGAGTGTCGTGACGTCTGAGCGCGTATGTGGAGGCCACGAAGGCAATACTGCATAGCGGACGAAGGCAATGGTAATTTATCCCAGATCGCCATCCGCCAGCCACGAAAACTCAGGGAAGTAGCTAAACAAAGCGATTGCTTTAATAAAGATGCCGGTGCCCGATCTCAGAGTCTGTTGCTGTCCCAGTAGAGAAAGAGAAAATCATAAGGGACAGGCAAGGAGGTTAACCAGGCTGAGCATGGCAGGCTACCCTGCACTGGCGAATGCAATCAGAGCTAAAGGAATCAGTGAAGTCTGCTTCTTTTTATTCAAACCCTCACGACTCTTTCTTTTTGCCTCAGTTAGAGCGCGCAATGCACAAGGCATGCCGTCGTAAACTACTAAGTAAAAGAAGCTGAGTGGCGCTACGCAGTTGTTTGCCGTCTCAGATGTTTATCTGCTTAACGCTCCCCAGGTATCCAGGGATTTTTAGAAAAGATTCTTTCACGTGAAATGACGATATGTATTATACTTATTAACAACTCTACCATACAACGCCGAGGACGTCCCAAGGTGTACCACGCATAGGTTTTGCTTTATTATAAACTGAATTAAAAGGACAAGAACAACAAAAAAAACAACGTCGTTTTAGTCGAATTCGCATACTTTATTACCATGGTTAATTACCTTTGACTATGAATATGTGTAGAAGGAAGAGATGACTATAAGCAGGAGATCTGTGGAAATTTTTCCGAGTGCACTCCTTGGTTGGAAATGTCTTTTCGTTCTGTCAGATCCACCATCTTTAACAGCAGACAGCTTGAAGGTGCAGCTTTGAATATTCTCACACGATTGCATGCAATCCAGAGGAAGATAATATTAAGTAGCCTGGGTATTTTAATTATCCTTGCACTTACACTGGCGCTAAAGGTGGAGTACCGCTTTAAATATTCTCGCAGGTTTGCATGCAATCCAGAGGAACATTATATTAAGTAACCTGGGTCCTTTCACTATCCTTGCATTCCCACTGGTGCTGGCGGTGGTGTACCGATTATGGCTATGACTATGAGAGGGAATGAACCCAAGAACAGATGAAAGCTTCGTGCTTATATCATAAAAATTTAAGGAAGAACATCGCACAAGTAGTATTAAAATGCGACACCAACTCTGAGACCGCTACCGAGGTAGATATCAGACACCCACAAAACATTTTGCAATCGTTTCATGTAGTCATACGCCTGAGGAGCCCAGCTATAAAGGACCCTACTACGCTGGGAGACTTCGTGACATACTTTTGTGCGTTCCTATATAAAAGTAAGAGCCACTAGATGAATACAGTTGCATATAACGGTTATTTAAAGTTGCAAAGGCGTTAACATATTTTTCATGGTATAATTAACTTACATTGCACGTGTGTCTGCTATGATAAATCGATCACGTTGCGAAAGCCTAAGTTTAGCACCGGCGAAAATTTAGCCCTATTGTCAGTGAACTTTGTCGTTCAGATTGCCTCACTGTATCTCATGCGCACAAAGCTCTGCGTCAGAAAACCTTTCTCTGTGCCCTTTGTCTGATCTCAGCGAGATTCCTCCAGTCAGTCTGGGTAGGTCTAGCGAGATTAAACGATCCGTTTTATGCGAAAGATGTTGCCCCCAATTCCGAGACGTTGATGAGTTTGAGGGGCTCTTTTTGCGCCTTTTCCTCTTCGGGCTCCTGCAAACAATAGGAAGAGAATCAAGTGCCACGAAGAGAGACGAACGAGCTCAGAACAACTATATTTATACGAAGGCAAATTATATATATGCACTGCACGATACTTATTAAGATCGGGTAAATACCGAACGTGCGTGCACATCAGCCGTCATACAAAGAGTAACGTATATCACCTTAGAGTTAAGAATGCAAATTTTCATGATCGTTGACTAATGCATTTGCAGCACCTCGGCGAGTTTTCGGGTTAGTTGGTTGTCGGTGCCTGAAAATGATGGATGTGTCTTCTCAACGATGCTTGCACAAGTTCGGCGGTTTACCACCAAATGCGACATGCAGCCCCTAGACAAGTCTTGTTCGACGATACAATTATATATATATATATATATATATATATATATATATATATATATATATATATATATATATATATATATATATATTTGGGCTAATTGATGGAAGTCCATTTTATATTTCGGGGAGACCAGCGCTATAAACACATGGGCAACAGAAGTAGAAGTGGGCAGGACGCGCGCAGACTCGAACTGAATTTTATAGGGTGTAAGATGACATAAATACAATGACAAAAAAGACCTCATCATGCCGATAGGCCATCCGAAAGCGCTGTTGTCACAACCTTGCGTCCAGGAATTGCACCTAACAATCAGCAAGTACAACGGAAGGATCGGATCGCTAATACATACACGTGTTTTCTTCTTTCTAACGTATACGTCTCGAGCAGCTCCCATGTACGACGGTCCCTATGATGGTATAAAATTTTAGTTTTTTTTTTCTGGTAGCGGAAGGCACACCTTCTCTGTCTCGTTTTCACAAGCCCAGCAATGGTTTGCTACGTTTGAACACCCATCAGGTGATCGATCGTTAAAATGTTCCTCTTAACGGATATTAATACAGCGTCTGGTCTGACCGACATAGACACAGCCGCAGTAGAAAGGAAATTCATAAGCCGAAGCTACTATTCATAAACCAACCGCAACGCGGCGTTCGGGAAAGGGAAACTCGGGTGTATAAAGATACAATAGAGAAGACGTTGATTATGAGGGTGAAGATGGTGGTGAAAAACTTGCACGGTCCAAGACTCTTCAGTCTTTTGTCCAGTCCTGTCTCATGAAAAAAATTGTTTAGAGCCTTCGGGCTATCAGGCTGATGACGAGGATCAGCCGATCCCAATAGAACTTTTTCAGTCAATGGTGCAACGACAAATTTCGACAAGATGTCTATCAGCGATATTCTCTACATCGCATCACGGGCAGATGCAGAAGAGGTGTTCTGTCGGCTCAGGAATACCGCATTTCTCACAATTTGGTTGTCCGACAAGCCGATGAGATGCAGGTAGCGCCGAGTGAAGGCCGCACCTAATCGTAATTTGTGAAGCAAGCTTGCATTGCACCTTTTCTTGGTGGGTGGTATCCGTATTTTCATCTCTAGGTCGAGTTCGTGGAGGCGGCGATGATGATGACCTGGCGAGGTCCACTATACTGCGGTATTATCGCGCAGAAGTCTGTACACTAGGACGTTAGTGTCTGGTCGTGAAAATGGGATCGACATTGGTGCGGCATTAATGTGGGCCGTCTTTGCCTCCACATCGGCGAGCTCTTTTTTCATGTGAGCCACAATGTCCCGGAATCCATTGAAACATTATGCAATGGCCAGCTTTTAGGGCGACATCGTGTGATTCAACCACCTCTTGAACAAGGACATAGCAAGGTCCTCGCCTAAGCGCAGAATCGATCACTTGGAGTGCCGGCTTGGAATCTCAAAATATGGTCCAAGTCTTATGTGTCTCCTTCGAGATATAACGAATTGCCTCCCGAATGGCAACATTCTTTGCGGCCTTTGGTGTAGTTTGGTGGTCGAGAACGAAGCGCTTACTCATGTTGATATTCCGTATTACGAACGTCGCGGTTGAGGACGTTGTTGACACCGGCCCGTCAGTAAATATATGTATGGAAGCGGCGTATTCTTCAGATATATGGCACAAAGTAGGTTGCTTAAGTCAGAATGAGGGTATAGGTGATTTTTTCCTATTCCTAGAGGCACACACTCAGGCACTGCCACGTTTGGCCGACATATTCATCACCGTACGACGGAAGAATAACATACACCACTCTGGTTACACATGCGACGTTATGTCTGCGTGGTTCACAGAGAACATCGTTTTGTCAGACCTACATGCCTGTCAGGTACCCCTTGTCAACCGAGGGTCCCATATTGTAGAAAACACGTTGACACCATAACTCCCACGAATATTCTTCAGGCTTATCTCTCTTGGCCTGTAATGCCAGCACACATGTGAAGCACCCATGGAGAACCGCAGGATGAGGTATTGCAGATCCTTCTCTGTTGGAAGCTGGAGCGTAAAAATAGGGCCATGGATATTTTCCGTGCAACCAGTCAAACTCTCATTTAAGCTTCAAATATCTAGTGCCGGTGGCAAGAAAAACGGAGCATCGCGCGTGCGTGGTCCAATTTGCAAAGAAATGAGCGTCAAGCATGTAGAGTGTATATTTATGATTGGAGCAAGAACTAACGGCAGTGCATAGACAAGATACGAGGTCAAAGGAAGATGTAGACTTGAATGGATCAAGAGTGGTTAAACAAGGGACGCCTGAGCCTGGAGCCAACGTTTCGACAAGGGGGCTTGTCTTTGTCAGGGCGCCCTGAGCCAAAACCCGACACAAGTCCCCACGTACAACGCTTCCACAAGCCCCTTGTTGAAACGTTGGCTCCAGGCTGATGTCTCTACTGTTACGTCAACTGTTCATCAGACATACAAAGTGCTTAACCATTTCAGTACAGTTCAGGTTATTTTATTTTCACATTACAGTGAAAAAAGAGCCAAGGAAAAGGCCGCGCAGGACGGTTCGAGGAGAATTTGGCCCCGTGTACACCAGCAGGGACAGCGGAATAGTTCTTACAGTAGTGTTAAATTACACGTCTTCAAAATAAATTTCAAAAATGAACAAAAGCTTCTTAAGATGTACGTACATATAGCGTAGCATCAAAAATGTCTAAGGCACACATAAATTAGGTAAAGTGAGCTCACAAACACAAATCTAAGGATATAGGTACAAGGCTACAATGCAAAAATCCGCATCATGGTCGGGAGCGTTTAAATAAGCAACATTTTCATTACACAGGGAAGTTCGTTTATAGGGAAGGTAGAGCCATTACCTGCACGTATGCAAATAAAAAGGTGGTAGAAGCATGATGTAGGAAATGCGTCTTAAGCATAGAACGGCAACAGGCGAAAAGAAATGACATATACGTCGGCGCTCCGCTTCTTTGATATATATTCACCGCGTTGAACGATTACATTAGGCGGGAAACTCTTGAAAAGCCGCCAGGAAATGTCAAACAATTATAACACACGGGTACATTCGAGTGTGCTCGAGTAAGAGGAAGTGAGAAAACTGCACCCGGTGCTTCTCTCATGCCGCTTGTCTTCGATCCGATTGTATAGAGGGTCACGTTTCGCGCACTTCGATCCTGGTTGATAGGTTTGATACGTATCGTTTCCAGTGAAGATCGGAAGTGCCAGCGTGACATCAATGCCAGTTTTGTCTGTCTGCCCTTACACAATTTATTCGTGTTCCGAAGAGCGCCGAGACGAAAGGTCCTGTGGTAAGCACCATTGACGGCTGCCTCGTCTCATCCATTCTTCACTCTCTACCCTCGCTGCTATGGTTCGCAGTTGATGGGACTCGGTGGTACCGTGTCTGCAGCGATCCCAGCCATCGTGAGCGGGCTGCGAGATTTTGCGTAAGAAAGCACTTTCTTAGCTAGAGGTTTTGGCTTCCCGGTGCCCGTAATATCTCGAGTCATCGCCCATTTCCGAGAAACGCTATCGAACCATCCACCTCCAGATCGCCCTCGCAACAGAACTTGTAATCATCATATAACCAAAACATTGGTTTTTCGATGTCCGAAAGTGTGGTCCTTTTTGTTTCTAGCACTGCGCCATTTCAACTGTCCTCGATGACACCTAACGAGCTGAACCGGTGACATGCATCATCACCAAGTGATGATGGCGTGATTTCAGCGCTTTAGAGCGAAGAGAGATTATTGATACTGAGCTCCTTGTGTCACTTCCGACTCGAATAACGACAGCTCCTTTATGGTTTCTATTGACACGCCGACGGGTAAACCTGCTATGATGTATCTGGATAACACTTTTAAAAATACATGGTGCGTCGGTTTTACGAAGTAAATGGGTCACTCTCGAATGTTTTTCGCGGTCGTCTCATCAAGTTTCCAACTAGACATCGCCCGCCGCCCTTTTCTTGTGCTATTACGCCTGCCGGGGATGTGGGGCGACGACTCGAGACATTAAAACGTATGTGCGCCCGACGTACTAGATCGGGCTTTCAAGACAAATCTTACCGGCAAGTGAGACTCACCTTGAGAAGTTTTACCTTAGCCCAGAGTTGGAGGAAGACCTCACTGGTGAGGGGGATGTGTTTCGCAGTGTTCTTGTTGCCTCCTGCATGCGTCGAGATGCGCAAAAGGCAAGTGTAACTGCAACTTCAGCAAACAAACTCGAAACACCGCAGTCATTCACAAAGACACCGCCGCTAGTAACTTGTATCCGAAACTCATGCGTGCGTCTCAAAGGTAGCCAAACGATTCAAAACGCCATTACGCAACGTTGTGGTTACACCATACACTAAGGATTATAAAAGGAAGTACTCAGGGTGTCTACCAAGTTGACATTTCCAAATTTCCTGAGTTTTCCGGGTTTTCCCTGAGTGCCTTTGCGAAATTGCCTGACTGACCCACACGGGCTGACGGGCTGGCAAGACTGGCTGACACCACGTCGCCCAATGCTGTCACTCTCTAGTAACCGTGTTAAAAAAAAATAAAAAAACGACTTAATCAAGTTTCAGTGGTAAGGAGCAGCGTTTATTTTATTCAAAAAGAAATCAGAAGGGAGGGGTTAGTAAAATACGCAGTGAATAAAATATCTTTGAAAAAGAATGTTTATTTCAAATCGAGTCGAACATTCTCAAATATCAATAAAATGGGATGCCCACAGAAATATTTTCGAATATCCCATTCAGTCACGAATTATGATCGACTGTCGATACATATGTGAAGCATAGATGGTGCTTGAGACTCCACTGAAAGCAAATCAAGGTGGCAGGATGACTCCTTGAGCATTTTATGACGAGTCATCAGAATTAAAGAGTAATTAAATATTTTAATATTGTAAAGCCAGTCATGCTACGTTTCTTTATAGAAAGGATTGAAACCCCCGCTCGAATTTAAGAAAGAAAAAAGTGTATTTCAAGGTTGCTACCGACATGTCCTACGTCAAACGTCACGTAAAACACGGTAGTGCCTTCACCAAAGCGGTACTATGTAAAGATACATATCACTCAGATGTAAAATGGAAGTAATTTAGGTTATCATAATGTTGTATTTACCCTAAACTTAAAGTATGTGCTTTATGCCTTGCTACCATTGCACAGAAATGGCAAAAATAAGTCGCGTCCGCAGATGTGGATGCTGTGACTGAAGGGGATATGTGCTATTTTTATCAATTGATAGCAAGCTCATTGGTATAAAGCTCGAACATTGTCACAAGTGAGATTCTGTCTCGACTGCAGGTGTGTGAACCTCAACTGCCCTGACATACTCTCAGTCCGCGCACAACGCCTCAGTGTTGCGTTTCTCTACTTTAAAGACTTCATTTCGGTTTGCATGAGGGGCACCTGCATCTCGGTGTCGGTCAACACTGTTTTTTGAGCTCAAGCTCCTTGGAAGAAGCGGCGGCACGGTTCCTTTCCCGTTAATTCTTCAATTCGCAGGTCGTTTCTGTCCTCGTCGTCCTTCAACCATGTGTTCGCACCGTGGACCATTTGAAGCTTCCTCTTGGTCAGTTGCATAGTCAACGTCCGATTTTTCAGACTCGCTAGGGGCCGCAAGAACGTCCGAAAAATCGGGCAGTTCAAAAAAATGAATGCATGTCTTCTACTGCCCATAATGACTCAAATCACCTCAGGCACATCCGAAAAGACCTGCCAGTACACTTATTATGCATATCCGTGCTCGTACTGTAACAGGAGACTGCGGGTGGACGCGTGTATAATTAAGGAATACATACTGTGTCCCGTGACAATTGCCTCTGCACACACTTATGCTTCAACGCAATACTTTTGCGTATGCTTCACCGCGTAACACTACTGTATTTAGGCGAAGCTCACTTTTGGGAAACAGCATTATGCAAGGTGTCGAGCTTTTCGAGCTTTGAAGCCAATCGCGAGGACCACAAAGTCCGAGTCGGTGTAATTGCTGATAGCGGCGAATTCTTTCAATGAAAAACACTGTGCCTAAAGACAAGAAGCTTAATAGCGAAAGTCGAAGCAGCTAGGCCTAGTATTTGCCACGGCCGGTAGTTACGGCTGCCAGCAGACCTGCGTGCGAGAGCGCCGGTTCGACGAGTCGAGGTTATCAAAACGGCCACCGGTGGCGGCATTGAGTAATGCCGTTTCGCACCTGCGGATAGCAAAAAGTCCGGAAAATCGGACAGCGAAGGGTTCTTGCGTCCGAAATTTCAGACTCTTTCATACATCGGCTCTATGGGGTACGTAGTGGTGCCGCGAAGCCGTCTGAATTATCGGGCGTCCGGAAAGTCGGTCGTTGACTGTACACTGGTAACTCTTCCAGCCGACAACACGGCGTCAAAGACGATTCGTTACGATCTCTCTCTGCTGCTCGAGCCAAGCATTAGCGTGACTTTCGTTCCCTTTCAATAAAATTACAGCTAATTTTCCCTAATAGTAGCACACGTTCCCTGAGTTTTTTTTTATGAGTATTTCCAGACTTTTCAAGATCCCTGATAATTCCTGGCTTTACCGATTGGCAGACATCCTCGTACTGCAGCCCTAACAGAGTACACGAGCAAAGTCACACTTTTGTGACAAACATTGCTGCCGGAAATGTCCAGTCAAAATGGCATTGTGTGATTTCTTTCCGGAGTAGGGGGACGGAGCGGCCATTGCGTGTCTTGTCTACAGTTTGTTTGTAGCTTATATTTTGTTATTGTTCTATTTTTTAGCAGACTTCAAAAGCCTATGACATTGCTGTCACTTGATGTAAACGTATGATCAACTTCATACGGCTGGGAAAATGTGTAAACAGTCTGAACCGAGCCTTTTCGTTTCTGCGTCCAATAAAGCCCTTAAGGCACTTGCATAATTTATCCTCTGGAGGCTATACAGCTGAAGGGCCGCATAGCGTTTGGCGATAGCATATGAAGAGATACAGCACCACCGCATACTCATATAACATCGCGTAAGGGTGTATAGTTTATTTTTCCCCGTTCGCGTAATGGCGCATGTAAAACGGCATTGCGATGATTAATCTTGGCTAGGACATAGTGTCCGTTAGGTGCAGTTTGTTTCTGACCGGAAATAATACTAACTGTTGAAGCCGCACCTTCGTTCTTTCTTTTGTTCGTTCTTCCTTGATTACTGTTTATCTCCTTTTTTATCCCTTCCTTACTATCTTAATAAATGCTATGAAATTACCAACCTGTGGCGGCGCTGACTGTGAGTCCAATGGCGATGGTCATCACGGCAGCTATGAGGCCGCTCCAGTAGCTGGACAGCAGGTAGAGCGGAAAGATGTCGCGCTTGCTATAGGACCAATGGTGAAAGAAAAAGAAAAAAAAATTACACCGCCTATTTCAACTGAGATGGAAGTTTTTGAGGAAGCAAAGAAAACAAAGGAAGCTGATTTTATTTCGGCAACACAACACATGTAGCTGCGGTCGTAAAGAAGTTCGTGTTACGCACAATTAGCAGCCTAATAATACAAAAAATAAATAATATAGCCGGATAGTGTTTTAGCTATATTAGCACCCTGGAGTGAATATTCTGCAGCTAGAGCCAGAGAGTGCCGAAGGCAACTCTAATCCATTGTTGTTCGAGGTGCTGCAAAGCGCTATCAGATTGAGCGAGATGTTTCTTTGGAACTACTCTGCGCACGTATGATGCGAACGTGTGTGCAACGCATGGGGCAACGGTTGCATAACGACTGATTTATGACACCGAGGTGAAGGAATACTGCAACCTGTTCCGTTACAACCTTGGCCGGTACCGAAGGTAACGCACTGGTACACTGGGAGGATCGCAAAGGCATTCTGGATCTGAACTGCGCTCCACTAAAACGCTTATAGAATTTCTACGGGATAAGCGCCTCAATGAGACTCTGAAAATAACTTCTGTACTAGTGTATTTTGCGCGCTTGTATGTGTTAGTGCGTGGGCTTTTTTTTCTTCTCTCATTTCCTTTCTTACATCCTTCACCATCTTACCTGAGGTATAGCATGCCTATGCCAAGCCTGTCGCTAGGCTAACCTCTCGACATACCATTAAACATTTTTTTGCTGTCTTTCTTTCCCGTTGGCGGTGCAATGTCACATGATTTCTCGAAGCGTTAGCTGCCACTTGGGAAGAATGGGGGAAACTGACGCGCGCTTACATTTATCATTGTCGCTTTGCGACGCGTAGAGAGCGCTGATTGTCTTAAACCGCTATCATGCTCGAGTGAAGGAGGCGTAAAATTATTCTCTCGTACCAAGCATGCTTCTGCGGCATGACGGGTATAGTGGTATAGTGCATCGGGCTACTCTATTGGGAGACCCTGGTTTAAATCGCGCCCATGGGGACACATACCGTTTCTTTTTATTGAAGAGGCCCCAAGCGTGCCGAGACTTACTTACCGATCGATTGCAATGTGCCCAGTGTCAGGAAAATGTTTAAAAAATTATTAAATTATAGGGTTTTACGTTCCAAAACCATTTTCTGATTATGAGGCATGCCGTAGTGGAGGACTCCAGTAAATTCGACCACCTGGGGTTCTTTAACGTGCACCTAAATCTAAGTGCACAGGTGTTTTCGCATTTCGCCCCCATCGAAATGCGGCCGCCGCGGCCGGGATTCAATCCCACGACCTCGTGCTCAGCAGCCCCCCCCCCAAAAAAAAAATATTTCGCGTTAAGTCGAAACACCTGGCGCAGAATGCACAACGCTTACAGTGCTTGCACAGAGACTCCCTAACAACGTTAGGCTACAGACACGATATTTGGTGTATACGTGAGAGAACGCATGATGCCACGGTAACACAGACGCAAAAAAAAAACAAAACAAAGAAAAACGCGGAGACGTAGGTAAAGGATGATTTGAATGAGAAAAGCAGGAACGCTGTGCACTTCGAATGGCTATGGAGAAAACAAGAGAAACAATGTCTGCAACCGCGCCGTTCTACAACTGTCAACAGGCTCTATTCACACTAGCTTATGGGCAAGGCCTTTTGCTTGTACAGTGACAAAGTATGTTCTCGCCGCTGATATGGACGAGAATGTAGAGCTCTTGCGAAACCGTCATCGCCCGCTCTCGCGTGTCGCGACTGATAGGCTTGGCATTTTCTTTCAGCACACTGTTCAGTAAACTAACAGATGATAGTGATCTATAGATGGGAGTGACGCTTAATCATGTAACCCTTGAGAGAGCACGGCGAAAAGTCGGACAGACGAAATGGGCTTCGCACGATCCGCACGGCTTGAGAAAGCAGCGTTCGTGTTAGCTTCGCCCACTGGTAATAACGTGGCCCTGCCATGGATACAATATTAAGCATGAAATGCTTTTAGCTCCCGTTGTCGGCGACCTTCGAGTGACCTTAAGCCAGAAATCAGCGCCGTTATCCGGGCACTCAAACGGGAACATCCGGGCAAGTTGCGAAAACAAAACGAGATCACGCGGGCAACCAATCTAAACTTTGTCCCCAAACCCTTTGTGCAGGACCGCATTAGATCAGCTAGTTACTTCCCAAACAAGTTACAAAAATATTGCTTCCGAGATCTTCTTAATGTTTGTTCACAATATCACTCAAGCTGTAACTTCTAGTACGCTTATGTCTTATTTGTCATTTCCGATAGGGACGTTAAAAAGGCAGATACAGGGCACCATACACTTAATTGTCATCTTTTGACGCTGATCGCTGAACGCCAGTGGTCCGTGAGTTCCGTGGCACGGGTTTTGCATCACCTCGAGAGATGGCGACAAGCGGCGTAGACGCCTCCTTTAGGCGCTTCTACCCGACGCGGTGGCTTAGCGGTTATGGTTTTATGTTGCTAAACACGAGGTCGCGGGATCAAATCCTGGTCGTGGCAGACGCATTTCTACGGGGGCGAAATGCAAAAGCACCTACGTCCCGTGCATTGGGGGCACGGTAAAGATTCCCTGGTAGCCAAATTATTCCGAAGTTTCCCACTACGGCGTGCATCGTAATGAAGTCGTGGTTTTGACACGTAATTCATTCTTATAGCTGGGCAGTGCGCTTTGTCTCCCTGGCGTCTTTCACTGCCTGTCGTGCGACCTTCAGCCGATTTTCTTCTAGCTTGGCAGCGTCCATATGGACCAGTGCACAGTATGGCGTGGTGTGGTAAGCTGTGCCGTTGCGAACATGCACTACACCCATTTTAAGATTGTGGCTAGTACAAGCTCCAACCAATCTGTTTTGCCAGTTGCCATTTCATGCTTACGTCTACTGTCGATTACGGAAGAACCAGCACTTTTTTTTTTTTGCCTTGGGCTCTGCCCTCCGCCCCGCCCCTGCACTTTGAGTGACGTACTTGGCGGCTGCAGCGGCTGCCATCTTTGATGCGAAGGTAGCGGCGAGCACCGTGGCATTTCCGGGGCAGTGATCGAGCGTCATCGGCATGGCAGCTGGTTTTACGCCGTTGAAGAGCTTGCCCGTCAGCACCCACAGCTGGAAGGCCATGGTAAGAGACGCCGACACCATGACGCCCTGCGAATGGGCGCATTTAGTAGATATTGTCACAGAACTGCAGAAGAACGTGTTCGTTGTACCTGGCACGCAAAGGTAACGAGTCACAGAATGTGCACTGCAGTCTCCGCAGATTGTACTGCTCTGAGCATCCTTCAATCCGACGTGCAATCGCGGAAGATGATAAAGTTCTAACAAGAGCGTATGCGTTTTAACTGTATATGTGCAAGATCACTTTGCCTCTTTTCCATAGATTTAGCGCAGGTCTGTACATTATTAACAGCGCGTCAAAAATTTTTAATTTCGCGGATATGGGGACGTATTTTGCGACGATCACTTTCGGCGACAATGACGCCTCGGCTATAGTATCCTCGTCAGGAGCACGCTGATTTGCTGCTTGAGCAAAATCGGATGACGTAGTGCTCAACCAGCCAATCAGGTCATCTGATTTTGCTAAAACAGCCGATCCACGCCAGCCGATGGCGAAGGCGTGGCCAAGGCAATAGTACCGCCGAAAGTGATTGTCGCAGAATACATTCCCTGCTTCTGGGTGATTCAGTTCGGGAGCTGAAGTGAAAAAGGAGTGGCTGTTTCATCGTAAATGCCACACTGTCGTTTCGAAATGGCTTTAAGAAGGTCAATTTATAAGCGATCCCTCATCACTGTATAAAAATGCAAAAACATTCCATCCGGAACGATGAGTGCAAGGGCATAACTTCTCTCATACGGCTATACATGGCAGCGCATTGCCATATACTCGTATAGTCCGCAAACTTGGCACGACTACGACTTTCTATAATCATTGTGACGCGTTTACGTGGTCCAGCGCTTTTCGCTTTAGCTGATTAGTTTGGTGGTGCTTTTAGATGATAGGCGCAAGATAGCGCCACTCCTCGGAAGAAATATTTCTTAAATCTGGTGATCATGCTTGTAAAAGGTCACGCGATAGCTGATTGCACACCGGTTTTCACTATTATTTAGACCAGCATGGCTGTAGCAATTATTGTGTGCGATTAAAACCTTAAAAATATTCTTGTTTTGAGTAGGCTTTTCCCCAACTTCTGGCAGATATTTAGTTACATAGCCTATTTTGTACTTTCCCGCTGTTAGCGAAGCCACCCAGGCATCTGTGTACTTTGGTTAATCTTCCTGTCTTCCCCCTTGCTTCATCGTCTATTTTTGTTATTCTAAACTGTGTAGCAAATTTTCATCCACGGCCGGACTGCAGTACGCGCGCGAGTGCACCAAACCAGCCGTGGTTCATCCTTATTCTGAGTGTCCCATGTACGCTATCCTAAATATACGGTATGAATTCGATTTGTGGATTTCACGGAGAGCATAATCATGAGTGTAGAACAAGAGAGATGAATACATCTTGTTCTTAATGGTTACAAAAACAAAGTCATTTATCTGTGCTCGTTCAAAACACTGCTTTCGTGTGTACCATGTGCAGCATAAGCGTAAACTCTTTAACTTCGTTATTAGCTTAACCCAGTCGTGCAATGTTATCTGAGAAATCGTAAAGACATGCTGCGACAAACTCTTATATGCTTGCCTTTGTATTGGCCCATGGGAAAGCCAGTGCCAGCAGATAGATGCCGATGAACGGTCCCGAAGCGCTGCTGTGCATCACCATGAATACCTGCGGTAGTGTTAAGACGACACTTGAAAAGCGAAGCCTTTTATTGCGAACCTCGCGGGTTTCGCGATCGTGGCTGCGGTGTGGCGGTTCTCTTGCCGATTAAGTCAACCAATCAGAGCGGAGCACGCACGACGTGCGCGCCGCTGGGTTCCTTGCACCACCACCAGACGGCGCTCGCCCCCGCGCATCTGCGGCAGCGGCGGCGCTGGTGGTACGGAGGAAAGAAAAAAAAGAACCAGAAAGCTCACCTTCGCGCATCCGCGGCTGCACGGTACTGAGGAAGTAAATGCTTCTTGCGGATGAAGAAAATTAAATTATGGGGTTTTACGTGCCAAAAGCACTTTCTGATTATGAGGCACGCCGTATATAGTGGAGGACTCCGAACATTTCGACCACCTGGGGTCCTTTAACGTGCACTTAAGTATAAGTAAATGGGTGTTTTCGCATTTCGCCCCCATTGAAATGCGGCCGCCGTGGCGGGGATTCGATCCCGCGACCTCGTGCTCAGCTGCCCAACACCATAGCCACTGAGCAACCACGGCGGGTCTTCTTGCGGTAGAATTGATTTGAATTGCGCTACGTACGCATGCGCATGCTGCCTCTGAAAGCATAACGGACTGAAGGAATCCGTCATACTCGCTAGTAGTCAGTAGCTCTGCTTAACAAAAGGCTCTGTACAATGTGTGTGCGCACGCGCTTGTGCGTGTGTGTGCGCGCGCGTGCATGCGTGTACTCGGTTTTCGACTCTTTATGCACTCAGACAAATCTTCGCTGTAGATAAACTGTTTCTTCGTATAGCTAGCATTGTGTGCAGGAAACCCTCTCTGGCATATTAAACAAGTTGATAAAGCAGTAGTTATGATAGAAATGATAGTCTGCAAGCTAGATGAATTCGAATTAACAGCGAGTTTAATGGGGTTTAACCAAGTCACCGCCGCCGCAGAGGCTCTCGGTATAGTTGTAGTTCTTGAATGACCGGACGATAACTATGTTTAGAAGCATTTAATTTGTTTCTCATATAACCTATTTGACTGCGTAAGCAATGCCCAAAGCACCAAGTGCACTGACACACAATTAAAAATTATGGCAATCCTGCGCGATCCTTCGAAGACATCAGAACTTTCACAGCTAATAGCTTTTAACGATGACTATGTTATTTGTCTTCATTTCTCTAACATGTACGACTATTACACTTTAAACTCTTCACGTTCTCAGCTTCTGTCTGTGTCGGCGTTTAGAGGAAAGAACAGAACTGAAACAGTGTGTGGCAAAAACGACTGTTTGCAGTGAAATTTAGCGACAGAAAACAATGTAGCGAAATTACCGTACTTACTCAGGTGATAATGTGGTTTGGGGCCAAAACAGCTCACCCGTTGATCACGACCAAATCAATGGCTAGACCAGGCAAAATCACGTGGTTTAAACATGCCCATGCTAATTGTGCCAAGCGATAGGTTCACAAAAAATGTGGGAGCAGAGACGTGCGCGCACGAAAATACGAAATTATTATCAACATTTGTTATAATAATCGTCCAGGTTAGCCTATATTATGGCTAGCCGGAGAGGCATTTCCGGAAGCCCTTGTTTCTCACATATAGTGGAACTGTAAAGCCGAACGCGATGTTAGAGGTTTATCGACTATTTCGAAAACTGTCATTCGTCTTTTTTATGTGTAGTTTCTGTGCTATTCATCCTACCTGGCCTAAAGAAGTACGAATATTGAACCCGGCCTTGCTCGCGCGCAAAAAAGAATATGAAGTTTTCAAAGGCGCTAATCAAGGTCATGCAGTACTTGCGGGCTAGTGTGTGTGTGTGTGCGTGCGTGTGTGCGTGTGTGCGTGTGTTATCTAACTAACATGACTGGCGACATGTATTCGGAGGTCAAATATCACTCGTTAAGCTCCGATAGCGCAACAAAGTGAAAGGTCTCTCATATTTTGCTTACCCGCACAGCAGAACCGATGTACGGGATAGCCAGCGCCAGCAGAGTCATCAGGAGTCCGGAGGCAAAGGCTGAAAGAAAGTACCTTTGACACTGAGTCACACGCCAGCTGGGAAGATACAGATGAACAGAGAAGAAAACTAAGGCAGGAGAACATCGGTGCCGCTTTTAGCTTCACGTTGTCTCAAATACATTATTTAGTTGCACGCTGGATGTGTGCCATTGGTATGCGGTGTGGGAAATGAACGTCTACGTACTTGAAGCTATGCCGTAGCTCATAAAGTGCTACGCGTGGTGGCACAGCTATAGCTGTGACGTTGTCTTTGAAATATCCGGCGTGACGAGCTGGTCAACACCGATGCTTTACACGAGGACATATATGCGCCCATGCCTGTGCTTACGAGTCGCGCCGAGCTCGCTTACGTCACCGTGAGGTAAGCGTTACGTCACCGTGACATTTCATTTCATTTCATTTATTTTACCCTCAAGGTACATAGTACATTATAGAGGGGAGGGGCTAAGGGAATACAAAGTAAACATCGGTAAAAGTAACTCAAACAAAAAAATAATTATAACAGCAGTAATAATTGCTAATTTTGAGTTGACATCCGATGAGAATAAACAGAGGTACAAAAGATACAAATACAAATGTGATGTACACAATGGTAAAGAGATTAAAAAAAACATAATACCATGAATACCATGAATACCATGAATACCATGACATGTGACGCGTCAGACAGCAGAGCTGAAATGAAGGCAGCTAATGTTGTTCACAAACAGTTTCGGAGCAATTATGATTTATGTGAAGTGTTTCAACATATCTATGCTGCAGAAACAGCTTATTCGTTAGGGTGAACAGCTTGCTAAATGTTGCTGAAAGCTTACTAAAATTTCACGCAAATATGTGGCAATTTCGTAATTATTTTTCCCATTTGTAATTTTTTTGTTAGTACATTCTGAAAGTGCGTCCTATTACTGTGACGCACTGCATTATTGATACATGCCACCGCTCCAGTGGAGTTTCCGAACACTTGAGCAGTTCTGAAGACGAGCAACAAATACGAATCTCTCAGTGCATGCAGTGAACGTGGAACAGCAATGTACTTCAATATTCGAGTCCTGACCCGGGGTTTCATTTATTTATTTTCATCGTGCGGCTTACACCGTCCACGTCTCCAAGTTCAATATTAAATAAAGACACTCTATAGACAACGTCGTATAGATGGCAATTAGCTGTCGCTTGATAATTGACAACACACGTGCTACATCCGACGTGGTTGTGCTGTGGGCGAACGTCTTTTCAGAAGTGTGCTCACCCAGTCCTTTGGTGATCACGTTGACCCAGCGTTCTTCAATCTTCATGTACGGAGCCATCATGTCCACGTAGGCGGTAGCCGCGAGGGAATTCACGGCGGAGGTCACGGTACTGCAAAAATATTGTCACATATGCTGCAAAAAGATTTCTTTCGGAAGCAGGCTGCTGACGCTCTCAGCTTCCCGCTGGTGTCTAATGAAAACTGGTATGATGATCAGAATCAGAATCGGTTTTATTTTCCTCAAGGAAAGGAAAAATGTACCCCAGACAAAAAGCTGCTCATTGAGCAGCTTGACGAGGCCTGAGGCCCTACAGGCAGTGGCAACAGGCAGTGGCAACAGCGGCAAAACAGCAGTGTATGTCGCACTAGAAGAAGAAAAAAAAAAAAGCAACTTGAGCAACTTTGAGATGATAATTATGATACTACCCCCCTCCCTCCGCCCCCGCAGCCCAACCAGTCTATACAGCGTACACATTTATATTTAAATATTTAGCTTATTTATTACTATACTATACTGCATTTGTATATTCAGCAGCAAAAAATACACTGTGGCCTGAATGTGAATGTGAAAGAAAATTTAGTTCCCGTTTTCTCTTTATATTTACATTAATCTTATCTGGCGACCAATAAATGAAGTGCGATAAGCTTTATGAAAAAATTCGCGCTATTGCTTTTTTTTTTCGCCGACCGTAAATCTTAAATCCGTAAATCCGTAAGTCGTGAATCCTTTCTCTCAAATTGATTAATCGGGTTAGGAAGCATCTAGGATTCGTTCTCCCAATTTCTTTAGGACAACTGAGCTCGTTGGTGTTTTTGCCTTTTCTGCGACATATTCTCTAACGCGAAAAGAAAATTAACGACAGAAAAATAGGGGACAGGAGAGAGCGCTAGACTTAAGACGGCGCTATACGGGAACCTATGCACACTCCGTCTTTTTGTACGAAAAGATTCATGTTAAAAACAATAAGGGTCAAAGAGAGATAAAAGCTAAGCATTTCCAGGAAATTGTCAACCGAAAAACTGGCCACATTCTGGCAAGGCACTCCAATACTGTCACTAATTGAGAAACTCGGTCTGAGGGAGTGAGTGAAAGCTGTCTTCGACGTCAACCGAAAAAGCATAAAACTGTCCCTCTGTGTGCGGACAAGAAGTGGGCCACTTCACTGTAACAGCGCACCAAAAAGGGGTCGTTGAGAGGCAACAACAGCTCAAGGTGGTTTTTGAAGAAGCTTTGACATTTGGCCTGGCCAATAATCTTTTTCGGTTACAATTGATCTCAGAAGCACATTTGCTTTGTGCGTGTCTTAGCAGAAGAGAACTAAGACTCTTTTATCGGCCTTGTTAGAAACACAGAGAGCCATTCTATCCTTGAACAAAGTAGATGTCTTTCTGTAGATATTGATTGCCTCCCCTCCGGTGGACGTATCGGTAATTTTAGCAAGAGTGTTAAGGAGTCTGTACAGAATCAGTATTGTTTGCATTAGAAGTCTTGCGTTGCTGTTGAAAAGAACATCGTTCGCTCAGGTTATATTTTGGTACAGGCAAAGTATATAAGGCCTTGACTTTATGTCAGGAAATTAACCTTGATAGTCTTAGGAAGCACGGGCCAGTGTTGAAAGATACTTTAATCTCGTTCTTTTCCGCAAAGACATAAAAAAGTAGATGTGCTTATGACAGCAACTGTGACCGAAAAAAGATTCTTGGAAAGGAGAAATGTCAAAGTTCTTTCAAAAACGCCTTGAGCTGTTGTCCGTCAACGACCCTTTTTGGTGCGCAATTCCAGCGAGTCGATTCGATCACTGCTTGTCCGGGCATGAAAACAGAGGGAAACAATTTTATGCTTTTTCGGTTGACGTCGAAGACAATTTTTACTCCCTCCCTCAGGGTGAGTTGCTCAATGCTGTTAGAGACTGTATTTAACTGCCTGGTCCACTGGATCACCAGAATGTGGCCTTTATTTCGGTTGCCAAGTTCTTGAATATGTTTAATTGTTATCTCTCTTCTACCTTTGTTGATTTTAACATGGACGCCCTTGTGCAAAAAACAAAAGGTTCTTACCTGAGCGTGGCACTCACGACACCGGTGAGAAATAGTCCCGAGAAGCCAGGAATGCCAGACAGCCTCGTGTGCACGTAGAGCGGGATCAGCTGCGTCAAGGAGAAGGACAAGAAAATTTGGAGGACGCTTAAGCTTCGCTTTTAAGAGCGGAACACGATTGGATTCAAAGATTCATGACTGCTTCTCACGGTTCCCGGCAACTGCAACTTAAGTAACCGTAATGTTTTCCTGGCAACGCAGGTGGCGGATGCTATGCGCGAAGACGAACTTTCTGGTTCTTTGTGTGCCCCTACCCACTGCGGGGGCCGCGTATGCGCGGAGGTGAGCGCCATCTGGGTGGTGGCGCAAGCAACCGAGCGGGGCACGCCACTCCTTTTAAGACAGACCTCAAACGGCAGCTGGAAAAGGGGTTTGTGTTTGAGTTTGCGCGTAACATAATTATGTTTTATCGTATATTCAATTTACAATCCGGTGCTATCATGTCTGTATGGTGTGTGAGTTGCACTTCATGAATTTTCTGATGCATCATGCTTTGAGAAATTCAGTTAGTTCAGTAACGCCTCTGCGTCACACGGAGTGCCTGCGTAGATCGGAATGCGTGGTTCGCAATGATTTTTCTGATACCGACATGGCCGCCGACGTATGACGCGTGGGTTAACCGTTTCGGACCCGGAGAGAAACTGCTGCGCGCGCGCTCGGCTGCGACGGAAAGCAACGACGTCACTACTGGCGCATCCTATCGCGTGCACCTCTTTGTTTTTTGTTTTTATCGTGCGCGCGCATGGGGTTGCGCCGGAGGAGTTTTCGACGTACAGGCGACAGACGGACGGATGGACGGACGAATCGGCTAGCCATACACAGCTTCGCCGTAAAATCAGCTTCGAATTTACGTGGCAGCTCGTTCGAGCTGCATATTCTTGGACCTAGGAGCAGCGCTGCTATGGCATTGCGCGCTAGGTGCTTGTTACCGTGTTTGCTTGTTACTTGCGCACGATCCGTGCGCGAACGCGCTTGTGTGTGCGTGCGTGTGTGTATATATATACGGCGGATGCGTTCCGCGCGTTATGACGTCATTTTCCTCCAGATAGGTTTTTTTAATTGTTATTTTAGACACAGATTGCCATTTTCAAAAAAGCGAAATACAGAAGCTAGAGGCATCCTGCTCCCAAATTTTCTTATAGGACACAGTTATATATATATTTCTTACCTGTTCGATCTTGTGGATGGTGCCAGATAGTATAGGGTCGCAGTCGCGGTACCAGTAGACCAGAGCCATGGCCACGACTGCCAGGAAGCTGGTAGATACCACCAGTAGCACGCTTCCTGCCATCACCGTCCTGCGATGAATTTCCGAGCTTCAAAATCTATCGCGTTAGTGACAACTTAGTGTTCACAAAACCAGTTATATTAACCTCAGTAAATGCGTTTATGCGCATTTGTGGGTCGCTCGCAAATGGTACAATACTGTTGCTCATGCACAGTAACCAACGTTGTTTCTTTTAATGGACATGAAATCTGAATCTACGGCACGAAAGCCAAACGTTATTGAGCGAATCTGAAGCCATTGGTCGCTGGTTAAACAAAGCAAAGAGCGCAACAGAAAAATGATCAATATCGCACAAAAAAGTTCTACATCCAAGATGAGAGTCGGCACTATAGTATCGTTTGTTGTTGTTCTTTTTATGTCCCATTCTTAATACTCACGGCCCAATTTTGTTTGTATCACACAATCTTTTTGGCAATTACAATATGAACCCGTTTATGCGTACAGGCTATTTTTCACTCACAAGGCAAAGGGGCTCGGAAGCAGGATTATCGCGAATGGTATCATTCCGGTAGACGCGCGCATACTCGCCTGTGAACGCAATCGCATTACAGAGCTATCGCTCTCAAAAGTGTACCAGGAAAGCCTACCTCTGTGCTTCTGGCAGGGACCTGGCCGCTGCATACCGCTGCACCACCATCTGATCCATGCCCATCCGGTAGATGTGGCCCGCCAGCAGGCCCACCGAGCACGCCCACACGTTCTCGTCGGTGGTGAAGTCCAGGCTCGCCCTGCGCGTATGTTGACCACACTATTAGCCCCGAGAACGAACACGAGCGGCGCTGCGAGCGCCGCTCGCGTGACGTCAGGGCACGGACTCGCGCCTGTCGTCTGCAACAGTTCGTGCGTTGTACGGGTGCTTTCCGCGGTGTTTTCGTTTGTTCGCCCTCGTTCTCTCTGCTTGTATACTTATGGTGGTCGTCTCAAATATATTTTTATGACGTCTTCCTTTGCGAACATTTATTCAAAGAGCTAATTTCTTAGACAACAATGCAGCTCTCGAAGGCAACGCTACAGTGCCAGCCGAAGCGACGCAGACCAGCCCATTGCGGGTTTTTCATACGCGGATAGACAATCGCAAAAGCATAGCCTATAGGAATCCAGTTATGATACCATACCTGCCGCGGTGCCACAAGTATGTCACAAATCTGGCTATATATGACTTCTACAGCAGTTACGTTGATTTTATTCCGCTAAAACAGGTTTGCTCACGACGAGTAGTTCATGGTATAATATCGAATTTTTGCATTTCCTCACAGAAACGCTCGGCAGCAGCACGGTGACTTAACTAATAATGGAGCTTAGATTCTACACGCCTCACTTGCTTCTTTAACTGCTTGTCAACATTAGGCGGTTCTTCACGTGTTTATTTTTTTTAAGCGGCGGAAATTTGAAGTAAAGTTAATGAAGGCTTACAGCTATTTACAGATTACAAATAGGAATGTACCAATATATATTCCCTTTTTCGTGCTACACGTTCAACTCACCTCTTTAGAGCGCGTTTGTTAATGATTAATAATGCATGTTATGTTCCTCTTTTTTATCTATGTTACCAAGTGTATATCATTTATTTATTTCAATGCCGCAGTGTGTTTTGCATTGTTATCATGGAAGTATTTCACTGTGCTTTCATATATTGTATAACTGCAATGTTTTATGGCCACTATATAAATGTAATTTATATGGCGCTTGATGTGTTACCCCATGCAGCCATATTGTACCTAAGAGGGTGAGATTACCTCAAGCCGCGTCTGTGCGGCTTTTTTCCCTCATCCACCTCGATTTACCACTCCTCTGTACATGTGTGTGTGTAAATGGAAATTAATAAATCAAATCAAATCAAACTCACTTGAGAAATTTACTGGTGCTTGTTGCTTGAGGAATATACATGACGAATCTGTTTGGCAAACTGACACAGGCTGCTCGGCCCAATTTTTTTAGTGAAGTATGCCTGCTGGACCGCATAGCTGCAGCCAGAAAGCAGTCGAAGCGTCAATGACTAGTAGTATGGGACATATTGAAGATATCGAAATTCCCCCTGTGGAGGGTCAGAAATCCAGTGAAAGTATATGCAAGGCTTGTGGTGCTTTCTTTATGAATGTTTGCGATTGGATTGGAGCAAACTTAAATTAGCCTGCAAGGTTCTCTTTTAAGTACCGACGAAGCGAATAGTTATCCGTTTGTATAATTAAATAACGCTGGATCGAGACATGGTGAGACAAAAGGTGCTTGAATTTTCCTTTTGTAGGCAATCTAAGCTGCGTAGTAGTAGCTCGAGAATACTTTAGCCATTCCAGTTGGCGCTGTAAAAAAATGCTTTATGGTTTTAATTCGAAGTTGAAGTGAACTGATGGGTTTCGCGAACATAGCGTGCCTCGCCATACGGACAGTCGATTGCTACCGTTACGTGATCAGGGGTGTGCCATATTGTCGATAAAGGCTACTGAGGGCCACTATGATACATTTCATCACTTTCAATTGAGTGGCTGTTGATCTAAACAACGAAACTTTTCTCTCAGGTGATTGCTACTATGGTGTTTGTGAATTAACTATGTAAATACTCTACATGACACGCCGTCGTGTTAGCAGCCATGAGCAATTCGTTTTTTGGAGGCCTGTTTCAGAGGGGGATGAAAGTAGCAGCAAACATTTTCATAAGAAATGCGCGCCTAACTATTTTTTTTACGCATTAATGAATGGCCATATTTGAATAGAACAACACACCAGAGTAATAGGAATCATGATGACAGCTTCGCTGGGCAGTGTCTTTCTAACATCGGATAACATGTTGACGCCAAGTACCAAATTTTTCTTCCACGTAAAATGCAATACCTCTCATAGCTAAATACTAAAGGAATGTTAAGTGTTTAGCGAAGCATCATACACAACTTCGCGCGTTGAATTTGCAGATATTCTTTTTTTAGTCAAAATTTACCGATAGACACGGCGCATACATGCATTGCAAAAACTTGTAGACCCCTTTAACGCTACTTAGCTTGCGATATCCAAGTCGCAAAGTTTCTCGACTCACACGCTTTTGAAGAAGAAACTGTGGTTAAGGTATTGCAGCTGAAAGAAGCCGACTTATTCTTCAATACGTACGGCTCGAGCCACCTATACCCCAAGCATACACGAAGGGAACGAGCGCGCGCGGCAGCCGAGCGAGCCGGAGCGAGCGGCGTCCTGGCCGTGACGTCACTCGTGAGAGGGCGCCATTCCTCTTTCTCGGGGCTAATAGAGCGGAACGAGGCGCTAGAAGAAAGAAACGCATATGCAAGACAAGGGCTAGCTTTTCCATTAACCCTACAAAGCCGAACGAATCACTTTAATGCATTCGCATGCTTGGGATACTTTACTCACTTTCCGGTGACTGTGTATCCATGTATCCAACGGTTTTCTCACCTATCTGGGTCGCTGGCTAGTCCGTGGTCTAACGGGTAACGCATCAGCCCGCTGTGTTAAGGGAACAGGTTCGAAACCAACCCTCGGACCAACTTGAGTCGCTGCGTATGTGCCAATGTGTACATACGTGCATCTCTTAAACGAACGTCTTTCACGCGGACATGGGTCACTGTAGATGCGGGACTGGGTAGGTCATGCCGCTGTTCGAAGAAACTCTTCGACGCCGACTTGAAGTACTGAGTATGTGCCTGTCATGGTTCGTGGGCCCATGGACTCAGACACAGATAGCAAAGTCACAGACAAGACAACCATTTATGAACAGACAGCAACAATTACACTTACGATGAAGCGACAAGACAATGAACTATTTCTATAACGCTCCACGCAGTCCACGGTTCAAGCGAGTTGTTACAGCGCGTGCTCTCACTGATGAGGCGATGAGCCTTAATGAATATCTTCGTAAGATGATCACTCACAGTGTTTGCCGACGATGTGGGGGGTGGTGGCGCTTGCAGACTTGCATCGCAGTTTCTACGACGAAATCGCACAGGCGGTCAGTGCACCAGCAGACCCTAAACTACTCGCACGACAGCACGGCTGGCTTACACTGACAGCAACTCGGCACCGCGGTCATGACCCCAGCAGGCCGGTTGTGCCGCGCCCTTTCACGTGACTCGCACGAACTTCGCACTCTCGACCAGGGTCACCTGCTACCGTCGGGCTCGAACGCTCGTTCACCGCAGGAACAGCACCGACCCGTTCTGTCTCGTCCGCCCCTCAGCTCTGGTCTGGAACACTGGTTCATTACAGGACACGCCAGGCTCGTCCCGGCTGATCTGGTAGCACCGGCTCGGTCCGTCTTGTGCCTCAGGTTGAACCCGTACACGCCATGGCTAGCATGGCAGCGCTAGCTCAGCCGTGTTCCGTTCCTAGAGCTGAGAACTTCCATGCAGCTTCGTCTCAAGCGCACGCATTCACTTCTTCCTGGCTTCCGTTGGCTTCTTCCAGATTGCTATACTAGTTTCATACTACTGTGCCACTCGTTCGGTGCTTGCCTTCAATCATTGACTGTTTGATGCCGACTTGAGTTACTGGGTATGTGCCAGCAGGTGAGTGGCGCTCATCAATGAACGTCTTTGACGCCAGCTTGGGTAACAAGGTGTTCGCCACTCGAAATGTGCCGCTCTACAATGACGGATAATAATATTCCTTAAATTTTTACCGTGCTTAGAGGAATCGAGCCCACATCTCACGGGTTCCTCAAGGAGAATCAACCCGACGCATTAGTAGGCTGCGCCACAAATGCACGGGGTATATGTGCCGCTTTTCAATGAACGTCTTTCACGCCAACGCTTCAGCGAGCTTCACTGAGCGTGCGGTAAGCGTCACTGAGCGTGCGGTAAGCGAAGGCACAATTCTCAGCGTCCACAGCCACCGGCGAACCGCGCTTCTCGTCTCGGAGGCTACGTGTGGCCTTTTCGGCAGTGCCACTAGATGACGTAGTGCCTCTACAAAGAAGCACGTGAGAGGAGCCTTGTTACTGCATAACGCGTTTCTCAGTGTTAGCACGCACTGGCGCGCCGTGCATTTCGGAGGCCACGGGCAGGCTTCTCGGTGGCAGCGCTAGATGGCGCCGAGTGTCCTTACGCGGTGTCAATTCAACACCAAGTCACACCCATAGTCAAGCAATAGAGATACCTCGGCGTATACATGATCGAAGGAAATACTTACTCAAGCACCTACCAAGGTACTCTGAAAATAAAGGGGGAGCTGAATGCAGAAATAAGGAAATGTAGATCACTTTGGGGCCACAATAAATATGAGGTGGTGAGACGAATCTGGAAAGGAGTAATGGCGCGAACGCTAACGCTCGCAAATTACACCCTGTGCTTAAAATCGAAATCTTGTTGAGGTTGGGAGTGAACCAAAGGTCGGTAGGCCATTTGGCTTTGGAAGCCCATGGCAAAACCCCAACTGAGGCAGTGCAAGATGACATGGGTTGGGCATCTTTTGAAGTCAGAGAAACGCAGAGCAAAGTTAGTTTTGAAGAATGGCTTAGGAACATAGATCAAAATAAATGGTCGCCTAAAGTGCACAAGTGTACATATACCTGAAAATCGTGGACACATAATGGAGGAAGAGGTCAAGAAAGTTAGCATCCAAGTACAGGATAATTGAAAGTGTAAGCAGAGAGCGAGGAGTCATCAGAATTTCAGCACGAAAGTGAGAGAAACCGAGAAAGCGAATTGGATGCAAAGAATGCAAACAGAAAAGACCACGAAGACGTACAAGAATGGGAAAAAACAAATTAGAATGAAAATTGTGAACGATAACAGAAAGGGCGGTGCCTTGCTATTTGAGGCTCGTACTCGTTGCCTGAGGACAAAAAACGTACCGAAGCAAATATAGACAACAAGATGAGGTATGTGTACACTGCAGCAAGGATCAGGAGACCCCTCATCACATCCTAATAGAATGCGAAGCGGTTCACCCAGTGAGACTAGTAGGTAATGTATATACATGCACCTTCCAGAAGCACTTGACCTTAAAGTGGACGGAAGCATCAACCGGTCAGCAGTCGAGATAAGCAACAGACGGTCGGAGTATTGGTAGAAAAAATGCAAGGAAGAGATTGATACGACCGGATATGTTACAGGCATGGTAGCGGTACAAGATAGAGAAGTTTTGAGGGAGAAAAAAATATTATGGGGATGTATGTAAAAATGCTAGATAAAAAAAACACGTATTGCATACCTGATGAAATCGTGCCTACTGGGTGATTATTTGTCCCCGCCCCGTTTCAAAGGACGTGCCAATAAATCATTATCATCATCATCTAAGCGCCAAAGAGGAGTCGTGCACGCCTCACACATAACTCGTTTCGGCGGTGGCAATACGTTGTGTCGCTGTATTGATTCAATGCTAAGGCATTACTGTGGACGGTCATCATGAAATGGGTGCTGCTGGAATTTTTCGATACGCTAAGTCTGATGCTTCAAAATTTCTATTTAAACGTGGGCAACGTCACGCAATGCCCATAGTATAGCGTTTTCGATAGGCTGAAGCGAAGTTTCGATTGGTTATAGTTCATCAAAACCAATTATTAATTATTTGATTACTACACTGATTAACTTTGAGTTTTCTCTCAAGCAACATTTCATTGTTTTTCGGCAATGTACTCTCCATGCGAGGAATAAAAGTGATCAAGCTGTTCTAACTTTCCTTGACGTTGAACGGTGTTCGAGCTTTGTGGAGTTAGAAAGGGCATTTATGCACCGTAACTTTGTTATCCGATAAGTCTGCGTAAAAATGTGAGGACATTGTATAAAAATACACGTGTTGTCATTACATTTGGAATGGTGGTTCAGCTAAACATATGCTTATCCCCTTCTTTGCCTTTTCTTTTCTTTACAGATTGAAATCTTAAATTAAACTATGCATGAAAATAAGTCTTTCTTTAGTACCACATGTCAATTTCACAACACACTTAAGCGACGTAATTGCTGATAAGAGACCGACGAGAAAGACGAATAAAAAATTAATCAGTAATTCTATCAGTGCATACCACTACGACATCTGCTATTTAGAACAAGAACAGCGCGAACTTCAACAAGAGTGCGCTGTTTTCCTTCTATAAATACCATGTACTAACTAGCCCAACAACAAACTTTGTTGAAACGTGCGTTCTACGAAAAATACAGTCACACGTTTGTTTGTCATTCACAGATGCACGATCATGCCGGTGCGAAGTCTATTTTAATTCACAAAAGAGAGTGTTTCATTTGTCTCTCTTTTTTTTCGACTCGTTATACCGGTTTAATTGCTTGCAAAAGCGATTTGTGCGAGGCTTGTTAGACTAGACCGCCGCAGCACTGTTTTTTTTTTTTTTCGGCCAGCACCGCATCCACGAGCACCGAAACAATAAGCGTTGCGAGGCTCACCGGAAGATGTACGGCTTTAAGTCGATGTCGCCGAAGGGGCGCCTGGCGGCTGACGCGTTGGCCGAGGCATCGTAGACGGAGTCGTACAGGATCTTCACCAGGATGGTCATCGGGCAGACGAGGATGAGCACGCCCTGCACGGCGTCGGCCCACACCACGGCACGGAGACCACCCTGCGCGTGCGGGCTTGACAGTCAACCGCAAAAGTTTACCGGACGCAGGATCTGCCAAGAAGCTGAGTTCTCGCGAAGCGTGGTCACACAGCCTCGATATATATGTTCCAGCATGCAGTAGCCTTCGGCACCAACACAGTGATTCATTAAATACGTATTGTCATGCCTTAACAGTGCAGGAATTCACATGTGAAGGGGAAACCGCATCCCGTAAGCTTTTGCTGTTGACTGTGCTGTACTGTACTGTACTGACTGTTGCTGTTATGGACTGTACATACGCCAGCCAGAGGGCGCTTTCGCGCACATGCGTTAATGTGCATGTGTTTGCGCATGCATCTCGGTACGACAACACGTGCTTCTTCTGCGCATGCGTGCGAGTGTGAGCATGCGTATTGGTGCGTGCGCGCGTGCAGCGGGATCACATCGTCAACGCAACGTCCAGTGCCGTAAATGAAACGTTCAGACACGGTTGATGTATAGTAAACGGCAAACTTACGCGCTGCGTCTCGACAAAAAATTTAGTTCAATATAAATAACGAGAACGTGAAAACGCAGAGACTCGCTAGGAAGTGAGTAAGGTGAAGTGCCCTGCATGTTTTATTGGGCCTGCTTGAACGTTAAGGAACGGGAAGCGCAGGAGGTGTGAAAATTTCAAAGCAGGCCTCTCTGGCTTCACGCAACCCAAAAGGTATCTAGCTAAAGATTTCTCTCGGCTTAAGGAACTTGGTAATTAATAAAAATGGCTGCAATGATAAGTAGCTGGAAGAAACCGAAAAAGAAAACGACAAGCTCACCATAGCAGTGTAAAGGGTGCCAGCGAAGCCGATGGCCACGCAGCTCCACACAAGCGGCAAGTGAAATGCTGTAAGGGAACGATAGGCTTTGTGTTTTGCTCTTTACAGGGCAGCGGCCAAGTCGCATTTTGAGGAATAACAGGATCATTCAAAATGCAACTCGACTTCATGTCAAGAATGCGGACGAAGTATAGGGGCTGTAAATAAATAAATAAATAAATAAATAAATAAATAAATAAATAAATAAATAAATAAATAAACTGGCCCGGTAAATTCTGTGGAAACGTACATTCGGTGGCTACGGTGGCCAGTTCTCGATTCGTTCGTTTAAAGTTAAATAAAAAACAAAGCAAGACAAAAAATAAACGGGTGATATTTAGGAATGTTCCTCCAGCGGAAATTTCGAGCCAACCACTGTATACGCGAGACAAACGCAGACAGGGAACAAGAAATGCGTGGTGAAGGCATTAAGAAAATGTTGTCAGAGAAATGAATTAACGTCACAGCTGTGGCAGGGATCGTTGCAACGCTGTAAGAGACACAATGAACAAACGAGTGCTTACACATAGACACGGCGACTCCCGCCGCAAATATGCTGATTGCTCCTTGCATTTGCTGTTCAGGGGCAAGAAAGAAAAAGGAACAAGAGAATGCACGTTAGTTATATATTTTTTGCAAGATAGTGCAGATGCGTAAATAAAAGAAAAATAAACTAAAGTAAGAAGAAGGCATATTGAACCGTTCAAGAAATCGGACTCTTTTTTCGTGTTTTCTTTTTTCTTTTTTTTCCATCTCTCCTGTCGAGACGCGGTAGCCTGCAGACCCAAACATCCAACCATTTTTGGGCAGTATACGACACTGAACGTGGCATTCTATTGGCCCACGGCCATTGGTGGGTGTCGAACCTACGACCTTTGGTGTTAGAGCTAAGTTTGTTAAGACACAGATAATTAAGATACAGCTAATTAAGGCACTCGAACTCACGGCCTTTCGTGGGAGTCGAAATCACGACCCTTGGTGCTAATGAAGGCGAGGTTAAGTAAGGCACAGTTAATTAACATAGAGTTAATTAAGTCACTCGAACCTGCGACCTTTGGTGGGATAAAAGTAACAGGAAGTAACAACCCAGTCGAATCATAATTTCAGGTAAATTAATGAATGTCTCGTGAGCGCAGAGGCTCTCGCCTTCATCCTCTTTAGCTTATGCTAAAGCGACTGTCAACTTTTCTGAGATGGCAATGTTGGACCACGTTTCGTGTTCGTGCCTGCGAAATCCGCATACAAAAAGCAACCCACACAGGCGCCATCGCAGTACTAATCATTACTATGTCGTTCAATGCTAACGCGGAGCCATTGCCAACCACAATGCCATTTGGCATTGTGGTTGGAAGTGAGGTGGCCACTTCGTGTGTCTTCTGATTTACCGCATGGTTTTCGTGATGCGTGGACGACACAGGTATGTGCAGCATGTCACACAAGGAAGCTGTCGCTGACATTGACGATCGTCTTAGAGAGTTTCAGTCACTTTCTTTTCTTTCTCAAATTGCTTCATTGTTAGAGGAGACGGAAGGAATTGAAATGTCGCGTTGCCTTGCTGCAGGAGGCGATCGTCACTGGCATCTTTAAAGCTCTCTCCCTTTTGCCTCGACTAGCGTCCGCAAAGCGACACTTTTTTCCTGCTTTCTCCCATGGCGGAGCTGAGGGACCTCGTTACGTTTAAACCACAAGCGCCATCTCTTTGACAGCCCCCCCCCCCCTCAACCACATTTTGCTTCTTTTTAATTTTTTCCCCTGCGCGGCGTACTTCCAGTGGTGGTTCTGTGCATTCTGTATTGGATAATTTACCGAAGCCACATGCTTTAATCGGTGACGTTGCAAGCAACGCTGGCACGTGGAAGTACTTATGCGCGTGACCTCTAATTCCCCGGCAGGAAGCGAAGCTCCGTCGAGGATAAAGACGCAGGGGCCTTCGCTTGAAATGTCAGCCGTTTCCGCTTGGCGGTTTGATATTTTGCGCGCACGATCATCAGCACGTGACGTACACAGGCGCCTCCTTCTTTCTTTTCTTTTTTGCTTACAATGCCCAAGCCGGGGAGGGGCCTTTCAATTATTTGTTAGTTAAAGTGTAGTCAAGTTTTCTTTTTCTTTTGCAGCTGTTTGATTTTTCTAAACTATCGACCAAACCATAAAGTTGCAAACACGAAGGACGTTTGCTCGGAGATCCTCGAAAAGCACTTCCACCATGAAACTCAGCACGGGGGTGTTCTTTTTTGCAATCGCAAGCCTCTAGTCCTATGGGTCGACAATTTTCGGCACGAAGTGCGAGTCGAACAGGCTGCTTGTAAGGCGGGTCGACTGCGTCAGGAACGTTGTTTTGTCTAGCCAAATGCCCTTTTTGACTCTTTTGTCAACATGTACATGCTTGAACCATTTTGTTCCGAATCGAGTAACTTTTATCATGTTTATCGGTGCAGGTTTGGTTCGGGTTCGGTTCCTATTGATTCACACATATAACAGTGCCTTTTGGCATTTTCATACATGGCAAGCGTTGAGCGGTGCATAGCCGGGTATAAAAAAAAGAAGATTACGCATATTCAACGCACATCTTGGAATCTATGTGAAGGGAAGTCTTCCCGAAGCTGGCAATCCAATGCTGCAAGTTTCCCCATTTCGTTGCGGCGTGCTTGGCGTAAAGAAACTGACGCGCGCCCTCGTGGGCTTTCAGGCGCCCGTGCTATGCAGTGTGAAACACGCGTATACGACGTTCCTCTCAAAGCGCTAGTTGGCGTTGGCACGATAGCAGTATGCGTGCGATTGTGGCACACTGGTCGGAGCATCGGGCTGTTGTGCTGGGAGACCGAGGATCGATACCACCGTCGAGAACGTGATTAAGTTGTTCGACAGGGCAGCAGCAGCAGAAGCTTAAGTGCTGCTTGCTGGGTCAGTTGGTTCATATTGACACTTGAGAAAGCCAGCGAAAAAATTTCAGACGCGAACATGACAATGTCTCTTCCTAGCTTCTGTCTTGTTTGCGTTTCATTTTTTTTTCGCTGGTTTTCTCAAGTGACTGCAGCAGCAGCAGCAGCAGCAGCAGCAGCAGCAGCAGCAGCCACAGTAAGGGAAGTCCGGTAGCATTCGAAACGAAAGCTTCGCCTAAAAAAAAAAATTACCGACGATTACGTTACTTCCTAATGCGAAATTTGAGCGCAGCAAATAAGCTGTTTCACCTTTTCGATAGATTGAGGCAAACAAATCGAGCAACACATGTATGCGCTATCACAGAATTTTTTTTTTATTTCTCACACGTATTCCTTTAACAAAGACTCCACTAACAGTTCTTGACAGTCATGAAGGAAGCTTTGTGGTCTCTGCTCTGGCAGCTCGTTTAGCAGCAGCAGCAGCAGCAGCAGACGGAGGACTTCCATCGGTCGTCTCGCCCATGGCTCAGAAAGAACTGGCAGATAATTTCGCAGTGGCGAACGGCAGCGGCAATTTCGGCTCGGGCGGTGCACATATACAGATCCGCCGCCACCGATCTGGCTCTCTGATTGCCACCGCACAGGGCGAACGGCAGCGGCAATTTCGGCTCGGGCGGTGCACATATACAGATCCGCCGCCACCGATCTGGCTCTCTGATTGCCACCGCACAGGGGTTGCATTGGAGGAGGAGCGAAGAAAGGAATTAAGTTCGAGCCGGCGCTTTGACAACCGGAGACTCGCAGGAAGAGGGGGGAGGGGGGCGGCGTGTACACCCAGCGGCAAACGATGGGGGCAGAAGCGCGCGCAGCAAGCGGACAACACGATAAAGGGAGGAGGGAAGAGATAGCAGCGACTGACTGATGCCGCTGACGCCGATAGTGAGTCAACCCCAGCTGCGGAGTTGGTTTCAGGGACAACGCCGCCGATGCCGACACAAACAATATGATACCCTCGCTTCCGCAGCGCTAAGAACCAGGTCTAGCCGTGGGAAGGTGGTCACGTATTCGTCGACGTGCCGGGGCCTACGTGAAATAACCGGCGCGTCGGCAACTGAAGAGCACCCTATCCGCCACACAAGAACAGGGGGGGGGGGGACCCTTTCCTCCTCTTTCTGCATGGCGGCGACGGTGTTCTATGCAGTCACGTTATCTTGACTCTCTAGCGGCGTCAGCGGCATCCAGCGGTATCAGTCGGTCGCTGCTAGCGCTGGGGGGATGAAAGGGGGGCGGAGCTGGTTACGAGGCCGACGACAACGCCGACGACGACGCGAAACCCAGGAACGGGCGCCAAAGAGCTGCGCTCTAAAAAAGAAAGCTAACCCGGTCGAGGAACCACATAAGACGAAGTCTGTCCGCAACGGCGGGAGACTGATGGCGATGCGGCTGCACACCCGACACGGCATTCGTCTTCACTGCAATCATTCCGCCCCCACCAAGGAGGAAAAGAAAAAAAGAGCCAACGTGGCGACTCAAAGGAAAGATAGTACAATCGTTCCTAGTAGGGATTCAGGCACTGCACATGTACTGTTTCGCGACTATAACGGCACTTGTCCGTAGGCGGCATGATTGGCTCGACGTTCACAGGCGACGCATGCGCCACAACGCCGATTTCGTAAATAATAACGAATTTATCGTCAAAACACGATTACAAAGAGGGGGGATCGAGGACATAAAGACAGAGCGAGCGTTTTATAGCCTCCCATCTCTGTGGTCGGGTTTTGTCGCTAAATTTCTTATTACTCGTCAAGTACCAACTAGACCAACAACAAGTGCTGTTGATTTGACACTTGGGCATGAGTTGGGATAAAAGACTAGACGGAATAACTGAATCCATAGTCACACATTTAGACAGCCTTGGACAAAGCAACAAGGTGGGTGGTAATCATCACGACGGGATTTCTTGTGCCGAATTGATCGGTAGTCGTGAAGAGACTGGTGAACTTGGCGCATTCCTCAACGTTGCGGGAAGCTTGAGACAGCTGTGCACACTCCAATGCGTCGGGCGGTACGGAAACTCCGTGGGTTTAGACGGGAGCCAAGCGGCTTTAGTACACCAGCGGAACGCAAGACTCTCGCGTCCCCTATAATGTAAAGTTCACTATTGTCCAGCGTGGTTGAAGGCTTGCGCCCATATACAAGAGGAAAAATGGCAAAAAAGCCGGTGGTCGCCTGCGGTGCTCTGCCTTAGACTTAAGTCATTAAAGTCAGGACGCGGTCGCCGTCGGGATAGTCAGCCGTCTTTATAACTATAGAACAAAACGCACGTCCTCTTCGCTCAGAAGGGGCGATCATATGTCGCTGGCTGTGGCTGCTAGCAGAGCCATTGTTTCCGCGGACCGCGTCAGTTGTTATACGGCAACGATTGTCCAAAGCTATCCGGCAGTAGTTGTGCAGGGACGAAACCAGTACAAGTCGATGCCGACGGGATGGAAAGGCTAAGCAGGGCATGGCATTAGCTGAGGCTGTTGTGAACTGGAAGTACGCTTAGGAGGTATCTTGTGACATTGGCAATGTGGGCACGACCGAACGTAATGTACGAGCACTTGCGCACTGGCGCAACAGATGCCGCAGATCGATACGCAGCACCTCCACCGAATGCAAGGCAAGTGAATAACGGTGCGAAATAGTGTTGGCAAAAACCGCTCGACTCCCAAACACCGCGGTCTCTTTCACTGGCAAATGGATGGTGATACGACAGTAGCAAACGGCTTTCGTTTTCACTATAATAATATATATGAAATTGGTTTTACATAGAACTGCAAACACTGCATTGTCTACTCTTAGAAACGGTAATAACTTGATCCTGACGTTTCTACAGCGCTGAAAAACGGAAACACACATGAAGCACACAGGACGGGTGCTGTTTTGTGTTTTCGTTTTTCAGTGCTGCATAACAGAATACTCAAAGCCTTGACTACCTTTAACTATAAGGTGGTCACCAGTATTCGATCCCCGTATTAACCCTGCACTCCCTCATCAGTTCAACTGCTTTCGCTTCAACCCTCGTGCGTGTGCGAATGCAGCTACTATTTTTTTCTTTATCAATCGACCTTCTTGAAGATCCCTTCTGGCACAAAACGTTATTCCAGCTCCTTAGCGCGATTATGTGTACAAATGGCTGTAAGGTCGCAAGAGTAACCTTCTATAGCTTTGAAGCTACTAGTGAACATTCGTTCACGAAGTGCGCTTTGGTGTTGTCTTCAGATTAAGTGAGATTCGTGCCTTATGGTTTAAATGACATACAGTTGAAAACCAGCATTCTACTAGAATAACCAATTGACGCACGTACTGACAAGTACGTGCGTCAATTGAAATTTTGCACGTTCCTAGAAGTCGTACCCAGAGTTGCAATGACCCGCGAATCTAATTTGAATAATCACCTAAGCGCACTATTCGGCTAATAAGCAACGCAGCCGTACGGACGTGTGAACATTAATACCTCGCCCATTTTCGTCAAGCCTCGGCGAAGACACGCGACACGCCTGTTCTAAAATGCAGCAAAGAAATTCAGTAATTCATTAATTCAGCGATTAACTAAATGTCAGCGCTCTAATAATTTCACAGAATGCCGTGGCTTCAAAGATCAATGCACTTCATATTCGCGTTATAGACGTATGAAATAAACTCAGCAATGAAATAGTTAGTGTCATTTTGTAATCAGCTGAGATATCGCACCAAACTGAGGTGCGTGTTACTTCGTGTCCGTCGCTCCGTACCACCCAAGTGCAAATGACAATTGCGCTAGGTGCTATACCACAACGATCTGCAAACAATTTAATCGCAATAGCAGATAATAATGAAGAGACGACCCAGCGTCCCTCTAATTACCATGAAAGTTATCTAAAGGCGAATGCCGCTTTCGTAAGAACACAAAGGAAATCGCGGTTGAATCTGAGCCACTTCGTATGTATAGCCGTATAGTAGCGATAACGGTCAAGTGAAACCAATACGATAGGAAGAGACACTCCGTGAACTTGCGTGCATTTTCTCTTCGTGTTCTGTCTTTAGCGGCAATCGTTCAAAGTTCCAGCTGACATTTATTACGAACACAGGGTTTGAGCATACCTCTTCGTGCTCGTGAAAGGAATTTCCTCCATTTTCATTGTCCCTATTTAACTTGCCCACGAAGAGGTGATCTCTATCGCTTAATTAGCGTAAACCGTTGGGCATATTCGTCATGAGGCCTCTGCGCGTCCTCAACAATTCGTCGAGGCTCCACGGCGCATAAGATTTGTGAACACTTATCGCTTCTTTCATTACGCACAATAAAAAGAACATGCACGGCGATGGGCGTTTTCTCGTGCACAGAATAGAAAGGTTTTGCGCTTACTGCTGTTCTATTCTTTCACATATTTCGCAGCAAGATTGCATTTTCTTGTCCGTATCGTTCAACGTATAACACTTGACGTCCTTATACTCGCCTGGTATAGAAGGAAAAAAAATTCTGAGTTGCCTTCGTCTAGGCATCTTGTGGTAAGTGCATGGTTTCCAAAACGTGGCTTCTGTGGAGTCACGTGGTCGCTTCCGTCGTTTGCTCTACAGCAAAGGATTGCCTTCGATTATGAGGTGGTCTAGTTGGTCGTCCGTGATCATTGTAAAAGCAACACACTTGTTTGAGTAAGTAAAACTCTTGCTTTGGCTAGTTGGTTCATGTTTGTATGAGTAAAGGCAAGGCGCAAAAGATAAGGACTGAAGGACACACACGACAGGTCCGGCGCCTGAAAAAAAAAAAAAAAAAACTCGAAGGGCGCCGGTCCTTTCGTTTGTGTCCTTCTTCAGTCCTTGTCTTTTGCGCCTTGCCTTTACTCATTCAAACACTTGTTTGAAACACAGCCGAACACTGTACATCACAGGAGCACGAGCGCTGTCTCAGCGCTCGTGTTTGTGTCGTTTAGTATTCGTCCGCGTCTCAACAAGTGCGCTGCCTTTGGAATGGTCATGACCTTCGAGGTGCGGTATCCCTGGGAGGTTACGATGAGGACATTACGAAGGGCACAGACGAAGGCACATTCGCCATTTTTTTCTTTGCAAACCAGGCAAGTATAAGTGCCACAATTGTGCCGCGCCTTTTACACTACGATATAAGCCAGACAGCCGAAATTCAAGGAATGGAACACGCCGAGCAATCGAGTGATGCTCGACTCCTTGCGCAAGGATACCGAGCGAATAATGTTCACCCATGCTGGACACTGCGGGGACTAAGCCGTCCGCCAGTGCACTCTCGCGAACGCAAAAAACGTTCGAACGATCACGTTTGCCCATGCCGGTGCCGTGCCCCAGAGACGAACGGGAAGCCTTCAACAAGGTTAGCCCCGCGGAGAGCTCCGACGAGCGTGCGACGCTGTTACGAAGCCGAAAAGAGGGAAGCAAGTTCCTCCCACGCCTGAGTATCCACCACATCAGGTTGCGCTCGCATCGAAACGTTCGCTCCATCTCTTGTCGTCAGTGGCGTAGCCAGGCGCACGTGTCCCCACCTTCTCCCCTAAATTTGCCTTAGTATGTAGCCTTGCCAGCCCTCCTCCCACCTTCCTTCCCGTCCCCGCCCTAGTCAAGTGAGTGTCTTTCCCCCCGACCCCCCTGACCTTCAAAAAGAGAAAGAGAGAGAGAAAGAGAGAGCTCCCACCATCACGTATGTGTAACCCGGGGAAACCGAACTTCATGATGTGCGCCAATAACCGTGCGGATAAGGCGAACGTCAGGCGAAGCGATAAGGTCGAACGTCCCCACAAGAGAGACCACCTATAAACTACGTTTCCAAACAATCGATTTCATTGTTCTCTCATTATTTTCCACCCTTCATCGTGAAGCACCGCTATCCGTTATTTTCGGGACCTGTACAACTCGGACGGACGGACACACGGTAATCAATGAATGGCCCCTGGAATCGACTCCGTGGAACTCGACGTGTAACTCTTCGAAGCCTGTGTAACATGCGAGTCCTGTAGCTCCCCTGCGTGGTTGAATATTAAAGCCGGTGTAGTGTAAGGATTATTTTCGTTCGATTCTATTACTTCTTTATCGCCCACCGTTCAAGTCCAGCCGATCTTGGTTGAGCAGGGCGCCGCTCTTATCACTGACGAAGCGCCATCTTTTTCAATGAAGAATTTCAGCTTTATCTTAGCTCAATTAAGATCGGTGAACGACAGCTGAAAACATTTTAAGCAAAGATTAACAGCACTGGCAGAAAGTTACGTGCCGAAAAATCTCTATAACAACTGACGGGCCTAATCCTTCGTTTACGAAACACCTTCGAACATTAAGAAACACGAAGCGTCCTTATAGGGCAGCGAGAAGGGACAGTCAAGCCTCATCTTGGGCGGCATACAGTGATTTTCTAAAATCTTACTGCACAGAACTATGCCCAGCCAAAGACAAATATTTTTCACGTAACCTGCCGTCGCTTCTAATCAATAACCCCCGAAAATTCTGGCAAGATATATCCCCAGATTCCACTGGGCACAATGTTGTGCTACATGATGATGACGAAGCCCTCTGTCTGACGCTGATTGTCCAGTAGCATTTATCAATTTTTTCACATCTGTTTTTGCGCAGGAAGTCTGTTCCAGTGTTCCCATAGTCCCTGACTTTGAATATCTTTTTATGGAGCCAATAGAAATTTCAGCAGATGGCATTTCGTCTTTAATAACTAAGCTCAAGTGATCCACATCATCCGGTATTGACAATATTAACTCAAATATACTGAAATATACCTTGAAAACTTCAAGTCAAGTTTTACGCCCGATCTTTAAGGTAGTCCTTGTCGTCTGGTGAACTAACCTTGGACTGGAAGATCGCTAAGATTTTCCCTGTATTCAAGGGAGATAACAAGTACTCTCCACTTAATTACCGCCTATCTCCTTAGCTTGCATCTGCTGTAAACTATTGGAACATATCATAACATCGCATATATACCGCCATTTAGAATCAAACGACTTCTTTTTTTTTTTAACCAGCATGGATTCAGAAAAGGCTTATCTTGTGACACTCAGTTGCCCGACTTTACAACAGTATTACACTCCGACATGAATAACAAACAGCAAAATAGCTGCGTGTTCTTCGATTTTTCGAAAGCATTTGATCGCGTCGCTCATTGTCGCCTCATCTCAATATTATCCGCACTCCGACTGGATTCATTAACTTTATCTCGACTCCGAAACTTTCTGTCGTTGCGGAAACAGTTCACTGTCGTTAATAAGCACTCATCGCTTCCTTCTGACGTTATTTCTGGCGTACCGCAGGGCAGTGTCCTTGGTCCTCTTCTTTTCTTAATGTTCAGTAATGATCTTCCACAAAACGTATCATCGCAGATAAAGCTTTTCGCAGAGGATTTCATTCTATACCTTACGATAACAACAGTTGATGACCATTTATTATTACAGAATGACCTTATCCTTGTCAGTTTCTGGTGCAGTACGTGGCAAATGACCCTGAACTCAGACAAATGTAAAGTGATGGCCTTCTCGCGAAAACATTCTAATTCTCGCTTTTCTTACGTCATAAGTAACACTATTGTTCCTCTGACATCGTCCTGTATATACTTTGGCGTTGAACTTACAACACATCTTTCCTGGAGTGCACTCATAACGTCTACCTGCGCGAAAGCCTCATAAACTCTGGGTTGTCTCCGACTGAACTTGCGTAAGTCCCCTGCTACAGTTCTTAAATTGGCATATCAAACTTTTGTACGCCCACAATTAGAATTTGCTTTCTCAGTATGGTTTCTACGTCAAAATTATTTAGTTTGCGCGCTAGAATCAATTCAAGATAGAGCAGCGCGCTTCATTACGAGTAACTACGACAGAACTTGCAGAGCAACGTAGATTAAAGCAGATATTTCGCTCCATACACTCGAAATTCGTCGCACGATAGGTCTTCTTTGCCTTTCCCATGCACACGTTCATGGTAATCGATAACATGTGTTGCCTCTTGAGGCACCAGCGCGCATGTCACGTCGCCTTAACAATAGCCATAGTTTCACGCGCATCTCTGGCAATACACGGTCATTTAACGCGTCAGCACTGCCACGTTTCATAACAGTATGCGGAATGGTTTTCCTGATAACATTGCGTGCTTAAGAAATCGTGATTCCTTTCGGGGAAAATTGCAAAGCTGCTTGTAGTAACGCTGTATGAGGATAGTTCTTTGACCTGCTTTCCCTCCTTGTTATTTGTACTCCCCTCCCCTCCCTCTATCTCATCTTTCTATTTCCTCTCTCCCGTCCCCCAGAGTAGGGTAGCCAACCAGACGCATTCCTGGTTAACATCCTTGCCTTCTCTCTTTATTTCCTCCTCCTCCTCCTCCGGTACTCGTATTATTTTATTGTAGTGTGTATGAATATACTATTGTGAATACGCTGTCTAAAACATACCCTGGACAAACATATTTGAACGTTCTTTTTCGTAAACTGTCACTGCCTGTATTCATATTTATATTTATTACGCCTGCAGAAACGCGTACCTTGTATCCCGCTTATTATACGCCCTTAAATGGGCCTGTAAGGTACTTTGAATAAATAAATAAATAAATAAATAAATAAATAAATAAATAAATAAATAAATAAATAAATAGAATCGTTCCGTTATCCCGACCCTGATCTCAATGATTCCGTAGCTGCATCATAGCTGTTGAGCAAGACGCCGTGCTTCGTTATCGCCCGGCTTGTTCCTCTCACGCGGAAATAAGCAAGAAATTAACATCATTTCTCTTCGCGTATGATCATACAAATCATGTCGTGCTTCTAAACAAGCCACGCAACGCGTATAGATAACTTTTTTCTGTGTCTCAAAAAAAGAAAGGAGGGTCTCTTAAGTTACACAAGTGACCACCCATTAAATAAGTTGTGTGTAAAAGAATAGCAGCCGGCTGCTTTCGTCAAAGCTCATCAGAAGACAAAACTACAAAAAAAAAGAAGTTTGCGAGGCTTTCAGCAAGTTTCCAGTGCCTAAATTCAAAGTGCGCAGATGTGCAAACGGACAAGGAAATGTAGCGAATGCCGAAACACACCGTCTGCATCATCGACCTGACGTCACTGTGTAACACTCGTGAGGCGCCGTTTAGTCTGGCCTCTAATTACGATGCGCCAAAGGTCGAGGGCAGTGGCAGCTAAAGCTAATGTCAATGTTCCATGATTCATTAGCTGAGTTTAACGCGTTGTTTCACAGACGGCTCCGACATTTCGCGCGACGAAATGCTCGCATGTCGAGGCGTTTCGCATATATTGGCGCGCTCGAGGTGGCCAGATGCTTTGGATATTTCAAGCCAGCGCGAGGGAGAATCGAGCACAAATAGATACAAGAAAATGCGGTGGCCAGGCTGTGTTTTCATGCTGTGCTGACAGCTGTTCAGGTGTCAGCTTGAAAGCTACGTTACATATACAGGGTGCCTCGCGTAACTTGGGCCAAGAATTTAAATATGAAAGGCGCGTCGGAAGCAAATTGAACCGAACGCATACTATTCGCAATAGCCTATATTAACTCAGACATTTCTTTTTTGTTTTCCCCATAACGTCCTTATTAACTAAGTTTAATTACGAAGCTTCTTAATTATCGGCTGAGAACCCCAAGTAGGATACGCAGATTTGTAGCGCACCTTCAGAAACCACCGATCGAGTTGTTTCCTTTACGATACGTGTTACGTATTCCTTTTTTCCCGGTTGCAAAGAAAGCCCGCGAAATATGAAAAAAAGCAACGTGATCAGTCTCGCGGGGGGGAGGGGGGAGAGGCAAAACGCATCCACGTGAAATTAATTTCCAGGCTGACACCAGTTCCGATATATTATTTCCAGAAGTGCGAGATGAAATACATGGGCGTTCCAGTTACCTCTGTGTTTCAATATATCAAATAGCGTTTCGTTAAAAAAAGAAAAGTGGACCAACAGTGCAAACTGGTGCCATTCTGGAAATTCATTCCAAGTGGATACGCCTGACAAATTCACCGGCCACAATTCGTGAATTGCAATATGTGCCTTATATCAATTAATTAGGATGTTAGTTAGTTATTTTTGTTAATTAGTTTTGCTTGTGTTTCGATTTCTTGTGCAAGTAATGTACGCCTATCCGAACAATCCAGCTCAACGACCATAATTGTTTTATCTGCAACGGGCGATCTTATTTCTTTTAATTCCATAAAACTTAAAAATGATCAGTCTACATTTCTAACGCCACGACTTAGCGCCGCTACCCGAGACGAAGAAGCAACACGACGAACCCCGCCATTAAATTGGTTTTATCCGTGTCTAAATAAACAAAGAGATTAACTCGAACAAAAATGAGAGATCGTTAACTGTGTACTCCTATACGGAAATGCTACTGTGCGCATGTACGCGTGCCACTTGATCAAACAATGAGTTTTCGTGTTAGTACACAAGGCAGCGCTTGGTGATAGGGACTGACCATGAAGGGTATCGCGTCGCTAGGCTCTTTAGAGCGAATTCTTTGTCCGTTCTCCTTTGTTCAGCTCGTGTTTATTGTCGCTGGTGGTCGCACGTTCACCGCCGATGCAAAGGCGCTGCGGTAAAGCGGTCGGACAGGAGAGCCCTCCTCTTCCTCTCCTCCCGCCCACCTCTCCCCTGTGGCTGCTGCGGGGAAGGGCTCCGGCGGCGCGAAAGCAAGATGGCGGCAGTCGGGTTTCCGCTCCGGCGCTCACGCCGTTGGAGACGACACCCACCCACATGACGAATCAATTTACAAGTGTACTGAAGCAAGGTGTGTGTGCGGGCTAGTTGACTTTCCATGATGATTTAACCAGCGCAAGAGGGGGTACAGAACACAAGAAAGGCGACAAAGACAAGCATAGTCGTCCTAACCGACCGCCACGGATGGGCTGGTTAACGGCTCTGTTATCTACGGGATTACGCAATGGAAGAACAAACGTTACAATTAACACTCTCACTGCAACAAACATGGGCCTTCAAACGCAACAATCATTAAAAAAAAAGCTAATAGCTTTCTAGAAGAGCTCGGCTATTCAATTTCGTTGGCAACCATCGTCGACGATCGCTGCACTTTTTTGAGTCTCAGCAGGCTATACCAGAAAAGGAAGCCCGTAAGAAAGACACAACTATGAAAGACGCGGAGGGGGGGCGACGACGCCCTAAAGTTCTCGCACTAGCTCGCCGTGGCGTCATGCATATAGAGAGAATCTGCTCGAGTGCATAAAATGCATTAAAAAATATGAAATGAAGGGTTACTTTGCCAGTATAAAATAATATCACGTTGCTGGCTAGCGTCTCTTTAACCTTATGCATGTACTTATATATCAGCGCAATAAAACAACAGCCAAGGCGCACGTAACCTGTCCGCAAAATGTTTTATATGGCCGTTCTACCGACAAGCTTCTTTCTTTCTCTAGCTTAATTTCTTTAACTTACTACTAGCTGACTGTCAAGCCTGCAAGAAGATAAGGTCAACTCACGTTCAAGACGAAGTAGCAGGCGCACGCAGTGACTCCGACCTTGTTCCCGAAGCGGAGCCGCAGGTACTGCGAATAATATGCGAAATTTGTTAACGTTGTGGAATGTATCTAACTGGCGGTTTCATAACAAAAATTTCTAGGCCAGTGCCTACGAACGCTTACTGTTATCGCGTCGGCACGAGGAACAATGGCTCGTGCAACTTTTGTCATTACGACGAGACCATAGAACATATCCTTGTCTACTGACTTTCTCTTGACGATGATAGACAGGCTTTGCATACCGCTTTAAGCCGACTAGACGACAGAGCCGTTAGCAGAAAAAAAAACACGAATTTGGAGGGTGCTTACGCTTCGCCTTTAAGAGTGGAATGCTATAGCACTCAAAGATCCCGCACTGCTTCTCACGCTTCCTGGCAACTGCAGCGTATCTAACTGCAGTGTTTACCCGAAAACGCTTGGGGAGAACGCTGTGCAGCGGGCTTCCTGGTAGAAACGCGGCCTCTTGCGTGGGCCGTGATGCGGCGGAGGCGAGCGCCATCTGGAAGTGTTTCAAGGAAACGGGCACGTCGCTCCGAGGCCTCCGAGATATCCACGCGCCGGCGCGCGCAGATGGCGGACGTCGTGGCCGGTCTATGGATAGTAGAAACGCTGGAAAAGGGGTTTTTTGAGTTTTCGCGTAGCATAATTATGTTTTCTTGTATAGTCAAATAAAAATCCAACGCTATCATGTGTGTACGTTGTGTGTAAGTCGTACTTTGCGATTTTTCTATGTATTTTAGCTCGAGAAATTCAGTTCAGTAACTTCCTTGCGCTGTATGGAGGGACTCGGTATGAGTGGTTTGAAAATATTTTTGCCGAAACGATGCCCGACGCTGCACGGCGGTCGCCGTTGCCTGATTTTCTGCGACACGGGGCCTTTAACGCTCTCACGTTAAAACAAGTCGCAAAATCGTAAAGTGCGCATTACAACCTACAGACATGATAGCGTCGGATTGTAATTTGATTATGCGAGAAAACGTAATTATGTTACGCAAAAATTAAAAAAAAAACTTTTCCAGCGTTTCTACCGTTCACAGAAGAGTTGACTGTTGGGCTAGTTGGTCGTCCATATTTGAAGTACTGAAACCGACTGGGCTCCGGCACCTCGCAGCAGCGGGACTTTCGCCGCATAATCCGAGTGATTACACTGCTTGGACGCAGGGACCACATTATCGATCCCTCTTGGACTTCATTAGATCAGAAAATTTTTTCCATTCATTTAATCATCCTTATTCACCCCCAACATTTCCATTAAGTTATCGTTTCTGTATTCCATTTATTAAGCACAAGTAATTTCCTCTATGTTGTCCTTGGTGTCAGTGTTTGTTGTCTCCTTATGATATGACAAATAAAAATCGGGCCCCTCGGTAAACCCCCTTTCTTCTCGTGCATTAACTTATGTGGTTTTACGAGCCGAAACCACGATATGAATATGAGGCTCTCCGTAGTGGGGGACTTCGGATTTATTTTAGACCACCGGAGGTTCTTTAACGTGCACCCAATAAAAACAAATTACGCGCCTAATTATAAAATACAATATTTAATGAATTGCTCAATGTGACTTTTCTGCTCAAATAATGTGCGTATCTGAGAAATCCATCCGAGGAGGTGGGATTGCGCAGTCTGCAAGATAGAGTAGTTGCTGCTGTTGTTCGTAATAGAGACTACACAGCAAAATACAGCAACGAGTGCTACTACCACGTGGTCTTATCGTTTCATATCTTCGTTTCTTTTTTTCATCTGAATACCACTCGGTTCGTGTCCTGTTCCCGACAGAAGATTTAAGCCAATGCTGAAGGAATCATCACCATTACAGCCTGTTGGCCAGCAACAATATATACAAGAATTTACGCACAAGGGGAACTGAAACAATTAGATTTTTGTACAAAACAAGATAGGATGCCTCTCGCGCCCAAGATGTTCAGTTCTGAAGGTCGCCAGCAAGGCCAATGCCACGTCGTTTTGTAGTCATGAACTATGGAACTTGAACTTGAACATGAACATGAACTTTGGAATCTATGAACTTTTAAAAAGATATGGTTATTATGAATATTGCATGCTTCGAATTTGAATCTGTGTACCGGCGCTGTTGAGGCTGTTTGATCGAATCAGAAATTTTCCTATGTGGCGGCTGTTGGACCTTCCAGGTCTCGCTGATATCATCGTATTGCGATGCATTACGGGTATTTTAGCATCCGTTTGGAATTTCAAACGATGAATCACGCATTAGTGTTATCTCTTTCACGTGCTTCATGCAGATGCGTGAACTTATACGGTTACTAGCATTTAGCTTGAATCGTAAATGTCTCATTTATAGTCGATTCACAATATAGCTTCGGCGCTGCTTGTTAAGAAAGACATGTGAATACAACTAGCAACGCGCTAATGAGGTGGTCTTCGGTGCCGGTTCCGACATCTCTTCGAAGCAGACGTCATGAAGGCTTCTCTCACGATATTCAAAGTGACTTGTTTCAAATGAGATACAGATAGAGAGAGCTTGCGTGGTTTGATTTGCATGTTGATTTGACTCGATATACTGATACGCATACTTCTTTATCTTCCTTCGGCCATGGTTTTTCACCGGCTAACAAATGTTAAACGTTATCGCTCGGCGCAGGACGCGATTGCATGTATCGGAAGTTTCTCCAATGTTATCGATAGCTCTATCCGTTGGCTGTTGCCACCAAACCTTTCGTAATCTGATTGTATGTTCGACGCGAATTGTTTAGTATTTTCTGGAAGCCACGCGGGCACCAGCAATTACACCGGAACCTTCGACTAGTCATGTACGAAAGCCGATGCGCTTTACCCGATGATCAGATTGTTGACGATACCCGCCGTGGTTGCTCAGTGGCTATGGTGTTAGGCTGCTGAGCACGAGGTCGCGGGATCGCATCCTGGCCACGGCGGCCGCATTTGGATGGGGGCGAAAACACCCGTGTACTTAGATTTAGGTGCACGTTAAATAACCCCAGGTGGTCAAAATTTCCGGAGTCCCCCACTACGGCGTGCCTCATAATCAGAAAGTGGTTTTGGCACGTAAAACCCCATATATTATTATTATTATTTTCGACGATGGCCGACTTTATTCGCCGCTATTGTGCTGGACTGTTACTTGGTTTGCTGGGCAGAAGTTCGCCCGCCAAATGGATAACTCACAGGTTTGACACTGCGTCGTCATATTGCATGACAATACAATATTTATGATAGTATATATAGCCAGAATCATGGGCGGCTACTGATAAAAAAGATGAGAAAAAAAAGTCGCAGTTTCGCCCGAAAGGCGAAGCAACGATTGTAATAGCAATCTAGTAGACAGCTATACGAAGTAAGCATATCAGTTGTATCGGCCGCATGAAAAATTAGGTTATGAGGTTCTACATGTCAAAACCACGATCTCATTATGAGGCACGCCGTAATGGTGGACTCCAGATTAATTTTGACCGCCTGGGGTTCTTTAACGTGCACCTCAATATACCTAAATACAAGTGTTTTTCATTTCGCCTCCATCGAAATATGGCCGCCGGGGCCGGGATTTGATCCCGCGACCTCGTGCTTAGCAGCGCAATACCAAAGCCACAAAGCAATCATGGCGGGTTTATCGGTCGTATAAACTTGAAACATTCGCTCACTAACTAAATTAACAAGCGTAGTGTCACGCGCTCACAAGCAAACATGAGCACATCTCACTCGATGGCTGCGAAAACTCGCTGTCAAAACGCTGGAGTGAGGAAGCGCGGCAGCAGCAACGAGCGAATAGGTCGTCGTGCTGCCTCTCGCTTCAATGCGAACTAATCGTCGAGAACACAGCGCACTCGAAGCTTTGAGCCCTCCGCTCGCACCTAGGCTATGTGCTCATCGCAGTTCACTTTCAAGATGGAGCCCATACGCAGAAGCCGCTGGAGCAATACGCCTCTCCCCCCCCTCCCCGCTTCCTCCCCTTGCGCGCGAGGTCGAGCCGCCATCGTGGGCTCACTATCGCACGCTTTCACTCGCACACACAGCAACGACGCGCGGCGACCATGTTGTCACACTTGGACTTATACCACGTGACTTCTACGGAATGTCACAGTGACGGCGACGGCAGAAATGCGTCTGGATTGTTAGAAACGGGCCTGGGAGGAAAGGGAGGAAAGCTGGGAGGAAGCGCTCCATCTTCCGTCGCGTGCAAGCCACCGGGGGAAGGGGGGTGGTGTTGTACTTCGGCAGCAATTGCGTACTGCACGACCGTCCGCGCCCCACCTTGAAAGGGATCTGCGTTGGGGGGCACTCTAGGCAGTCTAGGTGCATCGGCGGTTCATGCCTTTGTGCGTGCTGCGTTCTTGCCGCTCAGTTTGCGTTGAAGCGAGAGATAGCACGTCATTTCTCTCGCTGCTGCTGTCCTTCCTCACACCAGCGTTTTGACAGCGAGTGTCCGCGGCCGTCGAGTGTGGTGTGTTCACGTTTGCACGTGCGCGCTGACCCCATGCTTGTTAATTTAGTTAGTAGGCGAATATTTGCAACTTTATACGGCGGATAAAACTACTATCATTGCTTTGTATAGCTGCCTACTAATTTGTCATCGCAATCGATGCTTCGCCTTTAGGGTGGTACTGCGACTTTTTTCGCCAAGTCCTAGACGTGGGTCAGGACCCCTATAGGCTTTTCACAGAAATGCTTGCGACACTGCTCGCCCGCGACAAAAGCAAGCATTAAAATTCACATGCAACGCTTCTCTAAAGATCTAAAGTGTACAATAACAGACTTCTACCTGGCAGTATATCATTCTTGTTGCACAAGTAGAAATGTTAAGAGGAAGCTTTAGCTCGAGGACTCCCATCTATCCTATCTACTCAACATAGGAAAAAATAAATCGCTTTTTTCGGTGTCAGCACCAGTTTTGATTAGGCTTGTTGCATTTAAAGGAAAAGGTGAAAAACTAGTGACTGTGGCAAGCGAATCTTTGATATAGGCCGGCAGTTGCTTAATAAAATTTATGAAGCGAAACTATTAAGCTTACAGTTCTGTAACTCAGCAATGACAAATACTCGTCGAGAACACTGATAGGGCATTCAAAGATATCGCAGCTGGCAAATCTGCGATATCTCTTCTCGGAACTTCGTGCTTCTATCTTTTTTTTCACACTTAACAATTTTCGGCAATTCTTATAAAACAATTGAAGCACTAAACCGAAATTTCGCTTCTAACAGTCAATATAATTTAATTTTCTCTTTCAACGGCAATAAATTTCATTAAAATCAACCGAGGAGTTATGTCAAAAAAAGCATTTCTACATTTTACATGTATTACTGGAATCAGAGTTGGGCCCGAGCTAAAGCTCCCTCTTTACTACACAACTTAACAATTTCGTGCACCACGTAAACCATAATGTCGATCTTGTGCACTGCAGGTGCAGCGGTTCTGCGATATGGCAACCTACCTAAAAGTAACTGAGTCTTTAAATAATATTTTGAGTACGCTTGAGATCGGTTCACAAGAACATACAAGTCTGTTATTTAACGTATTTGAAAGGAATACATTAATTACGTTATTTAAAGTGACACTGCAGAGAGAAACGTTCGGCAGCAGGTTATACTCCTGTAACACGTGAAGGTGAAAGCTTGCTGCACACGTGGTAAAGGGTTAATTTATAAGATCGTAGGGTTCAGACTTCGCAAGGCATAACGAGCCGCTGTGTGAAGTGAACGTATTGCGCTGTATGTTGACTTTCTCAACGACACATGCGAGCACCTAGTTCATTACCTAATGCTTCTTTCGTTCTTTCTTTCGTTCACTCTTTCTTCCCGCCTTTATTTATTTATTTATTGTTCGTTCTTCCTTTCACAGCGAAGCTGTATGTGGCTAGGGTTCCATGCATTTTTGTTCTCCATGAAAAAAAACTGTCATCATCAACGGCTCATACCCCCGTGAGCAATGACCCATACCCCCATAAACAAGCAAAAAATTCAATGACTCATGGTCCCGTAAGGTTCATGACTATACTAACTTTGCGTGAATTAGCTGCCATGACACTACCCCTGTTGTCGTTGTCGGTGATTTCAATGTGGATGTGTCGGTACCGAAAAGGGAGCGGTTTACGCGTTCCTTAACAATTATCTTGCGGTCGTGACTCACTACTTTTGACTGAGCAGGTTAAGAAGCGATGAAGCTACACGGGTCACCAAATTCAAACTTCGACAAGCAATATAGCACAACGTGTGAGGGGGGCGTATTTCAACAGGTGAACTTTACCATCGCGCCTTTCTGCACATTTCAAGAGCCGCATTGCATTGCGAGTGATAGCGGCGTCAACGCCCCCTGTAACGATGGGCGTTGAAATGAAATGTATTTATTAATTATAATAAAATTAAATAAACTTGTATTTTCTTAACTCATCGCTAATATATAAAGATGACCAGGAATTTTATTTCCTTTGAATGGATCTAACTTTGCCTCGCTTGATTTTTAAAAAGAAACGCTTTTTTCTTTCTTAATGTTCGTTCCCTCCAATCATAGTCGCGCTTCAATCGCTGCTCCCATAACGACCCTTGTTGATGTCGGTGACAATTTGTACTGAACCGCTTTTCGCCCGAAGCTTAGGGACCCATTTGGGTCGACCTTGCTTAAGGCTTTCGCCTTAAAAGTTATTTCAGCTGTATTAGTTATGTGCCCTTCTACAATACCAAAAAAAGCCATCCTTACCACTAGCGGAAACCTGGCGACCCACCCCCCAAAAGAAAACGCACGAACTAATGACGGGTGGCGAAGCCGCCTCGAAGTTCCCGCAACGTCTAACCACGACGTCATGGATTTTCAGAGAGCGTCATGGAGCGTCATGGAGCGGACGCCGTGACGTCACGGATTTTGACATCGTCCGCTCGGGCCTAGCAGTAATCATTTATCGGCAAAAATGCAACTACATTGTATCCTAACGCACCGAAGACTGAACTGAGCAAGTTTCAAGAACGCATACGGATTCACAATAGACCGAATACGAAGAAAACTCCCTTTGAAGTTCGTTACGTCACACTGACGTAGTGGTGCGGAAGCTTTGTCGCGAATTTCAGAAATTGAACTTTGAAATTTATGTTCTCTTTTAGTAATCAACATATCACCGCGAAATTGACGCAAATTCGTTTTTTTTAATATAGAATGTTTTATCAGACTAAACTGACTTAGTGTCTCTCTTTTGTGTCCCGTTAAGCGATTGCAATTATGTGTGAGTCCCAGCCTTTCGGGCGCGTCTTGGGAAAGCTCTCGCAATGAATCGATGCAAATGTTCCTTCTAAACCTGTGCAGAGGTGTTGTGGAGAACACTTCTTTCTTAATGTACTGTACTTTCTTTGCCAGGTGTCCAAAGGGCGCACCGCCAGTGACTGACTTTTTTGGAGCGGCGTGGAGTGCCTTCGAAGCAGCGACTCCACTCCGCAGATCGAGACGATACGAAGAACTTTGCTTTTTCACTGCCTAGTGTCGGGTCACCGGGAATTATAATCAGGATCGATCACCTTATAACTACTTGAAAGTCAGTGGCAGCATGCTGGGTGAACTTTTGACAAGGGGAATGCTTCTGGGTGGTAATGGCAGGAGGTTGGTTCTTAGCATATAGCAAGCCTTTCGGGAAGCTAACGCTTTAGAAGATTAAAGGAAGAGTGTGCTCGTTTTTTCATTCTGCACTCACTGCTTGATCACTGGTCCCTCCTTTTCAAGTAAGCAAGGTAGCATTATTAGTATTATTAGTATTAGCATTAGCAAGGTAGTATTAGTAGCAATACTAAAGTAGTATTGGCACTACCTCACTGTGCGTGCACTGCGGACGGGAAAAGCGCGGATCTTACGCCATTATTAAAATGGCCGTGTAGAAACCTGAGGAAACCGGCTACTCGAGAGGCGCGTGCGCATACAAGCATGAACGTTTAAGAACAAAAACACATCTATGAACAAAAGGAGCGCAGATTTTGCCAGGAAGCGCTCCTTTCGCGACCTGCGCGCACATCCTGGAATCGGAAGAGGCATTGCGTATACGTATATACAGACACACAAGGGGCTGCACAGTGCATCGATCTGTGGCAGCACGAACTTAAGAGTTTCAGGGCCCGCATTCACAAACGTAGTCTTACGTAAGAGCGTTTCATCATTGGTTTTGTCATTGCTTTCATCATTGGCTCCGATCAGTCAGGACAGCGATACGCATAATCATAAGACGATCGCCGTGAAACTGGCAATTCATAGCAGACAGTACTTACGTAAGAGGACTCTTGTGAATATACGTTACCTTGTTTATCGGGATGCAGTCTGGTTTGCCGGACCGCAGTCCGGAATCATGGGGCTCAACGTCCCGAAACTGAACAGTGGCATATCGGGGAAGCCGTAGTGGAGAGCTGCACCATTAATTTTGTCCGTCTGAGGTTCTTTGACGTGCACCCAAAGCACGGCACGCGAGCGTTTTTGTGACCACGATCGCCGGGAACCGAGCCCGCAACTTCGTGCTCAGTAGAAAGACGCTATAGCCGCTGATCCAACGCGGATTGTGGTGACCGTGTTCACATACATACATACATGCATGCATGCATGCATGCATACATACATACATACATACATACATACATACATACATACATACATACATACATACATACATACATACATACATACATACATACATACATACATACATACATACATACATACATACATACATACATACATACATACATACATACATACATACATACATACATACATACATACATACATACATACATACATACATACATACATACATACATACATACATACATACATACATACATACATACATACATACATACATACATACATACATACATACATACATACATACATACATAGGGCTTGCCAGCTGCCGCCGCCAAAACAGAAGGCGTACTCCCGGTAAAGAAGTGCTTGCTCACCTCGAATACGGAAGTGACCCTGAGCCTGTAGATGACGGGCACCACAACGCGAGCGATGAACGGCACCAGGCAGAAGACGGTGATCGAAGCCCAGAGCAGGTGCAGCCCGTAGCGGTAGAAGTGCGCCGTCAGGCCGACCACGCCGACGGCTGTCACCAGAGACGCCAGGACAGAGAGGGACAGAGGAAGCGCACCCAGGCTGCGACCCCCGAGGAACGCTTCGCTGGTGCCACCGTCCCGAGCTCGTTGGCCGAACGAGAAGTACAGGCCGACCAGAAGGTTCGACAACATGAGCACGCCGAACACCACGTACTCGGCCACGTGCACTGTCGCTGCCATGGTACTTGTGCTGCTCGACGAACCGCTTGGGTCGCCCTTCTTTTTTTTTTGCGTCTAACGCCCTGTCCCTATAGGTAATTTAGCTCCTTGGCGCACTCACCCTCGGAGATAGTACTATGTCAAGACTTCGTGACCTACCCTACAAAGAGCGGAGACGCACGCCTTGTGCCATATTACGTAGCGAATCCTGATGCACCAGTTACGATCGAACTCTCTACTATGCAGATGACCGCAGCGAGGATTATGTATGCTAACTGCAGGAATAGCGCGATTCGTTGAAGTGATCGTTCGTTCGGAGGAAGCCTTACTTTTCAAGCGTATCCGTGGCTCGTCTCGCGGACCTAGACGGCACGATGTCGAGACTGGAGACTTTGCTAGCGGTTGGTTAACTGCGACTTCTTCACATGTATAGTACTGAGACGAGCAGGATGAGCAATGCTTGTTCCTTTTGCAGTGCTTCCCGTGACACGAGTGGGTAAATCCTCCCTCAAGCTTTGCCGTGCTAGCTGGCCTCACAAATTATCGAGTTCGACCAATGCACGTAGAGAGAAACACCTAAAGGTCTTACTTTTGTGACGGCAACGCGTCCTTCCTTCTTCGGACCAACACGGACGTCAACAGACAGATTTGCCGACGGTTCAACGCGACAGGTTATGAATAACAACAGGTTATCTACTCGGCCAGTGGCTTTCAGGCTAGTGGCGCCGGTTTGAAACAGACTTCTCAAGCTTCCGCGATGTTTACCTGCTCTGAGTAGCCATCGCACTGAACTTTCCTCCGCAGTGTCGGGGAGTCGTTGTTCTTCCCTGTCGCGTTTCTAGATTCACGCCTGCCCTTTAAACTTTTCTTTTAAACTGCAGGTCGCAGTTGAAAAGCCCGATGAAAGTTCACCTGCGCGCTGCCAGGATGGATAGATAAAGAAACAACCTTCACGTCTCCTCTCCAGGTCGCGATAATCGAGATAATTATAATGAGCAGTGTACTTGCGTGCGCGCGTCTTTACGCGAAGACCCCCGGCACTGGTTGGACGTCACGAAGACCTTAAGCTTAAATGCGCGGACACGCTCGCGTCGAGGAAAGCTTCCGCTGTCTCGAGGTTGTTTCCGAGCGAAAAGTTCAAAAAAGAAGAAGAAAACGTGCGTCGCTAAATTGGCTGTCGCGTCAGCGGCTCGTGCTGCGAGCCCAATTAAACAGAAGGTACACTCGAAGAGTGATCGTCACCTCAGGGCCCGACGCGTAAGATGTGACATTTGCGAACCACACACTCATTCGCGTCTGCTATGCGAATACCAAACGAGACAACAGCACTCGAGCGGAAATGTCGTCCGAGTTCATCTAACGTACGTTCGCGAGCAAAACTGCTGGAGTTCCGGTGACGGCCAGTCGGGTTGCCGCCCTCCTGCATCGATATTTTTGTTGGACGTGGTTTATTGCATTCTTTTATTACATTGGTTGAAATTCTTTTGAAATTAATTGGATGGAAATCTGAAAACAGTAGGACTATAGGTTAATAAAGTTCAGCGCTCCTAACGGGCTTCTGACGGTGCGTATAGTAACAATGACGTTGTCCTTTCTCCGCAAGTATTCGCAGGGTGCTCTGGACGCATGAGTCATAGTTATGTTGGTTGCGATAAACTTTTGACATCCAGCGTGACTGGGCGCCCTGAACAAAAAGCTATGCTGTTTAAGCGTCGATGCTCAACTTGATGTAGCTTACGTATTCGCAAACGTCACAATGTCTCTCATCATCATCATCACCTTCTTCTTCATCATCACCAGCAGCAGCCTGGTTACGCCCACTGCAGGGCAACGGCCTCTCTCATACTTCTCCAACTACCCCGGTCGTGTACTGCTTCTGGCTATTTTGTCCCTGCAAACTTCTTAATCTCATCCGCCCACCTAACTTTCTGCCTCCCCCTGTTACACTTCCCTTCCTTTGGAATCCAGTCCGTAATCCTTAATGACCATCGGTTATCTTCCCTTCCCGTTACATGTCCTGCTCATGCCCATTTCTTTTTCTTGATTTCAACTAAGATGTCATTAACTCGCGTTTGTTCCCTCACCCAATCTGCTCTTTTCTTATCCCTTAACGTTACACCCATCATTCTTCTTTCCATAGCTCGTTGCATCGTCCTCAGTTTAAGTAGAACCCTTTTCGTAAGCCTCCAGGTTTCTGCCCCGTACGTGAGTACTGGTAAGACACAACTGTTATACACTTTTCTCTTGAGGGATAATGGCAACATGCTGTTCATGATCTGAGAATGCCTGCCAAACGCACCCCAGCCTATTCTTATTCTTCTGATTATTTCAGTCTCGTGATCCGGATCCGCGGTCACTACCTGCCCTAAGTAGATGTATTCCTTTACCACTTCCCGTGCCTCACTACCTGTCGTAAACTGCTGTCCTCTTCCGTGACTGTTAAACATTACTTTAGTTTTCTGCAGATTAAGTTTTAGACCCACCCTTCTGCTTTGCCTCTCCAGGTCAGTGAGCATGCATTGCAATTGGTCGCCTGATTTACTAAGCAAAACAATGTCAATAGCGAATCGCAAGTTACTAAGGTATTTTCCATTAACTCTTATCCACAATTCTTCCCAATCGAGGTCTCTGAATACGTCCTGTAAACACGCTGTGAATAGCATTGGAGATATCGTATCTCCCTGCCCGACGCCTTTCTTTTTTGGGATTTTGTTGCTTTCTTTATGGAGGACTACGGTGGCTGTGGAGCCGCTGTAGATAGATATCTTTCAATATTTTTAAATTCGGCTCGTCTACACCCTGACTCCGTATTGCCTCCATGACTGCTGAGGTTCGACTGAATCAAACGCTTTCTTATAATCAATGAAAGCTATATATAAGGGATTGTTATATTCCGCACATTTCTATATCACCTGACTGATAGTGTCAGTATGGTCTATTGTTGAGTAGCCTTTACGGAATCCTGCCTGGTCCTTTGGTTGACAGGAGTCTAAGGTGGTCCTGGTTCTATTTGCGATTACCTTAGTAAGTACTTTGTAGGCAACGGACAGTACGCTGATCGGTCTATAATTTTTCAAGTCTTTGGCGACTACTTCCTTATGGATTAGGCTTATGTTAGCGTTCTTCCAAGATTACGGCACGCTCAAGGTCATGCGGCATTGCGTATACAGGGTGGCCAGTTTCTCTAGAACAATCTGCCCACCATCCTTCAACAAACCTGCTGTTACCTGTTCCTCCCCAGCTGCCTTCCCCCTTTGCATAGCTCCCAAGGCTTTCTCTACTGCTTCCGGCGTTACCTGTGGGATTTCGAATTCCTCTATACTACTCTGTTTTCCATTATCGTCGTGGGTGCCACTGGTACTGTATAAATCTCTATAGAACTCCTCAGCCACTTGAACTATCTCATACATATTAGTAATGCTATTGCCGGCTTTGTCTCTTAACACATAGATCTGATCCTTGCCTATTCCTAGTTTCTTCACTGCTTTTAGGCTTCCTCCGTTCCTGAGAGCATGCTCAATTCTATCCATATTATACTTCCTTATGTCAGCTATATTTATACGCTTGTTGATTAACTTCAAAAGTTCTGCCAGTTCCATTCCAGCTGTAGGGTTAGAGGCTTTCATATATTCGCGTTTCTTAATCAGATCGTTCGTCTCTTGCGATAGCTTACTGGTATCCTGTCTGACGAAGTTACCACCGACTGCTATTGTGCACTCCTTAATGATGCCCATAATATTGTCGTTCATTGCTTCAACACTAAGGTCCTCTTCCTGAGTTAAAGTCGAATACTTGTTCTGTAGCTTGATCCGGAATTTCTCTATTTTCCCTCTTACCGCTAACTCATTGATCGGCTTCTTATGTACCAGTTTCTTCCGTTAGCTCATCAAGTCTAGGCTAATTCGAGTTCTTACCATCCTATGGTCATTGCAACGCACCTTGCCGAGCACGTCCCCGTTTCTCCGCCGTTGACACACATTTGGCGTTCGCCTGCATAAATCATGCTACCCTACTAGAAAAAATTAACTATTATGGTTTTCGAGGCGTTTTTTTTGTTGTTGTTGAAGTTAATAGAATCATATCTCCACCACCGCATGCAACACGTAGTTATAAAAAGCTACGCGTCCGACTTGAAACCACTTATCGCAGGAGTACCACAGGGCAGCTTTTTAGGTCCATTGTTTTTTTTTTGTATCTATATTAATGATCCAGTGACTATTGACAAAGACGTAAAATTTATTGCATATGCAGACGACATTACAATTCTTGTAACCTAAAAAAAATGCTGAAGATCTCATAATTAAAGCCAACGAGGTGCGAACTTGGAGCCAACTTGGAGTATCGAATTTGAAAGCCAACTTGTCTTGAAGAAGCGCGAGCTTGTTAAAAATAAATGTTAATAAAACAAAGGCTGTACTTTTTAGGCCGAAAAATCGATATATTGACACTTGTACCCTTTTACAGCTTAACAACTCCATTTTGCCTATTGTTCCTTCTATTAAGTGTCTTGGAGTCATATTTGAGTAACATTTGTCGTGGAATGCTCACGTGGAAATGGTAATTGGTAAGCTCTCTCGAGTGAATACTATGCAAGTTGCGTTTTTTTCTTCCAGAAAGTATTAAACTTATTTTGTACAAATCACTGTTATTACCATATATAAACTATTGCCATATAGTCTGGGGCACTACAACGCTTTCTAATATTAATGTACTGCATAGAATACAGAAAAAGGCTGTACGTTGTATACTCGATGTCCCTTACTTAACACATACTAGTTCTCTATTTGAAAAACTCAAACTGCTGTCAATGCCTAACATTTATGAAAATATGTTACTACGAATTATATGACCATTATTACAAGAAACAACGTCACCCTAAAACGTATTTCCAACTTAATAGCAAAACATAAGGCGGTCAGTACAAGGAGTTCTGAAATATGGGAACTACCAAGACCTAGAACAAATTATGTTGATCAAATGCTACGTTTTCGACTACCCTACCATTTAAGTAAGGCAAACATAAAGTAATGCTTATTTCATGTGCTAGGATAAACATATATCTAAATGCAAATATGTATATAGACGTATGAATGTTCTTTGAACAGGTTCAATTATTGTATAATGATGTTTTTTTTTTGTATTGTGCGTATCGAATCCTTCTGTATATGTTACAGTATGAAACATTTTCATATATTGTGTCTTAATAGAGATCTACATAGTGCTACATCTGTTTTATTATCTCTTGTGTATTCTGTGATGTATTTCATGACTAACTGTATTTATGAGAATTACTCATCATGTAAGCTTCACTTTTTGTAATACTTGCTCATAGTTGTCATGATTAATGCTTCGCGGTTATTAGTGTGGAAATCCTATTTTTCCTATTACTATTGTATTTAACCGTGCTAATCCTTTGTTGTATTTTTTGCTGCCTGTAAAACGGGGCCACGGACTATGTCAAGCCTTGCTGGCTTTTAGTCCATGGTCCTCAGCATCAATTGTATGTTGAAATAAATTTGATTTGATTTGATTTGATGTGATTCGATTTGATCTTGTATGGTGCCAGGGTTAGCGCAGAGTATAAAGTCTATTTCATTTCTAGCCTCGCCATTCGGGCTCCTCCACGTCCACTTTCGGCTATCCCGCTTGCGGAAGAAGGTATTCATTATCCGCATATTGTTCTGTTCTGCAAACTCTACCAATAACTCTCCCCTGCTATTCCTAGAGCCTATGCCATATTCCCTCACTGACTTCTCTCCAGCCTGCTTCTTGCCTACCCTGGCAGTGGTGTCGCCCATCAATATAGTGTATTTTGTTTTGACTTTGGGGTTTCAGCGGTGGCGTAGAGGTAGAGCATCCGCCTTGCGTGCAAGAGGACCGTGGTTTGAATCCCGATGCCGCGCAATTTTCCACCGGAATAAAAAAAAATCCACGTGTTGATAAAATTGCATAAACAGGCCTGGAGTGCGGCCTGATCCCGGTGCCCGGTGACCAGAACGGGTAACGCACTCCCTCACCAGAGCAGAATTGGCCACCCTGGTGCAATACTTGGCCATAACCTCCCATATGAATACAACAATCAAACCCATGCCCTCAGTCCCCAGCAGTTGCGAAGAAACTGACCACGGCGGCGGTCAGACCTGTGACGCAGCGGAGGGCGCTAAGAATCCCTGGGTCCGGACAGGCCGCCATTGGGATATGAACCTGGCAACGTTTAACGCTAGAACGTTATCTAGTGAGGCGATTCTAGCAGTGCTATTGGAGGAATTATAGAGGGTAGCAAATGGGATATAATAGGGCTCAGTGAAGTTAGGAGGACAAAAGAAGCATCTACAGTGCTAAAAGGCGGGCACGTCCTGTGCTACCTGGACTTAGCGGAGAGACGAGAGCTAGGAGTCAGATTCCTGATTAATAAGGATATAGCTGGTAACATACAGGAACTCTATAGCATTAACGAGAGGGTGGCAGGTCTTGTTGTGAAACTTAATAATAAGAGGTACAAATTGAAAGTCTTACAGGTCTACGCTCTCTCACGCCACTGTAACGTCATATAGTGCAGTAATTGAAGCATTACAAAGCATTATTCGCAACATTCCATGGGGATGGACGAGTGCACTGGGCCACTTGGCACTCCGTGGTGGTAGAAGAGAAGCGATGGTAGGCGAGGAGGGGGAGGAGGGTGTATATAGGGAGTTCAGCTGCTGCAACTTCTTATTTTCTTCATCCGACTCTTCAAGCTTTCTTGTATCTGAGACGTCATGCGAAAGAAGGTTTAGAATAAAATGTGCACGCTGACGGCGTTCGAGTAAACAAGCCTTGCACGCTTGCATCTACTTCTAGACACACAAAAAATCAAGTTATTGTTTGGATTATACTTACTTTTATTACTGAAAAAAGAAGGTTAATCGCGGAGTTCTCACGCAAAGTTGAGTTCACAGAGTCAGAGGGCCGCGATGAAACATAACCTTGTTCAGCTAGCACTGTTGGGCTTTGTTTTCAAGCATGCGCAGCACTCGAGTACGTAATGTGATGTCCCATCGATTCACCGTCGCCCTAAATGTCACACCCCGGCATCTTACAGTGGAACCAAGAAGTAGGAAGCAACATGTATTATTTTCATCATTTGGTAATGGTTGTGACGACAGTTTCGTGATTACTACAATATATACAGATTAGTTCGGTTACAGCCTTAGGCAGAATCTTGGCCAAAGTTAAATCTATACACGACCGTTGTTGCTTAGTGGATTGACTTGGAATGGTGTGGCACTTCAAAAAAAACTCTTCTAGCACATACTCAGTGAGCTATTTCTTGCTGGTTTTGAAATACCCACATTGAAGTCTCCAATGGTGATAAGAGGGGTAGTGTCATCACGGCTAAACCATGCAAAATCCGTGGTCATGAACTTCTCGATATCACACTTTGGTGTGCCTGGATGTGTATACACAGTGGATATTACAATTATGTATTTCGTTTGCGCAGCACACACATCCCAACAGTCGATGGCATTGTGCTCTCAGCAGTTACATGCATTTTGTCCTTTGCGTATATGGCAAACGCCTCCTGCTCGTGAGTCCATGTTCTGTTCGAAAACGATTCCAGTGTACACACCGACTTGAAACGATGCATTTTTATTTATAATTTTTTTTTTCAAAATGGTGCCGAGTAAGGACACCTCTATTTTGTGCTCCCGGCCTTCTTTCTACAAATAGCAATTCTTTCGCTGTATTTCTTGCGGGAAACATACTCACGCTAAGTTTATTGTGTGGCCGGACAACGAACTCGAGCTGCTGAAGTCGGGTGAGCAGGCATTCAACTGTAACTTGTGCCAGGAAACCGACATTTCCGCAGTTAGGCCTAGCGGCATCAACATGCTAGCCTCCCCATCGGTGGCCGCGTCTCCCTACTGTGCTCCCAACGAGACGGATTCCGTTGCAGTCGTTCACCTGATCGTCGTCCGTGTCTCCGACGCTGTCGTTGACCTGACGCCCCTTCGCGGCTTTCTCCTTCAGGCGCTTGAGAGAGTACCGTATACCTCAGCGACGCAGTGGCGCTGCTGCGGAATGATTAGGCAGCGAAAGGTTGCGCAGCGAAAGCGCGCAGGCGTCTGCACAGCAAGCCGAAGCTATGGGCGCTCTTCGAGCCGAGGTCCGCGTTCCAAGACACAAGCTTGCCAAAGAGCGCAAGCCGTCGTCGCCCACTTCTGCTGCTGCGCCGCCGGCGCATCCGTCCAAGGCAACGACGTATGCTGCGCGGACGGCTTCGCCAAAGACTTCTGACCATCTGCCGCGCTTACCTCCTGCACTGGATCGGCCTGCTTCGTCGAAAACTCCCGCTGCTGACCAGTTACTGCGCCTACCTGCTTCAGTGGACCTGTCACCTACCAGTCAGCCAACGTCGAAGAGACAGTCGATACTGAGTGCTGGCTCCCCTGACACCGCTGGGATTGTTGCTGCTTCTCGCTCCGTGTGCCCTCGGGCTATCTATGTGATAAACCTTGCTCCTGACACCCATGCCTTACATCTGGACGCCCACCTATCAGCACTTCGTGCAAAACCCCCGTCCAGCACTCGACTTAAAACCAAGTACGATTCATACGGGTCATTTCATGTGCCTGTTAATGAGGACTCCTATCAGCGTCTAAGGGATCCATTACTGTGGCCTGTTAAGGTTGGCGTGTAGTACCCCGTGCAAAAAGGATGCTCGACCACCATGCCTCATCGAAACGCGGGGTGAATTCCCAATTTGTTGTGGTTGTCTCGAGGGGTTGCCGTCTGTCTGGCACCCCGCAAAGCTTACAGGCCCCTTTGTGTGCGTGCGATTTTAAAGGGACCCTTTCCTCGAACTGTCAAGCTCTACAGAACTTCCGCGAACTAACGTTGCCTACAAGAAAGGATCAAGACACGGCGAGGACTTACAACGTCAACTGCGAGAATGGATCAATCGCCCATCCATAACCAGACACCTTTCCACGAACCAAACAGGCACCGCGGGTTGCCCCCTGCGAAATCAAGCCCGTACCACCTCACCTGGGAGCATGGATCAGCAGCCCCGTCCCCAACCAGGCAGCAGGGTTGCCCCCTGCGGAGGCGAGTCCGTGCAAGCTCATCGGGGAGGAGTGATCAGCTGCCCATTCACAACCAGACTCAGTGCCTGTCACGTGATGTTGACGTGAGCAAGATTCTGCCTACGACTTTAGTACGCCTATTTAAAGAGCCCCGCAGTGTACTTTTTAATTCATTCTCTTCTTATCTTTCTCCAACCATTGAATAAACCGTGCAAGTTTCGCACTAGAAGTCGTCTCGTCCCTGCATGATCGCCATGGTCTACCGGACGCCTGCAGCCTGCCGACAACGACACGCTACCCAATAGTAACGCCGGTCGAGGTTGAAGAACCAGGCGTCGCAACAGGCCACGCTCTTGCATCTACAAGCCCTTCAGAGGAGAACTTTACGATGCAATGATGCTGAAAAATAATCAGCGAGATGAAAAGAAGGATCAGTGATGGTGAGAGTTTTCTATTAGAATCTTCGGCGATTACGCACAAATGTGAACGAATGTTTCTACAAAGTAATTTCTTCTTGTTGTTTCCCCTTCATTGCCTTTACAGAGACCTGGTTGTGATCTGAAATACCATCTAGTTCTTGCTTACCGCCCACTTTTCAAGTCTTCCAATGAGACCGCGATCCTTCTTCACCGGAATAAAAGGGCGATGGGGTCCTGAGTGCGATCGATCAATCATTCCGATCCATTCGGTGCCCTGATTTAGAATGTGCAACGGAATGTGTCTGGGCGGAAATTTTTGGTGCTGGTAATATATTAGTTGGGAATTTCTGTGGCGCCTGATATGAATATTGAGATGCACATGACTATTCTAGCCACTATTGAAGATGTAATATCGGCCCATGCTAAGTATAAAATTATCATAATTGGTTGTTTTAATACGCCTGGCATTCCCTGGCAAACTGGGGAAATTTCAACCCATTCTTTTCACTTATCTGTGAAGTGCAACTCGTTACTTGATTTTATATATTTTACATCTCTGTGCAAATTTAACAATATCCTGAACTCTTGTGGCAATGTGCTAGACCTATGCCTTAGTAATGCAGACGCTGTGAATGTGGCCTATGGTGATTTCCCCCTTGTTAAGCCAGATAAATTTTATCCTGCGCAGCTCCGATCCCACCCTACAGGACCGAGTCCTGAGGTGGGCTGAGGAGGTAGCGGAGGCCTACCACGACTGGTAGACGGACTTCTAGCCACATAATGTGGTGATGGACGCCTGCTGGGACTGGACTACTTAGACCTCCCTCTCTCCCCCCCCGGCTCCTCCCCTTTCTTAAAAGGGGAATAAAGTTCATTCATTCATTCATTCATCCCCGCTTCATATTTCATTACAATTCGCGATACCTAGTTGCAAGAGATTACAGTGCACAGCAACACCTCAGTCTTTTATTTCCTCAAGCGGAGATTACGTGGGTCATTACCACTATCTTAATAACGTGGACTGGTTTTCAGTAGTACAACTAAGAGATGTTAATGACCAAGTCAGGGTATTCACGAATATTATTCACGATGGAAGGAATAACTTTGTACTACTAAAAGGTGCTAAACGCTCTAAATTTCCCCGCTGGCTTTCGGTTGAACTGAATACAACTTTGAAACTTAAAGACCGTATTCACAAGGGCACAGCGTACAAATCAGGAACACTGGCATATAGATTTCAGAATGTACAGGCGACTCTTTAAAAGTATATACAAACGTGATCATTACATCTATATAGCACATGTGGAGGCTATAGTACTAAAAATTCAATGCCTTTCAGGAGACACGTCCGTGAACAGTCATCCAACCATACGAAACAAAATATCTATCTACTTAGTGGTGACAGCCAATTTGTTCCATATGTCGTGGATGGCTTCGCCCTACACTTCGGGTCTGTGTACAGTGAAGGGTAAAGTGACGGAGTTAGTGAGCTTTCCAGTCACCCTTTCCTGGATTCAAGTATATATCGGTCTCAGAGGAACTTGTCTGTAAGAGCATCAAATGCTTAAAACCGACTTTTTCGTGTGCTCCTGATGACACTCCGCCTGCTTTGATTGAGACGTGCCGGTCCTTGCTTGTTCCAGTGCTTACCGGTATTTTTAATTCTGCTTTTAAGACAAATACATTCCCAAAGACTTGGAAAACTGAGCGGGTCGTTCCCGTCTTTAAGTCAGGGATAAAAGCTGCGGCGAGTAACTATAGACTATTTCTCTCCTATGAGCAGCGTCTAAATTATTCGAGTCAACTCTGCACTCAATAATTTCATCCTCTATTAAAAATACCATCACTCCTCAGCAGCATGGATTCATATCGGGACGCCCCAGAACTACCAACCTCGTTAGCTTTATGATGCATACCTCTCAAGCAGTATATGAGAAAGGATAGCCGAATGTAATTTATTTTGGCCTCAATAAGGCGTTTGGTGTTGTATGCCACAAAATACTCCTTCAAAAATTTAGACAACTTGACCTGCACCACTCAGTCACACCGCTGATAAGAAGCTACCGACGCGACCGGTACTGCTGCGTTAGCGTAAATGGTCACTCGTCATAACTTTATGCGGTTGCTAGTGGAGTTACTCAAGGGCCTGTCCTGGCTCCTCTTCTCTTCACGCTATTTATTAACGACGTTTCGGCAGTCATTCAAAACTCTTCAATTTTGTTATATGCTGATTATGCGAAACTTTTCAGAGCGGTAAAAAATGTGAATGATTGCGCCGCTCTTCAGAAGGACATTGTGAATTCTGCGTGATGGTGCGCTGGAAACAAGCTGGTCATAAGTTCTTCAAAAACTAAAGTTGTAAGCTTCACGCGGAAGACTGACGGGACTTTATTTCCCTATAGCGTTAAAGAAGTTTTCCTGTCAAGAGCTCAAGGAACGAAGGACATTGGAGTGTACTTCGAAAACTCTCTGAGTTTCTCGCACCACGCTCAACAGACGAGGCGGCATGCACTTCGAACGCTCGGCACAGTACGTCAGGTGACAAGAGACTTCAAACAACCTGGGCCATTTGTAACTTTATATAAGAGCGTATGCCTTCCAGTTGTTGAGTACACCTCCGTTGTTTGGGGTGGCACTTGTAGGTCACATTGTAAACTTCTCGAAAATGTGCAAAAAAAGTTCACGTCTATATTTAAACATAGATCATGTCAAAATCTTAACATCTCCACAGAGCTAACACATACACTCACATTACCTACCCTCACCTGTAGACGCGAAAAATTGGATGCTCTTTTTCTCCACAAATGAATACATGGAAGAATCTGCTGCTCGCACTTGCTTTCTAATGTGTGCTTTTACATTCCGCAGAAAGGCACAAGAAAACAGCGCGCCTTTCAGCCTTCAGATTTTTGTGACCCTCTATCTAGAGTTCAGGTGACATATAACGCCCATTCAGAGTGCCTGGATATCTTCTTGCCTAACTTTAATATTTTCCTAAAAGGAGTTAGAGGAATTTCAAATACTGAACAAAAAACTCTCACATCTGTTGTGTGTTTCGTCATTCTGGAATCCATTTCTTCTGTTTCTCCACTTTTGCTTTGTATTCCCTTCGTGTACACATCTTATGCACTGATAAAATCTCTATTCGCGAAATTATTATTATTATGTGTGCGCACGTGTGTATGCGTGTATGTGTGCACTGTTTTTCCTGCGCATTGTTCTTTGCAGTGCACCAGCACCAGAACCCTCGAGGTTGTTTCTGGGCAGTTTAACAAACACATTTGATTGACTTTATTATTATTATTATTATTATTATTATTATTATTATTATTATTATTATTATTATTATTATTATTATTATTATTATTATTATTATTATTATTATTATTATCATCATCATCATCTCCGTGATCGGCTCAGCCTCACCGTTTTTAACTGCTGACGCAGAAACGCGAAAAGTGCATGGAACCCTAGCCATGCACATGCAGCGAATTCGCTGTAAAAACACTTCGGCCCTCTCACGTGATCGCTGCTGAATAAGCTTCGGCGTAACTTGAGTGTTTTTGAGCAACAGTATACGCGCTTATAACGATAGCATTGTCTAGAGCTACACGAACACTGTTTATCTTGAAACTAGCGAGTTGTAACGTTGACAGGCAACAATTCGGACACGAGAATGCCCATAAAGAATACACACACGCAGCGACACACGCAGACCTATTCCTCGTGGATATTATCTCGCCTATCGCATATGTCTTCATTGTAAATACATCGAAAGAACATATAAATATATATGCAGATCCGCTTGCCAATATACAGGTGTGTTATTACCCTTCATGGTATATACCACTCGATCTCAACAGGGGTTCCACGAAACCATGGGATGTCGTTCAGAGACGCTATTAGACTTTTTTCTTGTCTGTTTTCGAAAGTCATAACGGCGTCCTTACTTGACGCGCTTGTGTGATAGAACGAATTATCAACGGCGTAAGTACATAGGAGCTAATAAATAAACACGAAGGGCACTCCGTCACCCGACTCACTTCAAGCTGATCCCCCTGTACGTATGCTACAATGGCCTGTAGGGCGTTCAATGGTAAACATGGTTTGGCATAATCTTGGGGAACAATTAACGAAATCCGGGCTGAGAAAACGCCAGCCAAAATTTATTCAATCGAACGTTTCGGTGCATGAAACGCTTCCCAGCACGGCGTTTCTTGTATCGGTAAAGAGAAACATTTAAAGAAAACAGAAAAGAAAACAGCAGCGCACACAAGAAAAGGCGAGCGTTAACTTAGAACTAAGAAAGCAGGAGGAAAAAAACTTAGTTCGTCGTTAAGATACGCAGACTATAAGCCATGCATGTTTATCGAGGAGTCAACTGACACGGTTACTGAAAGCGAACGTTCACCCGCAGAAGTGTGCGATTCTTCGTAAGTAGCCGTCGCGGTGCAAGTGGTGCGCTCGCGCTCATTGCGCCATCGCGGGGGAACTGTTTGCAGGCCAGTCACGTGGCAGCCCGGACAAAACTCGGACACGTGTGCGCACTGCCCGTGTAAGCTTTTCCTGGCCGCTCCGTTCTGGTTCGGCTCAAAACGTTGCCAAACACGAACGGCAGCCACTGCGTGTCACCGACTAAAAGAGAGCTTCATGGTGCGGAGTTGCCGCTCACAGCTCCTTTGGCTGTGAAGCCACAAATACCGGCAGACCTACTGTGAGGCACATACTGTCGCATTATTCTAGCGCTAATTTGTTGTTATCACGACGGCGGCTATATACAAAGCCAAGGGTAGTTTTCAAGTGTCCACACACTAAGAGAAGATCGATTTCGCCGCCCAGCGTGTAGAACAGTTACAGCCACGATATAGCTAGCAAATTACTGCTCCCGGTGATGATGTTTCTACGCTGTATCAAGCCATATTATATTTAAAAAAACATTCTATACCTCGGATCATCATATGACGATGCTCCGATATTGTGTTGCTCATCAGCCTACATATTAGTTTACGAATACCCACAGTTACATCGAAACGCTGAACTAAGGTTGACGCATTTTAAGAGACTCTGTAGTTGCCGAGTGTTTTGCGAAAACGTCTCATGATCGCACTGGTTCGATAGATTCAGAAAGGCTGAGCCGATGACTTCTGCGAAATTGCATTACTGTGGGACGCTACGCTCCACCTAAAGGGCGAGTCTGACAAAAAAATTTCTATAAACGAGACTGATAGCTGCCTACATGTTGACTCAGGTACGCGCCTCGCAGCTTTGTTTCTTGCCACGTACTCACATTCGATATCAATGTGTACCCGCCGCAGGTGCTTAGCGGCTTTGGCGTTGGCCTGCTAAGCCCGAGGTTGCGAGATCAAACCTGCTGGTTTTGGCACGCAAAGCCCCATAATTTAGTTTTAACCGATAACGTGTACGCAAACTTCGCTAATTAACAAGTTCGTGCGCAATCCGTTTGCCACGATAAAAAAAGCCAAAAAAAACGAAAGCAAAGATGTCCTGGTCGAGTAGTTAGAGCAGTTGGAGCGTCGGTCGTCGGAAGTGAAGGTCACATGTTCGATAACGGCTGAACTGTGATCTTTTGTAAACACTTTATCGTTCTCTTGACGACATCATAATGATCATCATGATTGTCGGCGACCTACGACGACGTCCTATATGAACTCCGCGGATGCAGCCTTGGTGCTCTGTATACGAGCCATCGTTGTAAAGCCGATGAGACATGAATTACAAAATGTGATACGCATATCAGTGAGCCCAGCTAAATGATCATTGCAAAGCACCGCTCAGCAGTACTGAAATATTCCCTGCAACATGTTGACACTCCAACACGTGATAGGAAAGAAAACCCTAATGCAACATTGACAGTTACAAAACACGAGATCTCAGAGAAGTGTGTCATTGTCGACGGAGGACAAGAGCTGCAAACTCTTTCTACAGAACGTTGCGCAGTATTCTGTATCCCGCTAGCGGTTTGTGGTTTTCAGCATTAGTTACATTATAACTTCAGCAGGTGGCATTCAGTCATGATCACCAGAGGGTGATACAACTATATATAATACAGCTTTATTGAAAATACGTGAGCATGCGCTTTTTTTTTTTCACTAGTTGAGTTTCACTGCGTTTCTAGCACTAAACTGACTTTCCGCTGTTTTCTTCTGACATTCGCTGAACGTAGAACGTCAATTAACTACGGGCACAGCTTTCAGAAATATCTCCCCACACATTACCACTCCTATTGATGCCATGAATACGACACAGAGAAATGCCGTGTGCGTCATTCAATAGCAGCATGTATTGCAACGAGCATAGAAATATATGATAAACATATGCTGAAATATAGGTATAAATTGCATAACGCCTTATGTAATGCCTACGGGGCCTTAAGGTCAAATAAACGAAATGAGCACTCTACAAACGTCAAGCGCGCGCGCCCCTTCCCAGGTGGTTGCGTGCTACTAAAAAGAATTGCCGTTTATGAACCTGGACATCATGTCCAGTGCCGCTTCCGGTTGATCGTACGCCACAAAGTGTCCCGCGCCCACGACCACCACTTGTAACAAGTTGCCGGCTCTCTTGACGTAGCCGGCCACGCCGGAGCCGCCGTGCGCCCGCCACACCCTGCGGCGGGCGGCGTCGAAGGACTCCGACCCCGACCACTGCAGGCTGCCGAGGAAGTTGGCCGCGAGCGAGTGCGGCACGACCGCGTCCAGCTGGCCGCTGTAGACGAGCACCCGGCAGTCCCTCTCGAGAAGCGAGACGAACGAGGGCTTCACGGAGCGCATGACGTCGGCCAGGAGATGCGAAGCCACTTCGCGGCCGCTGTTGAACGCCACGTTGCCCACGTGCACGGCCCTCCTGAATTCGGGCGTCGCCACCAACGACCTGCGCGCGCCCAGTGGAGCGGCCGCAGTGACGAAGCGCACGAGGAGAGACGCGCCGGTACGAAGTATGGCCGCTCTCATTTCGATTACTAGGCAGAGGTGCCGCCGCAAGACGAAGATTCGAAGGGACCAACAGTGATCGACAGATAAACAAGGGAAGCCTCAGTTTGATTGATTGATTGATTGATTGATTGATTGATTGATTGATTGATTGATTGATTGATTGATTGATTGATTGATTGATTGATTGATTGATTGATTGATTTTAACGTCCCAAGAAAACACTACCGAAGGTATGAAAGACGCCGCAGCTGAGGACTCCGCATTAATTTCTACCACCTGGGGTTCTTCAGAGGACACGCAAAGCACGGTTCACGAGCGCCTTTGCATTTAGAATTGCATCGAAATGCTGCCGCCGCAGTCGAGAATCGAACCCGCGACCTCGTGCTCAGCAGCAGGACAGCCATGCGCCAACGCTGCGGGTGATAGCTCAACCCGGAGCGTATACACGTTTGGGGCAAGGGGGCTTCGTCGGGGCACCCTGTGCGGTGACTCAGTGGCTGTGTGGCTGCGCAGCTCGTGGTCGCGAGTTCGCGATTAACGGCCGATGGTGGAGGAATGCAAAAAACGCTCGTGTACCGTGCTTTGTGTGCACGCTCAAGAACCCCATATGGTCAAAATAATTGGGTGCCCTGTACTACAGCGTCCCTCACAATTCGCTATGCTGCTTCGGGACGTTAAACTACAATATTTTTTGGTTGGTATTTCATGCAGGCACGTACAATTGGAGCGCATGCGGCAGGCGTTACCAAATCCCGACTGGGAGTTTACCACTACCATTGAAAAGAAAAGTGTGCGATTATTGTGTTGTAGGGGCGCTAATATATACGGCGCAGAAGCTTGGAGGTGAACAAAGAAACTCCAGAGCAAATTAAGGACGGTGCGAAAAGCGATGGAACGAAATATGTTAGGCGTAACGTTAACAGACAGGAAGAATGCGGTGTGGATCAGAGAGCAAACGCGGATAGCCGATATTCTAGAGTTCCAACTAAGAGAAACAAATAGAGCTGGCAGTCCATGTAATGCGTAGGGCAGATAACAGGTGGACCATTAAAGTTACAGAATGAGTTCCAGAGGAAGGGAAGCGCAGTCAAGGACGGCATCAAATTAGTTGGAATGATGAAGTTAGGAAATTTCGTGGCGCAAGTTGGAATCAGCTAGCGCAAGACAGGGTAATTGGAGATCGCCGGGAGAGGCTTTCGTCCTGCAGTGGACATACAAATAGGCTGCTGCTGATGCTGGCAAGTTGTTGAAAGGTTGGCTGGAGGGGGGGGGGGGGGGGGGGGCTTGCATTGTTTGCATTCTGCTGATCACTTTCGAGCATTTCTGTACACGTCGCAAATACTGGTTCACGTATCCAGCCATTCATGACTGCGTGCTAAAATACGTGGTTTTAAAGTACATCGCACTCTACCTAGAGTGAAAGCAGACAGGCCGATGTCAGCGTCTCAAGCCCTGCATAACGATACAGCGCACATACAGACACAGGGCATATGTGAAGTGAGGCCAGGCTGTGTCTAGCCCCCCACGATCCATTTGTAAATACTTGCGCGCAATTGTAATTAAGTCTTCATGAATATTCACGGCTATGAAACAAATTAGAATATATCCCTTCTTTCTATGAGGTTGTCTAGTGAAAGCGTTGTCCTTGGGCGTGGTGTGTCACGACCCACGCACTCTGCGGTTAAAGGCCACCGCAGACGCAAAGCATCTACTCTTGCCTCGTTTGTGATCGCTCGGTGACATGTCAACCACCTCAAAGTCACTGTCAGCAACCCCGACTAACAAAGGAGAATGACCACCTTCGATGTCTACATCGCTTGCAGTTGCTGTATGTCGGTTTACAGTCTATATGATGTTCGTTCTGACCATACCTGTACAGTTCTATGTCACGTCGCATCCGCTCTTCGCCCTGCAAGAAGTTGTATGGCGTGACGATGCCACTGACGTTCTTGAAGTAGGAAGTGGCCGCCTCGAAGCCTTCCAGCAGGTGGTCCATTATGCTGAAAGCGTCCACGAATCGGCCATGCCTGGCGAGAACGATCGCCCTCTCAGTTCCCCGCTGGATGTGGTCCGCCTGCCTTCGGTCCACCAGACCGACGTGGTACAGGAACTGCGCGTAGCCCAGCATCGTCTCCGGGTCTAGCCAGGCATTGCCGACGGCGATCCCTCGTAGCTTGATGTGCACTCGCGAGTAAAGGGTCGTGGCGATGAGGTGCGCGACAGCTGTGACGTATTTACCTGTGATGTGAGATGGCGTCGATTATTGGTCGCATGCCCACTCGGCCTAATTCTTCGGATCGGCACTGGGTTAGCTATATAATCTTGATGATCAGGTCAGCTCTCCTTCTTGAATTGTTTTCTAATTGCGCTTGTAAATTCCAGTTAGATTCAGTCTATTGTGACCAATATGATATACATGCTACATTATTACGATAAGTACTTCGAACAGCCTCTGGACACAAACAGACTAGTGCATATATTTCACAAGGAATACCACTCAAGCAGTGGCGTAGCCAGAAATTTCGTTCAGGGCGGGGGCTTACGTTGCATGTCGCCATCCTCCTTAAGAGGAAGCTTGAGCTCGGGTGCGCCTATCTAAATACATGTAGAAGGCGAATTCGTGTTTCTCGGCAGCCACTGCACCAAATTTGACGAAGTTTGTTGCATTGAAAAGAAAAACTTGGGCGGGGGGGGGGGGGGGGTACTAGTGACTGCTGGTTTCGAATTTCTCATTTAGGTCTTCAATATTTTATTAAAAATTGTCTAAAATCGCAAACTTTCAGCAAATGAAACTGTCAAGTTTAAAACTCTGTAACTCAACAATGAAAAATGGTACCGCAATTCTGTGAATTTCATCTAATAGCACGTTTACAGCGGACAAAATTGGTATGTTACATATGAATCTAAAGAAATTAGTATTATGGAAACACGGCTTTTGCAGAACCTTTGTACACAACGTAACCGATCCACGTAAGATACAAATTGGCATACCAAATTTGTCCGCTTTGACCGTTATAATAGATGCCGTTGACAGAACCGCGATATCTGTTCTTGATGCACAGCTGTTAGTTTGTAAACGTCGTGCTCCTATTTCTTTCGAACTTTCAAACTTTTTTGAAATATTTTGTACCAAATTCAGGCTCTAAATCGAAATTCCGCTTCCAACAGACACTACAATTCAACTTTCTCTCTCAAATGCAACAAATTTCATTAACAGTGATCCAGAGGTTATCTCAGAAAAGCGCTTCTGCATTTTACGTGTGTTTGAATAGGCCGCGTAGGAGTGGGGCCCAAGCTAAAGATTGCTCATAAACAATTTGTCGAGGGATCAAATACATGAATAATAATTGCATTGCCATTGCCCAAGATGCTGTAAACGAATTCTTGAACGCTACGCTCCGTAAAAACAAGTAAAATATATCATTCTTCATAAAAGAATATACTCGTATGTGCCAAAAAGTGTGTCCAAAATAACTGATATCAATGCTTCCATGTTTTTTGTCTATTTAATAAGTAAAAAAAATATCACACGAACTTTAGAACTATATCAGTTCGAAACCAGCAAAGCAGTGCATGCCACTGATATGAAAAATGTAAAGGCCATGAAATGAAAAAGTTGAGGACAAATATGTTAATGAAACTTTGTCATTCAAGAACCGTGTTTACATTCATGCACGTATGCAACGGCCAGTGTAATATATCAATGACGCAGGCATTTGTTCCAATGTATTACGCAGGAGCAGTTGTCACCAGCCGTGTATCGTCACCGAACTTATAGTCGCAACAGAGAGCACGTATAAAAAACAGGAGTTCTGCAAAATATACGAAGGCGAGTCAAATGAAAGTGAGCCAATGCGAATATATGACAAATGGGGTACTTTATTTAAAAGTAGTCTCCATGAGCATTTAGACATTTGTCCGATTGACTAAGGAGTCGCGTGATTCCGGTCTCATAAAATTCCTTGGGTTGATGCTTCAAAAAGTCTGCAACTGACTCTTTCACGTCATTGTCTAACAAGAGTGTGGTTCCCTTGAGCTGTTTTTTTTTTCGGTTGCCCCAAAATGTGGATGTCGCAAGGCGACAGGTCTGGGCTGTGTGGCGGATCTTGCAGCGTTTCCCACTTGAACATTGCCAGTTTTGTATTAAATACATCAGCGATGTGGGGACGGGCATTGCCGTGGAGCAAGATGACCCCATTCGTCAATTTTCCACATAGTTTCGTCTTGATTGCAACATGCAGCCGTTTCGGCATTTCACGGTATCGGAAACAATTAATAGTCTCTCAAGACTTAGCGTTATGGTCCCTGACGATCGAAAAAAAAAAGGCAACAACACCTTTCCGGCGGAAATGATGCCCTTTGCTTTCTTTGGGCGTGGTGAATTCGAATGTTTCCACTGTAAGCTTTGCCGTCGTGTTTCAGGCTCGTAGTAGTGGCACCATGATTCGTCCCCGATCACAATTGCAGACAAAGAGTCGTCACCCTCATTGTGATACCGGATCAGATCAGTCAAGACAGCGCCGAACTTCTCCGTCTTCTAACGGTGCGTTCAAAATCTTGGGCATCCATTGCGCACACAAAAGCCGATGACGAAGATGTTCATGAATTATGGCGTGAGCCGAATCGTGACTGATGTTCAAACGCTCTGCCAGTTCATCAATGCTTATCATCCGTTCTTGTCTCATCACCTCATCAACTTTTGCAATTTTGTTACGGGTGATTTCACGATGGCTTTAGTCTCGTCTTGGATCGTCTTTGCAACTTTCGCGCCCTCATTGGAACCGTTTGCTCCAACGCTTCACAGTGGCCAACGAAATGCGATGTTCAACGCACACGGCAGCCATACGGCGACTAATTTCTTTTTACGAAATACCTTCAGCAGTCAAAAACTCTATGGCGCCACGCTGTTCAACTTTTGGAGTTTCCAATATGTCACGCAACCATGTTCAACCGAATGTATGAGAGCATTACACACCTTTATCCTCACACCTGCGTGTCACTTTTGTAAATGTGACATCCCTCTCTTCTACGCACATGCCTCGCAAATAATGAACCGAACCATTATTGCACGGTGTGGGTAGGCTCACTTTCATTAGACTAGCCCTCGTATATTATAAATGCGAAGATACAATGGGATATACAAATGCGAAGATAGACCTTGATAATGGCAAAAAAGTGTCTCTGGAAACAAGGTTCACTGCACGTATATACAAACTCTCCCAACAAGATATTTAAATATACGTATAAGTCTCCAATAAATGTACGTTTCTAAGAAAAAGTCATGGTGTATATCGCGTCAAACAAAGCAGATAAACATGTTGCGCAATCACAGATTCACAGAATCCTAGATACCGCCCCCATTCTATCCACTCCCCCCGATATATCGCGCGCGATGGAAGATGACTAGCTTAATGAAATTGCTCTCCGCTTTTCTCATTTGCGCACACAAGACTGTGTCATCATCGTCGGCTCATCCATTCCAGCTCCCCCTTCCCGTACGCTTTCACTCGCACATACAACATGAGGCGCTCGGTAACAATGTTATCACCCTTGGACTTTATACGAAACATGAGGGCGATGGTAACAGCAGGAATGCGCTTGGAGTGTCCATATAATTGCTATCGCAATAATAAAATAAAGGTATCCGGCAAATGAAGCGTCCCATGGCCCATTTCTTTCCGCAAAGGAAGAAGTAACAAAATCGAACTTTCATCATGCAACCATTCGCTGCGCCGCAACAACGCACTTCTTTCCTTCTGTGGAGCGGGGGCATCCAAATTAAAAAACCCCGAGGAATATATGTTGGCCACAATTGAATGCCTACCTTGCGTACCTAATGTGGTTACCGAAGGAATATCGAAAAAAACTTGAGACGCTTGGTCCACAGAGAACCATACGCATACTGCTCGATATCCTACACCGGCGAGCCAAGACATTCCGGTGAGGTTGCTCTCAAGCGAACGCGATGCAATCTGTTGAGTTCCCACAGTGATGACGGCGAGCGACAATTGTGTATTTTTCTCGTCTGCTAGCCAGAAAGCGTTTAAAACTCTGCCAGGCGAAAATCCACTCGGCCAGAGAAAACCGAACACGCACCGAAGTGTGCCGCGCGGTGGTATATTGCGAAGGAATATTGAACACTGTCTGACATATCGATGAACGTTACTAGGTTGAATGTGCTTCAATAGGAAACGTTTTCAAGTATTATACCAGGAGGAGTTAGCAAAGGCAACCTGGAAGAGTGAAGCCCTACGAGCCTTTTGATAGAAGATCAAGAAGCGCAAGAGCCCATGGAGAGGGGAGAAAGGAAGACGACGTTGGAATAAATGAGAGACGGGATGTACGTCAGGTCCACAGCAAAGCTTTGTGTCGCGTCCTTTTAGCTGTAGTAAGGCTACGTGCCTGTGAAATAGGGTGACGCCATAAGCGTACCTGCGTACGACTCGCCCGCGACGTAAAAATCGTTTGTGGCAAACCGAGGAAAAAGCGTGAAGAATTGCTGCAGGGCCTCGTGCAGGTCACGTGCCACGTGGCGCTGGTCCCGGGCGTAGCCGTTGTCGTTCCAAGTGAAGCTGAAACCAGCGCCCACCGGGTTGTCCACGTACAGCATCGAGCAGCGTTGCGCCCACGTGGTGTTTCGCAGCCTAATGGAGCCACCCTCGACAACCTGGTACGGCCCGTGCTCCAGGAACAGCCCGAACATAGAGGAACCGCCCGGACCTCCCTGAAGCCACAGAATCACGGGGGCCATGTTAGGTTTCTCCTGCAGGGAGGTACAATTGATAAGCGCAGATAAGTGCAGTGTCGATTAGTTAGGACGGTTATTATTGCCAGTCATTGGTTGCTTTACGCTATAAACTTCTTCAAGCTGTAAAGTTTTCCACCGCTGTCGCCCAGTGCCGTCGGCGTCGTGCTGCTGAGCACGAGGTAGCGGGTTCGGTGTCCGACCGCGGCGCAGCCACATTTCGATGGGTGCGGAATTCAAAAGGTGCCAGTTTGTCGTCTTTAGGCCACACGTTAAAGAACCCCTAATTGTTCAAGTTTTGGGACGTTAAACTCTATCATTTGAATTCGTAAGTTATTGCTTAGTTTTCTTCATCTTGACACCTCTGTTCACCATCATACCTTTTCAATTCCGCCTTGTAGCAGTGCTTTTATTTTTGGCCACGACGATCGCGGTAAACGACAGGACGTTATAGTCCATGAGAGCGACAGGGTGACGACCACTGACAGTCCACCAGCCGACTGTTTCACACCATCGTCCGCACCACACCAGGCTTCGTCATCACCGTTCAAGCAACGAACATCGTTGCGGCGTCAACAGCCAGTTAGGACCACCTCGCGATGCACACAGCTTTGTTAGGGCATGGCCGACCTCTTATCAGTAAAATGCGAAAAGCTCATATTATAAACCTTGGCCTCAAAGCGGGATCCCGCTGGATCCTCTGTAGATATCCGACATGCATTATGCGCTTCTTGTGGCTAACTTCTTCAGCCATATCCACCACGATAGACATGGAACATTACCTGTGGCAGTATACGCACCGGATTATCGAGGGCGCTGCCTCCACCTATGTTTAATAAACCTTACTATTATCAGACCGCTTGACTCCCCATACACGTATACCGCTTGCTGAGTTCCCCGAAATTACTACACAGTAGTCTATGGACAGGTCCACAATGCAGTGTGTTGAATAAACACGTGGCATTGTTACCAAAGGCCAGTTGAAAACTCCAGCACATGGCTTTTCGGTCCTGAAAGCACCAAATTGCTCGCATAGTTTATGTATTCTCCGTGAGCTTTTGATCATTGGCAGCCGACAAGGCGCTGAAAGAAAGCAGCTATACAGACCACCAAGCAACGATTGATGTGTTCGCACTCAACGTATTCACGCTGCCTAGCTGCCCAACGCCCAACACCCGCCCAACCTACCTGCCCAACGCACGCGACATCGCGCTGTCCGCATGGTCGCAGCCGGTATGCGCGCACTCGAAAACAGCCTTGGTTAGCTCTTAACAAGCTCCGGCTAAGATGTCCGATCCACCAAATTTAGATGACTACCTCGTTTGAACTTTTCGAATTTGCGTGCGTGCTTGCGTAAGCGCGAAGCACGTCTGCTACAAACGTTTTGTGCGCCGGCGTGCACGAGTAGCCGTAGCAACAACTGCATCCGATGTGACCTATACATCTTTCTGCCCTCGGGGCTGCCGTATATTCAAGGCGCCATGCTGGCGGATCGCATAGTTTTCACACAATTGTGTATCCCGCGAAAACATTGCAGCCATCGAGGCACTCACGCGGTTTTATATACCGTTTTTCTTTGCCTTATATTGGCGACAAACACTACTCATCTCCGCCAGCTGTTTGCTCGCACACTGTCTGTACGACGTTGTCGTCAATGCGTGCGTGAAATTTGCCCCCCTTCAGGCTGTGCGTGCATGTACACGGTGCAAACGCCAATGATTGTCCTAAGGCACGACAAGGGGCAGCAAGCTGGACCGCAGGGCACGCAGTGTGGCGGCAGACCAGTGTTACCTTGGCAGGAAAGAACCAGAAAAAGATGTTGCTCGACAGCTCTTTGTTGACGGTGAGAAAGCCCGCGTAACTGGGGAAGAGCTCGGTGGCCTCGGCGTCGCCCAGCAGGGGGCCTACGCGGCTCAGGTGTCGCGCCTTGTCCAGCGAGCCCGCGTTGATAAGCGGCGTCAGGAACAGCGGGCCACCGACTTCGCCGAGGTGGCCGTCAGCGTGCGCGTCAACGTCACTGGTGGCGAGAATTTTTCACCATCAGATGCGAAAATATCGTCCATGCACGCATGCTCGCGTCCTCCGCCCTCCCGAGTCTGTCACGTGTCGCGAATCTTTGTATCAACTGACTGCAGTTTTCGTTTGGATACCGGTTAGAGTCCTGAACAGGGTGCCGCGAAATTCCCAGGCCCCTGATTAGTATCCAAATTGCGGCAAGGCCTAGGTAAGTGGGCAGGCGCTCTGCAGCATTCGGTGACTTCTTAAGGTTTCCAACGGCCCTCACGTAAATTGCTGCAGGCTTGATTGTGCTCTGTCAAGATTCTAGAATTGGCTGAAGTTGGCGTTTGAAAATCCTCGAGGGCGTTAAGTGTTCACTCCCAGCTCACGCTGTTCACCTATATGCGTATTAACAGCGTATACGAGAGTTTTGACCACATATTCTTACTTGAAGTATATAGCGCGTTAGCAGTCATCTATACGGTTTGGGGAAGCATAATTTGATTCACAACGTTAATTAAGCAGTGCTATCTTGCTAGAAGGTCAGCAGAGCTCGTTCAGGAAGAACAGACAAATGTAGTTTAACTTCCTGTCGTCGATGGAGGGTTTGTTGTGCTTGAATGTTGATAGGCACCTCCAAAACGCAGGCCTCGCGACGCCGGTTTTGCATATGCACGAGCCGTAAACGATTACTGAAGCACGGAATAGAACCCTCGCGGTCGAAGAATACACTGCACCAAAGTCACTGAATACAGTGCAGCTTATGCGGGGAGCTCCCTAGAACAAAATTGTAAGCTTGAAGGGGAAACGTGCCGCTCGGTATGTTTCTACATTGACCGTTGTTGTACCCGCTTGGAAAAGTCTATGTTTCCATGCTCACCCGCTATAGATCTTCCACATGGTGGCTATCCATGCGTCGGTGCTTGCGCACAAAAGCGAAGCGACCAACACCGACCTCGCCATTATTCTTGTTCTTGTTCTCAATAACTGGCACTTACCCACTACGGCAGATCAGCCAAGAAGCAACGCTTACATAATTAAATTAAAATCAACAAAAACTGAAACTGTAACTCATCAAAAAACCTCGAGTAATAAATTATAGGTGCGATGAACTGGCAGTAATACATAATAAAAAAGGGTTGCAGGCATTACAGGATCTTAAGATAAATAATTTCTGGGAGTGATATAACTTCAAAAAGTAAGCAATGAAGGCTATCTTAAATATAACTTAGCAGTAAGAACAGTATTTATTCAGTTGCATTATCACTGCATATGTGTATTTGATTACTGCAAGGACTGGATAAGAAGTTAGCGCATTCCCCTGTAATGAACCACAAGATGTAGAGTGCGTGCGTGCGTGCACACACAGAATATAGTGCAAGGAATAGTGAAAAATAGAACATCGAATAGAATAGAATAATGTAGAAGGAAGCCTGAGGAAATAATATGCCTTTGAGTAGTGAGACATCTTCAGTAGGTGCAGCTTCGGCAGCTTTCTTGAATACAATGCACGGTGTGTGCGTGTGTAGAGTAAATAGTCGTAGGTGCCCTCGAAGTGGCTCACAAGACATGTAAACTTCAGTTGGATAGGTCCGCGATTTCACTATGGTGCCGGAAGTCCATGCGCACCGTGGCAGGCCTAGGAATGTTCGCAGAGCTTGGGCCTGAAGCCTTTCGAACGACCGAAAGCTCAGCGAAGACGCCTCATGGAGAGATAATTACTGGTGAAATGAGTGGAAGTCCAAGCTGGCGAAACCGAACAACCACCGCCATCTTCTCAAGACCACCGAAATGAAACAAAATAAACATCAAATATGTAAGAAGAGAAGAAACGGCGTATCCCCCCTGAAGAACAATTTCTCTTTTTCGTACATGGAGCTAACACCTTTCATGTTGCCTTTATTATTATTATTATTATTATTATTATTATTATTATTATTATTATTATTATTATTATTATTATTATTATTATTATTATTATTATTATTATTATTATTATTATTTAAATAAGTAAAGGTTCTACAGACTAGCCCTGGTGTAACGTCATTCTCCTTGGTTTTCTTTTTTTCGAAGGCATTAAGTCAAAAATTTCAAAAACGACCGAAAGGTGCTATATGTTAGCATTATTCTTTCACCAAATCTCCATTAGTGGCCTTGTCCCCTGTTTACAGTGGAAGAGGAGAAAAAGAAGAGAAAGAAGGACTATGCTTGATAGCAAACAACAACAATCTGTAACAGCAGACATTTTAATTCACATTTACAAGATACTTATTTCACTTCACCTGATCCCCCAGAGTAGGTTGCTCCATTTCACTAAGGAACAAGAATAACGCCGTCGACGCGGGCTGCGTTCGCCAAATCCCCCCTTGTGGGTAGGAACCAGTGTTTGGGCACCTTGATGCGAGTGAATATGCACCAAGCACAACAAGGTCATCATCATCAGCAAGAACAAGAACGAGCTTGACTCTGAACCAGCTAAGAGGGCACCTCGCATTAACGCCCGAGTGGAGAGGGAGCGACTTTCTAACGCCATACTTTTGAGCTGCAGCATTCCTCCGCGCATTCCGGTTGGAATGCGAGCTTCTCAAGACAGCAGCAGCAGCCTCCTCGGCAACTGTCCTTTTGTTCCCGCAGCCCCTGCATCACAGGTGAAAAGCCGGAGCACGAAGCTGCCCGTGGCCCATGATGAGCATGGCTCGCAATACTTGGGTACCTCGTCTATTACGGCCGCGACGGCGAAGAGGCACTGTTTTCGAGAAGCAAAGCTTGGTGTACGAACGGGACCAGGACCCCGGACTAAACTGGCCGTGAGCGCACAAACCAACTCGCAGGGGCTAGCCACGTCGCAGGAGGAACATCCGTCTCAGAACAGGCGTCCCCAGCCAGACCAGCGAGACCGTCCCGGCTCAATTCAGTATAGACTCGCTATCCTGGGCTTGGTCTGTTTCCCAGACCAGAGACCCGGGTCGCGCGGGAGCCCCTCGCTCTGGAGTGACGACGAATTGCTCCTGGTGAGCCTCGCCTCCGAGCATAAGGTCCGTCCCCGAGGAAGACGCAGCTCCCCGCGCGGATCGGAACAGCCCCACCTGCTCTCGATCTGTGACGCGCCATCGTGCACGAAACGCCGGCAGCACTACGGAGGCCTGCGTCTTCAGGACAGGCGTGTACTTGAGCACGACCTTCACTTCGCGGGTCTTTTACAGGTGGTGCGCACGCGGGTATGTCATATTGTTCAAAACACTGACTGCATTAAAGCGGCTATATATTTGCTCTGTGCAAATAACCAGCCAGGCAGTAATTACTTCAGTCGTTTGTCTCGGCGCATGTTTTGACGGGTACCACGCCCCCACGTACATTTGCCATGTTCAATTTTACTTCTTCCTATAAATTTCCGAGTCGGGTAATAAAAACATCTCCAATTCTTTAACCTTCCGCTTTTGCCATTTCGATGGGGGCAAAATGCAAAAACTACCGCATCCCGTATTTTGGGAGCACTTTAAAGATACCCTGGGGGTCAAAATTTCCGGAGTCCCCGGCCCACTACGACGTGCCTCATAATCATATCGTGGTTTTTTGACACGTAAAACCCCAGAATTTAAATAATTAATAAATGGCGGCATTTTACGAGTTCTCCAACCTATCCACCTCAACGAAGTCACATACAGATGGGGAACAATACTTTCTCCATAACATGTATCCTGGGAACTTACACCCGTGGTCCCAACAGCTGACTGATTTTTGCATCGCGAAGCAGACAGTGTCGAACATGAACGATACGTGCGTCGCTGCTCTTTCGCCAGCGCCCGTCTTCCAATGCTGGAACGTTGATAAAATAGCACGACGTCAACGAACTTCGAGACATTTGTGCAGGCTCAAAAGCGACACTTGAAGGCCTTCTATTTGTTCCTGCTTTTTTTATCAATACTGTTTTTTTTTTTAAATACGCTCTCTGATTGATTGCAAACCGGCTCCCCTCGCGAGCAGGTGCCCATCCCGAGCATCTTGTCGTGAGTGCCAACGGCGATTCGCATGGAGAAGCGGCCCGAGCCCGAGGTGACGCTGTGCTCCGCCGTGTTCCTGTGCCTGGTCGTGTACTCAGCCTCCGCGCTGGTGCTGGCGCGCAGGGTTGCCAAGTACGCTGCGCGGAAGGCGCGTGGTTCTGCCCCACGGGAGGCTGCCTCGAGCACGCGCGCCGGCTGAGCTGAGCACGCTGTACCCGACGGCCGACCAGCGCCTGGCTTTTCACTGGCACCTCTCGGACGCGCATATACGAATGCGTTAGCATAGCCGAAGACTGGCGAGACCGGCTACGCGGGTCTCAGGTCGAATCGGACAGGTTCTTCTTGCACACATGCAAGGCATGTGCAGCCTGGCGTGATACTTGAGCTGCGTCGTGCGTCACTTCGATACATGCTATGCATGCATTCCAATATTCATTGAGCTTTCGTATGTTATTTGTTATAGGATAAAATATTTTAGCCTTTCGTGGTTAGTTCGGGTATCTTGAATGTCGTCTTTTCTGCACTGTGACACTTAATCGGGAAATAACAACCCACTCAAACCTACATCTAGCTACCCGACCTGGAGGCTCGGAATAAATCAGGCTGCATGCGTGAAGTTGTACTTTCAGTACTGTGCACTTGCATTATAGTGTATACTTAGTCCGTACGTGCGACTACCCGCTCATTCGGACGGAACGTGCGACTTCTGCAACGAAAGGGAGGGCGATAGCTAGCTTGAGCAGTCTGACGCGCAATGCTAAAGGGTTCCCCACAGTTTATCCGAGACCAGCAAGACAGGGGCCACTGCCACTCTGTAATCGAAACGCAAATCAGAGAATACATGCAGACGTCGCTATTAGTTGTCTAGCGTTTAAGTAACCGTTTCGCCAAAGCTATGTTTCACATATATTCCTTCATAATGTGCGTTAGATATGCATAACTTTCCTTAAAAACGAGCCAGCGCATTGTCATGTAGTATCCGTTTTCCATGAGATGTGCATAAACGACAAGATGACTACGCGCCAACTTGCCGAGTTTCCGAACCTAATGCTGTAACAGTTGTACGCTTGTACATGGTCACGCGAAACTTTTGAATCTCGAGTAAGTCGCGGCACGAGGGTGGTGCGCTTACGAAAATATATAATTAGTTTTCAAGCACTCACACCAGCTTAAATGTAAAATGAACTCCTGCAAATGAACTGTTAATAAACGCATACCTCGTTAGGCGCAATATATCAGTTAATTTTATTCTCATAATATACGCGTAGAGTTGAGGTTGTATTGAACTGAATACTATGATGCGAATACAAATCCTTCTAAGAGTAGACGACAGATTTCGTTATTATCCGGGGGGTTCGAATAGCGAAATTTTCTAATCGAATACGAATATTCTAGAAAAACAAGCACCGAATATCGCATGGAATATCGAATATTTTCTCATTTCTAAAGCAACATGAAATAATAAGTTTGCGCGGAGTACCGCTAGGGTAAAACAAAATCAGGGTTTTTCGTGTATGTATATATGTGTATATATATACATATATATATATATATATATATATATATATATATATATATATATTTATTTATTTATTTATTTATTTATTTATATATACATGTGTGTGTGTGTGTGTGTGTGTGTGTGTGTGTGTGTGTGTGTGTGTTGCCACAGGTATAAAATACCGTTCACAATCAGACATAAGGACAATTGAGGAGCTTTTAAATGATAAACTGATTTCCATTATTTGGGGAACCATACCTATGACTCTAATGAAACAGGGGAACAGCATGTTACCAAATGCACGTACAGTGTTGTGTTCGCTGAAGGAGAGAAGTGGGATACTACAGCATCGCGAATTGCGTTAAAGAGATGCAAACATAATAAATTGGAACAACTTCGTATATGGGCTGCATAAAAGCGCCCATTTCTTATACTGAAAGACGGGAAATCGATGAGCTGAAGTTATCAGCCCCGTGAGTTTGCTCAGGAAATGGTGCCCCATGGTGAACAGACGCAGTTAACCTGCGACTGAACGATCCGTAACAGTCATCACATCCATCGTTGTATCCCCCTCGAGACTCTAATAACTGTTTTTATCCTTTATATACTCGAAAGAAAAGAATATTCGACAATTACGAATAGTGAATTTTCGAACTGATTACGAATCGAATAGCTAATCGAATAGCGAAATCGAATAGCGAAATTACGAATATTCGTCAAACCTAATTGTCGTCGTCGCTGTCGTTGCTGCCGCAGCTGCTGCCGTTGCTGCTGTTGTTGCTCATCCGGATTCTGGACCTATCTCATTTTCATTATTGTGTTATTCCCTAAATATGCAGCTACGACAGGCTACAATTAAGGCATGTCCTATTACTCGTAATATTCCTCGTGGCAACGTTTCGTCGCCACTTCCAACTATGCGCTTAATTGCTGGACTAACTCCCTGTTTACCTTAGTGGGATAATTGTCCGGTATGGCGCCGCAGTATACGGGGACGATATCGCTTCATGAATAGGCTGGCTTATTGTAGATAAACACTTGACCGCCACTCTATATACGTGTATACCACGTTGCAAGCTGCCCTGGACGCAACGACGGAGTGTATTGATGAAATCACACTTCATATTTCTCCGTATATAAGCCGGCAGCTTTTTTCCTTATCATCCTCGACAGTGAGCACGACCGTTCCTAGGAATTCTGTGCGTGGGTAAAACAACATCGACACCTCGGCAATATCGTTGATGACCGCATCAGCTGGCGGCCTGCTGTTCTAATAGGGCTGTGCGTACGTCATCCCGGTCTCTCCAAGAATAAGCGATAGCACTGACAGTTCGCAGAAAGTAGCTGTGATCAATTACCTGTTCTAGAGCTTATCAATCTATAATATTGACACGCGCGCTCTACGCTTTATACATTTTTACCCTTGGTTAACGTTCCACCTCTACTTATGGATCGGCTCTAGAAAGATCATCATGTGGCTCTTCGAGCAACACCAAGTCTTCCACGACCAGCAAAATCAAATGTTTTACTTGCAGAAGCCACACAGCTACCACTGAGGCTACAAGCTGATCAAAGGATCTTGCACCCCATAGATCGCCTCCGTCAGGTCCACGGGGGCAGAAAGCTTCTATTTCGTTTTTCTTCTCTCTCTCTCTCTTTATCTATCTATCTATCTATCTATCTATCTATCTATCTATCTATCTATCTATCTATCTATCTATCTATCTATCTATCTATCTATCTATCTATCTATCTATCTATCTATCTATCTATCTATCTATCTATCTATCTATCTATCTATCTATCTATCTATTTCTTATGACTGCTGAACATACCGCTGCCGCGCAGGGGGAAAATGACGTCATCCTTCCTTGAGATTGTGAATGTCGAAAAAGTCGCAACCCTTGAGCGTGAAAACAATCGCCCTTGGCTGCTCGACCACTTAAGTGTTCCAGGTGCTCGAAAGAAAACAGCAATACTTATGCCTGGCAGGTTTGCGTCAACTGACAGAAACCCTCCTATAGAATACTCGTATTCAAATTTTACCAAGGCTTACACATACGCTTACGTTCACTAAGGTAGCGAAGCTGCTGCGTTTTATTGCGCGACCGTCTGCAGCACAGCGTTATTCTCTTCCAATAAGATATACAGCGTCTTGAAACTGCCGAGTGTCAATCAGTATGGCGCTGAAGAACATTATCTAAAATTAGATATTGCTAGATACTGTTCTAAGCGATTACCGCGGGGCTCTCAGCCTATTGGCCAGTACCAAGGCTGACTCACCTCCAATATGTGAAGTTTTCAAGATGGTCGATTAAAGAACCTCTGAGCGAAGAGCACCGATGTTCCAGTAGCTGCCATCCCACATTGGCAACTCAGAAAATGAGGCAGCTGATGTTGTGACTTCAGCACACAACGTTGACTTCACTGACGATACCTTATGTAATTTCCACTATGCTCGACTGCTTATTCTCTGCCGCGCCGCCTACAACGCTCACATTTGATGGATCTGTCGCCAATACATTTATCTAGCCGTGTTTTAACCCGCCCGTGTAAGGTCCATATCACTCACATTACGCATAGCATGCGTGAATGTATGGCAAATTGCCTCCGCTGGCAAGGGCGTGCGCCGAGCCCTTCATGCCCAGCTTGCGCATGAACACTACAACTAAGCGCTTAAGCACTTTCTACAGGCACTTTCTACAGACAACTTTCTACAGACAACTCTCTACAGACAACTTTCTACAGTTGTCGCCGAGTGCTGCTGAGCAAGTTCCAGCCAACTTGTTCCTTCTCAAACTGTGGTCAATGATATTTCTGAAAGGTAGTGCTTCATCTCAATAGGAGACTCACAGAGCCGAACAAGAATTGTCAACAATGTCCGTAGTGCTCAGACTCTCTCTGCGATGTGTTATGATGTGCCTCCTCTTCTCGTTTACAGCGAAGCGGCCAACGTGGCTAGAAGCGCTGAAAAAACGTCATATTCCAGTTCTTATGACTTTCCAAAAAGAAAAAAAAAAACGTCTACCGTATAGACTCGTGTAGGAGGCGCGCACCCGTGTAAGTGCCGCACTCCAAAATTGGCAGCCAAAGTTTGGAGAAAAAAACAAGATTTTTCCATCGGAAGCGCAATCACGTTCGGTGCTCCGATGCCGCGCGCGCGCGTCGGCGAATTTTCGCGCACTACGCACTTCCGCGTGTCCCTACTAGATGGCGAGAACTGCGCGTTGACCTCTGATGCAATGGTACTTTCGGGGATCCGGGGCGTGAAGTAGTCGCTGACTGCGCCCGCAGCATTTTGACGAAAACGTTCCGTCCCGTGTAAGGGCCGCACGTCGTCAAAATTGTGAAGAAAAAGTGTGGCCCTTGTACCACCAGTCTATACGGTATATATAGAACTCACAAGGTTATATATTAAGAACATGTGGGGACTGTAAGGGGCAATAGGCCGGTAAATTTTGAAGCCTGTGTGGAAATTAGGGGTTAAATTTGGGTTTCTTATAACAAAAAGATAGGATGCGCCATAAGAACTTGATAAATGTAAATTGCTAAACCCTCATTTTCGACCCGTTTAGAAGCATCATATGAAACGCTTAAGATGTTATGCTACTTTCATGGGGCGATAGTAAACGACAAAGATTTCATATTTGCTTAAAATGCGGGCCACTCTATGAATAATGCGTACTGAGAGTTTCAAGCATGTACGCTTGTTATGTGCTTTCATAATAATTACTGGATAGTTGTCTTCTTCAAAATTTCATGCGTAATACGAGCCGTGTAGTTGATTTTCCCTGGCCTCCTTGGCGAATTATGCGAGGCACGGTGTTCATATTTCGTTAAAGGAGGAATCATCTTGCGAGTCACAAATTATATATATTTATTCTGTGTAGGCTAAAAACAGTCTTTTTAGAAAGTTACTTATTCAAGTGTTCCAGTGTGTCATACTGCCTCATTTCACAATGTGCCTCACAATCCTAATGTACGAGGCACCAACTTCAAGTTCAACAAGCATAGAGGAAATCTTAAGTTCAATGTATTTCGACACTGTCACGTTTATGGCTTAATGAATGCTTTTGCAAGTGATTACTGAACCCTTGTCCTTTCTCTATTTTCATGCGTCATAAAGGGTTCGTGGTTGGTTTCTATGGTGCCCTCGATGAACTAAACATGGCACCTTGTTTATACTTGGCGAACACGATTGTAGCATTATGAGTAAAGCGTAGGCAAAGTCCGAAGTGCGTGGATTAATTGGGGCCTTTGAAATAGATTACGTATTCAAGCGCTCCCGAGCGTTATGAGTATTTTAAGAGCGGCGCGAAATTGAGCACTCTGCCCTGACTTAACTACAAAAGCCACAAAAGTCAAACTTAGCAAAATGGGGCTGAACACTGTCAAATTTGGGTGCGAAATTGAATGTGTGTGGGTCAAATACAGCTTTTGCGAAAGAATCCTTATTCGAGTGTTAGGAAGTCTCACGTGACCGTTTTCGGCTAAGTTTCCCAGACTTCCGAGAGAAGTGCGTTACACAAACTTTAGATTCAATACGAACGGGGGACATTTTAATCTATCTATCTATCTATCTATCTATCTATCTATCTATCTATCTATCTATCTATCTATCTATCTATCTATCTATCTATCTATCTATCTATCTATCTATCTATCTATCTATCTATCTATCTATCTATCTATCTATCTATCTATCTATCTATCTATCTATCTATCTATCTATCTATCTATCTATCTATTTGTTTGTTTTCCCGCCAACTTGCGTCACTGGATATGTGAGTGAGCGAGTGAATAAGCTTTTATTGGGTCCAGCAAAACGCGATAAAACGCACACCCGGTTAATCCGACGACGGGACTGACAGGTCTAGCCTGCCGGCCCGATCGCGGGCGCGCGGTACAGCCAGGAATTGGTCCTCAAAGGCGGGACTTCGCAGGAGCGCGTCCCACTCTTCCTTGGTTAACTTCGGGCCGTTCAATGAACCTCTCTGACGCCAACGTGAAGCACTTGGTATGTGCGACGAGGTACGTGCCGCTCTTCAATGAATCTATTTGAGGCCGACTTGGGCAACTGAGCTTGTGCCGCTGCGTATGTGGCGTACTTCGAAGACATGCTTCAAGCCAACTGGTTTTACAGGGCATATACCGGTGCTTGTGTGGCGCTCTTCAGTGAACCTCTTTCACCCCAACTTGGGTCACCGGGTATGTCAAAGCAGGCATGTGTGGGCCAGTACATCTACAACAACTTAAGGCCGTCCAGAAGACCCATGATGTTGCGGTGGGTCTCGGCCTGCCAGTCCCAACATGGGTGAAGCCATCGGCTCATATTCCGGGTCCCCTCGAACGTAAGCTCTTCAGGACCTCAATAAAGTTCTTGTCATGCCATGTGTGAGCCAGTGTGTATGTACAAGTGGGTATATGCCACTCTTCAATGAACCCATTTACTTAAAACTAAGGCCCTATAACGTAAAACTATTCCAAACTGTTTTTATTCCAATCTTCTGACGTCAAATTTACGTATGACGGCAAATTTACGTAACCACCGACGCAAGCACCGAGCGGCAACCCGCAGCATTATTTGAAAAGCCCAATCAAACGCGCTCCCCGTTTATAGGAGACCACTTTTTTTTTTTTTGCTTTCAGAGCGAATAGCATTGCCTACATTGAGCAGATTTCCTTATCGAATTGGCCGACAAGAGGCGAAGAGCACGCTCAAGTGGAGAGGGATTCGATGAGGCCAAGCCAGAACAGTGAAAGTAGATAACCGGCTGAAGAGGGTGGTGCCGGCGGCTGTGATTGATCCGTTTCCCCTTATGCTTAGCTTGCGGTGGCTGGTCGAAAATAGCGGCGGCGTGCAACGGAACGTTAAATATAACGCCAGAACGGATCCTCAGCACGGAGTAGTTGGCAAAGTGATGTCGCATACGTGCCGAAAAGGCTCGATAACGTTATAGTGTCACGGAAAAAATGCTCATTATGCGCAAATAAATCCATGCTCCGCAGCCGCTCCCAGTAGCTAGTGCCAGAGCAATCGGTGGGCAGCCATCTTCTATTCCTTTCGGAACGGGGCAGCCTCTGGCTATTCAGAAAAAAATTCAGTTTTGCTGGGCATATTCATGCGTCTTCAACGCGTACACGTCACTTTGACGCTATGAGTTTTCGTGGTTTTGTGACGTCGCGTGACAGACAGGCGAAGTGGCCGCATCCCGAAAACGTTTGATCAATGGCAGAGTAATATGGCGAAAAAGGCGTCGAATGAGAAATAATTATTTTTATTTCGTTCGGTCTAATCATGCATAAACAGTGTGCATACATCATACCAGACGGGACGTTTTCGCGATTTTCGTGACGTTGCGTGAGAGACAGGCGAAGTGGGGGTGCGAACGAGATAACATTATTTGGCAATTCGGCGATTGGGAGGCCCGGGCCTGGGGCCGCCTAGATGGCCACTGGCAGCTGCTGCTCCCGTTCGGCCTCCGTGGCTGGCCCGAAAATTTTTTGTCCAATCTTGGAGGGCTGATTGCAGAATTGGAATAGAAAAATTTGGAACAGCTTTACGTTATAGCGCCCCTACTTGCGCCACTCATTATGTATTACTGTATTATGTATGATTATGATTATGATTGGGTAGATGCTGCTCTTCAATGCAAAAAAAAAAAAAGAATCCGCCTGCATTCGACCCTGTCAAAGTGGATGTACAGCGAAGCTGTTGCCGACGTTAGACAAGCACCACGACAACAAGCGACGTACGTCACGCACGCACGCACGTGTGCGGAAGTGCAGCATGCATGCTCCGCCAAGCGCGAGTGCCTTATTGAACCAATTCAATTTTTCAAGGTAAATTGCTTCAGAGAATTCGTAAGTGCAACTTGTACAGAAACTGCAGGCATGATAGTTTCGGGTTGCAATTCGAATATACGAGAATAATGCCATCGTCACGTGGCAATGTCGCCTGATGATGTAATCTGATGACGTCAGCACGTCAAACGTGACGTCACACGATGACGTCTTCGTCAAGTGATCATGTCACCTGATGACGCCATGTGATGCCCCTTGGAGAAGCAGTACACTGCATGCGCTTCTTTGCACTGTCTCCGGGATCGGCCCACATTATAGTGTGAGCACCGCACACGCGGACACGAAAATAATGCGCTGTGAAAACAATTTAAATTCCTCCGGTGCTAGGCTGAGTTGAACCCGCGTCATACACATTCAGACAATTTCGTTTGAATGTGCATTCACACACGCATCATACGGGGACTTCACTGCGGCTATAGTGGTTGGCATGCGCGTGTGGTCAGGGCCGCGAAAGAATAGTCCGGCTGCATGCATATACACGCCTCACGCATGCCGCGTTTCGGTGGTTGCAATACGGTGTGTACGGTGCATTGCCTCAATGCTAATCGCACAAACCTCGGCATTCATCGTTATAGATGGGTTCTGCCGGATTTTTTATAAACCCCCTACTGAATCTCTACATAACCGTTTTTAACATAACTAAACAACATTTACATTACTCACACAAGCGTTCTATAGAAATTACGAATGCCTCGCATCACATAGACGTCAACTGCAGTTAGAGTCTGCTTTCTTTTTTTTTTTGTCATGCAGTCATTCGACCCACCGCGGTATAGCTCAGTGGCAATGGCATTGCACTGCTGAGCATAAGGTTGCGGGTTCGATGCCGGCCACGGCGTTCGCATTCTAATGGGGGAGAATTGCAGAGGAACGCTAACTCACGCTAAGGAATTCAGGGTGGTCGAAATTTATCCGAAGGTCCCATGCACTACGGCGCACCTCATAATCTGACCGTGGTTTTGGCAGGTAAAGTCCCATAATTTATTTTGATGCAAGCCTTCTGGGGTCGCAACAACGATAGGAAACGTCTTCTTAATATATTTTTTTAGTTTATTTCTGTTTTAGGAATGACACCATTGATTGGTTGGTTAACTGACTGATCGCAGGAGAGCACTAGAGCGCTATGGATTCTATTGTGGCCACTCGTGGGCTCCCTATACCGTGCACCGAAAATTTCAGGCGCTGAATTCACAAAGCTCTTGATTCGTATAATGTCTATCTGGGCTGTTCGCCATCTAGAATAACACGTCCAGCATCACCAAAGTCTGGTACTTGCTTTTACGAAAAGTTCTTTAGCGTACCAACCTTTTTTTTTCGTTTTTTGCGAGTACGGACCCAGTACACAGGAGCGCTTTTGCTCTCGGCCCCGCGTTTGATCGAATGCGGTGACCGCGGCCAGGAATCACTCCCGCGACCTCGCTCGTACTCAGCGTACACGAACGGCATAGCCGCCGCTGTTGGCCCGAGTTCAGTGGCAGCAAGATTAATCGGCAGACTAGGTGCAGGCGCCCGTGCAGGCGAACGCAGCGTGAGACTGGCACACTTCGGGAGTACATGCAGGGCGGCGGTCTTTGCACACATTTGCGGCCGTGCGCGCACCTCTGTAGAAAGTACGCCATTCTTACGTCTCGAAGGTTGTTTTCTTTCGCCCCATAACGGCACACAGACTTTTCTTTTTGCTTCTTGTGTCTTTCTATGGCATAGTGGCTATAGGTAGGTCAGGCATATACCTGTTATACGACGCAATATATTACTAGCTAGGAATGCACCCTTACGTACAAAGCGTACGCTGGGGAGATACCTAAACTAATATTCAACGGTGGACACTGTCGTGCCGCTGTAATTTGTTTAGACGAACTGTTTACCGTAACGCGGTTTATCTGTACTTTGTGAAATTCGTGCGAACCGAAGTGCGAGGGTAAGACGAATCAAATTTGGCGTTGTTTGCGTGTTTGGTACGAAAATGGTGCGCCAGTCTTCCAATGTCTCTTCGTTCCGCTCATTATTGGTTTATCCGAAATAATTTTGACCAGCTGAGGTACTTTAACGAAACAGTTCTGCGGAAACCCGCAAGGTGGAGTGAGGTAATTGATGAAGGGAAAATTAGACATCCACGCGTTCGTAGCAATTGCTACAAAGGGTACTGAGGTACTTAACCGTGCACCTAAATCTAAGTACACGAGTGTTTTCGCACTTCGCCCTCATCGAAATGCGGAAGCCGAGGTCGAGATTCGATCGCGCGACCTCGTGCTCAGCAGCCCAACGCCATAGCCACTAAGCAACCACGGCGGGTAAAGGCGGGCTCTTATCTCGCACTCTTTTTCAGCCGTCTTCCCAGAGCTTCGCCGCGCTCTCGTATACCCGCCGCTAGGCCAAGCGTCCGCCCTGGTCAGTGCGCGAAAGCCGCTTCAAGCGCGAAGGCCCTAGTTGGCTTCCCTCACTTTCGTTCGCATGCACCAGGTCTTCACACATGCCGCCATTGTCAAGACGAAATTCCCATGCCGCAGCGCGCGCGCGTGTGACCGGAGGTGACTGGGGGCCGCGCGGCGCACACTGTGGCCCGCATTGTGTCCGCGTAACGTTCTAGAGTAATTTGGGTCTGGGCAGTCGAACTGTCGTCTTGACCCTCGACAACCTCGCAGCGTCGCGAATATGCGCCACAGAAGCCCGGCTGCGCACGCCAACGACAGCCGTGGCAGTTCAGGTCGCGCGCGCTGTGACCCGCGGGAGCGCTTGACAAAGGCGACTGGCGCATTGTTTGGCTCGAAGAAACGTAGTACTTAGCGGTAGACGCGATAAAGCGCACCGCGCACACGCTACTCGGGTATGTCCGAGCTGGTTCGCGGCCCGCACTCCAGGGGGGGAGCGCGGCGCGCATAATTGCCGCGAAAGGCCGCACTCGGACTGGGATCAAGGAAGCGTTGTGAAACAATGAGTGGAGTTTGTGTCTCTCTGTGGGCGTCCTTGAGTCCACCGGGCGTGGCTTGTGGCGCTTGCGCGGCACGAGAGCAGCTGCTCGTGAACGCGGCGGCCAGCTGCTGTCTCCGCCTGCTTGCCCGCCAGGAGCCGCCGCCGCGAGATACGGAAATGCGCGACGATGGCACCTCGCTAACAACCGTCGATTTGAACTCGTCGATTCTTTAAAATGCGGTGCATATCGAGGGTTGAATTTAACGGGCGGTAGTGCACAGCTTCGCACGTGACTTACCTACATTTCCTTCCTACTTTTTCACGTGATCACCTTCGCTGTGAATCTCACCATCCGGAAACAATATAGGTGTTCAGTGTTCCCCCATTCGCAAAACGGCTGTAGCACCATCATTGTGAACAAGGCTTTCTTATGGAAGCCGAACCGTCTCGTCTTTTAGTAAGCTTTACTTGGTCGGTGTACGTCTTTCTTTGTCACGTACAGCACTCGTATTTACAGATACGCCCACGCCTGTCACCTCACTACGGATGGCGTAATTTCCGCGCGCTGTGGCGTCTCGCCGGAGTAAGTGAAATGAACGAAAAGTAACGACGACCGCTGAGCACAGTTTTATTTAGTTCTGTAATATCAAGGCGACGGACGCTTATCGAAAAGAGCGCAATAGGACTTTTGCGGGGTATCCACTCTATAATGTTTGCTGGTTCCCTCCCGTTCAGCGTCGCGTTGTATTGATAACGCTCGCTTAGGATGGGCCTTTCTAGCTCCCCGATTTGAATAGGATCGTTATCTAGCAGTAGCAAGCGTCACACGCTATCCGCTCGCACTGCTCTCAGCGGTACGCACGGCTAGCAACTGAGACCAATAGAGCGCGCTTTCCTGCAGGCGCGCGAGCACGGGCGCAGGTGCAGCTCCGTCACCCGGCGCCCTCCAAAACCCGAAACGAGTTGCCAGCGATCCGAAAACGAAAGCAGCGCATTCGGTCGACTTCCACGACGAGGTAACCACGTGGCGCCGGAGCTTTACGGATAAACGCGTGCATCAATCGCACTTTGTGGTTTCGACTCGCTCGAAAAGCGCGGCTTCGCCGACGAGAAAGCCGGCGTGCGGCTAGCCGCTGCGCGGATTTCGCGCGCCGCGCTTCGATTGCCGAGAAAAGAGGAGGAAGAGGAAGGCCCGAGAAGAGCGGAGAGGGCGAGCGTGTGGGTGAGAGAGAGAGACCCCGGCGGCTGGCGAGGCGGGCTTGACGGCACTGCAGCAAGCCGCGGGTTCTGTCAAAGATGGCGGAGGGCGATGCGTCGTTCGGCGGAAATGCGGACCTCGGCGAGATCGACCTCACGTGGATGGACAAGCTGCGGAAGATGGTCTCCAGTGACGCCGAATGGGAGGCCATCATCCTGAAGAAGATGGAGGAGAAGAGGAACCGAGGTGACTTTCCATTTTCACGACGCGGTGCGGGCCGCTTTGCCGTGGAGCTCGGGGCTCGCATCCGCGGCCTGCGCGTATTGCAGTGCGGCTGGGTGGGAAGGGATGAGTTGTTGGGGCTGCGGCAGTCCAGGTAGCGCTTTTTTTCGTGCGCTCTTACTTTGGCGAGTCGAGAATGTGTCCGCGTAGGCTGCTTGGTGCATCGAGGGGGCGTGTTTTGAATGCTTGCGCTCTGTCCTGTCGGTAAAACGTGAGCTCGTGACCGCAAACGTGAACGAGGGAGCGAAGAAAAAATAAAAATAGCCGGAGCGAAAGCAAAGCAGGCGAGTGGTCACTCCCCGTTTATCACCTGCGCGACAAGGCGACCGCGTTCGAGCGACACGAGCAAGATTTGTGGCGCAATTACATCCGATTGTGACCGCTGTCTGCTTAATAGATGCTTGATCAATGCCCTGTCGCCGCGTTCGATACCGCCTCTCAGTGCAGTAATTGCGAATATACGGTGCAGTCTATCGTTACAACGTCCAAATTCTAAGGCAATGTGAGGTCAATTACATCGGTCCATTGCCTTGAGTGAAGTTGGAATAGCAAGGCACACTTGAACAAGTTGAATTATCACGCGCATCATGACGAGGAGCAACCATCCCCGGCTGATTTCGCTTGGAACATGCTGCTTCCGTTAGCGCATACGGCTTATCGCGCGTCTGTTAGTCGCAGATAATTGCAATGCGTGGGCACGAAGTAGCTTCTGTTTCGAAATTTTCGCAATAACTCGCCATTCGATCCAGAACGCACGACGATGCCGAATGAATAGACGCGGGATATAAACAAAGTCATTTTATGCCTGACGACGCTTGCGCTTATGCGCTTTGCCGACGCAGTTTTAACCGATATCGGAATTACTCGGAATATGTCGAAATTCTGACGCCTCATTTTCCTGCGAGTATGTCACTGTTTCCGTTCTCGATTAAAGCAAAAAAGTTAGGAGGATGACTGGAAAGAGTCTCGCCACCTTTCATCTTGCGTAAGATATCTTGAATGGCCTAACAAGGTACAAATGAAAACATCTATAATGTGGTGCTTGTATGGGTTCCCTGGATTCCAGAAGGAATGTGCCTCGCAAGAGCACACTATGGCTGCATTGCGCTGTCGCATCACCTTGAACTTTATTAAAAGGCAGTCCGAGAGAACAGCCCTATAGTTGGCCTATATCTCGTCCCGGCGGCGTTCACGGCATGCAGCTCTTTTCTTTAGCCAACGCCCACCAACGCACGCCTGCTTCATCGGCCCATGCAGTGTTAGTTGTTAGTGGCCTGTCGTGCATCCAATACATAAAACGGCGCAACACCTCGACGCGGCTCGCTGTCTATCCGCTTCTCAGCTGTACGAATGTCGACAGAAAGGTTTTGCCCCCCGTATAGCCGATTCAAGGCGTAGACGTTTGCCGAAGAATGTTGATCGGTGCCGTCGTGGCATTTAAGGCTCGTATACTATACATACGTGCAGCTGCTCTAGGTTTTTGCATGTATGCGTACATCCCCTTTCTGTCGTCTCCTTTTTTTTTTTTTCGTACCTTGATAGACTTATAGCGCGCTGAAGCAAGCGAGCTTATACATTTTTTTTCTATTTCTCTCTCCTGAGATGAGCAAAGGTTACAAAGAAACGCGAATCTGCGGTTCTTGCGGTGAGGTGACGACGGGTGAAACGACGCTGTTACGAGCATTCATATACCGCAAGGCCCCAATTCGAGCGTCCGGGGACACCGCTATTAAAACAAAAAGCACAAAATGGGGCGGGCAAAGCGCTGCCGCCATACTTGCAAGGGAATCTTTTCTGGCGACTGGTTTCTGTCAGCGGACGGAATCAGTGGACGCTTCGCTTGCATCCGCCGCCATGGTCATTATCGGGCGAGGCCACTGGTTTCGGTTTACCAGCGAAGGCGGATAGATATACGTATACGATGAACGCGCGGTCGCCGAGCTATCTTAAATCTCGAGCATCAGCAAACTTGGTCTTTCTCAGATCCGTGCCTTCTGATAATAACCAACTATTGTCTACGATGCCCAAGCACTGCTGGGCCGCAATCTTGTACACGTTCAAAAAGCCGACGTTCGATTTCGCCTCGCGCGATTGTCCAGGCTGCGCCGACATCGCGGCCTAGGCCAATCTAGTCCAATCGCGTGAGGCGACATCGAACGTCAGCTTTTCGAACGTGTACAAGATAGCGGCACTGGTTTCTTTAACTATACGCGATGAGCTTCCACGCTCTTTCAGTTCCTCGCAGTGGAGGCGAGGGCGTTAACTGGAGTGGTGACACTTGATATTCAAATTCGTAGGTGTAGACTCGGTTATGACGGCATGCATCAGCTGCTTCTGCAAGCTACAAATGATGATACCGTCGTTTAATGTGAGCACTTGAAAACGCGTGCCAATGCATGCGTATAGCCTTGTGACGAAAATGGCTCGTATACAAACCGCTGATGCGGGTGTCATGTCATTCAGGTTACTGTAAACCAGTATACTCTGGCTACAGTGAACTAGACTGTTTTCTCGCCAGGCGCATGTAGTGGTTTCACCCTATTGGTACCGTCGAAGGCCAGTACAGCCAGCGACTCTGACTTCGCACGTCTAGCCACCTTATGCGCCGCTGAATCGGTCCGATCACTTTCATCTCAACTCGACATTTCTCCATATTTCATACAGCATGTGAGTGGTTGTCTACGCTTAGTGAGAACGCTTCATTAATATTCAATCCAGTATTACTTCGGTATTTTTTTCGAATTTATGTGGTAAAAGTGTATTTATACGACGGCTAATGTGTATACGTATATACTGACCAGTAGTAATGAACCCTTCAACAATTAGTCTACAGGACTTCGTAACAAATTTAAGTTGCTATGAGCACTTGAATGCTATATAGTGTTTTCCATAAAAGTGGCTAACCCTGTGTATGGATTATAGAGATCACCGCTGTCACTTTTTCTTCTCTTTTTTTTTCTCCTTCTTTTACCTTTTCATTTTTTTTTTCAAGTTGAACATCAGGCGTGGAAACCTGTCTCTAAACCGTTGAATTAAGCGTCATTGCGAGGCAGAATTGAAGGCTTCATTCGAAGTAAGCGGTGGGCTGCGAATGGCTCAACAACCTCGACGCTCTCAGAATTTCGGTGGCACGACAGTCATGGCGAGGTGCTCGCCCACTACACTGGTATAGGTTGGCTGGAATGGCCACCCTACCAGTGTTTCTAGCCACCCTAACACTGGACAGACTAGCGTATACGTGTCTGTAGTGGGCGATAAACTACGTGGTCAACACCTTCGATTGTCGTGATGTCACGTTGGACACGAAGCCGTGCTGCACTAACACGCGCTTTGAGAGTGCATACCTCGTGTGGGACTGCCCTGTGACTCGGAGGGAGCACTTCTCTTTCCAGCAGCCCGCCCTTCCATTGTCAAAAAAGTGCTTCCTGCCCTACTTGACTTTTGTTGTGACACGCAGCTGAGAGCGCGGCTGTAAGCCCCGCATTGCTTCTTCAACCTTCCTGTTATTTTTTTCCGCCTTCTCTTCCTTCTCTCCCTGATCTTTTTCTCCCACTCCCCTTTCCCTGTGCAGTGCTGTTGAGGTGTCCTCGTGTGAGAGACAGTTACGGCACTGCACTTCTCTCTGCTTCAAAAGTCACTACACACATGAGAGTGCATACCTTGTTGGAATACGACATATTTTTCTCTAGCTATCCGCTAGAGAAAAATAAAACGCGACAAAATTTTTGCTATTGATACCCCTTTCAGTGCACTGATCGAATCCACCTGCACTTCGGGAACCGTCATGCAGCAGGCGCATGATATAAAACAAAAAGCGTGCCTGTCTAGTTGCAAACGACGGCGAAGTTTCGCAAAATGCATGTCCGACTGATGCGACACGTAGTGGAAGCGAAAAACGCACTGTGGAAAAGTTGACACTGCAATTATGAAAACTGTAATAACCGGCTATTTGGAATCTTTGCACCGCTTGCTCAACCAGTTGCGTGGGTGTAGATGTGGACGGGTTCCTGAGACATAACTTCGCGATACAGCTAGGAACAGAATTGGACACGAACAAACGTTTTGTTTGTAGTGCGTCCAGCCTGGTGTTAATTGTTAGGGGCCGTCGTGCTCCGCGGTTTATCGTTGAAGTCAACCTGTTGCCCACCGGTTGCTTCGTACACGTTGACGTTTAGGTACGTCGTTGACTCCCTCGTCATTTAAATGACAGGTACTATGTTACACAAATGGCTGACGTCATTAATGTGAGCAGACGGGGCCTTAATTTTACAATATTTTTTTTTATAAAGAACGATGAACTCTCCTTGGTCATCCGATTGGTGACGTTTTTCATAGACAGTATGGGTCGGCAACAGTCCACGAGGCACCACTTGGCTCACCCTGTCGCCCATTCTAAAATCATTAAAGACGGCATTGCAGTTTAGTGCCTATGGCGGCTTGCAGTCCAATCAAGCATCGTGCGTCAAGCACGCTTGGCGTGGTAGCTCGTTCAGTTAAGCAGGCTAAGGATAGCTAGTTACTTTGAATTGGTGTTGTTACAAGAACATGCAGGAAGCTGGCATGGCGAGAACGCCGGAAAGTGACCGACAAGACTAGGAAATACAACGAGAAAGACATTTCGTCGACGTGGCCTGCATTCACAGGATAGCGCGCAAGTTAGACAATGAAACCCTTGCGATGTGGGTCACAGCACCAAGTTTCTCACAACATCAGCGCACGTGTGAGAAGTGGGGCGTAGAGTTCGCCTCAGACGAGGAAGAAAACTGGATTCTTAGCTAGGCAGGAAGACGTTTAAACAGCGGTCGAGTTGATCACGTTGCTGTTGCTTGTCCAGTTGTGCCAACAACAATCAGTGAAATGCGACTCGATCGAACATTGTTTCGACGAATCCTCATTTCAGCGATCACTTACAAAACCTGTGTGCCAACACCGAGCTCGCCTATTGTGTATCGCTTAATCGAATGAAGTTCCGCCAGGGCGAACACTTTTGCGGCTAATCGAGGACGTTAGGTCGAGAGAAGAGATCGAGGCACCATTCCCAACTAAACAGATGGCTGTTCGATATCGATAGCTTCATGCTTTAAAAATAGCCGGGCAGGCCTGCTTGATGCTTTTTCAGACTTGTACGTAACGAATTACATGTAATTAATTACTTGTAATCAGTAACATGTATGTATAACTTTTTAATTGATGGATTGATTTGATTTTCTTGCTCGGTAAAGTTTATGTAATTCAATCACTTTTTTTAGCGACCAATTACATCTAGCCAGTTATTTTCTTGACTAGGAGGGAAAGCTTTGTGGAAAAAAAGAGCTGGCTGATGGGCGAAGTAAGCTGCAACAGGCGACGCAGCTTTGAGCACTTGAATTTGGCGGGACCTACAGTAGGTAGCCTCTCGGATGCGCACTTTCAAATCCAGCGCGCTCGGTATTTGCTTCTTAATATCCGCCAGCTAGATGCTGGCCGATGAATCGAACAGGCGTTGCTATATGACTCCATAGCTATGAGGTCCTTAGCGATAGGTATGGCCACTTCAGAGGCTGATGCCAGATCCACCACGACGTATTCTTTTTTTTTTCATCTTTGTATTGGCCTTACATGGAGCGTCTTCACCAAGTTAACTACAAGTTAAATCGCGCACGTGTACGTCAAACTCACAGAATATCTTAAAAGGTGCGTTGTCCAGGTGATAGTCCGTGCAGTTTCGTCCAAATACAAGAGAAAGGTCATTCGCCGTCTTTGCTTACGTATACCGTCGAGAGTAAAGCCGCGATGTATCGTTGACATAGAGCCTAAAATCAAACTGAGCAGTCCAGGTTTTGTTATTTGTGTGTGTGTGTGTGTGTGTGTGTGTGTGTGTGTGTGTGCGTGTGCGTGTGCGTGTGCGTGTGCGTGTGTGTGTGTGTGTGTGTGTGTGTGTGTGTGTGTGTGTGTGTGTGTGTGTGTGTGTGAGAGAGAGAGAGAGAGAGCGAAAGCTCTTGCGACAAGCCTGCATGCTGGAATTATTTACGACTGAAGTTCAGGCTCCTCAAGCTGCGCGTTCCGCCTTCTTGTGCGGAATTAACAAATATTTTCGTTCATTTCCATGAACTATTGGTCACCGACAGGCCGCATCCGATATTACCTCCATTATAGCAAAGCTGGCTTGTTCTTTGGAACCACCATAGCGTGCCAACTACTTTGCGTATGCCAGCCCGGTTTGTCTTGCGCGAATTTGAGCGAGGGCACCCGGACGCCTCTGTTAAGCTTATTCAGCGCGCTGATTAGAAGGAATGGGTGGGCCGATCCCGAATATATCTTATGGCCTCAACGGATAAGCTGAGCCCGAAAGTACCTCTAACTGCTGTCGCACTGAAAAATATGCAGCGAGTAAGAGAGGAAGGAGGGAAGGAAAACCATTTGATGTAGTTCAAACTATCCCGTGGTCCCACAGTTCACTTTGTCCACTGTCCATAAATGCAGTTTGTTTGTCGTTAAATACCAGCGCGCCACGCGTTCCGTTTCTTTACATCAGCGCAGTGCGCCGGAAAGAAGAAGAAGAAAAAAAGATAGCGTGATGTCGAGGACTGGATTATCTCGAACTAACGGCGTCGTTCGAATAGAACCGCAACTCTCATATTAAAGCTGGACAGCAGCACTAAAGGGTAAGCACAGGCCCGTGCTATGGCACCCGCTTGTGCGTCCAAATGTATGGAATCTGAAACGCTATTTAATGACGTTCGCGAATGCGTACCGATATTGATCTCCGCTTGCAAACGGATTTGCTTTTCGCCTTTATTTCTGGTTCCTTTCTTTTCTTCTTTTCTTGCGCGCGCAGACGATGTGCAGACTCAGTAATAATCGATGCGAGAGATGACCCGCGGGAAGGAACGGGGGCAGATCGATAGACGTTGCCGGTAACGGTTATCCCTTAAAGAGCTTATAAAAGTGCCGCGCGCCGTTTATTCCCAATGCGGGTTGCGGCGCGTACGACTTCCGGGGGAAATTATGACAAGAATTTCGCACGCGGCTACTTGTAACGTCTCCACTCATACAGCGAACTCGCTTACAGCGAACAGTTTTCCATCACCGAACAATTTCTACGTGGAGGTTATACGTGAAGCCAAATGCGGGACGCAGACTTGCGAAGACCTGGTTAGGCTATAGGTTGTGTTATGGTTGCCACGGAATATGTGAAACGAATATCCGACCAAGGCGGGCAGTGAAAGAAAGCGCTGACAACTTTCACACCCGAAAGTTATACGAGCCGCGTTTAAATGAACGCGACAGTAGCGTATCGCATTTTCTAGGGCATCACGCGCTATTACCGCACGACAGCCTTTACATGTGGCGCACCCCCCCCCCCCCCCCCCCCCCACTTCGTCCGTAAGAATCAGGAATCTTGTTCCCGGCGAGCGCGTTTCAGTTCAGAGCACACGCCGGCAGCCGCCTCAATTTTCCTCTCTCCCGCGATGCGATAAAGCGTTCAATATTTTTTTTTTTTTTAAGATTCACCGCGCGAGACGACTTACCCATCTCGAGATACACTCTTCGGAGCGTTAATGGGATTTTCCTTCCTATAGCGCATCACCGCTGAAAGTTCGTGGCATGCGAAGCGCCACTATCGCATTCACGCAAACGCGGCTACGGAAGAGCGTGTTCGATGCGCGTTGGATTTCTTGACCGTTACTTCAGGGCTTTTTTCGAATTTCTAGTTCGTTTACTCATCGTGCCGGGCTTATCCATGCCCGGCATGACGCACTCTTGAGTGCACTGTGCAGGGGCACTGCAAATGGGGCACTGGCAGGGGCACTGCACTGTGCAGGGCAGCATGCAAATATGCACGTGTACCAAAACCGAGCTTTCGGTGCGCAAAACAATTTATCCGGTGCCTCCCCCTATTCGGCGTCTCTCATAGTCAATCTCAATGCTTTGAAAACATGAAACTCAACCTTATGATGTGCAAACGAATATCTTGTAATTTTTGTCTGTTTTTTGTGTGTTTCTTTAGTGAGGGGGGTGGAAAGGGAGTGCAGTGTTGTGAGGTCTTTCTTCAGTTTGATTCATTCTCGCGCGAGGTAGTATACAGTGTAATCCAGTCATGCAGTTTGTCATTCTGTCATACAGTGTGCGGTCATGCCATTACGACATTCTGTGGGCGAGCACAAGGCCCCGACATAGATTTCCAGCCATAGTGTATCCAGCCATACGTATGCATGGGGGGAGGGGGGGGGGGAGTACGCGATATTGTTTGTGAACTGCAGTTAGAGAACTCCAGCCGGTCAAAACTGGCCTGCAGTGTTCTGCACGGCGTCTCTCAGAACATTTATATAGTATACTAATTAACTTTATTGATCCGTTTGCATCGTCCCTGTTCACTTCTCACTTATGATAAGCTCGTTCCACAAAGTCTGAGACACTACGTCTGTCGCTTCGTGTGCGCACCGCACTGGCAGACGCGAGCTCAGCCAACACATGTGCACGTGAACCTGTACCGAGGCATCACGACATATATAGGCAGCCGCCCATAACAACACGGAGACGCTTGCCCCGAAGACAGCATGCAGCCTGGAGGGAAAAGACGAAGAAAAGGAGAGAGGACTTAACGCCAGGCCTTCGCAAGGCCTCTGACGTCGTTCTGTCTCCACTTTTATTCACCGAATCCGCGCATCACGCCTTGAATCATGCATGCGGAACAGCACGCTGTGTAAGGCACCGTATATACGCTGGTTGGTTCGTGGTACAAGTTTGAGTGCCGCGCACATTGAGCACCGAGCGGCCTACGGCACCACATTGTAGTCGAGCCGTATTGTGCCAGGTTTCGTATCCAACAGCTAAAAAATAATCTGTGAAATTTCGGGTGCTCTCTCGACACCTGAGGACATAAGGGTCGGCTGGGAGAATACGAGTGTTAATATGTCGGAATGGGTTGTGATAGCGCCGAACGTGACATTACTATAAAACACAGAGTATAACGGAAAGCTGCGGTGCGTATAGCGGCCAATGAACGAATTAATTAATTAATTAATTAATTAATTAATTAACGAGGGGACGAACGTTGATCGCTTAATTTAATTTACGTTTTAAAGGGACTCTAAAGAGCAACACAACATCAGTTCAGACTGATAAAGTAGTATTTGAAAATTCATGCAGCAGGAGAGTTTTGTCAACTTCGCGATAATAAGTTGATTAATAGAAGAGAAAATGAAGGTCATTTTAATGTTGCGCCAGAACCCCGCGCTCGTACGTCGATCTGACATCACGGATTTCAAAGTTCTTTATATATATATATATATATATATATATATATGGGCCCAATCGGCTCAGTAAAAGTTGCAGAAACTTGCCATGTTCGGTCTTTGGCTCTTTTGGAACACAATGTTGCCAACTTTTACCGATAACCGTTTTAAATCCACGACGTCGCGGCTATAATTGGCGTGGTGACTTCAAGGCGCCGTCGTCACCTGTGTTGCCTTCTCTGGCTTACCAAGCCTCTTCTCGCGGCAAGAGTAAAATTTTGGAAGGGTAATTTACTAATACAGGTACAATAAGCTTTCTCTTTAGCGTCCCTTTAAGAGGTTTTGCTTAGCGACTCACATCTGCGCGTAGTTGGGCGCGGCATGCAAAACGCAGCATGTACTCGGATTTCGGTGCACGTTTGAGGAAACTATGTTAATTTGCTCTTCACCCCTACCGCTGCGGCTTCTCTATCAGTCCATGTTCTGCCTCGGGACATCAGAACCGATTGAAACTGAGTAATGCTTCACGTAAGTATAGCACAAAACGATAAAAAGGTGAAAAAAAAAATAGCTACACGCAATGTCGTGTTGCCTTGTTCGGTTTTAAGCATGAATGTAGAACAACTTGCCGAGCTAGTCCAGATAAGAGAAAGAGAGATGGGGTAGTCATTTCCAAGAAAGCTACGCTATAAGTGTTACGAAAGGCACACACGTGGGGCTACGTGGAAGAAGAGGATTTACGATGAGGAAGAAGTGCCTCTATACAAGTCCACTAGGTTTCGGCATCTCTTAAGCCGTGTATCTAGTTCAGTAGCTTGTAGAAAGGCTAGAGCAGCCCTTATAATCGAAGCTGAGCTGTTTGCGTCAGTTTAAAGGCCCAAAATAAGTCATCAGATGGTGGTGAACTGCTATCCAAGTCTGCGATTGGATAGACTGCAGATACTGCCATTCTCGCGCGTACTCGTGTCAAACGCAGAACACGTGAACACGTGCTTCTGGCACGTGGCTGTGTTTACAATTTGGACCAGTGTCACTGCAACGTATGAGGTGTTAACTAATCTATACTCTTAAAATAAAGCAGAAGCTGAAGTAGTGTTCTGTGTTAATGCTATGGTCGCAGTGCATCCTAATCATTAGCATATTTTAAGTGCACTGCGCGAAGGAGAAATCCAAGGAATATCCAGTTACAGTAAACCCTCACTACAAACACACATATATAATATAAATTCATCGAAACAGAAAATTTAATTTGTTATGAACGGTCTCGTTAAAAGCGCAGTAGCTATAAGAGAGTCGTAGTAACGCGAGATGTGGTACGCTTCAACGGCCTGCGAATTCATTAAAACAAAGTCGCGCACGATTGTGGCGACAATAACAGTAGCGAAATTCTGCTGACGCCCGCGAACAGCTGCCTCGTCTGTCGGTTATCATTACGTGATACAATCGGTTAGTCACAAGGAGCCGCCACCGCGTGGCGGGATGACCTCGGCAACGCTCTTTGCCTCAGCAGGTTAGCGCCATGTATGCCGCACCAAAGCGGTCCCGTGCGGATTTCCCGCTTCGCGAATCCTACTAAACGGAGTCCAGTGCTACTGCACTTCGAATAATTTGATCCGAAATACACGCTCTGCTGTCGGGTCCGCGAAATAATTCGAGTAAAGCGATATGTCGAATAACGCGATTTGGTTATAACGAGTATTTACTGTATATACGTTCGTCTTGCATAACTCTATGGCTGCGGGTCTCCCCGTCGCTGTGCCTAATTCTATGCCACACTTCATGCGTTTCCCATATAATTGGCATCCATTATGTAACTTATTTTAACGGACTACGAGGCAGTTAGTTTCACTACGCATTGCACGACCTCTACCAACTCCACATTCTTCCTATTATCTATAATATCGCCTACCCGTGTTTCGTCTCTAATGCACTGTCGTCTCTGTCGATAGTTGGGCGGTCATTTCAACTTTCTTCCTTAGCCTCCATGTTTCGGCCCAGTAGATTAGTATAGCGTTGGTAAGCTGCAGTTTCTCACTCGGGACCGCCTGCCACGCCTGCTGCATCCCATTTTTACGCACCGGGGGCGCATATTTATGTAACGAACGCCGGAGTGGCGGGCAAGGGTGAGCGGCCTCCCGGAGTCTCCTTCACCAAGAAGCGACCAGTAACGCGAAACTGCGGGCCACGTGGCCGTGACATCGGCGCTCACACGCGCGCGTCTGCGTGGGGCACTAAATATAGCGTCGCGTGCCGGTTTCTTTTTTTTTTTCTGCGCTCGAGCTCGTGACGAGGCAGCCGCGACTCGTCTAGAACTTAGGTGTGTCCACATGTCCGCCCGTGGGTTCGACGGCTTCCTTTCTTTCACGACCAGCTACCGTTAACGACCGTCGGTTCAATTTCATTCGCTTTGCCTGCGAACAGAGCGCTGTGCACTTTGTCTTACTAGTTCTGTGCACTGCTGTGGAAGGCACAGTGCGTCGGTGAAGAATGAAACACGACATAAATCGTGAGCGACCATTCGCGCTCTCTTTAGACAACTTATTCAAGACCCTCGCGGGAGAGAGTGACGGTGTACAGGCTTCTCTTATAAACCGCCATGCATGCATGTCACACGCAACGTGACACAACTACCTGCGGTCTGTTGCCCGGTGGCAGATTCACGCAGTGCGTATTCCGCAAAGTGTATCCGTTCGCAGCGATTACGTTTCATATATGGCTGAATGTACAAGCAGTCAAACCACGCACTACGCGAACACTCCTGCATATATGCGTCACTCCACTGCATGGCTTTCCGTGTCTTGGTTGTGCGTGCAGTCACTGTAATCCCATATCACTATCAATGTACAGTGTAGCGGAAGCTAAAAACAATGGAGCGTACCACTGTTATGGGTAACAGCTAATTGTTGTTCAGGTTAATGCAGCCTCGGTTCCTTTTACGAAGGAAGCAGTGATCCATGTGACACTTGAGTATAATTAAATATTAGTATGCACGCCTTCACGTGAAAGTTAAGCTGCTCTCACTGCTGGAATATTCAGAGTGCCTCAGTACCACGTCTCTGGCATCGAGGAACCCTAGGAATTTTAAGGATGTATTCCGGGCCCCCTAGAAGTTGACGGCGGAGACTGTTTTTCTTTGTTTTTCCCCCGAAATTACAATACCAGTGTTCATTGCTGTAATCTATAACTGCACGCTAGCTGTTTCTAGTAATGCAGAACCATGACTGTTTTCGCGTGCGCCTTACTTCACCATCGTTGCCCCGTTTGCCGGTGCTGGACACTGCGGTCAATTCTCACCATTGGATCTTATGCCTCGACGCATTAGGTCCTCTTACGGCTCAGGTTCAGTACCGGTTGATGGCTTTCATTATTTGCTTACCATTTCCAAGCTAGCGTTCGGGGTCACGTAGAAATATTTTTAATAATACACAGGCTATCGCCTGCAAAACGAAGGCTCTCCTTGGAGAAGGCGGGCTTTGCCGCACAAGGTTTCTTATTGCGGAGAAGCCAGCTTTGACTAACGTTAGCTAGCGGAGCTACATGGACGGCTTCTGAAGCCCGTCGCGAGTGTACCACACACACGCTATCGCATCCAGGGCCCTAACTTTGTAACTGTGCATAGCAGCAGACATATTCCTTGCGCGGCGCTAGTGCTCGCAACAGTTGTCAGACGATGTCCGCAGTGTTAATTCATGATTGGCGAGCCTGGTGCATACTGGGTGCATGATCGTTCGTTTGGCTTACGATGAGAAAAAAAAAAAAAAGCGGCTAAGCACCGTTCCGGATGGTCGCCGGATGTAGGCGCCAAACTACCGGCGGGACACTACCGGAGGCAGTTTAATGAATGGTATGGGAGGGGCTGATTCCGATATACCAGTGCACGACGCGTGTTATCGCAAAGGTAGTGACACGACAAACACCAGGCACCAAAATGACGAATAAGTGTGGCGTAACTGGCGGGTGAGAGCGATGGATCGAAGAAGGAGGAGGCGACAGAAAGTTGTGACGTCGAGAGGCGCGTGTGCGGCTGGCACGCTGGATCGCGCAATGCTCTTCACTACATTGCGTTCTATGTATATAGGCGGCTGTAATTAACCGACTGCTGGTTCGCATAGGTATGTGCGCGTGGTTACATGCTGTGCGATAGGTATGGTCAGCGTGTAGCGAGCTTACATAGTTTCATGGTATACGCTATAAATAGCAATAGCTCGCACGTGTACTTCATGTGTTAAAATAAAAAAAACACAAAAATTACCGACGATTACGATACTCTCTAATGCGAAATTTGAGTGCAGCTCTATACGTGTTTTCGTTTCGCATTATATTGAGACAAAGAATTTGAGAGAGACATGTAACGGAATCGGTGATCATCGACAATCTGATCTGCGGGTGAAACGCGTCGGCTTTTATACACGATTCGTCGAAGGTTCAGGTGTAATCGCTGGTGCCGTGTGGCTTTCAGAAAGTACTGCACGATTCGCGTCGCGCACACAATCAGATTACAAAACAATCGCAAACTATGACAATCGAAACAAGCGCGAGCGAGGCCAAACCAAGCAAACCAAACGAGCGCAAGCGAGATCTGACGCGAGGAGACGATAGTACGAAACGAGCGGTCTGGCTGAGACCAGTTACGGGCATGCATAGAGCGGTTGGGCGGGTCCGCATGACACCATGAGGTCTATTCTGTGTTTCCACCTAGTGGGCATGTCCATTTTGTCTGCTGTTGAAGTGCGGATTGGCTGAAGCACCTGTCTCCTTCTGTCACGCACCCAAGCCCGGCCAATCAGAACTTCAGCAGCAGACGAAATGGACATGTCCACTCGAAATACCTCCCTCCCTCCCTAAGTTTCCCGCGCGCACGTCACTGAAGGGTCCGCTCTCATTGGTCTCCGCCGTTCACGGCTCGCGTCTTTCATATCCCGCTCCGCGTTCGCTCTTTCATCATCTCGCTGTGCTCGTTCGCGCGGTACGTCGCCGACGCTGACCTCAGGAACGGCCGCCTAGGAGCTGCGCTATAAACAGCTGTCATTGTGCTTCTGTTGACTACACACCACGTTGACTTGTAGACAGCAGCGGTAGATTATGTCATACCTCAAACGATTACGAGGTAGCGGAAGACATATCCGGATGTTGATAGATAATCATCAAATTATAGTATTTGGCAATGCTGCCGCACTATGGTCACTCAAGTAGAGCATGAGGAAGCATGCTTTTCTTCACATCTTTCTCTCCGAATTCGCAGAGATGGGCATCGAGACACAAGAGGAACAGGCGTCGGTGCTGGCCTCTGTGGGTGGCCTCTTCAGCAAGATCAAGTCTTACATCCCAACGCGTAAGGGTGGCGCCGACTTCACTACCGCTGCTGGAGCGCAGGGAGGACCCAACACAGACAACCAGACTGCCGTTGACGGCAGCAGAGAGGTCATGGAATCCCAGTAGAACCGTGCGTGAGGGCACAGGCTCTTGAGGCCGCATTCCACGAAGACCCTCACTCCAGCATTGTTCCTTTACTTGCTCGTGGCGGTAACCAGCGACCGGAAGGAGCCATTCGTCTCAGCATGTAGGCTGCTGACCCGGTGACTGACACTGTGCATCGTCGGTTATGCAGCATGGACAACCCGTGGAGAGGTAGAAGCGTATTACTTGAACATGGAATCTGGCTAGTGTACTCTTCCTTGTTTTCTCTTTTCTTTCCACCCTTGTTCCAAGCAGGTTTGGAGTTTTGTTTGCAAGTGCAGTTCGCAGATGAGCATTTGACCACTGCAGGCAAAGGAGAAGGGATTTGCTAACATTTCTTTTTTCCTTGAAGTACTTTACCCGGATGTACGGGTGTGACGTTAGTCTTACAAAGGTGTCACATTTTCTTTTTCTGTTTTGTGTTTTCTAGCGCTTATTCTTTAATTAGTTTTTGTTATTGCATAAATTCTAGATTATTGCGATTCAGAACCTCTGTGGAGTACGCTCATAATGTCAACTGTGGAAGATTATAGTTTAATGTTGCCGTAGCAGTCAGCAACACATTTAAGCATATGCTACAGAGGATGAGGAAGCAGCACCATATTGGGTTATTTCAACCAGTCCCAGATTTTCAAAAATGCACATAAGTAAAACTAGGTCAAATAAATGTTGTTCTGCAGGCCTTACAGATTAAGTGCTTCATGAAAGTCGCAAAGATGAATGGTACTGGGATTTACCACAGCCGTTGCCATGAACGATCATTTGCTCCAGTCTTGTTTCATACGGATGCAACACTAGAAGTGCTGTAAAATGTGTCTAAGTCTCACCAAAAGACAATCCCCATTCTGGCAAGTTCTGTGCACATTGTCAGCATACAACGAGCAAAACGTAAAGAAAGATGTAGTAACCAATGCTGAAAACGGCCTGTGCTATCTGTAATACTGCCACTTTCAGAAGGCCAACTTTGTTTTTTATCCACAGCCACAATATGTTGTCCTGGTGTGACCCCCATTATGGAGGTTATGCTTATTTACTGCAAATGTGTGTAGTACATCTTTGTGCATATCATTTGCAACCAACCATGTCTGCACATAAGCTTGTATAGAGTTTATATGGTAGCTTGCTTGCAATCGTACAAGCCAGTCTCATGTGACCATTTTCGTTGTTTCCTTTTCGATAATGACTGTTTCAGAATTGAGGAACTCTGTGTAGATATGGTTGTGAACTTTCATGGAAATACACTGTGATGTTTGAGATTATGTTTCCATTTATGTGGCATACTATAGCTGAGTTTAGTTAATACGAACTGGCCCTTTCTGATGAACTGTTAGTAAGTGCCCCTGTTGGTCTAGTAGTTATCATGAGGATAATGTAGCAATGAATAAAATAGACAATAGACATTCTCATAGAGAGTTAACTTCTATGCTGATGCTCTCAACTTTCACAGGCAATGGTGTGTCCTCAACAAGCGTAAGACTGCATGCAAGAAGTGCCTGAGCAGATTGATAATGTAATAATTATGCTGGACACAGCAACAGAGGTAACTTTACATTTCGTTAAGCAAGTAGTGCTGTGGAAAAATACTTTTTTCCAATGTAGTGCAAAAATCTGTTGATAATTGCATGTTGTGTGCCATTTCCTTCAGTAAATGATCCAGCCATGAACTTTGTAATCAGTTATCTATAGCACTGTCCGCCTGCTAAATTACATAATCACTGTATTTACAAAATGAGACCCTAGTCACCTATAATGCATATCAACTTTTTGTTTCTCTTTCTTTTGCTTAGGCTGTAGCATGTACAAGTGAGTGATAAAACCCGGTGATGAAATAGTTTTTGGAGCACAAAATCCTACAGTATTTTTGAAGCATGGGTGACACAGGGATGAGAAATAAACGTGAACGCCGACTTCAAGCAACCACATGGCTATATATGGAGAGTAATTGCAGGCTTTCACACATTTGAAGTCCATTGCTTATAGTTGCATGCCAGATCTGCAAGCAGAACAATTCTAAGTCAACATACCCAGAGATTGGTAAGTGAGATTATCGAAGCTGCAGAGATAGCCAGGCAACAACATCTCAGTGCCTATGCATTCCATCAATTGCACTGGCAAAAAAAGGAACCTAAGCTTTCAAGTGCAGTATCTCGGTCATGTCCCAACTTATGCTTCACGCAATAATCATGTTCAGAGGTCTTTCACTACTGGTGCTTCGCGAATGTTATTTAATCGCTCTTGCCGTGTAAACAACTTCAGTCTGTGAAGGTCATGTGATTGCTCTCCCTATATCAGTATGTGGCCTTTATGAAATAAAGGTTGTTGGTAGTCGGAGCTCTCACTGTCTGTTCTTCTAGCCCATGCGTGTGTCACTGTGAAAAGCGCTGTATGAATTACCATCAAGCCCGCCTTAACATGTTAAACAAAATCCTAAATTCATTATGCAAAGCCCCTGATGCAAGATGTGTAGGGCTGACACAGTGAGCCTTCAACTGCCTAAAGAACGACTGAAACTTTCATGCTGTGATGGGGTATCTGATGCAGCTGTCGTTTCTGGAAACGCTAACTCCATGTGTATTACTACATGTATACCAATTACACTTGTATTTCTTGGTATAGTACCTGTCCTGTAGCTATTGTACTCTTGACAGCAAATACTGTTGTCTCCTAGAAAAACTCTTTCTCATGACGAGTCTGTGCTGCTACTCTTCTGTATTAAGTGGTGACACTGAAGTTAGCAATGTCTGTCCATACTCTCAACGAAGAATACTTAACTTTTATCAAGTGTATAACGGTGAGTATCAACTATAGCACAGTCAGTAGTCAGGGTTTTAGACTAGAAGCAAAGAAAGAATGGGTGGTGCTGATGTCTCTTTGTGTATTAGACATCTAAGCAGAGTGCTTTATGCGAGTTCACTATTAGTGGTGCAGCCTATTTTCAATAGAAGACTCAAATACTAGTCATGTTTCCTGTTCCTTGCCTTAATCGTTGACATCTATCAGTGTGACTAGTGCTCTCTGTATTATAAGAAAGGGTACTTCTCATGAAATAGATTTATGCATCTCGTTCTTTCATAAATGTCTGTGCTACATTCTCCTTGGGATGTATTTAGCAGGATTGTTTTATTTCAATAAAAAACTGTGACGTTAACAGATATGCACACTTTTCTTTGAAGAAAATCATCTTTACAGTTAGCTGACAGTGATGTAAACACTCTTGATTCACCGTGAAGCTTAAACACTATCATCACAACTACCACAGAGGAAAAACTATACATGCACACATCGTGAGAAGTGTGTAAAATGATTTTAAGGAAGCCTTGTAGAAAAAAATGGCACCTGCATTCCATTTTACCAAATATGGTAAAAAACATATGCAGAAAAATCTCAATTTTACAGCATTAATATGGATTGCATATAATGTTCTGCTAAACTAATCCAGAAAAATGTGTCCCAACACTATAAACAGTTGCACAGTTTGCCATAAAAGGCAGGTGTCAAACAACTGTATAAAGCATTTGTCACTCTTGGTGCAATAATTGTATCACTTCTGTAAGCCGCAATTCCATTCAGCAAGATTTATTACCAAAGAATGTCGCTGCTAGGATCGTTCAGTTCTGATAATGCAGCAGCCAGCCTCAAACTATGCACATTCCTTGTACTTCATTACATTCCAGTATACACTACTACTTTGTCCCAACTACACTGTATTGAGGCCAGTTTTAGTTTCGACTCCATTGGGCCCCGTGTTCCTTGCAAAGTCAACAAAAAACGGGCGTGATGTCTTCGTAATTCCAGATGGTGGTCATAGACAGGGACTTGAAAACAAGTGACAAGCAAAGGCCAGGCTGGTCTCCCACGTATGCCCAACCTTGTGCAGAGACCTCAAACTGCACGGCACAATGTCAAAATTCAAAGTACTCTGAGCAAGTTTCCGTTTCACCAAACTGGTTCTTGCCTTCTGCTTTATTTATTAAGTCTGTTTTACATTCTGTGTGAAATAGCAGGAGCCACCACTCACTGGCGGAGACAAATTGAAGGATGTGCTGCATGTTCCCTAAAAAGCAGCAGTAGAGATTCCGTTGGAATTCATTCCAGCCTGCCATCTCTCACCTAAACATCTGTTTCTGCTGTCAGCAGCGTTTGGAGATAGCAATGGAAGTATCTTGGCAGCATGGCCTTAATTTATGGCCTCATTCAAGTCATTACATTGTGAGGTTTAATGTAACGCAACTGCACATTGGGTTATGAGTAGGGGTGTGCGAATATTGAAATTTTCGAATACGAATCGAATACGAATAAGGCGAAAAACTGTCTTCGAATATCGAATCGAATATCGAATATATGTGTAGCATTAAAAAATTGCAAAACGAGGTAACAATAGCTTTATTACCCTTTTAAAAATAATATTGCATTTTACGAGGCTGCTTCAGGTTAAAGAGGCACTCATTCTAGGTAATGCACTCAGGTAATGTAAGGTAATTCTCTGTCAGGTAAACGCTTGTTACAGATTATCGCGAAGGAAAATTGACTGCTCAACATGTTCAGAAAGTAAAGGATCTCTATGCACTGTGACAACATTGGTCCAGGTAACATTTTCTAGGTGCATATTGTACTGCGCATACTTACAAAGCCCGAAAGTACATCATATATTGTTATGAAAGAGCCCTAGAATAAAGCTTGGTAAAAAAAATCGAAACTGATGATGTCTCACGGGCCTGATGCAGATAGACTGGAACAGAGCGTACACATTCATAGTAAGGTTCGTTACAGCACTTAAGATCACAGTGCTGTAACACTGTGTCGTCGGTTTGTACCTTCTTTTGTCCTTGTTTTGTGTTGCGCTGTAACGAACCTTACTATGAATCCTAACCAACTGGCCCAACTTGCCATCTTGATGCAGAGCATACAGATAATGAGCGTATCATGTGAAGCTCTCAGTGAATAAACATGTTCTTAGGAGAATGTGGAGCAAGCATATAATTCGTTAATTGCGAAATTATTCACAGTCTGTCCGAATATTCGCCGTTTCGACCATTATTCGGTCGTCCTCGAATATTCGGGAATTTACGAATATGCATTTCTCGAATCGAATACGCTTCGAATAAGGAAAATATTCGATTCGTATTCGAAATTTCGAATATTCGCACACCCCTAGTTATGAGGGATGCTGTAGTGTGGGGTTCCAGATTAATTTCGACCACCTGTCTTTAACGTGCATGCAAAGCATGGAACATGATTATTTTTACATTGCACTACCATTAGAATGTGCCTGCTGTGACTGGGAATCGGACCCAAGACCTCCATGCTCAGCAGCACAACGCCATAGCCACTGGGCCTCAGCAACGGGTCTCATTCAAGTTGCCTTGATGCGTATGTTTCAAGGCGCTGTAGTTTTCGGCCACCTGCAGTCATTAACTCTATAATATGCCTTGTGTCGCAAACAATATGCCACAATATAAACGTAAAATTGGGTACCAAAAAAGATCTAGTTGGAAGGCTTCAGCACTTTGCCTAGCTTATCATCAGTGTTGAAGTCGAGAATGTGGCATTAAATGTGCTGGGCATTACAGGTTTACGATGAAATAAAGAAGTGTCCCGCAAAGTGAACATTCGTGTCTGCTCGAAGGTATAGAAACCAAACGGAGATGTCTGGGCTTTGACATCTGATGTCTATATCTTTTTAACTGCACTAATTATTACCGTTACTGAAAGCAGACAATCTAAAGGCAAGAATTTGTGAATCCTGGATATGACTATTTATTCCTCTGTGCATGCACTTCTCTGCTTGAAACAACGGCCAGAGATAGGCCTCGCCTCAGCCTTGAGGCTAACAGCACCATTAATTTTCAGGTTACAGTTCACGCTTGCATAAAACCATTACTAAACCCAAAGCAAGGCAGTTTGTATTTACCTGGTGCCTGGCTTCCTCATACTGTATCACATTTACTGTAAGCAAGATTAGTTGCCACATCTGCAGCTGCTTGAGGAAGTGAGAAAACATCCTTAGTCTTCACAAGAATCAACCTTGGTTTCATCGTGCTTTTCAGTTAATCATACTATCAAACAGAGAATTTGGAAGTAGGCAAATAATGTAGGTCATTACTGAAAGCTAAACTGATGTGCCCTTTAAGTTGCTTTGCAAATTCCATTACAAGCAAAAGCATTTTGCCCTGTAAGCAGAAAAGGTGGTCACCTAGAGTAACACTTCAGGAGGGGGTGCAAAGCACCTTGTCACCAACCACCCCAATTTACCAGCATGTTTCATCAGCATTTCAATATGAAATTCCATGGAATGCAACATTAAATACAATCTAGATTCCATTTTGCAATTTTATAGCCAATAGTTACCAACAATAAAGTGCACTAACTTTTTTCATCACCATTACTTATGCCTCACAAAAAGTGAGTTACATTTTTCAGTAGGATACATCTGAATTTGATATAAGAGAGGGGATGCAATAACTTGACTTTGCTTTGGATGGCAAAATACCTTTATATGCTGCCGTTCACAAGTTGTAGCAAGATATTGTTCAAGGGCACTAACATTACTTAATAATTCCTTGAATCACTTTTATCAGAGAGAAAGAATTTATTAGAGGAAAGGTAGACAGGGCAGCCTAAGCTAGTATGATCTGGCCTGCTACTCTGCACAGGAGAAAAAGTGTACAAAAAAAAGAGTGGTGAAAGATGATGAGGACAGGAGAGGATGCACATATTCAAGGAATGTTCCGAAAGTAAGTTTCATCATTTTTTTAAAGAGGATATGGTACGCCAGGTAAAACGGTCGCCATAAGAATCCACACCCGTTGCTAGTTCAATGACGGAAGGAGCTTTAGCAAAGGAGGAATGATGCATGTACAGAGCGCTGAAGAAGAGAGAGTAGCAGCAGACCGGCGTGCCCGAGGTTACTCAAATACAAATCACAATGGCAGACATGTGCTGACAATGTGGTCGCCAATGGAAGTGCATGCTGTTATCCAGCATGAATGGGCACCTGTTCCCTGCATTGAAAGCTGCACTTTTGGGCTATCACTTCGAGAACAATGCTGAGGTGCAGCAAGGCAGTGCAATAATTTCTTGCATCACAGGGCACCGAGCTTTACCAGAGTGGTTTCTTCAAACTGATTGCGGGCTATGACAAATGTCTCATTGTTGGTGGCAATTGTGTGAAGAAATAGTGCAAGGTTCATGATGCCATGGTGCATTTCTTTTTTTAGGGAAATAATGTTTCCGCATGAGAATGAATGACGAAACTTTGGGAACGTCCCTGCTACAATAACCGCATCAAATAGTGGTTTCCTTAAAGCCTGAAGTCTAGCCGAGTACTTTTCAAGTAGTCCAGAACAGCCCTTGTATAACTCTATCCATATGTAGCACTATCAAACTTAAAGTAGACGTGCCAGAACAAAGGTTCCAATTCTAAAGTGCATGCATTTCATTTACCATTTTCAAAACTAGACTGCTATCAAGTGCTACAAAAGTCATTTTCAGTGTGACAGCAGTTACAAGCTTGAAATTGAGTTTGCTTTGTCAGCCAAACTGTTCATTAGTCCTTTCAGTTGCACCGACAATGATCGTAATCATCCTCAGCAAGTTGTTGTCATCCTTTAATCGTTGTGCTACCATCTGATCCTCAGCTTCATCATCGCCACAGGGCTAAAAAAAATTTTGCCGTGGTTGAACACAGTTAAACCAATTTTGTCGAGCGATAGCACGGTTTTGCTTGCTTTGCTTTGGGAAAGCACAAAGACACTGCTCGGCGCAGCAGCAAGCAAATTGACCTTCACGCTGCATCTCGCTTCAACGTGAACTAAGCGTCGAATGCACAGTGCATACAAAGCTGCCAGCGCTCAGCACACTTTGTACGCATCCCAGATCGCTTTGAAGATGACGCCTACGCAACCGCACACTTTGTTCACATCGCAGATCACTTCCAAGACATGGGCACCCACGTGGCATACACGTGGCCGGTATTAGCAGCCCAAGTCTCAGTTTGACCTTGGCTGAGCTCGAAGGTCACATTTACGGAACCAAGCATTTTCATGGTTTGTACCTAGAGTAATAGAGCTATCACTATGCAAAAAAGAGGTGAGGCGTGCAGAAAGGACACAAGAGTAGAGAAGTGGACAACACGAACGCCGACTATCAACTGAAGGGAGCATTGAGGCGAAAAAAGAAAGAAGACGCAAAACTAGTCTGCACAAGCTCTGGAATGGTATCGCCACGTGCCAGTCGGGTACATGTGCCAGTCTACTTGAGAGACAACTGTTAAGGCGCTTAATCTCTTCCTTATGTAAAGTAATCGAAGGCTGACTCACGCACACACTTCCACCATTACAGATATGCCATGCCTCTACCATAAGATGCGCATCTTCATTCTTATGCCTGTACAATATCGCGCATTCATCAAACTCTGGCATGCAGTTACAATCTTGGCTATGTAGGGAAAGATTAGGAGGCGATCCACCGGTTAACGACCTTTTATGTTGCATTAGCCTCTGATTAATACACCGCCCCGTTTGCCCTACATAGAACTGGCCACAGCTAAGGGGAATTTTATAAACCACACCCATACGACAGTCAGTGAAACTGTTGTTCTTATTGTGCTTCACAGGACAAATATCTGTTGTTTTTTTTTACCTTTTACCTGCTCCTTTTTCCTCTGCACGGCAGCGCATATCTTACCTAACTTATTGGGAGCAGTGAAAGCAACATTAACATCATATCTACTTGAAACTTTTTTAAGCATGTGCAACACTGAATGAATGTACGGAACAGCCACTACTCTTTTTTTGCTATTACTGCTTTCTGTAGTCACGTCCGTCCCCCTTGAAACAGACTTCTTTAGGCGTTCAGCCACAGTGGCCACTGCTACACTAGGATAACCTGCTTCTAATAGGCACCGGACCTGCGCATTAAAACTGGCGCTCATTTTGTGCATGCAGGATCTGGTGAGGGAAGACTTAAGGCACGACATGGCAATTCCATTTTTTACTTTGGAATGATGGATTGAAAGTTTAACAACGGCTTCAAAGACGTTGGGAAGTACTGCCAACAAACGCGATTTTATTTGAAGACCAAGGAAATGTCTAGAAACTGAATTACACGTCGCTGAGGGAATTCCTTGGTAAACTTTAATCTTCCTCCATAAAGCCTAAATTGCTCACTTACTGAGGTAGCAGCGGAATCGAATTCTTCCCTATTGCAGAAAATCAGGCAATCATCAACGTAACGAAATATCTTGATAACGCAATCGCCTAAGGCTTTCTCTAAGCAGCTGTCAACATTACTGAGGTAAATATTGGTAAGAATAGGGGGCAACCTTTGAGCCAATATAAATGCCTGATTTCTGCAAAAAAACGCCATCTCTCCACCCAATAAGCGACGACTTCAAGTACATTGAAAGAATTTCTAGAAAAGCTCCCGTGGAAACACCGCATCTGTCAGTAAAAGCCAACTCTTGCACTTGTTTTTTAATGCATTCATTTATGGAATTTAGCAACCCGTCATGCGGCAAAGAATAATACAGGTCTTCGATATCCAGACTAAAAGCTGTACAATCACCAGGATTTTCCTCTCTCAAATACTGAACTAGTGCCTGAGAATTACGCAGGCAAAAGGGGTCTGAAAAAACTAGTGAACTAGTTCTGTAGGTAACTAGCGACACAGACCTGCCACGTCCACTTCTCTACTCTTGTGTCCTGTCTGCACGCCTCACCTCTTTCTTGCGTAACGAATCCTTACCACCTAGCTCAGCTGTCTGTCGTTCTGAGCTATCACTCTAAAACTTCACCCACCGCTGCTACTGCATTAATTATGCCGACACAAATACAAGCCCCAGCAAACTGGCTAATATAGCATGGCCTCTTGAGCCACCAAGTAATGACAGTAAGTGCATCCAAGCTTTGTGTAATCAAGCAATAAATTATGACAAAGCAGTTATATATAGCCAGCTTATGGGCATTTCAAGTGCACACAGACTTGCTAATAAAAAAGAGCATGACATTCAATGGTTCCATTATTTCAGCACACTTTGTGTTACAGTAGAACCCCATTGACACATTCTTTAAAGGGACCACGGAAAAAGAATGCACGATCAAAGAAAACGCTACATCCAATAACACATTTGGCCGCATTTTTGATGAGACATAAAGCTGCTCCCACACAAAACCTTGTTTGGAGCTGAATCGGAAGTTAACAAACTATCAAAAACCTATTCAGTAAAGCTCGTTATCGCTGCCTGGTGGTCATTGATGTAATGCTAAACATTTTTTGTAGCCGTTGTGGCGAGCCACACTAACTAAAGTTTGTATTTCCATTTCACACTTAAATGGAATCTTCAATAGTAACGGCCTCTTTTGAAACACTCAAAGCCGTTTTTCTGTTTCCATGCAGCCTTGTAAATCAAAGTAACCACACAAGTTGTTGAATGTTACGACAGTATTTACAAACATGGGTGTAGGGTAATAACCAGTTGAGCCTTCATCCACCTCCTCTAGGCTTGGCTTTGAACTTTATAAACCATGTTAAGATTGGCAACTGGCAATTATCTCGACATGGCGATGGCAATCCTTCTGTGCCACATTGCAGCTTCTAATAAGTAATGTTTCCAGTGGCTACATGTTCCCAGTCCCAGTCAACGTAGGCGCTGTTTACAGATGTGCTATGTCAGTGGTACTCCGTGGCAGTTTTCGGACATAACAGGGAAGCTAATGCATGTGACTCTGCGGAAACTAAATGGAACCAGTGCTTTAGAAGCAAGAGAAATAACAAACAGGACTGTATCAATGAGGTTCTACTGTATACTACAACATTGACAAAACACAGTGGGAAGTCAAATAAGAGCTTTCATACACAAAGCAAAACTTTGCCCACCACTGATAAAAACTCATGCCTTTGTGGCAATGTGCACTTCACAGCAGGATGCACAAACCACTGCACCATTGTGCAATATTCAGCGCTTGGTGTGTTGTACCTGGCACAGATTCAATGTGGCTCAGACAGCACAATAGGCAATAGTGTAGCAGACAAGGAAGACGTGTGCATCACAAGATTGTTCTTCAGAGTATGGCAGCGTCAGCTGTGTTGGCCTGCTGCCGTAGCTATGAACGAGTTCAACATCAAAATCACTTGCTTTCTGATATTTGCATTTTCTTTTTTGGCTGTTCGTATACCGACTCCAAAAGAATAGGAGTTCACCACATGTTCAACTGTACTTAACAATTCAGCATGTGTCCTGCAGCTCACAAATAATCTTCACTGTGGTTAGTCCCGAATTTGTGTTAAAACACAAATGGCAGAGGAGTGTTCAAAATGAATCATACCTGGCAAAATAGATGGGAAAGTACTTGAGTAAATCAACTACATGTAGACAGCCTTTTTGACTAGAGCTCATGCCTCTCTGCCACTTTGGAAGAAAACAATGCTACGTGAATTCATCACAACAGAAATGCGCAGATATTTTTTTTTTTGTGCTCGCTGTGTCTGGTCAGGTGCGATAATTCTTGCTAGGAGAGACAGTAATGGGAGATGCAGGAAAATGCAAGTAACGGAATATGTCCTGCCAGTTCAACCACGTTTTCTTTTCCACCAGGCTGAGCACGTGCCTCATACAAGGGGCATTATGGGAGTGGTCTTTACATCCGTGAAAAGGGTGATTATCAAATCACAGGATGATGTGGTTCCTGGGAAAGTAGACCACAGCTGTTGCACAAAACACAAACTGAGGAGGGATGCCTCAGTTTGGGAGAAACAATTTTAACAGAAAATTTGTGAGCACAGCTTCAGTGACATGCTAAGAACCTAAATCGTGCTACACTTCAGTCATTCTAAGGCACCTATCCCCTAGCTAATATTGATCTGCCACTTCAATAAGGTGCAAGTATATTGATTGTAAAGCCATTATGAGCATTAGTTTAAACATTCAAGCAATGATAAGAGCATGCCAATATGGTAGAACAAGTATGGTAGGTGGCCAAAGGCACAGCTGAGGTTTTGCATTTCTAATAAAGCACATAATCAACAGTATCTTGGCAGTGACATATGTCACGTCCTTCTTTCAAGGCACTGTGATTATCTAATAAAGGGACAACACAGAGATGCACTAATTAGCAAATAATCTACAAGCTACATTCATTGCTTCATCAAAGCAGGGCACCACTCTTTCTTCACAACCTTTCAGCATCTCAGCACCCTGAAAGACAATCGCTTTGCCTGTACAAAAAGGAAGGAATCGTCAGATTACAGTGAAGGTGAATTTTTAGAACAGAAAGAACCTCTCCGCCTTGTATTTTGCCTCGCTGTTTGCTGACACAAACAGATTCTCCTGGAGTGTAGGCAAAGTTTAGGCGTAATGAAGACAAGTGGTGACTAACAGGGTTGTATTTAATCTGAATATACAGTGGCATTTGCCTGGCATACCCTAGGCCTGGTTGATGTCTTCACAGTTTCCTCCATCTCCCATCGGATCATCTACTAATTGAAGGTCATCTAACATCTCTTGGAGTGTGATGCGTGGTGCATCACCATCTTCATCATCAGTGTCAACAGCTATCTTCTCACGATCCACGTAAATGTTGACATTGTGACGATAGGCAACATCCTCCTCAAGATCCTCAAGAAAATCTGTATAATCTCTTGCCACACTGCTCGTGTCTGTCTCCATGTCAACTTGAAGGCGTTGGAGCTTCCAGCGGCGTCTCTGGCAACGAGACATGCGATCTCCATACACTTTCTTCACGAGAACTACCTCTGGAATTTTCTCAGATTTCAACTTTTCAAAGTGAGCGTCATTGACGTTGGCATTGGCAAGGTCGAAGCCCAAGGCAGAGTCGCCTGGTTTCAGCAAGTGTCCAAGGTGAGTCTTGGTGTGGATGTAGTTCTCGTGAGTTCCCAGTTCGCAAGCACGAATGACCCATGCATCGGCTAGGACGTGCCTAAAGGATAGCTTTCCTTGGCCAGCAAAAACTGTTCTATCTACATCTTTCACAAAATTTATATCCATGACGACGTACTCCGTCAGCTGCTTGGGCGTGCACAGCGCATTAAACGGCTGCCGCCAGAACTGCTGCGAAGAGAGTTCTGAAACCTGAAGTGTCGCCGGGTCCAGCAAGTGTATAGAACTCGTCACTCTGAGACAGACGCAGATTTGATTCATGCTGCCGAGGGACCTTGCAACAGCAGGCGGAAGGCAGACAATATCGTCTTTGCAGACTGGGGCGATTTCCACTGAGAACGTATGCTTATAGTTGAAGACGTTGCTGTGGATATCGTGCGAAATCAGTTGTTGCGACATAATATACTTGCAGGGCACCATGGCTTGAAAAAAGTCAACCAGCTTCCGAGCTTCGTCCTTTTTTGTAAAATAGAAGTCGAGGCCGTCATGGCATGCTTTTATGTTGAGACAGTCCTTGTGCGCTTGGTGCTTCAGTATCAGCTGTTCCAAGTAAAAGAAAGTCTTCTTGTGCTGCACTTTCTGCCTAACCTGCACAAGCGCCCGCCAAAAATCCTTGGCTTCTCGGCGGTGACACTTGTCGCACATCTGGTGGTTGACCATGAACTCGACCACAAAGACCTGTTGTAGCACGGTGCCGCCTACCACCTCTTTCTGAACGGTCAACTTGACTTTAATGCGCCTGGAGTGCGGCTCCGTCCAGACGAAGTTGGCATCTATCAGCCTGACATTGCTTAGGCCCCTTATCTTCTTTAGGCACAGGCCAAGAAGCTCTCGCGACTCGAGCGTAGCATAGACCCACTGGGCTGGAGGCTGTAAATAGCGTTCACAACCACGGCAAAAGTAAATGGTGCCCTGCTTCGGTATATCTTCGGTGATGTCAACAAGAGTGCGCAGACAACCGACACACATGTTCGATGGATTCGGCTCTATCGGCACACCGCACTGGCAGCAGAGGATCCTGCACTCGCCTCCGGTGCCGCTCACCTCGGTGGTGTATTCCATGGCGAATATACTGGGCCACTGTATTACCTTTATTCTATGGTATTACCTTGCAGGCCTTGTAGAATCTGCAGTAATATCACACGTTGTATCATACACGTGCTGCTACATGCCATAAGGCGCGACGGCCATGATGCTGAAAAATCATCACCGCGCAACCGTCCTCTGCGACCCCTGCTGTCGCGTACTCTAAACTACATCTACGTTTTAAAGTAATAAATAAATAAAAACATTTAAAGTTACAAAATAATTACTCATTGACATTTCCGTTAAGGTGTGTAGGATTGTGTTTTGAGCAATAAGGCAACTTCTGACTTACACGTTTATGTTTTTAAGCCAAGTCAAGTACTGAGTCGAGCGAGTTTTCTCAAAAACATGTGAGCATGCATGTGGGGGTGCGCGTTGGTTTCTGTGGGGTGTAGTTCGATGCTTTCATCTTATCTTTCAAGGTGGCATTTCACTGTTTCTTCTTTCCTCAGTGCTACGTGGGCTGACGGCATTTGTAAACGATAATACAGCGTTTCCCATCTAGCAGCACGTCAGCCTGCTCTCTCTTATCACAGCCGAACTCGCGCGTGGGGTTTTAGACAAATCTTATATTTCTAGGTGATGCCGCAGCCACCCAGCAAGCAAGCGGTCCTTAGCTTGTACCGAAGTTTGGTACGTTACGGGCACCGTTTAGAGTTGTCTGATAAAAATTATTACTTCAAGAGGCTCCGAGAAGAGTTCGAAGCGCGAAAAACGCTCACGGAACCAGAGGAACGTCAGTTTTACTTCAACGTGAGTAGAAAGTATATTCTTTTGTTTTGAGAAAACTTGGCGAGATTGGTTCTAACGACGTGTGTGAACATGATGACAACAGCTGTACCCTTATTTTTACATTTTAGAGCATCCCGCTTGCCGCGGTCATTATGTTGTGCACATTGCAAATACCATGAATGTTTATATATATATATATATATATATATATATATATATATATATATATATATATATAGTAGGCAAAGAGGGTTTCTTCAGGCTACCTTTCAAACGTAAAGAACTTGAGTGGTGCTACAAGGTAAACAGAACAAGTATTTAATTTCGACAGTTTCGATCGGTGGACCGATCTTCCCCTGACGAAGATCGGTCCACCGATCGAAACTGTCGAAATTAAATACTTGTTCTGTTTACCTTGTAGCACCACTCAAATTCTATATATATATATATATATATATATATATATATATATATATATATATATATATATATATATATAGCCGTACTCTTGCGTGACGACACGAGTACGGCTGTTCACGTATTATTCCCGAAACAACTGCGTTTGAACTGTAGTGAACTAGAATACTAGTATAGTTTGAACATTGAAGTAGGCATGTTTTCTTAGGGCAAATAATTTTGAATAACAGCTACTGTCTTGAGATGGTCGTGCCAAGAGGCACAGTCGAAATGCTGTCTGATGCTTCTACTAGCAATCGATTGCCACACTTGAGCGGTGTTTAGTGATATCGTCATCCTCTTTGTAGAAAGGAAAATCATTCCTCGAAAGGAAGCGGCTGATATGAGGAGATGTTAGCCGGACTTGTGGGGACAGCGGGCAGGCTCACGCTGGTCATTCTTCGCGCACACTGCCCGCGCACAACGGCGTCAGCCACGATCGAGTGCACTAGATGTGCCCACAGAATCGACCGCTCCAAAGTGCCGGTCTTGAAGGAAGAAGACGTCGTCGAGCAGTTCGTCCACGGCAGTGGTCCAGGGGGGCAGGCAGTCAACAAACTGTCCAACTGCGTGATGCTCTGCCACACTCCTACAGGTAGGACTCTCTCCTCTGCAGAGCCTTTGGATGTTCAACTTGTACATATTATTACTTCGTTGTTTGCAAGATTGCAACGTCATCACTTCTTGTCACTCATCCAACGTTATACGTGACAAGGAAGGATCACGTGATATTAAGACCCTGATTTCCTCACAGCTGTGCAGCTTTTTAAACTCACTGGTCTTTCACTCCCTTGTCTTCTTTAGTTGATGGAGATATCAAAGTTCTTAGTATGTTTGGTATTAGTACTGAGTCTTCCTGCTGAAGTAATGCAAGCTGTGTGGTGAACTCATTATTGGTGCCTTATGAAATTTGCATAGGATATGCAGCAAGCCCTCATTATGTTGATGGTCTGCAACGGAATCAGCGGTATTAACAGAAGCTGCCGTGTAAAAGGTAATTTAGGAAACGTATATATAGTGCCGATTCTCCGGCTGTGAGTCGTGAAATGCACAAAAAGGCTGGGGAGCAAGAAAACCTCGATTTAAGGCAAGCTTTCAGCACCTAAATGTGAATAATTCGTTAGGCAATGGTGTGTGGACAGTACATTCAGACAAATTATTATTAATATTATTATTATTAAAGTGAAGCTTTCTTTACAAACCCTCCCAGACTTGCCTGAACGCCGGCTGTTGAATACTGCTACTGTTCTGCCGAATAGATCGCATTAAAAAAAAAAGTTTAAAATGCGTGCCCGATGGTGAGACCGAACCCCAGCAGAACAGCCCGAACCTGTAGGTTAAAAATACAGCAAAGTGGACTCGGCTTCAACCTATCATTTTTCAAACAAGGAAAATTGATTGAACAGTCATTACCAGGACTGATCTACGCGGATGATATTGTATTAATGGCTGACAATGCAGAAGATCTCCAGGATTTGATGGACATATGTTGTACAGAAGGAGACAGATTAGGCTTGAAGTTTAGCAAAGAAAAGTCAGCAGTCACGATTTTTAATGATAACATTTGCGGCGAGCATAAGATACAGGAGGCCACGCTGGAGATAGTCGATAAATACAAGTACCTTGGGGTGTGGATAAATAATGGCATTGAGTATCTGACAGTGTACGAAAAATATCTAACGACTAAATGTAACAGAAGTGCAGCGATTACGAAGAGTAGGGCACTATGGAACTGCAATAGGTACGAGGTAGTACGAGGGATATGGAAGGGGGTAATGGTTCCAGGCCTGACTTTTGCCAATGCAGTTCTATGTATGAGAGCAGAGACCCGGCAACAGTTGGAAACTAGGCAACGTGGTGTGGGTAGGCTCGCTCTGGGAGCGCATGGCAAGACACCAAATCTTGGGGTGCAGGGGGATCTGGGATGGTCTTCTTTCGAGGGCAGAGAGGCTAGTAGCAAGGTAGCATTTGAGGAGCGATTGAGAAAAATGGGGGAGATGCGGTGGGCTAAAAAGGTTTTCAGTTACTTATACACGAGGAATGTTGACACAAGGTGGAGGAAGCGAACTAGAATATTGACAAGCAAATACTTGGGCAGCAGTGGGGGGTGACAGGCAAGGAATCATCCGTCAAGAAAAAGGTTAAGGAGACAGAGAGGGGTATGTGGAAAACAGATGCAAACCAAATCAGCATTAGAGACATACAGGACGATTAAGCAAGAAGTAGCTAAAGAAAATATTTACGATAACTCTAAGGGAAGCTCATTGTTGTTTGAAGCCAGGACAGGTGTACTGCGGACTAAAACGTACCGAGCCAGATACCAGGAGATAGATTTGTTGTGCGGGGCGTGTAGAGGGGAGGAGGAAACGGCTGAACACCCGATACTTGCTTGTAAACAACTTCACCCTGCAGTTGAGGGAACTATTCAAAGCTTTGGGTTTTAAAGACAGTGAAAGTAAAATAGACTTTGAACAGATAGAAATAACTAAACAGAGGCTATCTGATTGGTGCAAACTTCTGTTTCGGGGGATCTCGTAGACGGTGACTGGGTGGACGACACGAAGTTTGGCCACAGCTACAGAAAACCTGCAAAAGCTCTTTGGAAGCTGATTACGCTGTGTCCAAACGGCGCGAGCAGCGTATATCGTGGTTGTTTTAAAAGCGAGGCTAAATATCTATTCCAAGCTGGCCAAACTTTCCGTTCGTGAATTGAATCAGTATTAGTGTTTTGCTCTTCATTCTTTATTTCGCAAATATTTTGAAGCAGCGGCCTGTCACATTTGACTCATGAAATTTCCTTTATGCGGTCACTATCTGTTTATTTCTGCCTAATCGCTCGCGGGTGTGATCAGTTTCGATAGATTTGTTCTTGCTGCGCGCAAGGCTTGAAACGTAGCCGTTTTGTACATTGTAAACCTTTGCGGTAAAGATGTATTATCGCTAGTAACTAGCTTACTATTGTGGTCACGAAACGTTCGGCTTCGACCATTCGTGCGCCATCGGTGTGGTCCGTCATTTATTGTGCGTATATATTCAAGTGTGCGTCATTCACTTATTGACACGTTGGCAATAGCGTGGGCGTAAGATTCCGTACGAGTTGGCGTATTTTTAGCAACGATGGAATCCAGCCTTTAAGACGCAAACACCAGGAGAGAAGCCGACAGACACGCCGGGACCGTGTGTCTGTCTGCTTCTCTCCTGGTGTTTGCGTCTTAAAGGCTGGTTTCCATCGTTGCTAAAAGTATGTACCAACAGGCCCAGCAACAGACTCTTCTAGTTGGGATAGATGTGTGTAGATACTGTGCGCGAAACGTACTATGACAGGAAGCGGTGCTATTCCCGTTGTCAGTCATTGTTTAACGAGTGGTACTCACTGTTGCCGACGTTCCGGGGCGGCTGAAGCACTTCCTTTGAAGGTTAGCGATACAACGCTGGCGGATGAGCAAATTTCTGTATCCTCGAAGAAAGCGCCGGTAACACGTACACACAGTCACAGCAATGGTCCGCGAACTTGGCTCCACAGATTAATTCCATTCCTTAATATGCCAGTCACTATTTTGGCAGCCAACTACAACACACGTCTTCGAGCCACATGATTCAATCCAGGATGATTGGAGCACAGTGCATTAGCGAAAACTCAGTTGCATTTCCGACAGCTTAACGCACAGAAGCAAGGTGGAAGCATTAATGGTTTCGTATTTGTGCGCTGTAGGCGACGTGCGGCGCGCCGCTGAAAGCGCCATCTCGTTTCTCTAGAATAAACCGCTCCGCGGAAAGGGTCACTAGCGCGGCGCGTCGCGGCTTTGCCAGTCGGTGCGGTAATCGGTCCGATGCCTCATTGTATCGTGAAATGAAAACACGTATAGAGCTACGCTTAATTTCGCGTTAGGGAGTATCGTAATCGTCGGTGAATTTTTGCAGCGAAGCTGTATATGGCTAGCTGGTTCGTCCGTCCGTCTGTCGGTCGCCTGTACGCCGAAAACTCTTCCGGCGCAACCCCTTGCGCATGCGCAAAAAAAAATTAAGAAAAAGAAAGAAAGAGACAGGCGCGAGATTAGCCAACACCACCTGCATAGCATAAGGCCTGTCTACTCCGACCCATGGCGTCACGCTCCCTGGCCTGAAATTTCCATCGACAAGGCTGACGTGATGAAAGCGGTGACGTCAAAGGCTGCTGGGCACGAGGTCGTGGGATCGAATCCCGGCCACGGCGGCCGCATTTTGATGGAGGCGAAATGCGAAAACACCCTTGTACTTAGATTTACTTAGATTTAGGTGCACGTTAAAGAACCCCAGGTAGTCCAAATTTCCGGAGTCCCCCACTACGGCATGCCTCATAATCAGAACGTGGTTTTGACACGTAAAACCCTATAATATAATTTAAATCTTTTTTTTAATCACTGTTGCCTACTCGGGAGCAACCCCATTAGATTCTATGGCAGTCGGGCCAGGTAACATGACGTCATGGATCGGAGTGAAAAAGGCTTGTGCTATCTCCGTGGTGTTGGATTAGCAGCGCCAGTATTGACGTTGCTCTCCGTCGCAGCCGAGCGCGCGCGCAGCAGTTTCTCTCCGGCTCCGAAATGGGTATGCCACGGGTCACAGGTACTCCTGAGAAGCAGGCAGCTTTCGATCAGCAACGCCGCGAGCACACCCGGGAATGGACGCGTCTACGCCGTGCCGATGCTGCAGTCCGGGCACAAGAACAGGCTCGTGCAGCCGAGCGCAAGCAGCATCTGCGTACCGACGACCCGGCAGCCTACCAAGCCGTCGTTTAATGAACCGTCGGGATTAACCCAGTGATAAACACCGGGGCCGCGCGTTTCAGCTTCGCTGGTTAACCATCGGTACGGAGTTCTTGGGCGGTAATTTCTTCTATCTCTCTCTCTTTTACCCGTCGACGTAACTCAGTTTTCCAGCTTTCCTAGTGGTTAGTTGGTCGAGAATGCCACCGTAACAGTTCATATAATTCCTCGCTGCTTCGCTTGGAACTCGCCTCGACGGATGAATGGATGTGGCGTTCTCCTGCCGGGAGCGCTAGACTGTGGGATCAAATGACGGTACCGGTTGCGGCATTCTGATGTGTAAAGTTTTTGCTTATCCCTATACTTCTTACCGTGTAGCGACACCTGGTTACTGGAGCCGTGAACGGCAGTTGCAAAGCTGCATGGTAGCGTCATCTTGTCATTTTTTCCAACTACGATGCGTTTGAAGCGTTTTTGTGCAGCGTGACTATTCTTGTCGAAAGATTATCATAAAAGGACTGCACGTTAACGCTTATATCGCTACGAAGAGCTTACACGAGCAGTTAAGTAAAATACGGTATGTCACAGCTGTATAAGCTTTGTGTGCTCTCTGGTTAAACTCTACGTCACAAAGTGTCGCTACCAGCATTGTTGCTGCCGTACACTTCTCCGGTAACCCAGTATTCCGCGAACGGTAACACATCTACGCACAAGCTAAAACTCTACTATCTACGGAATACCGGAGACGGTTGCGCGAGCATCGCGGTGGTGGCGTCATCTTTTGACGCTGCATGAGTTCTATCACCACCCGCCGTGGTTGCTTAGTGACTTTGGTGTTGCGCATGCTAAGCACGAGGTCGCGGGATCGAATCCCGGTCACGGCGGCCGCATTTCGATACGTGCGAAATGCAGAAGCACCCGTGTAGGTTTAATTGCACGTTAAAAAACCACACGTAGTCAAAATTAATCCGGAGTCTCCCTCTACGGCGTGCTTCATAATCAGATCGTGGTTTTGGCACGTAAAACACCATAATTATTTTTTTTTAGTTTTACCATAGCTTACAGTACTGACATAAAGGCAACATGGTCATTAGGGTATTTTTTTCCTGCGGGAACAGTGTGGGATGCTGGATTCTGGCGTAAAGACGTCGGCAGCTACATTATAGTTAAGGTATAATGACTCCTTTATTTTCCCACAAGAACGCTTACGTGACACAATGTGTTCCAAGTGCGTTGTGAGTAAACAAAGCGTCACAAGATGCCGCTACCCGCTGGCAGGCTAAAACACAGTATTTAATGTTTGAAGGGCACCTAGTTAACAACCCTGCCTTTCCTTCCTTCTCTCTTTCCATCACGAAAGGACACATCATTATATGAAAGTTCTCTTGGGTGGAAAAGGGACGTCAGAAAGAGCTGTAACTGGTTGCGTTATGCGTAATCTAGAATGTCGTTGGTGGACGTCAGCATCCCGTATTTCTTTCCCTTACAGTGCTGACCGTTGTTTTGTTCCGACAGGCATTGTGGTCCGGTGCCATGAGAGCCGTCTGCTCCACGAGAACCGGAAGATGGCGAGGAAGATGCTTTTGGAAAAACTGGACGATCACCTCAACGGAGACATGAGCGTCTCGGCGCAGAAGCTGCGAATAAAGATGGACAAACGGCGAAAACTTGACCGGAAGAACGAAAAATTGCGTGAACTGAAAAGGCAATATCTGGAGAGGCTAAAACATAGTGAGGACTCTGACACTGAGCAGCTGTAGCTTCTATTAGTCTAGTTAGCTGTGTGTTTTTCGTGACTAGGAGCCACTGCTAGCGGTGAATGCCTACTTCTGTAATAAAATTATTCTTATTTATCTCATGTCTTCAGCCTTTCCTGTGTTGCCGGTGGCCTGCCTGCACGTGTGTATTCGGCTGTGTTTCAGGGGGTAGAGGGGCTGGGGGTAGTTGCACTCCTATGATCTATTGGCAACCTTGAAATTCAATAATAACCTCCACCCACAATACCGTGTAGTGCACAAGCAAACATTCCATGACATTACTGTGTGCATCCCATTCAGTTGCATAGCATTTCATTAACCGCATCGCATATATACAGATTCCAACGTGTGCATTGGAACGGATTTTTCTTTTTCTCTTTGATGTGTATAACAGCCTCTATACCCTCTGTTTCTGGTCGTTCACTGGAGTTCTGCTGTGGATTAAACCTGCGGTAGGGTCCTAGGCTGAACGTCACCACCAGTTTCTTATTGGTTCATACAGAATAAGCCCTATTCGGCGACGTTTCGCGGTTTCTACGTAGCAGATGGGGTATTCCTGCTTAGCGCAAGGTCGCACAACCCCGGTCAAGCTCAGACGGAGAATGGGGCCAGGGAGGCCCCATTCCGCGGAGGCCTCACACGCACGTGCCTCAATCCTTCATTGTGTCTACTCCCTTCGCCGTAGTCTTTCTCGGGTGGAAGAAGTCTCTTTTCGGAGAATACAGGCTGGGGCTGCCCTTACAACTTCCGTCACCTGGGCCTGTGGTCCAACTCCTGAAGGCGCAATGAACTGTACAAAGTAAGCTGCTCCAGTTTCTTCAGCGGACATTCATCATCTGTTCTGGCTCTGCCCAGATATGAGGCATACTCGAGAACATTTGCTAAGAGCTGCGAAACTCCTTATATATCAGGCAGACTGTTATAGGCTTGGCTTGCGGACGATAATTTCGCTAAGCCACTACTGCAATTTCTGCGTGTATATATACTGCATCCACGCTTATACAGTGTGTCCGTGAAGTCATGGTGCGCTTTTGACCGGCCACAGGAAATCAACGATACAAGACAGAAATGTGAAATCTTCACCAAATGAAAGCGAAGCTCTCAAAGTTTTCGTAGTATGATGGGCAAGGGCGTGCGCACACAGGTGATGACGCAGCACCACGAACTGCGCAGCAGCGGATCAGCCCACGCCAGTCGAGACGTGGACGGTACGGAGGAACGTTCAGTGTGTTCTGTGGGCTTGCTAAGTTCGAATCCGTGACCAAAGGGCAATGTGAATATCGTCGCGTGTACAAGGAATTTAAAACAGAGAATCACAGACGTTATTCACTCTGTTACACCAGACTTTGTCAACCATGTGTGGGAAGAACTTGAATATAATTTAGATGTCCGTATACTTCGGAGAGCTTTCCTTTTATTTGGTGAAAATTTACGTTTCCATCTTGTTTGGTTGATTTCATGCAACCGGTCAAAAGTGCACCATTACTTTACGAACACACTGTATTTATTTATGTACACATATATGCCGTAGGGCAAGCTGCCCGAAATAAACAAGCATCACCTCGTAGGTCGCATCCAGTCAAGCCTTCAAGACAACAGAAAACGAGGAATTGTAAGCAGTAATTTATACTATATTTCGGCCTTTTGTTAAACTTGAAACGCGCAGCATAAGCAATGGAACAAATAAATAAATAAGTAAATAAATAAATACGTTTTACAACTTGGCTGCCGCTAGTACAACATCGCGATTTATCATTTATGTTTGTATTCACCACGTTTTGAATACAACATGTACATGTAATGTACATGTACATGGCAAAGGCTGAACGCATCGCTACGTAATTTGTGTGATGTGCTTGATTGCTGCAGATGATGACGGCCTTAGTAACTGCAGTGGAACAGACCTTTGGTGTTGGCTGTCCTGGGTGAAATGGCGCAACCCACTTTACGGGATCGGCCATGAATAGGGCGATATAAGAGGTTTCAAGAAAATAAAGGTCTTAGAGGATCAGCTAAGAATAATTAGTTTTGCTTGTTTGCTTGCCCTCTGTCACTGGCTCACCGTGCTCCTGTGTCTTCTTCGTCATCGCAGAGCCCTGTGTTGTGAACAAAAATTCTTTAATTTTGCAAGTCGAGACAAAAGTTTAAATAAATGTGACATTCTGCTGTGAGCAGTAATTTAAGTTACAAATGCCACGAGATATTCAGTAGGAGCAAATGAGCACTATACGCGGATCGGAAATATCGTTTTGGAAATTTTTATAGCGACATTTTTGGGTTGGCTTGACAACATGTATGAGAAAGAACTGGCTTTCTTGCTGACGCAGAGTTTCTCAAACGAAGGTGAAGTTTGGACATCGTGCTTTCCATTTCTAGGCTCCGTTTCATGCTTGGAACCGTATAGTTTGCCCTCCATCGACGCCAAACAAAGTCTAGTTCTCAAGCCTCGCGGCCGCGTGCTCATTCTGGCGCGACCCACAGTTCGGGGGGACTCTGAAATAATCGGTATTAAACCACAGTTAAAGCGCGAATGTCAGATTCCTTGAAACAGCGCATATACAGTGTGTTTCAGCGAACACTTTCAAAAAATTTTAAAGGTTGCCTGTGGCAGATAGCTCAATTATAGTCTATGAGCCGGTCTACTCGAAGCGGCGGACACTACTTGCACAAAAATTGAAATGCAAAATCGACTAATTAACAATAAGTCACTGATTAACTTTTAGCTAATTATCTAATGATCCATTTTGCAATTTACAAATTGTAGCTGTGGACTTCGCAAGGCGGATTGACTTAAAACGAATTCCCAGGACGACACCAGTTTCGAGATATAAGTTCCCGAACATTGTGGAGAAATGCATTGGCGTTCCAGTTACTTGTGTGCTTCAGTGCTTGAAACGACGATTTGTTAACAAATTAACTGGAACGCCAATGCATTTATCCGCAAAGTTCGGGAATTTATATCTCGAGACTGGTGTCGTCTTGAAAATTCGTTTCAAATGGATCCGCCTTGCGAGCTCCACGGCTAGAATTTGTAAATTGCAAAATGGGTCATAGGATAATTAGCTAAAAGTTAATTAGTGAATTCGTGTGAATTAGTCTATTCTGGATCTAAATTTTTTGTGCAAGTATTGTCAGCCGCTTCGAGTAGACCAGCTCATGAACTAGAATTGTGATATCTGCCACAGGCAACCTTTAAAGATTTTTGAAAGTGTTCGCTGAAACACCCTGTATATATATCGTCTCTAACTCAACTCCTCTTTGAATCATGGGTATTAGTCGTGCTAATGCTAGCCATTACTGTTCAAGTAGAAAACGTGAAGCGAGAGACGTTTATATCCATTATACGAGCAGCTGTGCCTTTTGTGAGGTAATGTTATGGTGGCAACCGTAACGATCAATTATTCACGCGCGCGGTGGCAAGTGCTAGCTGTAGCGATATGAGCGTTCCTATGTCTGCCGGTCACAACTCCTCCGCAATAAACGAGGAACCGGCGTTGCCAGAGAAATGCGAGCCCCCTCATCATTACCGGTGTCCCATTGAAGAGGTAAGAGGCTTAGCCCTATAGATGCGCGTGGTGTGTTCGCGTTTTGTCGTGGAAAATTCAAGCAAACCAGTTGTTCAAGGCTGTGTCAATTAATTAATTAATTATGGGGTTTTACGTGCCAAAACCACTTTCTGATTATGAGGCACGCCGTAGTGGAGGACTCCGGAAATTTTGACCACCTCGGGTTTTTTAACGTGCACCTAAATGCAAGTACACGGGTGTTTTCGCATTTCGCCCCCATCGAAATGCGGCCGCCGTGGCCGGGATTCGATCCCGCGACCGCTGTGTCAATTAAAAGCTCACATGTTGTCACTGTGGGCATCAAGCATGTCGCAGTCATGAAGTTGATATCTGAAAAGCTTGCCTACATGGTTACTATTATTTATTTATTTTTCTTTCTTTTTTTATGTGTGTGTGGAAAGACAGAAAAGTACGTTCTGCCACATCTAGCTGGATTGCTTGAAGAAGCTGACCTGCGCAGAAAATCACGGTGGTACGTTAGCTAATCAACAGTTACCCTAATGGAACTTGCAATTTCCCACATTAGAATACATGTCGATCGCTATTGCAGAATTCAAGCCGAGCAGGAAAAAAAAGAAGAAAAAAAAGAAAAAAGTTATTCGCGTAGTAAAAATCCCGTGCATAAGCGCGCGCAACTTCAAGGAATACGCCCTCAAAGTGCGGCGAAGTGCATTGATGCTCCAGTTAACACTTGTTGGCGCTGCGAAAAGTGAAGCGCTACCAAATTCTTCCGTTCGTGACACGCTGGATGTCGCTGGTTTCAAAGCCTCGAAGTATATATATATAGAGCGACGGAGTCGAAGGCTTGTATAACACGTTGTTGCGCGTTCGTGAATTAGGACATCTGTACGCACGAGCGCATTATGCGTGGAGAGGATCGCTCAGCAAGAGAAAGTGCGAGTTGGCATGCGTTCATATGATGTCATTGCCCGTGTCGCATTTCCCATCTTGTGCTGACATTATGAGCGTCGCAACTGTCACGTCTCATGTCGATGATTGCCTCGCGGCATGTAATGGTGTGACATGTAGTCTCATGGTAGAAATGTTTGCGCTAAATTGGGCAACGCTCATTCAGAGTCACATCGCTTTATTCAACTATATGACCATTATACCAATTAGTGTCCCTTTACGCCCACAACAACATTCAATTTCTGAACTCAAGGCGCTGGATAAACATAACGCAAAGCCGTTATATGTGGTAGTATTTTTGACACGCTGGAACGAGATTTCCAGTTGTGGATACTTCAGCAAATCAAATTAATTACTATACTATTAAGTTTTACTCAAATACTGTTTTATACTTTTTTCAGCCTGAAATAATGGTGGGGTTAGTTCGGAACTTCAATGTGTCTCGGGCAAAAATACCGTGTTTTCTTAGTTCTTTAGTACTCATCGGTACTGAAAGAACTGTAAAATAATCTGACCGGTGAACATTCTGGAGCTTTTTTTTACAGTTTTTTTTTCAGTACCGATCGGTACTGAAAGAACTGCAAAATGTTCCGACTACCGGCGAACTTATTCTGGTATTCCAGAGGGTGTTGGATCATCGAAATTCCCGAAGTACAAGTATAGGTGCCTTGAGATGGCGCTTGTTCGTTACTGCTTTCACGATTTTTCTCGTAGTGCCTAATCAATTTCATATAAATGTTGTAACCTACGCAACTTGCCTCATTCCATTCTCTCGAGAAGATAAAGTGAATTGCACAAAACACGCGTTTGGTGCGCTGTGTTCCTTAGACAATCATAATTTATCCTCAGATACACAGCGGACGTTGTCAATTGAGCATATGTACACGCCTCAAAGACAGTATTTGACGTCTATATAGGACAGCTTTGCTGCCTTTTATAGGCGCCTAAAACGGGATTTCTTAGTGCCTAAACATGCGGCCTCCAGCCATGACCAAGTCATGACCAAGCCCGCCGTATAGTCATGGCACTGAGACTTCCTCATTACCAATTTTTTAGCAGAGTGTGGGTTTAGGCCAGTTGGTAATTCATGATTTTGGGAACTAAGTGCAAGGAACAGACGATACTCGAAGAAAGGGACAACACGAAGCGGTTGTCCTTTTCGTGTCGTTTCGTGTTGTCCTTTCCTTCGCGTGTTCCTTGCGGTCACTTCCCAAAACCAATTTCCTCGTACGCTAGCGCGCTGTTCGAACAAGGTATCGCCTCCCCTATACTGCTTTAGTAAAACACTACCGACGCCTTCACCCAGCCTAATTGACGTGCCGTTCGCTGCAGGTCGAGTGAGCTCGTACAGACACAGCGAGCGGCCATGAGCGAGCCGAGCATGCGCTCCGAGATCGTGCTGACCGGCTTCGGCGGCTACGACAAGCTGGCGGTGCGCGAGGCCGCGGTCGCCGTGCCTCCGCTGCTCGACGACGAGCTGCTGGTGCGCGTGCGGGCGTGCGGCGCCAACTTCGCCGACAACTACGTGCGGCTGGGCCTGTACGTGCACGCACACAAGCGGCCGCCATTTGTCATGGGCATGGAGGCCGCCGGCGACGTCATCCGAGTCGGCAGCGCCGTCACCCGCTTCAAGGTACATATTGAGGACGCAATTAAACAGAAAACTCTTCAGGTGTCAGTGGCGTTGTCAATCCGGAGTCCTCCTAATATGCACGGGCACGCTAACCCCAGTTCAGCTAGAGAGAGAGAGAGAGAGAGAAATAGTGCGGGTCGCGGGCCGTCACCTGAGCTATTCCGCCGGAGAACAGAAACTCAGTGCCTTTACTTCTGCGCTTCGACGAGGAACGCCGTATTCGTCATATAACATGCATGCTCATAGCTTCAAATAAGAATGGTAACATTATATGACGCAGGCTTCAGTGGGAAGGGTTGTAATTTTTTATGGCAGGGAATGTATGTAATAATACATATTACCACGGCAACGCATTACTATAGTAGAGTGTATAGATATGCGGAAACTAAAATGTTCTGTACGTATAACAGTTGAGGGCCAGTCTTGCTTGGGAATCTGGGGTGAAAACCACGTTTCTTGCGTGTAAAAAAGGTGGTCTCACGACCAGACAGCGAAAGGCACAGCCAGGACACGACGCACACGAGGACTATGTGGTCCTCGTAGATGGTAGGAAAGGAGGCTGTTGGAAAAGAGAAGTAAACTTCTCCTTTCCTACTATCCTTTTTCTTGTTGTGCTTTCAAAACATGGCACGTACCTTGATTCTTGGCCCATCCACAATTGGGGATGGGCCAAGAATCGGGCGGTGAAAAAACTGTTACAATTTTTTTATAAGTTGAAGTGAAATGAGATAAGTATCTTGCAAATGGGATTTAAAGTGTCTACTGTTACAAATATGAATAATCAGTTATCTAAGTATTACATAAAGAATAATTGTGTGAGGATATTAAGTATAAAGTATATTGGCAGAACAACAGAAAAACCCTTGATTCTTTTTCGAACTATCGCACAAGCTACCTGAAGGTGACAGCCTGTGCCCCCGTATGTAAAGCTCGACGAATTTTTCTTGGCTTCCTTGCACATGTTAGATTGTTGAGGCTCCTCCATGGTCTTGTGTCTCCTTTCATTTTCGCTCCCGATCCTCAACTCGTTTCGCTTCACTGTACTTCTCTTCCGCCATCCTCTGGTGAAGTCCTCAAATTGTGCTCCAATTGGAGCTTCCCCTTTCATAGGCCGTCGTCGCCGCATTTCCGCTGAGGCCTGCCGATTTCCACGGACCTTCTGTGTGCGCATGCGTTAGCCCAACGGCAGAACTAGGAACTGCACCACATGGAGGGAGGATGCACCGCCAGCTGTGCTTGCCCTCTTCCTCTACTAACCTCGACCTGTCTTTCTCCTTCTCTAGCAAGTGGCACCGATCTATGGAACACGCTGGGAAATTAAACGCCAGCTTCGCGCGCCTGCGCGTTCTGCTCTCTCCTCTTTCTCCTTCTGTCCTCCTCTGCGTGTTTCAGTTGTTCCTTCCGTCTTGGTGCGCCGCCAACTCCGATCATGGACGTTATCACGGAACTACCTCCCGTCTAACCTTCCATATGCAGAGTGCAGCCTGTAAAACGAAACAGCGGAAACATCAGAAAGCAAGCGTCAACATATTTATGCTGGACTTGAATACTTGGGTACTTTCGACAAAGGACGTACAGCTTGTTGTTGAGCTCATCAGCGAAGCATTATACAGGGTGTCCCTCATAACTTGAGCCAAGAATTTAATTATGACCTTGTTCACCGAACGCACGCTTGAGAGCAGCACGATACCAATGCGCAAGCGCTCTGTCACGTGGCCTCGATCAGTGGTTTCTGAAGATGCTCTACAAACCTGCGCATTTCATACTTGGGGTCCTCAGCCAATAATAACAAGTTGGGTAATTAAACTTAATTAATTAGTGATTTATGGGGAAAACAAACATTGTCTAGGTTACTATAGGCTATTGGGAATAATATTGGTTCGGTTCAATTCGCCCCCGACGCGCCTTTCATCTTTAAATTCTTAGCTCAAGATATGTGGGACACCCTGTATAGAGCTATCGATTTCACACGTCTATATGCTGCGCCTAACGTTAACTTAGTCCTGCTCCCCGCTAACGTGCCCCGCTTCGCCTAAATTCAGCTTACCGCAAATCACACAAAAGAACGTTCTCCAATGTGCGCAAAAGACTGGATCTAGTAGGCTACTGTCGTCAGCATTTCGAAGGGTGCGTGCTCCTCGAGAAATGTTGGCCTTGAGCAATGCTTAGTGTGACCGGCGCAGGAGGGTGACCGCGTGATGTGCTGGTGCTTCACTTACGGCCTGTGGACGAGCCTGGCCGCAGTGCCCGAGCGGAACTGCTTTGCCGTCCCGAACGGCATGAGCTACAGTGAAGCCGCTGCCTTCCCCATCAACTACGTCACGGCCTACCTCGCCATCTGTGACTACGGGGGCCTCCGCAAGGGTTACAAGGTGCTCGTCCAGTCAGCCGCAGGTGGGTGCACCGTCGTTCGTACGCCTTATGCGATTGTAGTTCAAGTGCGTAGTGGTCGCCCGCGAGTTGTGGCAATGGACGCGCGCACGCCGAAGACGTGAGAGCAAGTTGTAGCAAGTGCTCCTATAGCGTCACGTACGCCATATTGTAGTCCGATTCACAGCTTCCAGAGTGCTGTTGGAGATAAGGTAATCTAGATAACGCGCAGCTTTTTGCCGTGCGATCTGTATTACAATATGGTGACCTCGATGACGTCACTGCATATACCCTATACCATTGTGTAGCTCTGTGTAGCTCAAGGCTTTCTGTTCACAAGCCTCTGATGCCGAGCGTATTTCTCCACAAGGTGGCGTGGGCTGGGCAGCTACCCAGCTGTGTCACACAGTGGAAGACGTGACGGTGTACGGGACGTCGTCGGCGTCCAAGTTTTCCCTTACACAGCAGAACGGTGTCACCCACCCTATAGACTACCATACCGAGGACTTCATCGCTGCAGTGAGGAAGATGGAGCCTAATGGTATGTATGCTGTTCCGCGCCTGTTGTGTATATTCGCATAGCATGGCAATGCGGTACAGAGCGCAACGCCACGGATGCCCAACGTGCTTCAACAGGAAGCAGCTACGATAAAGATAAGAACGGGCGAAACAACATTGTTCTTGGAGCTCTGCTATGTGATGGTAGTTGCACGGGTCGCTTAATAAGGGTTTGACTGTTAGTTGTTGTGTCCGGTTATTTGTGCCGGGATAGAACGCAGAACCCTCCTCTTCCTCCTCCCCCTCCCCCCTTTTTTTTTTCGCTTGTAACAGAATTCAGTGACTAAGCAGGCTTTCCCACGTGTTTAGGTTTAAGCCGATCTCACGCTCACCAAACTGCAGTGCATACAACACGGCCGCGGGTCGTGTGTAAACAGCAAATATGGAGTGAGGAAGCTATAGAGACAAGGTTGGTGGCGCTGTTGCGTGAGCACGATCTTCTATAGCACGACGTCCGCCATTTTGTGTGGGTCAAACTATATGTTCTGAGAAGCGGAATTTTGGATACCACATTGAGGGCTGTATGCATGCAAGGCAGGTTAAACACGCAAAAATACGGTACACTTCGCGTTGACAGGTTAAAGGGACGCTGAAAAGCAACAATAAACCAATTTAGGTGGGTATAAAATATACTTTAAAAAAGCTGTTTGTATTTGTTTGCGAGAAATGTTTATTTACCAGCGAAGCAAATGGACGCCAGAGCTCGCCCTCTTGAATTTCGCGTCCAAGTCCTAGCGCTGATGTGTCAGCGCGGGGTCACAGATTCCAACGAGTTTCGCGTGTTCACGCTGTTTTTCGGGCTGTTTCTGCACAGGATATGATTCCCAAGTCGCTGGGTTGAGCCATTGGTTCGTTTAGGACACAGTGTAATCCTTCCTTGTCGACAATCCGTGACGTCACGAGGCACTATAGTGCGGGAAGTTGAACGGGGCGTCAGGTTGATCAGGCATCGCCACGCCAGCTTTCGCTCTTGTGTCCCTTCTTGCTTACAGAGCCTCCGGTCACGGTAAGCCCGATCTTTCCTTCTGTCTTTCCTTTTATTTTTTTTTATAGGAGTGTAATTTACCGATGCGGTTTCACTTTATGTGTGTTCTCTTATATAGTTTTCCCTTTAAAATATGTTTCCCCGAGATTGACGTGCAATGTTCCTTTGCAGGCGTGGATATCATCATGGACTGCCTGTCCGGCGGGGAGTTTACCCGCGCGAGGGCCCTGCTCAAGCCCATGGGACGCGCCATCCATATTGGTTAGCGTTCGTTTTCTCTTAGTCGGTTACGTGGGAATGCGACACATACGTTCCGCAACGGGAAGGCATCGTACACGATTTCATAAACATGTACGCATATACTGTTTTATAAGCTATAGAGTGATGCAAAAAGATTCGCTTCGTAAAGCTACCTGGTAACCGTATCTTCATGGTTGAACTGGCGCCTTCACATTTTCCTTTCGACGGATGTGTCTTGCGGTGCTCCGCGCGCGACTCCAGGGTTCTTCAGCCCTTCTGTATTTGCTGAACTTCTGGCGAAGTGATAGTCTGTGATCGATTAGTCAGCGCAAGCGTTTTGCAACGGGTGCTAATGAGTGCGAGAAGTACATTCGCGTACTTCCAGGGTGAGCCGACATATTCGACCCTGTGTGTATTTTGTACCGTCCAGAGTGCACAGGTGGAAGAAATGTAAAAGGGAACTAATTATAAGGTGCAAGTGAACAATTAAGGTTCATCACCTTGCAGGATATAGGAGGATTGCAGTACCTGAGACAACCGGTTTTATCCGATAACGCGTTGCTGTAGGTGAAGCTGTTGAGTGACACAGAAGGTTGCATAGAGGAAACTGAGAGACGCCATTCCTTCTTCCCTGCAGGAATCGCGGCTTGGCACCTGAAGCTGTCAACCATCTCTCTCTCTCTCTCTCTCTCTCTCTCTCTCCTCATGTGTGTGTGTCAAACTCTGTTTCTTTTTCAGAATTTCTTCATTCGTTATGAGGTTCAGGGCCGTGATATTCTGGGCAAAATCACTCTATGAGAGAGATTTTTCCCGACGAGCAGAGTATTAACTCTGCTCAATGCCTTTCTCCTCCAAATCAATGCCGCTACTCACTGCATTGGCTTTGCGCTTCTCGCGGAAGAGGGAGCTCGCAGTTCCGATGCCACGCTTTTTTCACGTGGCCGGCGAGCCAAGCACTGAGCAGAGTTGGAGAGTTTTAAATTAGGAGCCCCAAACGTTTGGGGCCCCAAAGAAATGGCGTCGAAGCCGCTGCGCATGCGCGAGACCTAAACTGCGTTTGGGTTTTGCGCCGGGCACGCTGTTTCACTGGTCGTGGCTTCACTGATCTAGCGGGAGCCCCAAAAGCTTTGCATCAACAAACATGGCGGCACCCATCGAAGCGACGGCTCTAACCTAGCAGAGAACTGGGCCCAATTCGTGGTAACGCGTGAAGTTCGCAAGCTAGGCGAAGTGAGTGCGATTTCCGCTTTCTCTCAACTAGTCTCTCATATGAATACTGATCCATTAGGCGCCGCTGATTCCGAATTCGATTGTCGATTTCATGGCTCGTAGGCCTAACACTGCCTAACTTGGCTGGTGAAGGCAACATTATTAATGCCCAAACATCTGATAATGTTGGGTGAAGGCACGTAAATTTGGTTACTCAAAACTAAGCGCAACTAATTGCTTGCTGCTAATAGAATAACCTCTAAATCGTAACTAAACGCGGAAACACGAATGTCAAAATTACTCTTATCAAAATGGTATATCTTATTTTAGTATGTATAATAGATTTTCTTTGACGCCGTGGTGGCACTGCAAACGCAAACGCAAGCGGAAAGTCAGAGATGCTGAAATAATCTAATGGGTGGCGGCAATGGAAAAGAAACCTGCCATGAGTAACTACTTAAGAGATAAAAACGAAATCAGGAAAGAAGCAATTTATGATAACTCAAAGGGAAGGTAATTACTTTTCGAAGCGAGATCGGGGTGCCTTAGAACACGCGCCTATAAAGCGAGATGTAAGAAGGAAGAACAAGCATGTGCTTGCTGCGGTAAAGCTAGGGAAACTATTTCCCCCATTTATATTATATATAATCTTTTTTCTCTTGATTGAATGGCAGTCTACTGAACCGTTTTGAATTTTCCTCGCTTAAGTTTAGGCAACAAAGCTATGGATTCTTAAATTCATTACCTGAACACATAAGCAATGTCTGCCCGACTCTTGGCCAATCTCCGTAAGTGGTATGCGCCAAACTCACCAAGGGCATCATCATCACCATCATCATCATCAACTATGGAACACGTTTTATTAGAATGTGAAGACGTCTGCCCAGCGGTCGATTTAGGCACCACTGGGCTCCTTGAAGCCCTTGGGTTCAGCGAGAGCAGTGGAAATGTAAAGATGTCCGAAATAGGGATTAGTAAGAGGCGGTTCGAGGATTGGTGGAAGAAAAATGGGGAAACGACAAAAAGCGGAGACGTACAAAAGCAAAGTTCGCAATTTGGTTGTGAGAGTTCATAGTGTTTTTCTGTTTTTCTCGTTTAACCTAAGTAGGACATTAGGCAGTATAATAGCAAGAGGTTGGTGGCGCAACCCACCGCCTCGTTCCAAAGGGGACGCTCATAACATCCATCCATCCATCCATCCATCCATCCGTCCATCCGTCCATCCATCCATCCGTCCGTCCATCCGTCCGTCCGTCCGTCCGTCCGTCCGTCCGTCCGTCCGTCCATCCATCCGTCCATCCATCCATCCATCCATCCATCCATCCATCCATCCATCCATCCATCCATCCATCCCTCCCTCCCTCCCTCCCTCCCTCCCTCCCTCCCTCCCTCCCTCCCTCCCTCCCTCCCCCCCTCCCTCAGACGCGAAGCCCTATTCTAAAGCTCTTCACTCCTGCGTGTCCCAACGCTAACACCCGCTAAGCTCTTCGGGAACCCAAACTTTTGGGGGCCCTATTCTAAAGCTCTCTATTTCTTCCAAGTAACGTCTGGGTGTCGCGGCGTGCGGACGCGTGATCATGCGGCTATTTTCGTATTTCACGCATTTTCTTTATAACGCGGAAAAAATAATTAGGCGACACATAGCGCACTGAAAACAACTGAATCGGGTGTTTTAAAACAATTATTACATTGATATCAACACTTGCACCATCAATCCAGTAATTAGAAAGTTCATTAATATTCTCATCTAATTATCGATAGTTAACTTATGAAAAAAAAAAAAAACCTCCTGGTGCGGTACGTCACTGCTGACAGAATACCATTGGTTGCGTCCTCGTATATCCCATATTTTATTTTTAAGAGCTTAGCTAACGTTAACTGGGGCACCCTGCATGCAAGTTGCGCTAAACAGTGTATCGCCGCAGCGATAATTTCAGAGGGGGGGGGGGGGGAGTCAGAACCGCCTAACCCTCCCCCTTCAGCACGTGGTTACGACCTTGATGAGGTTTCATTATTGATTCATCTTGTGATAACCGGCTGTATACCATTGCATGTTTTCCTAGGCTTTAACCCCGTAATAAACAGTACCGGCACAGCTACGGGTAGCTCTGTTCTGTTCGGCCCTTGATTCAGACTAGCTATGCTCACTGCGCGCGCACGCTGTTGCGCGTGTGCCGATCGCAGGCGTGAGCAGCATGGTGTGGGGCCAGTACTACCGGCCGTGGAATGCGTTCAAGACGTGGTGGCAGACCAAGCTGGTGAACGTGTACCACCTGTCCAAGGACAGCCACGCCGTGTGCGGCTTCAACCTCGCCACGGTCTCCGGGAGGGAGCCCCAGCGCGTGCTCGAAGTCATGCAGCACCTCACCGAGCTTTACGAACAGGGAAAGATCAAGCCGCGCATCGACTCCGAGTGGCCCTTTGCCGAGGTACCTCACCTCCTTTTTTTTTTTTGTCATCTCTCGCTGTCTAGTACCGCTTGAAGTACTATAAGGTCACATCGATGTCTCTGGGTCATTCGATAACCTGCTTTCCTAGAATTTACCGCGACCATGGCCTGAACCAGACACTTCAGTTGCCTGTTGTCGCGTGTACTCGTGCTTGTTACGATGAGCGCGTCATTTCATGCATCACCCTGGTCATCTAGAGTACATGATATGCGTATAGCCAGACAAACGTATTCAACACCTACTAAACGAGTGATGACACGATATTTTCGACTTTGTGTAGCTACATTAAGGTCTTAGGCCCCGAAATCCTAGAAATCATGGCAAGTCTCAGAGCGCCCTATATAATTTAGTATAACTTGCTATGATAGCTTTTCTGTGCACCAGTTTCGTTTCCCAGGAGGTGTACGTGTCGTGAAATCACGAGGCAGAAGCTGGTTACGTACGTTGGAGCAGAACGTTGTGAGCACGCGGTAACGGGATCAAACGTGTGCCAAGGGGCCAGGCGAGCGCGCGTCTCATTCAGCCCGGCCGTGGCTGCGCATGGCGTGACTAAGCGCATACGTGGCCCGCGCGCACTATCTTGGAGGTGAGTGCAAAGACTGGCCGAGCCGAGATGGCTGTTGGTTACATGTGCGCTGTCTTCTCGCGCATCCGGTGTTGGAGACAGCGTAACCTCCAATTTCGGAGACGCCACTCGCTTCCGGCGATCTTCATCACGCCAGCGTTGAAGCAGTTTTCGCGGTCATCGAGCGAGATCTGTTCATGTCTGCCTGTGCGGGCATGACACCATGCTTGTTAATTTAATAAGTAAGCGAATGTTTACTGCATTTTGTCCAGCCGATAAAACTACGTGCTTCATGTAGTTGTCTAAAACAGTGCTGTCACTATCAATGCTTCGCCTTTCCGACGAAACTGCGACTTTTTTTAGGCAGCCGTAATTCTAAACTAAATGTTGCCTTTTTTATTTTAAACAGGTTGCCAAGGGTATGGAACAAATAGTGGAGAGAAGAAATGTGGGCAAAATAGTACTTTTGCCTCCCGAAGAAGTCAAGAAGTGATGTCAGAAGGGCGAATAACGGCGACGAACAAAGAAGCGGGATTTCTGCCTGTTATTATATCTTTTTTTTTTACTATCTTGAACCTTGTGTGAAGAATAAATTTCTATTACGTGCGGTTCTTCGTAATATGGCACAGAACCTCGTACGCGGAATTGCAAGAATTGTGTATTATGCAGAAGTAAAATAGGATCAGGTAAGACAGGCTTGTCACCCGTCTCCGGGACTCAGCGGCTATGCTTTGGCGATTCGGTCTAAATGGTTGGACCGTCCGTTCCCGTCTTGTGTCCTGTCAAGCCCCACCTCTTCTCTGAAAACTGTTCTGCCTGTTATGGTTGGCTGCTTGTAGTTTTATGCTGCTTTATGCATTTAATATTCTTTTCCACTTTCTCTATCCCTCGAGCTTGTTCAGTTTAAATATAATAATGACAGAAGTTCTGAATAACTGAGACCAATGAACTTCAGTTATTACAAACAGGAAAATTTGAATTTCCAAATGCTAGCAATGAACAGATGAAGTCATCGAGATGGGGGGGGGGGGGGGGGGGCTTGACAGTAGGTTCAGTTTGACCGAATTTGCATAATAACATGAACAGAAACTGAACATACCGCGAGGCTCAACTGTTACTAAACGGAGCAATTTAACCGTTTATGAGGCTTGGCTGGTTTTGTTTAAGCCGGTCTTTAAACTGGTTTATTTTTGTTTTGGCGCAATCACAACGCTCGTATTCGCCTGCAAAGGTGGCTTCGCTGTTAGGCGGCTGTGTCAGTAGGCGAACACAATTTGCGCAACAATATGGAAGTAAAATTTTGCGAACTGTAACAATTTTCGAGCAGACAGGCAAATTCAAAACAAAAAGGAGGGGACACAAGAAAGGCTGAGAAAATGTTTAGAGAGATGTAGACATGCATGCACCATACACCACTGAAGACCTGATAAATAATCATCTCCCAATAGCCACCATACGTTTACCATCTCACATTATTAAATGCGACTGACTTCATTCGAACCAGTTCAGTGGGTGTCTTATACGAGAGCATTTCTGAGTCTTGAATTTGCTTGAATGAGGAAATCAAGAATGTGCCGATTTGCACTTAGAGAACTCGCACACTTCCACAACAAACCTTAAAGGCAGCTTGAGGCAGTAGTACGCATAACGACGTGTACCACCGGCTGTGTTTCCTGCACAATTTAGAGCAATGTTGCAGACACAGTGACTACGTACAAGGTTCGGCAGAGGTTCTTGGCTTCTGTGCGTAGCACATTAGTTGGTTATGCAGGGAGCCTAGGAGGTGGAAGCCCTAAGGATCTGTTTATAGGATCTTAAGGATCTGTTTATAGAAGATGTGATGAGTGGAAGATGTGAAGAGGGGAGAGACGGGAAAGAGAAGGTGGGCTCACGACAGGTGTTGCACAACATGCACTACTGTTTGCTAGAGGGGTGGAAGTACAACAGCGCCTGTGAGCTACATTTGAAATGAAGAGCTCTCTGGCATGTTCACCTGCTGGCTCGCAATAAGTGAATAACAGAGTATCCATCAGTCTCCATCACCAATCAGGGTGTCTACCAACCGGGAAAACCGGGAAAACCGGGAATTCTCAGGGAATTTGAACAGTCTGGAAAAACTCAGGGAAAACTCAGGGAATTTGTGCTTCCATCAGGGAAAATTAGCTGTAACTTTATTGAAAGGGAACGAAAGTCGTGTTAATGCTGGCTCCAGTAACAGAGGAATCGCAACGAATCGTCATTGACGCCGTGTCATCGGCACGATGTATTGCCAGAGTAGTTAACGACCGATTTTCTAGACGGCCGATTTTTCGGACATGCCTGATAATTTGCACGGTTTTGCGGCACCACCACGTACTCCATATAGTCAATGTATATTGCCCCGACTGCAGGTCTGAAATGGCATTAATCAAAGCCGCCACCGCCGCTATTTTGATTATCTCGCCGCCTCGAACCGGCACTCTCGCAGGCAAATCCGCAAATCCGTAACCACCACCGCGGCAACGTCAGGCCTAGCTGCTTCTATGTTCGCTATTAAGCTTCTTGCCGTGCGGTGCCGTGTTTTTCATTGAAAGAATTCGCCGCTATCACCAATGGCACCGACTCCGCCTTTGTAATCCTAGCGATTGGCTTTGAAGCTCGCAGAGCACAGCGCGTTGCGTAATGCCAGTCTGCGAAAGTTAGCTTCGCTTCGGTACAATAGTGTTAGGCGGTGAAGCATAACAAGCGTGGGAAGGGGGCAATTGTCGCGGCACACAGTATACATTACTTAATTACACATGCGTGCACGTCGTCTTCTGTCACAGTACAAGCCCTGATATGCCTAAAAAGCGTACTGGCAGGCCTTCAGAGCTTTTTGAGACGTGCCTGTGGTAATTTTAGCCCTTAAAGGCAGTTAAAGACATGCATTAATTTTTTTCAGACTGCCCGTTTTTTTTCAATTTTTTTTTTGCGGCCCCTCGGAAGTCCAAGAAATCAAATGTTGACTGTACAACTGACCAAGAGGATGCTTCAGATGATCCATGTGGTGAAAGCGTGGTAGAAGGAGGATGAGAACAGAAAGGACCGACGCACTGAGGAATTAACGGGAAAGGAAGGGTGCCGCCACCTTTTTGAAGGAGCTTGAGCTAAAAAGCTAAGTGATGGCTGATGCTGAGACACAGGTGTCCCTCATCCAAACCAAAATAAATTGTTTACGCAGTGAAACCCAACACTGAGATGTTGTGTACGGGCTGAGAGTATGTCAGGACAGTTGAGGTTGACTTCCCAGCTGCTGAGAGAGAACCTTAGTTGTGACAAAGTTCAGGACCTCGTACAGATGAGCTTGCTATCAGTTGATAGAAATAGCCGATATTAAAAAAATATTTACTTATGTATGCATCTCCTTTTCATTCGTATTTGAAAATGTTCGACTCAATTTGGAATGGGCTTTACCATTTCTTTCACTGTGCATTTTACTAACACCTTCCTTCTGTTTTCTTTTTAAATAAAATATATATTACTCCTTACTGTTCAAACTGGATTAAGTCATTTTTTTTTTCAGCATGCTTACTAGAGAGTGACAGCATCGGGCAACGTGGTGTCAGCCTGTCTTGACATAAAAGAAAGATCTGACTCATTCAGGGAATTTCGCAAAGGTGCTCAGGGAAAACCTGGAAAACTCAGGGAATTTGGAAATGTCAACTTGGTAGACACCCTGTTGCCAATATTCATGTACACATTAGCGCAAATACCATTGCAACATGTCGCCTGTCCATTTGCGAGTATGTTGTGCAGTTTTTGATAGTGCTTTAATATTTCATCTAAATAACTCATGCATAAATTAAATTATGGGGTTTTACATGCCAAAACCACGATCTGATTATGAGGCAAGCCGTAGCAGGGGACTCCAGAAATTTAGACCACCTGGGGTTCTTTAATGTGCACCCAAATCTAAGTAGACAGGTGTTTTTGCATTTTGCCCCCATCGAAATGCGGCCACCGTGGCCACGACGATCCCACGACCTCGTACTTAGCAGTCCAACACTATAGCCGCTAAGCAACCATGGTGGGTAATCACTCATGCATACTGGACACATTTGTGCACAATGGTGGAAGTGGGAAAAAGCACAAATAATACTCACATAGGCTGCTTATGTTTTTTACAAGCTTTATTGCTTCTACATTTGATCACACAGTGTGACAAAAAAAGCAGCTTACAGCTTTGGTCATACAGCACTGACACTCTACAAATAGGAACATGCTTGACAAAATACTTTATCACCAGGAGTCTGTTTTAAGGATATACAGCACTATACTTTGATCACAACCACATGATTATGCCATTATTGTTCACCACACCTTTGCTACAGTCCTGCTGGCTGTCTCCATGTGGCTTATGGGTTTGGTACAAATTGTACTTGTTGAGCATAGGAGTGATATGACATATGAAGGGCAGGACGTGTCCTTGAAAGACTTAACATATTCCTAATATACAATTCACCACCACAAACAAACAGTAAAGTATGACTTCAGCAATTTCAGTAAATGCATACTGTAAAAAATGCTTACAGCTCCACAGTCTCGGATACCTACAGCTGTGGTAACATGTAAAGTGTATATGTGACAACTCATGGTCACTAATTTATTCATTTGGAGAAAACCCATGCTACTTTTTTGCTAAAGCTTGTACTTTTCCACCATTTCATAGCTGTGTTCATACCAGTACAAGTGATGCCTTTGTCTAGGCACAATATGCTTATAGAAATTAACACAAGCACCGAGTAGTTGTCCCAAACATGCAGCTTCTTGATCTCACCTCCAAAATTTTTCGCACAGAATTTATTCCAAATGGCATTTGAGAGCAGGCCCTTCCAAAGCATCTTAGATAACTACCTAGCCAGCACATCATGTGACACAACGCCCCCTAGGAAGACCAGTGCTTCAGCTGCAGACCATGCTTTGTAAAGATGAACCAAACAAAATGCCACTATAGTAGTGTTCTGTTGTTTACATGGGTCTTCACGGCTTCATTTCAAATGATGTGCAGGCGTGGCAAGTTATCTAGGATGTGTTGGTCCTGCCCACAGTCTAGCTGCTCTGCCACTGAACCAGTCATTGTCACTACCATAGTCTCGGTAATAAAAATGTCAGTCCTGCTTTGTACCAGACATGCCAGACAGGTATGTTTATCAGTTATTCTAATGCCCAAGTATACCGCATGACCAGAATTTTTTCACCATGCGCTCCACTTCAAAGTGGCACACATGGATCACAGACTGACAAACATGGAATGTTTGTGCTCCTCAGCCATGGTAGTGTGAAAGCTGTGGACTAAGAAGCAGATCATCGCCATTTCTCTAATGTAAAGGAAACTCTAACAGCTGCACTTACACTTCTGTAGCGGAACATGTGCCTAGCTCTTGAAGCTGGCAACAAGGTGTCACAGCAAGTGTCAAAGGCCTCTGTTCAGTGGTTCACATTTGTTTTTAAACTTCCTCTTTGAAACGATGAATATTTCAGTACTGAAATAACTCACAGGATAATTCATTAGCCCAGCTTTCAAATGTGCTTTAGTGCCTTAGAAGGAACATGAAGACATGGCAAAAATGCTTTGTACTTTATTCCTAGTTTAGCTAATGCAATCAGTAAGCAGCACTTGGTTCAATTAGTTTGTGTACTTGGATGTCATAGTGAAATATACATTCACCAATTCTGTGCAGATATCAGAAATGATCTGAATTCTCAAGTTAACCAGCTTTAAGTTAAGTTTTTGATGCATTCATATTGCAACAAGAAGAGCTCCACTTACTGATTGTACATATAGGAATTATTTGAAGCTGCCAATTCTTCAAACCATGAGCAAAATATATACTTGTGCTGCTACAATATTTTTGTTGCAACAACACTAAATGCACTAAGACCAATGTATATCTCTTAGATTCAAGCAGAAATTCTTCATTAACATTTGTCTTTTAAGCAACAAACAGAAATGTCTAAGTAACACAATACTCTTGCAAATTACATGTCATGAAACAGCAATAAAGAAAGTAAGATGCTAAAGAAAAATAAGATTGAAATAATATGCTTTAAACAACATTTATAATGTTGCAAAAACAGCTCTTCAGGGAAAAACACCTGCAGATAAAACCAAATCAAGATAGTCCATCCTAGACTTTGTCTGAACAGAAGTTTCACTCCCACGTTACAATCACAAAAGTGAGACTTTACAAGCCTTTCACCACAATATACCCAGGAAATATAAATGTTTTGTCACTTTAAGCATCCATTAACATGATTCCAATTATGGCCAAGGAGCCTTGTAAGATGCAATACATGTGTATAGGGTAAATCTACAGGGTATAAAAGTGTATAAATGTATAAACATACTGTAAACAGGATCCAAACTTGTCTCTCACATGTAGACATGCACGAAAGTATGTCTCGTTGACAGCAAAATTCAGGAATGCTTTGATTTAAGTAGCGTAGGTGGGCATTTCCACACCTATGATATGCGCTTCTCTAGAATGCCAAGTATATCAGCACAACCTTTTATTGCGTCTTCCCGGTACTGTTCAATTTCTTTCAAAACCTGCAACATAGGACAAAGAGAGTTTTAGTGTAGCATGAAATGCCCCCACACAGCATGCAAAGAAATAGTGGGACTGTGCTGCACATGCATGGAAAAGTTAGCTGACATTTGTGAAAACAGATAGCAGGACCTCCAAGGTGACAGCTGCCAGCATTGTACCAACCAAATTGTCGTACTGCATCGACTTATTGCCCTACATAATACAGTGGTGGACAGAGGCATCCAGAACACCATTGTTGCTATTCTGGTCACTAATTCCAATGTGTTGTCAAATTTGCAATCTCGTCAGCTCTGATTAGCTAACAGAATGGCTACACCGTCTCTGATTGGATCAAAATGCCAACATGGAAGAATTTGATGACATAGCGAAATATGACAGTGTCGAGAATGCCACCCCAGTAGTGGCCTTTCCTTCACATAGTCTTGCCTCGTTAGTATCAGCAATAATGTTGTGCTGTTTTTTAAATGTTGTTTATATGAGTCTAATAGAAGCTAACAGATATTAGTTTAGTGATTTCCAGTACTTTGACTTACTCTAAACCTCTTGGCCTTCAAGAGTCACAATTTTGGCAAGGTACATTGACAAGCGATACCCATTTCCTTGTTTGAGCAACCGACTACTTAATTCTGTTGTTGTGAGATGGTGCTGCAATCCATGGCATAATAGTGTCCCTGTATATGTTGCAGGAGAATATATTGTACAGGGACAGTACGGCACATTGCAATATGAAGTATTGTAGTGCAAATAAATACACTTTAGAAATGTGTTGAGCTGAACAGAAAGTTATTTTGCCATTCAATCTAGTACGCATTTCTTGAAAATGGTGCTAGGCACAGAACATTTATGTCATGCATATATGTACATCGTATATTAGTTAACTTTCAACTTTCACTTTCAATATGGCCTGTAATGTTGCTAAGTTCATTAACAAATCCTAGTTATTTAATCCATCTACCAGACATTATCATTATCTTAATCACTGCTGTACTGTGTTCCAATTATCACTTAAAGAGACACTAAACAGAAACACTAAATCAGTTTAGACTGCTAAAGCGTTCTTTCAAAACACTAAATTTGCCAGTTTAGAGTTTGGTTGATAGGTTGATTCGTCAACGAGAAAATTAAGGTCAAAGCGTCATTTTTAACATTTTGCACTGAAACCCCAGCACCAGTGCGTCAATGTGACATCAGAAATTTCAAAGCATGTTCTCGTATTTAGGTCACTGCGGCTCAGTCAAACATCCTGAAAGTTGCTAAGTTCAGCCTTTAGCTAATTTTAATACAATGTAGCCCATCTTTACCGATAAAACATTATCCGTCAAAATCTGTGATGTCACGGTGAGCATTTGTGGGAAATTCAAGGCAGTAGTATCACCTGCCTTTCGCTTTTGGATTGTTACTGGCTTATCGAGCCTCCCCTCACGGTATGAACGGCCTTTTTTTGATACTGCAGAAGGCTAATTTACTTATGCAGCTCAAATAATTCTTCTCTTTAAGGTCTTCCCAGAAACACATAGTCCACAAGCACACAATTACTAAGGCCATGTGTCTAACGCAGTTTTATGTAAAAAAAACTAAAGATTGTCTCTGAACATTTAAAGAAGACGACAAGTAACACTCCTTTCCTGTACACAAAAAGCAAAGTATAAGAAACACATAACGTAGAAAGGTGAGTAAATGAGGTACTTGAGATGCCATTGTTATTTTAGCATAAATTAGGACAAGGGACAAGACTGTTGAATGCAGTAGCTGAAATGGCAAAACTGACACCTACCAACTGTACGTGCGTCAGCATGCCGTACATATTCCTATCACTGAGGGAACTACAGATGTTGCGAATTGTACTGCATATTGATGCATAAAATGTGTGATGAGCTATAATCTGGTTGTTGCCTTTTGCCCCTTTGATTTTCTTGTACATGAAGCATGATCTACATCAGTTGTGATTTGTTCCCTTGTCTGTGTTTATTGTTTCAGAATAAATGTGACAGGCTGCAGCACTTCTGTACGCTGTTCTTGTCCTTTGTCCTAATCCACAATAAAAGAACATAAAAGGCACATATACAAACAAGGTACCTCATCTCTGTAAGCCTCATCCTGTAGTCCTTGGCAGTTCAGGATGACATTATAGTAGGCTCCAAACACGCCAGTTTCAAGGCAGCGTGCACCAACCTGAAATTGAGCACGGCAAAGTTTACTGTGGTTTTTTGGGTCTCAATGCTTGTTGTTTGTGTTTTTTGTTTTTCCTGGATTCAGTGAGTACGTGCGTGCGGGTGTGTGTGTGTGTATGTGTGAGCGTGAATGTGTGTGTGTGCGCTCGTGCATGCGTGGAAAGATTGACTGCAGCTTTTTTGGTGACTGCCCGTCAATGGATGAATTACTGCTGTTTTCACAGATATGCTTCACATCATTGGAATGAGTTGTGACTGAGTTGTTTGCTTTTACAAGGGGTAACTGAGGAAGTTGAAGCTATTTAACAGATAGCATTGCTCGGAAAATGCCATCAGGAAGCACATACAATCATAATATACAGAAATCATGCAATTTAACTGAACACACTTATAACTGTGGTGATGAGCACTGCACAAGTAATGATGAGCTTGTTTGACAATATGTCATAAAATATGCTCAAAATGCCAATAAAACAGTTGAAACAGACAATAACACACTCTCACTTAGCCTTGAACGCAGCAAATGTTCAAGTTATCTTATTGTTCATTCCAATAAAAACCAAACGACTTGTGTAATAAAGAAGAATGCACATCCTAACGCACTATACACAGGCATATACTGCTTCAATGTAATGAAAGTTCATCATAGCATATTTCCTTGGCAAAGCTGCTGTGAGTTTTGCTTTCATGTACCATAGTGCCATTACGTACTGACCGCTTTGGCAAAAATGAAATGTTTGATAACTAAATTTCACGTTGACCGAAAATGGGCAACTTAATGTGAAACCAAGTCACCAGTCCTGAGTGCTTCTTATACACATTTCCACTATTTACGTTCAGGAGTGAGAGCACAGTTTTTGTTGCAAGCAGGCTCAAGAGGCAGGTGCTGTGGCCTTCTGGTGTTCCAAGCAGATGCACACACATGCTTGCAACAGTCTAGCATAGATTTTGATTACACCCAGGGAGCTCTTATTGAAGAGGTCTATAAGTGAAAGTAATAAAATGTTTAATTAGGCTGTGCCTTCTTAATATATCAACTTCTGCTTGACGTCAGTTTACAGCTTGGTGAACAATCGATTTCTATCATTCTGCCTAACACAAGCTCGAACATGTATGCCTGTCACGACTTGTCACCCGTCCGCTGTCGCTGCAAAGTCGTCAACGGGGTATACAAGCCGGTTGGTCATTCTATACTCAAACGAACACAGCAAAGGAGTCAGAGTCAAGAGAAAGAGAGAAAAAAAAATTTATCGACTGACAACAATACACAACTTAAAAGAAACACAAAAACACAAGAACACTAACACACATGCACTGAATATAGATCAATGATGAAGACAAAAGAAATACAATGAGCAATTAACAGTGGATATAAAAATTAACACTACACAACAATACACTTAACGGTGGTCCACTAAACAGAGTTCAAAACAAAACAAATGATGGCACACGCATGGCTGGGCAGCAGCAGAAAGTCCATAAAGCGTGGAGCCAATGGCAGAGCTTTCCCGAAGAACGCAGGCGAGCCAATCTCATTGCGGTTGATGCGATTGCTGTGCTGGGTTTCCCGGGAGCTTAGATCTGGCGACGTCCCTCGAGCAGGTTGAGCTAACTTGAGGGGAGCTACCGTGAGCTTCGTTGCAGACGTTGGTTTGTCGTCTCTTACGTCAGCTCGGTCTAAAACCTCCATTTAAATGACTTCTACTTTCCCTAGTTCTCTGTGTCGGGAAACGGCAGATATTGGTGACGATTTGAGCAAGTTCACCCAATTGAATCATGGCTTCTCCCAAGGCATTGGCTGTGCCCCTTTTAATTAGGGGCGAGGGAACGGATGATTCCCCCGTGCTGTTAGAGGTGGCGCACTTGCATTGCACCACACAGACACACACGCGCACCTTTGAGTCTGTGGCGGGCAAACCCTCTGATGCACATACACTGTCAGCCATTCGTGGACAGGGGATTGCACAGAGACACCACATATTTTGGAGTATTCGCACCCCTGCTGTTTTATCAAGCTTCTCAATGCATGTGTGAGGCAGAGAATAGGCAGGGATTCCTATAAAAATCTGTCGGGGTGTCACAGTCATGCCAACAACAAAAAAATAACCTCTAACCCTGCCTTCTACTTTCTTTGGCCTCTTGCCCGAGTGGCCGGCAATACCCGTCTTGCTCGCCAGTTCTTATTCCCACAACCTTTTGGCGCTCGTTGAACGGTGCTTTGCCTACTCAAATAATGCTGCATCGTGACGGTGCCATTTTGCTGTACTACACACTTGCAGGTGCTTACCGCATTTTCTATACTGTCTCTTAGCTATGGAAAGCATGCACACCCAATGGGTGGTAATGCTCATGCTTATATTAAGTGAAATTTTACTAAATGTACAGTTACTGTGATGGCGTTCTAGTCTACTTTTCTGCCTTTTCTACATGATCATAATTTTTCTCCTGCTTGCTGTAATTACGAGATGATCAGCCTATGAAGCTGCATGCTGAGGCCTGTAGCAATTGTATTTATACAGGCTGCGTGTGCTGAGATATTCCCTATGCAATGTACCTCTTCACAATGTACACCACACACATGTCTTGCCTAGAAGCCTACAAATTGTTTGAAGTCAGCAGCAGGCTTTTATGACCTTACTACACTACTTGGCTATGGCATAGAGCAGGAATGGCTGGAGAGATATGTGCCCCAAAAGACCTTGTCATATTATTTAAGAGCCACAGCAATACACCAGTACTTTAGGCCTTCAATGCCAACTGTAACAAAATTTCGCTTTGGCTAAGTTGGTTACAAATGAGTAGTAGCAGATATTGTTGAAGCGATCTTGCCAAAATCACAGGGCTGTTAATCACCTTCTTTTTTCTTTTTTTTTTCGTTCGCAGCCTTTAAGTGGGACCTAGGCAGATGATGCGAAATCACACTGTGCGCTACTGAAAACTGTTTCCTCCACTCTCTAGGCTGTGTGTTATGGTGGTGTTGTTGGTATGCGAATTTTCGGTGCCCATTGTCCATAGGGAAAGTCTCTTACCTGCAAATCTGCTCTTGCCCCGATGTTGATGATGGAGGCCAGCTCCCTGGCGGTGTCCCACAGCTTGCTGACAGACCGAGCCACCCCCAGTGGGACAGCAATGGCCTTTTTTAAGCCAGCCTGCATTGCAGCTTCACGGCTGCACATGACACAAGTCGTGGTGTGACCCAATTAGTCGCCACATCAGCCAAGAGACTAAGCAATTCGCCAACGGGATGCACTTTGTTGTAAAGAGAAATTGTTAGGTAATCAGAAAAGAGACAGAGGTCTCATTCTAATGTGTCAGGCTGCTGGGAAAATGGAGGGGCTAAGAAAATGGTTAACAAGTGGACTGCATGCGACTAAGAAACAATAAAATAAAAATAGGAGGGCTAGAAATTGAACTTATGAAAGTACTCTGAACTGCTTTGACTATTGTGGGGTGAATGTGGCTGAAGTAAAGCAGATCACTTCATGATTGACATTATGCCGCATATTGCTGGGCTGCCTCACTCCCCATATGTTACCTGAATTTAAGAGGTAAAGTGTCAAGGAACCAAAGGAAAATATGAGGCAGTCATGTTGTTTTAAGTGAAGGGGGAAATAGTACCCTTTTAAATGTTTTCTTGGATAAAAAAACCTTAAGAGTGGATGCGGGGCTAAAATAGCGATTTTTGCCAGAAAAGCACATTTCTCAATTTTGTTTATTTTGGATTTCTAGATGTACAAAAAAGCTCATCACCAAGTTTGGCTGCAATCTGCACCATAGAAAAGAAGCAAATGAATTCTCTTCTCATTAAGGTGGGACACGCTCGCCAGCGAGGGCCACAGAGCGGGCAAGAAACCAAATGCAAAGTGAATGCCCGATTTAGAAAGTTTGCTTTTCGCACATTTTAATTTTTTTTTAAAGGTTGAATAATTATTTTTGGCCTTAAAATAAAGTAGCATGTTCTTAAATCTTTTAGCTTATTTTTCTCAGTTCGCACTTTTGGGCCGAACAAAACGTTTAGGAAAACTATCATTTCCGAACTGCTCTGCCGAAACCTGCTTTACAAAGTAGTTTCTGGGCTGAAATTTTGTCAGGAACAAGCTGAGGTACATTCTATATTTCTAAATTTTTATTAACAAAAAGATATTATTGCATATATGACATATAGTGACAGCAACAAAAATTGAACTTAGCCTCAAAGTAATGACATCGTCACAGAAATTTAATGAAAAGCACATAACTGGCCTTATCCTGTACTATAACCCACCCTAGAAGATATCTAACAAAAACAATCAGTGTGTCTTTATTATTTTTGTAATCATAGTTTTCCTAAGGTGGACATGCCTAATTGGTCTGTATAACAGCTATAACTTCTTTTATATTTCATCTGTATTAATGTAATTTAGAATATTTACTTAAGACAAGGAGATACATAAACCTATAAATCTTTATAAACATCCATGCAATGGCTCCAAAGTTAAATTGCAGCCTCGCATCCCCTTGTAAAGAAACAAGAAAAACATGACTTCCTCAGTTGCGACTAAACCCGAAGATTTGGAATGTATTCCACGTAACTTTGTACAGACAGAAAGAGTTCACTACGAATTTCAGTACGCCACTACTGTGACAGATGTCATCACTGTCATTCTTAGTGTGCTAAATGGTAGCTATGATTGAGAAAGCCTGCTTTCTTGTGTGATGAGTCTGCTACTGCGTTCCTTTTGTTGCAAATTTGCACGCTTATGGGAAAAATGAAATCAGGTACGAATAATCTGACAGAATGCAGGCACCAAGAATTTCTACAAAAGCTACGGGTGATAACTTGTGCCAAAAGTGTCACTTGTTACTTTAATCGATGTTGCCTCGTATCTAAGCGTATTGACATGGCAGCGAGATGTACCGGCATCATATGTAGTGCCAGCAATAACGGTGCACATTGTACATTACGCTTAGTAAAGTTAAGCTCCGAATGTATTGCGGTAGTCATCCCATACAAATTTTGGGGTATTCGTGGGCAGGTTCAAATCCTGATATTTTTTCAAGGAGGGGTCCGACTTTTATATGGTGACAAATGTTGTTGTTGATGATGATGACTGCATGGATGCTTAATATCTATAAAAGTAATGATGACGATGATGCCGACGATGACGACGACAACAACAACAACAATAATAATAATAATAATTATTATTATTATATTCCAGTAAACATGAACGACACATTTTTCTAAATGAGAAGCACTGGTATTCAAGCATGCTGCTTTACATCTTTGGTGGCCCCGATGCAAGTCATTTCCTAAGGAATACAAAGACAGCAATAATGCAGCTCTATGTCAGTTTTGGTGGGATGTAACAGGAACAAAGATAATTTAAAGTTAAAGTATGCAGGTTGACTGTGTGCGCTACGATAGTGAAGGGTCAACATCAAACAGGATTTAAAAATTCGACAGCATGCTACACTCCTGCAACACATGAACACAAAAGCCTTCTGCACACTTGGTAATGCACCATCTCAAATTGTCGTGTTGTTGCTTTAGCAGTTTTTTTTATGTTTGAATGCTTTATTTAGACAATACATTGTCTGGGATGTAGGGGCTAAAGGCAGATGCAACTACCTGACAAAGGCCCCCCTACCCGTACATTGCTCAGGGGGTGGAACGTAATGAAAATATAGTTCAATATTGTAGAAACAAGAAAAGGAACAAAATGTATGTGGCAAGCAATCAAGTATACAAAAAGTAGGATTGTTATACTTTATACATAATATATCATCAGTAATGCGCGAGAACAAGGAAATACTTAAGCAAACAAACAAACAAAGAATAAAAAACAAACAAACAAACAAAGCCTTTTTGGCTCGTTTTCGATGCTTAGCTGCGGCTCATATCGCAGGGTCAGACTCACGCCAACGGTGTTTCTTTTTGGCTTTATGTTGCCTCCTCTCAGCAAGGGATTGAAATGTATGTTGTTCTGTGTGTAGTATGGGTGATTTCAATGAATGTATGCACTGTTTGCTTCATTTCGCTGGGTGCTTGCAGCCTCAACCATACAGGGATAGGAGCAATTGCATTTTTTGCTTGCTTACGGGGATGTGAGACATTGAAAAGGTCACGTGTTCTTTTTTCTTTTTTTTACCACACAACTAGACGTTGTGTTTCTGTAAGTTGTACGCAAGATTCCAATGAATGTATGCACTGTTCACTTCCTTTTGATGGGTGCTTGTAGCCTCTGCATTACAAGAGGAATGAGCCGTTGCATTTTGTTGCTTGCTTAGTGGGGTATGAGCCATTGCTGATGAAGCTAGTTATTGTACCACTGGACCAGATTATGTGTTTTTTTCAAGGTCATCGGGGTTACGAGCCACTTAAGGCTGTCGCTTTAAAATAAATAAAGTACACGAGGAACAACCGGCGACGCTAAGTGTGCATGGTAGGTATACCATGCACGTGGTCACATGCATTCTACTGGCAACGAACAGGCAGCAACCAGTGCTCCAGCGAGGGACACCTCATACGAAGCAGCGAGGTACGTTGTGTCTGCCCTGCCTCAGCTCCTTCCCCCGTCATTTACATGCGACTTGTGTGTTCGTGGGGAGAGCAGAGTCTGACATTCGTGCCAGCCTTCTTTACGGCGAGTTCTTTACGTGCTACACGGTTCTCTTCAATAATCATTAAACCTTTCTCGTCTCTCCAGAGCAAAAGAACAGTAAAAGCTGGGAACAAGTATTTTATGAGTTTATCAAGAGCCATATTCTGGTGCTGCACACAAATTTTAAAGGATGGGAGGGGTCAGAATCCCCTCTGGATCCGTGCATGTTTGTAGGTGTGAAAAAGTAATCTAGCCGCTAAGTGTTCACTGGTTAAATGTCCTACTGTGGAACATGAAAGATCCAATGTGGTCCACGGTCATTGGAGCATGCAGCACTAGCTCACTGGTATGCTCCCATGTGCTATCTATGGCACAAAAGGCTGCCCAAACTGATACTTCCGTTATTCAACTAGCTCAGAATTAGAATGTAAGGGCCCTGTTAGGTGCACAAAAAGGCAAGCAACCAGAGTGAGTGGTTGCTTTGAACATCCAAAAGCTTCATCTTTGCTATGAGGAACACTGCAGTGCAAAGCTGCATATTAATTCTGACTCCAGAGCTTCTCGTTCCAGAAGTGCGCTCAAGTCTAAGTACACCAGCATTCTTACATATAACTTCCATCAAAATCCAGCCATGGTTGCAGCCATGTTTATAGCCATAGAATGTAGGCATCGATTTTGTCAGACTGTAGCCAAGTAAAGAAAAGAAACCAAAGCCAACAGACTCTAATGTGACACAAGAAGGAAGCAAACAGTGAGATCTATTTACAGTTTATTTACAAGACAAAGGCTAAGTAACCATGTCCCTAATGTCCTCTTCAGTGCCAAGCTCATGCTCTTCCTCCTTAATGTTGTGCACAGAGTTTTAACAATATGTTCCATGCTCTAAAACTCAAGGCACTTATTAGCACAGAAACATCAGAATTTCTATTCTTCTTTCTTGATCCTTAAACATAAACAAGAGTTTATTTTTTTACCTTACAGGACCTCCATTTATCCAAATATGGCATTTGCTGGTGACACCAGTTAAGGTGACCCGCTTGGCCTACAGCAGTGAATATGCATCCGTGATTTGAATTGACATGTAAACTTAATGCAGTGGTACTCACACTTCTTCCTCTTCGGAGGTGTTCTTGGGCAACTTGTGAGCAGCCTGCACAGTAGCACGACGAAGCATCAGGCGGCAGAAACTAGCTATGACGATAACATACAACTACTAACCATATATAATGTCTGTATTTTCTTTTTTTGTATATTTCTGTCATTTTTTACCTTCTGCCAGGTGCTGCCACTCAAGCCCTTTGAGGTTTTGGTAGGCCTGATCATTAATGTATTCAAACTGACATCAATATCTGTCAGTCTGTTGACACAGTCAAACCAAATGCAGTAAGCCTTTATGTCACCAGTCAAACTTACCTGCATCAATAATGAGAAAATTGTAATGTGGCTTCAAATCAGTCCTAGGCTCTTGCAAGAATTTTTAAACTCATTCAAATGTCTGTAGGCGCAATGTGATCAAGAATTGCACACGCTGTATCCTTTTAAGTTATGGCACAATAACTTTTGAATCCGTGTTTACTTGATTTCTATACTATTGTGGAATCTCGTTGATACGATTTTCATGGGGGCCAGAAAATAAGACGTATCATCCAAATAATGTACTATCCAAAACAGTCTCCATGAAGTCTGAAAATAGGCATATGCAGTGGTAAACTCAATAACAAAGAGACTTTTATTCACCAATGATGAAACAGCATGTCACTTTGCACTGAAATTCCTTCTTTTAAACGTCCACAAAAAAGGGTTTTTTGGAAGTTAAAAAAGGAAGTCGCCGTTTCCTCACTCAATGACTCCACATGTACTGCCAGTACATGTGGAGGCATTGCCACATCAGCATTTAGCCCTGGTGGCACACTGCATGCATTTTTTCTTCAGTGTGGCTGGGGCTTAGCACGTTCTTCTTTGGTTGTTGGAATGTTATTTAAGCTAGTACACTGAAATATAAAGCTACGAGTTTTAGGGAAAACTCGATAACGATAATCGTATAAAAATGCATTGCTCCTATGGAATATTGGCAGGGAAAAGGGGAAAAAGAACACTTATCCCGAAAAACACATTCTGCAGAATCGTATCAATGATGTTCCACTGTATCTGCTTCTACGCAGTTTTCTTGTTTCTATCGCAGGTGGCATTGTGCTTTGTGCACACTCCTGCAATAGCTATAAAGAAGCTTAGCTAAAGTTTGCAGTTATGAAGTCTGATGTTACAAGTAATTAATCAATTATTTATATTAATAAATGTGACGCTGAATATGCTGCTCCAGTCGGGTCACTACAAGTAAAGGCACTCTAGGCTTTGTCGGTCATTGGGAGGGAGACAGTCTTCCTGTCAATCATAGTTGGTAATGCACTTGTAAGAAGCATGCGCCATCCTCGCCTATCGTATGTGGCCTCTGGCCCATCAACCGCCACAGCGCATTCCTTATGACATTAGAAACAAGCAATATAAGTGCTCTATATTTCATGCATTATATTTCAATCAGTGTGGCAGTTTGTTCAGCAACAAAATGTAACATGCATTCGAAATGTACTAACAAGGACAATTGGGCTTCACCAATTACAAAACATATAAAGCCTGTTTCACATGGTGTAATTTCGCACTTGCGAATTCCCAGGCACAGAAAATATGCCATCAGTCTATTTGTGCGTGTCATTTTTGCGGCATTGCGGGAACATTTGCGGCATAGGCGGGGAACTAGCAATAACAGTGTGGCTCGTCGACACGTCATGGTGGCTCACATGCTTATATATTGTTTTGGTTGAGTAACAAGTTCAAACGCAAAAAATGTTTTATGATAACAGTTTATAGTTTCTTTTACTTTGTTTTTACTGAAGCAGACTGACGGCAAAAATAATTCAGTCTTTCACTAGGTGCTCACAAATTTGGAAACCACAGCTGCCATGATCAGGGCTTGTAGGACAACATTGTGTGAAGTTCAAATTTGTGGAAATTGCAGCTACAAAAAAACACAGAGCGAGGTCACTGTGTGTGAGACAGGCTCAACTCTGTAAGTTTCCAGCACAATGACCACCAAGACTAGTAATAATGTGAACCATGCAACACTGCTTGCCACCGCTCATCATGAGTACAATAAACCATGCATGGCAAGCATCCATAACGATAACTAGGCATCATAAACACTGAAGTGAATTCATGGTGGTGCAGCCAAATGGAGTACGCAAGGATTAAATGAGCTCACCATGTAGTCGTTGAATGCCCCTGTGTCAGCATCTACCATGGGCAGCAGTTCATCCATAGTGTGATGCATTATGGGAATGAGTCGACGCATCTGCTCGTCGTAGCGCTCCCACTGCCGCTTGCCATAAGTCATCTTGCCCACCATGGCTCCCAGAGCAGCACCCTGTCATACATAACAACACACGTGGTCAGTATGGTTTATAAAGTGAGATCTGTTGTAGACATCATGTGACTTCATAGTTCCCGTGCCACCGCAGCACACAAAACTAAATCTAAGCCCCAGTTGTGCAGCAGGGCTCTTATCGTCTTTCCAGCACACAGAGCGAAATCAAATCTGATCATACTGTGGGGTTTAACATCCCAAAGAAACATGTGGGCTATGAGGGATGCCGTGATGGGCGACTCCATGTTATTTTCAATCAGTTAGGTTTCTTTAACATGTGCCTAGATCTAAATATGAGAGTTGTTGTATTCCTACCCCTGTTGGAATGTGGCTACCATGGCTGCGAATCAAGCTCGTGACCTCTTGCTCAGCAGCAGAACTCCACAGCTACTAAGCCACCAGGCCAAGTCACGGCTAGCCTTCATGCTCCACAGCTTCAAACAGATGTGCCACAGAAGCTCCAAAATGTAACATCACTTGGCAGCCCACCTGGTCAGGTGTGTATACAGCTGTGTGACAGTTTGTTCAAATGATGCAATTATCTTGTGGTCAAAAGAGACCTTATGACATATGTTTGTTCAAACAAAAATAAAAAGAACAGTTGCAAGGTTAAACCTGTAGAGACGTACGCCTGCACTAGGAAGGAATGAGCAGCCATAAGGATGGAATGTGCAGCCTTTCAAAACCTTGCAAAGTCCTGCCACTGATTTCTCTGCTGTATGTGTTAAAGGGACACCAAAGGCAAATACTAAGTTGACATGGACTGTTTAAACACCATTCTAGAAACCTCGCAACGCTTGTTTCATGCCAAGAAAAGGCTAAAGTTGCATATGAAGGGTCTGAACACCTTTTTTGAAATTCAAATCACCCACCACCCAACTGGTGGAGTGGTGAAGTTGCATACGCCATCGCCACCCTTTGCTGCCGTCGGTGAGTAAAACAGCACGCGACAGATGGCGGTACAGAGCCAAGACAGAGCGGTGGATTCGCAGCTGCAACTGCTTCTAGGACAGGTGGTGTAGATTGTTTGGACATCCCGCCACATCACATAGAAGCTGAATTCTCTGCTACTTGCAGTTTGTGTGAGTTTCACGAGCCAGCAAAACCAGCACAGCACTACGCGATAATGAATGACTGAAACGCGAAAGTTTGGATGGCATGGAGTCGAGCGAAAACGAAACCTTTCGACTGCCCACGTCGCTGTCAAGGATAATTTCAATGAGTTCTCTTTTCTAAAAATAAAATAGAACTTGACAAGTTGCATTTTATTTTGTCTTATAATACCATGCAAGGATGTTTTTTTGCAACGAGTGGTTCAGTACTAAAGACAGAATTTAACTGAGGAGTGCTTTCGTCATCGGGCAAGGATTTGAATGTCCCGGGGGAGTCTCTAATCATGTCCTGCATTTACCTCAATTTCTTGATTATATTGATAATATTGACGCCTTAGAGACTCTTGAACACTAATCTATCACTATAGCTTGACTTAATATTTGCCTTTAGTGTCCCTTTAAGAAGTCCCATTATCCCCCACAGAGTGGCACCCTTTCGATTTCATATGTGAATTCTAAAGGCTATGCTTTTGCTGGCTGAATTAGGTGGAAGCAATTTAAGGAGTCGGAAACACGTCACAGACCTCGGGTTTTGGACATCGCCTATCCCTCATGTCACTGCTCCTCAACTTGCAACCTTAGGAAGATCCAACATTCTGTTTCTACGTCACTCACATGTTTTGAAGAATAATGTAGTCATTTAATTGCAAGAACACAAATATAAAGCAGCAGACTCAAGTGAAAAATAAAGTTCATTAGTTAGTGGAAGAATGAACTGTCCATCTATATTCACAAAGCTGCAACCCTGTAAACACAGAAGCACGTACAACAGCAGAGTCTGTGCACATACCCACACCCACACACTACAATACACAAGAGCCTGCCTGTTGTTCTTTGTCAACTACTCCACTGAAGCTCTCGTTAAGTGTGACTAGTAGCAACTCAATATCGATTAACTAGATTTAACGCATCAGTGCAATGCATGCCCCACAATACCAATGGTGCATCTGTAGTTAATGGGTTGATCCTCGTTTAATAATGGCCTACACCATGCATTTATTGCAGGTTACCTAAAGACTATTTCTTCAGTTTAGATATTAGTGCCATACTGTTTACGGTAAACAAGTTTATGGCATCTCAGTTCATATTCTTTAAAATTGAAAATTGGTGGTGGTGGTGGTGATAAACTTTATTGAAAGGGGGAAGGGTAAAGAGGGACGTGGCTGAGCGTTAGGGCTCAAGTAAGGCCCTGGGCCTGCTTGGCCTTTTCCGCCCAGTCCACCAGTTCCAATTGTCGGTCGACGTCCCCGGAACTGAGCCAGGCTGTCCAGTCAGTCTCGCTGCTGACGGGGGGATGAGAGAACGGGAGCAAGGTGCATTCCCACATTATGTGTGTGAGTGTTCCTGTTTCTGAACAGAGCCTACATTTGTCGCTTTCCCTGCCCCCTGTGATTTTGTTAATGTATTTTGGGTGTGGGTATGTATTTGTCTGAAGTCGCCGAAACGCGACCGCTTGCGTTTTGTCGAGTTGCTTGGCCGGTGGTGGGAGCGCGCGACGCCTCAAGCGATACCGATGGGCTATTTCATAATAAGTCTCGCAGGGTTCCTCGTGTGTCTCCTCCTCATTCACGCCGTCCGCATCCGCGGACGAGGCTCGGCGCGCGAGATCTCGAGCCAAACTGTGAGCCGACGCGTTGCCGGGCACAGCCGCGTGAGCGGGGGTCCACACGAGGGTTTTCAAGCCGCTTAGGGGGCGTCGTGTGAGGACATGGTACGCCTGTTTGCAAATTCTACCACGGACGAAATTGCCGATGGCCTGCTTGCTGTCGCTGATGACGGTATTTGCGTCCGCATGCATGGCCATGGCAATCGCGGTTTCCTCCGCTTCCACCACTCGGCCAGCCGTGATTGTTGTATGTTCTAGCAGTCCTCCGTTGTGATCAGCTACCACCGCAGTCATGAGGTCGCCGCGAGGGTGTCTGGCTGCGTCTGTGTAGACCACTCCATCTTGCGAGCCATAGCGTCGCCAAATGGCTTCACTACGGGCCTGCCGACGGCCCTGATGGAACTCGGGGTCCATGTTGCGGGGTAGAGGTGGGGCATAAATATGCCCCCTCACCTTTCGCGGAATCGTAACGTACTCTGTAATTTCGGGGATAGCCTCGAGACTGAGCTTCCGGAGGACTGTGCGGCCAGCCGGGGTTAGCGAGAGACGACGGACTTGGGCTGTGTGGTGAGCGTCCAAGAGCTCCTCGATCGTGTTATGCATGCCTAAAGCCTCTAGCCTTGCGGTGGCCGCGTGGTCCGGAAGGCCCAAGGCTGCCTTTGTGCTTCGTCGGATCATGGTGTTTAATTTGGCTAAATCTGTGACTGCGAGTTTGACATATGGTGTCGAGTACATGGTTCTGCTGGTTATGTATGCCTGCACAAGTCGAAGCAGATCGCCCTCGCCCATGCCGTGGTGCCGATTAGCCACCCGGCGAATGAGCTGTAGTGTGTAGTTGGTCGCCCTCTGGAGTTTCTTTAACATGAGCCCGCAGCGCAGCGTGTTCTGAAAGTCTAGCCCCAATATTTTGATACTGGGGCGCTCCGGGATGGTAAGTTCTCCGACTTTAAGCTCAAGGAAGCGCCTTCTCCGTGGTAATCCCCTGGGACAGCTACTCCTGCTGGGCTTGATCAGGAGGTATTCGGATTTTTCCGGTGAGCACGTCAGGCCCCTTGACTCCGCATAAGCTTGTACGACGTCGATGCCGCGTTGCATGATCTCTTGAAGAGCTTGTGGATCATCCGCCGCTGCCCATAACATCACGTCGTCAGCGTAAAGGCTGTGGTGAAGCCCAGGGATAGAGCACAGCAGTTCCGGGAGCCCGCGCATCGCCGCGTTAAAGAGAAAAGGGGAGATGACTGATCCCTGCGGCGTGCCTCGACTCCCCAGCTCTATAAATTCAGTTTCATGTTCGCCGACTTTGATCCGGCACTTCCGGTCGGTGAGAAAGTCTCGGACGTATTGGTATGCACGGTTTCCGACACCCAGTTGGGTCAGGCCCTCGAGCACCGCTGCGTGGGAGACATTGTCGAAGGCCTTCTTCAGGTCGAGGCCCAGGAGGCACCGGAATCGGCGAGCGTCCGCCGGACTTTCGGGTTGCATCACCTGCCTTTTTACCTGAAGGAGCACATCTTGGGAGGACAGGTGTGGCCTGAAACCAAACATAGAGTGGGGTAACTCGTCCCCATCTTCTACGTGTTCATTGAGACGGTCTAGGACCACGTGCTCCATCAGTTTGCCGACGCATGATGTCAGTGAAATCGGCCTGAGGTTGTCCGCATTGAGTGGTTTGCCTGGTTTTGGTATAAAGACGATCGTTGACGTCTTCCACTCTTCCGGGATGGCGCCCGTCTTCCAGCATTCGTTCATGAACTCTGTGAGCTGCTCCATTGCGGCCTCGTCCAGGTTGCGTAGCATCTTGTTGGTAACGCGGTCCGAACCCGGCGCCGAGTTCGTCCGCAGCTTGTAGGCGGCTGCCGACACCTCAGCGAACGTAATGTCTTCGTCTATGTGCGCGTTCGGCCGGCCCTGGTAGGCCGCAGGTAACGGTGTCTTGAGTTGCGGGCCGATGTACTTGTCTCGCATCTCTGCCAGGAACGTCCCCGGGTCCTGAGCATGCCTGTGGATTAACTTGGCCATGTTTCTTCTGCCTTCGACCCTGGTGGTGTCCGGATCCAGGAGGTGGCGTAGGAGGTGCCACGTCCGGGCTGAGCTGAGGCGTCCCCTCATGCGATCACATATTTGGTACCATTGCTGCCGGGTGACCTCGGTCGCGTGATCGGAGATCTCTGCGTCGAGTCGAGTGATTCTTTCTTTTAGGGCTTGGTTATCTTTCCCCTGCTTTTGCCAACGCCGAAGCATGCTCGATCTTGCCTGCCACATGTGGAGCAGCCTGCTGTCGACGTTGGTGGTTTCCGGGGCGTCCTCCGGGTCAAGATGTTCCGTATGCTCTTCCACGTCGGCCAGCAGTTGGCTCGTCCAGGATGAGATATTGGCGATGGACCCCTCATTGGCTCGCATTCTTCTGGACTCGCGGAATTTGTCCCAGTTAGTAACCGAGAAGCGATGCTGCCGCCGACGCTTGCCGTGTGCATAGATTTCCGTGTGAAGGATGCAGTGGTCGCTTCCCAGAGTTTCGCCGGTGTTCGTCCATGCGTAGTCTTGCGAGTGGACGACGAACGTCAGGTCAGGGTTAGTGTCTACCTGACCTCGGCTGCCGATTCTGGTGCGGGTGGTAGTATCATTGATTAGCGTGAGGCCCAGCTCTTGCGCGGCTTCTGCTAGATGTCTACCCTTGCGGGTGTCGCCCAGGTATCCCCACAGAGTATGACCGGCGTTGAAGTCCCCAACGATGAGCAGGGGGCAGTCGCGGCTGACTTTGAGGGCCGAGCGAAAAATCGCATCGAGCTTCGGGTCTGCATGCGGGGCGACGTATACGTTGAGGATGAATAGGCTGGGATCTGACGTGCGCGTTGGGATGATCTCCACGAAAACGTGGGGGATGCCCGAGGGGGGAGAAGTTTCGATGTCGTGGATCGCCGTCACCTGTTCTCGGCGAACGAGCGTAGTGACTTTCTTGGAGTTGTTACGGCAATGGAAAGCCCTGTAAGAGGAGAGGCCGGCTTCCATGTTGACTTCTTGTAGCGCTATGATATCAGGTTTGTATGATTCTTGCTGTGCCGTGTTATTAACATGCTGGTGAAGGTTAGCCTTCTTCTTTTTGAATCCGCGGCAGTTCCACTGCCAAACGTGATAGGTGCTATTGGTTGTTACAGCCATGTTGATTGTTGGGGAGTGTGTGGACGGCCAGGTCCAGGCGGGATGGGCGGAGGACCGCCGCTGCGCTGACGGGTGCCACCTGAGGAACGACCGCGGGGTGAGGGAGAGTCTGCTCCGGCTGGACGGGCGCTAATTTTGGGATGTATTGTGCGATTTGTGCGACCTGTGCGGCTAGCGTGTTGTGGTTCTGTTCGAGTGCCGTCATGCGGTTCTCTAACTGCTGGAAGCGTTCAAAAATCGCAGGAAGGATGGCGTCCATGGCCCAAATTGATGGCTCCAAATGTACACCTTGGCTATGAGGGATGCTGTTGTGAAGGTTGACAACCGTATTGACTCATGCAAGGCCTACGGCCATGTAAGGCCCGCACCTCCCATTTTGGAGCTAAAACATTTTGAAAATAAAAGTAATTTCGCTAAAAGGTACCTGCACCAGCGCATGCCTGACAGCAGAGAATCTTGATTAACATTTTTACAGTGGGTCACTACAGCGTGTAGTGCTTACATATTTTGTGCAGCAGCTGTCATGAGCAATTAAGCATGCTGTGATGGAAGGCAGTCATAAATCTGATTTGTGTAATACAAGAACCCTATCAAGACTTCAGTAAAAGCTTCAGTAAAAAGACTTCCGAGTTCCTCTGTCGTGTTTCACCTTGCACCACTTAAAGGGCCCCTCGCCAGGTCTAGCCATATTGAGCTGACAAGCGGTGTGGGGTCTGATATGGGATATCTCACACCGTACTATTGGGACAAAGGAACGACAACACAGTAGTGCAAACGATCACAAGGGCATTTATTGCACCTTTCATACATCAATGCCTGCTAGCCGAGTTGCTATCCACAAAACATGCCGATGGGCGCGCGACAAATCTAGAAGTCCGACTCACCACGTCCTCGCGAGCGAATATGTTCGCCCCATGCTGGATCCCAACGCCTGGTCGTTCGCGTGTATGGTCACGCGAATCGTGGCGCGTTCGAAGGCGGCCACGCCAGGCGGTCTCGCAGAAGCATGGGTGGCGGCACGCGGGAGACGTCCCCGCTGTGCGTCGACCCGCCGGGAAAGAGCCGCGCTGCACGTGCGGCACGCCCGTCCCCGCTCGTTGCCTCCAACCCAAGAGAGAGCGCCTTGTCTTTCCCGAACGCAAGTAACCGCGCAGCGGCGCGGCGCTCGCGCCATCTCTCGCACCACGCTTGTACCACTCCAACGCCGCGGCCCACGCGGCGACGCCGCACGGAGACGGGGCTATGCGGGAAAACAAGCTATCAGGGGAGGCGCGAGGGTCGCGCATCCCCACATCCCCCCAACCTTAAATCACTTCTTATTCCGGCGAAACATGTCACACGGTCTAACATCAACGCGCGCTTCGCGACAAGGTAGTACATGTAACAGTGGCCGCGCCGAAGAAATGTCCACACGCTGTCCATAGCATGCGAGCCGACATTGTCCTTGGGTGCACCGCTGGCGTCCGCCGGTCACAGCAGCGGCTTTGCAGCCTCGACGGCACGATCCCAGGCCAGGACTCCGGAGACGACGACGCAGTAGTCGGTACGAGCAAGCGTCGCTCGCGCCGACGCGCCCTGCTGGGAAGAGCCGCCGTAGCTGTCGGTGACCGCCGGCTCTTTTGTCCGCCGCCGAGGGTTGTGAGCTGGATACAGGAGGCCGCCGAAGTCGCTGCGCCGAACTGGCCACAGCATCACCATCGCCCGGGGTGGCTCAATCGTAGTCCGGGCAGCAGCGCAGACGATGTGCAGGTGACGGCAAACCAGGGGTGACTCCAATCACACTGCGTAAACTCAACACACTCGGCAAACACTACAGTAGTGCAAGGGAGAGGAATTATGCATGCGCATCGCCCACGTGGTACGATGTTCAACTCGGCTAGCAAAAGATCGGGCAGCTACTCAGATGCTAAGTTCACGTGAACGAAGCTCGCTTTCTTGAGTCGAACGAGTAATTCCAATTCGTGCGAGGTTAAATAGAATGAGGGAAGCAACTTGCAACACCTCAACGCCACGGTCCACCGGGTTGTGTCCCTCCACGTGCGACAGGCAGCTTCGTGAAGCCTTAGGCCTAAAGCGTCGCTACTCTGACAACAACCGGCATCCAACAAACAACACCCAAGATGGGCGCAAAACCGGCAGCCGCGAGGAGACGTCAGCTCTGTGAGGTGGTCCTACTCCGCTCGGTGCACACAGCATCCGAGTTGACGGCGCCCACCGTCCCAGACGGTGTCGGAGCGCCCGGTGCCAGGCCGCAATACCAGTCAGCCCGTAGTGGCACCCGTGGCCCGCGGCCACCCGGCTCCCAGAGCCGCGACTTCATCCGAGTCAAAGAGATAGAAGAAGCTATTTACATAGGAAATTCGGACCACCCACGAGGCTTCCGTACTCACTCGCTTCAGGCTTGCCACTGCTCCGCGGGCGCTCAGCCTCGCTCTCCCAGGATGCAGACCACGTGGCTCTCGTACCGACGAATGCCATTAAAAAAAACACTTGCAAAAAGGCTTAGCACGTTGACATGTTCAAACACACTACAGCCACCGTCACCTCGCTCAAGAAAGCACGCCGCCGACGCTAGCGATCAAAATTCACGCTAGGCCTACGCTTCGGTTCAAACAAAGGTCTCGAACGAAGCAAAACTGTTAAAACTATCGTCCGATGCCCCAAGAGTTCCACGTTGGGCAGCCAGATGTGGGGTCTGATATGGGATATCTCACACCGTACTATTGGGACAAAGGAACGACAACACAGTAGTGCAAACGATCACAAGGGCATTTATTGCACCTTTCATACATCAATGCCTGCTAGCCGAGTTGCTATCCACAAAACATGCCGATGGGCGCGCGACAAATCTAGAAGTCCGACTCACCACGTCCTCGCGAGCGAATATGTTCGCCCCATGCTGGATCCCAACGCCTGGTCGTTCGCGTGTATGGTCACGCGAATCGTGGCGCGTTCGAAGGCGGCCACGCCAGGCGGTCTCGCAGAAGCATGGGTGGCGGCACGCGGGAGACGTCCCCGCTGTGCGTCGACCCGCCGGGAAAGAGCCGCGCTGCACGTGCGGCACGCCCGTCCCCGCTCGTTGCCTCCAACCCAAGAGAGAGCGCCTTGTCTTTCCCGAACGCAAGTAACCGCGCAGCGGCGCGGCGCTCGCGCCATCTCTCGCACCACGCTTGTACCACTCCAACGCCGCGGCCCACGCGGCGACGCCGCACGGAGACGGGGCTATGCGGGAAAACAAGCTATCAGGGGAGGCGCGAGGGTCGCGCATCCCCACAGCGGATAGCATACATTGCGTGATAATGATCGTGCTTGCAAAGTATTACATTGCTAGGTGCCGCAGGAAGACCTGAAATTTCAATCCGAACACCATTTTCCCTTCTCCTTGCAGCTGCCGCGCTCCAAGCCAGAGGATGACATACACGTGCTAGTGCTCCTATGTACACATGTTTGCACTGTGACATCGCTCGTGGTGACATGTGACTTCAAGAATTATTCAAGGCAACATCTGTTATTTGCGTAATATGTTGCATGAATAGATGAAGTAAAGCTTAGAGAAATAATAAAATATGCAAACAGAATGCCTGTGTGTTTTTTTTTGTTTTACTCCACACCGAAGCAAGAGAGGTGTGCTTCGCTTGTTCCCACGGACGTGCAGTCACGCGCACAGATACCGAAACTATGCCATTTTCTACCGTGTTCCAGCATGTGATCACGCTCTGCGACCCGCTTGTGTCTGCCTCAGTATTCGTGTAGCACTGACTTATATGACTAGCCAGGCGTCCTCGTGCATAATGCGCAAAATTGTGCGCTGCACGAAACGAGACAATCACAACAGCTCGTGTGTGACACCGTCAGTGGAAGTGTGTTGCGCCGCAAAAAAGCGAGGAGGAAAAAAAATGAAGGTGGGGGCCGTGATGTATGTGTCATGCGATCCTTGAGGTCCGGTATGGGATAATGCAGGGAAGGAATTTCGCTTGCAGGGGGGCTAGACGGCGCGGGTGGAGAGAGTGCTTCACTTGGCACTGGAGCTGGCCTCCCAAAATCATGGGTTCGCGGCACTGTAATGTTTCTATCTCGGCTATTAATGAGCTGGTTTCAAAAACTTTTTGCAGCAGAACGCTTCCTAGAGGACACGTAACAACTTCCAGCGTATAACCAAAATTTGTTATGGAGCCTGGTGAGGGGCCTTTTAACATTCAGTAAAAAATTCAGGTCTTATATGAGTAAAATTCGATAATTCCAACCACCAGATAGATCTTGAGTGCACTCTGGGCCGCTATCTTGGACATGTTCGAAAAGCCGACGTTCGATTTCGCCTCACGCGATTGGATTAGATTGGCCTAGGCCGCGATATCGGCGCAGCCTGGACAATCGCGCGAGGCGAAATCGAATGTTGGCTTTTCAAACGTGTACAAGATAGCGGCTCTGTACTCTGTTACTAGTGGAATTCAGCCAGAGCAGTCAGAAAGCAAACCCATAACTTCATGGTCAGCAGCTGAAATGCTACATCTACAGCTACATCTACATGCTACATCTACATCTAATTTGTCTGACAATTATGAGATATTTAAAGGCACAAAATATGGGGATTTCAGAGGAACACAGAAAGGACAACACAATGTCGTAGCATTTTTCATTACTTTATCTCAAGAGCTGCCCTCTGTACTGAAACAACCTTCTCAAGCTGTTAAATATACGGCACAGATCAAGCTTTCTCTGGCAGGTGGCAGCTAATGCAGGCGAATAGGTCACAGAGTACATACGAGAGAGGCTACAGCAGCAGCAACAGAACCGCCACCCGGTGTTGGTGTCCTGGCTGCGACTACGTGGATGAACTGGCACAAGGTTTTCTGTGCCAATGGCCCCAGCCTGTCATCAGGCAGCATGTATTCAATGATGCGCTCCGACGGATTGAATGGGCCAAGTGAATTGAGCCCAAGCCGGTTGATGGCCTGCACAATGAACAGAATGTAGAGCTGGTGTTAAGAACCACAACCGTTTCACCACCAAAAGTGTGCAATAATTGTAGCTGCACACAAGAACAGTGTTAAAACTGTACTGCCAGCTCATCACTTGGGCCAGCAGTAGTGTTACTCAAGCCGCATGCACTGGATCGCCTAAAAGCCTAAACTTTCTTCTCCCATCTCCCTTTGCTTCTCACTCTACACTGCATGATATATACACAATGCCTTGAATAAACAGTGCAAGCTTTTTCTCTCTTATTCCGCTGCTCATTCTTCACTCTCCTATCTATCTCTCTTCTTGCCAGGAGTCCCAGCTGCTTATAAAAATAAACTATTAGTGGCATGCAGAAAATTGCTTTGCCTGATGTGTACGCTCAATAAAAGAAGATCCAATACTCATTATGAGGTTTTTGAGCTTATATTTCATTAGACACTGACACAAACCTAAGTGCCATCTGATTAATAGAATGGTCCATAGATCATTTGTAAATGATGAAAGGGGAAAATTGGCATCCACCCGACTGTAGCACAAAGCTACAAAGGTAACCCCTACTTGTTTCTCAGGAGGAGATGTTTGCAGTTGTAAAGAAATTTATCCTGGTCTGAGGATCGAATTCAGGATCGTGCCAGTTTTCCCTTTCCTGAATCTTCCTCCTCACTGTGGACTTCTACAAAACTGATTTGCAATATTCAAGGCCATCTTTATCAACAAATAATAGTTGCTCTTCTTTGTGGTCTAATTTTCTCCAGTATTTCTCCTTGTGGCTTACACTGTCCCACTACTGAGGCTTCGCCATAAAAAAAACTGTTAACTGTCCTATCTCATTACATTATTGCTGCTGTTGTGGCACTAAGCATTTACGTGTGACCAAGGAAAAAAATGCAGAGAAGCATGAAGCACAGCATGATTAGTCTGCTTCACCCTCCACACACGCTTCCAACTACTTTGGAATAACAAGTTCAGCACACGACAACTGCTGCAGTGCTCCAATATCTCACTGCAGCTACATTCCTGTTGTCGTAACAGTGTAGATTATAATTGTGCTTATTTGTACAATAGGGAGCACCAGTTGCTACAATGTAAGTTCATAAAGACTTGGTCACAAATACACTCGGATGGTCTGTGTTTTATGGTGTATGTTTTATGCTCTGTGCTGTACCTACTTCTCTATGTGCGTGCTGTTATAGCGTGCCATGTGCCATCCTTCATTTTTCTTATTATTTTTTTTTATTTAGACAGAGGATTGCACAGATTAAGAAAAAGTTATGAGCTCATCCTAATACATTTTCTCAAAATTAATCAGACATATCTAACCACAAGGATTATAAAGTCAAAGTTCACAAAATTTCTATGCTATAGAAGCAGTATAGCAGTTATATCAGAACAATCACAAGTGCTTGTGAAAACTAAGAGCACAAGCCAGGTATACTTTGCAGTGCATGTCAAGATGAATGCAAGCACGTATGTATTGCTCTCATTAGATTATAGAGACAGCTGCTCACCAGGTGGACCTTCTGGTCCTCTTCGAGAACAAAAAGGTTCTCCTTCTTCATGTAGAATTCGGCTGCTGCCAATATGGCCTTTAGAGGAACGACGCCCACTATTTGCGAGCCTGTGACTGCTAGCTTTAATGACTTTGCGATTCTTGCGATCTGAAAAAGAGTGCAAAGAAATCATGACACAACAAGACAAGTCATATTGTAGGATAACAGTGCTCACAGACATAGGCTTGCCACAAACCTGCCTCGCACCACCTAGTCTTCATAAGATTAAGGTGACCTTCAAAAAAGAACAGGTAACTTTGAACAGCTGCTGCACAATGTGCGTGCACAGGTTCAATATTTTCATTGTGAGTGAACGCCAGGACAATACATGTCTCAAAAACAATACAAAGATGGGAGTTGAGGACAGCAAAATTTTTCATCCTAAAGTTCCATCTTATAGCAGGCACTGAACGTAAAGACATCACGGTCATGTTTGACTTCAAGCTAGCTATACCTAGCCCATTGTCTGTATGTTTTTGAGAAGACCAGGCAGCACTTAAAGGCTCATGCAATTAAGCACAACAAATTGTGAGTGAAAGAGCCTAATTCCTCCAGCCATGATTCTAGAAAGCACTGCTGTTTGGGAGATTTGCTGGTTTTGCAGCTAGCCAGTATGAAGCAAACAGCATCCAGAGGAGGCATTGTTGTAGGGAAAGTATCCCTGCCATGAGGGTTATGGTACACCAATAAATAACCCTGTACATGCCTAAGCACAGAGAATTTATGATGACGCTAGCACACTTGCAAATTAGAGTCCACAAATTAAAGCTTGCAGTGTGTCACGACACGTTCATCTTATGTTACAACCGCTGGAAGATGCAACAGTGGCTCTTACCTCCTCATACACAACATGAACTGGTGTTATGTCATGGTCCAGGACATTCACTGACACTTGTGCAATGTTGTTCTCTTCGAGCCACCAGCCTACAGCTTGTGTACTTTTGAGAAGACCAGGCTGCAAGGAAAAGTGGTATGTTTGGTCACATGAGTCTGGAAGCGATGAACAAATTTTGAAAAGAAAGAAAACTAAGTTTTGGGAGCTGTGCCATTACTAGGAAGTCCTTACAACGCTTTCATGCAATGGTGCCAAGTTAACATGCTTGCCGAGATGCCAAATGTCTCCTTACCATTTCTCTGTTTCAAAACTGGCCCTAACCACGGTGCACTGACAGCATAGTTACAGTATTCCTATATCAACAACTCATATGACAGCGCTTCTTGCAGATCCCACGCACTGTGGGTTTTCAAGAGTGCTGTATCCACAGCATCACGGAGGCCTAAAGTTGCCATTTCTTGAGCCAATCAATCGTCAGCGCACCCTCCCCTCCCAGTGTGACACCACCACTTGCACCAAAACCTCTCCCTCTCCTCATCGCCCACTCTCTCCTCTCCACAGCATCTGAACCCATTGAACAGCACAAATAAATATTCATGCTAAATTTAACGTCTTCAGTAATGCTGTCCGACCACCATCCACACCATCAAAATCCAATCCAACTCCAAAAACAAACCTATGCTTTTAAAATTGTGTATAGATTACTAGCTATCAGTTTTCTTACCTGTCCCTTGCCCCTTCCTTCCTCTCGTATGTCGAGTGCAATGCGATGTGCCTGCTCTTTGGTAGAGAGGATGTTGATGTTGTATGCAATGAGAAACTTGCGAGCCCCTGACATGGTGGCTCCCCACTGCGGCACAAACTCTGCCGGTCCATAGTCGGGTCTCCATTCAGGCTTTAGGATCTGTGTAAGCATAGAACTCAACAGTTGCTGCATGCCACATACAAAAGTTGCCTTATTTTCATTAAGAAAGAACTCTGAAACGACTCATGTTTTCAAAACAAAGCAGTGATGAGATGTGAGAACAGATCTTTCCTGGAAAACACTAAGCAATATCTTCTAGTAGAAGGACATTGTCAAGTTGGCAGGACTGTATTTAGCATTAAAAAATCTACATCTGTGATACTGAGGTGCACCAGGACATTGGTACACAAATATTTTTGTTTTATGCCTGCATGAGAATGTGGTAACTGGAAAAAGAACTGAACCCTCATTCTATGGAACAGCAGTCTATAGCCCCTAAGCCAAATTAATGGGTGGTTGTCAAGTCATTTAAAGTTTAAGAGCACTTATTTTAGGTTATTTTGGCATTCAAATAAGTATTTGCTCCTTATGGCTTCAATAACATGTTGCACACAGTAAAAGAGTAAAATGACCTTGCCTACTTGTTTCAAAGAGTGCTGCGAGTGTGTGTGAACCAAGAGCAATTACAAAATGCACTAGATGTGCCGAGATAGCTGCATTTCAAATAATGTTGCTACTAAATTCTGCAGCTGACGCTCCTGCATGTTTTGTTATGAAACAGCTGCTAAGGGCTTTAGTGTCTCAGCTATGATGCTGAACATGCAAACTGTGACTGTCTACATATGTGACATGGGTGATCATGGTTGGCATGCTCAGAGCTTGATTCTGATGAAACACATTACACTTTTCTTAATTTGAGTTTTTGGCTTTGCTGAGTGAAGTCATCTGCAATAGTAACAGCAATCTCTAATGCTTACTTTTTCAAAGGCCCTTCAAAATCCACAAAATATGTTTCACTAACTTAACCTAGCCAATGCCAAAGGCAAAAACGTAGATCACAAATGTCTGATGCACTGACGGAAAGTCACAAAAGACCATATTTTGTAATGACACATATTATTTGTCATTTTTTTTCACCTTTCTTCATTGACTTGGGTGCCACTGCAGTGCATAGTTATCAGCCGGATTGGCCTCATGGCGTAATGAATATTGATCCGAATGATTTAAAACAAAATGAATCATCACAAAATGCCACTCGAGCTATGTAAATCGAACATTTCACAAAAGGAATGCGACATATTCAGAGAAAACTAGAGTCCGTATGCTAGCAGCCTATTAATTTGTGAAATTTCAATAGCAACCATTTGCACTAAAAGGATCCCTCACCAGGTATTGCATTGGAAGTCATAATCACAGTCCAGGGAGCTTTCAACCATCAAAAATTGTTCAGTAATAGTGGCAGCTAAACCCAATTAAGAGTCATGAGGCAATGTTGTGTCAAGGCTGATTACCCTTCCTGCAGCAGAAGCTCTCTTTACCATTTCTTCGGCCAGCATCTCCAAGTGATATTCCTTCCTTGCCTTCTTCCATGTGACATTTACTTCACTTCCCCCTCCCCCAATTCTTTTTTCTCTCTCCCTACCCTACACTGTGGGTTCAACATCTTGAAGCTGCGCAGTGGACTATAAGGGACGCTGTAGTAGAATGCCCTGGGTTAATTTCGACCATGTGAAACGCACAACCCAGCATACCCAGCAGGGCAATGCCATAGCCACTAAGCCACTGCGGTGGGCACAATCTTTTTATTTTGTCGTGCTGAGAATTTCTGGTGGTTGTCTTGCACACTCTGTGTTTCATGGTAATCCCCATGTAGTTTGTTACTGCCGGCCATTCGTGTACTGCAGGTTAGACCTGAGACATGTAAGCGAATGTTGTGACATCGCATCTGCTGGCAAGGAAGCTAACTACTCTGAAAATAACAGTATGCCTACACTATTGTTTGCATTTGCATAGTGTTTGCGTTTGCATAGTGTACCTTGGTGTACTATTTCGCAGACTATATCACTATATTTGACACACTATATGCTTGTTTGCTTGCAGAGCACAAGCATGCTGAGGAACCCTTTACATTGGTGCTAGTCTGTGATTTCACAGACCTTCCTCAAAGCTCTTCTTTGTATTTTTGTCTGTGGCATGTGGTTTCCCATGTCACTGTTTGCTCAGGTTGGAAACATCAACAACATATTTATTTGGTATGCGACAGAGAAGTCTATTACCTTTTCGCAGAGTCCTTCATATTCGCCTGAACGAATTTGTGGCACACTACGCCTGTAGTCCTGCTGTGCTGCAAAGCCATAGAGGTAAACTGCAAGAAAAGAAGTGGCAGCTAATATAGTTACTTTTCTGGGCAAAGTGGTCCCGCACAATAAATCAGCGTAAGTGATACATACCAGGCACATTCAGTTCTGCTGAAAGCTTCTCTCCAAACTTTCTGGCACAATAGACACATTCCTCCATCTCAACGCCTTGAACAGGAATAAATGGGCACACATCTAGTGCTCCAAGCCTGGCATGCTCTCCTGTGTAAGCACAATAAAAGTAAACTAGCTTAACACTTGTAACACATGCTGGCCAAGTAACATAACATACTGTGCAGGCTATAGTGAAAAGGTACTCCAGCTGAAACACCCAATGCTAGAATCAAAGGTGATTTAACATATTGACCCCACAAGACAAGGAGGAATAAAGTCTTGCCAAAGAGCAACTGTAATTGCCTTGCTGCACTTAAACAATGGTACATTAAACACAAAGATGTATATTTATATTTGAAAATAATGCTTCAGTGTTGACTACATCGCAACACAGATACACGGTACAAATTGCTGATATAAGATTTAAAGACATACAATATGTGGCTTTATAATGCAATGAGTGTCTTGAAGGATTTCACCCGGCTACGCTTTCGCATATGCTATGGGAGTGCCCAGCACAGTACGCACAGACTAACACCACGACTCTCTCGTCGAGGTTGCATGAGGCTCTGCGGAGCTCCACCCTCGACGACCAAACCTGGGCGACCCAGCACGCCCGCGAGGCGGCGGCGAGGCAAGCCCTCGACGTCCCTTCGTGGGAGGCGTAGGCCCGGCCATCATAAAGTGCTGGTTCTGCAATAAAAGTTTATTCCTCCTCCCCTCTTGAAGGATGAGCACAGTCACCCCGATAAAGACTATGACAAACTGGCCCTTTTACATGGGCTACAAGCCATATTGGTCAGCACTGCAATTTTGTGTGAGCATTGGCAAGAAATTGCTACAGTGTTGTGCAAGTGAAGCAGTAGTTACAATGAAGATTATTTACAAAGTATAGTTACAAAAGAAATTGCAGCTCTGACTACTATATTGGGTATGCAAGGTATTTGAGGCCACAGCTTTGAATTACCATAGACATAATATTCCTATTATATCAGTCTAGGCATTCAACTTTGTCTTCAGCCACCCCCTTGTGACCTATCCAGAACATTTTCTTCATGATATCGGCCTCTAATTTGATGCACAGGATAAAGCTGTACACTGTCCTAATCACCTCATACGCTGACTACAGTGGACTGAGATCACGACCTTCTTAAATGTTGCCAAATCCTTTATTTATTGGGTGAGAATAGTTTATAGCTAATTGTCATATTTGACAAAGAGAAATAAGCACTGCCAGTGGTCATATGCCATTTCTGGTGGTTGAGTTTTTCCAGCAGCTGAACACCATGATGAGTGAGAACCCTGAAATGCCAATTATAACAATTGTGGAGTAGCTTCAAGTGGTAGAGTGAACAGCCAAGATTTCTGAGCACAATGTCATTAGGCACTACTCCTAAGTAATGCATCGTCTTGTTCCCACAGGGCCTATGCGTCCCAAAAGTGGCTCGCTGTAAGTTTATGCCCCCCCCTCAATGTGACATCCTCGTTCCCAATACAAATTTGCTACGCTACTTTGTGTGGGGAACGTCACTGAGACAAAGTATAACAAAGACCCAAAAAATGCTGGAAACCCACTAAAGACAGCTCTTGTGGAACCACTGCCCAACATCAACATGAATTATCTGATCCGAGAAAGCAGCCCTTATCAGAGCCAAATTCACTCAGTAATTGAGACTATTTATGGTTTTATTCAGCAGTCTTACAAAACAACAGTGAAAGAAACAACAGAGAAAATTTAGAATGAATATTTCAGTTCTTGTCTGAAATATTGTTGCCATACGTGAAGTCATCCGAAATCAAATACCTTGCGCACCTGGCAGCAGGCAACTCATGCAAGAGGAGAAGTTCACCGTCCTAGGCCTTTGTTGGGTCAATCTTTGTTTTAAAGTTAATCATAAATTCCGCATATATTCCCAAAACTAGTCTGGCATGTAAATCAGTGGACATCTCAGGTACTTTACCTTTATGCTTTGTCATATCAATGCGTTTGTAGGCAACCCTAGCAGCATTGAGTGCTCCCTGGATGACTGCATCAGGTGAGCCCACAAATGTGTACACAGTTCGGTTGGTTGAAGAACCTGGATCGACACCCAGTAAAGACACGCCTTGCGTCGACTTGATGGCTTTTGTTATCTCGTCAATAACCTGGAATTAAGTTGACAAAAGGGGTGATACAGTCAGCGGTTTGTCACCATTTGACTACGCTTAAGAACAGCACAACAGCACTCAATCTTCTTGTGCACCAGCGTGAAACATTAAGAATCCATTATCTCTCATTTCCAATTTAATTATCAAGTGAACCAGCAAAATTATTGCCATTGCTATAGTTTTTCACTGCAACAGCAGTTAAAATCTCGAAACTGGGTTAGCCTTCTTCATCTGTATTTTTCGTTACACCGTTGTCATCTATAGTGTCATCATAATCATCAGGTCACCATCTCATTCTCAGCATCGACCTGACCATATGGCAAAAGAAAAACAATAAAGCCTGCTGCTGGCACTGCGAGTCAAACTCGTGCCTCTGTGGCAATGTGGAGTTGTGAACTGGATGTGCTTATGGCTGCGCTATCAAGCACCTTTGGATCTTAGCAATTTCTGCAAAGTTCAGTGCGCTACGCAGACTATGACAGTGGCAACGTCTGTGCGTACATTTCAGGAGCCACAGCAGGCAATAACGTAGCGGGTGAAGATAACATGCCCATTGCAAAGTTGTCCTTGTGAATGTGACAATGTCCTGTTGTGAGAGCCTCCTGCCATTGTGGTAAATGAGTCCGGAGCTGTAGATATCGCTGAACTCTGTTGATCCCTTTTTACTATAATATTTAGGAACGGCTCTACAGCATAAGCAATAAAGAACAGCGACAATGTCACATGCTGTGCAATTGCCTATAAAATATTGGTGCAAGTGTGCTCTGTTACTTTTGCACATGGATATGCACTTGGTAAAGCTAAAACACACATGCTGCACACAAGAAACAAGTCACCAGAAATTACACTTTTGGTCTAATCGATGCACTGTTGTAACTTTAAGACTACCAGCCTATTCCTTCAGGTATGTGCTTATGGTTCAATATGGCCGGGTTTTTCTCCGTCGGCTCTGTCCCTTGCTATATATGTTGGGTTGCTGCTTTAAGTGTTCACCCACACTTTGCCCAGTCACTTATCCACTCAATCTTTTGTTAGCTTCATGGTATTCATGCGGTACACCTTCATGGATGGTATTTCACCCTTTCTTCTTAGGCTGACCTTCCTTTCTTTTGCCACCAGTATCAATTGTCAGTTATTGTTCCTATGCTGCCTTGTTGCTGCACATCATACATCAATGCAAATTAAACTATAGTCGACTCTATTGAACCTTGTCTTCTTACTGTCGCTATACAAACTCATGTCAGGAGTTCAATTTTGGCTACTTGAGTCTTCTAGATATTGGAGTTCCTTTGTTCCATGAATGTATTGTGCTTCGTTACCAGTGCCTGTAAACTTTGCCTAGCTTACAGTGTTGCTGGTAGTTGCAAAAAAGGTTCATGAAGCACATATCCTATCATCTCTGCGATCCTGCCTGGATTAGATTGTCCACTTTGTTTTCAACATAGCCTTGACCATGGTGGCCTTGTCTCTCTCTCTCTCTCTCTGCTGTCGAGCGAGGATACCGATATTCCGTTGCCCTTAATTTATTTTCACGATGCTGCAGTTCTTCGCACATGGAGCCTTTCAGAACGACAATCCACAGATTGCGCGCCTGCACAACAAATCCCAAAGGAAGCATTAAGCTGGCTCTTTGTTGACCTAATGGCAGCAGTCAAATTCACGTATAAGCTAGAAACCTGCATGGTCAACTTTTCACTGCAGTGCTCTTGAATACTTTTATTCAGCAAATGCACACTCGTAAACGGGTCTTTTGGCCGACCTCTTCTTCTATCTCTTCTTTAAGAGCTCCGCACTGCTCCAAATTTCTTGAGAGCACTGTAGAGATGTATCGGTTTGACATGAAACGTGTTGATCGACCTATATAATTTTGGCACTGAGCTAGATTAAGCATATCTACACATGTTTAGCAATTTTCAAAAGTAAATTGTAGGGCACGCGAACAAATAAAGTTAATCACGTAGGGAGAAATCTACTTGAGTTTCAAATGAATTTCGAAAAGCCGCGGTTTCGACCCGGTAGGGTATACGCGAAAGCATGCATATAAACCGCACCTGCGCACAAACGTTTACCACGCGAGGTGCTGAGCATACCTGAAGCACCGTAGTCGCGCGAGGATGTGGCCAGTTACTTAACCATACATCGTGTGTGTGCAAAATCACCGAGCCAACGCAACTTCACGGGCCAGCGATGCGCAAACCGAGTGAAACCGACCACACCTTTGGAAATTTAGGAGCACCCACCTCTTGGTCCTGGCCCTCAGAAAAGTTGGGCACGCATTCCACGATCTTTGTACGCATGTTGGAGCAGTGCTAATTGGAAACGATGCAGGCTCTTCGGTGGCTGGAAGGAGTGCTACACATAGAAGTGGTTGTTACGCTTATCGTCTGCTAGTGAACCTTGTCACAGGTAGTAGCGGCAGCGGCGCCGCCTGGGTTGTAACACACGCGAAGCGTCAAGCGACGACAGCGCCGTCCAGGCATTGGCGCCGTAGATCAATCGTGGCTTGGTTGGCTGGTTTTTATTATTTTTTTTAAAATTACATTTAAACTGGGCTGGTGGAATGGGTCCTAGTCGGGCGTTGCGCCTGTCAACCCACGCCACAACGAAGTTACTTAGCTGTGCAGATGACAGTGGTGCATACCAATGATTCTCCGAGCACGGCATCGTGCACAGATTTTTTTCAGATGTATGTCACTTTATTATTTTGCTTTTCTTTCTTTTTCTCTGTCTCTCAAGAGATAGGCTGCTTACGGTTGCTTTCTAGTAAAAGTGGCAAAAGTGACACTGAGCATCTTCCGAAAGCCATTAGCAAATTGTGGGAGGTGATAACAGGCCCGTCCCTGGCCGGTTCTCCGGCGCCAGAGTTCTTATCAGCCCTTGAATGCCCCCTCGGGCAACCACCGCGCTGTTAGCACAGCAGTGCCGCTGGAAGGTGAAAACATCGTACGGACCTACTAAAGGCGCCGGTGACGTCCGCTCTATTGGCCCGAAGCAGCCGCGCGCAGGTGCGTCGCGCAGCTGTTTCGCCACCATCCAGACTCGGAACGTGGGGCAGCGCTCATCGAGCTTTGCGAAAATGCCACATCTGCCGACCCATTTGAAGGCGGCTTCCACGAGAAGCCCTTTGCGCGTGGCTGCTCCGCAATGATCTCTGCCATGTTCTGTATTCTCATGCTGCAAACAAGCGCGCTTTCTTTGAAACCCAACTTATGTCCTTAATGTACGAGAAAACGCCGACTGCCCCGCGGCGAATGCTCTGTGCCCACTATAAATAAAACATACTTTTATTCCGAGCAAGCCTAGGTGGGCGGCCTCCTTATTCCAGGTAGCCGCGGGCAATGGGTAACCTCCCAAAACAAACAGGCCGAAATTGCACGATTATGCCGGGAGAGCACAATGCACACCATGGCACATACACGTGTCATTATCTAGCGCAGCCGGCAGCCATTATCATATATGCGGGGTAACAACCAATATACAACAAAATATTTTGTTGTTCAAAATGTACAATTACTCCGAGCCTTGATGACGACGCATGCACGAGCGACATTTCTCGAATTTGTTGGAACTGCATGCACAGTTTTGCAGTGCCAGTCCTGCACAGTTGCCTTGTCCATTGTGCTGGCCAAAGTTTGCTACTTAAGCAGTTTTATTTTAGCCACTGTACTCGTGCAGCATTAGCATGGTGGTGCATGTTACCAGAAAACTGCAGTTCTGCGAAAAGCTGCGATAGTGCTTAAAGGGTGTTCACATTAGGTACACCAGCTTTACACATGTGTATAGCTCATTGAAAAGAAACAACAAATATCCCACAAAAGACAGTTTAATAGCATCATTCAGCAAACATACTCAATCTGTCCACAGTCTATAAGAACATCTCCGGGACAAAGCATACATCACTAGACAATACACTACATAACAGTTTACAAGCACTAATGCTATGTGCCCAAATAATGGCATAATATGAACGTCTAGCGAGCATGCCCTACACACAATAAACAAGTGTACAGAACAAAACCAGTGCATAATTTATACAAAATGAGTTTGCCGTATACGTAACACCGAGTTCCCCATGATGACTATGGCATGTACCACCAAACACCACCAATCATACATGTAAATTTTCCGAGCAGTGCCAAGCATGTAGAAGACCTTCGACAACACACGAGAAGCCTTCAAGTGGTGGTTTCAGTGCCATTTCCGATGGCAAATCTGAAAAATGCAACCAAATTCGGAATTCCGTCAAATGATGCGCTTCCTTTTCCCATTTACCTGATAAGAGAGCGTAGCCACGACTTTACTATCGACATGAAACCATGGACAAGAATAAAATTTACTGCCTGGGCAGCTTTCAAAGCAGGAATAGAAGGCATTACAGTCAACTGCGATTCCAAGTTGTTCCTTAGCCAAAGCACGGTGGTGCTACCTCTTCCAACCTGATAATGTTTTATTACCGGAAAGATAACAGCTGCTGGGTCATGACCTTGCATCTCCAAACAACAATGCGATTGGAGATTCAGCCGTAGGAAAATTTGAAACAAAACTAGTATGCAGAGTGCTACCAGAGGCAAAATCGAGACTGCATGAAAATAAATCGTGAAGTGGTAAGTAACCACTATGGTAAAGGTACTATCCACTGGTCTACTGCTTTTTAAATGCCCATGTATGCACCTGATAAACATGGTTGCTTCGAAGATGCGGTCCCTATTCAGTTGCATATAGCAAAGGAACAGTGATCAAAACGGGGGGCCAGTATAATGTAACAATTCTATTCCGACGCTATACCTTTTTTACACTGTCAAGTGGTTGGAGCAGTGTTCCATGCACATTATCAAAGATAAACTGGTCATGAACAGTGGATGATAAGGAAGAAATAGAATCGAGCAACAGGAATCCTACATTATATTGCCCCACTACTGCTTCTTTATTCAAAATGCGGACTTACACAAACTATTCCACATACATATAGCCTACCCTTCAGTGCAGGGTACATAAGCAACATTGCACTCTTTACTAGATACCATTATAATTGTTCCCACCATGCATGCTCTGTTTATCAAACACCTGCTGTGCAAAATGCAAAGTAACACAGCAAACATCTATGCTCATGAGAGGTCATCAGAAAGCTTGATGTAATGCACACCATTGCATCAGTTGATGAAGTAGTTCATTAAAGACATCCCATGCACCATTAATCAACCTACGACCTAAGCATTCAGTTACAAAAATGCAATGTGCATATGGTCCTCGCATAACACCAAGCAATCCTGGATTAAGAAAAAACTATGTTGTCTGCCATTAGTCCACCTGCCTAGATGGCGACATGTAATCAATTCCATCCAGCTCCCAGGTCTAAATATGAGGCTACAGAGTAGTTTTCATGCACAGCTATGTGCCTCCAGCATCACATAAATGAAAACTGCATTTTTTCAGTAGCAAAGATTTTCAGGATTGAAGAAGTGGCACACGATGAAGCATATATAGACTGAAAATAGGTGACACCGCTAACATGTAGTTTAGCCACCTCTCTCAACTTGTCTCTTGCTTACAGTTAGATGCAACAAGGCCTGACAGAGTACCTATCTGGCAGGAAGCATCTTTATAATGCTGGCATAGTAGCACATACAGAAACAAGCAATCCCAAAAGTCAAACAGGCTGACAGAAACTAACAGTTTGAAGGGGACACACTTGATTACCCAAAGTTTCCAGCACACTATAAGCAAGTTCAAATACTTCACACTGAAAGAAATAATCATCTCTAGCATGCATCCAATGCGCATGCTCAAGCACATTATTCCACTGTGTGCCCATAGCATGGTTTCTGGAGGTACACAAGCTAGCACAACGAAGTTTCAGATAACCACACTGCGTGCACTCGTAGCCAACACGGTCCTAGCCCACACGGTGTCCAACATTCCTGCAGTACAAACAAGCACAATGTCTGTCAAAACTTTTTCTGAAGCAGAAAGCACAGATGCAACAAACTTTTTGCGACTTACTATAACAAATACACAAGGTCAATTATAGCTTAAGCGATGCAGACACATAAAGGCTCTGTTGCAAAGCTAAGGCTACCTTCGTGCATTCTTCTATTGCATAAATGGGAAGCTTTTAGCTTAGGATGCTGCGACACTGCATATAAACACGCACACACCACTCTTTGCAGTTTAATTATCTGTAACCTACTTTATGCCAATTAGGAGTGCTGATAATCACATGCACACTTCAGCACAACTGTGGAGAAATGATGGTGCTTCCTAGAGAGAAAGATTTGCATTGACGGAAGTTGTCCGAGCTCATTGGTTTGCAACCATCTTGGCATACACATTTGGTCAAGATGTATGCTATGGTCTTCGGCCAAGAGGTGCAACAAATGCAAGATGGGAAAGTAGACACATGGCTGTCCAGTTTCCTTTGTATAGTGTTGCACCTCTTCACTCGGGCTGTACACAGTTGCTGGAAAGATGTGCATCCATGTTTGTTTTACAAACAACTCCTGATAACCATTATTCGCTCTCCTGTTGTACAGTGCCTTCATCCTTTCACTGTTTGGACACAACTGCATTATCAACCAAACAGATATAGATTTCATAATTTTCCGAGACAATTTCCACAGCCATATTAGCTTCTTTTAAGGGGCGCCTGCCAACAAGACATTAAGAATACAATTTGAATTTTCTTGAGTGTTAAAGCTGATGCGAAACACACAAAAAGAAGAGGTGCAGACCACAAACCAGACATTGACAACAAACACTTTGACCCTATTAATATTTACCCAGCATCCTTGCAGTTCCCTGCATCCACACATGTGCCCGAGATAAAACCAACGCTCCCTAAACCACACAAACTAAAGAAAATTCAATTTCTTGGAACAGGTATTTCTAACCACTGAAATACTATGTTATATCGGGAGTCCACACTAAAAAAAATCTGTAATTTCATTCTCACCCCCTTATTAGCTAAGAAATTAAAACATGTGTCAGTTTGCATTTAGTTGAAACCAATGGTGTACAAGCCGGCAACCGCATAGTATTCATTAATTCCTCGCTTTAATGGTTACTTCACCCACTTGGTAGTCAGGAAAATTTAGCACAATTGACAAGGATAAAAAAATCAGTCTTGCCAGCTCTATCCATTCACAATATTGCACGCAACAAAAGAAGCAGAATCGTAAACAGCATTAGGAATGGACATTTCAAGGGCTTGAAGAAACAGAGGCTCATACGAAGTCTTAGGTAGCCATACCGTGCAGTTGTGTACCGTGCGGCCTCTTCAAAAAAGGCCTGAATAGGCACGGACTGCACTTGCTAGTGAATGGCTAGTAACCTTTAAATATCTCTTTCACTGACCAACACCTTGTTGAGAAAGAAACCTTGTTCACACTGACATTGTGCATTACCGTCTGTCTTGCCTAATAACATGTTCAACATCTGTACCTGCCCACTTTGTCCAGTGCCAATGAGAAAGGGGGAAAGAGAAAGGGAAAGAAATGCTGTGCGACACAAATGGAGTCTTCAAAAAGGGGCGAACTCTGCTGGCCAAGCAGCCTATACACTACCTCACCAACATCACGCGCACCAATGCCGAGAATGCTACCGGTTCCATCGACCAATTAGGACAGAGAACTAGAAGGCCTGGTCTCGTCTGCCACTAATCCCCTTGTACCCAAAACTGTCTTAATGGACTGGTCGCAGAAGAACCAGCAGCCCAGGATGCCTCAGCCTTCCTCCTTTCCCCGAGCCACCGAGCCGGTTGCCCTTCGCAATTGGCTCGAATCGTCACCCATCACCTTCGTTTTCTGAACTGCAGCGTGTTTACGAAGTCAGAGTATAGTCTCCTCGAAAATGAATGACTAGGGGCATGTGAATAGCAATTTCTGAGACTGAATTAAATACAAATAGAATAATACCACAAAAAAATCGAATTGAATATTGAATAGTTTTCTAATAATGAACAGCTGTTATGACAATATAAAATGATGTTCACATCCTAGTAGTCCTAAATTTATCAAGTTTCTGTCATTACATAGTACATTGTGAAGCGTTGTTTATTGTAAGCACAAATGGACCATTAGAAGCAAACAGTAGTTTGCTCACATGCACAGGACTCTTGAGAGAATGAGAACGATCGTTGTACAGCCTGTAAAGTATGGATACCTAAGCGACGTAACCTGCTTCATTACACAAGTTCTCATGTTTTATGTCTGTACTATACCCTGCTGGGGTGAAAATTTACTGTAGCCATGCTTCAATTTGATGTTTAATTGGGTGCAGCTGGCGTTTTGAAATATTTGAAGAGTATTGAAAAATATTTACATTTATGAATACCAACTGTTCCGATTTGCAGACTGCATCAAATAGGGCACTATTCGATTTGTTATTCAAAATGTTTGAACGTTCACATGCCCCCTATATACGACGAGTATGTAACAATACAAACAAGACAGAGGTTCACAAGAAGATAAAGACAAGGTAATCAATCATGGTTGAACAAGGGATATAGCTGGAGCCAACGTTCTGACAAGGGAACTTTTCTTGCTCAGAGCCAGGTTACAAAACAGGGGCCTCAATATCAAATGCACGTCACGAAGTGGGTTACAGGATGCGATCTCCACGAAAAATTTTAGCACCAAGAAGGTTTGCAAAGGTTTCTGGGTCACTGTGGTTCAAAACTGCATTAAAGTGACGCTCCTGACAAGTAAGTTCGCGTAGGAAAAGGCCATCAAACTAGTTTTACTGAGCAAGAAATAAGAGAAGAAATGAAATGAGAGAAAAATTTCAATATTTTCCTATAACATTAGTGAGCAACATGAAATGACTAGGATGACGATGCTTCAGCTGTATGCTGCCATGTAACGAACTTCCTTGGCATGCGCTCTGCATCACAATGACATGGTTTCGCAACATTTCAAAATCCTCTGCTACAGCGCAGTTAAAAGCACTTTGCCCCGAAGCCACTGAGAAACAACAACAGAAGGTTAGAGAAGGCAGGCTGGTTTCTACAATGTTGCACAAATTCAAGAGTGCAGCAGCATACTTTTGCAGTCACTGGTATTTTGCCAGGATTGCTGCAGTGCTAAAAAGTGAACTGTACATATGCCAAGTAAAAATACCACAACAAATAAAAATCTACAGTCACACACAAAAAAAAAAGAAGCACGCGTACATAAAAACATTCAGGGGTCACACTGTTATTTACAGCACTGGACTAAAGTGCCTTTTCTGAGCACAAAATTTGTTGCAACAGGCTGTCAGAAGGCTGATGGCAATACAACATGCACTGGTTTTCAGGTGTGCAGGCATACAGAACTCGTAAACTACCCAATGAAGTGCACAATCAGTTGTCGCAACTTATCGAGTATGTAGAAAGAAACTAACATTAGGAATGTGCTGCGTGTATGCAAATACAAAGCAAGTCATCTGCGAGCACTCTACAGTTCAGATGTGCACACCCTGCTATGTTCGGTAGACCACACCTTGAGTTTTTTTAAAAAGCAGAATGCTTAAACACGAAGTTGGGGAAGAGAGGTGGAAGGGAGAAAGTGAAAATGAGGTCAACTTTAGCTCAATTTGTTTTAAAAGCATGCCTCCTTACATACTTAAAATACTGCAGCAACAATGCCAGAGCTTGCACCGACCCGAGACAAAAAGGGTTTATGGGGAAGCATAGGTATACCATACTATGACCTTCTGGGAGAAAAACAGCTTGTCATCACATTGCTTAGCACGGAAAATAAAACAGAACACACAGACATTAGTGCTGCCTTTCACAATTTATCCGCAGGGGCCTTAGATAATGCCGCTCAACTGGTTGGTACAATATATACAACTAACCCTCACCGAACGCCTTTTGGCAGCACTATGCAAAGCTGCAGGATTTTCTTTCTCATTTCTGTTGTCTGTCCCCATCCAATCGCACTGCAAATCGTGATCATGACTCCGAACCAACTAGTCTGCCAACATCCTTTGACCAACCCCAATTACACCAGACCAGGCAACCCAGCTCACAACATCCACTTTTGAATGTGCCAGCTTTTTTTATCTGGTCATTTTCGCCATGATCTCCAGGACTATGGGGAAGCCAACTTAAATAACATTGCATAAGGGCCCTTTTGAAGAAGTAATGTACAATAGATTGCATGCGTCTATGTGCACAGGGGCGAGGGTGTGGGAAATTGTGCTGGACATGTGCTACGATGCGGAACCATCCCAATGCCACAGAAGGGGGTCACAAATTCAACAGCACAAATGTCGAGGGCCAGATTTATCTGCAAGACCATGTACATTATTTTCAGGAAGCAGGCAGCAGCTTGGCACCAAGAATGAAAAAAAAAAATTGCAAAACTATTTGTGCATGTCATAAGCTCCTTGCGAGCTCTCAGACAGGGTTTGCTTAGCCCCCTGGCGTATGTTTTACATTCTAACATCTTATGCTTTCCTTGAGACCTCAGAAACAGCTTTCCTTTGGATCACGTTTATGGTTGATCTATATACATCCAAACAGCATAGCACACACACCAATTCACAAGGTGAAAAAATATTTTTCTGCAATTAGGGAAAACTTCAGCATACGATTTCAAGTTATGCATGGTACTACTAAAAGTGCAGCAAACTGCTCACACCAACTCAAGTCTAGCATAGCCCACTACCTGCCTCTTCACACACTTTCCTTGCTCTACATATATAAGGATAGCAAAAGTGGCAGGAAAACATCAATGAAGAAGAAGAAGCGAGTATCTAGGCTTCACATAAGAGGGAAGAAAACAGGAAAAGTAGCAAACAGTGTTAAACTGTCGTATGTCGGTGTGTGTGCGTGTCATCATCAAAACTCGTTGAACCCGTATCTATGTACAGGTTAGCGAGATATACACTCGGGGTCTCTAGAAATGGCCGGACAAGGTGGAGAGGGATCTATGCCCTAAAGCTATGTCTGGTCTTCATGAATGCTGTCATAGTAACAAGCTTTCAAAGTCTTCACCTGTCAAGGAGCAGTGCTGCGCGATAGTCGGACATTGCCTTCTCCATTGCATTACGAGAACGAGAACCTTCAACACTTGCCTGCATTCTACGTTCAACACCACACTTCATGTACATCAACCGAGAGCACATGCACCCAGCAACATAGGCTCGGTTGGTATATGAACCTCTTCCACTACTGCAACGTCTTGCAGCAAAATCTCAACTTGTCCAGACTTTTGCATCAAAACCCGCAACAAGATGTGACAATAAGTCATGCTTGCATTGCCGTCAAATTTAGTATTGCACCACTAAAAACAAATTGCGAGTTACCCATTCTTTACTACTTTCACCGTCAACTTTTCTAAAAACTTGCTTTAAGAACACCATTTTTTTTTTTTGGTTTAGGAAAGTACAGGAAGATGGTGTCTGCATGATGGTGGTGTGGTGTGAAGCGGTCCCAGTGCAAGATTCACAAATGGCGAAGAAGGGACGATGATGACTGCTGTACAATCACTGCTTGCGTCGGCAGGAGCGCTTGTGTTCTTTGTGCCAATGAACTTGCTGGCATTCTACACTGCAGTACAACGTGTTCCAACAGCAGTGGTAGATTGCTTCTGCTTCACAGTTGTAGCACTGCAAAGGCAAACTCTGAGTTAGTAACGCTAAATTTGAGCAGTGAAAACACTTGTTTGAAATAATTATCTTTTTAATTGCTGAAAGTTACGGTTAATATAAGATCACAGATGTGCCATGGATGTGCTCCGATTACGTAAAAAGAGTACTGGAACAATGCATTGTTGCGATGCCACAGAATCTTAAAAAACCGGTGACAAAAGAAACTGAGAAGAGCATCTGGGCTCTGGGCGTGAGCTGGTTTCCATCATGGCCTCTGGCTGTTCTGCTCTTGTAGATATGTTGCATACAGCCCCTTTTGTCTGTTTTTATCCATAAGTAACAATGATTTTTTGCTCACGAATGAAACGGTCCCTATCAACCACTTTCAGGCATGCTACACCAATGCCTAATTCACAGCAGAAAACGTTTGCAAACACCTGTGTCACATCTAATTTGTCTGTACAAGGCAGAGAACTTGGAATATCTGCCTAAAGATTATGTGTGCTTTTCTGCAGCCTTTAATTACTTGATTTCCACCATACTTTGATTGCCACCATGACATCACAGAAACAGGCAATGGTTGTAGGCTGAATAAATCAGATTCCTTTACTCGCCAACATGACCAATAAATGCCAGCCCATGAGTAGCAGACGCCGCCGTTCGGTGAGTAGCACAGCATGAAAAACAAACACGCAATGCACAAAAAGAGGAATGACGAAAACAAAACAAAGTCGCATAACGCACTTTTGCAGTTGTGTTTAAGTGTAAGTGCAAGCACCCGTGTTATAATGCAGCCATGTTTAAAGTAAACCCTGCAGAGTTGTGAAAACCAAAAGGCATACAGAAACGGTCACATGTGTGCTGTGACCAAGACTGGTGCACGTCAACAATGTTTAACAAGTTAATAACAATTCTGGGTATCAATAGCTTCCTCAGATTTATTTAACAGCATGTGCCAGTTGTCCGCAAGCTAGGTCAAACATAAACTAGAGGAAAGCGTTAAGGAGTACTTCTTGCTGCTCTCTGCAGCTCTACTTATCTCCACTGACACAAAATGCTTTTGGAAAATTCTTGCTTGAGGAGATGCTCCCCCCCATGTCCGAGATGCTTTGCAAGTTTGTTACGAAGCGCTGCAAGGCAGTCAATTTTGTTGTGCATGCCGATGCCATCAACTACGCATCAAAATTGCCCTCTTCCTCAAGTCAAGCCGGCTTTACGAAGCAACATCTACTGCAGCCTCCAGAATAATGTGCTGTGGTTGGCATTGCTGTGCGATCTTCCTGTGCACAAGTAGAGAAGATTAAATGCTAAGCGTCGGGCAGTCATCATAAATGAGCTATCCAATGCACGGGCACCTCAAGGCCCCTGCACCATTCAAGAGCTACCACAGGACATCACGTTGGACTTTGTACTTTTGGCAACAAACACCAAAAGTGTTTTCAAATTAAAACAGCACGACAAAGATGAATGAAAGACACAAAAGCCTAACAGAAAAAGTATGAATATGTCTGCTGTCACGGTATCTTAGCGGCTATGGCATTGCATTGCCGAGCTCGAGGTTGCACGTTCAAATCCCAGCAGCGGTGGCTGCATTTCACTAGGTGTGAAATACAAGAATGTTTGTGTATTCAATTTTAGTTGCATGAAACTCCAGGTGGTCAAAATTAATCCAGAGTTCCCACTATGATGTGCCTCATAATCGGATCATGGTAGAAACACGTGACACCCCAGAATGTAATTTTTAAAATTTTTAACAAATATAGGCAGTAGGGACCTAATGTATCTAATCTTGGAGTATGTAGAAGTTGTATCAAGACCAGCAACCTAACCCCTCGAGTGATACTAGGGTTTGGAGCCTTCGAGAGAATGGCTTGCCACCAGCAAGTTGCATGTTCTTGCTTCAGACGAGGGAGGCCACTCCACTGTTATGACGGAAGACATGTTCCAATGCAAAGAAAAGGTGACAGTACAGAAGAAAAAAACTGTCCACATTCCTCTGCACTTGCACGTTAATTTCCATCTTGGTTTGTTTGCACTGTTTGTAATAATTATGAATTATCACCACCTTGCGTTGTCTGCCATTCTATACTGCAACTGCTGCAAACAATTCAAGAATTATTTGCAATTTCGTCATGATAAATAAGCTCCATAGTGTGCCGATATCCTTGTCACACGGGCACCCGCAAACTCCTTTAAACTATGTTGTCTTTATCGAATATATCTGCTACTCACTTGCAGGTGGCTACAGCTACAATGAAAACCGCACTAAAAAAATTTTAACCGGCATCATTTTCGGTTAATTATCACCACTCAGCACTGTCGGACTGCAAAGCCGGCGGTATAATTTAATTCTTGACTTGCTGGGAGTCATTTGACTACAAAATTCTGATGCTAACGCAGCATAATCATGGGCGGCATGCTTTCTTCTCGAGCGCGGCAGAACGTTCCAGCCACACCTTTTTTCGCTACAACATACGTACATTGTTTTGCAAAAAGGTCCGTTAAAAATTAAGAAACGGCTCCAACATGTCGAAATTGGCAATCTAAAGCATCAATCACCGGCGATCAATAGGCATAGTAACGAAAGAGTTAAAAAGAAACTATGTATAGATTCATTTTTCTTGCGCTAAGTACTTCACAGCTCTTCTATAGGTATAGACTGCTTCAAGAGTGACTACATATGTGAAATTTTGCATGCGAAGATAAACGCAACAGTGCCATTTGTGTCCCATGTAGCTCCCTTTGAAAGCTCGTACTGTGCCATGTGACACGGTCACAACTCCCTTGTTGTAAATCTCTATTAGGTAGTTTCATGCTGAACGGAGTTTGCAGGTGCCCACGTGACAAGGGTATAAGGTTGAAAGGGATGAAACGGCAGGAAGTAAGATTAAGACCACTTGGTAAACGCTGTGGCACAGCTGGCCAGGACACTCACCCACTGCTTCTTCTTGGTTTCCGAGATTTCCTGCCGGTGCCGCTCCTGCAGCTTCACAATCTCCTGTTCGCGGGCCTCTTTGTCCCGAGCTTTGTGCTGCTCCAGTTCTGTCCGCATGCGTTCCAGCACTCCGCTCACTTCCTTCAGCTTCTCTGCTTCACACTGTTTCTGGACCTGCATGTCACCAAGTGCAAATTGATTTTGACAAAGCTTGTTGTGCTAGGTTCATGGTATGAAGTGAAATTAAGAAAGTGCAAAAAAAAGAAGAAGAAGACATTCAGAAAACTCAACACCACAAGCACTCACTGACACCTCGATGCCTCTCAGGAAAAGGTGAAATGCAGCGGGGAAGCGATTGCATTAGTTACACATCTGTCAAATTGACAACGTCTTTCTGACAAAGGACTGGCAGAAATGTTTTCATTTTGAACGCCCCTAAAACGTTTGTGTCGCACATGTGCAGACTTTCAATTCTCATTTCACCGTTTCAGCCTTTCCAGAGAGGTGCCAGTTGTTCATCAAGTGACAACTGGGAAGTATCTGCACATTTTGCAATGCTTTCAGACATGACCGAAACTTTCAAGTGACATAGGAAAATGGCATAGGAGACCGGAACAATGATGTGAAGAAAGACATCATTGGTTTCTATTGTTTTTGTTTTTTTTTTTTCATTTTCATTTCCTTACTTTGAATGACCAACTAACCCAACCTCGACATGTCAAAAATATCAAATCAAAAGCAGAGCTTCAAACAGGACCAAGAGTAAAAAATGAAACCCTGCTTTGCCTGCAAAATGAAAACAAACACATGCTCTGGCATTATTCACTGCTAGTGAATACCTCCACACATCTCCAATCTTAAGTACTAGTGGTACCGACTGCTTGGTCAGTACTGTACAATAAATTGCAACTATGAATGGGTGAGGGTTAAGAATTTGTGCACAATGTCAATGACAGCGCAACATCAGCTAGCCCCTCTGTTTATCAGCTTGCAGTGCAATTCACTGCCAAGCAGATACGTGCTTGGCAGTGAATACGATATACGATACATGCTTGGCAGATACGATATAATGCTCTAGTGGTATCTATCATGCAGTACTGCATCCTGGTGTGGGGCACAACTGGTGCGACAAATTTGCACAAGCTAGATTTGCTGCAGAAAAGAGCCATACTGATGTACATTATACTTACTCCACAGAACTCCATTTTTCTAATTATGAAATTCTTCCTGTGTTTTGTTTTTAAAATTATAGGTTGATGTTGTATTAAAAATTTCGCTAAATTTGGCATTCATGATGCAGTTTATCCGGCAAGACAGCGAGTAAATACAAGTGTTCGTCAGACCAGACAAAGAGCTATGGTATGTACCTACCCCTAGAACTTCCCATGATGAACAATCTGTCTTACACACTACCTTCACTACTAACCATATTGAACCTACAAGATTTCGATCCTTTATGTAACCAAAACTGTCTTATCAAACGTTTTTGCCAGCTTAGTTCTTTGAAGAACTAGTACACGCCTTCCATTTTTTTTCTGTTCTTGTTCACTGCTGCTGTTCATGTTGTTGATTACTTGTACTACCATTTTGCTTGTGCTATCGTTTGCCATTTTGTTACTTTCATTCTGTATTACTTGTCACTCTATAATGCTTGTTCACTTTGCAATTCTAATGTATGACTGGCTGTCACCTTGCTGTTCTGCGAACTTGTAAGGGGTTGGGACCTCGTCAAGCTGTTTGAGCTTTTAGTCCTGCACTCTTACTTTTCAAAGAAAATAAATATGATTGATTGAAATAGGATATGACTGAAATGATTGATTGAGAATCTGATTATGAGGCACACTGTAGTGGGGGACTCCGGAAATTTTGACCACATAAAGTTCCTTTACATGCACTTAAATCTAAGCACACGGGTGCTTTCGCATTTCGCCCCTATCTAAATGTGGACGCCATCACCAGGATTTGAACCTGCGCCCTCATGCTCAGCAGCCCAACACCATAGCCACTAAGCAACCACGGCGGGTGAAGCTCTGTATGGATTCTTCTCGTGACGAGTAGTAATAAAGCCTCAAAATTTTTGAAGCACTGCTTATTTTCCAAAGCATTGCTTAAAATACCCATGTTTTGGGGACCCTATGCAGTAGTTTAAAACGTCAAGGTGCATGTGTACTGAGCTACTTTGGCCCCATTTACCGCGAAAAATTCAAACAATTGAGGGCTCAAAAGATTATGGACGCAGACGTAAAACTGCTCTGCCAAAAAAATTTGGCGTCCACCAAGAGTAGCACGACACTGCTCTCGAATGGAGGGCAATCTTTCCTTTCGCAATACTTCCTCCACATTGCATATTTCCGCAGAACTTATTTGCCATAACGTCTCTGTAAAACCAATGCCCTCAACATTTAAATACAAAAGTAGAGGCTGTGCAACAACAGCTCCTACAAGCCTATGCCCCCCCCCCCCCCCAGCAATATCGGGGACATGATGCCACAAAGTCATGTTTCATGGGTGGATTTTTGTCATACAAAACCATCTAGAAAACCAATTAGGCTTGAAAAGCTAGAACAATAGCTTTACTTGGTCTTAGGATGGTGGACAGACATCAAGTGCACAGTATGCAGGTGGCATTTGGGGCTTTTCACAAGCAGGAATCTAGTTCTGTGCATGCATGGGTAGAAATGCTACCAATGTGATGCTTCAAACACCATCACTCCAAACTCACTGCTGTTGCAGTCTCGTGATGTGCTACCCACAATTCAAACACCAGAGAGGCAGTACGCAGAGGCATACCTCTTCCCGGATCTGCTGCACAAGGTGTTCCTTCTCCTCTCTGTACTTGGTCTCCAGCTTTTCCCGAAGCTCCCTGAAGGCTTGTCGATACTTGGTATCACAGTCGCACTTAGCTGGAGCCTCTTCCAAGGTTGGCGTCTTATTCACTCCAGCAAGCATCTGTATGTACCAGAAACAAAGCACAGAAACATTTCCTTACAGACTCGACGACCCGTCTCTTCCGTCCTGCCCAAACAAGCATGCCCTCGTGCACATGCAGCAGCCATTTTGCTAGTACAAACTAAAATGATGGAAGTGTAGACTGAAGACCCAGTCTTCCAGCAGTGAATATCCATCCATGTGCTACCATCATGTAGGCTTCTATGCAATAATGCTTGAAAATAACTGAACAAGAACACAACCACATATAAAAAGAAAAATCCACACCACAGAATTTCTCACTAGATACTTTTCTTGTTCGTTGCAAGTGACTCCTAACAGAACTGATGAAGCACTGACTGCGACTATGTAGGTACAGTGCTGTTGCATCATTTTTATTTGCTTTGCTTTCTGTTCTCCAGAGAAGCCTTACTTGTAAACCTAGACGAAAGCACCATTCACAAGCATCTGCATAAACAGTTTGCATATCAGCCAGGTTGCCTCGTAAGCACACAAACATGCCATAGCATACATACCACGCTTTCATGCATATAACTTGCCCCTGCATCTAACCCATGCTTTAATTTACAAACCCACGGAACGTGTGAGATAGCCCGTGTGAATAACTGCATATGGCAACATTCAAATACTTGTCAAAGCAACCCAGCACCACTGCCGGCCCAAGGCAAAGCTTGAGAAACAATGCCATTTTGTATGTCTCGTAATTGTTTATTTCTGCTCTCGATGCACTGCTCCTCGATGCAGCTTCACAGCAAAGAAAATTTTGGTTGAAGGTGTGATGACATTGCAGCTGTGCAGTTTGCATTGCTGTTAAACTGGCGCCTGAAGACCAAATTCTTGGCATCGCTTATAAGCATAAAAGCGTCGTACGTGATCGTAAAATCATGGACTGTAAATAAAATGCTTTCTTACACTGTCTTCATCATAATAACATAATCTGCTCTAGTTTCTCTTTGTTTTGTATCTTGGTGTATGTGTGCATTCACATGCATCAGCAGCTTGCATTATACTGAGAGCCAGCTGCACTTTCCTCACAGGGTGTCTACCAAGTTGACGTTTGCAAATTCCCCCGAGTTTTCCAGGTTTTCCCCGAGTGCCTCTGCAAAATTTCTGGAGTGACACAGAACTTGGGTTCATGTCAAGGCGGTTTGACACTATGTCCCCCTATGGTGTCACTCTCTAGTAAGCATGTTAAAAATAAAAACGACTTAATCCAGTTTGAATAGCAAGGAGTAGTGTTTGTTTTATTCTAAAAGAAAACAGAAGGAAGGGGTTAGTAAAGTACACAGCAAAAAATATATATATATTCGAAAAAGATGAAATCCATGTCGAACATTCCCAAATACGAATAAAAAGGAGATGCATGCACAAGCAAATATTTTCGAAGATGAGCTACTTCTATCAACTGATAGCAAGCTCATTGGTGCGAGACCCGAACTTTGTCCCAAGTGAGATTCTCTCTCAACAGCTGGTAAACACAACTGTCCTGACTTACTCTCAGCCTGCCCACAGCGCTTCAGTGTCGCGTTTCACTGCTTTAAAGAGTTTATTTTGGTTTGTATTAGGGACACCCGCATCTCGGCATCAGCCAACACTGTTTTTGAGCTCAAGCTCTTTAAGAGAAGCAGCAGCACACTTTCTTTCTCATTCATTTCTCAATGCGTAAGTACTTTCTGTTTTCGTCCTTCTTCTGCTGTGCGTTCACGCCACGAACCTTTCGAAGCATCCTCTCAGTCAGTTGTACAGTCATCGTCTGATTTTTCAGACTGTCTAGTAGCCGCAAGAACGTCGGAAAAATCAGGCTGTCAGAAAAAACAAATGAATGTCTTTTGCTGCCCTTAAACTTGTCGTAGACACATCCAAAATTTCTGAAGGCCTGCCAGTACACTTATTAGGCATATCGGTGCTCGTACTGCGACAGGAGATGGCGGGTGCACACTTGTACAATGAAAGAGCACATACCGTTTCCCTTACATTTTCCTCTTCCCAGGCTTGTTATGCTTCACGACAATACTTTTGCGTATGTTTCGCCGCGCAACATTTCTGTATTGAGGCAAAGCTGACTTTCAGGAACCAGCACTATACAACGCGCCGTGCTTTCCGAGATTCGAAGCCAATGGCGAGGACCACAAAGTCAGAGTCGGTACCATTGCTTAGAGCAGCGAATTCTTTCAATGAAAAACACGGCGCCGAAAGGCAAGAAGCTTAATAGCGAATGCCGAAGCAGCTAGGCCTGGTGTGGCAGCGGTGGCGGCTACGGCTACCAGCGGATCTACGTGTGATAGCGCCAGTTCAAGGGGGCAAGGTAATCAAAATGGAGGTAGTGGTGGCTTTGATTATTGGCATTTCGGACCTGCGGTCACGGCAAAATGACCGGAAAATTGGACAGCGAGGAGTTCTTGCATCTGGAATTTCAGACATTCTTATACATAGGCTCTATGGGGTACGTGGTGGTACAGCGAAGCCGTCCGAATTAGCAGGCGTCCAAAAAGTCGGTCATTGGCAACTCCTCAAGCCGACAATATGGCGTCAAAGACTATTCGTTACGATTCCTCCCCGTTACTTGAGCCAGCATTACCGTGACTTTCGTTCCCTTTCAATGAAATTACAGCTAATTTTCTCTGATAGAAGCACAAATTCCCTGAGTATTTCCAGACTAATAAAAATCCCTGAGGATTCTCGGTTTTCCCCGCTGGTAGACACCCTGCCTCAGTTTTACTGTGTGCATGCGGTTGGAGAAGAAATAATAAGCATTAATACCTTGTCTCAATCAACCACTCTTTAAAGAAAGCAGTAAACAAACCTTTCGGTGTGTTTGTGTTGATGTGGAAACCCTACAACTGGGCGATTCTTGGCAGGAGGATGACACTACATTGTGGTCCTCTGAAGACGATTCATCCTGGAAAGAAAAGCTCGGCCGCTGCTTAACAATGACATTGTAATGGTGGGACATAAAATTGCTCCACCAGAAGTCTTGTGCAGAAAAATGGCAGATTAGTGCCGGGTACATTTCAATGTGTAAATTCACCTAAATCTCTACTTCGAACACCAGTCACAACTCTAGGGCCTGAAGCAAGGCATGATGCATCATCTACCAAATGTGAATGCATAATTTAGATATGTTCAACTGCCAAAGTAAGCACAAGTGCTGTGTGAAGCACATTTTAACAGTCATGCTGCACATGCTGAAATGCCATGGCACTATTATGAAGCGTTGTCATAGCTTGCATAGCTGACTGAACATTTTTCATTTCATTCCCACTTCAATCAAGGCACTTTTGCAGAAACCTGTCTTGGCAGACATTATTATTATTATTATTATTATTATTATTATTATTATTATTATTATTATTATTATTATTATTATTATTATTATTTGTTTGAAAACATATATAACTGAAAGACAAAAAAGTAAGGAGCAGGCTGGCAAATGGTGACTGAAAGGGGGCACCATGCCTGCCTACCCTTCAGGCAGAAGGGGACAGAAATAGAGAAGCAAAAGATGGGAAGAAGGGAAGGAAAGTAAGAAAGAACAACATGACCAGATCACAAGGACTAAAGTAAAACAACGACTAAGGCTAGAGAATGGCAGTATGAGAGATACAGCAAAAAACGTCAAGCCTTTTGGCATACACAGCATAAGGCTTGGAGAATGCCAGACTTGGCCATGCCACTGTGACAGCAACAGCTTCCCAATGCAGTTCAATGAGAAACAAAGCATACAGAAATGGTAAGCACTGATGGAAGATATTGGTAGTTCCGTGCATTTTGTTGCAAGGAATTCAACTGTATGCACAAGTACAGTAGAACCCAGTTATAACAAATTGCAACATGCATTGCAATTAGTACAATACACGTACATCTAATAGCCTGATATAGCTGGACCCGCATATAACAAATTACGAACTTTTGTTACACATTCACTTTACAAGGAATAATTTGGTGCCATTCAGGGCATGTTGGTAGTAGCCATGTCACCATGTGTGGCCACACTTGGGTATGTCAGTGAGGGAAGAGACTGGCACAGTCTTCGCTCCCAAGGAATAAAGTGCTATGTATATGCGTGGGGCTAGCTGCGCTAAGACCAATTGAGGATCACATGGACTGGATAGGCTTGGTGTGCACTCATGTGATTGGCGCACAAGTGAGCCCTCTCTGCCCAATGTGATCATGGTCAACTGCCCTCCTGCTCCATTAGAGCTTTGTTTTTAAGTGTGATAGTGATAAGGGATAGCGATAAAATTTTCTGCAACCCCCGTGTTGCAGAAAATCTGGTGTCGGTGTCCTGCATTGACTGTCTCTTTGCAAAAAATCATCGAGAACCACGCATATCCTATACGGCACTAAATTGGCTCATACCTTGCCTTACATTCTTTTTAAAGTTATTCCTCAGAATTTTGAAATGACGGCCCACAAACAAATGTCATGAAACAAAACAGCGAAAGCACATGCCTTTTATGCTAAACCTTCTCAAGGTGAAATAACAGAAGTGCGAAACAACAACAGAAGATCGGCCCACGCAAGAGGCCGCGTTTCTACCAGAAAGCTCGCCTTCGTGCACAAATTGCGCCGCCGGCATTTCCCGGTAAACATTGGGGGGATATAAGCTGCATTTGCCCAAAAGCATGAGAAGCAGTTGGGGATCTTTCAATGTTATCGCCTTCTACTCTTAAAGGCAAAGCTTCAGTATCCTCTTCTTTTTTTTTTTTTCTTCGGCTGGCATGTTTTGTTGGTAGTCATAAGCACATGGAGTTCCAGATGTAGAGTTCGTTATAAGGAATATATCTTTTTTGTATTTTCGTAACAGATATATATGTTTCTTCTTCAATATAAAATGTAATTTGCTCTAGCCAGGTTCATTATAACCAAGTTCGACTGTACTATCAACACAGCACCATACTAAAGGAATGCATTGGCACTACTGTCAAATGCAATTTAAAGTCTGCTTTGAAAATAATTCCTGGAATCTCGATGGTCATTGCTCCCTCACTTCTTCAATCCCCAAACCTGTTTGCATCATCCAATCACTGATAGCAAGAAACTTTCTTCACGACCACGACAGCCCCCCTTAAGGCCAGACAGTTGCAGCTGATGAGAGCAGGCCTGTAATCTTCCCCTTTTCAAATGCAAGATAAAATGATGCGAAACCCGTATTTTCAAAGTCTTGACCCTAGACACTTTGTCCCCCAAGTGTGGGACGAGGCACTTTAAGAAAGACCTATTTTTAAACAATTTGAATGAATTTTTTTTTACACAGTGAATGTCTTTTTACCAGCCAATTTCAAAAAATGCAATATTTTTCTATGATAAATACTTTTGATGATATCCAAACCAAGATCTTTGTATAAGGCCTAATTGTCAAATTAACAGCAACTCGCACGGCAACATACAGTGCACGTAATTGATTTTGAATGTTCACAGTGTGTAGCAAGCTAAAAATCGCTGTTTTAGGTCATTCTGATGCCAAGTGACAGGTTGTCAAACTAAGTCACAACAAACGCCAACTTGATATTTTTCTATTATCAAGGTGGGCATTTTTTATGACTAAGTTTGACAACCTATGACCGCATAACAGGCTGATAAATGTAGCTGCAAGTCTCAAAGCTTTTCACAAATGTTATACGAGTGTCACACGGAACACTTTTGATCATGATCCGGATCTAATTTCTCTGTCGCGACTGGCGCCTTCTTTTGCAACCTGTGAGAGGGAGCCCATCGCGGTTGAGAATGCTGATCCGGACTGGGCTCGATCACGATCGAAAGTGGCCTTGGACCGCAGTAGGGAATCCACAAGGCACTGGCTTGTTAAGCCAGCTTTTCAGGCAACAAGCCGGCTACCTTTTTAAGCCACACTGCAGACGCAGCCAACAAGAAGCAACAGCTAACCTTCAGTCGAAGCCTCTTCATGGGTGAGGAAGAAGACGGCGCTTCCTCCTCAGAAGATTCCTCTTGTTCCTCAGAACCAGACTTGTCTTCTTCCTCCTCCTCATCATCATCCTCATCTTTCTCCTCCTCTTCATCGCCGGAAATGGAGCGAGTGGGTGCAGGTGGAGAAGGCTGCACAACACGTGGAGGTCGGCCCCTCTTTCGTGGTACACTAGTTGATGTTGTGCCCTCGCCCGCATGGCCACTGCTGCCTCTCCGTTGCTGCTCGAGGAGCTGCTGATGCCTGCGCAGCTCGTCCAATGCTTTGTTGAGGGCAGTTGTGCGCTTGGCTGCGATCACCTTCAGGCTTGTTGTGATTGGCTTGATGTTCGCCTTGTCCACAAGGGCCCTGGAACAAGCACAGCCAGTCAAAACCATGTGATTGACAGCTGCAACATTATACGACAGACAGCAAAAAAATGGGACAAAAGATTAAAAGGTTGGGATTAAGGGAAACAATGAGGAATTGAAAAAGTCATATCACTATTCGTTTAACAAGTCAAGGCCTCTTTCTGTCGCCACATTGGAGCTGCAAAATGTGTTTAGCCGAGCTTGCTGCTATGATGATATATAGCAAACCGCACAATAATGGGACCGAAAATTACGAGAACAGATGACGCAGGCACTTTTGACTGGGCCCATGTCGTCTGTTGCTTCTTTAAACCGGTTTCAGTTACACAGGAGGTGGATTCGTCATGACGTCACAATTAGTAAGCTGGCTCGCTTGATTCCAGCAATCAGTGTGGCTGCCACCCGTGAGCACAGCTAGAAGAAATGTGCCCAGCAATTTTGTTTGCTATTTTTTCTTATGAGGAATGTTCTAGCAAATTCAGCTGTGTCATGCCACGTTAATGTTGATGAAACTAGGCCTGGCATTTTGAGACCTCCCCCCCCTTGAACTGGAAAGCAAATCTTTATAAGAAATAGAGGGCTGCCATTAAAAAGAAAACAACATTGGTATTCATGAAAAGGTAACTTCTCTATTTCTTTAGCTTCATAGGGAAAAAAACACCCGATTTCATTCGACAGACATTTTGTCAATAAATAATATTTTCCAAACCTTCGATACGAACTGAGCAGTTGTCTGTGTTGGCATATCAATTTATTGTTCCCTTATATAAGAGTAGAGCATACTACACATCTCAATTACTAGGTGCCTAAGTTACTCAGAGCTAGCAACATTCTTGCTGCCTAATGTGACTAGCCTCCTGAGCAAGCACAGCAGTGTTACATTTTGAAAAATTTGTAAGCATCAATAAATTAAGCTATCCGATATTCGAATTTCGGCTATTTGACATAGAATTCAAGATCTACTATACTAGTAGACTATGTTTAATTGGATTTTTCGGTTATTTCGTTTCCAACTAAAGGTGCTGGCTGGTGCCCATGCATTTTTATGGGTCTAAACTTCCATTATTCTGATCCTAAAATTGGCCTTTGCCTGATAATTCAAACTTGACTAGTCAGCATGCACGAACCTAATCCATATGGTGAGCACAATAGTGGCCCCTTTACTGGCAGTCTGTTGGCTCAAAACTTGGGGGACACTGAATACACTGAACACACATTATCTCCAGTCAAAAATGCCTATTTTCAGTGTGTCATAGGACAATTCTCAAGCAGTAACGGTAGCTCACAATGTCTGATCACTGTATAGCTTGATTTTGTCTCAACAGTGATCTTTCACATAAACGCAAATGGACAACACATCAGCCTGTGCTTTACCACATCGGTAATGGCAGATTCCACTAGCCACCAGTTTAAAAGGTTGAGGCGTTCCTAATCCCATGTTGGGGTACATCATCTGGTGGATTATTACAAGTAGATAAGCAATAACCTACTAGTCGGTGTGCACAACCAGCATCATTCTAACTGGCTATCACCTTAAACACAGTATTCTCAGGACTAGAACTTAAAAGCTGTATGTTTGAATGTAGAATATCTACATACAGGGTGTCTACCAAGTTGACATTTCCCAATTCCCTGAGTTTTCCAGATTCTCCCAGAGTGCCTTTGCAAGTTTTCCTGAGCGACGCAGAACTATATTTTATGTCAAGACGGGAAACCATATCGCCTGATGCTGTGACTCTCTAGTAAGCATGTGAAAAAGTTAAAAAAAACGATTTAATTCAGTTTGAATACTAAGGAGTAGTGTTTATTTTATTCAAAAAGAGAATAGAAGGGAGGGGTTAGTAAAATGCAAAGCAAATAAAATGTCTTCGAAAAAATTTGCAAATCGAGTCGGACATTCTCACATACGAATAAAAAGGAGATGCATACAGGAGCAAGTATTTTCGAATATGAGCTATTTCTATCAACTGATAGCAAACTCAGTGGTATGAGGCCCGAACTTTGTCATAATTGAGATACTCTCTCAATAGCTCGTAAGTCAACCTCAACTGTCCTGACATACTATCAGCCTGCGTACGACGCCTCAGTGTTGTGCTTCACTGCTTTAAAAGGTTTATTTTGGTTTGTACGAGGGACACCTGCATCTCGGCGTCAGCCAAAGCTGTTTTTTGAGCTCAAGCTCCTTCAAAGCGGCAACAGCACGCTTCCTCTCCCATCCATTCCTCATTGCGTAGGTCCTTTCTGTTCTCGTCCTCCTTCCGCCGCACGTTCGCCCCACAAAAATTTTAAGGATTCTTTTGGTCAGTTTACAGTCAATGTCCGATTTTTGAACTCCCTAGGGGCCCGCGAAAACGTCCGTAAAATCGGGCAATTCGAAAAAATGAATGCATGCCTTTTACTGCCGTTAAGAGCTCAAATGGCCTCTGGCACATTCGAAAAGGCCTGCCAGTACATTTATTACGCATATCGGTGCTCGTACTGTGACAAGAGATACTGGGTGCGCGTTTGTATAATTAAAGAATACATACTGTGTCCCGTGGCAATTGCCCCTTCCCATGCTTGTTATGCTTCACCACAATACTTTTGCGTATGCCTCACCAAGTAACATTTCTGTACAGAGGCGAAGCTGACTTTCGGGAACCGGCATTATGCAATGCACAGTGCTTTCCGAGCTTCGAAGCCAATCGCAAGTTCCACAAAGGCGGAGTCAATGCCATTGCTAACAGCGGCAGATTTTTTCAATGAAAAATACGGCGCCCAATGGCAAGAAGCTTAATAGCGAGCGTCAAAGCAGTTAAGCCTAGCGTTGCCACAGTGGTGGCTATGACTTCCAGAGAATCTGCGTGAGAGAGCACCAGTTCGAGCCGGTGAGGTAATTAAAACGGCAGTGGTAATGGCTTTGATTAATGCTATTTTCGACCTGCGGTCACAGCAAAAAGTCAGGAGAATCGGATGGCGAAGGGTTCTTACGTGCAAAAGTTCAGACGTTCTAATACAGTGACTCTATGGTGGTGCCACGAAACCGTCTGAATTATCGGGCATCCGGAAAGTCTGTTGTTGACTGTACACTGTAAACTCCTCATGCTGATGAACGGCCGTCAAAGACGATTCGTCACGATTGCCGTCTGTTACTCGAGCCAGCATTACCGCAACTTTCGTTCCCTTTCAATAAATTTCCAGCTAATTTTCCCTGATAGAAGCACAAATTCCCTGAGTTCTCCCAGGGTTTTTCCAGACTACTCAAAATCCCTGAAAATTTTCGGGTTTTCCCAGATGGCAGACACCCTTTATATAGTCTCAATCTAACCTGGAAAGCCCAGCACAATTGGCGCTATCAAGATCTTTTCAAGTTCTTGCCAACATTTTGTTTTGTTGCCTTCACACGGGTGACTAGTTGTACACAGAGGGACTGGCAATACTAACTGCTTTCTTGGGTTATGAAAAATAGGTACTTTATGTCATACATTTGACCTTAACGACAATGTATCCAGTAGAGCAAAGCTAATAAAAAGTTTTCTATGTCAGCTGAGAGTGGCCTCTGCGGCTGACATCTCAAATGCACACCGGTGTAAAGGCAGTACGAACCTCTGATGGTAGCCACCAAAAAAGCGAACGTCGTAGCACTGGTCATCGACACGAATGACCTTGGCTGGCCAGTAGGGAAAACCTTTCTGCTTGGCAAATACCAGATCGTGTGGCGGGTCGCATGGCTGACAAAACCAGTACTTGTCACGCTTCTCGTTGGACATGCGGTAACAGGCGCTGCACTGCCGCATTTCATTCAAGTCGTAGCTGCAGTCACGCAACATCTGTCGGGCCATGTCGGCCATGCAACTGTGTACTGCATAATAAAGAGAGGGGGAGGGAAACAATGCCTTGGATGAAAACATGGTAGTGCCACCTACCCAATGCATTACTATATTCAATGCCTTGCTCTTGAGAAAAAAAGATGCACAATTTTCTAATGGTACTGAAAAGACAATTGCATTTCAGCATAAAAAATTATGCAGTTCAATCTCGTTTACCGGAATAAAGTTAAAACCTTGGTGTAACGAACTTTAACGTAACGAAATCCTCAATGTTATGAATCATTTTAGTTTTAATAACTTGATGTCCATGAGTGCCTTAAGTTTTTAGGCTCAATATAAAGAATTGTGCTCCAAAATGTCGCAGTTCCACCCGAGAGGAGAAGAATCAATTGGGATAGCAAATTAGTAGACAGCTACATGAAGTAAGGATAGCAGTTTTATTGCCATATACACTTGTAAACATTCGCTCACTAACTAAATTAACAAGCATGGTGGCATGCACGCACAGGTAAACATGAACACAACTCCCTCAATGACAGTGGAAACACTGCCAAAACACTGGAGTGAGGAAGCACAGCAGCAGCAGTGAGCAAATTGACCTTTGTGCTGCCTCTTGCTTCAACGCAAACTAAGCGTCGAAAGCATAGTGCATACCAAGCTACCAGCACTCGGTGCACTTTGTCGACATCGCATATTGTTTTCCAGACAAGGCGCCCACACAGGCATGTTGTATGCGGCAGACATGGTAGTTCCAAAACTCCTGCATCGAATACGTTGTCGAGCAACAGTGGTCTTTCTCACTGGCGCATGTAGCACAAGCATCTGTGCACAACAGCAGTAGCGCACTATTGCGCTTATCTACTGATTGCTTTCTCTTGCATGCGCTTGGATGCGCGAGTCATGCCACACTGCACGCCTACATGCAGCAGTGCAAAAGATTAGTGCATCCACTTCTACTGCGTGGAATGCCTCTGCGCAGGCAGGTGCAGCTGGGCATGGCCTCCGAGACTGCATTGGCATCAGCGCAATCTTGGAGGCCACAGGCCGGCTGAGCCAAGCCAGTACAGCGAAGTTCACGTGCCTCCTTGATCACACAGCGGAATGCTGCGTTGTGTGCCATGTGCTGCTCAAACGTGACGAGACAAGTGAAAAGCGGACGTGAAAGAGCACCATAATGGAACAGAAGGCAACTGTCTAAAGGCTGTCGTGTCAGGTGCTAAGTCGCATGTTGCACACGCCAAATATTCTTTTGTGGTTTTATTCAAATTTTGTTGTATCCGTGGCTGTGTAGCGGTTCCACAGGCTGCGTCTTCATATTTCCATATTTAAAATTGTGCACCCCATTGGTGCATACATTGCAGTAAATGGCATAAATGGATATAATGAAGTAATGGATATACCGAAGTAATGTCAGCTCCCCCTTTCACTTAACTATAACACGACTTCAGTGTACCGACAACATGCATGTACAGTGCTCAAGGAATGAAACGTGTGAATTTAGGGCCAACTACTGCGCATACTTTCATTTTCATTGCCTGCAGTTCATGTCACACCAACGTAATTTTGGCATGTACACTTAAATCGGAGTACGCTTCACCTTTGGTGACCAGATTCCTAGCAACATGACATGGTACTCGAGTACTTTGCATGTATGCAAGGTTCTACTAAATGCTCCATGTCACGTTTCATTCTGTGAGCACTGTACCTAACAGAGCCGTTGCGCTACAAGAAATGGAAACCAGCATGCAAGAGGACTACAGAAAAGGAAGAAAAAAATAGAAAGGAACAGAACCGCATACATACTGCCGTAATAGATGACAACATTGTGCACAATGGTCTGGGCATCAGCATGGAACTCCTCCAGGCTCGTATATTCGCTGTTTCGCGTTTTCTCTTCCATAGTGATGAGGTCCATTTTCTGGTAGATAAGATAGCCCTGCTTCCAAGCATCCCCTTCAGCCAACAGCAGCCGATGTAGGTCTTTCGTCTAAGCAGTGAGACAAGCAAGCCATGCAACTCCGTGAGCACCGCACCTGTTGCCAGTCAGGTGCGAGAAACAGCACGAGTATGTGGAATGCCGAGTGGGACATAAACCAGTGTACACTGTAAATGTACACTCTGCCACACGCCTTAGTTGAGTGTTGTGTTGGGTGCCCTGACATTCGAATGGTGCATCATATGATGATGACTAGCTAGTGGAGGAACTGGTGCAAACTGGTGCAGACATAATGATAGCTGCAATGCTCCACATTCTACTTTTGCGTGAGAGGGGAAGCTTACCTGTAGAGATCTCAGTGACACTCCCAAAACCAAAACTTCCTTTATAACCATATTTCTAAGACCGGAGTAATTAGATATCTCTAGAAGGTGCCTCTGCCTGATAAGGATGATAGGACATTTCATGTCCCAACATACATGGGACACAAATGTCGTCTGTCGAAGCACATAGAAACAAGCATAAGCACGCACAAACTCCTTGCTCCAAACTTAGCGGTTTCTCAGGTTCACTTAATTAAATGTATAATAATATATCAGGTGCGCTGATAAAATTTGTATTATTGGCACTGTAAATTTAGAACAGATGTACATGATAGGCATCAAAATAAGTGCACATCTCTAGCTTTAGCAGAATATAAAAATTGTGTTCTATATATGGCACCACAGAAACAGAACACCACTAGCTAGAGCATCTAAACAAGAAAGGCATCCACTGGGAAAGTTGGTTGAAGCACAGTGATCCGTTTTCTGAATTTCAGGGGACACAATTCCAAAGAGATTCATACTGAGCGAGTGGCAGTGTATGGCAACTGTCACCATGCCCCGTTACCGGGTTACCCTCGTATATTGATGCAATGGTCTGCTAGGATTGCAAACTGGCTGCGTGTTTAAATGCCATCAATTCAACGTGGAGTATATTTTTTTTCTTTTTTCTCTCACTGTCTCTCCAAATCTTTTGCTATTCTTGCTGCCACTTTGCTTACCCTATTCTAGCAAAGGTGGCACAATGTATTTTGCAACATGGTGTGGGGGTACAGAACACGTGAAGCAGGGTTTTCAAGCTCTGGTTCAAGCAAGCAGTGCAGTGGTGGTGGTGCTCAAAGGCCACACTTTTAAAGCACTAAAGAGCTACATATGTGGCCAGTCAGCATTGCTACAAGTAGCGTTTCTGCTGTTTTGCTTCCAGTCAGAGGCATTTCAGCAAGAGGAACACACAAAAGAGTGCATACACGTGAAGACTGCTGCAAACAACAAACAACAGGCACACATTCGTTTTTATTTAATTGGAAAATGAACAGCGTGAGATGAAAAAGAGACAGAAGGAAGTGGAGAACACAGGCAGTACACAACTTCTGCCTCTTCCTCTTTTCAAGCTGTCTATTCCCAAATCATGCTGGTAGTTACCTCTACGAATTTTCAGATGTCCAACGTTTGGATTATGCAAGGAATTGTGGGTCTATGAATGTTACCATGGCCTAATGGAAGTGGTACAACTATAACTGTGGAAGTATTTTTTTCTAGTGGCATAGCAAATTCAGTGAGCAAAGCTGCAAGGGTTTGAAGTGAAAAACGGCCTCTTTCTCCAACTACACACATTGTAGGCAATGTCATGGGAAAAGGCACGAAACCACATTTTTCTTGTAAATTATGGCGCCGAGAATCGCACATTACCCTTAGTGACACTGTGTCCTTAACATCACTTTCTACTTTCAAATTATACTCCACTATTTTCTAACAAGCAACCCCACACATTCATTAACGTTTGTGCTGAAAAAAACTTTTACTTGTCATTTCAGTGAAATGTTCCCACATCGAACGGATACAATGATGTTCCTTGATGACAATGACAATATGTGTAAATTGCAGGAGCGAATTTCAAAAAAGAAAGAAGAAAAAATATCTGCAATTACCTACATATTTTCATTCTACACCTTTTGCCTTTCTTCATGATAACCACATATTTCCTTTATTAGATGAAGCATCTACTAATTGCTGGCCATGTTAATATTAATATAAATTGCAGTAAAGCTTGCAACTGCAAGGTTCCTTTATGTACAAAGGCAAGAAAATTTTCTGAGACATGAAGGTGAGGCCTGTGAAAAGGCACAGTGGAACATCAACTAGCGGAAAGTCCTAAAGCCATGACAAGGATAATTTATGAACCTATTAAAGGAGTACCTTGAGAAACTTTTTTGAATTTCCTTGTTTTTGAGCTTGGAAAGGTACCAAATGCTTCTGTGCACAATAAGAAATTAATGTGTCCTCGTTTTTGATTTTTGAAAAGATATCAACTGCTTCTGTGCGCAATAACGAATTAAGATGTGTCCCTTTACTATAACATCATGAGATCAATTGGCAATCACGTGGCATCTCAGACTACTGATGTGCCAGCCATTCCAATGTAGTGCATCCACTACACTGGAATGCAGCTGAAACGAGGGCGTCGAGCCATATGGGTCCTTCCTTTTTGCTTCACTTGTGCAACCCAAGATGCTGCTTGAGTGAGATTAGGGGAACGCAAGACATACAAAAAGTACTGGGAAAGAGCAAGCTGCCAAGATTGAACAAATAGAGGGGGGGGGGGGTAGTTACATCAGAATTTGCACTCGTGATGATGCGGCTACACTAACATAGTACATATTTTGTAGCATGCTGCAGCAATATTGAGGCTCGATACCGTGATTACAATGTTGGCAGCTACCTACTAAAGAAAGAAAGAGCAAGGAGCAAAGTACAACATTCTGGGTCAATGCTCCTTTTAAGTCTAGCCACAGATCCATGTTTTTCCAGATGAGATTACTCTACCAATCTGTAGGAAATGGCTGTAAATAAATGGGAAGTTGCAAGTATACAGTGCGTAATTCCATCTGACTTCTAGCATTGCCTATCCCAAGTAGCAACTAAATTATGTGCCGAGTGTTTTATAGTCCCCCATTTCATATTTTTTTTCTACACTATCATTCCAGGCATAAACCACTGTACACAAAGGTTTCCATGTTTATCCACTCATTCTGGCCTCAAAAAAGCTAAGTGACTGAGTTTTGGGCAGAAGGGCCATGTCATACTGACGCTACCAATACAAAGTCTAGCAGAACCTCTCAAATACACTTTTAATGAGTCCACAGAAAAAAGAGTTGCAGCCAAAAATGTATCAAATGAAACTGTAATGAACTTTGATTATCACACAGCCATCAGAAATATTATGAGCCAGGAAGAATACAGTAAAACCTCGTTAATTCGAACTCGGTTCATTCGAAATCCCACGTAATTCGAAGGTTTTCGGCGGTCCCAACAGTTTGCATGCAAATTTTGCAGGATAATTTGAACAGCCATCGTGCCCATAGCCGGATAATACGTCAGTTTAAATCATGGCCTCCGTGATTTTTCTGTGCCTCCGTGATCCGCAACACACACACGCACACAAAATATATTGTGCCAGTCTCTGAGGCCAGTATAGTTGCCGGAGTGGCAGCCAGGCAGCACTTTAAATCAACTTTCTGTTTCCAGTGCTTTGTTGTGCCTCAGCGATCTGCACAGTGCTACAGCCGGTTTTAGAGGCTAGCTTTAGTTGACAAAGCAACAACCAGGTGCCGCTAGGTCGAAATTTTTCTGGTTCCGTTTCCGTTGTTTCTTTGTCTAGCTTGTGGCAGGCGCTGCTCGTAGTGGTTCGATTGTTCAGTGCTGCGACCAGACATGTTCTGTGCTCTGCTAGTTATTCTTGACCACGTGCGCGGTGTTGGTGTTAAGAAAATGCCGAAGTACAGAACTCTGACTCTCTGCCAGAAAGTGTGCCTAATTGAGGAGGCTGAAAAATGGACGAGCTCCAAAACACAGCTGGCGGAAATGTACAAGGTTCCTTTATCGACCTTTCGATGATATTGAAGAATAAGAAAGATCCTCGAGGCCTGCGGGAAGATGCATTCGACGAAGCGGACAAGGATTCGTTTTCCTACATATCCAGGCATTGAAGACGCCTTGATAAAGTGGCTTCAGCATGCAAATGCAGCACACCTGCCTGTGAACAGCACACTGCTGCACGAAAAGGCCGATGTGCTTGCACTGCAACTGGGCCCTGAAGCATTTAAGAGCAGCAGCAGATGGTTGTCCAGATTTAAAGACCGCAATAACCTGACGTTCATGACAGTGTGCGGCGAAAGCGGGAGCGTCGACCCAAATGTTGTCGAGAATTGGAAAAAGCATACATTGGCTCCACTGCTTTAGCACGCGGAGGACGATGTTTACAACACGGACGAGGCTGCATTGTTTTATAAAATGCTGCCAACGAAGACATTTGCCCCAAAGGATGTGGTAGTCACGAAAAAAACAACCAAAGGACAGAATAACCGTTCTGTTTGGTGCGAATATGTCCGGCAGTCACAAACTCCCGCTGCTGATCATCGGAAAAATGGAGAAGCCTCAATGCTTCAAGAAAACACGACTTCCTCCTAAGGATGACATGCTGTACAGAAGTAACAAAAAGGCTTGGATGACGGCAGTGCTGTTGGAGGAGTACATGAGGCACCTTGATCGCAAGTTTGCTGGCACGGGATGAAAAGTTGTTTTTGTTGTCGACAACTGCCCAGCCCACGCCAACATCCAGAACTTGACAGCAGTTAGGCTCGTCTTCCTGCCACCGAATGTTACAGCTGTATCGCAGCCTATGGACCAAGGCATTATTCTGCAAGCGAGGAAGATTTATCGCTGCCATTTGCTTAAAACGATCTTGTTGTGCTATGATAACGGCAAACAATATTCCGTGGACCTACTGGGTGCCATTTGCCTAATCGTGTACGCCTGGAAGCAGGTGTAGGGACATATGATCAGGCGTTGCTTTATGCACGTTGATTTTTCCAAGCAACCAGATGACAGTTCCATGGATGCATCTGATGCCAACTGCACACTGGATGATGAAGGAGAGTCATTGTGTGCATGCATGACCGACTTCGATGAAGAAAACGGCGACAAGAGCAACGGATTGACCTTTGCGGAATATTTGAGCGTGGGACTTGGATGTCCAAATGTCTTATGCCGACTTGGAAGGAGAAATGTGTGACAACGGGCCTTCCAATAAAGGTGAAGGCGATGTTGAGCCCGCCCGAGCACCAGCTTTAGCTGCAGTCATTGAGTTGCTGAATGTTGTGTGCAGTTTTGTGGAGTGTAGCAGTGGTAACAGTGAATTGCTGCGCACTGTAAGCAGACTGGAGGACGCAGCCTACGGTACGGCTAACTACCGTGCCAAGCAGTCGCGCATCGATGACTACTTGAAGTGACCGTTTTTCAGGCGAAATAATGGTGCAGTGTTGATACAGCCACATTTAGTATGTTTATTTCTCGTTTTTCGTCCATTTTTTATCATTTGAAAACACGGTTAATTCGATGATTTTTTGTGGTCCGACAGACTTCGAATTAACGAGGTTCCACTGCACATATGAACAAAGACCGCATCGGTAGGGTTATACTGCAAAAATGGTTCAACTTATCTCTAGCAAGTAAAGTAGATAAATACTATACCTCCCACAAATTTCTATGACGATGGTGACTGTAGTGTATTAGCAGTGTACACAATGCCAACAGCCTGCTCATATAAGCCAGTACTGTTCAGGCATCACTTTAAGAATCGGTACCCTGTCTAACATGGAAGACAGCATGAACACCAGGAAAAAAGAAAAAGAAACTGCATGCACAAATAAATTAAGGATGTGAAAAACAATGATTATGTTTAAGCAAATAAAATGAAACAGCCCAAAAATAAGTAAAAGCAGACATCTCGAGCAAATTGAATAGCAAAGGAGTACATTCATTCCAGCCAGCAACCACATTCAAGCAAGCAGCACTAGCAGAGCAAAATAAGTTGCGAAAGGGGAATTGGGGAAGGATGCTTGATTGAGGTGGTTCCTTTACCTGGGCCTGCCGTGGCAGATGAGGGCTTTGAGGGGCAATCTATCAAATTCCACATGAAAAGTGCACATGTCAGCTATCTCACGGTGAGGCTTGCATGAAGCAGCAACTACGTGGAACACATCTGAAAAGTATTTTTGGCACGGCGTCGCCCGGCCTCAACGTGTTCATTTCACACCACATGATAACAAACACTTGCTTCGGTCAAAACGTGCACCACAGAAGTAGATACTCGGATTGGTGACTAGGTGGAACACATTTGAGCCGGGACTAACGGTGTGGTCATCACGAAAGGTGAAATGGATGCACTGGTGCCAGGTGATGCCGTGCTAAAAATATGTTGCAGACACATTGCATGTGGTTGCAGCTTAAAACTTGCAGAACGAGCTAAATATATATACATGGCAAACTGCTTATGCTCTATGCCCAATCATACTGCGAAAAGAAAATTACGTAAATTTAAACATAGAAAGGTAGCCTGCTTGCTTGACTGGGCATTCTGCCTTTCACTGTGTGTACTCATGTGCCACGCACATGGATGCACATGACAAAATGATTACAAACCATTTTGCGCAAAACAACAACTTTTGGTTTAGAGATCAAGATGACACAAAGAGTGCACTCAAATACATTTGTTTTGAGGAGATACAGAGACTGTTGTAACACGATGGTTAGCAAGCAACTAAAGCTGCATAGATGTTTCCACAATATAGGCACGAGATGAAGGGCTCTACTGAATGCTTCCTTAACACCAAGCAGGCATTGGTTAGGCTACAATACAAATCTAGCGACAGTTCCAAATAAAGTTCCAATTTGCTCACACATTGTTACTGAAGACAATGGCTCAAGGAAAGCTTATAGCACAAGATAGCTTGAAAACTGGAAAAATAAAGAAGACGCCATACTCGCTGACAGTTTGTTTAGTACCGATATTATTTCTACTTCAGCTTAGTTAAGCACACTGTATTCAAATGTCAAAAGTTGTAATCTTTGCTTTTATTGGAAGCACCATTAATAAATTGTATTTCTCTTAAGTCCAGGTATGCTAAGTTGCAATAATAGCCCATAATAAGTTCCAAAAATAGCCCATGTGATAACATTAAAGCATGAAATGGCTTCCCAGTAACACAGTGGGATAGAGAAGACTTACGGCCACTGCTGTCATGCTTGACTGACATCAGACACAACCAGATCTGTATGTAGTCAACACCAAGCAGAACAGATCTGCTAATAGTCACGCTCTGGATGGAACATCCCTTTATCTCAAGTTGAACTGATTCAAATGCCAAATTAGATCTCACTCGTGTCAGCTATTTTGCACAATGCAATCTAGCCATCTTGTCCTATGGCAAGTATGAGCCAATATCACTTCCTGCATTTAGAAAACCATTAAAATTTCCAAGTTTAAAATATACTGATGGCAAGAAGTTTCTTTCTCTTTTTCTTTCTTCTTGTGGATAGCTGTTACCCAAGCGATTACGGTACAAAGCCCCAATTCATTGTTGAAATGTTTATTAATATAATGAAAAATAAGTTTCCACCCCCAGGAATCACGTCCATCAGGGCAGGGGAGGGATGAAGAAGGAGACCAGCTCAAATATTGACCATTTTGGAGTTGTTTATAAATATAAGTAAAGATACAGATGGTGACAATATTGCCATTGTCATTGACATTGACATTGCCTGGCTTTGAAAGTGAGGGAGCCTGCAGGTTGCGTCACAGAAAGCGGAGCTGCTGGTCATGCCACACCGCTCACCAGTAATTCCCAGTTTAGTGACTGCAACACTGGAAGTCAGTCGCACTAAGCTTTCAACAGAATTAAAACGAGCCGCTCTGAGTTCCCAGGGAAATCGCAACATAGGACCAGGCTTATCCCACGTCATAAAAAATTCATTTCTCTGGTTTTACGTGCCAAAAGGTCAATATGATTATTAAGGATGCTATAGTGGGGGACTCCGAACTAATTGCAAGTGCCTTGGGATGATGAAAGTGGTGATCCGGTGTCACATGCCTAGCTTTAGGCAAAATGGCCATGGTGTGGCCTATAACGTGGCCTGGCCAACTGACTTGTTACACCAGTGACTGGTTACACCATGTGACCACCACTTCCAACTTCTGCAACATAAACCGTGGGCTGCTTTGTACCTAAAGCTGCACTGCGCATGGCACATTTAGAACTGTTTGCAATAGATCATAATAGAATTATTGATCTGTTCAATGTTCAAGGAAATGAGCCTTGATACTAAGACTACTTGGTCTGCAATTGGCTACAAAGAAACAGGTCTGCAGAAAAACATGGCAGCACTAAATGAGCAAGGCTGTTCAGTAAAATATGAAACTGAAATGTGAAACCACAGCAAATCTATAGGCTGTTTGATGGTTGAATATGCAGCTCAATGTATCAAATAAAGCGCCTTCTGCTTTCAGTAACACAATTGGCCTTTTTTTCTCTTCTTTCTAATCTAACAGTGCCTCTAGTCTTAACTTCACACTTTGAAGGGTACAATAAGTCTGTCAAACATTGCTAACATGCAAATGAGATGTAATAAGTTTTTATTGAACTGAACACTGTCTGGTAGGGCAAAAGCATGTTAAAGAAAAGTTGCGGCAAACCCAACGACCAAAGCGAAATCTACACATTTCAATATTTTGGGTTCCATGCGACCCTTTGTTCACAATCTGTGAACTTGAATTCTGCACAGAAGCCAAAATGTAAATAGAATACTTGTCAGCAATTAATCTGAACTAGGAGCACAAGATGGTGAACCATACATTGTGGCTTGGGAAAATGCTCCAACTTTCATTTCTTGCACCCTATTCTGGCTCATGACTAATGCCACAAGTAATGTGTACTGGCATTTTTGCAATTTTTGACATTATCTCCCAAATCCAACTTTCGCAATGCGACTAGAAAAATACCATATTTACCCGAATCTAACGTGCATCTTTTCCGATAAAATGGGTCCAAAAATCGCAAGCGCTAGAATTGAGTACGACCCTAAATCCACGTTACCATATCGGCATCGGCATTAGAAAAATGGCCGCCTTATACGCGGCTTCTAGCCTAGCTGCCGTAACTTCCTCCATGTGCGTACCTCCATGTCACATGTGTAACCAGGTGGTGGTGCAACCTAGTCTACTGCCTGTCTTCCTGTTTTCTGCATTTATTCAATCAGCATGGAAGCGCCAACTGCAAAGACACGCCGAGTCCACCATGATGCCACATTTAAAAGGAAAATTATGTGTATGAAGGCTGATGGAAGTCGGGCCGCATCACAGGCGTTAGGAATTCCCAAAACTTGCATGCGGGACTGACGCAAACAGAAGGAGAATATTTTCACCAGCAAAACAACAAGGAAGGGTTTCAGTGGACCGAAGCAGGACCACTTCGCCGTAATAGAAGAGCTGCTCAAGGAATATGTGCAAGAGCAGCGAGCGGCACAGCGGCCTGTGACGACCGATCTGCTCAAAGTATGGGCAATGCAGTTAGCCCTACAGAAAGGGCTAATGCGGAGCGACTTCAAAGCGAGCAGGTGCTGGCTGCCAAATTTTATGAAAAGAAAAAGCTTTTCTTTTCGAAGGAGGCCAGGGATATGCCAAAAACTGCCCAAAGAATACGAAGAGATGGTACGTTTTGAAGTTGCGCCATAAGAAACGGCTACCACTTCAGACAGATTGGAAATGCTGATCAGACGCTGCTCTACTTTGACATGCCTGCCACCACAACCGTTGAAAAGAAGGGGGCAAAGCAAGTGTGCGTTTTGTCTCCTGACCACGAAAAAACTAGAGTCGCCGCAATGCTTTGTTGCACTGCGGATGGGCACAAGCTGCCCCCCTATTTTATCTTCAGACGTAAGACGCTCCGCTCCCGAAAGGAATTGCATTTCCGAGTGGTGTGATTGTGCACCTAAGTCAAAAAGGTTGGATGAGCATGGATTTGGTCGCTGACTGGATTGATAATGTTTGACGAAAGAGACCCGGCGGCAGTTTGGGTCTGTGTGGGATGCTTGTGCTTGACGCGTTCAGGTGCTACCTTGACCAGCGCATCAAGGACAAGCTGGCTGCATGCAACACCGACCTTGTCGTGATACACGGCAGTATGACATGGCAGCTCCAGCCGCTGGATGTTTGTTTGAACAAGCCAGTGAAAGATAGAATTCAGGCGCTCTACACCAAGTGGCTTGTCAGTGGCTGCCACGAATTCAAGCCCACCAATAAAATGACGCGTGCCTCGCTGCAGAACTTTGCTGGATGGGTGAAAGATGCATGGTGCAGGATCCTGTCTGCCATGGACGGCACCGAGGATGAAATGCTTTGGTCTGTAGATAGCGATAAGGAGTTGTCTGATAGCGACGACAAGTGATATCCATTGCCCCACACGACTTGTACCAGCGCAGTATAAATGTTGGCGGCAAGGTACGCAGTTTCCATTTGTGTTTTTATTCATCGCAACTTTAGTGTATTGGGAATAAATCTGTTTTTTCCAAATGAGAGAAAATAGTATTTCTATATGAAAGCACGAGGTGCGCGGTACTGTATTTTTTTTTTTTTTGTCATGGAAAACAGGTGAACGTTACAATCGAGGGCACGTTAGAATAGAGTAAATACGGTAGCTCCGACAATCTCCATTCACAAACAGCCAGTCAGATTGCCATGGGACTCCCCAGGGCTCCAATAAAATGCCAGCAAATTATAATAGGAATGACTATCAGAAAGCATTTCATGCTTTAACACATTACTACACACCAATACTGAGCATAGTCGCCTTGCTCATTTACCCAGCATTTATATTAACAAATACCTTGCTTGGTGCTTCAGTGAACATAACTTTTCAGGCCAGATACAAAGCCTTTCTTTCCCCCCCAGCTGGCAGCAGCATCCCTCAGGAATTTACATGACGTCTATGAAGAGGTCATGAAACTAGGCTCAAGGCAGAATGCCCTGCAGGCTAGCATTCCTGGGGTGCACATGTTACAAAAGCACATGCTGTGATGGAAAACGGACAAGACATCTCCTCGAAAAAAGAAAATTGCAGGAAAATGAGAAGGCATGCAAGAATGTACCACGGCGTGTGGAAGTGATCATCCCACCTTGTCTTTGAGCCGAAGACATGTGTAGCTGAGAAGGATATTCATGTCATCCACTTTCAGCTTCAGTGGATCACGTTCTTTCAATTGCTGCAGGAGAAAGAAAACCATTGTCAAATTCTCCATTCAGCAACAAAGCAGTGGCAACTGTACGATTTCTTTGATCAAAATTAAAATAAGCAATGTCGCCGCTGCCTATGCCACCCACAACAGTGCACAAAGGCAAAGAAAGAGGCTGTATACACCAAACAAGATGCAATAAACTGTTCAGTTGTGGTCACCAATGCCGTCTAAATGTTGCAAGTTCGGAAGGAATCGGTGCGGGGCAAGTTAGTGTTACAACTGAAATAATGCAAATTAGTGCTAATCTAATAAAGGACAGCACGGATAGGAGAGGAAAGGGATTTAAGGACAGGACAGGTGGTAGGCAATGCAGTTCTGGCAGTCTTGCTGCCTAATTTACAAGGTGATCAATGCTCCCATTGAAGAGTAGGCAAGTCAGAAGGCTGGTGTGCTGGTATCTGAGAAGAATGCCAAAATTTCAGAAGCAACTCTCATACCCTCAATGAAATGCACAAGTACAGCCATAAGCCAACTTTCCGTTTCACGAACTTCTAGGATTAACACTTGTTCTGCCCTTCTATGTCTCCAGTACCAAAATTGCAGTAGTGTTAGGTGCATTTATTATGAAGCATTAAGGCATATTTAATGAAATGACTCAAGGCTGCAACGAGGAGCACAGAACGTAATCCAGTGCATTACCTTTTATCACTCTAGAAAAGCAAACAGCTATGTTAATGTGCTGGTTTGTCTCAGCAACATGAAAAAAAGACAATAGAGCTAACTGGTCAATGTGGCAGTGTTAACACACCGAAGCTAGCATTAAAAATTAATTGTGCAAAGTTTGAGTGTAGCAATCAATAGGGAGCGCAAAGGTTCAACAAGTGGAACGTTGTTTCCTGTAAAAGAATCATAGATTAAAGGTGAATCGACGTGAAATTTTGGACCACAAGAGGTGTACAGTTTCAGATAATATAAATATGGAGCAGCCCCTGCGCAAAATTTTATGTTTGAAGTATAAGTAAACCACCACAAAGATTTGGCAAAAATTGATGTTTTCGATACTGAAACTTGGGGGAAGAGGGAAAGGGGAGCGATGCAACTGCTCTGAGACAGAAGTCGCACGCGACCCGGAGCATTTAAAATCAACACGGCTCCTCAGCTTGACCTCCAACATAATATGTTGCCTGCAGAGTTCTAAAAAAAATCACGGTTTCGCCCAAAAGGCGAAGCATTGATTGCGATAGCAAATCAGTGGACAGCTATACGAAGTAGGGATAGTGGTTTTATTGGTCATATAACCTTGTAAACATGGGCATACTAACTAAATTAACAAGCATGGTGTCACGCGTCCACAAGTAAACATGAACACATCGCACTCGATGACTGCGGAAACTCGCTGTCAAAACACTGGAGCAAGGAAGCGTGGCAGCAGCAGCGAGCGAATTGACCTTCGTTATGTCTATTGCTATTGTGCGCGGCTGCCCTGGTCGCCCCGAGTAGAAAGCGCCCAATCCTCTCTCCCAGGAGCCTCATGCGATGGAAAGTGGCTTGCTTCATCCCCGCTTGCCTCCCTTGCATGCATAAAATTGAGCTGCGATCAGTGGCTCATCCATGCACCCTTTCACTCACACTTACGGCACACGGTGCGCGGCAGTTTTATCACCCTTGTACTTTATACGGAACCTCACAGCAATGGCAGAAATGCGCCTGGAGTGTCCACATAAAATAAATGTTCAGAGGCAGCACTGCTAGGATTTATGTCATATTTTCTGACCAATAGGTGCACGCTTTCTCAGTTTAGATGCTATTTAAGGGCTGCTAATAAAGAAATAAACAACTAACAGACCTGCAGCTTTGCCAAGATTACTACAATCATATGTACTACTCATTTATAACCGATTTAGCTTAAGCAAAATTTCATTGCACGGAACCTTTAACTCTTTTTTTACCGTGCCCACTGAACATAGTTCACCGGTGACCAAAACGCACAGCGCAAAAATTTATAACTACCACCCCTCCTATGCACTTGCCGTGCCGTGCAGGGGATTGCCTAAGGACTAATGTTTTGTTTCCTGAAAAGCTTGTTCCCCCCCCCCCCCTCCACCAAGCAGTGACGACATTTAATGGCAGCACCCGAACTGCGGTATGCATTGTTCGATTGGGAAGATGGCAGTCACTCTGAATCTTTGTACGAGCACTGTCATTCTCACAATTCAGCTGTGTCTTCAAGTGATTCTTTGGATGCTTTTTGTAGTAGTGACGTTAAGGATAATATCTGATCAAAAGATTTAAGTTTGGACGATGGAGGCTCGCAGAGTTTGGAAAACCCTCCTTGCTGGTTGCTACTACTGGTTGCATTATACAACAGCCATGCTGCTGTCATACAAGACTTAACTTTTCAGTTATTACCATTTACCTACAATAGGCCCATTTTCTCATTCGTAAACGCGCTTCTCTGTAGTGCACATTCGCCTGACTAATGGCAGCACCGATTATTGTTCAAATGAGGACAAAGTCTACACTTGCCTAGTCCTAATACAAGCAAACTGTGTTTCTACATGCTGTTTGTAAAAATGACTACTCCGTAAGAAGTTAGGCAAACTGCTTCACAGGAAAGCTAGCTTTACAATTATGAAAAATATCTATTTGCACAAAAATAGGAAGTTTCATACGCAACTTGCTAGTAAAATTTATTCTTATCCTACAGCTGTAACAGCACAGCTACATAGCAAAACTGTTCACGAATAATCCTGAAGTCACGACATGGAATGAAATAGCTGAAGTGAACTTATAAAAAGAAATTAAAAATATATCGCAATACTTTGCCATGCTGCAATAATATGTCATCCACTCACACAGCAGACTGTGCAGACAAACTTGTCTTCGTTGGAGAGGTCTTCCTTGACGCACACTATGTGGTACACTCGGTGGCACGTGGTACACAGAAGCACATCACCACCCCTGTGACACTCAAAGCAGTACCAGTCGTGGTCGTCTCTCTCCTACACCAAGGGCAAGAAAAATACAATATTACTTCAGTTTTATTTATTGAAACTTTTCTTGAGGACACTAGAAGCCAATTTCAGTTGCAACGTACACTACTGGCCTAAGGGCTATGGTAGAGAAACATGACAACCAAACATTTGTTTAACCATAACATCTGGCCTGTTTTGGGGGAAATAATGGAACTTCTGCATGCTACCACAATGTTTCCCAATAACCAACTTGAGAGAGAAAGCGAGGAGAGGAAAGGCAGGGAGGTCAACCAGACAAGTGTCCAGTTTGCTAATAACGAGCACTCTGTTATAGTCTCTAGAATTCTCACTACAGGCTGTTATATGTAGCATTTAAATGACATAGTAAGCTAAAGAAGAAAACTTTTAAGCTCTTCAGTACAGCAATTCAGGTATGATGCGGATGATTCCTCGTGACTCAAGTGGACAGCTGACAGCTTTCATCATTCCAGCTTTCCAGGATTAGCTATATCCTGTGTGAACCATGCCTTTATTTTCAACAGAACAGACATTCTTTTATGCAAACTTTTAAAAGGCCAGCATAACTTGATAATGAAAAATGTTGCAGCACTGCGGGAGCAGCAGCTCCCAGTAGCCATCTAGGCGGCCCCAGGCCCGGGCCTCCCAATTGCCAGATTCCAAATAAACTTATCACAACATCATCGGCTTTCTTCAGCCACCTGTAACATGTTTTTGAGATTGATATATAGCACAGCTCAGCATAAGTAATTTCGCATGCTGTGTGCCGACCCCAAAATGAACACTAGAAACTAGTGCATATTGACATGCATACATTGTGCATCTTTTTTCCAGTGACTATTTTCACTAGCTAAACACTGTTTGTAAAGTTATCACTCGGCGCAAGATGCAGCTACATGTGTCAGAACTTTCCCGAATGTTGTCACCCATCCTGCAGCGAAAGAATTTTGCTAACCAGATTGAGTGCACAATGTGAATAGTGGTGCACATTCTAGAATGTACGCGAGAACCAACGGCTACGATGGAATGTACGATAAATCATGTATGAATAGCCAAAGCACTTGACCGGAACATAAGATTCCAGCAATAAACGACTGCGCTTGCCACTGTCACGCTTCGAGTGCCTGTTTCTTCTGGCCAGAAGTTTGAACAATGAAGAGAGATTTGAGACTTACAGTTGTGGTACAGTCAAACCTTATCATAACAAAGTTGTGTAGGACGTGAAAATACCTTCATTATATCCGATAAACATTACAAACATATGCAGATGTTGCTGCAAAAAAAATCGGGATCAGGTCTATGTGAAAGAAATGCAAGTGGCCTGCCTATGACAGGGCAGCAAGGGTCTTCTGTGGATTTTGATGGCCCATCACCACCTCGCTGTGCCAATACGAGGCATTGGAACGACATACATACAAGTGTCCTACACCGCCATGAATACTAAACCATGCAATCGGTGCTATTATGCGGGATCGGCACATCAGTTTGCCGATGCAATCTAATTCAGCCAAGCCGACAAACAAAATGTGTACACTGCCGGCAGATTTTTTCGCGCATGGATGGGACTGCACTTGGATCTGCACTCAGCTACTATGGCCCGTGCATGTCTGATCTCATGCTCAATCACCAATAAGGCCTACAAATGAGAATACATTGCTGGTGAGCTTCCCATGATGGCATGTCACCGGCAACTCTGCTGGCGGCGCTGCTTAAATTTTGCCGCAAGGCTTAACCAGCACTGCTTTGTCAGAAACCAATGTTATGGTTTTGTGCCAGTCTACAGTACATGGCAGCAACTTTGGTCATGGCTGCCATGTTTGCGGCATGGCATGTACGGTTCATGCCCAAAACACCACAAGAGCTTCTTTCTCATGTTTGCCCGATCTAAATGTCCCCAGAGAGCAACCGGGGAACTTTTTCTTCTGAAAATCTGTCTGCCTAGATAGGGGAAGACTATGCACTTTGCTCCGTTTAACTGCTGCTAAAGCAGCGGTCCAAGTGGGATCATAGCGGCCAATAAAGGTTCCGTAATGGCGACGCAGCAGTTTTCTGCCATCAGTGGTTGGCCCGTGTCACTGGGGTGCACGTAACATAAGGTTTGCCCCTTCATGGTGCCCCTTCTCTATTTTTGATATTTGGACAGTGTATCTAGTGCCTGTGCCACGAGCGCGAGCTTCAGTATAATTTGATAATGAATATAATAACAAATTCGTAATAACAATGTGTCACTTTTCATTGGTCAGTAGTTGCTAAAGCAGCATTTACCTTCAGCTGACCAGCACATGTACAACACTACTTTTAGTGCAAGAGCTGCAGAACTCTCATAATTTACTAAGGGTGCAGCACCCACATCTGATAAGATGCCAGGGGGCACTTGCAGCAAGCCAGGAAAGAAGAAAAAAAGATATGCAGTAGGTTACGCAGTCACAGTTATGCTGTTCTGAATTATCCTATGCCAGACGACACCCAACACAAACAACTTCTGCAACAGACCGAGCTAGACCACAACGAATATGCAGCATCAAACATGGTGAGTACCACTTTAAAGGGCAAGTCAATAATGTCCACTTGTATGTGAAAAGCTTGAAGGTCTCGCCTAGTCTGTCAATGCACTTGCTCCTATCTACTTACTGAACAGTTTCTTTAGCACTACAAGTAAGCTTGAAATAGTGTAGGATGCTGCCTGCCAGAAGCTACAACAAAGGCCCGCAAACAAGAATGTGATAAAGGAACACACCACTGGTTCATGAGGGAGCTGGAAGGCCTCCTGCTCGACACCCACTTTAGAACCCTTGGAGCCCATCTTCTTCTTGGAGGCCAGCAGGCCGTCTCGTACGGCAAACCCAAGCTGGCGTTCTGTGTCGGCTTCGCTTAGCTGGTGCTTGCGCCGCATGTAGTTCGCCACACGGTCCAGGTTGCTCACCTGGGTCCCAGCATTGAAAGGAAAAGTATAAGCATGGCTGCATGCAGTCTTCAGTGCGGCCCACATGCACAAGAGCCAGCGGTGCTCATGGTTGCCTGTCCCTGCTAGTATGGGCAGGAGTGGCTGTCCACATTAAAGGTAACCTGGACATCGCTTGGCTATGCTGTTTAAACAGCAACAATGAAAACGAAAAGAGAGCGCTGCTATAACACAAACGTTCTGGTGTGCCTCACAGATGAGTATGGTTTGTCGTAGCATTTCGTATAAAAATTACACAAACAAGATGTCATTATTAATTGTCTATATCTAAAGATATCTTTGTTTTTACATATTTTAAGATTTCCTTTCTGGCAAGGTGCCGTGCTCCTCAATTTTTCCCTAGTCCCACTTAACCTCAGAGTAATCACACGGACAAAAAAAAAAACACAAAGAAAGTTTATAAAAGATAGACAGGGGCTAGAGGAGAGAGAGACGGAACAATGGCCATTTGTGGAAGCGACTGACTAACAGTGATGGATTGTTTATAAAACTGACTGACTGACTGACTGACTGACTGACAGTGATGGATTTGTACATAAAATCCTTAGGATTTTATATACAAAATTTAGGCTCGGTCTGCAAGAGATGCCTTATAAGAGTATGTGCTACCTATGAATCTCAACTATGTTGGACTCTGTAATGCGTGCTCAAATGTTGACATGCAGGTGCTCTGGCATTCTGGCCCCATCATAAGAGCCATGAGTTGAACTTGGCAACTTTTTATGAGTTTCAAAAAGAGGGATAGCCTCAGTCCTATTGAGACCTTGCCTCTTCTTCCATAGCACAGGGTATTGGAGGCCTCTGCTCAGGCTAAAGGAGACACATACCTGCTTCTGCTGTCGTATGGAGTCGATGGCGTCCCACAGATGCTGCACTGTCTGCGGACACGACATCCTGCGCTTGCAGGTAGCCATGTTGGGGCCCACTTCTGCAAAAGACAGGAGAGGATATGAGCACATTAACACGATGTTAGCCAGCAGTGCACACTATGTAGTGGCATGTACAGTAGGTCAAAAGTGCAGTGTTCGACGTCAAGGCCGCACATGACAAACTTCCGATAGGGGAAATTCAAGACACTAAGGTGAACCAGTTGGTTACACGTATTACGAAACATGGTTTTACTGTCCAAACTAGAGGGGACATAGCGAAATACACAGGACGAATGCCAATCCAGATTTCGGCATTTGTCCTGTGTACCTCGCTTTGTCCAGTGTAAATTTTCACTGGATTACTGTTTTATAATTTTGACAGAGCAACATTATAAAGATTTCAGGGAGTTCCGATATGTCCGAGATCTGAGAGCATTAGTCTCAGTGAATTTCGCGAGATCATCACAGTGTCAACAGAGAAAGAAGTGCGGAGAGGTGCAGGGCACAAGAAACACTGCATTCTCGTAATTGCATATTGTGGGGACGCGCGACTCTCGCGCGTCCCCTGATATCTTGTTTTCCCGCATAGCTCCCGTCTCTTGCAGTGCGGCTTCGCCGCGTGGCCTGGCGCCCGCGGCGGTCGGAGTGGTTGAAGCGTAGTGCGAGAGATGGCGCGAGTGTTGCGCTGCTAACGCCGCCTCACGGCAGGGTTACTTGGGGGCGCAGGGGAGAACACGCTCTCTCTTGGGTGCGGGAGAGCGCGGCGGACGTACCGCGCGTGCGCCGATCCATGCTTCTGCGAGACCGTCTCGCGTAGCCGCCTTCGAACGCGCCACCGTTCGCGTGACCGTACGCGCGAACGACCGGGCGTTGGGATCCAGCATGGGGCGAACATATTCGCTCGTTATCCGGTCGCGGTGAGTCGGACTTCCTAGATTTGTCGCGCGCCCATCGGCATGTTTTGTGGATAGCAACTCGGCTAGCAGGCATTGATCTATGAAAGGTGCAATAAATGCCCTTGTGATTGTTTGCATTACTGTGTTGTCGTTCCTTTGTCCCAAGAGCACGGTGTGAGAACCCCACAATATACAGAACAAGGTATTGACTGTTTCATTCTTGGCTTACTGTACAGCACTCATGGGATGAAGTGCATCACTTTAGGGCTAACTTGCATTTACTTACATTTCCACCATCTGCACTTCGGGTACAATGGTACAATTTTTGCATGCACACTTACATCAAAGTCTGCATCACATTTAGCGAGCATATGCATTTTTATATGACATGGTGTGCTCGAGCAATTGCACATATGGGGTGTACTACTTGAAGCTTCAATGTCACATTTAATTCCACGAGTGCTGCACAGGTCATACTTTACTATGGGCAATGGCATAAGCGGAGAGTTTTCATTTTTCCAGGGGGGGGGGGGGGGGGGGTCAGCTTTCAGAACCCCATATATACATAATATAATCTTGCACTTTAAGAAACTTTGTGTGACCTCGAATAATCGAGCACTGAAGTGAGGCGTTATACGAGTATATACAAGACCTCATAGTAGGAGACAGTTCAATGTCACAGCCCGAATCCTCTCCGAGGTGTAATCTTCCTTCGTGCAATTGTCGCATACTTGGCTATCGCCAGTACTGCTTTGCCTTTCCGGTGAACCTGCAGCTTCTCTCTCCTTTTTTTTTTGCAAGTTCGAGTATAAGCGCTGCTGTGCATGACTGCTGTTGATTCTGATTTCAAGTGAATCCAGCTTGGCTCCATTTCAGTTCTTGAGTGCATTATACAGTGTTTCCCAATTACCATGCACCGACTTAAAAAAAAGAGCAGTTGCGTTGCTCGAAGAAAACCTAGTGCATACTGTTTCCAGTACAGTGGAATAGCCACCAGTAATTCTTTTGTTATTGAAATTTAATTCAGTAATTGCACTTAATTATCGAACATGAGAAGTACTGTCCTAATTTTCAGTGTCAATGAGGCATTTGCAGGCACCCAAATGACATCTACATGTGGTGTTTTCAGCAACATACTAATTGCATACAATTTTTTCAGACTGGCAAAGAAACCTCAAGAAGTATGAAAAATACCATTTAGTGCGCTCCCACCCGCATGATAAAGCAGCGCCCTCAAATAGGCTGATTGAAAGCAACTGCATTGCCTTTCGTAAACCCAAAGAGATGGCGCATCAACTTAAGAATGGTATGAAAGGAGCATCCACAGCAGGTTTTGTGGCTTCGCAGCGGTTCCTTCCTCTCATTTCGACGTCACAGTTAATATCCGTCTCTCAAGGCCGCCTAATCACATTGATAACAAAAGCCCCTTGATAACACAGTCGAAGTGCCGCTCTGACCACGCACAAAATGTGAAAAGCAATGCAATAGGCATAGGATGTTTCGAAATCCCGGTATTGCTCGCACCGTATCAAAAGAGTAAGCGCGAAGCTATATTTTGCACCAGAAACTTGCTTCGGACCAAAGCCAAAATAAAGAGACCGTTTCATTTTTCATGAAAGTAAATACGTGCTCCTAAAACAGGTTCGTGTCAAAAAATTAAAGTTAAATAAACAGATCAGGAAGCGACCAATGTGTAGAGAAACGGCAACACTGATGCGAGTAAATATACTACTTCTAAATGAGCCAAATAGGCAATCCAGCACAAAAACAGATTTCAGTGCGCCCTTATTTATGAATTTGTAAGTGCCGTTGAACACCAGCCAAGAGGACATGTTCGAATAGGTCTCCCTTTGCAGCCACGCAGTACTGTGTCAGTTTTATCACATTTTCAGTGGCTTTCTTGATGACCAATGCCAGAACTCTACGGCAGACATCCGTTATCCTTGCCTTGAACTAATCTGATGTCCATCTCAATTATGTAAGCACAATATTTCACATAACCCCAAAGAAAGAAATCGAGCGGTAGAGATAAGGGGTGCGATCTTGTACGCGTTCCCAACTCGAACGGAGGCGGTCCGTTCTTTCCGTCGCGAAATGGGCGGTCCGTTCCGTTGCGTTTGTCCGATAGCAGACAACACGGAATGATTGACAGCAGATATCATTTCACAGTTGACGTCATGGCGTTCTTCACCGTTCAAACTGACCAACCGTGTGCGGCTCGGTGGAACGGACCGCCTCCGTTCTATTTTGGAACGCGTACAAGATCGCACCCAAGGTGACCTAGCCAGCCAATTTACAGGCCCATGCCTTCCAATCTATTGTGCATGAAAAGTCCCGTCCAGCCAGTTTCGTGCTCGGCTGCTGCTGTGTGCTGGAGCCCCATCTTGCTGATGCCACTGAAGTGGAAGACGTGACAGCGGGACTTTGCTGAGAAACTCGTCCACCACTCCTTCAAGGATTTCGTCCATGTAACACTGTCCAGTCAGCGTGTGATCAAAGAAGATTGGACTGATTATAGCACCGGCGCAAATTCCAAACCACACATTGAGCAACCAGTGGTACTGGTGCCAATTGCGCTTTACCCACTGTAGATTGGAGTCGCTCCAATAGTGTGCATTATGCAAATTTACCTAGGCATTTCTGCGAAAATTGGCTTCATCTGTGCACATGATGTTGCTCAAAAAGTCCGGCAACTCATCGGTTTTTGTGAGGACCCAATATGAGAAATCTAGACAATTCTACAGGTCCCTATCTTCTGAGCATTGGTGCTGGTTAAGGTGGTATGGGTGAAAGGTCGCCATTTGGAATCCTCCAAACTTGGAAATTGGTACCTGGACAGCCACGTCCCACATGCTAGCATGAGGGTTTTAGGCCATAAATGCTAGAACATCTATGCGTAGGCTAGGACTCAAAGATGGGAGTTCTCCGCCGCTGTTGCTTGAAGCTGCCGGTTTATCTCAGGTTTTCATAATTTCCGATTATAGTCCATGCATTTGGTCTACTGCCACACTTCCATGACTGACATATATATTTGCGGCCTTCCTCTTGTTGCCATTTGCAGATCCCAAGGCAAGGATCATATTTACCTTCTGCTCAGAGAAACATATGGCGACTGGGACAAAACAAAATGCACCTCGCTTTTGTGGTGATAGGCCTTGTGGCAAAAAAAAAAGACCAACCCTGCACTTTATCTACACTAAGACAACAGCTATCACAGCTTGTTTCCAACTAACACCAAAGGTGAAGTGTTATTTCGGCTGTCGCCAGCTTAATCACAATGTTTTTCTTTACTTCCTTTATTTCGTTCTGGATAACTCTGAGGGAGCCTTGTTCGAAGGCGCTGCTTTATGATCCGGGTGGGAGCAGCAGTCACGTGGTATTCTCCATATTTCGTGGGGTTTATGTATCAGTCGGAAAAACAATTAGTATACAATTAGTACGTTTATGAAAACACTGCAGTAAGACATCCCTTGGCTGTGCCTTTAAGTGCCTCATTAACACTTTGATCATTAGGATAGTATGTCTAGAGTTAGATAATGAATCACAATTATCTCATTAAACCTCAGTAACGAAAAAAGTACTGGCAGCTAGTGCACTGTAAAAAATATGCACTAGGTTTTCTTCGAGTAACTCCTTGCTCTTTTTCTTAAATCCTGGTGAATGATAGTTAATTGGAATACACTGTATATATTTATGACCTTTGCACGCAACTGACGATGTTTCCATCCCTAATAAATGTCGTAAATTATTGGAAATTTTTTTTTCCCGAGTCGTTAGCATTGCTTACTGGAAAGAGAAGCAGTACTGAGACACACAACATTCACATGCATTTCACACACCATTGATAAAAGACTGCTGGGTCACTGAAGTCTATAGGTTTCTTTCATGGTCAAAAAAGCATGCAAAGCAATTTGAAGCATGGTGAACATACAGCAACACATACATTCGCTAGGCATAGGCTATCCATGCCTTTAGAAATAATTATTAAGTAGCTATCTCCATCTCTTTAAAAAAATATAAACTTTGTCCTGTGTGTATATTTAAATATATTGTGTTTGTGCAAGTTGTTTTCAGTGGAAATTTAAAACAATGTTGAAGTGAGCAAATACGGATGAGGCAGCCGCCACTAGTGCTTCTAATGTGTGTGTCCTCCTATTGTCAGAATTTGCAGAAATAAAGCAAAAGTATGAATTAAAAGCCGTGCACGCCCGCATAATGATGCAGTAAGCTATTAGCCACAATAAAATTTAAGGTGAGAAGGTCGAGGCAGGTGAAAAGTAACCTCAAATGATGTGGTTGACAAAACTCTGGCAATGACACCTTAGGTAGGGGGGGGCTAACCCCCCCCCCGGAAAAGTCCGGAGGGGGCTCGGGCCCCAGAGCCCCGCCGTAGTCGGCGCCTATGGGCAATGGTATTGCACAAATGCAAAGCTGAATAGTCATAACACAAATTTCAAGTTTGCAGAAGTTTCAACTTAATTTAATACAAAAGTATGTTTTCTTTGTTACTGTGTCTACACTGCACTTCTTAGATATGGTCACTTAATTGTGCCACGTACAAAAACACAGTGGATTCAACAGGACAAACTTCTGGAACCTTTCGCGACGCTTGAACAAGTACAGTTACTTATTAGAAGCAATAGATACCACTGATAAATTGGCAAGTTTGAGATATTCAGTTACCCGACGGGCCAGGCCAGCACGCGGGCGCTTTACCGGGGCTTACGCTGTCGCGGGCATCGTGCAGGTAAGGGCCCAGAAGTTTCTACTTCAAATAACAATAATAAAAAAAAAAACGTAAAGGCCAATCGGCCGTTTTCGCCAATGGGTGGGCATGCCCTTTGCTTTCTCGCGAAAGGGTCTACGTCTTGCTCTCCTTTCTCAAACTTTCGACCCGCATTTAAGACCGGCGCGACGGCTGATCTGAAATTTCACTACTTCACGAACTGTCGCGTCACCTGTAGCCCTACGGCGGGCGTACGAAGGGGGCAACGGCCAGGTCTGCCCCATGGCGAACACAAGTCGGACACCAGCAGTGGAGTTTGCACGTAGGTAGTACGTCTGCGGCGAAAACCACGGACCAACGTTGGCGCCAGTTGGCGCATATACATAGTATGCACGTGACGTCACATCCGCTGCTGTCGTCTGCTTCCGCTACCTTCCGCCATCTTGGAGTACGTTATCAACAGGCGCGCGTATAGTGTACTAGAATAATTATTCTAGTACACTATAGACGCGCGCATAGGCCTCTATGGGCCTATAGGTTCCCCAACATGGCGCTGCCGTAAACCGGAAGTCGCGGAGTATCGTTGAATGACGTACGTGCATACTATGTATATCACTGACCGCGCTGGATCTGGCTGGACCAGTTCCCCCCTGCACTCTACAATAAGTATTTACGCCCTCTGGGGCGTAGCTTGTCCACAAATATTAAGATCGTCATCCGTCTTGGTTGCGTTTCCTTTTATTATTATTATTATTATTTAATTCGGCGCACGCTTGTTTCCTGTCAAGAAAGCATTGTGGCACTCTGAAAACACGCACGCCGCGCATGGCGATTATTGTTAGGGGACAATTGAGATATTTCCGAAAGGGTGCAAAAATTATTTTTTAGTAAAGCAATTAAGGGGGCTAGTTGGTGAACGTTCATGGTTATATTGCGCTTAGTTTTATAGAGACGATATTAAGTGAAGGACAGGACGTGGACGTGCTTGCGCTACGTACGTCCACATCCTGGACGTCCTTCACTTAATATCGTCACTGTAAGACTAAGCGCAATAGAACTGTGAACCTTTATTTTATTTTGTTTCGTTTTAGAGAGTATGCCATCGTTCGGCGAATGCCAACGATTCGAGCTCATCATACTCTAAGATTGCCACGAAGGCATCAACGACGCCGAACGGCGGCGGTCGATGAACGGACAGGCACGCAGTGCGTGCAGGCGGTCACTCGAGCCAAAGATGCGCATGCACCAATCACGGCGCGGTCGCTGCGCGCTTCCTTTTCCGCAGTGGTGTGGATGCGCTCTCATGCCACGTACGCCTTCGGAGAAACTCGTGTTTCGCGATAGTTGCAATTGGACTGAAATGTTCGCCAATGGCATCCACTTCAAAAAAAGAAAGCGTGAAGGAAAGGAGCGAGCGCGATGAAACTGAAGCTGTGGAGTGGGTGTACAATTGAATCGAGCGGAAGCACCGCTCCAAGGTAAACCGCGGCCATGTCACGGTAATTTTTTCGCATCATCCGCGCTCAGCTAGCGCACGCTCTTCCGAAAAAGGTAACGGGTGCGACAGCAACACATGCGGATGCCGAATTCGCACGCTGAAGTGAAGATACAAATGAGCACGCTGCAATTAACGACCGAATAAGTTGCGCTGGCATACCGGGACAAAATGTGCGCAGCGATTAAAGCGTACCGGGAACCAAGCACAAAGGTCTCGCCAGACATTGCACTGACTCCACTCCAAGGCAGAACGACGATCTCTCAGGAGCTAGGTGCGTTGTTGCAAGAAAGGCTGAGCGCTCAAAGGTCACGTGCTCCGATGTTGACACAGCGAGGAACCACCGGAAAGCCACAGGCACGCGACAGACTGTCCCCGCGTCGGCGTACACGCTCAGACACCGAAGCAGAGCCAACCATTCGGCTCAACATCCCTAGATGTTGACAAAAACTAATCATCATAAGGGCCGATCCTGGTGATAGTGCAGAAAGGGTCCAAGCTCAATGGCACATACCCCTGTGGGCTCGGAGACTCGCAACGCGCCCTTGAATATATTATGACGACACGTGTCGTAACATTAGCGTATAGGCATAAAGTACAATAATAATAAGTAAAAAGATGAGAAACAGAAGAAATTTAAAGAAAATAAAGAAATAAGGACAAAAAAAAAACAAGAAAGATGGACCAAACAAACAATGCGCCGGAGCGATGAATGATGTTGCCCAAACTAGCCATCATATCCAAACTCTAGTCTATGACGATACGTGTCGAAACGTCAGTGTGAAAGTGTGTGCGTGTGTGTGTAATCATCATCATACAAAAAAAAAACGAAACAAACAACGAAGTTACGTTTTCGTGCCTTTATTCAACCAATACAAAAATTTAAACTATCGCGTTTCACGTGCCAAAACCCCTTTCTGGTTATGAGGCACGCTGTAGTGGGGAAGACTCCGGAAATTTCGACCGACATGCACCTAAATCTAAGTACACGGGGGTTTTCGCATTTCGCCCCCATCGAAATGCGGCCGCCGTGGCCGGGATTCGGTCCCGCGACCTCGTGCTTAGCAGCCCAATACCATAGCCACTCAACCAATACAGCATAACCACCACATAGAACTTAATATAGCTATCGACTAATACAGCTTCGCCGATCTTCCATCTTCACATGCATATTGGGAAGCGCTCTGAATTTTTGTTTCGCACTTTTGGTATTTCAATCTGAGAAGATTTAACATAAAAAAACAGGCGCTGCTATTCTTTTTTTTTTCCATGGCACTTGTTTGTGGGCTGCCATTCTCATAATTCCTAGGAATAACTTTGTAAAGAACGTAAGACAAGGTGTGAGCAACTTCAGTGGTAGAACTACTACTTCAGTGCCGTATAGAATATGCGTGGTTGGGGATGATTTTCTCGGCCGCGGACGCCGACACCGGGTTTTCGGCGACGCGGGGCCCTTAACGCGAACGCGTCAATAGTGCCAGTGCGGGCACCTCTGCCGTGCGTAATCGGACAGTAAAGTATAAACCACATGCAAGCGATCTTTCGCGCGATCGACGGCGACAAGCTAAACGATGGAGAGCGCTATATCGCGTTCGCTCGTCGCCTACAAGTCGTACCCCACGCGAGCGACCACATTGAACGACGTCTCTCCGGTGTTGCCGGTATGAGGGCACCAAATACGCGCCGAAAGTGGCGCGACGCGAAAGTGGCGTGACGGCTTGCCGGATCCACCATACTTCGATCGCGTATCCGCTTATGCAAAGTATCACATTAGATCCTATCGGCATTGCCAAAGTAACTTAATCATTGAAGAACTCGTCATCCACGGCAGCAGACGGTATCAACGCCAAAGCGCTAAAAATACTAAACATGTGTGTAGCCTCTTTCCATCTCTCATATTCCAGGAACCACTTAACAGCGCGTCAATTCCATACGACCGGCAGGTAGGCAAGGTCATCCCAGTCTTCAAGAAAGGAAGCCGATCGTCGCCGAGTAACTACCACCCTCTTTCAATAACAAACGTATCTTGTAAAATAATGGAACATACTTTATACTCTCATGTTAAAATCCGTCGATTCTTTTTACCCGAGTCAACACGATTTCTGCAAAAATTATTCCTCTGACACCCAACTTGCTCTTTTTTTGCACGACTTACACTTAAACCTAGATCGCAACATCCCGACTGATACAATATTTTCTAGATCTCGAAAAAGCGTTCAATAAGGTCCCCCATGGTCGTCTCTTAATCAAGTTATCCCGTCTTAACACTCATCCGTGTGTTCTAAGCTTGATACGAGGGTTTTTAACTAACCGTCAGCTGTTCGTATACGCAAGTGCAACAACTCATTCATTCAAACCTCTTGCTGTGTATATCTAGCGTGACTTAACTTGGACCTGTCATATTAACCACATAATAAATTCTGCTAATCGCACTACGCTCTCTTATCTACGGCTGTTAGATATGGGGCTGTTTCCTGCGCCTACTTCGAGTTCCCCAGACCACATCGAATCGCAGCACAACTAATTGAGAAGCGCAGAAACGCGGAAAGCACATTCCAGAGGAGCGCTCGAGCAAACAAGTTGAAGGCCCCCGCTTCGTACGCCACCGGTGGAGCTATTCAATACTTGGTTCTTCCAGAAAGCGAGGGGATAGCCCGGCACTGTTCCAGGTAACGTGAGTCACGAACCCAGACGGCTGTGATGTACCGGGAAGGCCTGGCAGCGTCGCACCGGTCGACTTTGAAGAAGGCATTTGCAAGCCAGCGGAGCCGTACCGCCGGGGGTAGGTGGGCCCTCGGACAATGGGGCCCAAGCGTCCCCCCTTGTCCGCCTTTGAAGAGCGCATTGCAAGTCAGCAAGGCAAGACCGCAGGGAGCCGCCGGGTGTGACACCGCGGCACGGGCGCCAACCATTGGCCGAAAATGGCGTCATCTGAGCGGACTTTCCCATTGGCCGAACATGACGCGACTTCCAGTCCTCGAAGGGTTTAAAAAGAAGGATTCCAGAGCAGTCCCTGATTCACCTCTCTCGAACTTCTTGCCGCGGGCCGCAGCGTCCGAGTTGCTGCCGGCCCGTAATGACTGTACGACTGTTACTTGACTCTCACCTCATTGTAAATAATGTAAAATAAACCCTCCCAAGTTTTTTCATCCCGAAGTCCGTCCTCAACTCCTACACGGCGTAGTTATCTACGCCGCAACCTTTTCGTCGCTCCTCCCTCAATTAAACAACTTGCTTTCCAAACATTTTTGCGGAACAAGCTGGAGTACGCCAATGCTATTTTTGACCCCCACCATAATAACCATATTAACGCCCTCGAATCGGTTCAAAACCGCGCGACCCATTTATTCTGTCTAATTATTGTACAATTCAAGCATGTCAGCACTAAAAGCCCAAATAAGCTTACCCGCTCTAGCCTCAAGCCGTATAATAGCACGTCTTAACCTATTTCATCATTTTTTTCCATTCTTTGCATTTTGACAAACCGTACATAAAAAGAGCTTGTCGCATTGCCAGCACCAGTCACTCTAACACAGTACATGTATATCCCCCACAAGCCCACACTGTCACTTTTCAGCATTTTTTTTTTTTTGCGCACATAACGAGTATGGAATGGCCTGCCCACCGAAGCTGCCACTATCCCCGACCCACTTGCATTCAAGGCGGCTCATCAAAAACATTCAATTATAACTTGTAGTATCTTTGTTTGCATTAACCACCCACTCTCTCATGTAATGTCTCAACAAGAGACATTTGAGAAGATTAATTACTGTATTTATTTATTTATGATGATGTATATTACTGTAATGAGCAACATAAAATATTTCTCAAAGTGTTGCAGTAGGTTCTTAGCCTTGCACGTATAAAAAATTTGTCGTTTGCTCGTTTCGAGCGACAATCGGTAGTACTCGACCGACGTACATCCAGTTCCGGCTTCGCGCTATTGGCTAGTCGATCACAGTAGCACTTCCGGGCGATGAGCAACGTATTGTAGATTTCAAGAAACGAGCGTTCGAGCGAGCAGAACGAGCGATCTGTTCGAGCGACGGCTCGTTCCGTCGCTCAAAGCCGTGGAAATGGAATAGCGCATAATTTTCAACGCTTTCTCCGAAATGTCTTACGATTCAAGCCTACGCCTAAGTTCTTGGGCTATACTGCGAATGTGCTCGTTCTTGCCAATCCCCCCCCCCCCAAGATGGTTGTGTACCACTGTAGGGGGCACTATAAATATCTGTCGTTCTTCTTCTCTCTGCATACACTTATCCGCACCATTCTTCATCCGACAAGGATCAAGCATCACCGACGTCTCAGAATGTGCATCCACCTGACCTGGTGATCGTCTCTCAGCATAACTCGTGAACGGTGAGCGCTAGACGCATAAACATTGAACGAGATTATACACGTTGCAGAAAATGAAAAATAAAGGCATTTGTACACTTTACATTTATTTGTATATACTATAGCATAGCCTCACGATAAGCTTCGCTTCACATATAATTCCTAACATGCGCGTTGGATCTCCATTTCCGATTTATTTTTCGTTGGGATGAGGTGGGGGGGGGGGGGAGGTAGGTGAAGGGCCGCTAGGGGGAAGTGCCTACTTTAGCTACTGCAAAGTCCGGACCCTCCAGCGAAGTCTTTGCTGTGATGTTGAGAGACGGCGCCCGCCTCTATACCTGCGTTTGTTGTAAAGCAAGAAATGAGCAGTCGGACGGGCCTAAATTCCTTCGTTGTACGGGCATATTTGTTGCAGCAGTCCTCGCTGTAGGGGCGTATTCACAATACATGCGAAATATAGAAAATCGACTGGGACATACGAAATTCGTTTTAAGGGTAATTTCGTTGTAGAGGCGTTCCAATGTGCTATCGCGCCTAATATGAGCTGCAACACGTGAGCCGTGGCGGCAGCTACACTCTCGAGAAAGAAATGGAAAAGGTTTCGCCATTGCAGAAATTCGCATACCTCCGTGCTTTACGCCACCCGTGTTTTTTCGGGGAGGGATAATTAAAGATTATGGGGCTTTACGTGCCAAAACCACTTCCTGATTATGAGGCACGCCGTAGTAGAGGATTCCGGAAATTATGACCACCTGGGGTTCTTTAACGTGCACCTAAATCTAAGTACAGGGGTGTCTTTGCCCCCATCGATATGCGGCCGCTGCGGCCGGGATTCGATCCCGTGACCTCGTGCACAATAACACCATAACACCATAGCCACTGAGCAACCACCGCGAGTGGAGGAGGGATAATACAGTGGCTCGCAGCGCAGCCCGTAAGTCCTTAGCTCTTAGCGCAGCTTGCTTCGACATGGCGCACGTTGCAGTAGCTTCGTAACTACTCTTGTTTTATTATTATTATTATTATTATTATTATTATTATTATTATTATTATTGTTATTATTATTATTATTATTATTATGCGCCCGTTCCTGCGGCAAGCGTCGGCGTATACCAAGCGAACGAGCGCCACGAAGAATGAAAGTGAACGCGCAGAACAGCGGGAGATGAAAGAAAGGCGATAACGCAGGAGGGCGCAGCGGAACCATGATACGGAAAGCGGAGGGGAGACGGCCTGCGCATGCGCAGAGTTGCCGGCGGCCTATGCATCCGCAGCCGCGTGGGCGATCTCATCTGCGTTTCCGAGGGTAGCATTGGGGACAGGATGCCTCGAGTTGGAGAGGGCTGCTAAGGTATATATGTACACGTGGTAGCGAAGGTGCCATATATAGAAGCCCATACGTCCTGCAATGGCAGCTTGATGATGATGAATTGTGGCTAGTCCCTTTGTAATTGGCGGGTTGCCTGAAAGCACCCTAGCCGAAGAAAATATATAGCTGTCGAAAAAAAGGGGGTGAGGAGAAGAAAGAGAAATGACGTTGAGAAACTGGATTTCATCTGTTCCACTCAGTGTATTCCCGGTAGCGCCATCTACATTTCGCGGGACCAACTTCTCAGTACAAAAAATATTTAAAAATTTGCCGTTCGAGATTTGTTGCGCCAATTCGTCTACTGCGCCAGCTCACATCACGTCGCATACACAGAGCAAACTAGAGTACAAAATGAAGCGTGAGAATATTCGCCACAACATCGCGTCACAATAAAACCTGAATACAGCCATCTGTACTTATAGACCTCATTCTATAAGGGCAAGCATTACGCTGGTGAGCCTTGAGAGTTTTGCATGAATCCATAGGAATGGATTCACCCATATTTTGAACTAAGTACGTATATCACGTTTCCTTAGCACCAACACACATCTGTTATTTCAGTGTTAAAAAGTGAAGATGAAATCAACATTACATTGAGATAATTCACGAAAACAACAATCTTCACTAGGACGGCACGCGTGCCACCTGTAGTTCTTTTTTATTTATTTATGAAGACATAGCTAAACATATTTAGTGAAAAGGCAGTTAACAAATAAAGTTACAGATCAAATCTTATAGGGTTAATACCGTACATATTGCCATTACTTTTTATGGCTACGCATCGGAGGGTTCTGAGGACATTACAGTGTTAAATACGGCAACGCCAATCTCGGCACACCTCAGCACGCATCGCCACGAGCAAACTTCAGAAATATCGCACAACTTAGTATTCGCGATTATTCGCGTATGGAAGAAAACAGCCTGTGACTTCACACTTTCTTATTCTAATCGCACTGTCTGTACTTTTTTTTCAAATGTTTCCATTAGTGACACATTGGATGCATAACTTTTACGAACTAGCGTTTCGCCCCGCGAGATGTAGTCGCGCCAATCCCGCGGCCATAAGTCACGCCACTGCTCATTGGTTTGCGACATTAGGCCTCGCCGTCGAGCCCATGTGAATTGACCTTGGGGCTACGTTAGACACCATAGCTACGTTCGTCCGCGGCGTCAGCTGCTGAGGTCAGTCCGCGGTACGAGCGTGTGTGACGGGGATCACTACTCCTGCAAGGGGGCGACGGCGAGCGGCTACGTGTATGTGAGGCTCCCTTGGATGGCATATTGTAATCGTTGGTGAACTCTTTTTCTTATCCGCGATGGAGCGATAGCCGCTCGGCAGGTCAGTGCAAAAAGCAGACGCCGGAAAGCAAGGGAGATGGGTTGTGTATGCGCATTGCTCAAATAACTACACGCTTTCCACTTCTTTTTTTCTCGAGAGCGTCGCTGTAGCCACGGCTCGCGTGTTGCAGCTCATATTGGGCGCGAAAATACATGTGTGAACAAATAAAACAAAAACCAAACACAAGCGTAAGAAGCAAAGCATAAAACAAACTGAGTAATTATAGAATATGTAATGTCGTAAACAACCAGACGCTATAGTACCAATCGCAAACAAAAAATGTTACCTAATCATTCGATGAGACGCGAAAGCGTGAGAAGAAAAGCGTAGTACTGCGCAAGACAGGCTCTGCGGCCACGGCCGCTACGAGATGGCGCTAGTGTAGAGCGCCGTCGTCCTTTCAGCGATGACCTCATAGGCATGCGGCGAGAGCGTACATCGATACCATATATGGAAACAAAGCGTTGCATGAGCCAAGGTCTGTCTGCGACGGCTGCTGTGAATCGCGCCTACAAGTCACCCACGCGCTATTTCTCGCGATCTCCCGATAGGCGAAGCAGTCGCACCACACTTCACTCCGTTTGCAATGTGCCACACGAGACAGACATCTGCGCCAGCCATGCTACTCACAGCGTTCTCTTCCTTATATGAACCGTGCAGCCATATAGTCATAATACAAAATATTGACACGCGTAATGAAAACCCGCACTGAGCTCAAGTTTCGCATAAGGTATCGTAATCGTCGATGGATTTATTTTTTTTTTATTGGAACGAACGCAAACTTATTTCATTCAGTAGTCTTCAACACACTTCAGCTCATTCTAAAGCAGTTAAGTTACTGGGATCCGAAAGAAGTAGACTTCAAAGTTGCCGAACATAACAAGCGTCGAGTTGGCAGCGAACGCTCTCGACAAAGAAAGCGCAAGCACTGCTTAGGACACGAATATCACCGATCGCGGCAACAATCGAAAGAGAAAAAGAGAGAAGAAATAAAAATAAAACTAGACTTCCCCCCCGAAAAACCCATGAGGAAGCGCCCCACAACAAAGGATAACGCGAGGGGAAGGCAGATTTAAGGGGGCGGGAGGAGTGAGTGAGCACTCTCGAGTGACCCCGGAGGCGACGTCAGAGCGAAGGAAGGGCGTGCGGGAGTTGCGGGCACCGCCGCCGCTACGCACGCAAGGCCAACGTCGTCACGCCTCCCCGCGCCGCTGGCAGTGGCGGAGCCGATGGAGCCAAGGTGAATCCAAGCAAACGCCAGCGCCGCGCCACGACGACCGCCACGGTTTCCGTACAGCGGGACGCGGGAGCCAGTCGCCCACCACCGCTCACCACCAGGGGACACCGCGCGGAGCGGGGCCGGCGGTCTCCCCGCGTCGCCGTCAGCAGCAGGCGCGAGTGCGACGACAGTGGCCAAATCCCGGGTCGAGGAAACGCCGAAGGCACCGCGCGCGGGCACTGCACCGGCGTTCGGGCGGCAGCCGGAAGGAGGAGTGGGGTTAACGCACCGGCGCCGCTGTTACCGGGGCTGAAAAGCGGGGATGCCAATGCGGCAACGCGCCGCTCCGTCGATCACGGTGCGACACGTTCCGGTGGGGTTGTGGAGTTTGGTTTTGCAAGCAGGAATTCCGCGAGATAAGAAACGTACAGTCGAGTTCAATACGAGCTGCAACACGGTGCCCGGGGTTGAAGGGGCTCCAAGACACGGCGACGCCGACAAGGAGGCTAGATATTCAATGATGGTCAAGACAAAGTGGTCAATTACGCTTATAATGCTAGTCGCATTAAAGAATTCTTTGCTGTCGGGGATTCGACTTACTAAACACACGAACACGGGTCTTCTGCCACGGCCGCCCCGTTGCGCCACGCCGAAAGCGGTTACACTCAGTGGCGTAGCCTGGGGGGAGAGAGGATACCGCAGGCTTGTGCTCCACCCCTTCCCCGATCGACTGCGTGTCCTGCCCTGCCTTCTCCGAAAAAAATATGGTTACGCCACTGGTTGTGTAAACAGTAAGAAATCGTGTCTACGGTGGCGTTAACACTTCGCACGGGGATAGTGAAGGTGCGCTTTCACTTCGCAACGTGAACTGGCGCCTCTATAGAACAGCAAAGTGCTGTTATTATTGAAAATCACTCAGTGAAGTGCCGCAAAATTGATTTTGCTTTGAGATATCTATTTCAGTTCGAAAATTCAGAAGTCGATAACAGTGAGAATAGCTATTAAAATTATTAAAGACACTCGAGACTTGCCAGTATCGAAGACCTTCCTTTAACGCCAACAGACACACACGTTATGATATATATATATATATATATATATATATATATATCATAACGTAGAGGAGAAAGGTGTGGCAGTCATGCCTTTCGCCCGAAAAGCGAAGCGTTGACTGCGATAGAAAAGTATTACACAACGCGAAGAAAGGCTCGTAACTTCATTGGTCGCATAAATTGCAGTGAACGTTACCTTACTATTTAGGTTACCAAGCATGATGTCACGTGTCAAACATAAGCAGATCTCACTCGATGACCGCGAACAATCGCTATGACAACACTGGCACTATGAAGAGCGGCAGCCGCGGCCAACAAATTGCCCATCGAGCTGCCTCCCGCTGCAGAGCGAAGCAGGCCCCGGAGAACACAGCGCACACAAAGCCATCAGCCCTCGGCGAGCATAGCCTTTGCATGTACCCACGGCATATTACCTCCACAATAGGGCGCGTACGGTCGTGTTCATCAACACGCTAGTCTAGAGGGTGTTGGTTCATCCCTCCTACTAAAGGAAATGCATGACAGCCTGCCTCCTCCCCTCCTCCTCGCACACACGAAGAGACGGCGCGCATTTGCCTCGCCCCCCTCTCCCTGCGCGCGCAAGACGCCGACGCAGCAAGCCGCTACACTTCTCGATTCTCCCTCGCATCTACAGCACATAGTGCGCGGACTTGGGACTTTACACAGAACATCACGACAACGGCGGAGATTCGTCTGGAGTGTCCATATAATATAATTGCTATCGCAATAAAAGAAAGCTGCCTCCCTGGAGGTTGAACGCCTGCCGAAATAGTTTCATCGCCGACAGATGCATTCACGGCGCTTCAAGCATGAACATAAATCAATCTAGACTGGTAAAGTACGCTTTAAAATATGTACATTCACTTATCGAAGAAAATGAAGACACTTTCCACCCAGTGCGTTTTTTTTTGCTTGTTCTTTTTTTCCCCGAGTCACAACCTACCGCCAAAACGACAGTGTGACGTCACGAATTTCGATGTACCATTTTCTGTTCGCAAGCTTGCTAGGTTGAAGGGTTCGTTGATTTAGAAGATAATCGAGTCTTTTTGCCAGTAAAACAATTAACTATAGCAACAATGTCAACATTCACAGCGTCAAGGCAAGCTGGTGCTAGAATTTCAGGAGGCGACGCCGTCTACGGCCTTTAGTTCTTGCGTCTTTTCTTGTAAAGACCTCTCCAAGTGCGACCGCAATTGCGGCAGCGTAATTTACTAATACAGTTCAAATCAATTCCTTTAAGACTGTCCGCGGGCACTGTCCGGTATTATCTAGAAAATTTGATGATCTCTACAATGCAGCAAATAAAAGAAATCATAACTAACGAATATAAATGGCACGTGTCTTTCATGCGTCTCGGTCAGCGGTATCGAAACGCATGCGGGTGCGCTTTCCTTCGGCATGACGGGTCGTTTATTCTACAACCGCTCTTCAGACAGTGTTCCCTCACGACATGCAAGCGACGCCTTCCTAGACAGCATTGTAGACAAGCGCTTCCGCGGTCTCGGCTATTCACGGCCAAGGTCACGGCTATAAGCCAGCAGGGCCCATCTTGCTTCTAAGATTGGAGGTCTGTCTGAAACAAGGCTACGGTGACCGAAACTCGTTGGATTTTACTGCGTGCAATAATGCGCCGGCCATCGCGGTTAAATCGGTGCTAGTTCCGACCGGTTTCGTGCGTGCTCCGGAAGCGCATGCTGCAATCGACACGACGATATTCGGGAAAATTACTACTAAGAAAAAATGTTATTCCCAACATTGTGCGACATAACGTTTTCTCTTTCACTATTTCTTTCATTCCTGTTGTGTGTACTTCTAAGGCGAGATGAAAGTATACCTGATGATACTGACTGGAAAGTTTACGTACGAAGTGTTATTTTAATGTTCTCTGAAGAACATCCCCCCCAATACAACTGCGTCCCAACAATCAATGAACCAACGATCAATAGAACTTGGCATTTTGCACAGTCTGCGATTTGTGTGCCAGAAAACGAAGAGAATCCATTGGCCTTTCTTTTTCTACGTCTTCTCGGGAGACGCCATAAGTTACGAAGTTCTCGTTTCGCTCGACGCTTCGGTCCTTTGGGACTCCCTGTCTTTTTTCTGCACTCGCTGCAACCTTAATTGCTCTCACTTCCTTCAATCACTTCTTCCACACTCCGCTGCTTCCGTAGCCGAACACTCCATCAACTTTAGTTGCCGATATATTCGCTGCTTTTTGGCCTCATACTCTGCTTGTCTATTCGGGCACATACCCACTTGCAGCTACGTTTACATGAATCTTATACAAAAGCCACGTGGAGTCGACTTGTAAGGCCGCGATACTACAGTCTTCGGGTTTATGTAAACGCTAGCGGGTGGAGTCGAACGAGCGTCGAAGCGAGTCCTGTCAATGCGCCTGCAAGGGCTGGGTTCGGCGCTGCATGATAAATCCCAGGAATTGTAACAGTACTAGCTGCTCCTTTGGCTGCGGAGAAAAGAAGTGTTGACATGGATGGATGGAGTAACTTTATAGAAAGGTCCTGCGAGCTACGGGGCGCAAGGTCCCATAGAGCGGGCTACTCCCACGTTGGGACCGGGAGTTGTAACTCCCTGGCCGCTCGTGGGCTCGCTGGACGGCCCAGAGCTGCTCCGCCAGGTCCGTGCTGCGTAATGCGTCTTGTAGCCTGGCGGAGTCTTGATCCTTGTTTGCGTGGGTCCGACCACACGGCCAGAGCAAGTGATGTACGTCTAGTGTGCTATGGCAATTTTTGCAATATGATGTTTTGTATAGGTCAGGCATGTAGTGATGCATGAAACTTCTGAAATACTTCTGCAGGAGAGCCTTCGTGCTCACGCTTCCTTGCAGAGAGGCAAATGCAGTGTGCGAGAACGGGAGTTTTACTTTCACAAGTTCGGGACACTCACACGCGGTAAACACGAGTGTGCTCTCCTCCATATGACATACGAGTACATTGTTCGAATCGGTAACAACAGACCGCTCTCACCAAATTCAAGGCGCACGCGCATACCATGTCTGCGCCCAAAGCTGTTTTCTCGCTGAACATATTAGTTCAAGGCAACCTTGAAGGAAATGCTCAGCAGAAGGCCACTGCTGTTTTCTCAGTATTTTGGGGAATGGGGGGAGGCGTCTATTTTTACACCTATTTGAAATGCACACGGGCTATTTGCAGAATCGTTTTATCACCTCTCTGCCTCCCGATCTGAAGAGCAAAGCTGCTTTCGTATATATATAAAAAAAAGAATCATATGAAGCAAACAGAAATCGAGCTACGGGGCAAACGAACTTATTTTTCATTGAAATGAAAAATAAGTTGAAAAATGAAGTTGAATAAATGAAAAAAATTAAAACATGTCCTAAATTCAAGCACTACGTGACGCCTGCGCTTGAAAGGATGTTCCACATCTGCCGCCGTAAGTTGCGCAGGGCTACATCTACCGTGTCCCAGCTAACGTTAGCCAAGCTGTTCAAAGAAAACAAAAAGATTTAGAAAAACAAGGTGCAAAATACGATTAAAAGACCTACGGTGTTCGCTGACCAGAGGTACGGCGACGGAACATCGTATCTTGCACCGTGTTTTGCAGACACCTTTCTTTATTTTCATTTTTCTTTCTTGTAAGCGCTTGGCTACGTTAGCTGGGACACTCAAGCAAATAAATAAATAAAAATTCCCATAAGCACGAGTAATACAAAACGCACAAATGACTGTTAAAGTTCACTTATTTTCTTGTTTTTCTCTTCCGCGTTTAAGCAAATGCGAAACCGCCGTACGTGGAAGCTACGCTGATTCAGTACCTGTTCAGTATCTCTTGTAGCTTTCCCTTCATTTTCAGAGAAACACACAAATATGCATAAGTGGGCGAGAGGTGCATCGCACGTGTAAGACACGAGTGCGGACCTCGCCTGCGGCAAACCCCCGTCTTTTCGTCCGCTTTCATTTCCATTTTTCTCATTATTTGTGTGCAAGTCGTGGTCAGCGCAGTCTATACTGATACCACTTCCCCTAACCATAGGCAGCCCCCCCCCTTTTTTTTTTTTCAGAACGTGACAGGGCGGATCTGGTAATCGGAATTGGTGGAACGGGAGCGATGACACGTTGGGCATGAGCGCGAGTCCTCGTGCTCTACTATAATTTAAGAAATAATAAAGATGGCTGGGGTTCAACGCGGCTTGAAGCTAGTTATACGAGCGAAAGCTCTGTTAAGCATGGTTAGATCATGTTCTTCGGTGCTTCTCCCGGCGAGCTATACCGGTAGGGGTGCTCAGACTCAGCCTGGCGCTTGCGGCGAAGAGTTGCGCTCATACCGGCGCCTGCTTCGTCTATGGCGAGACTGAGCGAGCAAGCCCCGGCGAAAAATCCTCGCCTAGTCACGTGGTACACAGCGGTTCGGCTCGAGCGAGCGAAGCTGCGACGCCTCTTCACAGCGGATCACGTGACGTCACACCTTCACACGTGCGCGCCGGCAGCTGAAGGTCAAACGCGCGCCGACACTAACCTTGGGAGTTTTACTTCGAGCAGTTGAGCTTTCGCTCTTAACCACAGACGCCGGAGTCGACCCGCACATCAAGATGGCGTCCCATTTCATTTCATTCTCAAATTATTTTAGTTTGATTATCCCTCCAATATTTCTTACTCCTCTATGAAACTTTTTTTTTTTTTTCTGTGGCCTCCCAAGTACTCTCACGAAGACTTTTCACTCCAATCCATGCTTCCCCGTTCACTCTGTCTTACTGCGCACTTTAATAACGTTTTCTCTCCCGTAACTTCCTCGCCTTTCAATTCGAGCTTCCTCAGTGCAGTTGAAGTGACTACCATTTTATAAGACTATTTCTGCTCCGGGATGGAGGAAGGGGATGAGCACTCGAGCTGAATGGAGCAGATGTACCGAGGTTCCTGCGAAAGGCATCGTATGCAATTCGAAAAAGGAGTGCCCAGCGCCGCGCTGCAGAACTTGGTCCTCAAAAAACGGTGCCCATGCATGCGATGTATACAACAGCGATCGCTTCGCAACAGTGCGCAGCCACCGGCCTTTGTTTATCCTTAAAAAATGACGTAATTCTACGAACACATGACAGCGCGGTTGAGGCCGGTGCACATACTAATAGCGAAGATGACTCGGCGCTTGATAGGCGGCGAGGACATCCTCCAACATCACCGGAGTCGGTAATCGTGAACCATCGACTTTGACGCCAAATCGCGCAACCCATCTGCTGGCCGCCGTTGAAGTGTCAGCAGCTAGGCTAGACAGCGCATGCGGACACTAGGAATTTCCTTCCTTCCAGTTTTCCTATATAGGGTTTTAAGGCGCAAAAGCAACTACGGCTATGATGCGCCAAGTTTTCCATCACAATCAAGCAAGCAATTACTACGCCGCTGCGTCATTGTCGTGCTACGGTAGTCGATCATGTCACGCGACTCAGTGGTAAATATTCCGTGCAGTAATGGGAGAAATTCACGACGTGCTTACTTCCGTCAATTCGCCGAATCGGTAAAAATAATTCGTCTCAATCTTTGCCAGATTCGCTGTAGCAGCCATTTAGGCGAAGACAAAAAGAAAACAACAATAAAATAAAGATGCGAGTATAGGCGCAGGCCAGCGCACTCTTATATGGTCCATCCATCACCTGCCGGTAGCTAAAGAGCACAAATCACGGAGCGATACACTGTTGTCACCAGCGGATGCCAACTCGCGCGGCTGCTAAACACACGAGTCGTGTCAAGTCACTCACCGAAGAGCCTGAGGGACCTGAAGGCGTACATGCCCGACAGGACCATTGCCAGGTGGAATGGCGTCGTAGTAAACCTCCGTGTACGCTAGTTGGCTTTCCACACGTGCAACCTGACGCGAGGGCGACAGCACCGAAATCTCCTTCCTGTAGACAAGTGCGTCACACGGTCCGGCGGCCGAAAAAGCGCAAGGTGCGGCCACCGCCGCGAACACAACAACACGGTGACGTCCTTCGAAGCGTCGCTGATGCTCCCCGAGAAGACACTGCCAAGTCGGCCGTGTCGCTACGTCGTTTCAGTCACGTGGGCTATGCCCGTGGACACCTTCGTTTATGGTGGCCCACCGCTGTCCACCATAGACCGCACCAAAGCATCCGCGACCCCCTCACGAACTACCCCGCCCGACACACATTCCGAACACAAATTGACAATAAAGGCGGCCGCGAAGAGAGAACGCTTCCGGCACGATGGAAAAAAAGAGAGAGAAAGGGACAAATGGGTGCTAGGGGGTAGGTCGGGGGAGCACAAAGAGATACGATAGCAGGAGACGAAAAGATTGACAACAGTAGCGAAACCGGCCGCGTCAATGATTTGCTGGCCACAGGAACAGAAGTTTCTGCCTGTGCCACTTCTGCGATTGGCTCGGGAAATGGACGACAGTGCACACTGAGTTGAACTGAGAAATGAGGAAGGACAAGGGCGCACAGAGAGAGAGAGAGAGTACAGACAGTGAGCACGGCCCACTCGCGAGGAGGAGATGAGCGGTCGTGTCACTCGGACAGCTCAGCTTTTTGACTCCGCGCCCCGCGCCGACAAGGCCACGAAATCTGAAAAGGCCGCGGCTGCAAAGATAAGCGCTGCCTTTTCACCCCCGGATCTCCCGCGCGCTCCCTTCTCTGTCCCGCGGCGTCGTCCTTTTCTTCGGCGCAGCAAACCCGCAGTTGCGACGGCAGCGAGCTGTTCGGGGCTAACAAGCCGATAATTGCCACAGCCGCGCAACGAGACACGGCGGCGCATCGCTTTGAAATGCAACCGCGTGGGAAACTGAACATTACAAAAAAGAGAGAGAGAAACGAACGAAAAAGGAGCGCGCCACCGACGCCGTCCGCAAACAGCGATTTCCAAACAACGAACAGAATGCTTTTTTTACGGCTTCCGAGCGGCAAAGTCAAAGCCGTAGGCGAAGAAGAGCAAAACAGGGGCGGAGGTGGGTGACGAGGGTGAGAAGGGACGGAATTGGAGGCGTGGGGAGACCTTCGCAACATCTATTGGGGAAGAAACGTGGAAGAGTCGCAACAGGCTAGCGTCGCCCGCGTAAAAGGAGTTCCCGCCCATCGGTCAACTAGTGGCAGTCTAGAAAATGAATTCTTCTCGACGCTGTCAAAGGGGGCGGCTACTGAAACACGCACCGGTGCAGGTCAGGTGTGAGAACAGTTAGCTTAACGGGGGATGGGAGAGGTGTAATCAAAGAAACAACACTGAGCCACAGTTAGAAACGGCGGCTTCGTTTACCCGTTCAACAGCTGGAAAATTGACTATCTGAGAAGCGACGCGATTCCAGTTCACAGTCTCAGTAGAAGACATCACCTCACTCGCCCCACTGCTACCAAGTTGCCCTCTCAGCGACGCTCGTGTTGGCTCATGTCACGCTGTACGATCTATCATCCATCATCCGCGTAGAATCCCTCGGTACAAAGTCACACGCTGTAGGCGGTGGCACAAGCTTCTGCAGCACGCAACCCGGAGTTTGCGCCGCGGCCCATTACACGTCGCAGTTGCTTTATCCCGGTTCACGGGAACACACGGCGCAGGGGCTCCTACTGCCGCTTTCCTCGCGGAACCCCGATGCCAACGTCGCTCGGCGCGGGACGCCCACCTGCCGTCAATGCACACACGAACGAGATCGCGCCCACGTTACATATAGTATACGCAGCAAATGCATCCGCAGGCGAAGTCTACGCTATCCGCACCGACGAAACCCACGTTTCCCTCTTGCAGTACGCCGAGGAGAAGTACAGAATAAAGAATAGACACAACGCGAAAGACAATTTTTTTTTTTTCACTTAGCAACGAACGCGACTTGAGAGGAGAAAAAGTCCGATAGATGAGGAAGGCGAAAAGGCAGCGGACGGGTGTGTGTATATACGAGGGGACAATATGTGCGCGCGGGGTATGGGAGGGGAGGGAAGCTGCCACGAGGGCTTTCCGATATTACACGTATATATACAGAAGGCGGGCGAACAGAGCGCGGCCGACCGCGGCAATCGATAAGTCGATACGCGCCGCCTTAAATATAAACGCGCAAATTCCCCCCGGCGAACCACGCGCGTCGAACCTGCGTTCACGCAAGGCCGGAGGAGGGGAGGGGGGAGGGGCGCTGCCGCGATGGTCAGACGCCGCCCGACTAAATAACAGAACCCCCGTAATTGCGTTAATTGCGGCGCGCGTATTGTGACGATTCAGGTGCACCGTGCTAGAAGGGAGCGGAGCTGTAATTCGCACAGGCCGGACAGCTCATTTCGTGGCGCGTGGTGGCAACTCGTTCATCGGCTCCGATGTAAATGGGCTCGCGTCGGAACAGTGTATATACCGTTCAAACGGAGGGCACGCGCCCTGCGTGATTCGAGCGTCCACATTTCGCTTCAGAAAGACGGGAGCCAATCATGCAGACATCCGCCCGGTTTAGTTATACACTCGGGAGAGGAGAGAAAAGGGGGACAGACAACGCTGCAAAGCGGCTTCTAAGATAAAGCAGATCCTGCTATCTGCGTTAAGAGAAATGTGTATAAGACGCACTGGCTTAAGAATTAAGGCAGGTGAAATGTTTCCTGGGCTGCAGTTGGTGGATGAATAACTTTCTTGAGGTTGGTGAAACTACTAAATGGATGGCAGGCTTCAGCAGATGCACATGTAAAGCCTCGTCTGTCCTTTCTATGCGTGTCTGTTCGTGTCTATCACCCATTTAGCAGTCTAAGTGAGCTGAGAAGTCTGATCAAGTTTTACAGGACACCTCAGATTACGGCGGACGCTGGGGGGGGGGACTGCAGTTTTGGGCCTCACCTCTGAGAGTTCAGGAACATCGGAGAAGGCGGGCGGGACTCAGTTTGTTACGATGTTAGAAAAAGGGTTACGTAAACGCAGTGGTGTGCTTGCCACGCTGTCATGTTGTGGCCAGACGCCTCAGGCCGACGCCACAACAATCATATTTTAAGAATTTTCTCTTCATAACCTTCGGTACTTGGTCGCAGACCTATACTATATAAGCCTCTGTCGGCCTCCTTGATTTTCCAGTCCACATTTCCCGCGTCATCTGGAATTCGTAAATTCTGGCACTGTGCTATTCGTAATCTGGCACTGTGCTATGCGGTCGCGAACCCATTTTGTCCGCCAAAGCATAGCTTACCCGCCGTGGTTGCTTAGCGGCTATGGTGTTGGGCTGCTAGCTAAGCACGAGGTCGCGGGATCGAATCGCGGGACCGAATCGCGGCCACGGCGGTCGCATTTCGACGGAGGCGAAATGGAAAAACACCCGTGTACTTAGATTTAGGTGCACGTTAAAGAACCCCAGGTGGTGAACATTTCCGGAGTCCCCCACTACGGCGTGCCTCATAATCATATCGTGGTTTTGGCATGCGAAAGAGCATAATTTTTTTTTAAAGCGTAGGTCGCGAAAAGAAGCACTGCGAACACTGCTGCGGCACAGTTATTTATCAGTGCAACTAGGTTCAATCGCATCGCCGTCGAGTAGACGTCGTGCATGGCACGACGTCTACTCGACGTCATAGCATTTGTCGTGCATGGCACGACAAACGCTATGTGACGTCTATGCGCCATTCTTGCTGCTGAAGCCGCTTCACCTGATGGCTACAAATATCTTCCGACTTGGGCTCCTTTTGCATGAAATGAGAAGCTGCAAGGAGTATAAAAGTACCGCGCACCAGCCACGAACAGTTGACCATGCCATAGAGCGACGACGCGGTGGATCGAGGAAGAAGTTACAGATTTCGCGATTATGGTCCCATGAACGTGCCAGTTACCGCAACACCGAGGATACAATCAAATTTGTAAAGTTTTTTTTTTTTTTCGCGTGCAAGTTGCTCCGCCCCGTGGTCTTCCCGTAGTTGTGGCAGGGATGGAATGTGCGGAACCACTAATCCAAAGCTCCGTATATTGGGCGCGATGCCCACCACTGGAGATGCGGGCGCTGCAATCGTTCTGACGATTTTTCGGATTGGTTTGACGATTGACGTCTTTGCGTTCGGCTGCGACGGAGAGAGCGACGTAAGTGGTCCGCCGTTGTCGCTTACGTTCGATGTCTCGAGCTTGCTCGGTGGCGTGGTTATTAGCCGCATCCGCCCGGCATTGCCGCATGCGATTCTTGAAAATTATATTGCTTCTAAATTAAATCTGTCCGTCACGTAAGACAATGAATGGCTCATACCCCCTTATATAAGCAATGGCTCATACACCCGTAAACGCGGCCTCCCCATTGCGACGACAAAAGAGAAGTGAAATTCTACGCTGGAACGACGAGCGGCAACGGAGCCAGCTGTGGAGGACAACGACGACGAACGCGAGAGCAGTGGCACGAGCGCGTTCGCGAGGTAGTAGCGCCGAGGGGCGCCAGCGAGCCAGCAGTGGATCGGATCGGAAAACATTTATTGGAGCATAACTGCGAGTCGGCCTAGTTGGAACATATTCATATCGATACTTTTTGTGCGCAAACAAACAGGGACGAAGAATAGGAACACAAGGACGAGCGCTTAAGCGCTCGTCCTTGTGTTGCCCCTATTCTTCGTCCCTGTTTATTTGCGCACAAAAAGTATCAATATGAACATTTATTGGGCTCTAGAAAAGAGATCTTCACGGCTTCAGACGGCCTCTTCCATCTTCTGATGGATTCTTCTGTCTGCAATCACAGGGTTGGTGCCCTAGTCCAAGGCTCCACTGAGTATGGCCAACCCGCGAGCTCGCTCTACTATAGGCGCTTTTGGCCGTTCAAGCTTACGCTGGAAAGCATACTCTCCCACTGTTCCGCACTCGGGAAGACGAGGGCCCTCGAGCGATTGCTGATGATGATGATAGTTTAACTAAACTAAATTACGCCGGAGGTGGATGCGTCGTGACGTCACGGCACATTGGCCTCGCCAGTCGCCGCACACACCGCTGGCAGATCCAGCCAACGACGCGCCTGTTGCCTCATGCTTCTTCCAGGAAAAATAGCCACCTCCGCACCGATATAACGGGCGGCGCCTTCGAGCAACACGGCGGTTGTATTGTTGGCCCGACTAAAGCCCCTACATCCACGCGCCACCGCCGACCAAGCAGAGCGGCGGTGGCGCGCGGATGGCCCGACGACCGACGCATCGCACACGACGGCGCCATCTCCGTATACCTGCGCGCGTGCCCACGTGACGAGTGTGCGTATAGTCGTGGTCGCATCAACAAGAGAGAGAGAAGGAGATTCTTGATGGGAAGGAAAGGTTGGGGTAAAGTGCAGCGCAGTAACTGTCTCTCAGCGGAGGACACCTCAACAAGAGTGCGCGTACCAGACGCACGTGCTAGGTGTGAAAAAGAGTAGACCGACAGCGTGGGAACCCGACTCCTCTCCCGGATTTCGCGACGCCGTCTCCGAGATGGCAGGTGTCCTCTGCTGAGAGACAGTTACTGCGCTGCACTTTACCCCAACCTTTCCTTCCCATCAACAAGAATCTCCTTCTCTCTCTCCGAGATAACGAGCCGACGACCATCTTTAGGGAGAAGACAACTACGGAGGAATATGCCACGGACGGGAATACTTTTCTGGGTGTCAACATGACAGCGAGGCCGATGTCACCTGCAAGAGAAGCGACGGAAAGGAAAGGCTCTTTCTTTCGTGAGGTGCGTCTCTAGTGAACGGGCCTGTGTTCCCTGCTCCCGAGGAACTGAGGTCTCGAAGGCTTCGGCACTCGCATTTCGATTTCGTTCTTTTCGAGAGCATTTCTGCTTCTCTGGCACTTCTGGCACTTGCCATGTAAATATGCAAAATAAATGCAAGTCAAATTTCTTCCTCGAAGCCCTCCGGCGCGCAATAGCGACTCAGGCTGGGAGAGCGTTTTTGAAGATACCAAAACTCGTCCTGATAGCGAATTGAACCGGGCGTCCAGGAGGGACATTCAAACCTCGGAATCCGACAGCAAACAGAACATAGGCGCGCGGCACTCTCGCATATATATATATATATATATATATATATATATAGGTTATAACGTCACGATAATGTCGATGATCCCAAGACGGCATTACGGGACTAGCTTACATATCAAATTAAAGTACATTTATACGTGTTTCCCGGCCCTTGTGCTTGACAAGTGATAACCTTTTATGTGCGAGAACCGTGTAGTAGTCTCTCTACATCTTGAAAAATATATGTCGATATATTTGCATCCGATTTCATTCTTCCCAACAGCAACCTTGTGAGTCCTGTCGCGCTGTCCCTGCACCTGTGTCAAAATTTAAAAATATGCAAGGCCAATCGCGTGAGGCGAAACTGAACGTGCGTTTCGAACAACGATCTCCGATCGCAACCCATGTGACCCACGTAATTTATGCCAAAATTAAGAGAAATTTGCAAGCAACGCGTTGCTGGACAGAACCAAGATGTAAGGTTGTTTGCCGTCGCTTGGACCAAGCCAAGCCATTTCTTTTTGTTTCGTTTAATTACAGAGTTATTACTCATTAATCAACTTCTGACATATTATATTCAGTGCAAAGGTGTCAATGAGAAAATTGTACACCACCTTGAAAACTTCCCGATCCAGCTTGCTGTTGCTCAATACGTGCTGCATGAAAGTTCTTTTTTCCAATCCTGGAAGAAAGCCTGTGAAACACGAAAAAGTGCCTCGCGACCTACAATTTTCTCATTGACACTTTTGCTCTGAACATAATATTTGAGAAGTAGATTAATTAATAATAACTAATTGTGTAATTAGGCGAATACAAGAAGTAGTCTGACTTGGCTCAAGCGACAGCAAACATTTACATTACTATGATTCTTCTGTTCAGCTACGTGGCACTTGCATATTTTCGAATTTTGACACATGGACAGCGCAACAGAACCCACAAGGTCGGCGTTGGGAACGTTGTTGAAAGCGGATGCAAGTACATCGACATATATTTTTCAAGATTTACAGAGATTACCACACGGTTGGCAATCGCGTGAGGCGAAATTGAACGCAAACTGAACGTGCGTTTCTAAGAACGATCTCCGATCGCGCCCTTCGTATGCATGCGCTCGCCACAGGGATCGACAGACGGCGAGCAAAAAGCTTCTTCCAAACAACAATAAACGGGGAGGGGGGGCCAAAGAAAGAAGAACAAAAGCAACTCCGCAGCGCCTGAGCGCGCAAACAATGACTTCCGCGGTATCCAGTATATGTCCCCGCAAGCCTTCCACTCTTTGTCTTCCTTACGCACTGAACAGACGCTTGCCCAAAGCGCCGACCTACAGAGCGGCCCCGCTGGTGTGTGAACCACGAGAGGCTACAGTATTCCCGAGTTTCCTTGTTGTATAGTGCACGGCTTATGTCGCGAATATACAGAAGCTGGCGCTCGACCCTAGCCTGGGGCAGCGAAGGTCACGTGTGCCGGCGCAGCGGCCGCATGGTGTTGCATCGGGTCGCAGTGCGGGGAGAAAATACTGACACATATATTTTTTATCGAAGCTGCAGAGGCTTGTACATACACCACGCGCTTCTCGCGTGTAAAGGAATGTTAATTACCAAGAAGGAACGTCGGGAAACGCTTGTAAGGTATTTCTGTTTATTGTACTGAAGGCGGGCCTCGAAATGGCCGCCGTGGAGTCGTCAGCATGCATCGCGACGTCGTTACACGGAGAACAATTTGCCGACGTCGAGCAGCGATGAAGCTATAGGTATGATGGCGTCGCTCACCGAAAATAGCGAATAGTGCTTCTTCACGGGGTGCGCGGCCGCGTGTGGCAGCCGCGTCAATCGCAGCAACGCAGCGAGCCAGTAGAGAGAGTTCTAGCGTGTCCGCGAACTCTTAACGTTTGCGGTTAACCGGAAAGGTGTAATGCTGCAACATAAAGGGGCTTTACTGCTACAAAGCTGGTAGCGACGTCTTATGACACAGAGTTCAACCAGAAAGGACACAAAGCTGATAATGCAGTAAACTACCGCGTTTTTTTTTTTCAAAGTACTGGTTTAGAGCGTTGATAGTGCCATAATCGGTAAGGTGTAGTCATTTAATGATCTTTAAACGGTAGCCATCACGCGACGGGTTTTTTTTTTTTTTTCCTTAACACATCGCAGTTGCACAAAGCGTCACATGGTGTCGACCCTAGCTTCGCTACTGTTTACGCTACTGCCGTGCCCGGCTCTGATAAACCGCCACAGGGCAAGAAGTTTGCGGACAAACTAAAACTCATGACGTCATGATGCACCCACCTCCTGGGTATAGAAACCGAAACTGGTTCGTACGAACAAGTATTATAATGAATTAATTAGGGCCCTCTGATGCAGTTGTCGGTATATTCTAGGATTTATAAAGAGTACTGACCCTCATTTTATGCAAAATCAAAAGAAAGAAAGCCAGTCAAGCCGCAAACGGCGTGTAAACACTGCTTTAATTACACAGGCGCGAAGCTGGCTTAAAACCAGCTTCACGCTAAGGCATCACCGCGAACCTGAGAAATCGAAAGAAAAGGAGAAGCACCCGGCGTAAGATACCAAGTTGAAACGAGTCAGTAAAGCTCAACGGCCAGTTTGACGTCAATAGCGCGTATCCGAGTAGTTATCAAAACGCTAAAGCCTATAACTACGTGCCTCGTGTGTAATATAGCCGCCTCCGAGAAGACGGTTTGCGTCGGTATAATGGCAGCACGTGCGTGTGAGAAACGCTGCTCCCACATCGTGAATACCACCCAACGAAGAAGCAGCGCTCATACGTGCGACATTAACGGAAGCGTAAGAAAAAAAAAATTGTTCGCGCGGCGTGCGTCTGCGCACGCTACATAGAACAATGTGAATGCGAAAAACACATTGGCATATAAGATACCAAGAAAAAAAGAAAAACGAAGTGACTGACGCACAACTCGTGTTCCATCTGAGAGCCGATAACTATAAGTCATGCACGGGAGATGCAAACTCGCCGCTATCGTGCAAACTGGAAACACGGCCTCCGATGAAAGCATGGCCTGCAGCAAAGAAAACTCACCCGCACAAAAACGTGAAATGGTTATCAAAAAGCAACACTAAATAACTGTCAACTGGTAACATATTCCCTTAAAACATTTATGTTGATTCATCTGGCGGGAAAATTGGTTGAGTGATACAGGAGAAGATTAATGCACCGAGCTTGCCTACCTCACGTCTTACACCGAAACTATAGGAAACAATACACACAAGTCAGTGCGACGTCGCTGGTTTCGTAGAGCTTTCTCGTAGTTTGACCGTACTGGTGCAGAAAGCGTTCTCTAAACTCGCAAGAGATCGTCCCGTGTTGTGTTAAACGTTCCGCTGGGCTTATTACAACGCGTCGGCCACATGGTGTGCGCCGCACGTGCAAACATGTACACGCGCCGTGCAGCATGAATACCTGGTGCATATGCGACATCCGGTGGTTGCCGATACGGCAGCAGGTCAACCGAGGCCTCGACTGCAATAATGTAGTCGCGTAGAAGGGACCGAAGCGACATTCGCCGCGCTTTTTAGAACACAGATAACCATCCGTCGGCTCTACTTAGGCCGGCTGGCACCGTAATTAAGTCGATACTATGACGTCATAGATGCCCGCTCCGTCTGGACACCTCCGCTTCCCGGCCCGCATGGCGAAGACGACAATCGGGAACCTCAGCCGCTATCAGCCGAAACCAGTTATATTAAACAGGCGTTGCCGTATGTACGGCATCTGTTAAGCATTAACCGTCAGCATATGCAAGCATATATAATAGGGCAAATTATATTATTATCACAGTTATATATTTGTTTTAAAATCCCGCGCGCGCGCGCCCACACTCACGCATACACACGGGACGCATGGATGGATGCGTACCGGCCAACCTGTGACCATTAAAATTCGTAAATATCCTGCGTACACGAAATCCAAGCAGAAAGTGGAAAGAGGAATAGCATGGCATTTGTTTTTTTAAAGCTTGCCGTGAGCAGACATATTTTTCGGGATACATATGCACTTCATTAACGATGGTTTGCCTTTGGATGCAGCACACACGCAGCAACAAACTTGGAACAGCATTAGATCACACTGACTTTTTCAGCAGTTTTGTTATTGCCGATTTCACCTACTTCAGGAACATGCTCGAAGCAACACGTACCCCCCTCTCCCCTCTAGCGACATTTCGCCATAATAAAACTTTCAGCGGAATGTTTGGAGACCAACGAGCGAAGTTTTCTCTTGTTTTTTTCCGAATACAGAAATAAATTTTTCCTAAAACTTTACGCAACCTTCGTAAAATCATGAAACGATCGAGCCCAAATTCGAGAGCGAATTCGGGAGAATCGGCAGAAATGCAGAGAGAGCGAGAGTGAAAAATGCATTGCGCAGAGAACGCCGATAGGTCGGCCCCGTATCAGTGCGTCACCGCTATCAGTGGTGCAAGGGGAGATACTAACGAAAGGAAAAGAATCGTGATGCCTATGGCGACAACGACGGAATCGGCTCATACACATCGATAACTGAAAGAGCTCTCTTGGAGTCGCACAACGATTTCTTTTTTTTTTTTTTCCCCGCAGGAAAGCCCACACAGGCGTTCAACGCCTATATACACGAGCACAGCGTTTATACTCAACGGACCCAAAACTACTTTTTCGGAAGAAAGCAAGTTGTCAATCCGTGCCAAAGAAATCATTAATTCATTCTCGTGCGAAGCACGCATAGCGTGCACTATCTATATCAATCGTTTCCACCACGACTATCGCGAGTTGAAGAAACTGCGCGAATTCGCACAAACCGCAAGCAGGGAAACAGGAGATACAACGGGGCGGCATGCTTACCGGTTACATCGGAAGGTGCAAAGTCAACTGCCGCATAAAGACAAAAAGTCGGACCGAAAACGAGAGAGACGTAGAGAGGAAAACGACGTGCTGGATCGCAGACAAAAACAATAGCAGCGCTTGCATTCCAGTTACGCTAAACGCCCTATGGCTAAGTGGGTCAAGAACACGTCCTCCCGGCCTCTGTATAAACAGCAAGCACATCGACACAACCAGGGCGAGTTAAAAGAGCGCCGTTTCCGAGACACCCAGAAGCGAGAGAAGACTAATTTAAAATAAATTAAATTGCGGTTTTTACCTGCCGAAATCACGACCAGATATCGAGAGAGACGCCGACTACGGGAAAAAGATTTGACCACCCGAGGTTCTTTAGGTGCACTTAACGTTCACCTAAGTGCAAGTTTACACGAGTTTTCTTTCTTTCTTTCTTTTATTTTTTTCTGCATATCGCCCCCATTGAAATACGACCGTCGTGGCCGGTATTGAACCTGCGACCTCGAGCTCGGCAGGGCAACGCCGTGTAGCCAATGGGCTACCGCGGCGAGTAGGAGGGGACCAATCACAGGCGCGGAAGAACACGACCCGGATAACATGCCATACAGACAAACCAGAGAAGGAAGGCCATGCTCTATAGTTTGAAGATAAGTCGATGGTCTAGTAATAAGGCATCTCGCGTATAGGCGGTGTCCATGCGTGTCCAGCATTATGCAGTTCCGCCCGCCACGGCGGCTAAATGGCTATATACGGAGTTCATGAGCGCGTTAAAGAAAACCACGTGGTGGAAGTCAATCTCCTAGACCCAGCGCGGCGATTTTGGGACGCATAAACCTCATGAATAAGAAAGAAAAAAAAGAATTATTCAGCTCATTTTATCCTCTCCAACCAGTACTTGCCAATTACACGTTAATATTACTACCCACTCGCTCCCCTTATGCGTTTATCTCGTGTATTTTGCTCCGTATAAGCTTACCCAGACTCGTAGCCTTCTATACATCACTTCTCGTGCAAGCTTGATATGGTGATGATGATGGTCGGCATATCAAAATAACTTGGCTGCCGCGCTCGAATACATACAGAATAGAGCTGCCTGGGACATCTTCAGAAACTATATGATTGCAACTCTAGTACAACGCACGTTAACCTTGAACAGCTGTTTAACATCTGTTTGAAGCTACTGGAAACTCCAATCGGTTTGCCAAGTCTAGTTCACAAGTGCGTTGATACCGATAGGCCATGCCCGCTGCCCCTTGAATCTCTCGCACGCACCACCACGATTAGAGATGCAAGCGGTTGAAAAAAAACATTGCACATTTCGAAAGAAACGGGTGAAGGGGGGGGGGGGAGATCTTTTTTTTTTTTACCAAGATAAAATAGAAAAGATAGAGCTTCCCCGCCGAATTCTTCTGTTGCGATGCGATTCTTTTCGACGTATCAAAATGTTTGGTCGAAAAAAAAAAGGAGTTTGCGAGTCTGCGTACTACATGGATCCATCCACGTGGTGGCAAGGACTTTGCTTCAACCAACCCTTGAGCCCCCTCGCCTGTGACGTACTGCAGATTTTCCCTTGTTCTGCAGCATGTGAAAGAAACCGGTCCGAGTTTGGCAATGTGCGCACCAAGCTACGCAACAGGCTCGCAGGGTATCGCGTGCGATAACTTGGCGTACGTGCACTCGAGCCTCAACGTCCGGAAGGCTTCGTCCGCTGCACAGCGAAGCGTTGACGCGTCAAGCGGAAATGAATCGACGCAGATTGACACAAATGTCGGTCTCGACGCTTCCATGTGAAATCAACGCCTTGGCGTGACATCGCACTTAGATTTTGAACCCGGAAGCTCTGATGCGACTTTTGTGATGCAATAATGAACAATTACATTGTTTTCGGTGTTAGAAAAATAAAAGTGTCGTGTTTTTCATAGCTCTGTGCGCCTATATTTCTTTTCGTATTTTTCTGAAGAAGGAAACACGAAACAAATCAGTTTGTTTCACGCGTCTCAAAATTTCGCTCAGTTTTACAACTCTAATCACGTTTAAGTAACCATCTTACATAGCTTTAAACGTACTTTCTGTAAGACATGAGCCTTCAGTTTATGTGCTCTGCCTCGTGCCATAACTCACTGGAATGGTCTTCCCGATGAAGCTGTTTCCACAACAGATGGCAACAGGTTCCGCGATCACCTGTGTGCGCTTTTCACATAATGTGCCTTGTGTCTTTATGCTACGCATTTACGCTCCTGCGTATTATTTTCTTTTACTTAAATATTTTTCTGCGATTATTCTTTCGCGGTGCAAATCTACGCCAACTCATGCACTCCGCTGTCTTTTTTTTTTCTTTTATATGCGTAAGCATTTCTATGCCTCCCGAACGAGAAATTTGTCCGTCACGTAAGACAACGAATAAACAGCTCATACACACGTAAGGGAGAGGCTACAAGCGCTCAGCAAGGTGAAGCGAATAGTGCATACATTCATTTAAATCACCCATACAGCATACAGAACAGCATTCGTTTCAATAAAGAACAAGCTCAAGACAAGCATCCGAACCATTAATAAAGCATTGCATACCTCCCTAAGCAAATGTAGCGGTGGTTTTGCAACAGCTTCGCTAAAGTAACCCTAATTCACCTTAATTAACACCAGAAGCCGTGGGTTCTACTCCCACCGAAGGTCAAAGGTTCGAGTGCCTTCATTAAACTATCTTTATGAACTGTGGCTAATTAACTTCACCTTAACACCAAAAGTCGTGCGTTCGAGTGCCGTAACGAACTCTATATCTTAATTAAACCTGCCTTATCATGTTCACTATCGAATATGATAAGCGAACGATCGATGAGGGTTGATGAGGGTTCATGCTGGTCGGATCAGGTTTCATAACATCGATAATGACACCGGTCTGCGAGGAGATGAGCAAGTGGCACAATGCGTACGCATACTACCAGAGGAGCTTGTGCGTGATTTCTTTTTTTTTTTACGTTACTGATGTTGCGATTTTTACTTTAGCTTTGATTGTTCATCTACCGCTTATTGTTGCGATACCCCCCTAACTCAATGTTCGATGCAGGACCTGTAAGGTGTTTCTAAATAAATAAATAAATAAACCGATAAACAAACGTATGCGTTTACTTATCATTAGAAAGAGTGAAATAGATGTACTTTTCTCTTTTGGCCAAAGTTGGTAGCAGCAATATCGTTACGTCAAGAGTCGCTTTCTGATTCCTTCCCGTCCAGAGCCAGCGCGGACACTGGACCTGGCGGGGCTGAAGAAGAAACACAATGCTCCGCGCGATCATCGCATGGCCACCGGTTTCGCAGTCGGCCTATGCGTTCGACCTTGACGGCGCAATATAGGCGCTGCCGGGCCATTACGTAACCGAGATCTGCGGCGGTCAGCAACAGGGCACAGCCAGGCGTACAAGCTGCGTTCGCAACAAAGGACGCGGAAGCGCTTCAAAAAAAAAGAGCTGCGTGCGCAGGTCGCTGCAGTCCGGAGAGCGTCCAGTGGTACAAGTACAGGCGCGCTCAGAACGGTTTGAACCGCACGAGGAAGCCTGACAACTGGACGGTGCGCAGCCTGGTAAAAAGTCTCATTAACAAACTGACGCGCTGCTAAGGCTTTGACACAACGCAAAAAAAAAAAAAAAACGCTGACGCAGTAACTGCTTAACTATTCCTTTATGTTTATTTTCTTTAACCACACGGTTTGTCGCATATTATGGTTTCATTAATGCGTATCATTAAAGCATTTCATTAAATCATACTACGGCTTCATTGATCCGTGTGGAACTGTCTGTCCGTAATTAACCGTTCGTACATATATATGTGTGTGCTGGTCTGTCCGTATCCCGGTGCAGAATTGTACATTGACCTTAGTTTGAAGTTTCACCAGCACGCCGGTCAACCCCGGTTTTACGAAACCCGATTTTACGAAGAAACTATAGTTCCCAAAATGTTTCCCGATTGTATATATATACACAACGCATTTACCAATTCGATCTTACTAAGGGAAATTTGCCATCGCTCCCGACCGAAGATGAGGCGAAAACAACTAAAAATGCGGCCATGGGCGCGTGGACTCCGCCGACTACGCGAGCGCCAATGCCAACAGCGCGGACACGGACGCAACAGAAAAGTTGTACGACGAGGACCTCGCTGCCGCGACGCCGAACAAGTGTCGGAAGATGATGACGCGGACGCGCGCACACGTATACAGACCGTGTGCCGACAGCTGGCGAGGTCACGGACGCCGTCGACCTCCTCGGGCGATTTGCATGGGGCTCGAGGAGGAGGAGGTGAACGGGCTCTCGCGAGCTATACGAGAGCTGCCGGGCGACTCCCTCGCTATTTTCTTATTGTTAATATTTTTTTTTACGAAGGTTTGACCGTGCCCCGCCGACTTGAGTTTGTTAATAAGAGGAAAGATTCTCTCCCCCCTCGCCTCCCTATGGCCACAAGAGAGAGAGAGAGAGAAGAAAGCTAGAGCAAATTTTTCGAGCTCGAAATTTACCGCTTCCTTTACCACCTCTGCGGTAAAGACGTCAGCTGGGAATGACAAACGGCGATGGCTGAGGATCTGACACGTACACACAAGCAAATGACAGGGCTGCAGGCGATATATAACACCTCGGTGTTCATGTCGTGCACTCCTGCGATTCACACCCGTCTGGCGAGACGGGGGAAGACCTGCCGCGGTGTCGCGAGCACCCTTCCTGTCAAGTATATCATCCAGTGTGCTTCCAGTGTTTATGCGAACAACTCGCACGGCAGCAATTCTTCCTGAACGACGTGGCCGTCGCGCGCGCGCGCGCGTGTGTTTGTGTGTGTGTGTGTGTGTGTGTGTGTGTGTGTGTCTGCGTGTGTGTCTGCGTGTGTGTGTGTGTGCGTGTGTGTGTGTGTTTGTGTGTGTGTATGTGTGTTTGTTTTACGAACATACAGAATTAAAAAAAATAATGAACAGGGACAGACAGCCTGACTCTAGTCATTAAGCCGGATTTCTCGAAGCGACGGAGATTACTTGCACGAAAAATCTGAAGACGAGGGCCAAAATAGCCAAATTAAGGTACATACAGGTAATTACGTATGCGTACTATTCTACGTATCTCACAATATTTTTCCACACAGTGCTCACACCGGTATAGGCATTTGTCCCATCGCAGCACTAAACTTGGCATGCCCCTGTGGTAGAATTCGTCCGGTTGACTGTGGAACTGTGGAACGTCGGACTGCTGTCCTGGCTTCATCGTTTTACGCGAACTTGTTTTACGTGAACTGCCAGAAACTCGTCCCGCGGACCGAAAACGTTGGGAATCACTAGGGTCGAGGTCCGGAGTGAATGGTGAGTGGTCCAGATTCTTCCGCCAGCGACGCATGCGGCCTCCCCGAACGCTCATTCTCATCCGAGTCTTCACGGCATTTTGCGAACTCACAACCCCCCCACCTCAGTAAGCAGCGCACTGACAAGGACAACGCGAAGACGCACAAGAAATCACGACACTCGCTGCATTCGCAACTACTTTATTTCGGAACAAACACTTCATATTTATATGCCTGCGCACCCTCAGACGTCAAAGATAAGCAAGGCAAGATTAAAAGCATTTTCAAATTCAATGAGAGCAGCATTCCGGGCAAGTTGGTAATCCATTGCTTAAATGATATTGCGCGACATAAAAAACGACACGGACGTGAAAGAAGACGACACACCAAGCGCAAACTTTCAACTAAGTTTATTGTACCACTGCGTCATTTTATACATGGCAGGCAACGTAGATCGCGCATGCGCTTACAAGGAAATGAAGTGCAAAATCATGTAACATGGTTACGTGTCGTGTGATGCCGCGTCCAAGTAACGTAATTCTTTTTCTGTGAGAGCCAGAGACGGGAAGCTGACACACGCATCACCCAATTTTGCGATCATCTGCGCTTCAGATATCTCACGGATGAGCTGCGTACTGCCACGGGAAACAATCGTACATTGATCCTCAAGAGGTTTGCACCCATGATCGCGACAGTGGATCGCCAAGAAACCGCCAGAGCCGTTTTTAACATTGTTGCTATGCTCACGGAGCCGATCATTGAGGCAACGCCCAGTTTGTCCTATATATTTCTTCCCACATGAAAGCGGAAGGTTGTACACCACCCGGTGTACACACTCGACAAACTTTTTTCGGTGATGCTTTCTGCACTTATCGGAAGGGACGGCATTTGGATCCGTCAGCCTGCAAAGCCTGCCGAGCTTGTCGGGAGCAGAAAAAACAACTCTTACATTCGCTCTTTGGGCAATCTTTTTCAAGTTGTGGGATATCCCGTGCGTGTAAGGTATGACACTAACTTTAGGGCGTGTGCCAGGAGGGGCATCGGCAACTGACTTCTGCGTACTGGATCGCGCTTCTCTTAAGATGCGTTCCACGACAGACACTAGCACCACCCTAGGATATCTAGCCAAGGACAACCGTGAAGTTTGCGCTTCTAAGCTTACGTCCACAACATGGAAGCAAGACTTGCTAAGGGCATTCTTGAAGCACAAACTGACGATGGCCCGCTTAACAAGCTTAGAATGTGCGGACGTATACGGCAGAAGTGGTTTGTTGGCTCGCGGCTCATACGACCAACACGTGTGGCTGTCCTGAAAATTCAGGCGAAGATCAAGAAAACGAAGAGACCTATCTACCGGCATCTCATGAGTAGTTTGAAGGGGGGCTAAGCACTTCTGAAACGTTTCTAACGCTTTCTTAGCTTCCAGAATGAAGGCATCAGAAGAGCAGTCAATGAAAATTAAAAAGTCATCAACGTATCTAAATGTTTTAAAAACTGCAGTGCCTTGCACTTGTAAAGAAATGTCATGGTCTAAACAGGATAAAAACAAGTCACTAAGAATGGGAGCAATGCAAGAGCCAATACAAACTCCGCTCTTCTGCAAAAAACATTGGTTATCCCAAGTGATAAAGGTGGAATTAAGATAAATCTGTAAAAGTTCTAAAAATTGACTGCAAGACATACCGGCCTCATTCTGGAAGGAAACAGCACCATATCTATACATTGCTCCACACAGGACAGAACGCTTCTATGTGGCAAGGAATAATAAAGATCCTTTACATCAATGGAAAACGCCTGAAGACCACGGTCAGAATGTGACTTCAAAAATTCAATCACAGTTTCTGAGCTCTTAACGAGGAAAGGGTCGCCGACAGGCAGGAGGCCCAACTTTTGTTGTAAAAACACCGCCAACGGCTTTTGCCAAGTATCAATTTCTGACACAATAACCCGTAACGGAACACCGGGTTTATGCGTTTTGGCACTGAAGAAAACTTGTAGGTGATCTCGCTTGCTGTTTTCAAAGGCCTTGGTTAATTTTTGCAGATTAAGTATGTTGCACATGCGCTTTGCCACAGCCTTTACCTTGGCCAGCGACACCTCCCTATGACAGTTAAACGTGGCACTGATGGCTTCTAGAGCCTTGGCGTTAAAGTCTTCAGCAGGTAAAACAGCAAAACCGCCTTCTTTATCGGCAGGAATTACACACAGCGCACTGTCCACGAGAGAAGAGGCCACCCGATTCACCGAAATCCTCGCCTTCGGTTGCTTGTGCCTTTGTAGTACATCCACACCTTCCGATACGATACGGCCTACCTCGTGGTCTGGGACGAGCCTTGAGACATCTCGAACGTAGGACAGAAGTTCTCTAGGGGGCCTTTTGGTTTGGATGGCAAACTTCGGCCCGAGAGATAGGACTTCTCGAATCTCTTCAGGCAACGCAACAGACTCTGGAATATGGACGAGGTTCTGCGGGGCCAACGTCCGTGTCGTTTTTTATGTCGCGCAATATCATTTAAGCATTTTCAAATTCATTTGCCCGCGCAAATTCGGGCGTCAAAGATCGAAAACCTATCTATCATGGTGTGCTATCCTATCCCATTTGTTGCACCCCTAACACTTTTTTTTTACTGCACAATTTTTTTTCTCTTCTTTTTCCTGGTGTTCTTCCAAAAAGGCAACCTCACGATGGCTCAGAAGAACAGATGATTGACTGATACAACCCTCTGCTCCCCTGTAAATGCGAAAAGCTCCCACTATTTCCCTGGTCAGCTGATCCTTATGGTGCGATAAAACTGTAGTGTCATTGTAAAGCGGTCAGCACCCATGTTGTGAGCAATGCCCTCTAATGCGGGAACGAATTTTTCCCTCCAGTGACCTTTTGTGCTCCAACACTCTCGTGTTTACACGCAGACTCGTTTGGCCGATGTTTACCTTTCCACAAGATATGGGCAAACAGTATACAAAGGACGACCTGCACTTGACATCAATTCTTTCAAATGCTCGACCATGCACCTACAACCATAAGGATATAGGTGGAATTGTTTTTTGTTTTTGTTTTATTTTGTGTTGTTTTGTTTTTGTTTACATAGGGTCGAGCGTATACGTGTCCACCTACAGCAGTGGCTATACGGCGTTGTGCTAATGAGCACGAGCACGCGCGGGTTCGATGGGGTCCGTATATATTTCGGGTCCGCGTACGCGGTCCGTGTAATTAGATTTAGGCGCCGTTACAGAACACCGGGGAGGGGGGGGGGGGGGGTCAAAATTAATTCTAATAATTCTAGTAAGTCACTGTGCTGCGTAGGGACGTTAAACCTCACAATATAATTTTAATGCACATGCGAGCGGAGAGTCTAGGTTAATACGTTCAACTTCAATCTATGTTGTAGCGAGGTTGTAGGGGTTGGGGGACGGACTCCGGGATGAAGACCCAAACTTGGGAGGTTTTATTTTACATTATATACAGGGTACGAGAGCGTCAAGTATCAGACGTACTGTCATTACGGGCCGGCAGCAACTCGGACGCTGCGGCCCGCGGCAAGAAGTTCGAGAGAGGTCTGTCAAGGGAATCAGGGCATGTCCCAGGATGCTCAGGTCTCTCTGGAAGGCTTCTTATAAGCCCTTCGAGCACTGCAAGTCACGTCATGTTTGACCAATGGGAGAGTCCACTCCGATGACGCCACTTGCAGCCAATGGTAGGCGCCCGTGTCGCGTGGCACACCTGTCGGGGCTCTCTGCGGTCTTGCCACGCAGACTGGCAAACACTTCTAGGCCGGAGAAGGAGGAGGGGCTGCACCTGCTCCATTGTCCGACGCCCACCTGCAAATCCCGGCGACTCGGCTCCGCAGCGGTGGCAACAGCCTTCTTCAAAGACGAAGGGGGTCGATTGCGCTCCATTGTCCCAGGCTCCCTTCTAATCCCGGCGACGCACGAACTTGTTGCCTTGAACTTGTTTGCTCGGCCGCTTCTCTGGAATGCGCTTTCCTGCTTCCGCATTCCTCAATTAGCTGTGCTGCCACTCGAAGCGGTTTGGGGAACTCGAAGTAGCCTCAGGAACCAGCTCCATATCTAACAGCTCGTCCTCGCCCCGGTTGTTCTGAATGGCCGGTGAACTCAATTCGCTGGCCAGGAGGAACGCTGAAAGAAGCTGCAGGGTACTGGGGTCGAGCCTCGTTTGACAACCCTCGGGATCCTGGGCCCTGGAGAACAAACGTCAAACAAACCAAACAACACAGCGCTGCACCACGCGTAAGCGCAGGCTCTTCGCCCCTGACTCGCCAGGCTATTACTGCGTCAAAATGAACCCTGATCTTTTAGTTCCCCAATTTTGACAACAGTTCCAACCACCCTTCCAAACAGCTATCCATTTCTCCTCGATTGCCGACAAGACCAGAGTACTATTGTTGTTGCAAAACAAAAGGGTCGTTGACGATGCAAACAACAAATGAAAACAGCCGAACATAACTTAAGTGGCCTAACTACACGAACAGCATGTTTCCAATCTATCGCAGTGGCGTACTTATCGCACGTAATGGTGCCACTGAACAATCTGGTCAACCTCACAAGTACGTAATCACAAGCGCACTAGCCTTGTGGTCACTAAACAAAACGCGTACTTGCGTTGTAGGCAAACTTTTCATTCACGCTTACTCACGTTTCTTTCCTGAAAGTCCTACAGGACACGTGACATAAACGAACAATTAAACTCGCGGGACTTACACACTCCGCAAAAGTCTTAAAATAATGCGTCTTTTAATAACTCGTTCCATGCATACCTATCAGAGAAGTCAGAATACGGCTGCCCTCAACACAAACGAGCAACCCAGTCATAAAGTCTGCTTCCTTCCGTCCACACAGGACACGCGCTAATGGAACTAAGAACGCCTCTCAGTGCAACTCATGCACTCACTGAAAATCTACGCGCTTAACCTTAGAAAATTCAACACTTAAAAAGAAAGAAGGTTAAATAACACACGCGCTCTACCATAGGCCTTTCGACGATAACCTTGACCTTCAGGTTACTCACACACACACACAAAAAAAGCCTATCTACTTATTAATGAGCATCTCGCGAGACTACATGTTCACTTAAAACGCATCTTTCAAATCTCGAGCTTCTCAAACAAAAACACAAACAAAGCTCATACGTTTACATATTGAAAGAAAACCTAGTCTCAAATCGCGAAATTTTCCGATGCTCAAAAATAAAACAAGACACTTCATTTCTACGGAAGCGCTCCAGGCCTCCTTTTCCAAACGCTTCCGTCTGACTCATACTTTGAGTCGAACGCGGGGTGGACGTGGTCTGAAAGCTACTCTGGCTGCCGAGAGACAACAAAAGGGCTGATTCACTATCAGCTCCCCCAAGACGTTACGGTCTCCTGCCAATTTGCGTCCCCGCGCCCCGCTTTCAACACAAGCTCGATCGACCGCGTCGCTACTCCCCACCTGGTCTCGTCCTGCCACCTTGCGTTTCTTCGAACTGCACGCTGAGCTATGAGAAGAACTACGGAACGACGAGGAGCTTAACTGCCTCGTGCCCTTTGTCCGCGTCCGTGCAGAACATTCTTCGCGGTCCCCCTTTGACCTGTGGCTCGAACGTTTTGGATGCGTCAACATCGTCCTAGACGACCGCACCTTCTTCCTCGCGCCCTGCCCATTTGGGGTTCTTGCCATCTTTGGCGGCGCTACATTAATTACCGTCTTTCGGTCTTTACTGCGCTTCTTTTTACGGCGCTTTCTCTTCGCACTCACTTTTATGTCGCCTTCTCGTGCCTCGTGCTGGCCGGTACACATTTCGTCGGCCCGGATCGGCCTCTTACCCGCATTGTCTGAGTGATTTACATTTAAATCTACTCTCTCTCTGCCTCGACTGGCGGACAGCTCAACCGACTCTGGCACAATGCAGCAGGCTTTACTCGAGTAAGACAACTCGCACTCTTGCGAACTGCCCTCTACTACATTGCCCAGCGCACGCTGTGAATCGGCACACAGCCCGTCGGTATCGATCGCTGTCTCACGCGCACAGTCCGAATGATTAACTGAATCATCCCTATCTAGGCCATCTAGACTGGCGGAGAGCCGCACCGATCCCTGAACAATGCAGTTGTTCTCTCGTGAGCTACGGAGCTCGCCACCCCGAGAACTATTCTCAACTGCATCGTCCAGCTCGCACTTCATTTCTGCACGCACATCTGGCTCTACATGGGTGCTCGCTTCTGTCTGGTCAGCAGTACCCCTTTCTTCGCTAGCAACCTCGCTAACATTACCAGCGACGCACACGCTCGGTAACTGTGCCAATTTGTTCGCAGCTGGCCTAGCTGTCTCTACAGTCATCTGTTGGCACAGCACCTCGTCGCTCTCCTTGCGGCCTTTAACGGCCTCTGTTGCCACTAAGGCATCGTTAGCAGCTAGCCTTTTCCCTTCACTTATGATTCTGCAGCTAATCTCACAGGCACTACTCTTTTCGTCGGCTTCTGGCGAAAGTCCGCTAGACACTTCCTCATTCTTTCGCTCTGTACTACCTACAGAATTCTCAGACAGCCGTTCTCTCTGTGCCAATAACTGATCACAATACTCTATCTCTTTGATCAGTGCTGCCTTCTCTCTCGCATACTTTTCCTCTCGCTCACGTTCGCGTTCATTCTCACGTCCGTGACGCTCACACCTAAGAATAAGTTCTTGAAGCTCCTGCTTCCGTTCATTCTCGCGTTCTTCACGCTGACGCTCACTCCTAAGCTCACGACGCTCTCGCAAACGTACACGACGCACACGCTCCCGTGGCTCCTGTATCACTTCCCAAGCAAGCTCAATGCTTTTATCATCATTGCCACTATCGTTAATCGCCTTTATGATAGCTGGCGTTTCCATCCGTTCGTCCGCCTCAACTCCCAAATCGTCGCACACCAACAACAAGTCTAACCTCGTCAACCTTCTAAGATCCATGGCAGCTGCCCCGACAGGTGGTTAAAACTGTTTTCCTTAATTAATTTGTGCAAACACACAATGCAACAAATTCCCGATTCCCAGAACTATCAAAATTGAACACACAACCTTTGAGTCTGGCGAATCATAAGGAAAAAAACCACGCGCTCACTTACGGTTGCAGCACCCTGCCATCCGGTTCGTTCGTCCGCTGTTGCCGGTTCCTTCCGGACTCCCTGGGTCGAAGGCTCGCTCCTTCTTCGATACTCCCAGTCTCTTCGGACCTCTTTCGACGAAGGCTCTCTCTTCTTCGCTCTTCCCGGTTCTTTAGGATCTGTCTCGACGAAGGTTGATCCGTAGCGCTGCCACCAGCTGATGCGTTCGGAGGCGATCCTACCGCTGCCAACCAGATGTAGGGGTTGGGGGACGGACTCCGGGATGAAGACCCAAACTTGGGAGGTTTTATTTTACATTATATACAGGGTACGAGAGCGTCAAGTATCAGACGTACTGTCATTACGGGCCGGCAGCAACTCGGACGCTGCGGCCCGCGGCAAGAAGTTCGAGAGAGGTCTGTCAAGGGAATCAGGGCATGTCCCAGGATGCTCAGGTCTCTCTGGAAGGCTTCTTATAAGCCCTTCGAGCACTGCAAGTCACGTCATGTTTGACCAATGGGAGAGTCCACTCCGATGACGCCACTTGCAGCCAATGGTAGGCGCCCGTGTCGCGTGGCACACCTGTCGGGGCTCTCTGCGGTCTTGCCACGCAGACTGGCAAACACTTCTAGGCCGGAGAAGGAGGAGGGGCTGCACCTGCTCCATTGTCCGACGCCCACCTGCAAATCCCGGCGACTCGGCTCCGCAGCGGTGGCAACAGCCTTCTTCAAAGACGAAGGGGGTCGATTGCGCTCCATTGTCCCAGGCTCCCTTCTAATCCCGGCGACGCACGAACTTGTTGCCTTGAACTTGTTTGCTCGGCCGCTTCTCTGGAATGCGCTTTCCTGCTTCCGCATTCCTCAATTAGCTGTGCTGCCACTCGAAGCGGTTTGGGGAACTCGAAGTAGCCTCAGGAACCAGCTCCATATCTAACAGCTCGTCCTCGCCCCGGTTGTTCTGAATGGCCGGTGAACTCAATTCGCTGGCCAGGAGGAACGCTGAAAGAAGCTGCAGGGTACTGGGGTCGAGCCTCGTTTGACAACCCTCGGGATCCTGGGCCCTGGAGAACAAACGTCAAACAAACCAAACAACACAGCGCTGCACCACGCGTAAGCGCAGGCTCTTCGCCCCTGACTCGCCAGGCTATTACTGCGTCAAAATGAACCCTGATCTTTTAGTTCCCCAATTTTGACAACAGTTCCAACCACCCTTCCAAACAGCTATCCATTTCTCCTCGATTGCCGACAAGACCAGAGTACTATTGTTGTTGCAAAACAAAAGGGTCGTTGACGATGCAAACAACAAATGAAAACAGCCGAACATAACTTAAGTGGCCTAACTACACGAACAGCATGTTTCCAATCTATCGCAGTGGCGTACTTATCGCACGTAATGGTGCCACTGAACAATCTGGTCAACCTCACAAGTACGTAATCACAAGCGCACTAGCCTTGTGGTCACTAAACAAAACGCGTACTTGCGTTGTAGGCAAACTTTTCATTCACGCTTACTCACGTTTCTTTCCTGAAAGTCCTACAGGACACGTGACATAAACGAACAATTAAACTCGCGGGACTTACACACTCCGCAAAAGTCTTAAAATAATGCGTCTTTTAATAACTCGTTCCATGCATACCTATCAGAGAAGTCAGAATACGGCTGCCCTCAACACAAACGAGCAACCCAGTCATAAAGTCTGCTTCCTTCCGTCCACACAGGACACGCGCTAATGGAACTAAGAACGCCTCTCAGTGCAACTCATGCACTCACTGAAAATCTACGCGCTTAACCTTAGAAAATTCAACACTTAAAAAGAAAGAAGGTTAAATAACACACGCGCTCTACCATAGGCCTTTCGACGATAACCTTGACCTTCAGGTTACTCACACACACACACAAAAAAAGCCTATCTACTTATTAATGAGCATCTCGCGAGACTACATGTTCACTTAAAACGCATCTTTCAAATCTCGAGCTTCTCAAACAAAAACACAAACAAAGCTCATACGTTTACATATTGAAAGAAAACCTAGTCTCAAATCGCGAAATTTTCCGATGCTCAAAAATAAAACAAGACACTTCATTTCTACGGAAGCGCTCCAGGCCTCCTTTTCCAAACGCTTCCGTCTGACTCATACTTTGAGTCGAACGCGGGGTGGACGTGGTCTGAAAGCTACTCTGGCTGCCGAGAGACAACAAAAGGGCTGATTCACTATCAGCTCCCCCAAGACGTTACGGTCTCCTGCCAATTTGCGTCCCCGCGCCCCGCTTTCAACACAAGCTCGATCGACCGCGTCGCTACTCCCCACCTGGTCTCGTCCTGCCACCTTGCGTTTCTTCGAACTGCACGCTGAGCTATGAGAAGAACTACGGAACGACGAGGAGCTTAACTGCCTCGTGCCCTTTGTCCGCGTCCGTGCAGAACATTCTTCGCGGTCCCCCTTTGACCTGTGGCTCGAACGTTTTGGATGCGTCAACATCGTCCTAGACGACCGCACCTTCTTCCTCGCGCCCTGCCCATTTGGGGTTCTTGCCATCTTTGGCGGCGCTACATTAATTACCGTCTTTCGGTCTTTACTGCGCTTCTTTTTACGGCGCTTTCTCTTCGCACTCACTTTTATGTCGCCTTCTCGTGCCTCGTGCTGGCCGGTACACATTTCGTCGGCCCGGATCGGCCTCTTACCCGCATTGTCTGAGTGATTTACATTTAAATCTACTCTCTCTCTGCCTCGACTGGCGGACAGCTCAACCGACTCTGGCACAATGCAGCAGGCTTTACTCGAGTAAGACAACTCGCACTCTTGCGAACTGCCCTCTACTACATTGCCCAGCGCACGCTGTGAATCGGCACACAGCCCGTCGGTATCGATCGCTGTCTCACGCGCACAGTCCGAATGATTAACTGAATCATCCCTATCTAGGCCATCTAGACTGGCGGAGAGCCGCACCGATCCCTGAACAATGCAGTTGTTCTCTCGTGAGCTACGGAGCTCGCCACCCCGAGAACTATTCTCAACTGCATCGTCCAGCTCGCACTTCATTTCTGCACGCACATCTGGCTCTACATGGGTGCTCGCTTCTGTCTGGTCAGCAGTACCCCTTTCTTCGCTAGCAACCTCGCTAACATTACCAGCGACGCACACGCTCGGTAACTGTGCCAATTTGTTCGCAGCTGGCCTAGCTGTCTCTACAGTCATCTGTTGGCACAGCACCTCGTCGCTCTCCTTGCGGCCTTTAACGGCCTCTGTTGCCACTAAGGCATCGTTAGCAGCTAGCCTTTTCCCTTCACTTATGATTCTGCAGCTAATCTCACAGGCACTACTCTTTTCGTCGGCTTCTGGCGAAAGTCCGCTAGACACTTCCTCATTCTTTCGCTCTGTACTACCTACAGAATTCTCAGACAGCCGTTCTCTCTGTGCCAATAACTGATCACAATACTCTATCTCTTTGATCAGTGCTGCCTTCTCTCTCGCATACTTTTCCTCTCGCTCACGTTCGCGTTCATTCTCACGTCCGTGACGCTCACACCTAAGAATAAGTTCTTGAAGCTCCTGCTTCCGTTCATTCTCGCGTTCTTCACGCTGACGCTCACTCCTAAGCTCACGACGCTCTCGCAAACGTACACGACGCACACGCTCCCGTGGCTCCTGTATCACTTCCCAAGCAAGCTCAATGCTTTTATCATCATTGCCACTATCGTTAATCGCCTTTATGATAGCTGGCGTTTCCATCCGTTCGTCCGCCTCAACTCCCAAATCGTCGCACACCAACAACAAGTCTAACCTCGTCAACCTTCTAAGATCCATGGCAGCTGCCCCGACAGGTGGTTAAAACTGTTTTCCTTAATTAATTTGTGCAAACACACAATGCAACAAATTCCCGATTCCCAGAACTATCAAAATTGAACACACAACCTTTGAGTCTGGCGAATCATAAGGAAAAAAACCACGCGCTCACTTACGGTTGCAGCACCCTGCCATCCGGTTCGTTCGTCCGCTGTTGCCGGTTCCTTCCGGACTCCCTGGGTCGAAGGCTCGCTCCTTCTTCGATACTCCCAGTCTCTTCGGACCTCTTTCGACGAAGGCTCTCTCTTCTTCGCTCTTCCCGGTTCTTTAGGATCTGTCTCGACGAAGGTTGATCCGTAGCGCTGCCACCAGCTGATGCGTTCGGAGGCGATCCTACCGCTGCCAACCAGATGTAGGGGTTGGGGGACGGACTCCGGGATGAAGACCCAAACTTGGGAGGTTTTATTTTACATTATATACAGGGTACGAGAGCGTCAAGTATCAGACGTACTGTCATTACGGGCCGGCAGCAACTCGGACGCTGCGGCCCGCGGCAAGAAGTTCGAGAGAGGTCTGTCAAGGGAATCAGGGCATGTCCCAGGATGCTCAGGTCTCTCTGGAAGGCTTCTTATAAGCCCTTCGAGCACTGCAAGTCACGTCATGTTTGACCAATGGGAGAGTCCACTCCGATGACGCCACTTGCAGCCAATGGTAGGCGCCCGTGTCGCGTGGCACACCTGTCGGGGCTCTCTGCGGTCTTGCCACGCAGACTGGCAAACACTTCTAGGCCGGAGAAGGAGGAGGGGCTGCACCTGCTCCATTGTCCGACGCCCACCTGCAAATCCCGGCGACTCGGCTCCGCAGCGGTGGCAACAGCCTTCTTCAAAGACGAAGGGGGTCGATTGCGCTCCATTGTCCCAGGCTCCCTTCTAATCCCGGCGACGCACGAACTTGTTGCCTTGAACTTGTTTGCTCGGCCGCTTCTCTGGAATGCGCTTTCCTGCTTCCGCATTCCTCAATTAGCTGTGCTGCCACTCGAAGCGGTTTGGGGAACTCGAAGTAGCCTCAGGAACCAGCTCCATATCTAACAAGGTACGTGAAATCTTATGAAACCGCATTTAAAATCTCGTAATGATAGTGGTTGCGATCGAAGGGCGAAGGGACTGTACTTCGTTACGCAGACTTACGCAGTGTAGTCGTAAGTATACGCGAACGCACTTTCACGCTTTTCGGGCAGCGCAGCGCCTCCTAAATATGCTTACCAGCAAATCAGTTCTGCCGGAGCCTGTATAAAGGTGAAAGGGTTACAAAAATTCATCCACCCGACATCAGTTCAATGCTAAGAGAAAAGAAAAAAGAAAACATCCGTGCGGGTTTCTCGGAAAGAGAGCTTCGCCGTTGAGCAATAATTAGTCTTGGCTCGAGGATCCAACTCGCGGGGCCAACGCCTCTCCGCGGACGGTGCTTAAGCAGGAGGCTGGCAAATGGCAAAGCGGGGCCGAATTAATTGACAACTCGAAGCACAAATACAAGGAAGAGGCACATCGGCCGAAACGTTATTTCAGATTCTTTGTTGTTCCTAAGACTTCACTTCGTGTTCATCCCTAAGAAGTGTTTCATTACGCCCTCACGAAATCCTGATCCTGGAAGAGCGTCACGCACTTTAGAGTCGCAGCCCTGTGTAGGCGTCACAGTCGACGTCAGGTGTTCATCAGCAGCAGATATTCGTCAAATAGTCCTATGCAAAGCCTGCGTGTTCGAGAAAGTATACTGACCAGGTTATGCCATGAGCATGAGTTTATGACGCGATGCAAATGAAAGAGGCCGCGAATATTCGTTAAGAGCGCTTCGCCTTAACTATGGTCCCTAGATGAATATTCTAGGGACCATACTTCGACACATAATTTGGCCCAGCACAAGATGCACCTCAAAACGAACTTTCACTTTTTTTTCTCTCTTTCTCCCGTAAAACAAGAGTTACAATGTTTCCACCACACTGCGATATTACAGAGTTTTAATGTGTATACCGGTTTACCGCAGACCTGGAAGGCAGTAACAACGCTGGTGGCGACATATCGTGACGCTTCGTCCAACAACAAAAAACGCGTTAGCAACGTTCATGTGTTACACGCAATAACTGCTCTGTATTTTCCCGGGGTTGAGCTTTACATCACCGAGTGACTCCAACAACCCGGCTGCTCACGTTTACGCATCCACGTCTCGACGACCAGGTAATCCGCAAATGGCAAGATGTTTACAAAAGAGTCCTTCGGTATATCAGAGTCCTTCCATGAAGGACTCGGGTTATACGAATAAGCTAAAACGTGAATAATAATATAGTACTAGCACTGTAAAAACGACACCACGGCTCCTTCGTTGCGACTGTTTGCAGCAGTAGCCTGCACAAGCTTGACCTGAACCATCCTAGCGCAGAAGCTTGAAAAGAAGTGGGTGGTTAATATGAATCGAGAGTTTTAGCCCTGTCCGCAAAACAGCTTAAGGAATACCGGAACACAGTAGGTTCGTCGAATACCGAACTCACAGTGGTTGTGGGTTCGGTCGCCACCGGCGACACGTTATCTTTGCGTTCACTTTCATTTTCGTTTATTTATTACTTTCTAAATTTCAATTTCAACTACAGCTAATTTCCCCGACGCTTTCCTTGGTTTCATTGTCTGTTGGCTTCATATGCTCACGACTAACAGAAATCGAGCCCCTCGGTTTTCCTTTTTCTGTCGTTCATTCATTGCGAGAGTCTCGAATCTGTCAGCCTTGATGTCATCAGGTAGCATGCGAGGGTTTATTAGCCACGTGCCCGCTCTCCTACGTGACGGCATCGGACAAAAAAAGGCGTGCTCCACATCCGCCCACCGTGGTGGCTCTAATGGTTGTGAGGTCACTCTTAAAACCCCAAGCGGTCAAACACAACACAGGCCACACAAAATTGGTTCCCCTCGAATTCCCTCTGAAACCTGACCGCTGCCCCGGTGAAAAGTTCCATGTTTGCGGGATCGGGGTCACATGGACGGTTCGCATTTCTTTCTGCCTAGCGGCCTTGGCGGGCAGCGCGCTTACGGGAGCGCCACCACGGGAGAGCGGAGGGAAAGGAGAGGAGATACGCAATCGCTTGGAACGCCGACAAATTGAGGGCGCTGCAAACGGAGACGTGGCCGACGCGGGTAGTATCTATTCTTATCAGCCTAATATCTGATAGGGCTTGCATTCGGACCTTTGCAAGTTGGCGGAGTGCTTAATTAAGAGGGAGCTTTATTTCGGGTGCTCCTATCTAAATACACGTGAAAGGAGAATTCGTTTTCCTCGGCATCCACTGCACCAAGTTTGACGAGGTTTGTTGCATCTAAACGAAAAAGTTAAAATCCAGTGGCTGTTGGTTTCGAACTTCTGATTTAGGTCACCAAATTTTTTATTAAAAATTGGCAAAAAAAGCAAATTTTCGGGAAGCTACGAAGTTTACAACTCTAACTCAGCAATGAAAAGTGATATCACAATTCTCTTAATTGCATTTAATAGTACATCTAAAGCGGACAAAATTGTTATGTTACATATGAATCTAAAAAAAAAGTAATATGGAAATACAGCTTTTGCAGAACTCTTGTAGACAGCGCAACGAATTCACGTAAGGTATAAATTGACACATCGAGTTTGTCCGCATTAAATAATCTAACGGACGCCGTTTACAGAACCGCGATATCTGCTCTTGATGAAGAGCTATCAATTTGTAAACTTCGTGCTTCTATTCTTTTTTTTCAAACTTTCAGAATTTTGAAAATTTTTACCGACATTCACGCCCCAAATCGAAATTCCGCTTCTAAGAAAAGCGTTTCTGCGTCTTACATATATCTGAAAAGGTCGCGTGGGAGTTGGGTCCGAGCTAAATCTTCCTCTTAAAGCCTGCTTCACCTCCGCCGCGGGTCGGCCCGGTACTGCACTACCTTCGGGATCGGCCCACGTGTGGGGAGAAATTCTCGATCTACGCAGCTCGATATATGCACGCAATCTTTTTTTTCCCCCCAGAACCAAGCCATATACAGCTTCGCCGTAAAACAGAGCTTTCGCACTGAGACCGCGCGTGTCCCCATTCGAGGCTGCTGTAGGTATTTCTTGGCTTGAAGCGGAAGACGGACGTGTACAACTGTGGCGGCGTTTACTCAACGAAACACGTATACGACCTTGCGCTGCTGACATCCTGCGGCACACCGGATGATTGTGTGCGTTGTATACGAGACTGGAAAGGCGATACGCAGGTCGGCGGCACAACGGAGAGAAACACCTACTTCCGTGTGCGAATGGTAGACGGCCATTCTTCGCACCGACTGCGCATTTGCTGTCAACTACGTGTCAAGTGTAATAATGGGGCGCTGGCGAGGAGGTTAAAGAAAAACTGCTGGAGTGGAGGAAGCGCCCGTCAAGTGAAGCCGCTGCGTCGTCGCCATCTTGCAGAGGGAGGGGGGTGGGGCGCAAAAGCACGCCAGTCGCCGCAGCTTGTGTGTTTCGTGTTTTTCGTAACTTGCCGTGCGCGGTGCTGTGCGGATCCCAAAATGTGCTAGCGCGCTCGGGTGTTTTTCGGATAGATGACATACAAGTAGCTGAAGTGTCAGCGTTATCCTTCTCGTTTAAATAAGGTTGCAGATGATCACTGACTTGCTCTATAATAAAGGAAACAATTATATTTCGTGCTTAAAAGGAAACGGCCGCTACCAACGTTCCGAGACTCTCTATTCAATGAGCATGCTAAAGCGCGGGCAACGCCTGACGATACTGAAGATAATTATGAGCACCTATGTTTGTTGCATGTACTGCTATTTCTCATGCCACACTTTGTTTTTGATTGTTTCTTTTTGTTCTGACAGCTTTCATGATTGATTAATTTCTACACTGCAATAGAGAATGTGAACAAACGCTAATTACTTCGCGATTTTTTTTTTCTACTTGACGGCAGCTGCATATTGATGCCGATAAAATGAAAAATTGCCCCAGTACTTGAATATCTGCGATCCGGAGACCTTCACAATATGACTCGCCTCATAGCCCACAGTGTGGCATTAGAACTTGAAAATCCGTTATGCAATTAAAAACCGCCGGGAAAGTCGGCGAACAGCGCTGCGAAGCTCTTGGTAGGCTGCTTCTTGCCTGCCGCAGGATGGCCGCCAACCGCTTCACCCGAGCCCATAGGTGTATATGCTCCCGCAGGGAGCAGAGTTGCGCATAACATTTCCGGCGCCGCTCGCATCGCTATTCGCCGAGCGGCGTCACGTGGGGCAAAATGACGTCAAATGTTCAACCGCGCCGCTGCGAAGCCAACTTCACGCACGCGATGCCTACCCGTCGTTTCCGTCAGTGCCATCGACATTACAATCAGCGGATCGTCGGGCGTGCTAACTGTTCTGCTAATGCGTTGCATTCATCGGCTGCGGGTCGCAGGTACGATATTTGACGAGATTAAAGTCAAGGACCTTGGTGAAGTGATACGAAACACACCATAGTGACACTTGTATTCCAGTATGACGGGGTGCAGCGCACCAAACTGCACAAACCGCACGGCAGGTGGCAAGGCTTCTCACGCGGTGCCGTGCGAACGAACAGACGTGCGCCGGCGGCTGGTATGGCTACAGCGTAGGGGCCGAGACCGGCCGGCTCCGAAAGGGACCACGATACGCGAGGTGCGTTCGCCTTGTTTACACCGAAGCAACATTCATACCGAGTAACACCACTTTTAACGCCGAGATGCGTACGCCTGGCACGAGAGGTTGTTAGCTTTTTGAGCGATTTGTGGCGTATACGTGCAGCGCGACACAGACGCGGGACGAAGGATGAACGACACGTCAGTGTCGCGCTTCACATATGCGCTAAGAATGTTAACTTACCAACACGCCCAATTTGCTGTGTCGCTTGCACGATTGTTCCGACTGTGCGGGTCTCGAACAGTGAGTTCAATACTAGCAGGTACAATGTGTCCGCTGCACCTTGGTTTTTCTCTCTTCAGTCTTTATCTGATTTTTTCTAGGCGTTCTGATTTTCATGTAGCGCTGATTGATGTGCTAGTGTTCATTTTTGCGTAGTAAGCGAAAACCTCGCGCGCTCTCGCTTATTAGGCAGCTGCGATAGCTTCAGCACTTACCGCCCGCAATTATCTTGCTTGTTCGATCGGCCTTAGTCGGCATGAGGAGTGTAAAATTGTGCCTGTATGCTTAATAAGCGCTGTGCTACAGTAAACTGACCTGAGTAGTATGAATAGATCAAGAAAAATGTGTTCTCATATTACAGTCTGCAATGTGTGAATAATTACTTTGCAAGTTTGCCATCTTGGAGTGATTAGTGCAATAAAAATAGGCTGTTGTTACTCTTAATAGCCTGTTGCCTTTCCAGTTGCTTTGAATTCTGCATCCCAAGGCTCGAAGAACCAGTACTCTTGCCCTGCTGCCAGCAGTCATTGGTCGTCCATTCCTTTGTACGAAATGAATTTGATTTAGAAACCCTTGCATCTCGAATCATTTTCCACTTGCAAATTTGATGATACGAAGCAGCTGTTTAGTCTGCGGTGTGAATTAATAGTTAAAATAGGCTATGCATAAAATGTGCGCATGTGAACATTTGAAATGCGTTTAAATCTATGTGTCTGCAGCGCATATATCGAAAAACTGCAGCTGCTGTGTACGACGGTTAGTGAGGTTAGTGATAAATGACGCTTTGTTAACGGTCACTCGCATAACTGCGGTAACGATATTTCGCTTGGCGACGATCATTAATCGGCTGGTTTCGGCAGCCAAAATGCGCTCACACAATTCTCCACCTTACGTGTATGAAGTTTTCTTTAAACGTCCTTCAAAACATTTCTTACCTTCCGGCCTCGGCGAGAAAACTTCATGTGCATGCTGAAAAACATTGCACCGCTTTTTGTTGCAAGGTATACACTGCGGGTTTGGACGGGAACTTTTGAGCTGTTCGAGCCACGGGCGTAGTCGGGATATTATTTAAGGGGATGGATGGGGTCCTACGCCTTATATGCACGTTCGTGTGTGTATATATGTACATACAAAATAAAAATTTCGGAAGATTGGAACACTACTCCCCTCTGGCTACACCAATGGTTCCAGCGTAGCCTGCATAAAAAAGTGTCATCTCGCTCAGCACCTGCGAACAATGCCGCATGTAGCTTGCGACTAGCAGACAAAAAAGCAAATGGAACAACGCGCGGCATTTGCCTTCTGCGCGGGCGAGAGGAGTGGCTTCACTGCATAGCTGGAACATAATGCCGGACCTATGCGCAACTCTGCTCCCTGCCGGAGCATATACAGGAACACAATATAGTATAGGCGACTTCCACTCCAGCAGTTTTTCTTAAACCTCCTTGGTCGCTGGACTAGAAGCCATACACAGCCGACGTCAACCAAACAAGAGTGCAAGCATGCGTGCCCGTATATTCGCAACGCGTTCCTCGGCGCCACGTCCATTTAGCCTCGCGGGCACAGTCGCGTTCACCATGGTGCGTGACGTCCGCTCCAGTGCTGCGAGACAGCCTACATACGTGGCTCACGAAGCGCACTCCTCCTCCTCTTCTTCTTCCACCTCCGAAATCAGCCCGCTAATTTACTGTGCAAGGATGGCAGTTACTTTGCAGCAAAAAATGGCGGATTTACAAACTGCGCACAGTAAGACAATAAATAACATATGCTACAGGGATTCGGCAACAGTCTGCTCTAAGCCGATTATCGCACTCGAAACGAAATAACGTCCGCGGGAACCGAAGCGCCGATATGAAACCAGATCCACTCACCGAAGGCGACTGTCGCAGAAGGGCCAGGACCGCGCTTGTCAGTTCCCACCGATTCACACAGAGCGCGTATAAGCGCTTCTGCTCTCGTTCCATCAGTAGTTTCGATACGCGCCACAATGACTGCGCTTCCGTGCCTGCACTAAACGCAAACGCGTAACTTCAAGCGCTATAGTGTCGGAACCATCCCAGGCATGCAGGCTTGCCTGCCGGAGCATTCTGCTTGTTCATACCACGATGGAACTACTATTATGCGCGCACCCTCTTGTGAAAAAGCGCCCGACGACGTGGGGTCTGGGTCGACGCCTTTAGGGTTAACCGATCCGGGGATTCCCGCGTGACACAGCCAAGCCCGTTTCACGCAGCGTTGATGGGCGGCCGGTGACGGCCAGTGACCCGCAGCTGGGCTCCCGAGGAGAGCGCAGGAATGTCGCTATGCGGTGAAGCGCCCAGCGGGCGCCGGAACCTCTCATGGTTTTGCGGCGCGATTCACGTGGCCAGGTGACTGCTCAAAAATCCGATTAAAAATATATATATAAAACGGCACGGACGGCTCGGAAACGCGGGTTTTCTACTCGTGGTTGTGAACAGACCTTCCCAAAGAAGTATCTCGGCCCATGTGCACAAGACTCATTAGTAGTGTCGCCCACCGATTGGCCGCAATCCCAGAGGATGTTGTGGGCCACATCGATCGCACTCGTGAATGCCGTGGGCGTGGTTCGGGCACTATGTTACCAAGTACCGTCAGTCTACACCGTTGCTCCTCCTAATATATTTTCTCGTCTTTATCAGCCATTCTAAAAGAGGAACATGCCAACCTTCTGTGCCTTTTCAAAACTTAAGTTCATCCTTCTTACTGGCGTCGTTTGGGCGAAGAGATCTGTGCCCACCCACCTTCCCAATATTTGGTGAAACTTTCATTAAACACGCGAAAAAGCAACGCAGGGGACAAACGCCAATGGAGCTGTTACACACGCTTTAAAAGGCGAACTATCTTGCTGTCAAAGCGAAGCCGGCGCGATGTCGAGACTACCACCGCGGTCGACAGACCACTGCGAGGAACACTGCAACCATCATTTGACGCCGGGCAGACACAAATTTCAAGCACCGGAGGGGGACTTGCAGAGATGCGGAACCTTACAGATTTCGTGACCAGAGTTCACCGTCCGATTTTGGAACAAGCCCGCCTGTCTGTAGCCGGTGAAATAGTTCCAGGCGGTTCAGTGCCAGTTCCGTGTATACTCGCGCCGAACAAGCACGGCGCCTTGAAGCTGCACGGAGCGAGCACTTTCTCTCTTCCACACGCGCGCAGCCAATGCCGCGCACCCGCCCTATACGCGAAGTCTGCACTGCGCGATTCGAACGCATGCACACATGCACAATCCGCTATGTATAGGCGAAATGCTGCACCTGTCGGAGTTAATTCGGCAAGAGCAACAGAATCTAGCAGCGCTACAAACCAATCACGCTTTGACTTGGACGTTGCAACGCAATGCTGCGCGGCTACGAGATACGCCGTATTAGAGGTTTCCGGACAAATATCGACCAGCTAGAAAACCCAATAACATGCAGGAGTGCATTTCGCTCTCATCGAACCCGGGACCTCGCGCTCAGCCTTGGAACGCCACAGCCATGCGTCTGGTCGATTGATCGCGCATTGCCCACTCGCGGTGAACGCACGCCAGCACGCATTGGGGCTCGGCGTAGACGACAAGACACGAGAGCAAGACGAAACCACAGCGCACGTGGTTTCTGTAATATACAGTCCTGCCCCGGCTGCAAGCTGTTCAGCATGGCTTTCTCTCTGTGTGTGTATTCCACACACCATCAGGCAGGTGGTGGTATACTTTTAAAGTTTCTACTTCGCGGTTTCGAAGAGATCGTCAGGTATATAGGCAAACACTGGCGGCTCGCCATGTTTCTCGCCATTTATTTACTTATTTATGTGGCAGCAATGTGCCCAACTTCGCGTGTAGCTTGCTGGCAAGAGCTCGGTTTTACACACGGTTCCAAAAATACCTCGCATTCACTGCTCCTGGCTGAATCGCTGTATACTTCTAAACTGAGATCTCAGTAAAGGGACTGCTTGGGCGAGTTGCTCCTGATCCACTGGCTCTTGGTACATTAAACCACATAGAACTTAATTTTGGCTTCTACCGCCAACTATACGCAACGAGACACCATTTATTTTGCGCGGGTCCAAGGCGTTTGCACGTCGTCAAGCGACTGCAATGGGTTGACCGCGATTCATATGCGGCACACTTAATTTGATCCGATGCTCACGCCAAACGAGCCTCAATATTCTCCCTCCGTATAGTCCTAACCAACTAACAGCGCTCGTAACACCATTTCGCATCCGTGAGCCTCGTACTGATACAAGGCTTATCGTGCTGATAAGAAGGCTCCGCCGTTACTATCACGGGAACAAGACAGGGGAGCCAGACTAAAATGACGTTATACGTTATTCCGCAACGAAGCATGCTTATCATCGGGCACCTGCGGGAGCCGCAGCTAACCGATTAGATTTGATCAACTCAGCAACTGCTATCTTTTCCGCTCACGTTCGCTTTCCCCCGTTCTGCTGCGTATATAAGCCGATAACAAAACGGTTTGCTCGGTTACACGCTCCAAAGGTGATACTCGTGGTGGCTACGGCTAGAGGAAAAGAGTATACTGCGACATCATCAAGCAGACCTAGGCCTGCTCGCAGAGATAGCGGATTTCCGCCGCGACTGACCAAGACGCCAGAGTTGGCAACTTCGATTTACTTCGAGTAGTAGAGTTATACATACTCAACGCACACTTAGAATATTTAGAAAGGTATAGACCCCCCCCCCCTTTTTTTTTTCCTCGCCTTCCTGTACCACTGGCTACCCACAAGCTGTACGCGATGAATGACATGCATCCACTGAGTCCACCTTGTTACGATGTCTCGCTACCGTAGAACTGCACATAACAGGTGCTGCAAATGCAGATCCATTTTGGATTGCAGCTGTTCTGTGCGACGTGGCACCTATTACTTTTCCAGTTCGTCAGAATCGATTTCTATGTTGCTACTACCGAAACTGCAGCTATAAGTGAAAATTCTCTCTTTTTCACAAGTACGAGGGCATCGTAAAAAACAAACGTTTCTAACAGGCCACTTATTTCTTAAAGAGCTTTTTTTTTTTAGTTTTGCCCGTGGTGATAAAGGGCCCGAAGCTCCAACAAATGGAGCTTACGTTTAGTACTGTGTAGGCAAGTTTAACCTAAAAACACTGCCGTAGACACGCGTACGAAACTCATTACAGAATATGAACAAGAGTAAGCGCTTCCTCCTCGATCACAAAACTACGTCAAATGCCGCAGAGATTGTTGCCATTGGGGAGGCAATTCGTTATATCTCGATGGAGCCACGTCAGACTTGGGACTATATTTTGCGATTCCAAGCTGGCACTCCAAGTGATCGATTCTGCACATAGACGAGGACCTTACTAAGTCATCGCTCAAGAGGTGATCGAATAATCACACGTTGTCGCCCTAACAGCAGGCCATTGCATAAGGTTTCAATAGATTCCGGGACATTGTGGGTTGTTACATGGAAGAAGAGCTCGCCGACGTGGAAGCAAAGACGGCCCACATCAATACCGCGCCAATGTCCACCCCATTTTCACGACCAGAATGCGCTTGTGTACAGACTTCTGTGCGATAATACCGCAGTATAGTGGGCCTCGCCAGGCGATCGTCATTGCTATCTTCACGGACTCGACCCAGAGATGAAATACGAATACCACCCACCATGAAATGGTGCAATGCAAGCTTGCTTCACAGATTACCATTAGGTGCGGCCTTCACTCGGCGCTACCTGCATCTCATCGGCCGGGCGGACAGCCCGAATTGCGAGGAATGCGGTGTTCCTGAGACGACAGAACACCTCTTGCGCATCTGCCCGCGATTTGATGTACACAGAAAATCGCTGATAGACATCTCGTCGAAATTTGTCGTTGCACCCCTGACTGAAAAGGTTCTATTGGGACCTTCGCCTGATCCTCGTCACCAGCCTGATAGCCTGAAGGCTCTAAACAAATTTTTGCACGAGAGTGGACTGGACAAAAGACTGAAGAGTCTTGGACCGTGCAAGTTTTTCACTACCATCTTCATCCTCATAATCAACTTCTTTCTTTCCACACCCTCTTCCCTTCCCCCAACGCCGAGTAGCAGGTCACAACATTGATTCAGGCCGACCTCTCAGCTTTTCTCTCATAATAAATATACAGCTCTATCTCACTAGGAATCTCAAGAAACCAATGCAGGTCGATACACTGGTTCAAGCAAAATTATCTCGTGTATCTCCTTCTGTATCGTTTTTTTTATGCAATGCAATCAATGAAAAATGAAGTGTACGTGTAGAGATGTGCGCCCGACGGCTAAAGCCGGCGGAGAAAACCACGACGCGGATACACGGCAGAATGTACACTATTTAGGCATTCAAGGTTTGAGAAAGTTAGCCGATGAGGGCTTACATTTCGGAGTGACCAGTAAACCTCCACAATGGCCAAATGAGTGCGACGAAGATCACCAAGGACAGGTCTTCTGACCTTAAGGAATTCAGAGCAAAGTGATTAGGGCCAAATCAACGTCCGGCGACCCAGTCCAGATGCCCAGTCCAGCAGTGGGCGCAGTCCGAAGTCTGCAAAAGGAATCGCCCGGAAGCATCGGGCGAGTCAACGGCGTGTGCGCGCGTGCGGGCCGGCACTAAGAACCGGTTGATTGTTCATGTGCCCCAAATTGACTCCGCATGCCGCGCCTCATCGACAGTGAATCAGCCTATATCGGCCGCTAAACGGTTCCTCGAAATGCGATCGAGTCCGCTCTACGGGGAGTGGCCAACCTGCCAAACTAAGTGGCCCCACACTTCCATATTTCGCTCTCTCTTTTTCTAAACGCTGGACCAGTAGTAAAGCATGTGCGTGGTGCTAATCACGAGCTGCTGCATACGTGTGATGCACTTCCTTCTGTCTGCTTTTTCTCGGCTGAAATGCGCATTCGGATGCCACAGCGCGACCCGCGTATGCAGCATCGGTGGCGCGCTTCGGCTCGCACACCCCAGCTGCTCTGCTGTGACCCGTCGCAGCAGCACGTATGATCCCCCCACCCTCCTCCTCCCCCTTTCCGCGACTCCCAGGTTCCGTGCTGGCCGTTCAATGAGGCGTGCGCAGCAGGATCGAAGGCGATCCTAGGGGCAGGATGCGGCGCGAAAACGCTGTCACATGCTCGCGCGCGGACACTCGGTGGTTCCGAGAGCCTCTTCCGACGAGCCCGAAACACCAAAAGAAGAAACCGATCTAACAGTGACCACGCACAGCGCAGATACACACAAAGGCACGCGCACACACGCACACACTTTGGACCACCGCGAGCATTTGTTGATATCGCTGGGGCCGAGGAGGTCCTTACGCTCGGGTGGCCCATGTTACGCGGCCTCTGTTGGGGCGGGGAGTTAGCGAGGTTGGAGCAGCAGGGTTAAGAGGTATATCACGCTTCGAAAGGAAACGGTTCCGTGTCAGGAATAGTGAACTTACGTTCGCTGAAGTCCGAATGGCGCGAAGGTAACTCCGTCTGTGTACGTCTGCCGGAGCTCTGGGGAAGCGCAGAAACTGGTTACGTCACAATAATGTGCCCTTTCGTCGAACCGGCTGAACAACAAAACGAACAAACATAAAAGATGGCGCAGATGAAAAAATCGGCTTTCGATGCTTTGAGCGTCAGAAATGCTACGAGGACGCCGGGAAACGAAGCGCCGAAGTAATTCAGCACGAGTAAAGCGTGCATGCAGCAAAGTGTGATTTCTCCTGTATGATTACTTTTCCCTCAAGGGAGCTGGCTTGTATGCTTGCATCGCAGTGTGTCGCACCGAGCAGTCTGCTGCATGTGCCTGCTTGCGCAATAAACTCTGCGAATACCTGTAAAAATTCATTTGCCATTACGAGTAATTCGTGCTGCGGAACGCTACGAAGCAGACAACATTTTCGTGCATGCTTACGCTGGCAAACAGGCATTAATGGGAACATGTTGCAAGTGCGATTCCATGTTGAGGTTAACACATCAAGTAATGCAACAAAGGCGCACATTTATTGGTGAAACTTTGTTTCTCCTGGCGTCCAACGGTAAGAAAGCGTGCAAGATAACGCTGAATGACTAACCATTTCATAGTGTGCCGACGTGCCGCTCTGTTTGGCGATGTTCAACCGTTCTTTCTTGTCTTCAATTGAATGTTTTTACTATATTGCTTTTAGTGCATCAAATTTTGGGTCGTGAAAGCCAAACATATATTACAGTAATTATTTTCTTTTCTGACAACCTACGACACTCAGCGGCATAGTCAGCTGTCACAACCGCATCGCGAACGACATCACTTCACGTTGCCTCCCTTGCAGAGGACGTCTGGGGTCAACTGTTTCTGAGATTTTGTGCCCGTACTTGACCTCAAGACACCAGTATAATGCAGCTTGCCGCGCTTAGGCACCTACCTCGACTATCTGCGACTACCGTTCTGAAGGCATCGCTGCCGACAGCGTCAACACGCACGACGAGTACCCAACCTACCTTCACTAAAGATGGCCGCGAAATCCTTCACGTCCCCAACGAGCCTCCTGAAAGGGACCTGGTGAACTTTCCCCGACTCAAGAGGCCGCTGTACCCGGGCAAAGTTCGAATGGGCTTCATTCCGGACGAATGGTTTCAAGTGTTCTACAACAAGACAGGCGTCACCGGCCCCTACCTGTTCGGCACCGGCTTGGTCGTCTACCTGTACTCCAAGGAAATCCTCATCATGGAACACGAGTTCGCCTCCGGTCTTACTTTGGCTCTTATGTCGTGGTATGCCATCAAGAAGTTCGGGCCCGGGGTGAGGGCCTACCTGGAAAAAGAAGTCGATAAGGAGGAGCAGGCGATCGACAATTATCGGTTGAACGGTATCGAAACATTCAAGGAGTCCATCAAGAACGAAGAAGTCGCCCAGTGGCAGGCACAAGGACAGCACTACCTTTTCGAGGCCAAGCGCGAGAACGTGGCACTGCAGCTCGAGGCGGAGTTCCGTCAGCGCCAAATGACCGTGTACACGGAAGTGAAGAAGAGGCTCGACTACCATCTCGAGGTACAGAACTTGACACGAAGGCTCCAGCAGAAACACATGGTCGACTGGATCGTCAACAACGTCCTCAAGAACATCACACCACAGCAGGAGGAGAGTGCGTTGCAAAAGTGCATCGTTGACCTCAAGTCCCTGGCGGCCAAGGCCTGAGCAGGTGGCGACGTCTTATTGGCTCGTGTAAGGAAGCACTAATAAAGGATTCGTGGTTAGTCAGTGCTCGCTCTGGCCTCCTGCTTGCAAGAGAAGCCGTGCCTCCTTTGCCACGGCCTGTGTCTTCTAGTGGGTCGTATACGTTTCACATCTCATTTGACACTCCTTTAATTCGTAGACATTATACGTATTGCGGCCTGCTCATACCCCAAGCATGCCTGTACCCATATGGATTGTCTCGTGAGCTCGTTTTATAATGATTTCGCCGAAGTAATGACAAGCCTAGCAGAACGTCCCGACACATCAAAAGCAAGAGTGTCTGCCAGAAACGAGGTCTTGTTTCACATAGAACAATATATTGGTTCCAGCAGAAGCCGACCCTCATTTTGCAAAGTTAAGATTCAAAAGAAGGCACATATTTCTGAATGTAGCCTATTGTATATGTTGAGGTACTGGACTGGGTTTGTTCCCATTGGCATAGTTTGCAAGCATGCTTTGAATGTTTGTGGACGTATATACAAAGGATGTAAGTGCATCAAATGCAGGTAGCAGCAAACTGGCATACAGCAAACCCCTGTGTGCTCAACTGTAAAGTTGTGCCTGTTGAACATGCAGCGTCGGCCTCCAGGTATCCATAAACCACATCGACTTCTTAATGAAATTGCGCATTGTAGTGAACTGAATATTTGACTTGACCATTCTAATGTGCCACTAGGTGTGGGCATATCCTTGGCCTCTCTAACACTTGGTCTATCCTCCATAATGGTTATGTGGCATAAGACATACAGAATCCTTAAATGTAGCTAAGCATGTGCCGTACTTTGCATATACCTGTCAATGTCATTTCTCCCTCGACAAGCTTCGTACATCACCTTCACCCTTGCGACATCTTGCAATGTGCATCCACCTGATTTGGTGTTTGCAATTCTGCGTAGCTTGTGAGCAGTGTAATGCATAAACATAAACACTTTGCAAGATTGAAGTTGTGACCATGACAGTACATAAAGATAAACATTACATGAGTTTACATATGGCACAGTATGAAAGTAAAGTGTACACATTGTAGTTAGTTGTATAGCATTTAATTTACCGCTTCACTTGTATACTTCACATAGATTCCAACATGTGCGTTGTATCTGCATATTTTCGTTTTACTATTTGCTTTGGTTCCTTAACGGGAAGCAAGTTTGTACACTAATACCTGTGCCGTAAGGGCACAACTGCTAATTAGAGTTGAATGCCATGTGCACAGTGCCACACAGACGTACTTAATAGCTTAATGAAACATGTGAATTAATGCATTCTCGCAACTCATTTGGCATTCAAATGCATTCTCTCCCCCAGTGTTAACAGTTATGGCTGCAGATAAAATTTCACTTTGGCTAATCTGGTTGTATTTGAATGGTAAATACTACTGAAGCAATGTTTGCAGAGTTGCAGGGCTGGTAATTGTCTCTAGTCGTTTAACGCTTAAATAGCACGTCAACAGATGATGCGTGCACATGGTGGTTAGTGGATGCAATGTAGATTCCAGCACATTTCGTTTGAGATTGCCAGTGTGAATCAGATGCCACCTAATCTTTGAGGTCCATACCTATACCCCACGCTGGTTCTCAAGATTTGGAGTTCTGTGTCATAGTTGAAATGGTGGCATTTTTAATAAGTTTCACCATCAAAAATATGTATTTCTGTTGACTCTTCACGATGCATTTATGCATATTACTAAAGTTTAATTTTGCTCAGAGGGTGTTCTCCATCCACACTACCTGAAACTACTCTTCTTACACAGTACAAAATTTAATTGCAGTTGGCTGTGTGGCATGGGTATAAGATGGGTAGTGGAGAGGCACCGCAGATGGGTAATGACCGGGCCTGGACACCCTCCTTTCTCATCATCTAAGGTCAAGTCAGTAGTAGTGTTGGCAAATTGGCGAAGGTGAGGGAGGCCAGCAATTGAGAAGCAAGGGCAAAGAAAGAAGCCATGGACTGTGTCAATCCCATTATCTGCCGCTACACACTGCCATAAGTGACAACGTACAACAAACACCAATCATGAACACGCCTAAACACAATAGCCAAGAGGCAAGCTTGAAATTTAAGATTCAACAGTATGATGTCACTTGCAAGACTAAGTTCCTAAAGCAGAAAGCATTCTTTGCTTCTTCTCCTTGTTTTTTGCAGGGCAGCTCTCAACAAAAAGTTGAATAGCACTATTTGTGTCTTGCCAATGTCAAGTGGCACTTGCCAATTGTTGCCAACAGAGTGGTCAACAGCACTGGACAGAAAAGCGCATTCCCACACACTGCACTGTAACATAGGCTTTTCTTGTCAACCTCGTGCGACTAGGAAGCTGGTTATGACGAGATTCGGTTGGATGAGATAAGCAGTTGGATCAGTTTTGTGCAGGGGTGTAATTTAATTCACTATTGTTGCTGCTGACTGTTGTATTCTTGGCAGCTTTGTACTTCAAAGTCCATTCATTTGGAAACACATTCCTGGCTCATTGTTTATTCATTTCACTTAGACACAAAACAAAATCGAACTCGTATCTGTAGTATTAGATAAACCCTCCATCCGCACACCATCGCAGCTTTTGCTTAGCCCGAAACTTTGATGTGCACCACTGCTCCCTGATTCGTCGCTCACACTAGTTTCACTTCCAGGGTTTCGGTTTCCAGTTGTTGTGCTTTCAGGATTTCCGGTTCCTGAATTTTCACTTGTTGCACGCTCGCACCTCTGTGCAGCAATGACGTCGCTTCTGCCTAAAACTAGAAGCTGGGTCTACACGAGTTCAGCTTGAAGCTGGAAACTGATGAGGTGAATGACGGAGGAGCACGGAGGAGGAGGGTAGGTTGGCAGTACCTTACCTGGTCGGCGAAAATGTGTATGGAGAGGCATTAGATAAACAAAGCGATGTGGTCTGCTCCTTTGAGTATGGCACCTGAAAAGCATGGTAGTTTCTTACTGCCTCCTTCACTCACATGCCGTGGCTGCACCCCTTAGACATATGCCCCTGCACCCCTTTAAAGAGCAATGCATAAGGAACATCACAAAAAATATTTTTGGTGTAAGTTACCAACCACTATGCTCAGATTCATACATCGCAGGAAACTCTGTATTGGCCACATTTGTGACCTAGAAATAGTGCATTACGTACGAGAGGCAATTTTTGAAATTTAGAAACTGCCAAAAAATTTTGAAATCATGAACGAACTAGCTCAACAGCAAACTCTCCAATTGACATATAATTTGACGTAACATTAAGTCTTGTACTATGATGTTGCAAAATATGATGCGATTGCTATGCGGAAGGCATTGCTGATATGAATCCATTTACCACCATACGACTGGACTGGCACATTGTTATGACCAAGTGGCTTCAGTGCTCCACTTGCCGTAGTGAAAGAAGCATGGCGAGGCATATACTGGATGCACAAGTGTGCACAAGTATGCACACATATAGAATTTTATGTGCCCATATGTCCACAAGTTGCTGTTGAAGTATATAAAGTGGTTACAATTGCATTGCAAAACTTGCAGAGTAAAGGACCAAACTACTTGCATAAATTTTGCAGCATTGCCTGCAAATACGGACTATGGTAAATATATTATTTCTCTTGAACAACACAGTGTCATACTGTATGCATACTCACCAGCGTGTCAGTACACATGGAAGTTGTAAGATATTTTTTTTTAAACACAGGTGAGTGAGGAATGGCACGTTTTTGCAAGTGGAGGGCAAGGGAGGGCATGTAAGTGTTGCAAGGTGAGGGAATCTAGAAAATTAAAGCATTAGCCCACTTCTGGAGACAACACTACTATGTCTTGGCACGTTCAGCTTGTCTTTCCAATTGCCACTGCTATGAACAGCAGCCACATTTAATTACTGCCTGTCAAAACAGGGAAGTAGATACTGAAAGCACTACTTGTACAAAACCTAACCTCTACAAGAGATTCCCACAAGAGATTCTAGTGCTAGTGTAGCCCTAATAAAAACAATTTAAAACATGTCACAATAAATAGGCATGTTATCGGACAATTGTAAGTGGAATGCTGGGGCCAGATTTTGTAGAGATTCTTCTCCCAATTTTCTTTTCAACTTTGTCATTGGCTTGCACATGACACCAGATGCTGTTCTCATCCAGTTCAGCTACTAGGCGTAAGTGTCATTGGCACGTGTGCTCTCTCACACTAGGTTTTTGTTGCCATCAGCCCCTTGGCACGACGGACGCAAAGAGTTGTTATAAAATATGTCCCCGGAACGAAGTGTATGTAGAAGTTCGATAAACACTGCTGCTGAAGCCTGTACAAATCAATAATCTTTATTTTGGAGCCAAAAGTTTCAATTCAGACTCGAGGCGGGCTTACAATCAAAATGATTAGCCTTAAAACAAGCAAGCAGCCACGTAGCACTAACCGCCAGTTCACTGGAAAATAGTACTGAACAATTGTGATGGGTGTGCACTCCCGTAACACCATGAGCACAAAGAAACACATGCATAATATAAAGCAGGGACAACACCTCTTTACTGAAATGTTTAATACAACTAAGTGGGCAAAATCACGATCACATGCAACTTGCACGACGCTGAACATCTACTAACAGCTGCAGCAGAGGAAATTTAGTTGTCAAGAGAATCGCACATTTGTTTTAACGTTCATTCCTCTTTTCATTCCTTGTCACTCATCTAACACAGGTTAAGTGACTGTGTGCACATAAAGTAACACCAATGTAGAATCTAGGCAACATCATGATTAAAGAAAGTCTTCCAGTGTTTAGCCCAGTGTGATAGTGCATGAGCATACAATGCAAGTTGCACTTTTAAAACATAATACAGATGAAATGCCAAAGCAGCACTGTTATCTCCACACATAGGATTGTCCTGAAAGTAGATGCAAAGTCACTGTACATAAAGAAAAAAAAGGATCAAATGTGGGACAAACTAAATCATTTAGTACGACCAGTAATAGGACAAACAGCGTGACCACTAAAAGGATAATTATAATTTGTTGAGAATATTAATTCTGTTGCATAACTATAAGTGCAAATTTCAAAGCAGTCCTTTCTTGCACGTGCCTGCAGCAGGGAAAAGAGTGAAAGGAGAGTCTACGCAACTGCTGCCCCCAGAGAGATTGCATCAAGGGCGCGGCTGAACTGACATGACGCAGCATATTGAGCTGAGACGCATTTGAAGACTTCGGTATTGGTTTACAGCTGCGCATTTTATAAAGTGAGCATTCTCTTCATCTACAGTTGAAATGTTCAGATTGTTCCTTACACAGGCAAATGAAAATTCGAAAATTCAGGTGCGGAGAGGTTTAGAATGCGCAGGCATGCTTTTTACTGGAGATTTTCTTTAATTTTTTTTTTGGCAGCAAACAGGAAGCCCTGCTACAGGTAAGTGTGACAATTCTTTTTTTCTAATTTTCAGAAGGACAATGAACTAGATATGCAAAGCAAAAAAAGGGGTGACATGTGTCCTGTGCACTTATGTTTACTTGCACAAACTGCACTATTAGTAATATCATGGAAGACTATACGACATTTTCAAGCAAAGCATTGAGCCAATCAACAAATGTGCCAAAAGCAAATTTCTACAGCTTGTCACAACTGACAGAAACAAGTACACAATCGTGCACACTTTGTTTCTTCATAGCAACAGCAGCAGTCTTACGATAAAAAGGTGAAGGTTGTTCTGCTAAATAAGCATTCACAGCAGGCAGTGGCGATGGAAGTAGTCGGGAATAAATGCACTCGCGCGCTTGCAGTATATATACTCTCTATGTTGTTGAAAGTGCAGAAATCTCAGCCTGGCTTTAAAAATTCATGCGATTCTCAAAAAGGCACATCATCTTAACGTTGCATTGAGGAGACCTCCCTTTTTTTTTCTTCTTTACAGCAGCACTTGTTGCATCATACCATTGTGCTATTACATAGTATATATACACAAGCTCTACAGTTAAAACTCTCTCAAAAACACTCACACAGGTAATGGCATTCTCACGGCAGATTATCTCCCACACAAGCTTACCCAGGACTTGCAGTTTGAGGTAAAGAGTACAAAAAAGAATGTGCGCAATTGAGAAATATGAGCTTACACATTTTTTTCCCCCATCAAAGAAAACCCGCGCCACATCTTCAGAATCACAGCACACCACATAATCACTTCCCCAAAATTAAATCATTTTTTTCATGGCACCCAAAAAACTTTGTACCCTGGAAATAGCTGAAATAAGAGCATAATGCACAGAAAAAAAGAATGGAAATAAACCAATCAGTATTTTTTGGCTGCGGTGAACGGCAGTAATGAAAATTGCTAGGTTGCTCACAGGAAAAGTATCTCATTTGAATGAAGTTGAGAAGGTGCTTAAGTAAGCACAACAGCATAAGGTGTGTGATCTCGTACCAGCTATGTATTATTTACAGAAAGTCTAAAACAAAACCACAAATTCAACTGTTTTAGTAAGCAGTGGCATCTAGATAACTACTTTTGGCTGGTTGACTGCTGGCGGCCGAAAAACCCGCAGCATTGTCAAAAGAGTTTCTTTTTTTCTTCTTTTCTTCAGAAGCTTGCGACAAACTTAATCAAATTCTGTCATTCTTCACACATGCTCTTACATGCTGGCTAACCTCTACTGTACTGGATTTAACACTAGAGAAAATGGTGTGGCCTTAACTTTTTATTTCTATTTATTGGCTGACACTTCCTTTGCTTTGGCAGACTAAACATATTTTTTTAATTTATTATATTATTGCAGTTGTGAGAGTAGAATTATGGCAGTATCAATAAATGGAAATTTATGAGTGATCCAGCATGACGTTTTTCTAAGCGAGGACAAAGTATGGAAACGCACAACCTGCAAAACTGCACACATATCTTGTGTGCTGAAGGTAAAGCCTCCGCATCTGCCCAAATCAGCCTTAAGTATCGTAACATGTACATTAATAACTTAAGAATAATATTTCCTTCTCAATTCCCTCACTAGTTTACCATGTGCCTAGGTACTTCACTGTTTTTATAGACGCTGCGGCGTAAAAGCTTTTTACACACCTATTGGAGTGAGCACAGTGCAAGTGAAAATTTATGCATACAAGGACAATCAACATCATGCAAAGTGGGGAAAATTATGTTGCGACGTAAATCTCCCCTGCTTATTATCTTTTCAACATGAGTCAGTGGAGTCACAGCTAACATGTTCAGAAAGGGTTTGCACAATTGCACAGCAAGCATAACTGAAAAGTTGTTCTATTCTGCAACCACTCCTCGACAGTTAGGCCTACCAACACTGCAAATTTTCCCAAGACGGCTTCCCTGCACAGTGCTTCAGCATGGCGGTGCAGCCTAGCATCTATGCAAAACTTAGGTGCAGCACATATAATGCATCCCAGTTGCCTGCACAGAGAGAGGGAGAGCTAGAGATGTACAAAGCCTTGCTCATGCCCTTTAGGTAAAAAATTTATTTATTTAGAGCTTGAATACAAACCTGCAAATAACTGACATAATTTTTCCCCTTCTTTTTAATTTGGAGGACAGCTCTCAAGAAATTTCTTACGAACTAATATTGCTGATAATACCCGGTATGAAGCACATAGGTTTGCCGGTATGCCATATTCAAGCACCCATAGCGAGCTTCTCTGCAAGACCTTTGCTGCGAAACACCAGTTGCCTGTATGTCTTCAACAAGAGCTCCTATAGTGGAAACACATACTTACTCCTTCAGAGACAGCTCAAGTGTTAGTTTAGAAGTAAAATGGCGATTTTGGAGCTGTCTAGTATTCATAATTATGCCGCGGGAGCAACTAACTTTGATCCACTAATGTGTGGAACTTGTGCTGTTGTGAGGAAGATTACACTCGAAGGAACTCGGATCTTCATTCTACAATTCATCAAAAGTGTACTCCAGTCCACATTTTACGACTAAAGAAATACTTCTTCACGTTGTTGCTTTTGCACTTACGGTCACAAACTAGGGTAGAAGCGAACAATGGACACCCAGGCTTGAATCTGAACGAGACAATGATGTATCAATTTAACAGGGCTTGTTACAATAAGTGTCCTGTAGGCCTGTTGGAAAGGCACAAGAATATGCTATCTCCTAGCCCTTGTTTTTTTTTTTTTTTCACATTCTAGCGCATATCTTGAAAGTGCTGCAGCCAGCCATGGAGATCCCCCTTGCTACACAAATGACAGATAATGGTTTGGTAAACTAGACTTATCAGTCATTAAATAAAACAACAAAAACTATGTGTGATGCCTAACATCTGCACAGAAAGAAAATTTGGGGCAATTGTAGAATCACGTATACACCTTTCTCATGCTTAGATGCAGCCACAGTTGCAGCAAATTTCTCCTTCCCCCCCCTTTCTTTTTTTGTAACCATGTCAATGAAAAGGGCATTGCTGTGCAGGGAAGCCAAGCTCTAAGTTTTTCATGGGGTCTAGAGGAAGGCAGCAGTCAAGTTCTATTGCATAAAAACCAACTAGACGCAAAACAAACTGTGTGATGCCATACAGTGTCCCAGCTCCTCTCATGAAAGGGCAAGAATGCACTAACTCTAAATTAAGATGAAAATCAGCTAGGATGCAGCTGAAAACATAGTGCGTATTTAAATTCTTTTTAAAGTAGATTAAGCAAAGTAGCAGGAAAAGGTTTCCAGGGATTCCGTCTTAGAGCCCCCCAAAAACTATTTGCAGTGAGCTCTTCTTCAGCACACAGTTAATCAAAAACAAATGATAAGGAATGTTGCTTGCACAAAAGTTCGCTGCTGTCTGTGTAAAAATAAAAAGGCTTGGCAAGGGGCAAAAAAGAAATCTACCACAGCAGCCCGAGTCGTCGCCCATCACCAACACCCTGCACGTCATTGTTTTCTATTAAGGTGTCAATGACGTAAATAACAACATATTTCTCATCCTGGTAAAAATCGCACAGATCACGCCATACTTGCAGCAGTTTTATGAACAGCATTTCATACTCAATGTCTCCTACAAAAGAACGTGTCTGCTAGTAATGTGAGCACCACAGCCGTCACATGTTCACACATTGTGTGAGCGATACAAAGGACATCAGATTTGGGCGATTCCTTTCACTAGGCTTATTAACATTTATTGTATTTACCCTGCCTATTCACCATTGTCAAACGAAAGGAACCATTAAACACCCTTCATTGCCCTTTTTTGTGCCTTAGTTCTTATACCACTTCTTTCTCACAGCTTCACAATGAACACCTGTAAGCAAAAGTGTACAAACCACAAGCTGAAAAAACTGAATTTACTTGTAATTCTGACACGTAAGCTGAAATTGATGAGTGCACTGGAAAGTTCACAATGCCAAACTTGGACTGCAGTTTTTAATTTCAAGTTACACTTATAGGCAGAGAAGGAAATGGGCTTTATAACAGAATCCCTGGTCTGTATACTTTTGCTCAAGCAAGCACGCTGTACTATGACTGAACAAATAAAACTACCATCAATAGGTTGGTGTAAGCAATACAACAGGACTGGCTGGTAAAAAAAGGAAATTAAGAAGTGCATTTAAACATAGTTTCTCATGACTGGTCAAGCATCGCAAGACGGTGAAAAAGCTAAGCCGTCAAGCAGTCTTGCTGATCTTCAAGTTTGAGGGAGTAGGGCTAGGTGAGTAAGTGATGGCTCGAGATACTATGGTAAATCTGGAAGAAAATGTAAACTAAACAACATCAAAGCAAGTGTGTAATTGCAATAAAGGAAACTACAGCTAACAGCAGCACTTTCTTAATCGTTCTCTCTCTGTAGACGTTACAAGCCTGTTTTAACAGTGCAGCAGTTCTTTTACATCATAATTATGTACAGCAAGGAAACGAAACAGACCTTTGCTGACAAATGTACATGATAGGCCTGTGCTTTGATTCCATACAGCTTGTGTAGCAGCATTCATTTTGTATGTACAACTGAAAAGGCAACTCCAGGTAGCACATGTTTCCATGCATCTATCTGCTGGTAATATCAAAAATTAAAAATTGCAATAGCAGAAAGTGTGAGCAGGTATACTTTGAAAGGAATGGAAAAACAAAAGTAAGACATAAAAATTATGCAAAAGGTGTTGTAAAAATGTCCAGCATGTCTACATGAAAAGGCAAAGCAGTCGGGCAGAGTGCATATTCTGCTTTGGTTATTGCATTACAAAAATAATAATAATAACAATAATAATAATAAAAGTGATTTCACGTATAAATGCCAGGCCTGTGCAAAAGGCCAAAAACACAAAATCATCAGGTCTTTCTCTCGGCTGTTTAGCTAGATAATGCTTGCTGTTCTGAATACAGGATGTTTCGCTCAATATTTCAGCTCGCAGTGGCACACTGATAGTAATATTCTTAAGCATAAGCCTCATTTCTAGAGGTGCGGCAAAGCAAACTTATGAAAAGAAAAGAAATACACAAGCATAACAACACAGTCATACATGCTTGAACACAGCATGCCACTTGCAAAATATTTTTCCTTTAAGCAGATGGCAGCCACAGCTCACCAGGACGAACATCCTTTTCCCTTTGTCAGTGTGATACTACAACTCAGACGCCAGAAGCAAACCATCAAAGAAAGCAGAAAGGAAAGAGGAGTCATACAACTTATAAAGATGACAAGCTCAAAGCACCTGGCACCACAACACAGCGATGCTATGACACTCGCGAAAAAAAAACAAACAGAAAAGACGGCGTCACAGCAAAAAGTGGCAATGCCAGCAGTGTGCACTGTCTGCGGCAGGGCGCGTTTGTTCTGTGACATCCCTGTCGTTCCCTCTTCTCGTGGCGTCCAACAGAGCGGGACCAACGTAACGTCGAGCTTCCTGAGCCCCCGACAGGCGAAGAAGGGATTGCCCTGGCAGCTGCATTTTGCACGCCATCTCTGGGTGGTTGTGACTCACGTTGTGCCCGGGGCCCCTGGCCTGCGGTCAGACAGGGGTCTGGTGGGCTACAAAACCACTTGCGTGCAGCGACATTGGGGGCAGAGGAGCCTGGCGTTGATGGTTCTGCTTCTGCGCGACTGTAACCGAAGACAAGTGATAAGTCAGTACACATAGTGTACACATCATGCATGTGCTATAACGCGATCGTGCATATTTGGAAGCTATAGACTATATAGCTCATGCTATAGTGCATTTAGTCGATCCTGGTTATGTCAAACTCAGACATATCGAATTATTGCCTATATCAAACATTTGTAATATCCCCTTGAAAATCCCATACGCAAATATAGCGCTGCACTAAGCATTTATCGAACTACCACACACCACCACATTCGATATACCAAACGCTGCGCCGCGTCTTTACAAGTGTGCTTCTCCTATGGGTATGCAATCACTTCTCGCACCACCGGAAATATTTAACGCCGACAATTTCGAAACGGCACTGTTTTGGCTGATGCTGGCCAAAAAGGCATTGAATCTGAGAGGCGGTACATGCCCTGGAGGAAAAACGAGCAAAGTGTGTGCTTCAGTTTTACTCACTGCACATATGGATGGCTAGCGCGAACTGTAGCCGTTCATAACCGGCAAGAGCAGATCGCCACTCTGCTTCAAGAACGAGAAAGGTCTCTTGATGCAGTATGTGTTGCACAAGAAAGCGTGGATGACACTATCTTTTTAATGAGTGGCCCCGCAAGATTGGCATGCCGAACAGGAGATGTATGTGCCACTGGGTTGCCCTCCTGTAGACTAGGGCTTCCCGCAAATGCAGTTTTAGGTTTCCATGAGCATCCAGAACCAATTCGGCACCAATCCCAACTTGGACAAATTTTTCAAGCACAGCTTAGATTTAACACGGAGTCTATCGAGGTCAGTGATGCACAAGACTCGACACTGTAATTTACAGACCCACAGTCAGTATTGAGTGCATTTCACTTGTGTTTTCGGGGTTATGCATGAATGGGGATGGTCTCAGATGTTCTGCAAGCTGAAAGACACTCTTGACTCTAACAGCACCTATGTAGTGTTGGCAGACACCGGTGCAGCCGTTGGAGTGCAAGGGCCAAGAACAAATGGACTAGGAGGCACCAGAACACCAAGTGGCAGCAAGAGACGCGTGGATGAGAAACAATGGCGACTGGTTCCAACAGGAAGTCGGTTCCGAAACAAAAAGCCAGACAAAATAGTCTGGCTGGTTGACTTGTTGCAGACATATGACAACCAGTCGTATAAACGGTGCACTGTAGCGGGCACATGGCTGAGCACATTCGTACACTATTCACAGTACAAGTGCGCTGATGGCAGCATAGTGCCTATCCACACAGGCTGGTTTGGTTTCCGTGCTGCGTCTATTTCTACCTTCTCTGGAAGAAAAAACACACAACAAGCACTTTAACGCACACGACATGCATCGTGGTCTCATGGCCGGACAATGCAGGCTTTTAGAGTCAGCGTTGCAATCATTATAACAAAAACTACTCCGCAGTCCGAGCGACTTCCAACTTTCGTGTACAAAAAAAAAAATAAGTGAACTTTGTATGTTCGACAAGGCCTTAGAGAAGGAAATCCACAAATTCCCGCTTTTCACGGTGTCAGGAAAACAGTACGAGACAAGTGGAGGTTTGAGATGAGCTTCAGATAGGCCTATCTTGTATTCGGAATTATCTACCATATATACTCGTGTAATGGCCGCACCCTTGATTTTTGAGAATGCTGGCACTGTTGTTGTTTGTGTAGTGCAAGAATTCCCAAGCTTTGTTTTTCTTAATTGGTGGTGAAACAAGGCAGCCGTGCCAAGTTTTCGGCGCCTCCAGGTAGCAAAAGCACAGCCTCCGGGATTTAGCGGCTGCCTCCGAGACACTGCCGTCACTGGTCTGTTGGACGTCACCATTTATTCCAACCAGCAGGTGACGTGCTACGAGAACAGCTCAGAATAGTTAGAGCCAGTACAAGCAAGTACTGTAGTTCAGTAAAGGCAAGTACCACCGAAAATATGTATGAAAAAAAAATGCCTTTTTCTCTGTGTAATCGCTGCAGCCCCGATTTTCACCCCAAATCTCAGAAAAAGACCTGCGGCCATTACACAAGTATATACTGTATATATCAAGCTATTTCCCAACCATCTATTGCCCAAACCAATCGATAGCTTTGTGGTGTAAAACTTCCGAGATGTTCAGTTGTGTGTGGTGTGAGCATATGAGCATATATGCAATGACAAGGTGACAGCACAGCGACGAAATGGCAACGATGGTGTAACGAAAGCATCGCGACAATGGAGTGACAACAGCATGACGAGAACAGAATGACAACCGCGTGACGATGTGACAACAACAGCATAACAAAGATGGCATTAAAGGGAACCTGAAACGATTTTATATATTTTCTACAAACATACTGAGTCATTAGAATAGGTCCTCCTGAGCATTAATTGACGCATCTAAGTGCTCCGCGTAAGGCATGTAATTTATTATAAGGTTTTAAAAATGCACATCACTGCCGATCGCAGCACACTGCTCGGCGGAATTTTAAGCCGCCCCTACCCATATGACGGAAATCACCCATATAACGTCAGTGGGGCGAGCTATCCGATTGGCTGACCAGGGCGTGTGATCGATAATTTTTCAAAATGTATGGTGAACAAATGATGTTCGTAACAGTTGGAGTGTTACTTAATTTGTTTTTATAAAAAGAAAGTAACATAAAGGGAATGCAGAAGAACAATTTTTCAGTACACTTAAGCACTTCCAGCACACAGCAAGTTTTGTCTGCTTGTGTTACAACGTGCTGCGTCTTTGACGAGAGCTCTGCCGTCAGTGTCGGTCTGTCTTTTTGCGAGCACTACGATTCGACTTTGTTGCGTTGTGGACTGCAAACGTAGCGACTGGCAATATGTCAAGCTGCGACATCGTGTCCCTCTGCAAGCCAGTAGATGAGCAGACTGGCTGCAGCGCATCGGGCTGCCGCTATCCGATCGGCGCCAGGATTTGTGCGATTGTGGCCGTCGCTTTACACCGGAAGATTACTAATGCAATAGCGTTTTGCGATTCTGGTATTAGGGTAAACTCAAGCGCAAGGGGACAGGGCCTGGCCGTGTCCCCTTGCGTGTCGTTTCGGTCTGCACGGTACAGCCACCTGGTGGCATAGAGCTCAACCACACACAGTAGCAGCAACAAAATAAGTTCTTCTTTGCTGCTGGTGTAAATTTTTCGCAGGAGTGTAATCGTTAACGCATTGTTTTTGTATATGTTTAACATGTTTTACATTTGGTTAAAGCAATATTAGCTCTTTCTTTGGCTGGTTAAGCGCCAACGGGTGGCTGGACCGTGGAGACCGATCAGGCAGCTCACGTACGTCTACGCTAAAGTTTATGCCTCTACCGTTGGGTCGAAACGTTCGGCTAGTGTGTTATTACCAGAATACCAGACACGTTCAGCGCTGCGACAGAAGGCTCGCAATGCACGCTGCTTCGATAGCTCTCGCTTGGGGTCGACGGCCAAGCGGCTAGCGGAGAGGTTTCGCGCGGGTGGGGGCAGGCTCCAAGACAACCGGAAGTAGATGATGTGACGTTGCATCGTGACACAGAACCAGTGAAGGCGGAGCTTAGCCGCGATCGCTCGGCGAACGAGTTGAGGAGGAAGAGCATGGCTAGGGATGAGGGTAACTTGCAATCGCGTGTAGCTCCATTACTATGTAACGCTTCACTTAAATTGTCTACAAAATTTGTCCGAACCGTTTCAGGGTCCCTTTAAGGCAATGAAATAAATGCCGTCACTGATGATGTGGTCACGATGATGGAGTGATGAAGACGGTGTGACAATGATAGAACTGCAACATTGGGGATTATAACAGCAGGATGATGGTGCATTGACAGCCAGCAGGACAAAAACTGACTTCACGACATAGAGCAGATTTCTTATAGCCTTGTTGTGCAAGTGTCAGCCATGCCGCTACTCTCTACACCAGATGTTGCCTTCTGGCGAGGACTGCGAGAGACAGGAGAAAGTGGCTGCACTTGAGGTGTATGTTTGCATATCGTTGCGTTTTTAAACATGTTCTTGTCACACCTGCTGAGGTGTTTGCTTTAGACATGTTTTTACCACATCTTCTGAGCGGGATGTACAAACGATATTCATCCGAGCAGCACTATGCTGTCGTTGACTGCACCAACAATCAGCGAACGAGGGAGCTGCTAACGCAAGAGCCTTGTGGTTGATGTTGATGGAGACACACAAGGTTCCTGCAGCTCCTGAGAAACAACACTATAGGATTAGTGGCTTTAAATTGAAAAGACTTCGTGCCAACCAAGCTTGCTAAGGTGAGTATTCATCTCGTTGTCAGTGTGCCCTGTTAGCGTGCCTCGTTAGCAACGCGGCAACTCGCCACATGCCGTTTGCAGTTCGGAGACTGCCGGCCAACAGCAGTCTTGCTGGCAAACAGCGAGATCTGCCTGTCACACAGTACAGATCTCCCTACAGCACTGCAGCGTGGCCACTCAGCAACAGAGCAGTGGTTGCAGCTATGTTCTGGCATCAGGGCAGCCTCACCGCCGCTGATCGCTCGCCACAAATATTGTCACTAAGCCTTTTCCAGTTCACTTCAAATCTATAGCAAACGGCGCTTCAGAATGAACCGCCGACGCTCTCAAGCAGCAGTGTTTTGTTACTGCTGTTGCCGTTTTGCCCTTTCATTGTAATAATTTCACACAAAGAAGAAAACGTGCTGATCTTTACGGTGCCGCCAGCTGCGATGCGAGCATGGCTGAGCCGCGGTTCACTGTCTCTGTCGGTAGCCATGCACTGCAGCTGGGCTTGACTTGTATCGGAACTCTCATTAGTGCTAAATGTTTGACCAAGGACTTCAAGTGGAATGCTGTGAACTTACTCTTGCGACCGACTCTGAGGAGTGTTTCGGTGGTATTGAGAGTGAACAGCACTAACAAATCTCCGGCTTAATAAAGCTCATGTTAAATCAAATTTTAAATTTATGCCCACTGCATATTTGATTTTTTTTTTGTGGGAAAATTTTGTTGTAGCCATTTTGGATTTTGTGCCGTTCCGAAATAGTGACACGCCCCCGCCACTCTGCCGATAATTTTGACTTGCTTGGAGGGGAAAGGGGGAGGAGAGCTTCCTTGGAATTTGCTTGGTAATCATAGAATGATATCACTATTAACTTATGTCACGTCGTGAATCACCTACCATAAAAATTTTTTTATCCTTCAAAACACAAGCAAAGCTAGACATAGATATCGTACTGGACAGCGGCTTTCTGTCTCTTTTCATTTCTACTAGTGCGCTGGAAGCCACACTGGGAGCAATGCCTCGGTGGCCCCTCCCAAAGGTCGAAAGTTAGACGGCTCGTGGCGGCACCCCATGGCGGCTGCAGTATCTACGTTGTGCTTTTCTTCTTGGAGGCCATGCACAGCAGACGCAGTCACACACAACTGTTGTGTTTAGACTGGCAGTTCAAAGATGAAATGGTTTTCCTTTTTTTTTCTTCTTCTTTTGTTTGAAATTCCATAAATATGTATTTTTCATTTGTTTACCTCAAATGAGCAATAACTGTATTACTGAAAATGTTCTTATCTTTTTTTTTTCTTGAAGGTGAGGGTGAATGCCTCAGGGTATACAGGGGTATGGGATGCGGGTGAATTACGAAACCAGACTTGTCATTACAGCTGCATGTGATGACGCTGCACGACGACACTGAGGAAGCGAGAGCAAGCGATCTTGCACTGCTTTTGAGACAAGATTGTAAATTCCCTCCTGCACGCAGTGCGATAATATTTCGCTAGCATGTTCACAGAAACTGACTGGCAATATTTTCTCACTATGTTCAAAAAGTGTTTCAGAGCCCCTTTAAGTGGTGCTGGCTAACACTCCCATCACAGAATGGCCACAGTTTGCACAAGCAATCGGTATGCAGAGCGAGCAACACTCAAAGCACCCTGCTCATCTTCCCCCCATGATGTGCATGTACTGCCTTCTATATTCAATGTCTTTTTGTTTCACAGCATTTGCCAAAAGAGTGCCATTTCAATTTTGTCAGCATTCTGCCCGACAATGCGACAAGACAACGAGTCTCCGTAAGAAGTAGACCTACAGGCATGTGGCGTGGGGCAGCATTTCATATAACAAATGTGGTGGTAGATGGGAGTTCGATGTACGCATAGTATATTTCTATACCTTTGCGTGGGATTTTCAACCGGATCTCACAACCGCTTCATATAGACAATAATACGACAAATTTGAGTTTTATATATCTGTGATTGACTGTTATCACCTTCATGCGTGCATTTTTGTTTGTTTCCTGCTCACTGTGCTCGGTGTTGCCATGGTAGTCGTCACTTTCATGCTAATGGCAGACACCACGAACGCCTTGTTGCGGCATGCTGCATTGCTTTTGATGCTTGACAGTCAGGGCTCCAATTCAGATTCCTAAAGTTCTGATGCAACTGGCAAATGACACTGGCAGTGAATAGAGGAAGCGGACGACAATGCGCAGTGTCCTGGGTAACACTGAATCCGGCAGATAACTTTCACCTCCTCTCGCACACTATGTGCTTCGGCGGCATAGGGTGTGTTCCAATCACGGATTTGGAGGCGTCACTCTGGGCCAGAAAGAGGCACTCGCTCGAGGAGTCTGTTGAGTGCTCCGACTCCATCATTTGAATTCACCGTTAGTGACTACGGTGTTGCGTTGCTTACCTCAAGGTCGTGTGTTCAATCCTGTCAACAGGGGCCACAATTTGGTGGGGGCGATATGCAAGAACGCTGGCGCTTGCGTTTAGGTGCACATTAAAATGTGGTCACAATTAGGGTTATGCGAATACCAAATATAGATTTCGCATCAAGTATTGAACCGATTCAAGAAATAAAAAGATGAATATTGAATCAAATATTGAATATAAAAAATCTAATTTATATATAAACATATAACGAATATAAAATTTAATGCTTGAAAATTTTGGGCAAGAAAACACAGCACTGCACATGCCTGCAAGTCTCCCAGAATTGCATAACAAGAATGTGGCAAGCTATTACTAACTTAGGTACATAGAAATCAAGCTATACAGTTATACAGTTTACCATTATTAAAGGGAATTCTAAATTAGTATGCAAGCACTGATATCAGCTCAGTTCTAGTAAACGAACATCTGGAAATTTTTTTTTTTATCAATAGAATTTTCATTGAACAGGATCAAGTGATTTTTTCCCTCTGAAACTAATGAATTAGCGGCATTCATTTGTACTGAATACCAATGAGGTAATCAGTAATTTATTAATCAGTAATTTATTGCATAAAAGGTTTTCTTTTCCAGTATTTCTCCAGAATACAGAAGGGCTGTCCCAACTTAATGGCAGGTAGGTTATCGTAAGGGCAATATACACGACAGAAGAAATGAAGGCATATCACATGACTCAATCATCACTCCCACACGTAGCAGTGCTGACGGTAAAGAGCAGGTGCCGTCTGCGCAGTTTCATTGTCAGGTTCAGCACATGATTTGCCACCAATCAAAGATTTTGAAATCTAGAGGGCCATGGCAAGTTTGCGCAGTCTATGGGGCTAGCGACGGTGCCGCGGTTGTGTCCGTATAATCACACATGTCCAATTTATCGGTCTTTGAATAATTGGAATGACTGATACAGAAATGGAAATTATGGCGTTACCTCACAAAAATATGCCCTGCCAGCAGCGCATGGTACTTAAGTTGAAATTCGGATCACCATTACATAATGGCCGTGTCCCAAGAGAGAGAGAGAGTAAACGTTTATTGTAACAGAGACTGTTTGGTGTCCCAAGGAAACGAATTGAGCACTCCTGAAACCAGGAACTTAGCATACCGTAAATGCTGCCAATACAAAAAATTGTGCAGATCCAACACACCATGGGAATCCATGTTATGCAAAGCATTTTGCAAGTATCTGGCTATCCAGCATTCTTTGGGGTTCCACAAACTGTTACCAGGCAAACTAATGTGTTTGTGTAAATTGAGTAGTTGAGGTCGTGAGAGTACATGCGTATGATGACAGCAGCAGTATGACGACCAGGTCGAAGATGATTGTACGGCAGCAAAAGCTTGACATCTATGCCGGCCGTTCAACACAAGCTTACGACATGATGATTGTTGGGTTCTGGATGGGTAGTGTGAGTGCAAGCGAAAGAAACACGGATTGTGATGTCACAACTATGTGTTATAGAATCGTACACACCGTATTTATTCGAATCTAAACCGATAGTTTTTTTTTCAAATAATCATATTCCAAACTCTAGGGTCGGCTTAGATTCGAGGATTTTTAAAAACGCGCCAGTTTTTCATTGAAACTGCTAAATATGGTGCATAGCTAGCGCCATCTAGAAATGTTAGTATCACAGCCGCTACTAGCCGTGCCAGTAGCCAACCGTACACAAGCGAGGTTGCTATTTTGACCCGTGTCGTGTCGGCCGTATCGGTGTGCGGCGTGGTGTTATCACGATGGCACCAAGCAGGACATGCCACTACAGTGCCGCTTTCAAGCGAAAAGTTGTGATAACCACACAGGCATAATCGAACCTTCAAGCCGGGTGGGACTTCGGCGTCGACGAGAAAAACGTCTGTTGTTGGAGGGGACAACGACAGCAGCTTTTTGCGTGTGCCGCAACGAGAATGGCATTTAGCGGACCAAAGAAAGGCCGTCACCACGAAGTGGAGACAGTTTCGGCCGACTTTGTTCGGACACGGAGAGCACCTGCTCTTCCAGTGACAACAGAAGTGCTCCAAGCGCAAGCTAGGGAACTTCCGAAGGAGCGAGGCCTAACGCCAAAGGATTTCAAAGCCAGCCGGGGCTGGCTTCAGAAATTCATGAAGCGCTTCGGCTTCAGCCTCCGACATCGCACTTAAATCACCCAGAAGCCGCCAAGCGATTTCGAAGAAAAGCTGATAGCTTTTCAGCGCTAAGTGCTGTGAAAGAGAGAAGCGGCAAATCGGCAACGCCGACCAGATGGCCGTGTATTTTGATATGCCAGTGGCGTATACCGTGAATGAAAAGGGGTGCCAAGGAGGTGAAGGTGCGCTCTGCGGGCTACGAGAAGCAGCGCGCAACTGTGATGCTGTGCTGCACAGCTGATGGACATGATCTCCCTCCTTATATGATATTTAAAAGGAAGACATTGCCTGCTCGAGAAACTTTCCCAAGAAATGTCATTGTGTGAGAAATGTCATTGGGTGGATGACGAGTGCGATGGTGGAAGAGTCGGTTAAAGATTGTGTGGCGACGACGTCCAGGAGCCCTTTTGACAAAGAACTCGCTCCTTGTCGTCGACCCTTACCATGGGCACTTGACCGACAACGTGAAGGCTGCGCTCGCCCAAGCGAACACGGACCTCGCTGTCATACCGGGCGACATGACGGGCCAGTTGCAGCCACTTGATGTCTGCATCAACAAACCTTTCAAGGACCGTCTGCGGAAATATTACATGGACTGGTTGACTGACGAAGATCACATGCTAAGAGCGACGGGCCGCATCAAACGTGCATCGCTATTGCAGCTGGCGGTCTGGGTAGCTGCAGCGTTGGACGACATCCCAGGTACTTTGATCGTGCGCGCCTTTAAAAAGTGCAGCATGTCTAATGCACTTGACGGTACCAAAGATGGTGCACTGTTTGAAGGTGACAGTGACAAGGAACACAGCGACGAGTCTAGCAGCGATGACGATGTTGAATGAGCTCTGCACATTCAGATTCAATAAATGCTGTTTGCATTTTGTGAACGCTGTCCTCACTTTTTTTTGTTCGGCCTACATTCGAGGCAATATTTTTTGGGGGAGGCTTCAGACTTCAGGGGGTCGGCTTAGAATCGGGGTTGGCCTAGATTTGAGTAAATACGGTACGTTTGGCTATGTCATGTGGCGTATGCTGAAACGACAATGGCATTTGTATTCCAGCGAAGACATGTTAAAACATGGTTAACTTGGGCCATCATGAGGTTGGCAGAACGTCGCACTGTTTCTACGTAATGTAAACTGGTACATATGAAGAAAGTGCTGGGAAAAGTGGGCCAGTCCCAAGGATAGTGCAGTCTGACACTGTGCCTCGAAGCATGCACTGTCACGAGGAAAGACAAGAAAGCGGCACATGGTGCACGTCCCAAGTTTTTCAAAGAGCTTGCTGCATTTCGAATGATAGAAGTATGCGTGTGATCGTAGCCTAGTGGCTTTAAAACACCTGGCTGCTGTGCTCCACAGCAAAGGCTCGTTTCCATCATCGATTGCACATTATTTTCTTTTTATTATAGCGAGGTGAGACAGGAACCCACCAACCTAACACAAACTGCCAATAACGAGGCAGAGAATGCTTCGCATTAAGAAAATACCAACAAACAATTACACCAGTCATACTCAATTTCTAGCACCGACACCTTTCCTGCTGAGAAGCACCTTGCCATACACAGCAACTCAAAATAATAATAGTTAAAAACAGAGTGTCTGCTTACCTTTACTAGGGTACCTTTTATCTTTTGTTGCAACGTAGTGAGGTGCAGGAATCTGGTCAATGGAATTAAACCTGAAACGGCTCTCGAATGCTGAAAAGAAAAGAAAAAGTATGTTTTGCACATATACAACTAGTGCGTTTGCTACAGCTCCTTTAGAATTGAGCACGTACAATGCTGTTTCTTGACCAGTTAGTGCAGATAGCAAAATGAGCACTAGTCACTGAAATGTTGATGACTGCCCAGTTGCTCATGAAGTGTGAAACACAGAAGAAAAAAAAATTAAGACAACAGTTGATGTTCATTGATTCGACTACACTTAATTCATTCTGTTCCGACCCAAACTTGTGTTGTTTCGATCCCAAAATTGGCCCTTGCCAGATAATTTGAACTTGGCTGGTTAGCACGCACGTGCCTGACCCCAATGGTGACCCCTGTGGCGAGCCCAATAGTGGCAGCCCCCTTTCTTGACAGCACTTACGGTACACTGAATGCCTCATCGCACATGTCAACTCCTATCAAAAACGCTTGTTTCCAGCCTGCCCCAGAAAGGTTTCAAACCAAGAACACTAGCTCACAATAAATTCAATATTTACCCGATTCTAATGCAATTTTTTTTTCTTGGAAATTTCGTCTAAACATTGCCTTGCATGGTGTAATTCGATATGAAACCGAAACCACGTTCGCAACAGCCTACCGTCAGACCAGCCTAGCCAGCGTCACCGCCATTGTTATCACAAATAGCGACCTTGGATAGCGACACAAGCACTCACATAGCATCACAATGACAACAAACTGCTTTCAGTCTGATTACAAAAGCACATTAAGTGATAAGTTGTTTTACACGTTAAGCTAGCAGCAAGTCGCGTCACGTGTTCTTGGCGTTCAGCAGAATTGCACACGTTGAGGGACGAACTAGCATAGTGGGTAGTCTAGGCATGGGCCACCATTCCACTGGTGATTGTTGTGGAGTTGCTTCGATAAATGCAGAATATAATTTGCGCTATGGACCGTACAGAGGACATATTGTAGAAAGCGATAAAGTGCTGTATGAGAGCGATCAAGATGGACATAAACTTCATTAAGTCAATAAATTTCCATTCTGTTGTAATCAAGCAGACGTTTGTTATACTGTGAAGGTAAAGTCTATTTGTTTTCTCCTTTTCTCGATGCCAGAAGGAGAGGCATGCTACGTTTTCTTGCTAAAACATCAGGTGCATGTTTGATTTCCACGTTATTTAGATTCTGTAACGTCATTTCTACATTAGTTCTCTACTTTTAATTCATAAAAATGGGTACACATTTGTTTTGGAGATGTGTTAATATTATAGCAAATACAGCTAAACTTCAATAGGACGAAGTCAGTGAAATCGGCAATTTGCTGCATTATATTGAAATTTTATTGTATAGAAATTCAACCTTTTATGCAAATAAGTACAGTCGCTGATCGATTTTTCTTACACGAAAAGGGGCCGTAGAATTTTCTAAATTATCGGGCAATCGAAAAAAGCAAATTTGAGTGAGAAAACAATTCACTTTGATAAATTTGGGAGTCGGCAACGAGTGATACAGTTGCATGCCACATATGCTGGCGACATCTTCTCGGCACTACGAATTAAGTGAAGCCAGCCAAGTTTGCGTGCACTCAGCCACTACGGTTGATAGTGTCGCCCACACTGGGACGACGCTATTGGGAGAAGCGCTGACAGTGGGGAGTGAATGCTTCGTCTGCATCTCGCTCCAACGCGTCACTGAAACTCGAGATTACACAACCTCCAATACTAAACACGCGGTAAATCAGCTTACATGGTGCCACGCTGTCTCGGCATGGGCACTCTGCATGCGCGGCAGATTACCTCTAAAGCAGGGTGCGCGGCCATGGTTGAGACGTGCATCAACTTACCCCCCCACTCTGCATCCTGCCCGCTTGATTGTGTTACTGTTTGCTCGCTCCCCTCCCCCTCTTTATCTTTGCTCACGTGGAAAGGCACCCACTCGTGAAGCCACCATATTTCTTGTCTCACCCTGGTACACTTTCACTTGCACCTAAAGCTCACAAGTGTGCAAGGCGCAATAGGATCTTATTGCACTTGTACTTTATACGGAACATGATGCGGCTCCACTTTGGCGGTCGCTCTTGTCGCATGTGCGCGATTTGAGAGGTGCATTTGCAAGCAGCCGCTTGAGATTCAATCACTTGACCATCTGCGTCTGCGGAAGTTTGCATACGTCTCAGCATTCCTTTGCGGCGGCAGTAAAATTTCGTTATATTAAAATCTCATACAAACACACTTTGTTATATCGAGGTTCTATATACATGGTGTTCTGTGGACAAGAGGTTATGAAAAGTTAAATACTTCATTATATTGAGAATTTCGTTGTACTGAAGTTCGTTATATTGAGGTTTAACTGTATTGCTGAATAAATGAGTGTGTGTCGGATTTTTTTTCTGCCTCTTGTGTTACTCAACTCGCCCAATATTTAGAGCAACTCGTCGGTCCTGACAGGATCGCATTAACACAAATAGACTATATTTGATTTCTGAACTAAAGTATGTTACCGCACAAGCTGTGGCCGCTGATACCATATGAACAGTGGAAGTAATCATAAAGAGGATTGCAAGTATAGTCAACTTCCCTTAATTCAACCTTTACGGGAGTGACAAAATTAATTGAATTAAACCAGAAACAGAAAAAACGCCAAGACACACTCTCGATTCATTTGGCAGTATTTGCCCAATTGTAACACAGCTCGAAGCAAACACGCCTGCTTTCTATTGTACAAAGTAGAAAACTAACATAGAAATGACATTAAAGTTCCTATATGAAGTAGGTATCCGATGCGCACCCTATTTTTTAGCATGAAAAATGAGCAAGGATCTAACATGTGTTGCACAATGGCAGCCAGTGGTTTCCTAAAATCAACTCTGCCAAACAGTTTTTTTCAAGTCAGGTTAACTTCAATACAATCATGTTATGCGGTAAAGCATATGAACACCGTGAAAGATTTTGGTTTTATATCTGATTGCACTGGCCAGATATTTTTGAACCATTTTCTTGGGAAAAAAAAAGGTGCACATTAGAATCAAGTGAATACCACAATCAGACATTGTGAGCTATTGCTATTGCTTGAAAATCTTCTTAGGACAGGTCGAAAAGAGGTGTTTTAGATAGACAAATCATGTTCAACAATTTCACTGTCCCCTAAGCTCTGCCGAAACATGCTGCCACTAAAAGGGTTGCTGCTGGGGTCACCATAGGAGCTGCACACATGTATGCTGACTGGTCAGGTTCGAATCATACAGCAAAGGCCAAATCTAGGATCAAAAGAACAAAAGTTTAGGCCCATAGAAATGCATGAGGGCTCGCCAGGACTTGCATTTGGTCCAGCTGGTGATGCTTTACAGAACCACAAATGATACTGGATAGCAAGCTACTTGCAAAATCCTTCACAAAACATTGGTTCCCACAGTGAGTGGGATCAACAAAAATTTTTGGTGCTTTCATGCGACTTTGACTTCAATGAGCAAGGTCTGGCATGGTGGACTTGTGCTACACTTCGATGGCAACTGTAAAATGGGGATTGCAGTTTATAAGATGGTCACACTCCACACACTCACACTCCACTTATAAGGTGGTCAACTCCACAAACAATATGGCACAGCCTTTGCATTCACCTGAAGAAGAGGCCGAGGCAGGGTTCCTGACCGAGGAGCTCCTCTGTGGGGGTGTGGGTGATGGCCGCGTGGGGGCCACCATGGCTGTGGGCTTTGCTGTCTGGTGGGGTGGCTGGGGAGGGGCACCCCTTTGGGGCAGCTGAGGTGGTGCACTAGTAGGCAGAGGGGGTGGGATGCTGGTCGGCAAGGGAGGGGGCCCACTGCTAGGCAAAGGGGGAGGCGCACTGGTTGGCAGCGGAGGTGGCTCTCGGCCCCTTGGAGGAGGTGGTGGGCGCCCGACAGGTGCCTGGCCACGCGCAGGGGGCGCAGGAGGGACCGCACGGGCCTGGTGGTCAATTGAGAAGAGAACCAGAGAGCGTCAACTAACAGCAACCACTAAGTTCAGAACCTCTGCATAGAGCAAAACTCTCATCACAGCAAATGCAAGTGCCAACTCTTACGAAACCTACGCATTTACTTTGCTTTCCACACTATAAAAGGAACCCAACATAATCTTTAAAATGCCAGAAACTCAATGCATACAAATGGTGACTATTTTCTTTTCATGTATGTGCAGTTGTACAGTGCACATACTGAATGGAATTTTTTTTGTTGAGAAGCTTAGCATGACGCAGTTTCAACTTCCAGCGTCCAGTAATGATAATTCCACAAACACAAGCAAAGAAGAAAAAAAAAGAGATAATTCTAAAACCAAATTTCATACAGTTCCCTATTGCTCTGACAATTTTCAACTACTTTGTACAAAAACTTCACACCAAAGCCAGCCCTCTATAGTGAACTCTTGCCGTCTTAACTACAACCTAATTGTCCAATACTTACACATATTTTTCATAATCTATGCAGGGCACGTTTTTTAAACAAGTCAGGCTAACTGCTGACACTGCTCACTACGCCAAAACCATTACAGAGATGACCCACTAGAGCATTTTCTCCGCTTTCACTGAGTGTCAACGAGTTCAGCCTACACTGGCGTATGCAATAATGTGAGACTCGGAGACCTTCAATCAACCCTATTTTCTAAGTTTCTTGAGCTCCAAAGTCGAGCACAGGTATTTCGCTTCACGGCTGGACTTGCATGAGTAAATACAGCAGGCTTCAACCACGAAAAGCAACAAGAGCTAAGTACAATGCAAGTAAACAATTCTAACAGTTGGGTCAGTGCACTAAGCAAGACATGCCTCCATAAATGCGAAAAAGCTAACAGTGAATTTCACTATAGATATGGAACAGGTTCAGGTCTTTCCGCTAGCCACTTTACATCAACACGCCTTGCGGCAGATCCCTCCTTGTTTCACTGTGAAAGCACAGAATCAACAACTGGAACGTACTGCAACTCTCAACTGCAACTGGAACTTCCATACCACTTGTATTTGCCACAAGGAAGATTCAAGCGTCACTTTATCGAATTTTCATTTAATGAAGCTTTAAAACCATCAAAGCTCCTTCCTTCCCCTGGAATGCCTTCCACATAGTCTAACAGCGTTACAATGAAGCCACATCCAACACGAAAATGCCTTGTTTATATACAATATTCATTATATGCATCATTGCTGATATCAGCAAAAAAAAGGGGGAGAGGGAAAAGGAGAAGAGCAGTCAGGTCTTCTGCCAATTCTCATGGCTTGCAGATTTTGAGCAGCCTGCTGGGTGCTGATACATGGCATGGCGTAGGAACAGCAATAAGTTACACACACATCCTGCACAGCCACTAATGTGCAACTGTGCAATCACTGATCGCACAGGATCGGCATATTGGCTTGATGGCTATAATCCAACCAATCCAAGCCGCTTGCCAAATTGCATGTGCACATCCAGAATGTGCTATTTCAAGTTGTCCTTGCTGAACACAGTCACTAAATGATTCTTCGCACACGAAGGAGATCGAATGCAGACCTGAAATCTGCTACCCGCGCAGTCTTATGAGGTCTACTAGTACCAACATATTCGCAGCAAGGTTTCCGTGATGACTTGTCACCACCCACTCCACTGGTTGTCAGCAAATTTTTGTTACAGCCATACTGCCAAGCCCACTAGTCTTAACGAGCACTGCTTCATTGGCAACCAAAGTTGCTATTTGATGCCTAGTTGACAGGACAGCAATTTCATTTCTTATCACCATGTTTTCAGAATCGTCTGCACAGATTATGTCTGAAAAATTTAGCGGTACACTCAACAGCTTCTGAAATTTTCGTTTGGTTCTAAGAGTAGGCGGTGGTGCCGTGGGAAAGTACAAGTATAGTAGAACTTCAGTGATACGATCTTGTTTCGTATGATTTTCCAGCGTCAATGTTCACAATCGCCAATGCAAAAAATGACCCGGTACAGTTACATTTATTTTAAAGTGAAGTTTTCTTTGCCTGGTTCCTTCCTTTCCACTACTGCTGCTGCCTTGCATGCCACATTGTAGGGTGGTTGAGAGCTCACAGCAGGTGTGCGGGTGATGAGATAGGCGACATCAAAGACGTTTCAGTAGAGCAGGGCCACAATGCCCTCTGATGAGGCTTGGGAAATGCAACAATGCCCTTTTGGCACCGTAATTAGGCGTGAGCCCCCACAAAAGCATCGCAGGGGCTGCCACACTTGCTTCCATGCTCACATGCAACAGGAACAACAGGGGAGGTAGAGAAAATGTTAGAGAGGGAGTAGAGATTGAGGAGGCAGGAAATGGGTATAACTAAATCTCGTACTGATGGAGTCAGGAAACAGCTGATTAACCCTACCCCTCTGGGCGTGTGGCAGTCCACCTAACATGATGCGGGAGAAAGAAAATGCATCGTCAGAAATCATTACTCATTTGTGCTCTCTTAGAGGGAGACTAAAGGTTAATATTAACTCAACGTGAACTGTTGAAATACCATCCCAGAAACCTCGAAATGCTTGTTTCATGAGAAGAAGAGACTTATTATAAGAGAAAATGCATTCTGAAGCGTCCGCGTACCTCTAGCGCAGTTCAAATCGCCCGCCCTCCGATCGAGGAGTGGTGACGTCATGGTCTCATAGTGACGTTGTGCCGTCGGTAAGTAAAACGGCACCTGCAGATGGCGCTACGGCTTTTCTACGCAAAACGCAAACACGCCGCCAAAAACAGAGCCAAGACAGAGCCGACAGCAGCGCAAAGGTGGAACTATGTGGTGGCTAGCAGAAGGAAAAGCAAGCGACGATAAGCTGGTCCTTTATTTTATGACGCCAACTTTGACGCTCGTTGCAATGGACGACCCTGACGACGACACATTGGCTTGCGATGCTGGGCTCGACTTCAGCGATTTTAGCACTGATGAACGTGACCTGCTGCTGAGGGCTCGCGCTGCCGGCGTTGTTGCGTACTACTACAACGGCAACTGTATGTCATGGCTGTACATATTTGCACATTGTAGCTTTTCCTTCGTGAAAACCAAATGCCGCACTCACTACCCCATCGCCGACCTGCAGCTGTTCTTGCGCTTCGGAGAATGCAGCCAAGACCGATGGAACAGCGCTACGGGAAAGCATTGCTTTGAAAGGCACTCCACACAACTTCAGTAAGTCGGCGTTGAACTCGTGATCCTCTGGACGAAAGTGCAACGAGCACACTGTGCGATTTTTCGGCTCTTTGCCAACCCACTGTGGCAGAAGAACGGCACTTAACCACTTCGAAAGGAGAGGTTCACTCGTTGGCACACAGTGATAAGTAACGTTGGATTCACCGCTGCAACTGTCCTCGGCCAAGTTCCGCAGACCGTTCGCGCATCCCACGGTATCACATCGACGTGGCATTCTCACTGCTTGTTCCAAATGCAAGTTTCGCGAGCCAGCAGAACCAGCGCAACACGACGCGATAACGAAACAACTGAAACTCCAAAATGCGCGCAGCACAGAGTCGAGCAAAAGCGAAACATTTCAACCACCCATACTGCTACAGAAGGGCAACATCAAAATTTTATTTTTTCTTAGGATCAAACAGAAGTAGACAAGTAGCATTTTCTTCCGTCTTATAACCTAATGAAATGATCTTTTTAATACAAGTAGTTGAGTACTAGAGACATAAATTATGATAAGGAGTGCCTTCGTCATCAGGCTAGTACCAGTATGTCGCTGGGGGGTCTCAAATCGTGTCATGCATTTACCTCAATTTCTCGGTTACTAAAGCTCTGTTTGTGATTATACTGACGCCTTAGACATTCTAGAGTATTGCTTTATCACTTTAACTTGACTTCATAGTAACCTTTAATGTCTCTTGAAGTAAAAGAGTGAGCGAATAAGTGACACAGCTATCTATGTTCTGTGCACTGCATGGACAAACACAAGAAGTGCAGGCAAGATAACATTTAACGTCACATCACGACTGTCATATGCCATCAACATCACTGCCTAACACCATCAATGAACGCAAACAGCACAGAAAGGTTCGCTTACATCTATTCCCACAGTACGTGGGATCTGGATATTCTGTTACTGCTGGATAAGTTCCCTGAAATCACCATCTTTCAGCAACAACATTCGGTACATCACCAAAGTGCAATTGTATGATGCGTTTTCCAGCCACTAGATCTCGTGTAAACAAGAAATGGTTAGGGGCACACATGATCAAGAACAGTAGGAACCCACAATGCCAGCTTCTCCACAGTACTTGTCTGCCCATGTCACGTGAAAATGCCACTACACTTGGTTTCCTATTCTGATAACAGCAAACCTGCTCACGGATCATCGCATGTTGCCATTAGCAGTTATCGCCGCCAACCAATTGCGATAGGCATCTTCACTTAATTGCTTCACAGCACATACGTGTGGCTTTGAAAAAACATAATGCATGCTTTTAATAGGCAGTAACTCAAACGTGCCGCTGTTTCTTGATGCAGGCAGTGTCAAGTGAGCATCACCTTTTGCTCTGGAGGCATTGTGGCTTGTGTTCCAGTGTTGCCAATCAGCTCGATTTCGTTTTTGTTTCCCATCACCATCTTAAAATGCCAATGCATGTCTCGGGTTGCTCAGGCCCCTTGAGCTTGATGGATATCGGCGTCTTGTGTCACACCGATTTTCGCCAAGTGGGCACATCAAAACTACCTGCTGAAATGCTCCGTCCAACGAAGCTGCTGGTGCAAGCTGAATTGGTGGAGCACGAATGTAAGCTTGCTGAAACCACAAAAATGTCAACGCACGTCTCTGACCATACCAGATTTACGCATAAAATCTTGGGTCACTCGGGTCCCATGATCTCAATGCATGTTAGCATCTCGTGCTGCAACGATTTTTGCCAAGTAAGCACATCAAGATGTCCCGGCAAAATGCTCTGCCAAATGAAGCTGCTGACTCAGGCCGAATTCCAAGCAACGTGAAAGTAAGCATGTCGAAACCACGACAACATCAACGCACGTCTCAGGCCGCACCAGATCAACGCAACGCTTCGCATAACGTAAAGGTCAATTACAGTAGAGTCTGCCAAATCTTTTACTGACTTTGGATCCCATGTTTTCCCGGTTAGTACGTTTTTCTTGCATTCTTTGTTCCAAAATTTGTAAATGAGGTTCTACTGTAATCATACTGGTAAAAAAATCAGGCATTTGAAAAACCAGTTTCAATTTAATGGAAGCTCTGCACATGGCACTTGCTCTTTGGCAGCCTTGGCAAGGGCATATGCCATTGCCAGCTCAGCATATTGCTGACACCCTTTCTGGATGCATTTAATTCATGGTCATGAAAATGGTCAGGAAAAAAGCAGCAGAAGACGTGAACTTGTGGGAGCTTACGAGGGAGCTGCACCGATCTGTGGATTTAGTGGATTCTTGATGTGAACAAATGATGATTGTGGGTATAATGACGTAATAAAGGCAGCATGGGACGACCATGCTTTTGAGCACTTCACACACATTTACATCGGTGTGCCAACACTAGACTGGTGTCTTTATAGACAAGTGCCAATATTTAACACGATAGCGCTAAGGGTCCTGTGTCGCAGAAAATTTGACATCCAGCATCAGACATTGCTTTGGCAAAAAGAATTTCGTACCAAATTCCATACCAGGCATGCCCAACCATTCTTCTACCACCAAAGTTGGTCATACCTTGCCTTACATTCCTTACAAAGTTATTCCTCAGAATTTTGAGAGCAGAAGTCCACAAACAAATGTAATGGGAAAAAAATACCGACAGCGCACATCTGTTATGTTTGCTCTTCTCAGACAGAAATATTAAAAGTGCAAAACAATAACAGGAGATTTCTACGAGAAAGCTTGCCTTCGTGCATAGCGTTTGCCGCCAGCGTTTCTCGGTAAACGTTATGGATACATAAGCTGCAATTGCTGGGAAGCATGAAAAGCAGTCAGGGATCTTTGAATGTTATCGCGTTCCACTCTAAAAGGTGAAGCTTAAGCGCCCTGCGAATTTTTGTCTCAGCTAAGAGAAAAACACAATAGAAATACTTATATGGAACGGCCAGTCATTTAGTGTCCCTATATTCAAATAACAGGACAAACGAATTGAGGTTAAAGCATATGAGGTCGTTTTCTCATCAATGTGCTGTTTCTAATTAATGGTACCTAGCTTGATAGCTGCAGGATCGCCACACATCTGTGTTAGTAAGTTGTCGCAATAACACTATTTAGAAACTGGCAGCATTCCCTGAAGCCACTGTCTCTGAACCTCTTGCCGTTTGTTGATACAAACCAAAGTATTTTCAGAAGTTAGCAGTTGAATGACTGGCCAAACCAGCTGGACCTAATCATACTGACTTAACTGCCGCAAAGCTAAACCTGAACTATAGATGAGGTGAAATGAATGTGCTTGCCAAATTAAACACACTACATTACTGAACTGAGTGACACTTTAGGTTTAATACAGCCAATGACCGAATTTTCGGATATGGTTGATAATTTGGACAACTAACCCCATAGCACCAGTGTATATTTGGGATGCTCAAAACTTTCGTTGACCTATTTTCTGGACTTTATGCCGTGGACGCAGGTATCAAAATTACATGGATTGAAGACACCACCACCGCCATTTTGACTAGCTCGCAGATTTGAACCAGTGCTCTCACACACTGATCCACTAGCGGCCGTAGCGACCACCATGCCAATGCTAGGCCTAGCTAGCTGCTTCGACATTCACTACTAAGCTTCATGCTGTTCGGTGCTGTGTTGATCTTTGAACGAATTCGCTGCTGTCAGCAATAGCAACCTTTGTCATCCTCGCCGATGGCTCGAAGTGCGGGAAGCATGGCAAGAGTTAAACAATGCATAAAAAAACGGTTCCCAAAAGTCAGCTTCACCGCAGTACAGCAGTGTTACGCGGTGAAGCATACGCAATGTATTGCGGAGAAGCATATTAAGAGAGGAAGGAGGCCACTGTTGCAGGACACAGATCACTCGCCATCTCTTGTCACAGTACAAGCACCAATATATTTAACAAGTATAATGGCATGCCTTCAGAGCTATTTGACCTGCCTGTGGCGATTTGAGCACATAGGAGCAGTAAATGGCATGCATTCATTTTTTCAGACTGCCCCAATTTTCTGATGTTTTTCCGGGCCCTAGGGGGTCTGAAAGACCAGACGTCTGTAGTCCCTAGTCTCCTAGCTAAATAACGGGTCAATCCAGATGAAATGAGGGCTAGCTCCACTGCTAGAGACAGGGACGATGCAAAGTACCTTGTGCACCTGGTGAAGATTGCTAGGCACGCTGACATTGCGTGGAGGGGGTGGAGGACCCGTTGGCTTGAGCTGGGGCCCCGGAACATCACCGTCCCGCGAGTCCGGAGCACCGAAGCTCTGCCTACGGGCCAAGGGAGGGGCGGCACCAGGTACCGCCAACCGATTGCTGTGATGCGACGGTCCCATGGTGCCAAACTTGGAAGCCGCGGCAGTCACTGCCGTAGTGACCACTGCAGGGCTCTTGGGCGGTGGCGGGGGCTTGACAGCAGGTGCTCTCAGCGGCCGCTGCTTGGCGCCTCCCCCGAGGCTCGACTGGGAGGCGGACCTTGTCACCCCCGGGGGCTTGCTCGGGAGCGGAGGGCCCGTCCTGCTACGGCCAGCCACCGGGGCAGCGTCTGATGCGGTGGCCACGGCACCTACGTTGGGTTTGTGGCTTGACGGGGGAGGAGCAGGAGGTGGACCACGAGGGCTCACGTCAGCGGGGAATGGTGAGGGCGCCACACGGCGCACAGGCGGGGTTTCACTGGACGGCGGTGGCTGTACAGAGTGCTTGTGTGAGCTACTCAAGGCAGGACTAGAAGAAGAAAGGGGCTGTCGAGGTCCAGAAGAAGGTGCGCTGGTTGCTTGTAGCTGTCCTGTCCCTGCATCACAGATGCAAATGTGATGGATTACACTACAGTGAACACCAATGGCACATTACGCTGGCCGTTTCTGAGCACTTCTGGAAAGGTTCAAGAGCTATTGAACAGTGCAAGTAAGCTTTATTGAGACAGTAAATATGTTCCTATAGTGCTAACAGAGCCATGATTCTTTGTCCATGCAATAAAGCTGCTTCGTTACTTTAGATGGCCATCACAGCACTGTAGGAGTGCTCTGAAGTGACCAATGTAATGTACAAAATGGAGGCTCAATCCCAGCAGAAGGAATAAAAGAGACCAAGTAATTTTCCTAGCTGCTCCACATCTCTAGGTGCTGTGCAGTAGCTTCATCGAAGTAGTTGTTTCTTTGTAGATGCAGCTTTCTATCCGTTCTTAAAGCACCAGTGAAGCACAGTCATGCTCGGCAGTTATAGTAACTTTCTTAGAGATAAAACAATCAACATGTTCCATTATTCTGTTGATAAAGACCTGTCAATAGTAGCTCTCATTTTAGTTTCATACCTGTGCACAATGTATCTCAAGTCTGCCAGCAATAACAGGTCTTGAAAGCAGGTATGAGTGCACACAAATGTCTCCACTGACCTATGAAAAGCTATGAGAACAGTCAGTTAACACTGCAAGCAAGACAGTGCTACAAAGCATTGGACTTTGAATGAGTTTTAGGCAACTTGCTCTCAGCGTGCAGGCTGTTGTGTGAGTGCACCAGACTCCTCATGCATATTAACCCTTTGACATCCGAAGGGAATACAGTTAAAGCTCGATACAACGAAGTAGGTAAAACCGGTAATTTGCTTCATTATATCGCCATTTCAGTGTAGTGAAATTCGACCTCTCATGCAAACAAGTACAGTTGCCGATCAATTTTTCTTATGTGGAGAGGGGCCACAGAATTTTGCGAATTATCGGGCAATCGCAAAAAGCAAATTTGAATAAAAAAACTATTAATTTTGATGAATCTGGGAGTCAGTGAAGAATGGTACAGTTTCATGCCACGTCGACGACATCTTCACATAGGTGGTACGAATTAAGTGAAGCCAGCCATGCTCTCACGTGCATTCCACCCCCGTAGCTGATAGCGTCGCCTGCACTGGGACGACTTTATCATCAAAAGGGCCAGCAACGGGGAGCGAATGCTTCGTCTGCCTCTTACTATAAGGGGTCACCAAAAGTCGAGATTACGCAACCTTTAATACTTAAAGGGACACTAAAGTGAAAAATTACTTCTTCTGCATCAGTAAATTACCATTCTACAACACCAAAAACACCACTCTTGCAACGATAAGACGTTTGGTAAGCCAGAAAAAGCGCAAGAACGAAATACGGGTGGCGATGCCTACTTAAGTTCCCGCACCTGGGGGCTGTGACGTCTTGGAATTTGATGGCATCTTCTAGGGTCGATTAATTATATATATCGGTACAGAATGACTACATTGTGTTCTAAAGGAGCCAAATATTAAACATGGCAAGTTTTGGGAACCTTTATTCAGCCAATGCGGCCTAAATGTGAAAACATACTTTGGAATCCCTGACGTCCCGCTGACGTACCGGCGCTGACGTACCGGCGCGAAATTCAAATACTGATACTTGGACCTTCATTTTCTCATCTAATAATCAAACTATTTTTTTGAGATGACTGCCTGGCAGGGTTCTCAAACAATGCTTCATTAGTCTAAACTGATTTATTGTTTCGCTTTAGTGTCCCTTTAATGCGCAGGAAGAATGATGCCATGCTGTCACGGCACGCCCACTCTTTGAACACGCAGCCAATTACTTCTAAAACAGGGTGCGTGGCTGTGTATGCGCTCAGCCGTGCTTACAGCCATGCGCAGTCACAGCCAGAGGCTCGCTAGAAATCAAGACGTGTGCCAACGTATCCCCCTGCCCCTCGCGCACGCTTGGTCACGTTATCGTGAGCTCTTTCCCCTCCCCCTCTTTCCCTTCGTTCGCGCAGGTAGGCGGCACTCGTGCGTGAAGCCACCATCTTTCTTTCTCACCCTCGCACCTAAAGCACTAAGTGCGCGAGGCACGATAGGATCTTATCGCACTTGGGCTTTATACGGAACATGATGCGGCACCACTACAGCGGTCGCTCTTGTCGGGCCGCACACGATTTGAAAGGTGCGTTTGCAAGCAGGCGCTTGTAATTCCATCATTTGACCATCAATGTGCGTGGAAGTTTCCATTTATTGCCTTGGCATTTTTTCCTGCAGAAGCGAAATTTCGTTATATTGAAATCACATACAAGCACACTTCATTATATTGAGATTCTAATTACATGGCGTTATATGGACAAGAGGTTATGAAAAGTTCAATACTTCCTTATATTGAGAATTTTTTTACATTAAACTTCTTTATGTCGAGGTTTAACTCTATATACTTCCCACGGTTGTAGGTGCCTAAACAATTTAAAAGGCCTATGTGAATTATTCACTCAATAATGTGGTGGCATCAATTGTGGTGGCCCTTCGGTACAAGAAAAAGAAAACATCTGGTTTCTGTATGGTGCACTTCAAAGCTCTTGTGAATACTAAAATCTGCACTACCAATTTTGGGAAAGCACATGGAAGACAGGAGATGGAAATTAAGACAATGAGCAAAACAAGAACATGGTAAAAGCGGGAGCCAACGTTTCAACAATTAGACTTGTCTTTTTTGTGGCCTTGAAGAAGACAAGTGATCTTGGCGAAACGTTGGCTCCCATTTTCATTTTGTTCTCATTTTGCTTACTGCCAATTTTGTATTTTATTTTTTGTGACTTCCTTTCTGTCCATCGCTTCACAATGAAAAACAAAACTTACCAACAATTTCGCCCCCATCAAAATGCGGCTGCTGTGGCCGGGATTAGATTTCGCGGCCTTGTGCTTAGTAGCCTAACACCATAGCCACTAAGCAACCATGGCAGGTTTATATGTTTACGAACCAACCTTTATTTGTCCAATGAAGTTATTGGAGCATGAAAGGCACAAAGACAAAAATACACCCTTGAATATATCTTGGATCAGATTGTATCTCTAAAAATTTCTGCATAATGTAGGGTTATTTTGCACTTATGGATTGATTTCTTGAACTTTCGGTTGAGTAGGTAAAGTGCAAACATACAGGCCTTTAAGGAAGAGTTAATGGCAGCAATGCAGCAAGATAATTTACCTTGTACTTCTGTGCCTTGCTTTAATAATTGTGCTGGTAATATTTGAATGTCATGTTTGATTGCTTATTGACACTCATTCTAATACACTTTCTAGTTCTTTTATTTGCACTGGTATTGATTCCGTTATGCAACCCTTACTCAATGCCCTAAGTAGCACTCGTAAAGTGTTTCCAAGTAAGCTAGTAAGTAAATAAGTTATTAAATAAATAAATAAATTGTAATGAAGAAGATGAAAGCAGCACTGGAAACATTGTCATTGCTAGGGCATGACGATTGATTGAGAGCTGTTGGTAAAAAGACTGTTGTTGCTGCACTGCCTTTCAAACTATGATTAATAGTAATAATTCCCTTTACAAAATAAATAAATATCAGGTGCAGAAAACACAATTTCAACTCAGGAAAAAGAACATGACTGCAAGAAAAGTGAATCCCTGAACATCAGGGCAGTATCACAGAACCACTGCCGAACTAACAAATGGACTCACCAGATACTGCACCTCCCGTGGGTCGTAACCTTGGCATGCCTCCAGCAAACAGCCCTGCCAACCCAGGAGGAGCAGCCAGCTTTCCAGAGCTGTTTGATGATGCCGAGGAGCTTCCCTTTTTCGTACCTATGGTAGAAACACAACAAAAATGTTCTGCATGTGTACAACAATCTAAGCAATCGATACATCAGACAGTGAAGCTGTATAAGTGAGTTCTAAGTGCTAGGGTTCTATTTGCTGGCTGTTCTTAGCAATGCAACACTCTGGTCATACTCCTACGGGGTTCCCATGCAAGCTCTGTTGCTGACCTCCCACATGGGGCTGGTAAAACACAAGGCAAGAAAAAATAATTATGAATTACTCTTCAAGACAATGCAGCAAATAAGCTGTTGTCTATTTCAGTAAAGTGTACACAGGGTAACTTCTGCTTTAGAATTATTAGATAGTTCCATTTCAAAGCAAGAATTCAGGACTCTGATGCAGGTTATGTTGCTGGCTGATACCTACACATTATTGCACACTGGCTTTCACCGCATAAAAACAGGAAACTACCCTCTGAACAGCTCTGCTGTAAAACGTTGCATAAGTATCCAAGAGGAGCTCTATGATGAAGTGACCAGATTCCCTTGACAGGAAAGCCAAACGAAAGCTCAGAAAATCATGCTTCTATAGCACGAAATTCGGCACAAATAAAGACTTTTGTATGTTATGTCTGGTTTGGTAGAGCTCTCGTGACTGGAATGCTACAGCACATGCCAGATTGCAAGAGAAAAATAACCCCATACCTTTTAAAATGCTGCACGTCATCTGCTTTTTAGCTTCATTGCAAGGGATAGATGTAGAAAGAGCAGCTCTGCATGGCTTTTGCGCTGGTTTACATGTACCAGCACATTTACTACTACTACACTCTGGAATAAACATGCAGGATGTTGTTTGTAGCAGTGTGTCACTGTGGGATCCTGTTTTCAGACGAAGCGCAGCGCAGCGTCAGTGATATACGCTGCAATCTTTCTCTGCTGGATCACGGGTCAGAATAAACGCACACAGTCCAAATGGTGCATCATAAGCTCACAATGATATTTCTGTCATGATAGACCACCACAAACAGTTTGGGGATTCAGTCTGACGAGGGCCAGATGCACACGACTGACGCAACTCTGCCCAGTTCAAAGCGCGGGCAGCCATCTTCTCCGTCAGCGGGGTCACTGGGTGTCTGGTTCATGACATCAGTTTAGAGTGTGTACCCATTGGTGGAGGCTCATGTGCATTCACCTAGGAGGAGTAAACGCCCCTTTTTTCTAAATTTGTACCCGACTATAGTTAATGAAGGAGTACAGTAGCACGTGGACTCCTAAACAAATGTGTGCTTTAAGTTTGCTATCTGGTACAGTTACAGTTTATAATTTCACCTTGAGAATTTCTATGGCAGGTTTTCAAATAGCCAAATGCAGAGCTCAGGGAGCATATTGCCAGGCACACATTGTTGCACTTTATGCCGTGACCAATTTCCACCCGGATTATCACTGACATCAAGTTAGCTCTCAGTGCAAGATATACTTCATGTATCCAAAATTTCTTTAATGTTGTAGCCAATTTGTAAAGAGAAAAGGAACTTGTCCAATCAGGCTGCACTTGCAATGTAAGTACTGTTGTACAGCAACATTCAATATGAGCTGCAATGCGAAAGCGCGTGCCAAAGTGGTTGCGTGTTGCAGCTCATAATGAATGCAATTGTACATTCTAGAATGTACGTGAGCACAAGTAATTAATCTGGAATATATAGTGAGAAATGTATAAATAGCAACTAACTCAATTCGTGCTATCAGGTTTGACAACCTAATAGTGTTGCGATTCAAGTGATGATTGCCTTTCTGGGCACAAAGTCGCCCAATAAAGATCGAGAGTCGTTAACTCGCACTTTTCACGGTGTTCGGTTCTTCACCCTCACTACAAATATGACTATATTGAAGCAACTAAATTCACACATGCTTGCCACGTACCCTAATCAGTGTGCGTGCTACATGAGAGTGTTCCATTTTTATGCTGTGAGCCTGTAGCCAGAGCTCGTCAGAAAACATACGTACTGTGACAAGCTGACACCAATCATTTCACAGCACCTGCAACCTGGCCTCCTCCTAGGAACGGAGCCAAACGATATTGTCAGATTGTCAGTTTCACTGCAGAATAGGGTATTGGTGCCTGCACTTTTCTATGCAGAGAAATGCAGGTGTGTACCACCTTGCATTCCAGCCTTATGTCTGTGAGAGGTGCCAAAGTGGGGCAGATCACAATGTTGCGAGGACAGCAGTGTCGACACAGTAAAAAGGAGCATGTGTGCCCTACAGATCAGGCAACAGTGGAATCTAGCCTGGACGTAGTGGAATCCCATGTCTCACATAAATCAACATAGTTGTCATGTTTTAATCAAAAAGTGAGATCAGACAGACAAGGCAGTTCAATAAATTCAGTTTTCTTGCAAAAAATGCAACACAATTATTTAAAGACATTTGGACAAATTTGTATTTTGAGTGGCAAGGTTAAAATTGACCTGGCAAGGTTAAAATAATTTTTTTCAGAAATCTTCACAGCCCTATGAATCATCTTAGGTTGAAAATGTATCCATGCATAATTTGGTGCCCTACGCACTATGCACACGTAAAACTCTCTAGTGCATTGTTTTATTTGAGCAAGTGTCTGTAAGATCCCCTTTAACTAAATTTTTACCTCATCCCCTAAAGCTTTGGGAGTTGATAGAAGCAGTAACTCAGCCATAGAGCAAGCACCAAAGGTCTATCATTTTGACTTCTTTAGATGCTCGAGTCTTGAGAATGGATGTCCAATAAAACATGCTCTAACACAGTATGGCCAGACAGTGGTGTATGGCCAGCATGTAATCTTTCTCATTCCATGCAGCCATGCCTTTCCAATACTTCATGCCTCCAGCCTTTCCATATGGCAGTTCTTTGATGTAAATTTTGCAAGGGTTTGGCTTTTGGCTTCAATGAAAAACTGCAACAGCGCAGGCTGCAGGCAGAAGCTGTGCAGACAGGCAAGGTTAACACCAGAGGGTTTTAGTAATGCCAATGTGCCTTGCATCAAACCACATTTTTCAATGGATGCACTTCACAAGGCAACTTAAAATGAGGTCAATAACCTTTGCTGATGAGTTTTCAAAATTTCCTAGATTCCAAAGACATTTCCTTTCTCTGTAGACAATGCTGATAATCCCTAGATCTAGGGGGGGGGGGGGATTCATTATGTTGGCAGCAGCACCCAAGACACCTTTAGTATGACAATGGCAATTAGGACAACAACGATGGGGGTTCAAATGTTGCTGACCTTGAGTAATAAAAAATCTTGGTCATTGCAGAACGAGAGCTAGTTGTCTGCAAAATGAAAAGTGCAAAATTCTTTTAAGTCCAATAACGTTTTTCGAACCTAGTTCTGCATTGGTGTAGATCACTGTCATTACCGATACTGAATTTCACAAATTGATGGAAGCGGCCATGCAGCCAGGTCATTACAAGTCAGTCGACTGCTGATATTTCTCTCAACTTTGTCTGCCATGTTTTCTTTTTTTGGGGGCAGGGTCAGTATGAACAGTTACAGCTGTAAATGAGCGAGGCAGGTGCACATGCGGCAGGAATGTAGATGCCTTACCATCAATTATAGGTGCGCTGCGATCATTGGTGACTGCTTTTTTTAACATGGCGCCACCCCGAATCTGTGACAGTAGGGCAGACCGGTCTGGCGTAGCCATCGTGTTCCCAAGCTTAGGCGGCCCCAGTCCCCCCATCGGGGGCGGGGGAGGTGGTGGCGGAGGCATCGTGCTGACGGCGACAGCAGCTTGTCGTTCCTATCGTAGCAGTTGAACAACTAAAAACTTGTACTAACTAATGTGTGTGCCCCTGAAAGTAAAAATACAATAAGTAAGTAAACAGACTTTGCACTGTCCACAGAAAAACAAAAACAAATTCCAGAGATCTGTGTGACATTCAGAAGCTAAATATAATACACAGCAAACAACAACTAGTGTCATGTGACTTCTTTACGAGTGTTGGATTACAGTAGCACCATGCACAGTGGCATGCCATGGGTTACGCTAACTCCTTGAGCTTTAACAACAAAAGCTTGGTCTTTGTGCGAAATGCTTTGGGGCAGAGAGAGGATTAGTTGGAAGTGTGGCACATATCTAGGTTCCCTGTAAAAAGAGGGACCAATGTATGAGGTCCTTCCTAAAACTGATATTACACTTGGCTTGTGCAAGGAAGACAATGCAAGGACAAGCACTAGGAATAAGCTTTCATTTGTACCACTTGACATAGCGAGGAAGCTGCGACACCTTATTAATGCCAAGTTGATGATACTTCTGCTCTAACCCCTGAACTCAATGCATATGAGGATAGATGACAGCAAAGCTTAAGACTAAAACCATCAAACTGTAGTCTGTTTGGTTCAGCACACAGTACAGCTACTTCTTGCATGCCTATTCTTGGCACATTATATGTGTTTACATCACAACAGGCAATGCACACTTCCAACATTGAAGTCACGTTCAGTTTGACTGAAGGCCCAATGGCAAAAGAGTAATGTGTTTCCAGTCGAATTATCTCTCAGCTAAATTTACTGAAACGATGTAATTACTGAAAAAAGATGTAATCAATGTCCTTTCACGGTCACGGCAATTTGTGAATGTAGTATTATTAACACCATGAATGGTGAATAGTTTCAATAGTTGGAACCAGGCCAGCACTGAACACACCTTCAGTAGTTCAACCTCTGAACAGCAGAGCCTATATAAACACTGCTCTTAGTGGTAGAAGGCTTCTGATGTTAGACTAGTTTTAGAGACAGAGGTGAGCTGGGCGCTTCCAAGACTCTGCTAAGTTGGCAGAAACTTCACTGGAATTCTGTTTTGCAAGTTATCACACTGCAGTGTTCTCAATATGCACAAATTGCTAAAAATTTGTTGCAAAGGTAGCTGCACATTACAAAGATATTGAGAATAACATGCAAGCTCCTGCACATCCAGTTATTCAATCTGCAAATTGCCTGTACATAGACAACAGCTTCAGTGAAAAAGATCACAACAAAATGTAATTACCACTATCATTGTTGAGTGTGCAGTGTATATTGCCAATCCTCCCAGCACATATTTTCCAAACGCCACTGCCCATACACCCACCATACATATGGTCAAAATAAAAGGGCTTAAGGTTGACAGACAACAAACATAATTGACATTTTGGGGCCGTTACAGGTCCCTTCTTCACAATGAAGAGGGTCACGAGGGAGCCAGATTATGTATGTTTAAGTGACACAGAGTGCACGTGTATATCTCGGGAAGATTATTCAGTGTCCGGTTAATTGCATGTGTTTGTTACACACACACATAGTTTGCTCACCTTTCCCAGTGGTTTCAGAGTGGATTTGTACACTAGGTGAGAAAAACATTGAACATGACTCTGCTGCTATTGGAATAATTTGTCGGAAATGCTGCTGTTAAGGGGGCCATAAGCTCTTTTCCGTGGTGAGTTATCATTTAGTCAGTTTTTTCCAACTACTCCATTTCGATTTGCAAGAGGTTGGCATTTCCACCATAGAATTTCTGCTGCTGTTATTTATCCAGTGTCCCTGCGTCAAAATTGATAATAAACCAGCCTAGTACTTCCTTTGGCCATTGCAGAATAAGTGCCAACCCAACAGAAAACTGGAAAAAAATCTTAGTCAAGTTTATGCAATGCCTCAGAATGGTATGAGAAAATTACACCTAATGGCACGTGGTAGCTACAACAACAAATCAAATGTTATGGTACCACAAAATGTGGAATGCCAACGCCACGTTTCATGCAATTACTGCACCCACGATACATGATCAGCTGAATGTTTAGCATGGCCCACTCTTGAAATTGAGCATCAAATTAGTTTTCAAGTCTGGCTGCAGCTTAGTTTTGGAAGAGACGTCCTCAGCAATATTTTTTTTGCATTTAGAGATCTACTCAACATGCGGCATCAAGCATTTTCTTTCGGTGCAGCTTGAGGTAAATGCTAATCAGACGTTCTATATTACCGTACTGCACATTATTAACCACCAATCAGAAGATAGTTCGGTAAATATGCACTGAACATCGTACATAAGCGGTACACAGTATGAAAGGTAACACTAAACTTGACCTGAGTTCAAACGATTACTGCAGACTTGCAAGTTTGAACTTTACTTGCTCTTACCTTCTATGCAGTTCTCGTGTTGAGGAATCTGCCGTGATAAACGTTCTCAATTTGCAGTGTTCTTGATTGCAGTGCAAGCGCAAAGAAAATTACCGATCTTTTAAACACAAATCTGGTGTTCATTTTCATAATGAAGCACCGTGTACTACATTATCCTAACGAAGTTACACGAAGCCAATATGCTTCCAAAACTCCGTATCCTGACTGATAACGTACGCCACAACCAGTCAAGCACTGCGCTGAATCGCCGAAGACACTTCGATACTTGATTCCTTTCGCAAGTGAAGATGTTTCACCCGCGATCGAAAAACACAGTAACGCTCAAGGCCGCAGAACCATCGTCGGAACCAAAACATTAATCTAAAATAGCAGAGCCAATGCGTTCCCGCGACAAGGCACACAGAACTGAAATACTTCTTGCAACTAATCGTACCATACAGAAGAAGGCCTGCATATCCGGAAGCGATGTGAAACGCTCACGGAGGCGATCTGCGAGGACATACAGGGAGTGTTGACGCAGCTATGTTTACTCGCCATCATTGCCCCTTCCGTCGCTAACTTCAAGCGGATAACAGCAGGACTGCAGTACTTGCTGGGCGCTGGCGCTATCACCACTATCACTTTACTTACTTTATTGCGTCACCGCACGGACGAAAATAAAAAGCAGGAAACGAAAGATGACGCGCGATTAACAGGATCACCTGTGAACACGTTACCCAACCGTGGCCGCCCACAAAACGAAGCTTTGACAGATGATCGATGTCTCCAAGCGGCTACCTATGCGTCAACATTCCAATAAAGAATTTGTTACGAACTTGCGATTTCGCGCTTTTAGGCCGAACTGACCCTTCACGCCGCACAGAGCACGAAAAGATGTCACGTATTTACATCCGGCAAGCGAAGCCGTACGCATTTCCCGAGCTCACTGCAAGCGGCGAACGTTTTCTCACGTCACTACGAGCGTCAACGAACTCTTCAGAACGTCTGAACGAATATGGCTTGATGTGAAGCAGTGACGATTCCGAATCTCTCAGTAGGTTTTGAAAACTCGACGCTCAACCGATTGAGTGCGCACGGGAACTGGTCCGTGCGTGTTTACGGTTTCTGTTACGGTTAAAACTATGTACAGACACCGAAACTACTTCTTGAAGTATTTCTTAGCTCAAGTGACGCAGGAGTGTTCGTATAGGAAGCCAACTTACCTTATCGTTATGTCATTTCGGCCGCGATGAGTCGGCGGTGACCAACTTTCCGCGAAAAAGGAAAACACCCCGATGATAAAATGGCTGCTTACACCTACTATAGCTGGGTCATACGGCGTCACAGTTAAACAGATGAAAAGCCGTCATTCGGCAAGTGGCGGTGCTTTAGGGGGAATAGAAGCTCTAACCTTCGCGTATGTAACACAAACATATGCGAGGCGCAGTTGTTTATAATTAATGTTAACAAATCTGAAGCAGAAGGCCAGTGAGAAGCCCCCTCGTGGATTGTTCTCGTTTTCACAATCCCCCAAAATACTCTGCATTAGTATTACAAATGTTAATTAAAGATTATTGGTAAATTATAATTATATTTTTACCTTATTTAATATTTTTATGAACGCTATTGTTCTTAGCGTAAGCCTTTATTCAACCTATCGACTGCTATCAACAACAACATCATTATAACAACTCCATCTGAAACTGAAGTCAAACGAAGCCAATCCCCTGGCCAGCCGAAGTCGCCCCAAAAAGAAAACTACGCTAAAGGAAACGCTGTGTATGTTGTGGCTGTTGTCGTTTTGTTGCCAATAATGGTTTCCGTGCGTCAAGGCGGCGAAATCCTGTGAAAAACGCCCCGAATAGTGGCTGCAGCAAACCGGGATCAATCCAATTCTCGCCGCAGAAGCTGAAGTGATTTGTAAGCCACACGGCGTCACCATGGCAGAGGGCGAAGCATCTGCGACCAAACCCCAACAGATCACCAACAGTTCCTTCCGCAAGTCCCTGTACGCGTTGGAGCAGTGGCCCAGTGCGATTGAATCACTCCGGAACCAGAACCAGTCGCCAGAATTTGCGAACATGATCGGCAGTTTGATAGACCGGACTCTCTCTGAACTTGAGGTTATTTCCTCTCTCGTGGACAAGCAGTCTAAAAGGCAGGAGCTCCAAGGCGGCGACAAGGGTAACGAGACAGCCTCGAATCCTGGTCCGAGTGTTGCGAAAGGAGAGGAACCCGGACAAGAAAGCAGCACGCCTGTGGAGAGCCTGAAAAGGCCGAGTCCTGAGACCGTTCCACAGCAGGCGGAGGCTACGAAACCACCGGTCGTGAAGAAAGCGCGTATGAAATATACCCCCTTGCGAAAGCCCAGTGTTTAAGTTGACTGCCGTGTTCCTGCATCGATTTCTCCTTTTTTAGTTTATTTACGACCGGACATGCAATAGGTATGGCACAGTAAATACAAGCCTAATATGCTTTTGACGAGCGCTTTTATTGTGTTTGACGGACCTGGTGGCATTTCTTCTCAGTGCGCACTTTTTGCATTATCGTTTTAAGTCTACTCATTTGGTCGAACTTACAGACATGTCGCGCGTATAAGAAAGTTCGAAAGGTGAATGTTAATTTCACCCGACTCATTTGCAACATTATGCCATGTCACGTGTCATTTCCTTAATATTATTTTCTGTGTTTTAATACATTAGGCAGCTTTCCTACTGTCATTTCTACTGCACTCAATAAACCACATGCATACATTTTTTACTTGATACACAGGCACGGATATACCGATTCTACGACTGTTGTGCATTTGTGTAACTGTGCAGCCCTTGATCCCATGCACTGGACGAGCAACAGATTTTTTTTGTATATTCCAAGTAGTATCTGACCCACACAATTGTGCACAAGCAGCGTTGTATAAATATCTAAGTCATATTTCGTGATTCTTACAACCTCGCAAGTTTGGCCTGAGTGAAGCAGAAACATCATCAGGCATGTCTTGTGTATGCTTCGTAAGGTGAGATCGTTTCTCAAGCTCCCCTAAACATGTGACATGTCTACATTGATCTTTATTGTTTAGAATATAATTCCTCAATGTTGAATATTTAAAATTGTATGTGCAAAACTTGGCAAGTTTGTCTGGAATTTTGGGGATATGTATGTAGTGTCATTCATAATGTTTGTAAAGTTCTTATCTTGCTACCATCATTCCATGCTATGCAGGTGCTTCCTGTGTGCATTTTATTAAATCAGTCAGATTTCTTGGTTCGCTGCTTGATACAACTGTTGTTTAATGCATGCAGACATGGCCTCTTGGCCTACTCTGATCCTGGCCTACACTGATCGCATAAATTGGCAACCATAAACAAGATCATTGTCAGCTGCATTTCAATTACCATCGGTAATTGCTACAGTGATATCGTCCAGGCTGAGACATGAAATTTTCCTTCTAGAAGCTGTCGAACCTGTTTCTGCCCTGACACCACATTATGCTTCCAAGAACTCTCATGTAAGATGTCTTCATTTGCTTGAGCCCATCAGGATTTTAGTCCATGCTAGTAATATAAAAAAACATTGTGTAGCCAGATGTTTATTTCAAAAGGTTATGGGGATAACTTTGCTTGGGCCAGAGAAAAGATAGTATGTGGTTTTCAACTAGCCTTAGCTATTTGACACATCATATGAAGATGAAAACGTCATTTCGCTGTGTTTTCTACATAGACAAGTACACATATAAACAGTGCAGTTCATTTGCTTGCAAAGGCTCTTTAATATATGAATATCAGACATTTGAATAGTAAAGTGTTCCTGTACTACATAAAAAAATATGTAGCAGTAACAAGTGGATTGAGAAAGCTTTAGCTGATCCTTCTGGCACAACTAACTGAACTTGGACATCCGAATCTCGGTGGGCATTCTAAGGATTGAAAATATATCCCTTGTTAAACCTGTACCTTGTGTTGGTACATGGTTTTAGTAGTAATTGATTTCCCTTCACACAAATGATGCCTCAGCACCAGTTAGTCGGCTCCTCTGCCATGCTGACAGCAGAAGCTGTTTTGACATAAATGCAAAAGTAGTGCAATGCGTCATCTTTCTATCTCGAAATCATATAAATAGGGATGATGTTTTAGGCCATCACCTTAATGCACCAGCCTGAAGTGAGAGAGAAATAGAAGACGGGAAAAGCAGGGAGCCATCCTAGGGTAATTTATATAGCCGAAGTCACTTCTAGTGAATTCGTGCAAACTGCTAGCACAATTGAGAGCAAGCGAGATTAGTATGCCTGGCATTTCCTCCCCTCCATTCAGCGGCAAGACACATTCACACACACAAAAGACAAATATGTAAATCCAACAAATATGTTGGAATGTATGTGAAGTGAAGCTATAGCCAAGCAGTGGATATTAAAGGCCGACTGCAATGAACTTTCACTTTGGCTAAACTGTAAATGAGTATTATACACTACTGATTATTATGTTAATTTTATATCTCTGCAATGCTACTCACTGCATTCCTAGAAAAAGTATTCACACTATTAGGCTGGGAAGGCTTAGGAGTGAAAATCAATGGCAAATATCTCGACCTTCGGTTTGCAGATGATGTCCTGTTCAGCAACACTGGAGATGAATTGCAAGAAATTATTGACGATTGTAGATCACTGGGATAGGCCTTCGTGCTGTAGTGGACACAAGAATAGACTGATTCTGAATACTACTGAAGATCAGATTTGGCAAAGTTGCAGGCCTGGTAATTGCCTCATTTAATCTTGTATTCGTAGTCGCTTAATAACGCTTAGGCCGACGGTGCATGCACCTAGTGGTTAACTTGCGGCTTTGACATAACTCCCAATCTGTAGCCTCCGAGATTTCTTATCGCGCCGCGAGCGGCTGATCTCGGAGGTCGTGCCGAGGAGTCGGGCGATCTAAGCCATGCGTCACTTCCGGCGAGTGCTAATGGTGGCGTTTTATTTCTGTCTTCTGTTTTTCCGTTTAGGATTTAATGTATTGGAAATGCCTACTTCTGAGAGACGTTCGTGACACATCCACTTACGTGGCGCAAAATTTCGTTGCAGTTGGCAGTTGAGCAACAAACAATCATTCTTTGATGTATCTTCCAACTAAACGCAGCCGTCGCGGTCAAGAACACGATGTCGTGACTTAGTCATAAAACATCAAGCCGAGTTGTAAATTAATGTATTCACAGCTTTACGGACAAATCACGATTTCAGGGCTCATTCGCAAAACTTCGCGTGAGTAAGAGGCAGTGAAACCGAACTCAAATTTTATATTTCGCTCTCCCCTGGAATAAAGAAATCGTCCCCGAGTCAAGTGTTTCGAACACACCAGCATAGTGGCAGTCAGCTTTTTTTCAAATGCGCAAATTTCTTATACATGCCGCTCTCAGATGCGCATCACCTGCTGCTTTCGGGAAACGATGAAATGATACGTTGATGACGCAGTCGTTTTTGAAAAAGTTGTACAAAAGAGTTTTTTACAAAAACATTTACTCTTGCCCTTGTGCCTGGGACCTCTTTGGGTCCCACGTGTGCCAAGGGTAGTTCAAGGACGCGTTACAGGTCCCCAAGCCCACAGGTGTATGTGCCATTGAGCTTGGACCCTTTCTGCACTGTCTAGTGGATCGGCTCACATGATTTGTTTTTGTCAACACCTCGGGCGCATTACTTTCCAGATCCTAGCCATAGACAGCTTCGCTGTAAAAGAAAAAAAAAACGCTAGTGCCACTGCTCGCGCGTTCGTCCTCGTCGTCTTCTTGCACAGCTGGCTCTGTTGCGCAAAAAACTATCGTCACCAGCGTTCGAGCATCGTCGTCTTCCACAACTGGCTCCGTTGCCGCTCGTGATTCCAGCGTAGAATTTCACTTCTGCCGTCGCAACGTTAATTCCGCTCGATGTAGTTGCTCAGTCGAGTTTGGGTCACCTTCTCAAAAAGCTTCCCTGCACACGACGGGAGCGATATTTAGCCGGTTTCGGTATGAGTGTGATAGTAGCCTCTTTCCATTCTTCCGGTAGTGCCCCGTCGTTGGACCATACGTTATGCTCGGTTTCAGGCCACACGTGTCGGCACAGGACGCCTTATGCTTCGCGACGAAGTTTTGGACCCGCCACGAAGCAAAGAAGCCAGGATAGTTGTGGCGCTCGATTTCAAAAAAGCGCTCGACACGATCTCTCACGAAGCAATGCTCGAAGGTCTGGAAGACATAGGTTGCCGAAGAAGGGTGTTTCGGTACATCCTTACCTTCCTTCGCGACAGGAAGGCAACGATTGGGTTGGGCAGTACGCGCTCTGACTCCTTTGCAATGTCCAACCGAGGAACTCCACGGGGCTCAATCTTGTCACCAGTTCTTTTCAACGTCGGGATGAGGGGATTGGCCCTAGAACACGAGCAAGCACGGGACCTCGGATGTACAATCTACGCCGATGACATAACGTTGTGGGCTCACCGGGGTTCCTATGTAGAAAAACAAGACCTATTACAGGAGGCCATAGGCAAGGTAGTAAACTTCACCAAGCACGCGGGTATGACGTGCGCACCCAAAAAATCTGAGTTCATGCGAGTACGCAGCAAGCGTCATAAGAAAGCTGCCACACCAAGGATAGACTTACATCTCGACGGTTAGGCCATTCGTGAAGTCACCCAAATGAGAGTGCTTGGCTTGCCTATCCAAAAGATCGGCAACGTCAATGCCACAATTCGGAGCTTAAAACCAACCGTTAAGAGTGTGGCACGTATGGTATGGCGAGTTGGACGCAGCCGCAACGGGGTCGCGGAAGAAGAAACTTTTTGCAAGCATTTGCGATTAGCCGCATCACTTACAGCCTGCCGTTCCAAAAACTTAACCAAACTGAAATGAAGAGGGTGGATACCCTTATCAGAACGGCATACAAATCTGCTCTGGGACTCCCAAACACAGTCAGCACTGAGCGCCTGGAGCGGTTGGATATTTGCAACAAATATGAAGAACATGCCACTGCAGTTCTGCTGATATTGCAAAGAGGAAGGCTGAGCTCTGCGCCCCGGGTCCGCTATATTCGAAGACTGGGATACAACGCTCGACTACTGTTCTGCGGAGACGAAACAGACTTGTTGTCACGAGATTTGAGAGAGCACGTCCATGCATGTCTCACCCACACCAAGAAATATGAGTGCCAGGTACCACGCAGGCCGCAGACAGGCCAGGACAAGGACTCTGCAGAAGCGATTCGGCAAGGATCCGGCCGCCTACTACACGGACGCGAGTACAACCACTCGCAGGGACTTCTACGCGATCGCGGCAAACAACAGTCACCACGATAACCGCTATACGGTTAAGACTACCTCGGTATAAACAGCAGAGGCAGCGGCAATAGCACTGGCGATACGAGACACCGACTTCAAGGGTCAGTCGGCTCATGTGCTTACAGACTCGCAGGCAGAGCGTTCGACTCTTCATGCGGGGAATGCTATCGCGCAGCTCAGAGAATACTAGTCTCACGCTTGGACCTGGACCACGGCATTACGTGGTGCCCCGCGCACAACGGACTGGACGGGAACGAAAGGGCAGACCGCACAGCTCGAGGAAGCAACGACCCTAGAGGAACCTCTGTCCGCGCGCGACATATTAGAGAATCAGGGGAGGAAGAGAGGACCTACGGCCCTCCGCACTCCAAACTAAATAGAAGACAACCCCAAGACTGGCGTTGCATACAAACCAATTCATACCCGCACCTAAACCTCTTATACACAAAAAGCGCCCGACATATTACACGTACACCTGCCCTTGGTGCGGCGCAAAACCCACGCTGGCCCACGTAACGTGCGAATGTACAGCTCGGCCAAGCAACGTCAACTCACCTTTTCTAATGGTCGCGGACTCCCTACGGAAATGGGAGGCACTGCTCGCAAGCGAGGGTTAGGGGAGCCAATTGGCCCTCCTGCACCAAGCTCAGCGAGCCGCAAGAGCCAGTGGAGCCCTGGACTGAGTGCCCCACCCAGACCTGCCGTAACTCTCCGATTAACTGATCAATAAAGTTTTTCTCTCTTTGCCGTCGTAATGGGGAGGCCGTGTTTACGGGGGTATGACCCATTCATTTTCTTACGTGACGGACACATTTAATAAGAGCTGATACGCGAATGTGTGTGCGTGCCTATATCACCGCGATGAGCACAAATCAGGACAACAAATATTTTCGTACCTTTGTTCAATATTCTGGGTCACCTCTGCGCGTGTCGTGCACTAAAGAGCTTCGCTGTCACCCACCTTCAGAGTGGAATGGCTCATAATTTTTTTTCTTTTTGCGCCCTTGTACGGGGCGGCATGGTGATTAATTTCGACCACATGCGGTTACCTGCAGTGCACGGGACACAAGCATCAAAGCGATAACCACGAGGTTCGTTGTTCGAATCCACTTAAAGAGGCACTAAAGGTTAATGTTAAGTCAACGTGGACTCTTGAAATACCATCCCAGAAACATCGAAACGCTTGTTTCATGCGAAGAAAATACTTATTTGAAGAGAAAATGCGTTCTGAGCGGCCGCGTACCTCTAGTGCAGTTCAAATCACCCGCACTGCGATCGAGGAGTGGTGACGTCATGGTCTCATAGTGACGTTGCGCCGTAGGTGAGTAAAATGGCACCTGCAGATGGCGCTACGGCTTTTCTGCGCAAAACGCAAACGCGCGGTCAGGAACAGAGCCAAGACAGAGCCGACAGCAGCGCGAAATCGCAACTATGGTGGTTAGCGGAAGGGAAAGCGCGCGACGATAAGCTAGTTCTTCATTTTATGACGCCAACTTTGACGCTCGTTGCAATGGACGACCCTGACAACGACACATTGGCTGGCGATGCATGGGCACGACTTCAGCGATTTTAGCACTGATGAACGTGACCTGCTGCTGAGGGCTCGTGCTGCCGGCGTCGTTGCGTACTACTACTACGACGGCAACTGTATGTCATGGCTGTACATATTCGCACATTTGTAGATTTTCCTTCGTGAAAACCAAATGCCGACCTGCAGTTGTTCTTGCGCTTCGGAGAATGCAGGCAAGACCGACGGAACGGCGCTACGGGGAAGCATTGCTTTGAAAGGCACTCCACACGACTTCAGTAAGTCGGCGTTGAACTAGTAATCTTCTGGACGAAAGTGCAGCGAGCACACTGTGCGATTTTTCGGCTCTTTGCCAACGCGCTGCGGCAGAGGTACGGCACTTAACCACTTCGAACGGAGAGGTTCACTCGTTGGCACACAGTGATAAGTAACGTTGGATTCGCCGCTGCAACTGCCCTTGGCCAAGTTCCGCGGACCGTTCGCGCATCCCACGACATCACATGGACGTGGCATTCTCGCTGCTTGTTCCAAATGCAAGTTTCGCGAGCCAGCAGAACCAGCGCAGCACGACGCGATAACGAAACAACTGAAACTCCTAAACGCGCGCGGCGCAGAGTCGAACGAAGCGAAACCTTTCAACCACCTCTACTACTGAAGGGTAACGTCAAAATGTTATTTTTTCTTAGAATCGAACACAATTAGACAAGCAGCATTTTCTTCCGTCTTATAACCTAATGAAATGATCTTTTCAATACGAGTAGTTGAGCACTAGTGACATAAATTTTGATGATGAGTGCATTCTTCATCGGGCTAGTACCGGAATGTCGCTGGGGGGTCTCAAACCATATCATGCATTTGCCTCAATTTCTCGGTTACTAAAGCTCTGTTCGCGATTATATTGACGCCTTAGACGTTCTAGAGCATTGATTTATCACTTTAATTGGATTTCATAGAAACCTTTAGTGTCCCTTCAACGACCAGAATTTTATTATTATTATTATTGTTGTTGTTGTTGTTGTTGTTGTTGCTGCTGCTGTTTACATGTCCGAGGCTTCAAGAAATAGTTTAATGACTGGAAAATGTAGAGAGGTCGGCCGGAAAATGGAGCATCTGGCCTGCTACTCTACATAAGGGAAGGGGAAGAAGGGAAGAAAAAGGTTTACAATTGGGGATGATAATGGGAGGAATGAGGTGAAGGACACATTGCATAACTGGTATCACAAGCGTGAGTCCAGGTCCATGTCGCCTAAGAAACGAGAAAGAACGTGATGTTACAAGTGTACATCCCGATTCCACTGTTATAACTTCTTATACCCGTTTGTCACATCATCATTCAGATCATCAACTTCTGTCAGAGCATCAATTGCAATTTTTGGTCGTACGCATCTAAGCCTCTTTAGCGATAGCGCAGCAAAAAAAAAAGAAAAGAAACACAGACACACATTTTTTTTATACATGCACATGCGTAAATGAATGTTCAGGAGCTTGTAAATAAACAACTGCTTTCAGTTACCTTGGGCACCACGACAATGATATTAATGCGTTCGCATTAGGGGTGTCAAAGTGCAAAAAAAAAGATGTATGAAGGAATGAATTCTGGGGTTTTACGTATCAAGACCTTGATTTGATGATGAGGCACGCCGTAGTTGAGGCTCCGGATTAGTTTTGACCAGCAGGGGATCATTAACGTGGCCCCAGTGCACAGGACATGCGGAGTTTTGCACTACGCCCCCATCGAATATATATATATATATATATATATATATATATATATATATATATATATATATATATATATATATATATATATATATTCTAGTGAAGAAGAACCATTGAGTCCAGTTGGACTTTTCAATGGGGCCCAACTGGTTCAATTTGTACGCCATCGGAGGCCCAAGTTCCAATTGGGCATCATGAGAAGTCCCGTTGGTCCCAGTTGAACATCACTCGAGCTTGGTATGGCAATTGGTCCCAAATGGACCCAATTGGAAGTGGATGAGTAATCTCGCGAAACAACGGAATAGTTGATAATAATATCACAATTATAATTTTCGTTTTAAAGTAAAAGATCTTTATATTTTGGTGTGATCAATGGAGTGAAGCATTTTGCTTTCTGCCCAGTTAAATATTTATCTGGAAATTTTACCGATTTCTCATGAACAACTGGCACCACTTCGTCAACCAAATTTTGCTCACATATATAGCATCTGGCATGCATCTCTCACAGTCAAGTGGTGAGTGTTGAAGAGAATTGCCGTAGTGTGTTCATGTATAAGTGTGCTTCTTGAAAGGAAGAAGTATTTTAATGACTGGAAAATGTAGAAAGGTCGGCCGGATAATGGAGCATCTGGTCTGCTACTCTACGTAAGGGAAGGGGAAGGAAAAGGGTCACAATGGGGGAGGATAATGAGAGGAATGAGGTGAAGGACACATTACACAACTGGTACCACAGGCGTGAGTCCAGGCCCCTGTCACCTAGGAAACGCGAAAGAGCACGCATTGTCTCTGTCGTCTGCCAACTCTGTGGCCATGCGCCTAAAAGAGGTCCTCCGACAGTGGTCCATTGTGTAAATGTCTCAAGGTATCTGCCATTGTCAGACTTTCGCGCGCATAGTCAGGGCACACCGCGAGCACATGTTCTATAGTCTCTACAGCGCCACGCACTGAACAGTCCGGGGAGTCTATCCGGCCAATAATGTGCAAATATTTGCGTGTGATGGCGACGCCTAATCGCAGTCTGTGTATTAGGCACGTATGAGGGCGTGGAATTCCACGCAGAATAGGAAACTTCATATCGGGATCCAGCCTTTTAAGGCGGACGTGACGAGCGTCTGGCTGGTTTCTTGAGCGCATGAAAGTAGCTCGGTGATCTGCAGTGCCAGAACTTGATATGCTGTGTGGCGCAGGAAGCATCCCAAAATTTGCAGCGCGGGTTTTGACTCCATGAATTCTTGAAAGGAGTTTCAGGTATATCTGTGTCACATCAAGGTCAGGGCCCATCTAGGCTCTTCTTTTCCCCTTTCCTTCGGTTTTCATGTTGGTCCCAAGTCTAATACAGAAACCAATTGGGTCCAGTCGCGTTCAAAAAAACCATTTGATCCAATTGGACTTTTTGGATTTTTCCAATGGGCGGTCCAAAACACAATTGGAAATTTCCAACTGGTTTGAGCAATTGTTTTGACTTGAATATACATATATATATATATATATATATATGTGTGTGTGTGTGTGTGTGTGTGTGTGTGTGTCATAAGAAGCCAAAAAACAAAGACACCACATAGGGGAAATTACTAGTACTTACTAATTGAAATAAAGAAATGATAAATTATTGAAAATGAAAGTGTATGAAAAAACAACTTGCCGCAGGTGGGGAACTACCCACGTCTTCGCATTACGGGTGCGATGCTCTACCAATTGAGCTACCGCAACGCCGTTTTCCCATCCACTTTCTGAGATATTTATGTTTTACTACTAGAACTAACCCTGCGAGTGTTAGCCAGCGCCACCGCTCAAAAACTTCGGCGGCGGATGTAGAACATCCTTTCTGCCGCAGACGTCGCGAGTACGTGTTCTTTGAGTGAAGGGAACTGGTCAATAAACCCACACATGCTACCTGAAGGCATCAATGTTCCCGGATTCCAGACCCTCGTTATGAAATGAACGAGGAGAAAGGAGTTAATCGAGGGGCCCGAGTTTTATTCATCATATAATAAGAAGCCAACAAAGAAAGACACCAAGGACAACGTAGGGGTAATTAATTGTCCTTGCTAATTGAAATACAGGAATGATAAATTAATAGAAATGAAAGTAGATTAAAAAATCATGAGCCATTCCACTCTGTGAAGGTGGTTGACCAGCGAAACTGTTTACCACACGACACGGAGGTGACACATAATTTTCAACAAAGGTACAAACTCTTTAATAGTACGTACACTCATTTATTGCCTTGATCGGTGATCATTATTTCACTCGCAACAGCAATCACAATCTTTGATAATGTCAACTCGATGCACGTACGACTCTGGGAGGTCGGTTGGGCCGGATGGGTGTGGCATGGCAAGGGATATGTCTGCAACACGGAACGCGTAAACCGCTTCATTTTCGGTACCGATACATCGACAGTGAAATCACCGACAACGACAACAGGGGTGGCGTCGTCGCAGCTAATTCACACAAAGTGAGTATCCTTGGAGCTTACGGGATATGAGTCATCGCATTTTTTGCTTGCTTACAGGGATATGGCATTGAAGATTACCATCTCTATGGACTCCCGCGCTGCCCTTAGCAGGTTACAACGCAGTGAGATTGATTGCCTAGTTGTTTGCAGCATTACTGGCTCCGCAAGCAAAATTTCATTACGTGGGGTATCTCTCGTTGCTCAAAGGATACCTTCACACGCGGGAATCGCCGGAAATGAAGAGGCTGATCGATTGGCTTCAACTTGCGCTCATAAATGTGACTGCCCAAAAATTTTGAGCGAGCTTGATGACTCTCGACTGCTGATTCGTCGCCACCTACTGAAAAAACATCCAGACGAGCGCGTCGCCAATGGAACGTTCCCGCCCCGTGTTCGCGGTCGAGGCTTGCCTCATCGCGCTAGAGCGCAACTACTCAAGCTGAGGGTTGGCTGCGTGAACGTGCATGAACGTTTATACAGACAAGGACGTGTGGCCAGTCCATCGTGTACGTCGTGTGGCTGCTGCGAGACACTTCAACACCTTATATTTGAGTGTCCAGCTTTCAGTGCGCAGCGCACGTCGCTAGTGAGAGACTATCATCTCCTTGGCCTGCGTTGTACGACAGTCGACGAATGTTTGTACCCCAGTGGTTGTGCGTCTAAACGTGATCAGGCTCATCGCCTTTTCTAGCGTTAACTAACTTAGGTTCACGTTTGTAGCGTCGAAACTATTCTATTCAACATTCTGTAGTAGCGTGACCTTCAGTGACCGGCCTTACTGCGTGTGATCTGTACCGTGTGTTCTACTTTATTCTTCAGGTTTGTCCTGTTGCTATTCCTTTCCTCTTTCTTCCCCTCTTTTGTATCTTCAATTCCTGTGTTGCTGTCACCTCCCTACTGAAGAGTAGGCAGGCGTTGTGCCTCTTCCGGTGGCAGTTGCCAGCCTGCTCCTCGCTTTCCCTTTCCTGTTAATTGTATATATTTGTTCAAAACAAATAATAATAAAAATTGCTCACGGGGGTATGAGCCATTGATGATGACACTTTTCGACATGCTGTTCTGTATGTTGTATACGTGATTAGAAAGAATTTAAGCATCTGTTCGCTTCCCTTTGCTGAGTGCTTGTAGCCTCTGCCGTACGGGGCTATGAGCCATTGCATTTCTTGCTTGCTTTTTTGAGCATGAGTGCGTACGGGGGTATGAGCCATTGGTGAAAATAGGCGGTAGCACTGAGACAGCTCCAGACCGGATCGCTACCGAGCCCGAGACTGATGAATCGCATGTACCTCGAGACATATCCGACAGATATGTGCAGAGTCTGCCGGAGGGAGACCGCAGACTATATATATACACGCACATTTTGTGGGACTGCGTCAAATATCCAGAAGAAGCAAAATCAAGAACGCTCCCACCGCGGCTCGAGGCAGCCGCGAAGAGCTACGACCGAGACGATCAGCTCTGGGCCGTCCAGCAGGTCCTCGAGGCGCTCGAAAGGCACCGACCCAGTGAGCCGGCAACGGCGAGCGGAGACCCGGGCGACTTCGAGGATGACGTAGGCCCTCGTCGGGGCGCGCGAGCGCCCAGCTGCAGGCATAAATAAAGTTGGCTCCAATCCAATCCAATTTTGTTCACGGAAAACAAAAATGCACGGAACCCTAGACATATACGGCTTCGCTGTAATAAATAAATTCAGCTAAATTCCTTTCAATTTATTTCGACAAAACATCAACACATGATAGCCGAGTGTCCCCCGGTAAAAGCTATCTCTCGACAGCCAGACAGAGCCGCGCACACGTGTATGAGACTTTCGCTGGATGCATTGCGCAGCCGGATGAAGTCAGGCAAAATATAAGTAAACTATAAACATTCACATAGAGTTTCACAGCAACGACACAAAGTTCAGCATAATACAAGCAAGAATACATGATTAGTAAGAAAAAATAAAATTGAGATACGAGTCCGTGACGTGTTTCACGCCGACAAAAAAACGAAAGTGAAAAAAACAATACAAGATGACGTGGAAATGAACATTAGCGGCAAAAAATTAGTGGAATATCAGTACACAAATGTGTCGGTAACACTTTCATTAAGAACCAATTAAACATTTCGTTAATAATGATAGACATCTCGGTAAATAAAATATTCAGAAATTCTTTTGTAAGCAGTGCGAAGAATTATGCCTTAAGGGCAAGTCTTTATGGCAATAAAAAAAAATAGTGATATCAAGAACAATGTCATTCAAAGTGCCAATGTAGTCACAAGAAGCGTACGCTCAGGACAAACATTTAGAAAATGCATGCTAGTGATTTCGCGTCAACCATTTCAGAGCGCTCATCTTGAGGGACATGTGTCCGGATTCTGGCCTGACTGAGAAGCGGCGTGCCAGAACGTGTGTATGCATGCGCTCCTGCAACGCCCATGGGTACGGCCAGAGCTTGGCTATGGCCAGAGCTTGGCTGGTGGCATAGATATAACGCAAACGTTGATGTATGCTGGCACGCGTCTGTTATCGTCCAAAATGTCGTACAATTTTCGTGACCTCCCTATCTGATGGTTTCAGCATACTTCAGCTGCATGCACATGCACTCAAAATGCCCTAGCGCCTGTAGTTCCCGGCCAGCGCTGGTTCCCCATATATATAGCTATAATCAATGGGCGTTATACTATAGGCTCTTCTGTTTACACACTTTATGCGAACGTTGTGCATATATTCTGAAAGTATTTCGCATGCCCGTTCTTCAAGATGTAGCTGTGTATAGTCGTTATATGCTTGAATTTACTCATCCGCACGCAAACTCCATCGCTGACTGGTATTTTCATTTTCTTAATACACGCGCAAGATGACACCGTATATATATATATAACTTAATTTGCCTGGCCATTTGCATTTGATGGCTTGCGAGAGTAGGAATGCTTACGGGGGTATGAGTCATTAATAATAATAATAATATATGGGGTTTTACATGCCAAAACCTCTTTCTGATTATGAGGCACGCCGTAGTGGGGGACTCCGGAAATTTCGACCACCTGGGGTTCTTTAACGTGCACCTAAATCTAAGTACACGGGTGTTTTCGCATTTCGCCCCCATCGAAATGCGGCCGCCGTGGCCGGGTTTCGATCCCGCGACCTCGTGCTCAGCAGCCTAACACCATAGCCACTGAGCAACCGCGGCGGGCAGTATGAGTCATTGGTGATGATGGTTTTTGCTCACGGAAAACAAAAATGCACGTAACCCTAGCCATATACAACTTCGCTGTAAAAACAACTTGCGCAGGTGGGGAATTAACGATTCCACACCTTCGCATTACGCGTGCGATGCTCAACCAATTCAGCTACCGCGGCGCCGTCTTCCCATCCACTTTCTGGGATTCTTAAATATCGGGCCCCTCAATTAATCCCCATCTTTATCTCATCCATCTCGATTAACCCCTAGCGACGGTTTTAAACACATGTTCACGGAATCGCCAAGAGTTGTCTATCGTCGCTCTAGGAATCTGCGTGACCTAATAACCTCTTCCAAGACTAAAGCGATTGCTCTTGCTGGTTGTCATCCCTGCAATAAGCCCCATTGTAACGTTTGTACACATATGACCACATCAAATACTGCTAGAAGCACATCATCCTTTTTTTTTGTTAAAATCAACGGCGACTTCACTTGCGACAGTACTAACATCATCTATATTCTTGAATGTTCTGTGTGTCACATGCAGTATATCGATCAGACCGAAACATCTTTGCCTATCCGATTCAACAACCACAAAGCACACGTTAACAGCTTGCCGCACCTGCCATTATCTAAACATGTTCGACTGCCATGTCATACGTTTGACAACATCAATGTAACAGTAATACAATCAGGTTTCAAATCGCACCATGATCGAGAAGTACTAGAAAGAACCCTTTCTCATTCATAAATTTAACACTGTGTCATCCGGTATCAACGAGAGCTTAGGAAAAATGTCGTGCCTTTCTGTCATATCTTGAAGTGTATGTTCTTGTACAGAATTGACAAAGCATGCCAAATCAATTTTTTCCTAGTTTTGCCATGTCGCAATTGATATCACTCTGTAACTTGATGTACAATCATCATGACACCATAATGATAGTTCATACATGTCATTTATCGTGCTTAAGTTATACTTGCTGCTGCGCTTTTTGTACGCATGCATGTACTGCAAGTGTATATATAGCACATATATATATATATATATATATATATATATATATATATATATATATAAGAATTCCACACACAGATAAAGATGGGATGAGCGCGTGCATAAAACTTGGAGGCATTGTTGCTCCCCACCAGTCAGCCCGTTAAAGAGCGTCTCCTATCACTTGACAGAATCGTCGATCACGCTGTGCGGAAGAAAAGCATTCCGAAAATAATGCGACTTGCTTGTCTAGGACACGCATAATAAGCACTCCCCCTCCCCCTTTTTTTTTCTTTCTTTTGTTTCCCTAGTGTGTGACTTTTATTATGTTAATAAACTTGAAAAGAGCTTGCTGTTAGGCTAGTTTGTACACGCTGTTAAGAATGAAAACATGGCACAAAAACAGGACAATAAAGAAAGACCTACAGAACGCTGATTTGTGCGCGGCAAAATACGCGTACATCAAGGGGACGGGGGTGCTGGGCCAGGGAAGCTAAGAAACCGTCACAAGAAACAGGTGGGAGGGCGCATGTAAGAGAATGGCCTCGAAATCCACGCAGAAATAGAAACGTAGGAATGTTAGCGGCCGCCGCGCCGCTCAACAACCCGCTGAATGCTGAAGAGTGTGACAGTGACAAACGGAAAACAATTTCAAGAAGGGGAGTGGGGTGATGGATTCGAGAAGGGGGGGGGGGGAGCGTATAGAAGGCGTCAAGAACGAAGTTGGCGCATAACTTTACAGGGAGACCGTCTCGTCACTGCCCGGTCGCTCAACACCACACAGCCGCGGCCATTCACCTACGGCTGAGGCTCACCTACCCCGTCGTAACACGTACAGCCTCCCTGATTTTTAATAATATAGCGCGAGCGTCGACTGAACTGCTTATAACTGCTTATAACGGCGATAAGCGTGCAACAAGGCGAGAGTTCGCGCACGAGCCTTGTTGCCTTGTTGCACTCGCCTTGTTGCACGCTCTTTTTGCACGCTTATCGCCGTTTTAAAGCGCTCACCAGCAGTTCAGTCGACGCTCGCGCTATATTATTAAAAATCAGGGAGGCTGTACATCTTGCTGGGGAGAGCCCATCTTAACGATAGACGGGTGTCAGGACTCGGGACACAAGACGCTTTCAAATCTCTCGGAGCTACTGGCTCTTATTTTACTGCGAACTACGGATGCCGTATATTTCGCAAAGGCTTCTAAGCAGCAAGTATAGAGCCCTGCTTCGGACTGTCTGTTCTACTGCGAACTACGGGTGCCGTAAATTTCACAAGGGCTTCTAAACGGGAAGCAGCTGTGTTTCGGACTGTCTTCCTCATCAATTCCCGAGTGTGACCAAACAGCAATATGCGTCGACTGATGATTACAATACCATGATCGCAAGTTACTCCCAAAGATCTCTTCAAACAAGTCGGACAGCAGGTCACCGAAAGGGGGTGAAACTCGCATCACATGATACTATCGAAGTTCTATAGCTCAAAGCTTCATTCCCGTATTTTAAATCTAGAATAATATAGCATGCTCACAAAGCCGAAAGCGCGATTGAGTGAAAAACGACTTGCAAAATAGTGCCCGCCCTCTTCCGTATACGCGTGGCCGTGCCCCTTACTAGAAGATCTGTCTGGGAAAGAAAGCATATATATATTTTCATAAGTAGCCAACAAACACCGACACCAAGGACAACATAGGGGAAACTATACTTGCGCTTAATAAATGAAATAAAGAAAAGATAAATAAATGGAAGTTAAAGTGGATGAAAAAACACCTTGCCGCAGGTGGGAACCGAACCCACAAACTTCGCATTTCGCGTGCGATGCTCTACCAATTGAGCTACCACGGCGACGTCTCCCCATCCACTTTCTTAGGTATTTATGTGTCCTAATAGAACCCTGGGAGTGTTAAGCCAGCGCCACCACTCGCAGACCTTGGCAGCGGACGTCGAACGTCCTTTTTGCCGCAGGCGTCACGAGAACGTGAACGAGGGTCTCGAATCCGGCAGCATTGATGCCTTCAGGTAGCATGTGTGGGTTTTTCGACCAGTTGCCTTCACCCAAAAAGATCATGTTCTCGTGTCGCCTACGTCAAAAAGGACGTTCCACGTCCGCTGCCAAGGTCTGTGAGTGGTGGCGCTGGCTTAACACTCCCAGGGTTCTATTAGGACACATAAATAGACAAGAAAGTGTATGGGGAGACGTCGCCGCGGTAGCTCAATTGGTAGAGCATAGCACGCGATATGCGAAGGTGTTTTTTCATCCACTTTAACTTCCATTAATTTATCGTTTCTTTATTTCATTTATTAAGCACAAGTAATTTCTCCTGTGTTGTCCGTGGTGTCAGTGCTTGTTGGTTTCTTATGATAATACTAATAAAAACCGGGCCTCTCTGTTAACCCCCTTTCTTCTCGTTTATATATATATATATATTATTACGATATTCTCGGTAGATACCCGAGAGACGAGCCGCCGCGAGACGGACGACGAAGTGGGTCTGTGCCCTTGGCGCGAGTGAATGTCGGCCTGGTGCTCTGGCTCCAGTCCAGTGTAAATAGCCTGTAAATAGCATCTTTCGTCTGTGTCTTTTTACACGTTGTGGGTTTCTCCTCCGTATGCTCTTGGGACAAAGGAACGACAACACAGTAGTGCAAACAATCACAAGGGCATTTATTGCGCCTTTCATAGATCAATGCCTGCTAGCCGAGTTGCTATCCGCAAAACATGCCGATGGGCGCGCGATAAATCTAGAAGTCCGACTCACCGCGACCAGAAAACGAGCGAATATGTTCGCCCAATGCTGGATCCCAACGCCTGGTCGTTCGCGTGTACGGTCACGCCAACGGTGGCGCATTCCAAGGCGGCCACGCGAGACGGTCTCGCAGAAGCATGGGTCGGCGCACGCGCGGCCCGGCACGTCCGTCCCGCTTGCTTCCCGAACCCCCAAGAGAGAGCGCCTTGTCTTCCCCGCACCCAAGTAACCCCGCAGCGGCGCGACACTCGCGCCATCTCTCGCACCGCGCTTGTACCACTCCGACCGCGGCGGCCCACGCGGCGACGCCGCACGGAGGCGGGGGCTATGCGGGAAAACAAGATATCAGGGGATGCGTGAGAGTCGCGCATCCCCACAACGTAACAATATATATATATATATATATATATATATATATATATATATATATAGAGAGAGAGAGAGAGAGAGAGAGAGAGAGAAGTGGAGGACTGCTAGTTGTCGGCGGAGAACCGCCCCATCGAAATAGATTTCTGGCTACGCCCCTGCATCCGCACTCGCCATACCGTCGTCGTCATACAGTTGTCATACAGTCATTGTCACACCGCCATAGTGATGCCTCAGTTCTCGTGCATGCGTGTCCAATGTATTCAGTTTTTCTCTCCCTTTTTTGGTTACATATAGCTCCGTAACGGTGCGCTGATTTCGGCGTAAACAAAGATAAAGTCGCTGCAGTAGCCAGTCAGTCCAAGGAAAGCGCGCACCTGCCTCTTCAATCTTTGGCCACGAAGCTGCACACATATAATGTTTAAAGTTTTCCCCAGTGGTTCCAGTTTTTCTCCTCCAGCTCGGTGTCCGCAGGAAATCAGTCTCCTTCAAGCCAAATTCGCACTTACTCGGGTGTATATATATGCTGTCAGATCGCGGTCTGACAGTATATCTGGATCCAGGCAGCCGCGGCTGCCTGGATCCAGTCGAAAAGTTGGCTCATCGCGGCAAGGTGGTCTCCCCACGTTGCGTCGGCGACAAGCACGCCGTCGTAATAATACTCCACACCATGAACTCTCTTCCACGACTCGACGCATCAATTTGGTGAAAACGGCGGGTGCGGTCATTACACCGAAAATGTATGAAACTAAACCGATAAATCCCTGTTGTTTTAAAGAATTCCATCTTGGGTTTCGAGTCCTCCTTCATATGAGGAATTTGCCAGTATCCTTTCGTTAAATCTATTTTTGAGAAATATACTTTTTGCCTCCTATACTGTGACGAATACTATACAGCGTCAGCCCTCATGGGCTCGGAATTTGCCACTAAAACATCATTCAAGCGGCGGAAATCTATGCATAGCCGGTGTGTTTGGTCCGCGGCTTCCTTACCAGCAGCACTGGCAAATTGTACGGCGATTCTGATTTTTTTATTATTCCGAGCGTTTCCATTTGCTTCACCTCTTCCTCTACATCTTCACACGTAGCACGCGGCAGCGGATGTTTGACGTTTAGTGGGGCCGTGGTCGGCGTTTCTAAGTGTACTTAGAAGCCCCGACCATATATAAACGCATTTCATATACTGGCCAGTCTGTCTTTCCTGGAACATTAGAGAAAGGGGATTCACGCTGTTCCATCTCGTCTTGAAGTTCCTTTCGTTGTGACGCAGGCATGCAGGCGAGACGCGGGCATGACGTTTTTAACGGATTCATTTTTAAGAAATTCCGGCACTGGGATGCCTTTTCCATCCTCTTCTTCTGTGACGCTTAATATTGCGTTACTATGTTTTGCCGGTTGTGTGCCATCCCTGTCCTCATATATTTTTTTAATAAGTTGTCATGAAAAACCTTGGACTCTCCCGCAGTCTCGATGGTATAGTCACGGGATATTTCGAAGTGGAAGTTTGTTTGTTTGTTTGTTTTGTTCATTAGTATATGAGGACACAGGACCTTGTCTCCCGATTGAAACGATATTTGCTTTGATTTGCTGCATGTTGTACTGCTTCGCGCAGCGGGCCCCGGCCTTCTCGAGTTGCCCGTGTGCCAATAAGCAGGTTTGTTCCAAGCGATTGCGAACGTGGATCACGCACTGGTATGTGGTCTTTGCTTTTTCATCGAGGTCGTGGTTCGTCTAAACCTAACTACTAGAGAAACTGAAAGAACGATACATAGGACCACCATTAAACACAGACGCCCCAAACGAGACGCGACCATACCTTGGAAAGGCGAATTCCAAATTAGATGAACCTTTCACATATGCAGAAGTCTTTGAGGCAGCTCAAGCAGCCGCCAAAAACTCGGCTCCTGGCCCTGATGCCATCACGAACGCGATGCTTCGGAACCTGGACGCTGGAGTCCTGACTAAAATCACGGAAGTATTCAACGGCGAGAGCTGGCTCAAAGGCCAATTGCCCCCGGAATGGAAACACGCTAAAATTATCATGATCCCCAAACCTAAAAAGACCCCCTCAATAGCCGCTCTGAGGCCCATTTCTCTCACGTCCTGCCTGGGTAAACTGTACGAACGAGTAGTACAAACAAGACTGCAGCGGTACCTCGAAGAAATAAGATGGTTTCCAAACACCATGATAGGGTTCCGTACGGGGCTATCCTGTCAAGACGCATTCTTACTGATCAGAGAAGAAGTTATAGCTAACATCGCCCGCGGAGAGGAAAGACTAGTGCTCGCACTAGACCTCAAGGGCGCATTTCATAACGTTTCGCACAAAACAATATTGGAGGAACTCGAATTGACGGGATGTGGAGAACGAACGTACAACTACGTGCGGGCTTTTCTCGCCAACCGCACCGCCACGATAGGAATCGGTCAAATCACTTCCCAAAAGTTCAATATGCCCAGTAGAGGAACACCCCATGGGGCAATAATCTCACCTTTGCTGTTCAATATGGCGATGTGTCGCCTGGCGCGACAGCTGGACCAAATCCCCGATTTGGGTTACACACTGTACGCAGACGACATAACGCTATGGGCAGCAAGGGGCTCTCTGGGACACAAAGAACAAGTGCTACAGCAAGCAGCCGAGGAAGTAGACAAATTCTCGAGGAGTAGTGGCCTCAAATGTGCCCCCGAAAAATCGCAGGTCATTCGGGTACACTCGAGGGGCTACATATCCAACGGGCCTGTCAACATCGTTGTGGAAGGACACACGGTCCAAGAAGTTAAGGCGATGCGTATTATGGGTTTCTGGCTCCAAAGCAGCGGAAACGCATCCCACACCATCAAAACATTAAAAACCACCGCAAATAACATTGCACAAATGATCCGTCGTGTAACTTTTAGGAAAGTGGGCATGCAAGAACACGACACGCTGAGGCTCGTCCAAGCACTAGTATAATAAGCCGAGTCACGTACGGCCTGCCCTACCACTTCCATAGTCGCGAGGAGGAAAGGCAGGTCGACATTATAATAAGATCAGCATATAAAGCGGCCCTCGGACTACCCAAGGGGACGCCCACAGATCGCCTGCTAGCCTTAGGAGTACACAACACATTCGAAGAACTAAAACAAGCCACACTAATCTCCCAGAGGGAACGCTTGAGCTCACTCACACAGGACGGGCCCTACTGACAAGGGTACGTATTTCCACACACCCACAATTTATCAGCGAACACTTATTACCACTACCACCCTCAACACGAGCTCGAATAACAGTGGCACCCATACCCAAAAACATGCACCCTGAATACAATAAAGCAAGGCGAAAAGCACGTGTACAACATATTAGAACAATGTATGAAAATAATCCCACGTACAACACAATATACACAGACGCAGCCGCGTATTCGAACGTGCACTCGAACGCCAGTGGTGCCCAAATGAACATCAGGAGGTACGCAGTGGCAATCATCGACACGAAAGCACGGCAACAATTTACGGCTTCCGTTAGGGCAGGTACTCCCGCGGCTGCCGAAACTTTCGCCGTGGCAATGGCCCTCGCTCACGCGGAACGCACGCAAAAGAGCGTCACCATAATAACAGATTCACAAGAAGCATGTCGCCTTTTTCTCAAGGGCCACGTGACCAAAACATGTCACTCAATAATACCGACGAAATTCGCCCATCATCACCGGATTCTATGGTGTCCAGGTCATACAGGCCTTAAGGGGAACGAACTGGCCGATTCGCTAGCCCGAGGTATTATTAACCGGGCCGACTCGACTGGGACGGTCCCAGGTAGCCACTGTAATGACCCCAATCCAACGAATGTCCGGGAGATTCTCGCTCATCAGCGTGCAACTAGAAAAAAGTACCCTCCCCCTCATCCACAACTCATTGGAGAGGAAGCCGCCAGCTGGCGCAAAATTCAGACTGGGGTATTCCCCCACCTTAAATTACAGAATGCCATGTTCCCCACTCGCTACAGGCCCGACTGCCCGTGGTGCGGAGGCATACCAACACTACAACACATTACTTGCAGGGGCGTAGCCAGGGGGGGGGGGGGGGCTTATGGGGCTTCAGCCCCCCCCGAAATTTTTTCGTGCTGTTCATGCACCGCCGACCAAAGCGACCCCCGGCGCCGGAAATCACTCTGGATTTTGTCTAGAATGTCTTTTTGACGTTCGAAAAGACATTTAACCGTAAAGATTGCGAACTCGGGCTGGATTTCGTGGCAACGCCTATACACCGGCAGTCACATAACGCCAAGCAGTCCCATCCGAGCACAAAGTTTCAAGGGCGCTTTGATTGTGAGCGGGCTCGCCGCGGCATCTCACTGAGACCACGGAATCTATGGAGCGCATAGATATCAATTGCGAAACTTTATGAGTTTAAATCTAATAAGCTCTTGATGTGAAATGTGCACTGATATTTCCAAAGTTTTGCATTAAATTTTCAATTGCGGAACTTTGTGGGTTTAATGTTGTTTTAAACATTTGACGCCAAAAGTCCATTGACTTTTCTAAAGTCTTACATCGGAACATACAACGAGACAAGCCAAATCAACACACTAGCAGACGAGTTGACAAAGCACGCAGCGAGGTCCAATGAGACGATGAGTTGGGGTGGTTCATTTGTGCCGTCATGTCACATAAAAAAATATCAACATCTTTTTTTAAACCTACACCAGAACATCCATGTCAAGACACTAAAGCCAGCCAAAGTAACTACGTTCTTATTTATTTTTTCTACTTTGACTTTTATTCGCCGAGGACACATTGAGCCCCTTCATTCTTTTTTTTTTTTTTTTTGTTCTCGCTACCCTACCCGCGGGCTGCCAGAGCGAGCCAGAGCGCATATGTTTTTCTCGTATGGCCCCGACCACCGCGCGGCGCACTTCGGTGGGCGTTCGGTTTGCTCTGGCCGAGTGGATTTTCACCGGACAGGGTTTTGGACGCTTTCTGGCTAGCGGACCAGAAAAAAAAACAATGGTCGCTCACCGCCATCACTGTGGGGACTCGAAGGATTGCACCGCGTTCCTTGAGCGGAACTTTCCGGAAAGTCTTGTTTCGCCGGTGTAGGATACTGAGCACTATGCGTATGCTTCTCAATGGGCCAATCGTCTCATGTTTTCTTCGGTATTAATGCCGTAGCACCATTAGGTGCCCGATGTAGGCATTCGATTCTGGCCAACATAGTTTTTTATGCGTTCTTTTTTTTTTATTTCGGTGCCTCCACCCCACAGAAAAAAAATACATTGTTGCGGCGCAGCGAATTGTCACATGGTGAAAGTTCGATTTTGATACTTCTTTTGCGGAAAGTAATGGGTGACGGGACGCTTCAGTTTCCGGATACGTTTATTATATTATTGAGAAAGCAATTATATGGACAGTCCAGGCGCATTCCTGCCGTCGCCGTCGCCCTCATGTTTCGTATAAAGTCCAAGGGTGATAAAATCGTGACCACGCGCTGCATGCAGTATGTGCGAGTGAAAGCGTAGGAGGGGAGGTGGAGTGGGTGAGCCGACGATGGTGGCTCAGTCTTGTGTGCGCAAAGGAGAAAAGCGGGGAGCAAGCGCGCCACCTTCCGTCGCGCGCAATACATCGGGGGGAGTGGATGGAATGGGGGCGGAATCTAGGATTCTGTGAATCTATGATTGTGCAACATGTTTATTTGCCTTGTTTAACGTATTACGTACAGTTACTTTTTCTTACATACATAGACTCATTGGAGACTTATACGTATACTTAAATATCTTGTTGCGAGGTTTTGTGTATACATGCAGTGAACTTTGTTTCCAGTGACACTTTTTTGTCCTTTATCAAGCCGTATTTTCGCATTTGTATATCCAATTGTATCTGCATTTCTAATGTGCGAGGGCGAGTCAAATGAAAGTGCGCCTACCCTAACCGCGCAATAATGGTTCGGTTCATTATCTGCGGGGCATGCGCGTAGGAGAACGGCATGTCTCCTTTACAAAAGTGACGCGCAGGTGTGAAGATAACTGTTCTTTAATGCTCTCATACACTGGGTTGAATATGGTTGCGTCACATAATGGACACTTCAAAAGTTGAACAGCTCGGTGTCGCGAAGTTTTTGACAGCTAAAGGTGTTTCCAAAACAGAAATTAATCGCCGTATGGCTGCCGTTTACGTTGAACACGGCATTTCATTGACCACTGTGAAGCGTTGGAGCAAACGCTTTAAAGGACGTTGTAAAGACATTCCAAGATCGGGCCAAAACCATCGTACAATCACCCCCCACACAATTTCAAAGGTTCATGAGCTGATGAAACAAGAACGGAGGATAAGCATCGATGAACTGGCAGACCGTCTGAACATCAGTCACGGTTCGGTTCACGCCATAATTCATGAGCTTCTCGGTTATCGGCTCTTTGGTGCGCAATGGATCCCCATGATTTTGATCCATCGCGAGAAGACGGAGAAGTTTCGCGCTGCCTTGACTCATCTGATCGGGTATCACAATGAGGATGACGACTTCTTGTTTGCATTTGTGATCGGGGACGAACCTTGGTGCCACTACTACGAGCCTGAAACACGACGGCAAAGCTTACAGTGGAAACATTCGAATTTACCACGCCCAAAGAACGCAACGGCCATCATTTCCGCTGGAAAGGTGTTGTTGACTTTTTTTTCGGTCGTCAGGGTCCATTACTGATAGAATTTGCTAAATCTTGAGAGGCTATCAATTGTTTCCAATATTGTGAAACGCCAGAACGGCAGTGTGTCGCAATCAAGAACGAACAACGTGGAAAATTGACGAATGGGGCCATCTTGTTCCACGACAATGCCTGTCCCCACGTCGCTTATGTGGTTAATACAAAACTGGCAAAGTTCAAGTGGGAAACGCTGCAGCATCCGCCATACAGCTCAGACCTGTCACCTTGCGACTTCTACATTTTGGGGCAACCGAAAAAAAGCTCAAGGAAACCAGATACAGACTTTTTGAAGCAGCAACCCAAGGAGTTTTATAAGACGGGAATCACACGACTCGTTAGTCAATGGGACAAATGTCTAAATTCTCATGAAGACTACTTTTAAATAAAGTACCCCGTTGTTGGCTCACATTCATTTGACTTGCCCTCGTACATCTTGCAGAATTCCTGCTTTTTATACGTGCCCTCTGTTGCGACTATGATTTCGGTGCAATTACTCACGATACACGACCGTTGACAGCTGCTCCTGCGTAATACATTAAAACAAATTACAGCGTCATTGAGATTTTTCACTGGCCATTGCATATATACAAGAATGTAAGCACGGTTCTTAAATGACAAAGTTTTGTTAACATATTTGTCCTCAACTTGTTCAGTCCATTGCCTTTTAATTTTTCACATCAGTGGCATGCACTGCTTTCCTGGTTTCGAACTGATATAGTTCTAAAGTTCGTGTGATATTTTCTTTACTTAAATAGACAAAAATATGGAAGCATTGATATCAGTTATTTTGGGCAAACTTTTTGGCACATACGAGTATATTCTTTTATGAAAAAATACATATTTTATTGTTTTGAGTGTGCGTAGCCTTCAAGAATTCATTTGCAGCATCTTTGGCAATGACAATGCAGTTATTATTAATGGATTTGACCCCTTGACAAATTGTTTAAGAGGAAGCTTTAGCTCGGGCCCAATCCGACGCGGCCTATTCAAATACTTGTAAAACGCAGAAACGCTTTTCTTAGATAATCCTGCTAATCGCTTTTGTTGAAATTCGTTGCATTTCAGAGAGAAAGTTAAATCCTAGTTCTGTTGGAAACACAACTTCGATTTAGGGCCTGAATTTTGTTTAAAATATTTTGAAAAATTCGAAAATTTGAAAAAATAGAAGCACGACGTTTACAAACTAATAGCTATGCATGAGGAACAGACATTGTGGTTCTGTAAATGGCATCTATTATAACAGTCAAAGCGGACAAGTTTGCTATGTCAATTGGTATCTTACGTGAATTGGTTACGTTGTGTACAAGGGTTCTGCACAAGCCGTATTTCCACAATACTAAATTTTTTTGAGATTCATGTGTAACATATCCATTTTGTCCGCTGTAGATGTACTATTAGATGCAATTCACAGAATTGTGATATCATTTTTCATTGTTGAGTCACGGAGTTTTAAACTTGATAGTTTCGTTTTCTGAAAATTTTTGATTTGGCCAATTTTTAATAAATAATTCACCACCTAAATGAAACATTCAAAACCAGTAGTCACTAGAATTAAACTTTTTCTTTCAAATGCAACAAACCTCCTCCAATTTGGTGAAGTGGTTGCAGGGAAAAACGAATTCCCCTTCTACATGTATTTAAATAGGAGCACCCGAGCTAAAGCTTCCTCGAACAAAATTTCTGGCTACGCCACTGGCCCCACATATATATATATATATATATATATATATATATATATATATATATATATATATATATATATATATATATATATATATATATATATATATATGTATATATATATATGGGGCCAGTGGCGTAGCCCCCCCCCCCCCCGAACAAAATTTCTGGCTACGCCACTGATTACTTGGGATTGTGAATCACACCCGTTTGATGAAACACGCCACACAATGGAGCAATGGGAGGCACAGCTAACCAGCTCAGACCTGGCGGGACAACAGTCCTTCATAACACAGGTCAAGCGGGCGGCCGAGGCCAGCGGGGCCTTGGACTAAAGGGTCTCCGACCACTGCACGTAAATCGTTTATAAATAAAAGTTTCTCTCTCTCTCTCTCTCTCTCTCTCTCTCTCTCTCTCTCTCTCTCTCTCTCTCCATTAGAATGGCTATAGGGGCCCCCTGATGTGGCGACCACACAGGAACTCGAAGGGAGAAAAACCCGAGGCTGGCTTGCATGGGGTTACTGCATTGTGTGCAAAAAAAGCAAATGTGCCCGATAAAGGCGCCCGATAAAGGTGCCAGCCTGTCGACTTCTCTGCACACATTCTTTTCGACATGAGCTTCAGAGTCCCGTAAAGTTGCTCCGCCGGGCCGTTGGCATGATGGTACGGGGTTGTGTGCAAGTATCGGACCGATAAGAAACGGGCAACATCTTTCATCGGTACTGATGTAAAGTTAGTTCCGCGACCGCTAACTACTTCTTTAGGCACTCCCATGCGGCAGAGCATGTCTACCAAAGCTTCAGCGACCCCATCTGTCTCGACGCTCGGTGAAGCGAAAAGCATCTGGATATCTTGTCGCGTAGTCCATTATGGGGTCAATATATAACGATTCTCGCTTCTGGATGGTGGCTGGATAGTTGCCACGTATAACCGTTTAAATTCGGTGTCTATGATCGGTGCCTTCCCTATAGTGGCACATGAAGTACTCTTCTCTTCGGTGTCGCACGCTGAAAAGATATATCGCAAGAGGTCAGAAGCTTCTTCGCGTCAGCGGTATCCCTGGCTAAAAAAAAAATTCTTCCAAGATGGGGTCTTTCGTTTCTGAGCCAGATGCCCGGACATGATCCCATCATGGACAACTTGTAGTAATGTTCCTCGATGTTCCTTCAGAAAGATAGTCTATAGTCTAAAACAGCTATAGCTGCTACACGTACTTTCTATTTGGCACTGTGTTAGTGCGATACAGAAGCCCGTCTTCTTGCTGAAACGCCAATCTTGCTCTCCTTACCACTGAGGTTAGCCTTCTGCCGATATACAAAAAGCAGTGTCGCATCTCGTCCCTTTCTTGGGCATCGCACGGCGATTGCGCCTGCCGTTCCAGGGTCAGCTCTTGCGTCGGGCGTTTGCAGCGTCTCAAATTTATTTCCTGCGCTCTTCGCATGGGATTCTTATGGCAGAGCGTGCATGGTCGCCTTCTCCCCTGCCGGTAAATCATCCGTCTATTTTCCTGCCTGGCTCTACGGGTCGTTAGGTGTTCTATAGCCCCCTTTATGTTTCCTAGTATTACATCATACAGAGGCTCCTGTATACAAAGGGCCGTGGTGTTGGCGCAGAAGTAGGGAGTCTCGACGTGAATTCGAGCTTCAAGAAGCATTTTCGCGGTGCCAGATCTACTCTTACAAATAGATGGACTGCTTTCCCCTGTGAGTTGGCCGTCGTTGAGTAGACTTCTTCTGACTATATTGCTTCCCGTATCGCATAGTATACAGTGACAGTCAGAGTGCTGGCAACAACAAGCGCTTCCTCAACTATATAAGAATCATGGCCGTGTCATCACAGCCGCGTTTACAAAGGGAATTTTGTTGCCATTCTTTAACTCAACATACCCGTCGCGGATGCATTCCTGCTTGTCTACCTTGCCAGGTGCATAAACAAATCAAGCGTGAGCGTTTTCCTTCCATCTCTGTTGGCAAGTATATCTGCCCTGTGGCGTTTCCGCCCACACTTAAAGCAAACAGGCCCATATCCGCCCGCAAAAATTGCTCTTGCACTGAGCGGCATGGTGCCCTTTCCTATACCGCGAAGACTGACTCTCCTGTCGTGATTTTCAATACCCCCCGCCTTCTCGTCAATGTTTCTTCGCCTTTCCCAGGTTAGCGCCTCCTTGTGCTTCGAGAAACCGATCGGTCAGTTTCATCAGATGACTTAGCTTTCCTCTGTTTAAAGCAAAGCGACAGGCTTGGGTGGCAGATGCTAAGATATTGTTCCTTAAGATCTTGCGAAGGGAAGCGAGCGGCCTTGACTTTGGGTAGCTTGACGCGTCTTCCGGTGACAATCTTCCAAAAACACTTAGCGCTTCTCTGCTCAGACATGCGCTCAAAACCGTATATACTGCTCCTACGGTCACTTTTGGCTCTTGCCGATTTCCTCAAAACGGTGTATTATGCGTCAAGATCTTTTCTTTTGCCGAATGCGATAAGAAGCTTGCTCACATTCAGTATCGAACCGATGTCATTGACCCTCTCTTCAGTGCTGCTATAACATTACCTGCATTCTCCCTCTCCAGCTTATGAAGCTCCAGTTTCAGACGCGACCTCGCGCTCGCTTGCTTTAAATGCTGCGGTAATATTCTCTCCCGCTGCTTCTCCTTCTCTTTCTGCTGCCTCTCGTGACAAAGCCCTTTCCTCCAGTTGTTTCGCCTGCTCCTCCTCTATCCACTTCCTCAGCTCCGTTCCTGACAGACCGAATTGACTGCCGGTCGATAACAGCATTTCTAACTTCATGGTTAAAAGAATCTTCTGCAAACAAGCGTCTGCAAACGTCTGCAAACGAGCGTTTAAAAAAAAAAGAACTCTGCTGGGAAGCTTCTTCTTCTTGTGTTTTTTTAACTAGAAATTATTCCCCGAAAAAAAATCATTCGCCAAGGCTCTTCACCCGTTCAACGGGGCTATACTTTGCGCCGGAAGTCCTGTTACGGACGCCAAATAATGTCACGTTCCCTACTATCTATATACACGCAAAGGCGGTGCACGTATACGCTTGCGGTCCATTCCAGAGGAGTGATGCTTAATAGGTGTGTACCTATATAGGAGGTGAAGACGTGGAGATTTAAGAAGTAATGCAACTTTTGTGACAGAGTGTAATAAAAAATTAATTAAATTGTGGGGTTTTACGTGCCGAAGCTGCGATCTGATTATAAGGCACGCTATAGTGGGCAACTCCGAAATAATGTGGGACTCCTGGGGTTCTTTAACGTGCCGCTAAACCTAAGCACGCGGGTGTTTTCGCATTTCGCCCCCATCTAAACGTGACCACCGCGTGGCCTGGATTCCAGCTCGCGACCTCGCGCTTAGCAGCCCAACATCATAGCCACTGAGCTACCACGGCGGGTACAGAGTGTCATAGCAAACTGGGACGATATTGGAGTATGTGGCATATAGCCGCAGCAACGAAAGTCACAGAACATATACACGTGTCAAATAAACGGGACTTCAGAAATATGGTCTGTCGCTATACGTTGCTCGATTGCTGTTTAATTCCCTCAAGAACCATCGTGAGATTAGTTTTGCCGCATTTTTTAGAGCGGCGAGCGTGGGCGTTGTCCCTCGTGACCGAGCGAACGAACACTGCGAAGGATGAAAGCGAATGCGGAGCGCAGCGGATGACTGCAGCATGCGATAGCGAAGAGAGCGCGAGGAGGAAAGCGGAGGAGGAGGGTGCAACGGAACCATGAGGCGGAATAAAGAGCTTCGAAGAGGGCATGGCGAAAGCACGAGAAAAGCCATCGCCGCCTCAAATCCGCCTTGCCGTGCAAGGCGGATTTTGCGGCCTACCGCACGCCAAGTTTCATCCTAGGGTGCCTCGATGCCAGCGCCGCCGTTCAGGGTGGTGCCATCCTTTGACCACCCCCACGCCGCCTCTTTCTCGCTGCGACGCCATATTGAATCACGGCGGGAGGTCAGAGTGGTCGCAGTTGATCGGTGCTAACAGCTGAGCTTGCGTTGTTCGAGGCACTCGCTGGTGGTTCAACTTGTTTGACAGTGTTCGACTGTATGACTCACAAGCTTGTCAAGTCCACTGAGCCATCATGACGGGCTGTTGTGTGCCAATGTGACCGGGTCAACACGTAAAGGCCTGCGTTGTTTTCGCTTCCCCCGGGACTCGGAGCGAAGAAAGAAATGGGAAGCTCAAGTAAAGCGGGATCGGTGGAACGCAACTGACGGCTCATATATCTGCGAGGTGAGTTGCAAAACAGTTAAGTCTTATCGATCCGTACTTTGCAATTAAAGCAAACTCGTGTACGCCGCTGCTGCATAGGCAGCGTATAGGTACGCGCATACGTACGGGCGCGAGCGTGTTTTTCGTTTTGAACTTCGCTTTTCTACGCGAGTAGTGCCCTGATTATCGAGTCGGATGAGGGTGATTTTTATTCGCGGAATATTTAACACTAGCAAAAAATCGTAACGTCGCACACCTGTTTTATATTTTCACAGAAAGCACTGGCGTCTCTTTTGCAAAGTTCGCGTCGCTGTTGTTTAGACAGCAGAGTTACTTTTACGTTGAGCGAAAATAGACGAACCAAAAGTTAAATGCTCGTTATTTGCTACTGAAGCCGCACTCTGCTTCGTCTGCAGAGTGCGGCTGTTGTGCTGGTGCCACTCGAAGCCCTGCGGTTTTCTTTGAGATCTCAGTAGATAATTGCGGCTCTCATGTCAAAGTGCATAGAGGATTTCTTTTTTATTGGTATATAATTGCATAGTGCTATTCGAAAGCGACGTAGTCGATGTTATGATCGCGGGCATATTTGCACTACGCTGTTCGTAAGCAGACCTTATCGCTGCATGTTCGTTTCCGATCGTGGTTGCTAATCCGTGACGGAGCTAAATACCTAAGCCGGATGTAGTCATGTAAACGTGCAGCTAACGCACATCATATCCAGCTTTTCTGGACACGTACCAACTAGCGCCCCAAGCGGCCCCGGCACGAAGCTAGCGCGTTTTCAATGGAACAAGCGGGTTTTTCGCGAATAACAAAAGCTGCAGGTCGATTATCAAAAAACGCAGGTGACAGACGTGTTCTGGAAGACAATCCACACGAGCCAAATGCAGTGATCACTCTATGGCACGTAAAAATTTTGTTCCCACAGCACTTAAAGTTTTAGCAATGGAAGCCTATGGAAACGACGAAAATTTGTGCTCGATTTTTGAGGCAAGAACGATGACTGTAATAAAACTATGCCGTCTATCGTAATACGCAGTGCAGCGTATGTAGTCCGCAGACTCAGCTTTCGATTGACGCCTCTCTCGGCTCTCCACATATGGCGTAAGATTGTTCCCGAAAGCGATTTTTGTAACACTGTCGTGAAAATTGCCGTGGTATCTATAAAAACATGAGCGTACCCCTTGGCGAAGCCTCGGTAGCCGTGGCCGAGTGGTAGAATAGCGAGCACCTTTCGTCCCGCATCACGGGCGGCGGTGGTTCGATTCCCCCTTCGCAGCGGTTTTTTTTTTTTTTTTTTTAAGCAGCATAGGACCTAGTTTTGTAGTCTCTCACTAGATGGCAGAATCACAAAACCCAAGATTTGCTTTCGGTTTTGGTTTTGGTTTTTCAGCAGCGCATTTTTTGAAAGCCGCATAGGGCTTATAGTCTCCTATCAAATGGCATAAACACAAAACTCTCGAATTGCTTTCGGTTCTGGTTTTCCAGTGGTGCTCTTGAAATATTATGCTTTCTGTTTTTCCTTCCGAAAACGTAGCAGTATCGTGTTCATTTGTTAAGTCATCGCTTTTATGAAGGTTTTATTCATTGGACAACATAAATAGAAGCTTGCGCATGGCTTTGTGTTATGAAAAAAAAAAAAACTTTCGTGCTTGTAGCGTGGGACCTGCAAGAACAAGATGGCTATTCTTATTGCGTTCTTCTGGAAGGTCCGTTTTCTTCGACTTTCGGCTGTCCTTAATGGCACACACTCCGAGCGAATGACGTCCAGCTGTGCCACAATGTTACCCGGTGGCCAGTGCCATTCCTATACAACATTCGTGTGGAACAAAGGGTCTGCTAGGCTGAGTCGCTGCCAGAACGTTAATTATTTCTAAATATTCATCCAAATAAGAAATGTACCAACTAGGAGATGTGCAGCGTCTGGATTAGTAGCTACTGTTAATGTGTTCCCTACAGCCAAGTGGTATCAATCCGTAGGTGTGGCCGTAAAAAACCATTTGAATAAATGTCCTTCGTTCGGTGCATTTGCTTTTAATGCGCAGCATTCTTTGTCGAGTACCCCAGCAATTTGGTAGCAAGATCGTGCAGTATCGTACCTGTAACGCCAAAAGCTTGACGCATTTCCCATATAAATATATAGGTCTTCATAAAAAGGGTTGGGGTGACCAACTTGAAATTGGAAGTGGCATCAGCATAAATTTGGGCCAAGGTGAATTTAGCAGTGATATGGGAGTGGCCCTACCTAAATTTGGGGTGAAATGGTAGTGAGCCAAGCTGAATTTGAGGCTGATATGGGGGTGGCCCAACCTAAATTTGAGGTGATATAGGGGTGGGTAAGCCTAAGTTTGGGGGAATATGGGGGTGGGCCAGCCTGGATTCGGGGATGATATGGGGGTGGGAGAACCTAAATTTGGGGGTGATATGGGGGGTGGGCCACCCTAACCATGGGCGTGATATGGGGCTGGGCCAAGCTGAATCGAGGGGGGGGGGTAGGGGGGCTAACCCAAATTTGGGAGTGATTTGCGGTGGGCCATCCTAAATTTGAGGTGATAGACGGGTGGGCCAGGCTAAGTTTGGGGCTGATATGGGGGTGGGCCAACCTGGATTTGAGGATGATGTGGGGGTGGGCCAACCTAAATTTGAAGGTAACATGGGGACGCGCTAACCTAACCATGGGGGTGATGTTTGGCTGGGCCAAGCTGAATTGGGGGGGGGGGAGGTGATGGGTGGACTAACCTATATTGGGGTATGATTTGCGGTGGGCCATCCTAAATTTGAGGTGATCGAGGGGTGGGCCAGCATTAGTTTGGGGCTGATATGGGGGTGGGTCAAATTCGATTTGCAGGTGGTGTTGGAGTGGGCCAATATATATTTGGCGGTGTTGTGGAGGCGGGCCAATCTGTATTTGGGGGTGATATGGGGTGGGTCCTACCTAAATGTGGGGGCAATCTCGCGGTTGGTCAATCTGAACTTGGGGTCGATATGGGGGTGGGCCAACCTAAATTTTGGGGTGCTTCGACTGGAATTTTGGGGGACGATTCATGGAAATTCGTGGGTGGACCAACTTGAAAATTAGGGGTGGCCCAATTGAAATTGGGGATGGGCCAACTCCAAGATTAAAGCTGGGCGAAAAAAAATCGGGCGTGGCCGACTTAAAATTGGGGGCTGGGCCAATTTTAATTTGAGGGTGTGCCAATTAGAAATTTGGGGGTGGGCCTATCTAATGTTTGGGGGTGGGCCAGTCGAAATTTGCGGGGCCTGTTTACGAATAGTTAGACAACACCACTGGTGTTTCTGCACCTTTTTCATCATCGGAAAGTATGTATAATAATAATTGTTACCTGATACTCCTCAAGGTGAGCTACCACTCGAGCCTTCCCAGCCCACTGGGCTGATAATGTCACAGAAGTACTGTCATCGTGACAACTGCGACGTTCAATGCGGAGATCACATGAGCAAATCGCAGACTGAGCTGACCATTTTCACACCAATGTCATTGCTAACACTACTCGCTCGTGCTAGAGGCAACACAAGCTGACAACTATCATTATTCAACTTTCACTCGCACGCTAGTCGACACGGTCTCAGCGCACTATTTCTCCAATCATTGGATAGAGCCTTGCTGGATGTTTTACTGTGATGTTGCGTCGTTTTTCACGTAGGCCGTCTCCCGAAAAGAGAATAGATTTTTGAGATTGACGAGGCAAGCTAGTGTATAACTCATACGAAGCAAATGTATAAACGGTTATAGTAATTTTTCAAAAATGAATATAAGTAAATAAGATTTCAGATGGTATTGTTTCGACCGGGCATGACAACGAGTTTTTCCCGCCTGTCACAGTGCTTTGACCGAAAACCTAATCATTTTGTTCAAACGTGTTGCCCAATACTACATGTGCTAAATGTAGAAAAGTGCGGTGCGTGGTCACAGCTTCAAAGCCAGTCTATTTTGTGTACGGTTGTTGATATTGTAGTAATGTGGAGTTTTCTTCTTTATAAGAGCACAAAAAGAAAAATATAACAGATGGTAGCTAAGCGCAAAGTAAATTGGAAGATCTGAAACCAGCAATTATTTTTAATTTGTGGATTGGTCTTCTCCGCCGGTAGATCGCTGTCGCATTACTTCAAAGAATTTTGTTTGTGTGCAACTGCAGCAAAAACGAAAATACTACCATTTCATTGCCAGGACCTTTATGCCCTCCACACACACAAGAAGGACACCAGATAATTGGCTATATCAGTTTATAAACTGACATTGTTTTGCTAATTTCAGTGTAGCGTGGTGCCTGCGGACGGAGTATTTTATTAGTATCAGTCCATTGTTAGCAGTGAGAAGCAGTTCGGTCTACCATTCCCATGAGGGCATACTAGCCATTGTAGCGCTTTACTGTAGGACAAATTAAGTGCTAAAAACTTGGTGTGCCTTGTCGTTTCCGCAGGTTGTCCATCCATTCTGTTATGGTGACGATCAACATTGTGTCCGTCAGGCCTCCTCCTCATTTTTAGCTTCACCATCGCGAGAGTGGACAGAGAAAGGAAGCTTTCTTCACAATCAGCCCCAGCGGGATTTCACCACTCGTAACTGCTGCAATTTGCATTCAGTGACTGGGCATGCTAAGCACATCCTTAGGTTCACAATGACTAGAGTACGCAGAAAAAGTAGAGCTTTGGTCGCTATCACTACCACGAACCCATGTCAATGCAGATATAAGTACGTGCAGGGGCTGAGTATGCTAACCTCTCCGCTACCACCTGCTTCCACCACCTTAGATTTTCCAGGCATACCTGCTTCTTGTTTTCATCGCAGACGCATGCAGGACAAACGCGGATAACTAAAAAATCTCAGTGCCCTTCCACTCCGTGAAGAAACATGACCTGCAAAGCTGTGTATGTGGGTCCCTTAATGGTGAACTGCACCTCCACCGTATGTCGGCCCCGCATTGCACTGTTTTCGGGATCGGCCCACGTATGGGGAGTGCTCAACGCCTGCTTCACCTCCGCCGCGGGTCTCCCCGGCATGGCGTTACATTCGGGATCAGCCCACATATGGGGAGCGCTGAACGCATGCTTCACCACCACTGCGGGCCGGGCCGGTATTACGCTACCTTCAGGATGTGGCTCTACACGCGAACGCGATAGTGGAGAAAGTGGCCCTTAAGAGGAAGCTTTAGCTCTGGTGGTCCTATCTAAGTAAATGAAAAAGGAGAATTCGTTTTTCTCGACAGCCACTGCATCTAATTTGATAAGGTTTGTTGCATTTAAAACAAGAACTTAAAATCTAGTGTCTGTTGGTTTCGAATTCTTGAATTAGGTCATCATTTGTTTATTCAAAATTGTCCAAAATTGCAAATTTTAGGAAAACGAAACCATCAAGTTTACAACGCTCTTCCGGCAAAGAAAACTGATATCAAAATTATGTACATTGCATCTAACAGCACATCTAAAGCAGACAAAATTGATATATTACGCATGAATCTTAAAAAATTTAGTAATATGGAAATACAGCTTTTCCACAACCCTTGTTCACAACGTAACGACTTCACGTAAGATATAAATCGGCATATTGGAATTGTCTAATGGATGCTGTTTACAGAACCGCGATATCAGTTCTTGATCTGGAGTTAATAATTTGTAAACTTCGTGCTCGTGTACTTTTCGCACTTTCGAATTGTTGAATATCTTTTGCCAAAATTCAGGCCCTAAATAGAAATTCCGCTTCCAATAGTCACTAGAATTTACCTTTCTCTCCAGAATCCAACAAATTTCATTAAAATCGGTCCAGGGGTTATCTAAGAAAAGCGTTTCGGCGTTTCACATCTATTTGAATAGGCCGAGTCCGAGTAGGGCCCGTGTTAAAGCTTCCTCTTAACGACTTCGCTGTAAAAAAAGAATAAAAGAATAAAAGAAAACAAAAACGCTGCATCCATCAATATCGCTGGCTCAGATTTCGTCATGATGGCACCGTCCCCATCGGCACGGCTCCGTGAGCAGCTACCAAGCTGTTAACTTTCGTTATCTTCCTTCCCTCGGCGGCCGCGCATTGTCTTGATGCCAGCGGCGCGCTAAATCTGCACCATCATTTCGTCATGCATCGCTTCTGCGACCAAGCAAGCTTTCGGCGGCACACGTACACTGCCGCATTGGCACCAAAACTTTAAACTGCTTGCTTTCGAGAAAACAGCATGAATAAAAATGGAAGGCGACTATAAGGCCACGTGGAATATGTTTGCGGGGCCATACTACTGATGACAGCATCCCGAAAGGCTAGATGTGGTCAGGTTGGCTTTACAGGTTTGGAAGGAATGACTGACGGTCTAGCTGCTTCATTATCACATAAACAGCGCTTGAAGTTGTTAGCGCAGTTTGTGTTTGGTTCCTCCTTTGTGTCCCGTCGTGAACTGCTGTTCTTTCTGTGGCTTTACAGATGTTCCTTTTCTGCGTCAGTTACGCCTTCCAAGAATGTTTACTTGGAAAATTTTTGTTTGCATGGCTCTTACAGAAGCATGTTTGGTCGAAAGTTTTTCGATTGGCTGCATAATCACGAGGACGGGCTCCAAACTTCTCATTTTCTTTAGCCACGTAAGAACCATTACTGAAAATTTAATTAACGCAGCTTTGTTAATTACGCAAACAACTTCTCAACTTACTCCGCATCTAGAGATTACCAGTCTGACCTCTCGAATGATAAAATGATGTTAACATTGTTTGTATCATTTCAATAGTTTTGTTTCGTGCAGTTAAAAGCAGCCGGCATATTGATGGTGTTGTAGACTTCTTATAAAGTAAGTGTGAAAGCTTGGAAAGGTTATCTTGGCACTAATCAACTTCATGAGCTTAAGCACATGTGCCGAACCTTGCACGACTGCCTTTACAACCGATTCTTATATATTATACAAGAAGCACCTCAGCGCTACGGTACATCCCACAAGGCGTGCGAGAACATTGTTTGCGCTCCCGATTAAGTGCCTGAGCGTTGGTGGCGTCAGGCTCGCTTTCCTGGCATCATAAGGAATAAAAACTGCTGCCTGGAGGAAAGCATTGGGTACATTTTCAGTACTTTGTAACATATGGATCGCACGGATGTGCACGTTACAACGAAAAGTAGTGAAATATTAAGATGAGGCTTTCGCTGGATGTATTTTAGCTGTCTAATGATAATATCTAAAGAAAAAATACTGTGATTTTGTGACAAATAATGCTGACATGAAATATGAGCTCCGACACAGTAGCCGTGGTGGAACTGGCCCCTGGACTATTGGGATACATTGAACCACGATACGCTGGTTTGATAATTCGCGCTTGAATTTCCTGTATGTCGGCGCCGCTGTGCAGTGTTGGAGGCCCTTTTTAAACGACAAGCACTATTTTTCAGCTAATATTGAAAGCAACTGTATTCCTTTTTTGGGGAGGGGAGCTTTTTTTTAGCGTCTAACCACAGTTCCAAAGTTATCAGTTAGCTCAAGATGCGCCTGCATGTGTTTCTAATATCCAGTATGTTGTCATGGATTCAATAGCGAAAGAGCGTTATCTTATCAGATTGCGCGCGTGAAGCGAATACTGGCCTACATTCGCCGTCACATTTGAGGACCCGAGCATTTCAGTCTGACGAACTGACGCCTTGATCCGTAGATCGGAATCAGAGGAAGCACTGCGCGCAGCCATCGTTGCGCTTTGAGCGTTTTCTTTTCCAGCGCAAGCTCACTTTATAATGAGATATATTCGTGACTCACTCTTTGGAAGTGTTTTGTTCTTGACATCCCTACAATGTGAGAGTACATAGGCGCTCCATCTTCATAGAGTGAATACTTGGAAACGGACTAAGCCTTTTCTTGCGTCTGCGTTTACACACTTACCGCATCAATTTATTTTTTATAACCTAATTTAGGAGGCTGTAAAACACAGCAACCTTTTATTAACAGGACATTTTAATAACACAGAAAATATAAATGGTTATTAGTCGGCTTTCACCTCATGGTAAGAATTTCAATAAAGATATTTTTATGATAATTAAAAGCCTAACCTCTTGACAACGTTTAATCTGAATTCCTCTTTGCAAGCTGATACAGACTTGCAGGTGGTTCGTATCGGGGGCCCTCAACATATGTCTAACCGTCAAAGAAAGAGTTATTCCGAATGTTTCATTTCAGGAAGGCGTGTTACCCTCCTGTCTTTTATTCCCGTTCGCAAACACGCATAAGACGAAAGTGCTGCGTGAAGAGCGTCGTTAGTCAAAACCAACGAACTAGCGTAACTCACCTCGCTTATATCGCTGTCATTTAGGCTTATATAAGAAATATATATATCTTATATGGACGCATCACGAATCGAAAAAGAGCTGTCCGTGACCAGCCCAGCTAGGTTTCTTTCATTGCGTACTTCGTAGTAGCGGCTAATAGTAGCTCACGAAGCAGAGCACTGAGTGTGGATATTGCAGAGAAGGTGTTCTATATACTGTCTCGTCACCCACCGAAAATTGCCCGCTGTGCTACCGGCCATTCCTAGAAAATTGTATATGTGACGCCCAACCATTTGCAACACCGCAACTTTGTTTTGCGATTGGAGAGTCCAGGTGAGAGAGAGGGTGGTTATGTAGATAAAGACAAGCTATTTCCTGCAGTCACACAGGAATGCATGAATGAATGCCTTCATTTATTGAGAAAAAAGAAGAGCAAGCATCAGTGGAAGCACGTCTCAGCAGATTGGGAAAGAAGCGGGGGACAAAGAGGAAAAGCTGGAGGCCGGGTGGCAGGCGAAGTCGCAGTTTAGGGGCGAGAGAATATAAGCGAGAATTGGTGAAACCAGTTGAATTTTAGTGTAGATCTGTGATGTGCGAGTAAATGATTGGAGTCACCGCCAAGCATCCGTCATTTGCGGTAGTATAAGCACCCGCCGCTCTTGGTAACAAACGTTTACTGAAAACCAATCTTCGCAATTAATTATTCATCAGCCATACCTCGCCACGTATTTCTTAGTGGCAGGGTCAGTGGATTTCAACTACGCTGTCGCGACAAATTACGACTGTAACGTGGCGCTTGCGGTTACGGTTGCCATACTCGTGACTCTTACTATTGCGCGAATACTATAAACATGGGTTTACTGCACAAGTTAGTGAACAGACATTTTAGAACCGCGTTTCTCACCTTACATACGCGCAACGCAATCACCATTGCAGCATGTTACGGTGCGCGTCCCTTCAAGACAGAGACGAAAACAAAAGAATGCGTTAGAAGACAGGGTACCGACTTGGGCCTCGTGCCAAACATATCCAAGCCAACAATATTTATTTTATTTCAATACCCTAAAGGCCCAATGCGGGCGTTACGTAAGGGGGGGATTCATCAAAGAAAACTTAACAATATACAACACAGAATATAAACGGCTGAAGACAGGAATAAACAAGTTAATAAGCCAGGTACAAGTTAAGGGGAAGAAATGGCTAGGAACAGGTACTGAAAAAATGCACATGTGGCAAATCCCACAAAACAAAACAAAAATCGCACCTTCAGAAGTTACAAAACATGTCATCCAACATTCCACGGAACGTTACGGCCCACACGCACACACTGAAAAAAAAACGAAAAAAAAACGCACATCATTCTAAAGTGGAATTTTCTAAGTATGGGGGGGGGGGGACCAAAGAGCTGTTTGACATGATGATGTTCCAGCGATAGCCGCAATGCTAGAAGGAAGCGAATCCCACTCTTCAATAGCCAGGACCAGAGGTGAGCATTTGTATCGTTCTGTCCGAGCGAAAATGGGTTTAGTCTTCTTCATGTGATCTACACGAGCCGGTGTGTGCGGCACCGGGAGAAGATGTGAACTTGCGAATGGTGTGTTTCTGTGGTAGAGAGTATGGAAAAAAGATAAACGGCTGAGTTTTCTGCGCATGACGAGAGGCGGGAGACGGAGCGATATTTTCAGTACTGTTACACTTTGATACCGAGAGTAAAGGAAAATGATGAATCAAGCAGCCTTGTTTTGTATACATTCCAACATGTTAACAAGATAGGTATAATGAGGGTTTGAGATCACGTGTGCGTATTCTATCACAGGCTTGATTAGCGCGTTGAATGCGTGTAGTTTTGTATCCTGGTTGTCTTGGCGTAGTCGGCGTTTAAGAAGACCAAGTTTCTTTAAGTCCTTGGTAGTAATCAGTTCAAGATGAGTGCTCCAGGATAAATAAGAGCTAAAATTTACACCGAGGTATTTTACCGACGCTGAAGTTTCAATGATAGTATTATTAACTGTGTGGGCATTAGGAGTCGTCTTAGCAGCGGAAGTAAATTTGAGATGTATAGTTGTGTCTGCGTTAATTACCATCTGCCCTACCGCACCAATGAGTTAGCTCATCAAGATCAGTCTGGAGAGCAATGATGTTAACAATCATGCCGTCGTTTCTATGCAAAGAGGTTATGTATTTAAACTTCTCGAGTGACAGTCCAATCCGCCACCTACGGGAGCGCTTGAAGCCGCCGGCGGCCATATTGTTAGAGGAAAAGGAGCACGGCTACAGTACGTGGCTGCAAGCACGCGCGACGCAACTGTGCTTGCGGTTCTGCGATGAAAAATCAAATGAGACTCCTTTAGGAAGTATATCGGTCCGGCATTGTGTGTCGCTGTTGTAAAAAAAAAAGAATGTCATGGTGGTGGGTGTCTTGTGTTCTGTGTACAATATGTTGCGAGAACTGAAAAAACAGTCGTTTCCTGTTTTCTTCATTCAGTGACCTGCCGCGTGCATCGGCACTGTGATGCCCTTTCGTCGATACGTGGTGCCGGGCCGTACTGACAAAACATGACCTTGAAATATAGTATCCATATGCCATTTCTTAAAGAAATCACTATTTGTGTTAATGAGCATTTTTGCTTTAAACCTAGTAAACAAGAAAAATATTCAACGGTAGGTCTCATTTTTGTCTGGCGTTTCAGTTCTAGCTGAAAAGAGTTGGTGAAAGCAACTCTTTTTGCGGAAGTAAACAAAGGAAAGGGATGTAGTGAGTTGGCCGCCCTTTTCAAGCTTTGCTTAAAAAATGCATGTGGCAAAGTATGACGCACCAAATAGTATATGCCAACCCAAATGAATCAGCGCGGTCATACTTGCGCGACATGCCATGGTGGCCTGCCACCAGGACATCATGAAGTTGCAGCGATGACAGTTTTCATTGGGTACTTGAGAATAAAAACGAGCACATCAGAGACGTCCGAGGGATGTTTCTACGGTATAAGAACACATCGCTCTCGCCCCCCCCCCCCAAATAACTAAATCACGAATATAAGCTTACGAATAGGGGCATCATATATCAAATGACTTTTTGAGCAGCTTGGTCAGGGGGCCATGCAATGGTTTCCACGTCTATTAAAAATCCTCCAAAATATTAACAGAGGCCGACAAAAATGCGGGCATTTTGGGAAAGGTGAAACCGCAGGAAATTTCACGACAGCCTCAGCCTAAATATAAAACATGACTTAAAAATAAGAAACCATAAGGTTGACAGGGTGGCCAAATTCTGGTACAAATAAATCGGCTGTTGAAGCAGTTCAGCTGAAACGCAATGGTGCGAATTAAGGCGAGAATGTCGGCAAGTGTTGAACAAAGGTCCAGTAGGTCCTGTGGCCGACGCCAGCGCTCGGCGGCTGTCAAGCGACTGCACGTATTAGCGAGATGCCTGGTCGTCAGTAATTGCAGTATGATTCGGGTCTGAAATATTGGACGCGGACTCCATCACACTGAATACAGTGCATTCTACGGTGTCATTCTTGGACAGATGGTACCTATTCTCCAGCAATGAGGATGGGAACAAATTGTCTCACGTGCCGGCTGTCACCTTCGCCAACATTCCTTTCCCTCCGTAGTTGCTTAGCTTTTATTGGGTTCGGCTGCTAATCACGAGGTCTCGGGATCGAATCCCAACCACGGCAGCCGTATTTCAATGGGTGTGAAATGCGAAAACCCGCGTACTTAGGGTTAGGCGCACGTTAAAAACCCCAAGTGCTCTAAATTATTCTCGAATCTTCCACTGCGGCGTGCCTCATAATGAAATCGTGGTTTTGGCAAGTAAAACGTCATAATGCGTTATGTAACATTAGTTAAGGATGTCCTGGGCAGTCGCACAACTCTTGAATACAATTAAGTGTCAGGAGTTGCGCGTGAGGTCCTTGAATATGTCGTCATCATTATCATCATCATCAGCCTGGTTATGCCCACTGCAGGGCAAAGACCTTTCCCATACTTCTCCAACAACCCTGGTCACCTACTAATTGTGGCCATGTCGCCCCTGCAAACTTCTTAATCTCATCCGCCCACTTAACTTTCTGCCACCCCCTGCTACGCTTCTATTCCCTTGGAATCCAGTCTGTGTATAATAGCTGTGTCTTACCAGTACTCACCTACGGGGCAGAAACTTGGAGGCTTACGAAAAGGATTCTACTTAAATTATGGACGAGGCAACGAGCTATTGAAAGAAGAATGAAGGGTGTAACGTTAAGGGATAAGAAAAGAGCAGATTGGGTGAGGGAACAAGCGCGAGTTAATGACATCTTAGTTGAAATCAAGAAAAAGAAATTGGCATGGGCAGGACATGTAATGAAGAGGGAAGATAACCGATGGGAATTAAGGGTTGAATATGTGGATAGCCTTTATGGCGTTCGATAGCTGCTAGTCTACATTGCGGCTATATATAATAAAGGCGGAACGGCAACATGGTAGAGAATGTGGAGAACATACAAATCCCGTATATATTACTGCACAATAATTTTAAATAGGGTTCTTGCTTCACGCACGTGGATAGCCGCCATAGGAGACTGCTTTGGAAACTAACTGCAAGTACTGTATATTGTTACGAACTTGTACCGCTGCACCACGATTTCGGCTTTGTGGTCCCGTAGCGCTCGTCACCCGTTTCGTGACAGAGCGTTGGTAGCGAAGACTCCGAGCCTGGCGTCGATGAGAATAACGAAAGGGACTTTATACATTATATACAGGTTATCATACAGGACATGAACGGGTCGGCACTGGGGCCGAGTGCTCACAACAAACGCGACTGTTCTCGCACGACGACGTCCGGCGAAAACGCGTGACACATCTCACCCCAGTCGGGAGCGACACTCTCTCCCGGTGGGTTGGCGGATCCTGTTTTTCAGGCAGCGCGCCGCTGCTTTTATAATCCCCGAGGGACCATTGTCACTCAAACGGCCCAATACAAAGTCAGCACACGACGGTCGTCCGAGGGGTCCAACCAGCGACCGCGCTGGCCACCCGGTTCAAAGTTCGCGCGCGCGGTGACCTCCAGGCAAAGGGAGGTGCGGCGCCGGGCTGTCTGGCACACGCGGACACGTCCAAACACGCTGCTCGCCGAGGCTTCGCCCGCACGACGGCTCAGCATCTTGACTTGTTAAGGGAGAATTAGGGCGCTCGCAGGATAGATTCTGCATCTTGCAGATTCGGAATCCGGGCTTGTGGTAATGGCACAACAGCATCCCCGCCCTCAGATAAGGCGCCGGGAAGACGAGCTGCCTCCACGTGGCTCGGATGCCGGGCGCGCACGTTCGTCAGGCTCGTCCAAGTTCACGTCCAGTGTCGGGACGCCAGGTAACTTCACGTGCCCAGGTCCGACTCGCCAGGACAGGAGCTCTGCTCACCGTGTCGTCGCCAAGGCACCTTGACCAGCTCCGCTCGGGTCGTTCCTAAGACCTTGCTTCTCGCCACTGGTTCCGCTTGGTCGTTCTGCAGCTTGCAAAACCGACCGGCAAAAGGCAACACCCAACACGAACAAGTGCCCTCTGTCTCCCGTCAAACACCAGACAAGGCCATAATCCAAATCAACCTAACTAAATTGCTATCCCTCTTTTTGCTCCCGCTGCAACAAGAGGCAGGTGTACGATCTAGTACACAAGGCTCAAACAACCAATTTTCAAATTAACAACGCAACAAAATAGAAACAATTATTAATCAGCAATAATAATTACAAATAGAATGGTCCCCTTGAAATCACTTGGACCGAAAACATACTTCTGAGGAAGCAAATGAGGTCATTCATTTTTCCCGGCGATATTTTCGCGGAATCCGAAGCTGCTTATATTTGCGACCCGGCTTATCCGTGTAGCGGCGGTACAATAAGCCAGATTCCTTGCCAAATGAAACCCCCTTTTTTTTCACTCCCCGTTTGACGCTCTTCCTCAGATCGCCTAGTGAACAATCTTCCTGTTGTTCGCGAATCCGAGTTTCCCTTTCAACTGCAGCCTGCTCCTGCCAGCTGGCGGAAACCGGAGCGAGTGTGGAGCCCGCGTCGCCTAATTGCGGCGTCGCGTCTCTATCGCGGCTAGCACTGCACGCGTCACTCCCACTCACCTCCAGGACCTGCTCGCCTAGGCCAGCCTCCGAGCTCTGCCTCTCCCGTGACTGCTCGCCACTCAAGTTACCCTGATCGGTCCCTGTACCGCACCGCTGTTCGCTCACCGACGCTAAGTCAAGTTCCCTCGACAGCGGGCGCGCTTTGGATCGCGTGGGGGCCATGTACGCCACGTCGGCAAAGAATGATTTGCCCTGATCCCTCAGCAGCTGCTCCGAGCTATTTGAGAAGAGGTAGGAAAATTGCTCCGGGAGGGCGGCTGACACAGCGGCTTCGGTGTTAAGTTTCCCAAACTCTCCTTCAATGATAACCGTTGCGATCGGTAAACAGACACTCTCCTTCTCGGCCACTTGCCGTATCCTAACGCACTCTCCCGTAAAATCACTCGAGGAGACGAAAGACGGGTGAACAACGTCCATAGTTGCTGCAGAGTCCCGCAGTGCTCGGCACTTCTTGCCGTTTACCTTAATTTCCTGCACGTAGGGCTCCAATAGACGTATGTTTTTGTGAGTTTCCTGTATCGTTGCAAAAGCAATTCTCTCTGGGCAGCTTGCAGCGATGTGCCCTTGCTTTTTGCAATTGTAGCAGGTTAACGGTTTCCGTTTTTCAAAAGAACGCGTCATTTCGTTTCGCTGTTTCGGACCATCGTCATCATTCTGAGATGCATTCTGTCCATCCCTTACAGTTTCTTTGGGAAGGGACTCGTCTTCCCGAAACTCGCGACGCGTGATTTCCTTCCGTTCGTCGGGCTTCCCGTAAAACCCATCTCTTCTATCTGCTTTTTCTATGCGCACTGCCTTGCTGTGCAAGCTGCGGCGGGTGTAATACTCTTCCGCTAACTCTGCTGCCTTGTTTAGCTTAACCTCCTTTAGCCTATCTTGCAGCCAGAGCCGGACATCCTCATCAATGCAACGGTAGAACTGCTCCAACGCGATGCATTCGACAATTTTGTCGCGGTCGTCGTAAACCTCTTCGCCCTTCAGCCATTCCACCAGGTCGGCTTTTAGACGAAACGCAAAGTCAACATTCGACTCCTTACCCTTTTTTGCATACCGGAACCTCTGCCGGAAAGCTTCGGGCGACAATTTGTACTTCCGCAGTAGCGCTTCCTTCACATCACTGTAGCTCTCAAACGCCTCTTTCGATAAGCAAGTTATTACGTCTGATGCCTCCCCAGGAAGCAAGGCTAACAGATTCTGTGCCCAAAGGGATCGCTCAATGCTATTCCGTTCGCACACGTGCTCAAATTTCACGAGGTATTTGGCCATATCCTCTCCGACGACAAAGGGTGGAAGTTGATCGCGTATTCTTGGAACATTGGAAGTGAGACTACGCGCTGGCGAGCTATTTCGGGTCTCCAACTCTTTCATTTTAAGCTCGTGCTCACGCATCTCTCTCCTTTCCTCCTTTTCCTCCTCGCGACGTTGCTGTTCTCTCCTTTCCTCCTTTTCCTCTTCGCGACGTTCATTGATACCCGCCAAGGCCTCTGCGGCTTCCTCAGCCGTTACGTCCCCAGTCCTCATGACCTCAAGGATCGCATTCTTTCTTTTGGTTGAGCCCAACTCAATGCCCAACTCCTCACAAATTTCGAGAAGTTCCTTCACCTTGTACTTCTCCATCGTTCACACTGTCCTCCTGCTGTTTACCCTTTTTGAATATACCTGCCGTACGCTACTATAACACTACTAGTAAGACATATGCAAGTATATCACACACTGCCCTGTTTACCCCCTCAGCATCCCCTGGTTTTCAAAACACTCTTACTAGGCTTGAAACACACAAGGTTATCACAATGCAACACCAAATCCTTCCCTAAGCTACTATAACCTGTGTCAGAGAAAGTCTGGTGTTTGAGGTAAACTTCAGGCACTCACCGCGCCGAGGTAGCTGATGCCGGTCAATCCCGTAGCTGCCATCCAGTGTTACGAACTTGTACCGCTGCACCACGATTTCGGCTTTGTGGTCCCGTAGCGCTCGTCACCCGTTTCGTGACAGAGCGTTGGTAGCGAAGACTCCGAGCCTGGCGTCGATGAGAATAACGAAAGGGACTTTATACATTATATACAGGTTATCATACAGGACATGAACGGGTCGGCACTGGGGCCGAGTGCTCACAACAAACGCGACTGTTCTCGCACGACGACGTCCGGCGAAAACGCGTGACACATCTCACCCCAGTCGGGAGCGACACTCTCTCCCGGTGGGTTGGCGGATCCTGTTTTTCAGGCAGCGCGCCGCTGCTTTTATAATCCCCGAGGGACCATTATCACTCAAACGGCCCAATACAAAGTCAGCACACGACGGTCGTCCGAGGGGTCCAACCAGCGACCGCGCTGGCCACCCGGTTCAAAGTTCGCGCGCGCGGTGACCTCCAGGCAAAGGGAGGTGCGGCGCCGGGCTGTCTGGCACACGCGGACACGTCCAAACACGCTGCTCGCCGAGGCTTCGCCCGCACGACGGCTCAGCATCTTGACTTGTGAAGGGAGAATTAGGGCGCTCGCAGGATAGATTCTGCATCTTGCAGATTCGGAATCCGGGCTTGTGGTAATGGCACAACAATATGTCGTACCCAAGGGTTTACCTGGCCTGGTGGGCAGTAAATGTGACGTAATATTGCGAGCAGCTTCGGCCATAGCATTCTAACGGATGAAGACACAGACTGAAGTGACTAGCGCAAGAGTGGACAAGAGAGAGACGCTACAAGGAGAAGCTCCCAGTTGGAAGTTTGCGCTTATCCTTGTCGCCTATTTAGTATCCCGTGTCCACTCTTGCGCTTGTCACTTTAGCATGGAATACCAGCTAGCCCCCTCTCACACCCTGCGACGACACAGGGACAGTTTGCTCAACTCTTGTTTCATGACTTTTGTGTCAAGGTGAAAAACCGACATATCCATGTATATGTCTTAATACTTAAGCACATCTAGATTTGCAGCTGCGGCGATAGCCCATGAGTGCGCATTGCAAAGTCGCTAGTGAAATAATTGTGTGCACCTTAACGAATTCGATAAGGGAAAATCAAAATCCATCCATGACGGCGTCTCTAGTAGGCGCGGTGCGATGTTCGGACGTTAACAATGTATTCGGATTGAAGAAAGGCTGCCCCGAAGTGCTTCTGACGGTTAGCTAGGCTAGCTTCTTTACTCCGTAGAATGAAAAAAAAGAAAAAAAAAGGAAAAGAGAAGAAACAAAAAAGAACCGAATCAAAAGTCCAGCATCAACAATTGCTCGTCGCGAGTAAACGCTGGATGACGAGCGATTTCCAGGCGACGAGCGAATACGCTTGATCAAGAACACTGATAACGCCGGCGGGACAAGCATTGTGGCGAAGTTCCATGCGCAGGGATAGCTTTTACTTTTTTTATTTTTGTTTGGTTGACGTCATCACGCGTCACCGCGGGATGTTTGAAAAGTTTAAGGTGAGTACGCCACGTGGTGGCATTCACGCGAACTAAACCCTTGTGTCCAGAAAAGCTGGATACGTATGGGTCAAATTTTTCCTGAGCTTTCTGGCTGGGCGTCCGTCGTAGCCTGCGCGTTGTTTGGAAACGTGCGAGGTTCGGTAATACAGCAACATTTTTTATGAACATTTTCTGCTAAGCACCGTAAATAACTGGTTATTTTTTACAAGTATTTTTGTATCAGCCCAAACAAACGTGAATAATCACATTTGCTGTTTTATTTATTTCTTTAGCTCCACTTTGAAGAGGACCAGATTGAGAAAAATCGGCAGGATGGACGCCGCCTGTTAAAGTCTACAGCTCTGCCCACGCTGTTCGACTTTAGACGTGAGTAATAATTGTAGTGGAGCGTATTATTTCCGCGATTTGCAGTTATTTCAATAAGCATTGAGACATGTCTTTTTTTTATTTTTATTATTAATTCAGCTCAACCGCAGCGAAGGAAACTCCCTATGAGACGGACTGCCGAATGTGGACTTGCTGGCGAGGAAGGCACCAACTCCTCCTCAACACTTGCTATAGCAAGTGTTGCTATAGCAAGTGGTCAGCGTCTGTATACAGACGCTGACCAAGAAGACTCCGCAGAACTGATTCGAGACAGTACCTCTTCTTTCGAAGAAAATGCAGTCGAGCATGAGAGCAATGAAAATATTTCCTCGCTCTCTGTATGTGAGCTACGAAAGGCTCTGCAAGATGCGAAAAGGAGAAACACTGATTTGCATGAAAACTTGTCGACATCAAAAAAGAAGTTGAAGACTGCTGCCAGGAAAACAAAGCGGTTAGGAAAAGACCTCTCAGCGCTGACCAAAAATCTGGATTTCTTGAACGAGGACCAGAAGACTGCCTTGAAGAGAAAGAGCCGGAAAGGTGGTAGTGCATGGAGTGCAGAAACCATAAAGAAAGCACTGCAACTCAAATTTGCTTGTGGCACCGTTGGTATACGCGGCATCGTTTGTATGTACCAGCGCCAGCTTGTAAACAGATGTGATTGCACCCCTGTGGGCAATAAACAGGCGAGGAACTCGCGGTTATACTTTGAAAGATTAAAAAGCAGACAGGTTGTCTTTGCGAGCAAAACAAACGGAAGCAGCTCGAGCGACCGAAGCGAAACCAACCACCGCGCGCGAGCGGCTGATGACGCGCGGCTGTTATCATAGCGCAGGAATTGAAAAACCAACAGCCACGTAGAAAAAAAAACAATTTCATCCACTCGCACGGAGCGGTAGCACCTGCTAGGCAACGGATCTTTAAAATGATAGCTTGTTTAAAATGATAGCCAACTGACGGCACACTAATTGTTCAACCTCGACCACTCGGGGCTCTAAAATTAATTCGTACAATTACGTCTTCGACCCTCGGATGTTAAAATGGCTATTATGAGTAAAAAGATGCGCAGTGCAATATTGATAAAAAGATTGTTCAAATCAAAGCACTCGAAGCGCGCCGAGAGCATGAACGGCGCTGTCACGAACGCTAGCGCAGCCGATCCCGTGTGCTTCAATATGGCGGCGCCGTTGAGGTTGTCTCCACCCTGAACGGCGGCGCTGGCATCGAGGCACCCTATTTCATCCTAGAGTTACTGTATATGCTACCGTAGGTAGCAGAGTTGCGCGTAGGTCCGCCATCTTGCCTGAGAAGCAACCAAGTCTATGCGGCGAAGCCGCACTCCGCTTTTGCAGGCGACATGCCTAGCGTATCGTCGATCGACCGTGGGCGCTTTTGCATCGCTTGTGCACTTTCCCGCCTAATCGCAAACAAAGCGCATCGAAACAGCTGACTGGATTAGATTGTGAAAAAAAAGGCGCTGCCCTTTTTTAGCGCGCGGCGTAAGATGGAGCGCGTATATTAGTTTTTTTTTTTGGACTTGCATTCACCTGCGCACTTTCTCCGCCTTAATAACGTATGGGCACTCGCGTATCTAGAATAGACTGTGTATTCTATGTACGCCGATCAGATGCAGCATTCGTGAACCGCGACGGTAACGATTAGATCGCACCGAATATACTTAGGGAATATGGTGATGTTATTTTGTAGATTCCGGAAATCCTACAAAAGGTTTCGTGCGAATAAGCTACTTCACAAGGTAGTATAAGGTTCGAAACAACATAGCGTATTAAAAACTGGACAAACTTTAGTAATTGAGGTAAACAATCAGTTACTTTAATAACTTTCTTTCGCTTGAATACTGCTTGGCACTCGGGTTTTGTTTCAACAGTGATAAATACGCTACTAAGAGCAGTGCAGTGCTCTTTTAGCATGTAAACAGTAACAAAAAGCACCGAGCCGCAACTACCTTTTTTTGGCAATAAAATCACAATGCGAATTTCAGAGAAAAAAATAACAAAAACACTAGTATATGCGCGTGCAAATATTTTGATATAGTGAGCTTTATCTAGTGGTGCTCTTTTACAAAGGGAACTGTACTAAATATCATGAGGCCCATATACTTGCTTATGTGCCATAGCTCTCAACATGTAGCCAGTCTAAAATATTACTGGTGAATCAATGACCAACCATTGATATTTCGACTCTGGTACCCCATTAGATCTTGTGTAGGAACATATCCATCTACTAGCAAGCAATGGATATCAGCTACACCTGCAAGTGTGATTTCATTATGTGCCTTTTAACTGCAGGGATTCCAAAAGTAGCCTTCTGTGGGAGTGTAGCGAAAGTTTTTCTCACAGGATTGACATAGCTACATTATAGAGAATAATTCAAAACACAGTTAGGCCCTTGCCGTATGTTAAATGACAACATTCATTCCTCTTGCATCCTGCTTCACATAAGCTGTAGTAGATTAAATATATTTCCTTAGTAGTAACCTCTTTGATATTCAGAAACAACCCAAGCAGTGCATAATCATGAAAATGTGAGCTGGCTTTTTTACGACACTTCTGTGAAAGCAGTGTGCTGCATCACATGCGGAAACCTGTAATTCCAGCTAAATCTTCAGTATAACTCTACGTGCTTCCATTATTTTTAAAAAATCCAGACTTGCAGTAGCTTTTAATATTCCAGCTGTGAATTTTTTAGCACAGCCCAAAAAGCCCGTAGCTGTTAGTCAAGCAATTTCATCTCATACACACTTGACGCAATAGGCAGTTGACTGAAAATTTGTTTGTTCAGGTGTCTTTACCTGAACACCCTTCACTAGTTTTACAAAGGAAGAAAAACAATTACTGCAGTAAGGTACCACGAGGCAGGCCGGCGAAACAAACGTGAGATGCGCTGCGCACGTTCGTTGTTGCTACGCAGCTAGCACGCACATGGACAGCGAACGGCAAGATCGGCCGGATTGGATTTGAATTTGACTGGCGATAACTTGTGTCAATCCAGTTCGCTGCAGCGGTGGCGTCAGGAAATACAAAAATTGGCCCAAACATCTGCTTTTCCGCAATGCACGGTTGCTTGGCTACCACGTGATGACGTTCTGCCAATAGAGGCGCTAGCGGCGTGATAAAACAGACGCGCAACTCTGCTACCTGCGGTAGCACATACAGTAACTCTATTTCATCCTAGACGCCAGCGCTCGTTTCTCCCCTGGCGGAGCGATTTCATCTCCAACGGGTGTAGGTTTCCGTCGCCGCTTTCCTTCGCGGTCGCGCCCGCGTTCAGTTCGCGCTGCGCGCGAAACGTCTCTTGTTTGCGACGGCGCCTTTCGAATAACCGGAAATTATTATTGTGTTGTTAACTGTCACGACAGCAATGTAAACATGATATGGTTGATGCCACCAGTGAAATTCTGCCGATTCACAAGAAAATGGTACGAAAGAAGCAGACGACAGACATGGATTACTGCGGTGCGCCGAGCGAAGTAAACAACTGGCAAACGAAGCGAGCTCGTTCATTGATCACTCCTGAGTGTATGACGGTTTCTATATGTAACCCACGTGAATTTAATAATTACTCGGTACATAATCCTTTTATTCATATAAAAACTTTAAGTTCAACGAGCGCTTGTCCTGTCTTCTTTCTCGTGTTTCGTTTGTGTGTGCGCTGCCCAAGAATGGAAACCACGTCTGTTGTATGCGCTAGCAGTGGCCGAAGTTCACGCGTGCCGAGAAATTGAATATGTGCATGATGCATTGAACATGACCGCAGTTCATTCCCGCTTCACCACTGCACCGATCGATCGGGTTACTGGACGATACACACCCGCGTCTTGGTCGCGCCGGCATTGCTGAAGCAGGAATGATTAATAATACTGTCAACTTCCGTCTCTTGAGTACTGTTAAAAAATGGCCAAGCTGTCTACATTGCTGCCTCTATTCCATATTGTAGGAGACGTACTAGTTAAAGTTGTGTGCGCATGTCGTACTTGTGCTATGCAGCGATATATCTTGTTTATTTCCGCACAGTGTCGATAGAAGTCCGTTGTCGCCATCAGATACAACACGGATTTGTAGAAAACATAATGTGAGAAACTGCAAAAATGACTTTAGCTCGTAGGTGCCGTATGTATGTGCCGCATCGTATGTGCTGACGATTTTTCCGGCGGCACATACGATGTCGTTTCCAATTACCTGCTCAACGTCACTTACATGGTTAAGCAGACGCTGCCCTTTCGCCGCATTGCAGCCATAAAAATAATCGTTAAGCGTACCGACCTTAATTCTTAAAGGCAAATATAGCGCGTGCAGTTTGTTTCACCCTAAGGGGAAAACTCAGAACGTATTGCATCGCGATGCGGCAAGCAATGGAGTCGTGCGGCGGCAGCAGCTCGAGCAGGCGCACACGCTTGAGGGGCGGTGTCGTGATCTGCGTCGTCTGGTATACGGCGGCGCGCGCTGGCCGCATTTTCGGGAAGCGTGGTACTGTCAGGGGCAGTGCACCGATTTCATCGGTACTGCGAGAACTGAGCTGATATTCTTTACTAAACGTTGTGCGTCGCCAAACTCTGATCCTTCATTGGCGATAATGGAGTTCCACAAACTTCTTTTGACAGCATGGTTCATTTGTTCTTTCGTAAGGCCGGAGTACTGAGCGTGTGCACGTATATTTCTTCACTGTGTGTGCTACCGTAATGAGCAGCGACAAAACGCACCAAGATGTGCGCTCAACGTGCTCAGTCTTTGTTTAGCTCGAAAGGAAAACGGCACTAAACAATGGGAGTCGAACACGATGAAACAAACGGATACGAATAAATGAAAGTTTTAGGTTCAGACAATGAGCTGGAAGTGATTTTTCTCGACAATCATTCGCTACACCAGACAGACCCTGCCCGCCGGTGGGGAATTGGACACGTCACGCTCGGAACTTCAGTTAGTATCTCGTCATGTCCCCAGCGGCAGCGATGACAGCGCTCATCCTGGAAGGCAGTGAAGTGTAGAATGACTTGATCAGGGATGTGTTCATTCGCAGCACCTCTCAGTCGCTGACGATGGTGGATCGAAGCCTATCCTCGGGCGACTGATAGAGGGGATGTTACGCCAGCGATACTTTCAACGAGCCCCAGACATTTTAAATGATGTTGGCGCCCGGGGATTGAGGCGGCCGCTCCAAGAGAGTGACTGCGCGCTCTTCTAGCAGTTCTTGCACAGCACGAGCTGTGTGGATCGGCGTCCTATCGCGTTAGAATATATAGTCGCCTTCCAGAAACGGGCCGTCAAGACTGTATGGAATCAGTACGTCGTCTATGACTGCCCTGCAGCGATGAACTTACATTCGAGGCGTATCAGTGGGCGTCGCGCAACGCTTAGCAAAGAATACCGGCTCATTTCACGCAGTAACGATGTGATCGGCGCCCTGCACCTGACAGTAGAACGTTTCCCGACAATGCGGCCAGCGCGCGCCGCCGTAGCAGACGACGCCGTTCAAGATCCCGCCCCTCGAGCACCTGCGCGAGCTGCTGCCGCCGCCTGACTCAAGCGCTCGCCGCATCGCGATGCAATGCGCTTCGAGTTTTCCCCTAAATGTGAAACAGACTGTACACCGCCTTTCGAAGGAAATGTCCACGCGCACACACGTAGGCACACACCGCGCGGGGCATGAAACGTGCCCAAACACGCGCAGTGCAGGAGGAAATCAAGGCGGCGCGAACGAGAGATGGGAGAGGGGTACCACCCGCTAATAGAATTTTGCTTCGCATGCGGCGCTCTCAACGCCGGCGCAGCAGCGCCGCTCTCGGTGCCGTTCTTGTCTATGGCTACGAAATGGCGCTATAGTAACGCGCGCCGTCTGCATAGAAACAAAGCGCTGCATGAGCGGAGGTCTGTTTGCGGCTGTCTCTGTGAATCGCACACACGCGTCACCCACGAGCCGCCCCTCGCGATCTTCCGATTAGCGAGGCAGTCGCGCCACACATCGCTCCGTTTGCAACGTGCCGCACGAGACAGATTGTCCGCGCCAGCCAATATATCGAGAACTAAACACACGTATATATATATATATATATATACCGCTATATACATACGCTCAAATTTCACATTAGGGAGTAGCGTAAACGTCGGTGAACTTTCTTTCTGCCACTTGCAAAAGCTGTATTCTATGTTTTCATTTGTATCATTGTGCCATTGTGACATTGTAAAACCTGCTTTTTTATCGTTTAAGTTCTTATTATACGCACGTTTGTGCTATTCTCTTCATTTTTGTTTGTGTAGTTATTTGCAGCAATTTACGAACGTCTTCTAGACGTGCGGAAAACGTGATCTGTATGACAATACTGTCACGAACGTGCGAGCCAACTATTATCCCGACGCCTGAAACAGGGAGCTCAAAATCTCGCAAAAAAGGAGTGCTCGCTCTCTCTTGCGACTTTTGAGGCCTTCTCTACTTAACACGGTCAATGACATCGTGGACTGCACAACGGCGCATATACGCCATCAATTGAGGAATTGTTTATGACCACGAGTATATACCGAGAGAAACCTCGCGTGCACATTGAATACTTTTCTGGTCTTCTATATATAGGGAGAAGATGCGGTTGTTGAAGAGTCTCGACCGGCCTGCAACTTCTATTGTCGCTCTCTGGACCCTCTGTCAGACGCCAACCTCGAAAGGTTACCGCAAGTGCATCGCGAAAAGAAGAATTACAATTCGCACAGAAACTCCTCTGGGAGTTGTCTGAGAATGCGTAAGCATCGTGCCACTTGCTCATCTCCATGAAGCCCGGTGTCATGATCAATGTTATGAAACTTGATTCGACCAGCATGAACGACAGTGCTGCGGCGACACGAACTGCTGCGGATGGCGGTGCAAGGTGAATTGATGACGGAAGCAAAGTACTTCCGGTGGCGGCGCCAGGCGCGCTGATGACGTTCCGATCATTATAAGTTGTTATCACTTTTTAGCGCTTTGCCCATCCGCGTCGAAACATTATCAACCGTGTTGAACCGTACTCCGGCGGCGGCTGCGTATATGGCACAGCCGCGCGGGTAATTTGTTGAAAGCGATCCGCAATGTGGGAAAAGTGTGGCGAATGCTGAAACCTTGAGTGCTGTGTTCGCGTTAAGCGAGAGGCAGCACGAGCGCGAATTCGCTCGCTGCTGCGGACCCTATCTTGCAAGCGGTCGTCTTACGTGATGGACGGAGGGATGGACGGACGGTTTTCCTCGTTGGGTAAGCATAGAAATGCTTACGCATTTAAAAGTAAGAAATGAACAATAGGTAGGGCATTGATATCGGCGATGACTCACCTAGAGGAAACCTTGTGTTGGGGGACAAAGGGTTAAAGTAAACATATTAGGTCCTTCTTCAGAACTTTCCTTTGAAATGTATTCAGAGAGAGTATCGCACTCACTCAAACGTGTTTTCAGTTTTGAAGAAAATGTGTTGGAGGCACCCTTCAAGAGCTTTCGAGATCTTTCGAGAACCATTCATCAAGGTATGTGTGCTACATGGTCAAGAACAAATTCATAAGCGGAGCTAGTAAAGCCCCAATACACACACGATTCTTCAGTAGAAGTGCACCGAATTAATCAATGCTGTCTTGAACGCAAGTAATTAGTTTGTGGCAGAAATGCAGGTTTTTGACGTCTGTAGAGAAAGCTTAAACTCCTGTGTTAGAATGCATATTTACAAAATCTAAAACCTACGCGCGCGATCGTAGGTTGTGTGCGTTTCATGTACTCAGCGTTATCTACACAAGACCACGTTCAAAGATCGTGAACGACTTCCCGACCAAGAAAACGGCGCAGCCAGCAGGGTCAGTCGAACAAAGGCTACCATCGTCTCACCACGATCCCTTACACGAACGACCCGCTGGTCTTGGCCGTTTCAGTCAGCGTTCTTCTACGTTGAAACAGTCCTATTTAACGCCACGGGCACCCCTTTCTACAGCGAAGAACGATGGGGACGTAGAATTCGCGAAGCAGGTTGACCAGACAGACCGCCTTTTACTCACCTCCCACATCCTCCTGCGTTATGTGCTCTCGGGTGCCACCGCCGAAGCGCCGTGCGCACTGTACGCCGATTGAGTGGTGAGTTATTGCCGGCGGACGGTCGGGATGACTCGCCCCGCTAATTCTCCCATGTGCTTTTCTTCTCCCCTCGCGCGGTCATAAAGTGTTGTCAAATGGGGCTCTTCAACTGCCGCCGCGAGGCGCGGCCACCCCGCCACCGACGGCGGCGTCCTCCCCCCGGGCTCCAATGTGCGCCCAGCACAGTGGCACAAGGGGGGGCACCCTACTTATGTGGGCGAAAGCACCACCACCACCACCACCACGCCGGGAGCAGCAAGCAAAAGGCGCACCTCGGCACTCTTCAAAGAAGGCGTGTTCCGCGCTCCCCGTCCCCCCCATCGGGGCAACCGCTAAAGGATCGGTTCACCTCCCTCCCCTCCTTTTAGGCTTTACTGCACTCGGGCTACCGCCGCCGTTCTTCGCCGGGGCTTTTGTGAGGCTCCCGAAACACCCCCGGCGGGATCCTCTTACCACCGGGCTTCGCACGGCCTGCGAATTCCTCTCAGCTTCTGCCCTGCACTACCGAGACCCTCCACCCTCTGACCTCTCGACGCCGCTCTCTCATTCCGCTTCGGCCCTCGTTGTTTGTACTAGGCGCCACGCACACATCGCAACGACCGACCGTGCAGCTAGCTAGCTAGCTAACCCGAAGTGGAGGAACCCCGCTAGGACAGCGACACAACATGCAACCCCCAACTAACTCGCGATCCCCATCCTCCTGCTCGCCTTGTTTGCGTCGTGCGCGCAGCGCAAGCACAAAACCTGCAAACGATGAAATCAGAAAAATACTCGGAGTTGTGGCGCCTTTCTCTAGATGGCGCCACCAGTAGCGTTGGCCTGTCATTTGCACAAGCGGGTCAGACTTCGGTTCTGCTTGGTTGTCCGTGTTCTCTTCGTTTTTATGTTATTGTTCCCCTCGTCGCCGTTTTTTTTTTCTCTTCATTTCCTGTCTTTCTTTCATTTTTTGTTTCTTTTTTTTATAGGAGTGGAGGCTTTCGTTGTCACTTCAGCTGAATGGGGTTGTACGATTGTTCAGAGTTGCTTTTGTGTCTTGCATGTACCTCAGTTGAAGTGGTCATTAATTTTTTCTTTTCAGAAGGTGATTGTCCTCGACCAGTCCGTTACCATTTTTTTGAAGTGCTGGTATTTGAGAAAGCGTCTGATATTATTGTGCTGATCACTGTAACTCCAACACCTTTAGCAACGTTACTTAGTTTTACGTAATACTCTCCAACGACTTCTTGTAATGAAACAACTTACGAAAACGGAACTTGATATCATAACTTATAAAACTGACAAACATGGAATGTCACTGGAGTTGTCCGGTACATTGCGTTGTGGGCAAGTCGGCCAAGATTACATTTTTACTCACTCGCTAGAATGACCGCCCAGAGAGTGAGCGTTTCAAAAAGGATGCGGTGGGCTCCCCCTATATGTGTGTCCCCTCTGACTCTTCCGCTTTTGATGCTGGTCATTTTCATTAGCGTGCCCGCAAGACAAGTATAGCGACCAATCACAGTGCGCGGTAGCAGGGCAATCATTCCGAAGGCTGTGTACGCGGGCATAGAGGTAAAGCCGCCTCTCAAGTTATTGCGCGCACCCGATGAAGCGTCAAGCAGCTCAAAAATCGTGTCAGCACAGTAAGCGCGCTCGTTCCCTCTCAACATTGTCGTAACTGCGGTCTAAGTACCGTCCAAGAACACTCGCGACAGGCACGAATAACGCTTCCGCATTCGAATTAAATTAGCCCAGAATGCCAGCTTCGCGGAAGTCAGGAGGCCTTTCTCTTGATTGCATGTGCGCGCGTGCGCAACGGCGAAAAAAAAGAAACCACATTGATAACCGAGGCGAAACCAAACGGCTCGAAGGCGGCCTGATTGAGCTGTGCGCAGACCGCAATCGATCGGCCGCCGAGCAGGAAGGAAGCAACGCTCGGCAGCAGCCGTCATCGTGCGGCGCGAGCAGAGACGACGTTGCCATGGTGGCCCCATATCTCGAGCCGTCCAATGGGCGGAGGAAGGTCTGGCGGCGTGCCCGAACGATGGCTCCGTTTTGTTGCGCCTTTCTCTTTATTTGGTTTTGCCGCGGTTTCCGCGCGTGCGTACGCTGCCAGCGCACGAGATGCCCCAGCGGGCGATACTCGATCGTGTCGGGCTCGTAGGAGCCGCGCACCGCTATGTGCGTCTTTTGTTTTCTTTCTCTGCCGCTCTTTCGCAAGCGCTTCGAAGAGCGCCTTTCGAAGGGAAGGCGGGCGTTGGTGGGGGAGCGTCGAAGAGGATACGGCCGCGGGAGTCGGAATTACATCCTCACCCTTCAATTACGCTTCCTCCTCTTTACGCCCTTACGCGGCCGTAGTTCGCCGCGCACTTTTCTCGGCTCGTTCCTTCTTCGCCGCCTCACCAACTACTCCTCCAGATTAGGCCTAACACACCCCTCCCGTCTTGCGCCTAGCCCTGCGGGCTTTAACCATAGTCTTTTTCTTTCTCTATGCTTTAACCACTGCCGCCGCTGCACTTGCTAGCCAGAGCAGCGCCCGATGGCGTCGTTCCCGCGTTGAAGCTGCCTTATTCCACGTTATCTTATATATTTCGTTCTTGTCCTGGGTTCCATCATGGACTAATGCGCGTACTCTTCCTTCTTTGTTTCCTTCTGCCAAGGAGCGCGATCGATAGAATCGGAACAGCGCTTCTGCCGCTTGCGATTGCGCATGCGCTGCAACCCCATCGATTTCTGCTCGGCGCTCCATATAGCCAGGATATTGCGCTCGACTTGGCGCGGAACAAGATGTGCACTTCGTTGGAGGGCTGCGCTGCGCGCGTTTCTTATTTTTATGGTTTCCACAGAGAACGCAGAGCCGGAAGCGACGAATGCCTTTTTTTTTTTCGTTCTTATATACGGGGGATTTCAAGCAGATTATACCGAAGTACAAAGCAAAAGGTTCAGAAAATGCAACACGCCTTTGAGCTTAGCGCTCTTGCTGAAGTGAATGAAGCAAAGACAAATATCGAGCTGCCCCTGCTATATATATAGCTAGCGATCGAGGTTTTTACTCGAGTGTGTTTGCACCCTCGAATAGACCAACCGTTCTCTGTTATCGCATTTTGTACTATAAGCAGGCTTCAGTTTTTATCTTCCCTTTGTGAAGATTGTAAGGAATCTTACTTCTTTAGTTTTCATTTTCCATTATCGATTTAGAACGACAGGCGAGAAAACTTCGCTTATTTACTATAGATTCGTGTTGCCACCCAACAGATAGGCGGATTTCTCGGTTCAACCGTATGGACGTAACAGTCGTTAATGAGAGAGAGAGAGAGAGAAAAAGGAGTTCTCAAAGTTTGACCTAATTGTGCAATTAACGCCTAGTGTTTGAAATAGTGCATGTAATGCACATATGCGCAAAAACGGGTGCAACCCTCAAACTGGTAAATAAAGAATTGAGAGAAAGTTACACCTTCCCCACACAGGAACAAAAAGAAAGCATTTTTTATCATATATACTAAGTTATCCTCAAAAACATGTGAAATATTACGACATTGGCTACGATTATGCACGAGGGCTTACGTACGCAGTGTCAGGCAAATTAAGTTATATGCACGGTGTCATCTTGCGCGTGTATTAAGAAAACGAAAATCCCAGTAAGCGATGGGGTTCGAGAACAGATGAGTAAGTTCAAGCATATAATGGCTATACACAGTTACATCGTGACGAACGGTCATGCGAAATCCTTTCAGAATATGCACAACGTTCGCATAAAGTGTGGATTGTGAAGTTGGGGGTCCGTGCGGCCAACGAAGGTTCCATGGATGGTGCCGTGCCAGCTGCCGGGAGAAAGAAGGGTTCCGAGCGACGGTTAAGAGAAAAGAAAAAAGGATTATATTCTAAAAAAGGTACATGATCAGTTTTTACAAACATGGCTCCAACGTTTGGAGCACATGCTAGTATCTTTGCATGTTCGAGCGTCTCTTCACAGCTGTCCGGATCCGCTTTCTATGCCGTTAGTTTCCCTCTTTGCCTCGTGGAGGCAAATAATGCGCTGGCCAATCACAAACTCTGAATCGTTCTCTACCTTCCGTTCCCCAATGTCCCATGCGTTTCCAACGTTGCACAATACGAGGCAACCCCGTGGCAAACTGTGAACCTGCCGTCGACGCTTTCCCGGGGAGTTCTCGACGATGACTCCAGTGTCATCGATCAGTGGCCTCTTCGTGACGGTCAGGAGGGGCGACGCTGTTGTCTTGAAGCGAGCTGTCATTTCTAGGCGCTCGAAAAGCCGAAGATCTGGAACATGATTGGCTGTTTGCAAGGCTCGGGTGACGCTGATTGAGCTGCCTTGAGTGAACGATGAGGCGTGATCAGCAGCGGGCCCGTGATAGCCGCGTGTCTGCCGGCGAAGCATCCTTTGTTCTGAGGGATCGCCAGGCACAACAGTATACAGAAGAGCCTATAGTAACGCCCATTCACTATACCTATATATGGGGAACCAGCGCTGGCTGGGAACTAAGGCAGTTTGAGTGCATTTGCATGCAGCTGAAATACGCTGAAACCATGCATCACATATGATGAGGCCGCGAAAATGCTACGACATTTTTGGACGATAACAGACGCGCTCCTGCATAAATCAACGGTTGCTTTAGATCTATGCGACCTGCCAAGCTCTGGCCATACCCATGCGCGTTGCAGTAGCGCATGCGCACACACGTTCTAGCACGCGCCGGTTCTCTGCAGTAAGGCCAGAATCCGGACACATGTCCCTCTACACTCTAAAATAATTTGCACTCTTAAAAGTGAAAAAGGGTGTAAATGTGTCTATAACTCACACCCTTAAAGTGTGATTTATGTAACGGACACCTTACGGGTGTGAGTTATAGACACATCTACACCCTTTTTTCTCTTTTAAGGGTGTAAATTATTTTACCGAGAAGAAGAGCGCTGTGAAATCACAGCACTGTGCTATAGCGCGTACATTTTCTACATGTTTGCCCTGATCGTACACCTTTGGTGAGTATACACTGTCACTTTGAATGACATTGTTCTTGAAACCGCTACTTATACAAAATAATTATTGGATATTTTATTTACCGAGATGTCTGCCATTATTAGCTAAATATTTCATTGATTTTGAAATGAAGTGTTTACCGATATTTGTGTTCTGTTATTCCATTTTTTTTTTGCCGCTAATGTGTATTTGCACGCCATCTTGTTTTTCTTCATTTTCTTTTGTCTTTGTCTGCGCGAAACTCATCATGCACTCGTATCTCAATCTTATTTTTCCTTACTAATCATGTATTTTTGCTTGTATATTATGCTCAACTTTGTGTCGCTGCTGTCAAACTCTATGTGAATGTTTATAGTTTACTTATATTTTGCTTGACTTCATGTGGCTGCACAATGCGTGCCGCGAAAGTCTCATACATGTGTGCGCGGCTTTGTCAGGCTGTCGACAGATATAGCTTTTACCGAGGGACCCTCGGCTATCATGCGTTGATGTTCTGGCGAAATAAATTGAATGGAATTTAGCTGAATTTATTTATCGTGATTTACCTTTATACACAGCATGCAAGCAGCGGCAAACTTGAAGCAGCAGAGACTTATATACGACGAACACTAAACATCGCAATGGCTGTTTCGGTGACTTTGGTTTTGTCAATTTGGCCATGTTAAGAAACTTGCCCGCCTGTCATATACCACAGTGAGAAACAACGCGTAACCGTCGCATATAAAGTATAAGCGAGAGAGCTAGAGAGAGAGAGGTCATGTATATACAGGCAACATGCCTTTATACTGCCGGCGAATGTGATGATAAATGAATACACACACGACATACGACGATTAACACCAACATAACAGATACATAGACAACAACAGCATTCAAGTACACGTAGTTGAGGCCATGTGTCTCAGAGAATATAGTTAAAAGTGCCTTCGTAGAGTAGGACGCACAGCAAGCACATGATGCATGGTCAAAGTACATGTCGTATATCTATATAGGTGCATCCACTAAAGTACATCCAGTGCGGATATAATTAAGGAAGGCCCTTTCGTAGTGTAAAAATAATTTGAAATTGCATAATAAGTGAACCGTGTTCTCTGCACATTGCACACAGGGCACACTGGAACGCGGCGCAGACATGCACGTCCTGTCAAGTCCACGCGATATGCGGAAATGCGCGGTAAATATTTTCGTCTGGCAAATCGGAGCAGATCGAGCAGCGCGTAAAAAACATGCGACCATCACTGAAGGAACACGTATATAACATGGACAAGCGCAGATTTCCCTTACAAATATACATGTCCGTGCATTTTTCTTGCACGCCGCTTGCTATATGCATATATTACTTACGCGATTAACCAACTACCCCATGCAAACCATAGTTATATTACAAAGCAGCAGATGGTTATACCGTGGCACGTATAGTACGGCTAAGACAGAGACTGTGTGATGGATAAAAATTCCTGCACTTTGGAAAACCATGCAGAAGAGTGGTCAACGAAGTTATAAACGGAGCCGGCAGGGCGAATGCAACGCAGGATGGGAAACAAATGGAGGAAGCGAAGGCCATGCTAAGCACGTTAAAACAAACGTTTGGGCGAGTTGGTAAGACATATTTGAAACAGAACAGCGCGGTTTTTACGGGGACAAGCAAGGAGACAAGCAGGTTTTCCATGTCGTTTCTCCCTGCTTGTCCCCGTGAAAACCGTTCTGTTCTGTTTCAAACATCCTAAGCAGTCTTGGCCAATAATGCTCCATATACTTAGTATATATATATAAATATATATATATATATATATATATATATATATAGTATTCAACGAGTTTAGAGGAAAACAACATCAGGTTGTTCCCACATACATGCGCCCCATATAAAACGCTCCGATTCTTATCTGAATGTATAGTATACATGGCCGCTAACTGAAATTGCAAATTGCTCATCGTTAGATCTCGCGGACTTTTGTTCGTTTTCTTGAAGAATAAATAACTGACAATTTATTTTTGATGAAGATGTTTAAGTACGCGTGCTGCACGAACGAGATGGTTAGGTTAGAGAACACTGCAGTGTTTACCTGTTGTCCTTGGTTAGACATTTGCAAGCCACTTGGAGCGTCCCGAGGTATACCGAAACCAATTGAAGGAGCAGGCGCAAGAAACACTGGAAGCGCTGTCTTATCAGCTTTGTGTCTACGGCGCCGGGCGCTTTTTACGTTACGAAGCGACCATTTCTGTGTCGCCAAAAAAAAAAAGTGCTTGCCTGTTTGTTCCCATCCATCGGATATTCATCTGTGATTTGCTGTTGTTAACGCAGAGCTATCAGCGGCGAGAATTTGTAGTGGCGCCCCCTCACGAGTGACGTCACGGCCAGGACGCCGCTCACTCCTGCTCACTCGGCTGCCGAGAGCGCTCGTTGAGTGGCTCGAGCCATACTTATCGAAAGATATGTCGGCTTCTTTTTGCTGCCATGCATAAACCACAGTTACTTCTTCAAGAGTGTGAGTCGAGAAAATTTGCAGCTTGGATATCGCAAGCTATGTAGCGTTGAAGGGATTTACTGGTATTGCAATGCATATTTGCACCGTGTCTGTCTATAAATGTTTCGTAAAAAGAATATCCGTAAATTTACCACGCGAAGTTGTGTATGATGCTTCACTGAACACTTAACATTCCCTTCGTACTTAGGTATGAGAGACATTGCACTTCACGCGGAAGAAAAGTCTTGGTATTTGGTGTCAGCATGTTATCCGCGTTAGAAAGACACTGCCCAGCGAAGCTGTCATCGTGATTCTTGTTACTCTGGTGAGTTGTTCCAGTCAAATATGGCCGCTTTATTAATGCGTAAAAGATAGAGTAAGGCGCGCATTTCGTGTGAAAAATTCGCTGCTAATTTCGCCGTTCTCTGATACAGCTAGGCCCCCATAAAACGAATTGCTCATGGCTGCTAACACGACGGCGCGTCATATAGAGTATTTACATAGTCAATTGACAAATATGATAGCAGAAATTACCTGAGAAAAACGTTTCGTCGTTAAGATCGAGAGCCAATCAATTGCAAGCGACGAAATGTTTCATGATGACCCTCAATATAGCCCCTTCAGGCAACGGAAGCAACCGACTGTCGTTATCGCGAGGAACGCACTGTTCGCTAAACCCATCAATTCACTACAACTTCGAATTGAAACCATGAGGCAGTTTTTTACAGCGCCAGTTGTAATGCCTAATGCATACTCGAGGTACTACAGCGCAGCTTAGACCGCCTATAAAAGCAAAATTCAAGCACCTTCTGCATCACTATGTCTCGATCCGGCGTTTTTTAATTATACAGACGGAGAACTATTCACTTCATCAGTATACGTGAAGGAGAACCTCGAGCGCGAACCTTCATCAGGAAGACGCCACAAGCCTTACATATTTCCCTTGTTTTTTGACCCTCCACCGGGGAATTATGATATCTTCTAGAGAGACAGAGAGAGAGAATAAACATTTTTATTGGGTGAATGCAGGTTTGGAGAGGCATCCTCATTCCAGAATGCCTTGAGCTCAGGCCGCGTCCTGGGCCCTCGCAATCAACTGTTGCTGATCCTCGAGGTCGGAGCTGGTCAAGGCTCTCTCCCAAAGCTCGTTGGTATGGTAAGGGTTCGGAGGATTTAATGGCGCCGCTCTGCAACCCCATACTATATCTTCGATATGTCCCATACTACTAATGAATGACGTTTCGGCTTCTTTCTGGCTGCAACCATTCGGTCCAAAAGGCATATATCACTAAAAAATTTGGGCCAAGTAGCCTGTGTCAGCTCGCCAAACATATTCGTCATGTATATTCCTCAAGCAACAAACACCAGTGTAGCACGGAAAAGGGATTATATATTGGTACATTCCTTTTCCTGTTCTTGAAACAGCTGTAAACCTCAATTAGCTTTACTTCAAATTACCGCCACTCAAGATAAACACGTGAAGAATCTGTTAATCTTTAGGAGCAGTTAAAGGAGCAAGTGGTGCTGGTAGAATCTAAACTGCAGTGCTAGTTAAGTCCTCGTATTACTGCCAAGCGTTTCTGTGAAGAAATGAAAAAAAATTGATATTATACCATGAACTAGTCGTCGTGAGCAAACCTGTTTTAGCGCATTAAGATCAAGGTAAATGTTGTAGAAGTCATATATAGCCAGTGTTTGTGATATACCTGTTGCACCGCGGCAGGTATGTCTTATACTGCATAACGGCGTAACTGGATTCTTATATGCTATGTTGTTGCGGTTTTGTCGATCCGCACATGAAAAAATTGGCAGTGGCTTAGCTCGGCTATGCCAGGATATACGTAGCGAAAGCTAAGGCATATCATGGTTAGCCTTGGTTAATAGCCAGTTTTAGTATAGCGTACGCTATTCCATTGCGTACGCTAAAAAATAGCGGGTCGTCACTGCGCATGCGTTGAACGCTAAACGAAAGAGCGGGTATAGCGGGCGTACGCAACGCAAACGAGTTAGCGTTAGCGTTTTTGCGTGGTTTGCGGGAAACATGGCGGCGGTCCCGGCTGCCCGCTTCGAATTGAATTTGGCGTTGCTTTTGTAAAATGCACTTCGTTCGTAGCAAATGACTGTGTAAATGGCTTTCGCTTAGTCTCAGGCCGCTTCGACGACAAAGTATTATGGATAACTTCGTGGTGTTTTGGAGATCGCTTCTCGTCTCGAACGAGTCGAAGCCTAACGAAAGAAACGTTCGAGATGACAGCGCCACCTATCGCTACAGGCGCGAAATAGCCGCAAGGCCGGCATGTAGCCTCAGAGATCCCAAGATATCGCCGGCCAACTAAAGTTGTAGAAAACATGCGCTGCTTAGCGTACGCTATAGTTGCGTACGCTAAACTAAAACTGTCTAATCTTGATTGCAAGTGTAACTTTGCCTAAAAGTGTAGCTGCGGGAGGACTAAGCCGACATCACGCAATTTTACTCCGCTTCAAAGACTTCTCCTGTGACAACTCTGCACAGGGAGTTTTAAAAAACTCCCTTCGCCGGAACAGGTTGGTCACGTGGCGATTCCCATGAGGCTGTGCGCCGCGCCAGCGGCCGGCCGTGTCGGCGGAGTAGGCAGCTAGTGCTCATGGCTGACCGGTTGTTTACATCTGTGAAGGGGCGTTCCATGACAGCTTTTCGTCAATTTGTTACCCGTATTTCCTTCCAGAAAGTGTTATAGGCGTGCCTGAAGCTCACTGTATCTCACATTCAAGTACGTTAGCTTTGATCACTTTGCTGAGAACGATGAATGCAAGAGCAACGTTTTCAAGTGCGGAAAAGGCTTAGTTATTCCTGGAAGCTGCTCATTGACTTGTGTTGTCGGCTCAGCTTTCTGACTGTGTTTTCGTGCTGCGTGACGATGGCTTGTGTTCTTCAGTACGTGAAATGCGACCTTTATGTCCTTGCGAGTACATGCTGACGATGTCCTGTGTAATGTTTGAAAGGACCGCGTATAGCATTGGCAACAGCAGCCACAGTTCGATTGATGACGTCCGTGCTCTTGCACGTGAATGGCATATTCCAAGTTCGTTGCAGTGTTGTGCTGCCAGTGAGAAAAACTGGAGTGCAAGCAACCGTTTTTGTGTATCTGTGTACGGATATCCCCGCTCAAGAAAAATGGTAGGACATAATTGTCTGCGTAAGCTTCTTTGCGATGTGAATCGAATTGTTTCGCGCACTTCTGCTTTGATCACGTCGTTGCTTCCAGTATTGCATTAACACTATGCTCTATCCCAAATACTGATTTAGAAGCATACCTGCAGGCTTCGAGTGTAAGGGTTCGTTCGAAAGGTTAGCGATGTAGCTCCTTTTCAGAACCGAGAGACATGGACGCTGAGCAAGTAGTGTGGTCTAAAAAAATGTATGGCAACGCACTTTTCGGTGTTATGTAAGCTGCTGCGGGTCACGCTCACACGTAATAAATTCTTGCTACGCTACCACTATTTCGCACTGTTTGAACCGCACCGATGGCACCGGCTGTTGAAACCTCAGCGCTGCCACCAGCTGTAGGAACCTCAGTGCTGACGCCCGTTATTGCAACTGGGTCGCAAGCCCCAAGGGTAGCGTTGGCCTGGCGCACACTGGAAGCATCCGAAGGTCCCAGCAAAGCATGAGGCGACTGCTAACAGAACAACTTGTTTATTCTAGCATCGCAAAGAGCGGGCGGTCAGGTCGACCGAAGTAGAGAGACGGGAGAGCACGTTACTCAACAGCAGAAATCGGAGCCTCTCCCTTGGCGTCCGGGGGCAGCTGCTCTTATACTCTCGGAGTTGAGAGCAAGAGGGAAGGTCACGAGATGACACCACGTGACGGCAGCGATGGACGGACTGAGAGACACGTTGGGACAAGGAGGTGACGCATCAGACGGGCCGGCGCCGGTCAGACCTCCTCGCTTCACACTGGGGGAGCTCCTCTCCCCGGCTGCCGCGCTTTGACAAGCGTGGGCACACACACACACACGCACACACAAAGACACGTGGCACTGAACATGCCGGGACGCGCTCGGCGGGGCGCGCTCGCGGCCGCTCCGAACGGGCCAAAATGTCCGCCGCTTGGAACGAAGCTCCGGCGTACGTTGCATCCGCGCTGGCTTTACCGCGCGTCGTAGGCGAAACGTAACAGCACAAAGTTAATTTTGCCATGAAGCACACGCACTTAAATTTTCCCTGCTTACTGAAACTTACGCACTACTTTTTGGTCGCGAACGCCGGCAGTGTGCGAAGTCTCTTCAGCACTGACAGAATGGCATGCTAATTGTGAAAAATTATGCCATTTACTTTTATCTCACTATCCTCAATTAAAAGTTTTGTGCTGATTAAGGTCTTTGGTTCATTTCAAAGAGGCAGGTCGTATAAGCTAGCATGTGAGCCGCAATTCTAAAAACAGCACAGCTGCTCCCTATAGGTGGTTTCGCGGCCCGCAGTATCGTGGCTATATATACTGGCAGCGTTTTGCTTGTGTGTCACGTGTAACCGTTGGATGTATTTCAAAGTTCTGCATTGGGTGTTTCTCAAATGTTTATGTATGCCATGATTTATGTGCATTCGTTGCCTTGTTTCGTTGAATTTGACGCGGTCTTGTGTGTATAACTCGAAATTTGAGCAGTAGCCTCTGTATATAAATATGTTCACCCAAACCGGCGCGATACTTCTTTTTATACTCCCGTTGAACCTCGAAAAAGCTTCCTCTAGTGCGAAGTAAAAATAAAAATAAAAAAAACCTCCGAAGGTTCCACGCTACAATTCCGCTCCCACGAAGTAAAAATTTTACTCCGATCATACGGAGTATAATTAACTCCCAACCGGGAGGAGCAAGATTACACCCTTTTGCTACAACAATAATCGTCATCTGTCTTGTCCGCATTTCCTTTCTTTAACGCTGCGAGCCCGGTATATAGTTCCAAGTCACGAACGGCATGCGCGTTATCGGCATGACAGATCATTCTCAACAGTAAAGTATATCGAGCGCAGCGTTTTCAAGGAAGGAAACGCAAGCAAGACAGATGACGATTATCGTTGCGCGGCAAATATACACCCCAAAGGGTGCACATTTGCTTAATAGTGTGTAGAGGACAAGCATTATATATATATATATACTCCCAGCTGGGAGTTATTTCCACTTACATATGCATATCTTTCTGGAGTATATTTGTACCATGCCAAGTTGATCTATTGCTCCTCTTTACTGTCCCATTAATGAAACATTAGTTTTTGCGACGTCACGCGCTGCGCGTATGTCTGACCCCATGGTGATGCACGGAGCGCGATGCGAGGCGGATCCACTCAGCCGCGGTACCGAGACTGCTGACGCCTGCACACCTTCCACAAGCGATACGCCGACGGGCGTATCAGCCGCTCCTGACAAAATACCCATTGTGCACTGGATGCGCCGTCTCGGTATCGATTGTTATCGCGAAAGGGCGGCGGCGTTGGCTGCGGAGAGCATTGCGTGGGGCGCGCCGCCGGCAGAGCGATCGTTAACGCGCCACGGCCACGGCTGTCGTGCGCCCGCGCTGGGTATACGACGCATTGTTCCGTGGCAGCGATGTATGTACGGCACGGAATCAAACGATAATACCGGCACGCGCGGTCGTCTTCGTTTACGGCACCGTCATAACGGTGGTTTTCTAACCCGTATCAAGGTTAGCAGTTATACAATGCGATGCATTAGAGAGAGAGAGAGAGAGAGAGAGAGAGAGAGAGAGGTTTAATGATACGAAATGCGGAGAGGTCGGCCTGAGGTATATTCCTCTAGCCAGCTACTCGGCGTTGGGGGAAGGGGAAGAGGATAAGAAAGAGGGAAAGAAAGAGGGAAGAAAGAGGCAGATGATTGGTGACGATGACGATAGAAGGAGGATGTAAAACATATGGCAAGCAATTTAGCATGCTCAAAGCCTACTGTCCAGGCCCGTACTTTTTAAAAAGTTTACTAACGCCTGGATGTCCTTGAAACTCGATTGAGCGTCTGGCCAAAGGCCTAAAATAACGTCCTCTGACAGCGGCGGGCTGTCGAGAAGCGTAATGCATTAGTTGCCTCATTAACCATGCAGGCACCTTGCCGGTAAGTTCCAGTCTCGTTTCGTTTCGAGCGCCTTTAACGATGTAATAGAAACAATAAGAAAGAATTGCGTGTTCGATTGCATCTTTCCTATACCTGGGTTCCCCCAGCACTAAAGACCGATGTTCTATTAGGCCACATATGCTTTCTTTTTTCGGCGGGATTTATTGCAAGTAGACCAAATAAAACGAGAAAAGACATGCGTGCATACATAAAGTGCAGTCGCCCAAATCTTTAACTGGTGTGCGGGAGCGGCGACTTTTCCATGCGTCAGCGCCGTTTGACGGGGCGAGGCTGGAAACAGTCTGAGGCTAAGCGCATGCGGACAAAGCGCGCTCAGCTGGGCCCATCGTCTACTAGGCTGTTTCCAGCCTCGCCGCGTCATACGGCGCTGACGCCGCACACCAGTTAAAGACACCACCACCAGTCATACGGCGCTCCCGCACACCAGTTAAAGATTTGGGCGACTGTACATACCACGCGTTTTTTTTTTGTTTTTTTTTTGCTGCACCAAATTTGCAGTAATTGCTTATGACAAATAGCAAAATTCTAACCGTTGAGCCAAATTACGCGTTGAGGTGACTTTTACTTCTACGAGAAATCAAAAACCTTAATTTAATAATTCACCTAATTACACTAGTTAACTTTTTAAATTAATTAGTTTACGGCACATACTTAAGTTTACGTGTTGCAATAGGTGAGTTCGCAAGGCGTGCCATCTATGAATGAATTAGAAATATAACAGTTTTGAGATATTAATTTTCAAAGGGTCCGACAAAATGCATTGGTATCTAGTTACTTTTGTGCTTCAATGCATAAAATGGCGTTTTTCTTTTAAGAAGTAAGTTGAACAACAGCAAACTCAGACGGCAAGCTTGACGGCGGATATTTAAAACAAGTGCCATCCTCAGAATTCGTTCCAAGTAGATACGCTTTGCAAACTCACTGTAGCTACAATTCGTAGATTGAAATATGTGCGGTAAAGTAATTAATTAACAGTTAGTGTAATTGAGTTAATTGCATCGGAGAACTTAACTAGAACGTGTGGCCTCCTTGAGTACAGGTTAACTTGACTCCATCGTGGTGGGAGAGCCCGCGCGCTGTATGCAGAAAATTTCGGCCGCCTTTTGTTGGTTTTGAATAATACAGCGTTTGTAGAAAGTCATTTTTGAAGCAACTTTCGTAACTTCGAAGTTGTTTTGCCGCTAATTATTCTGTCACGTTGTTAAAAAGAAGAACGCCGATAGTAAAATAGAAAGAAAATTGCAAGGCTCAATTGTAGTTGACGTCTCCAGAGGCCTTGCATGTGTAATTTATTGCAAAGGCTTCAAATAACTCACCCAAACATCACCCATAATGTGGCCGTTTACGTTCAGCAAATACAAACATGCTCTTTTTTATTTCACCGACGATACTGGGAAAACCTTAGGGCCTTATACAACGCTCGAAAATACATTAAAGAAAAGGAAGGTTCACAAATTATTTGCAAAGATCCTAACTATCTATAGGCTTTATTCATCTTAACGTTTCCCAAGACACTGCACTAAATTGCCGCCAATCTACACCGAATGGGAACTCGGTGTCGTGTACAGTTCCATTAAAACTTTGAAAAATATTGCTATAACGCTTGTATGACACTCTGGAACACTTCATTAAGTTTCTAGAAAGGCTGTTATTAACCTATACGAAGATTCAACTTTTTTTTTTTTGTGCGTCACCGACAACATGCTTCCTACTTTAGCAAGATGGCGTCGCCGTTTCGCATCGGGCGTCGCTTAAGGAAAAATCATTCGGAGCCACAACCACACAGGCCGTCCGCGTCACGCAGAGCTGTTACTGAACTAGCTGAATTCCTCAAAGTAAGATGCTTCAGAAAAATCGTAAAGTATAACCTAAAGACAACCTGAAGACATGATAACGTCGTACTGTAATTTGAATGTACCAGAAAACATAATTCTATTACGCGGAAACTCAAACATAAGCCCCTTTTCCAACATTTCTGCCATTAATAGAGCGGCGCGCTGCACTCGCTTCCTTGCAACAACACCAGCAAGATGGCGCTCGCCTCCGCAAATCCGCGGCCCACGCAAGAGGCCGCGTTTCTACCAGAAAGCTCTCCCGCTCGCCTTCGTGCGTATAGCGTTCGCCGCCAGCGTTCCCCGGTAAACATTGCGATTACATAAACTGCAGTTGCCGGGAAGCGTGAGAAGCGGTCAGGGATCCTTGATTGCTATCGCGTTCCTAGGGACCACAAGAATTTTGTCTTTCTACACATATATCATTTAGTTAAAACTGAAGCTGTTTCGCATTGGCATTATCAATCCGTTTTGTTGTTGCTGTTGTTAGTGAGCAAACTCATGACTCATACTCACCATGGGAGAGAGAGAGAAGAAAGGGAAAAGGCAAGGATGTTAACCAGAAGGGAAGATCCAGTTTGCTACCCTACGCACGGGAGAGAGGGGAAGTGGAGGTAAAGGAACATACTGCGAGGGATTCGCTAACAGTATAGGAATTAATAATCCAACAACTGAATTAAAATTCTATACATCGTTTTATCCGCCGCTGTGGCAGTAGTGTATTCGTGATCTATGAGGTGTCCATGTAGAAACGTTCTTATCTATAATGTAGGGACCTTATACGTGGCCGCAAAAAACTCCCGGTCGCTCGTTTTTGGCACTATTTAAGTTTGCCAAGGTAAAATAATTATTTTGCCGCGTAGTTTACTATAGGTATACATATTCTTAATGCGTTCAGATTTAGGAAATGCGTCACGTGAGTCAAGCTGATGTATGTACGCAGCTTTCTTTTGTATTTAGCTGCACGGTCTATTTATAAAACGTTTTAAACTGCATATCAAAACGGGCGCCAGCTGGAGTGCCATGCAGGAAGGTCATTCCTTCCTTCATGTGGCGTCCGGTATGTTTGCAGCATTAAGACTTCCATTGTGTTCTTTGCCCGCTAAATTTAGCAGGCTGATCTTCAGAGAGCGAAGCATGAATCCCTTGGGACCTGCTAAGAACGACAAATTTGCTCATGGTCCGATGGAAATAAAACGTGGCCCTTGAATAAAGGTATTGAAGCACTGAGTGAAAGGTATATTGGAGAACGACGACTGCGGATGGCTTATCTTTCCTCCTGTATTTTCTCAATCTTTCGCTTCTCAACGCCTGCTTCGCTTAAACTTATTGAAACTCACTTTAGGTTTGTTAGTGCATTTTACCGGTGCTGACATATGGAGCAGAAACTTGGAGACTGACAAAGAAGCTTGAGAACAGGTTAAGGACCGTGCAAAGAGCGACGGAACGAAGAATGCTAGGCATAACGTTAAGAGACAGAAAGAGAGCGGTTTGGATCAGAGCGCAAACGGGTATAGCCGATATTCTAACTGGCATTAAGAGAAAAATAAAATGGAGCTGGGCAGGGCATGTAATGCGCACGTTAGACAACCGGTGGACCATTAGGGTTATTGAATGGGTGCCAAGAGGACGAGGACGGCACAACACTGTATAGTGTTACGACACCCAACCGGTGCCACCAGTGTTACGACACCCAACCGGTGCCACCAGTGTTACGAACTTGCACCGCTGCACCACTATTACGACTTTGTGGTCCCGTAGCGCTCGTCACCCGTTTCGTGACAGAGCGTTGGTAGCGAAGACTCCGAGCCAGGCGTCGATGAGAATAACGAAAGGGATTTTATACATTATATACAGGTCATTGTACAGGACAAGATCGGATCGGCACTGGGGCCGAGAGCTCACACAAACGCGACTGTTCCCGCACGACGGCGTCCGGCGAAAACGCGTGACACATCTCACCCCAGTCGGGAGCGACACTCTCTCCCGGTGGGTCGGCGGATCCTGTTTTTCAGGCAGCGCGTTGCTGCTTTTATAATCCCCGAGGAACCATTGTCACTCAAACGGCCCAATACAAAGTCAGCACACGACGGTCGTCCGAGGGGTCCAACCAGCGACCGCGCTGGCCACCCGGTTCAAAGTTCGCGCGCGCGGAGACCTCCAGGCAAAGGGAGGTGCGGCGCCGGGCTGTCTGGCACACGCCGACACGTCCAAACATGCGGCTCGCCGAGACTTCTCCCGCAGGACCCCGCTGCCTGACGGCTCAGCATCTTGACTTGTGAAGGGAGAATTAGGGCGCTCGCAGGATAGATTCTGCATCTTGCAGATTCGGAATCCGGGCTTGTGGTAATGGCACAACAGCATCCCCGCCCTCAGATAAGGCGCCGGGAAGACGAGCTGCCTCCACGTGGCTCGGATGCCAGGCGCGCACGTTCGTCAGGCTCGTCCAAGTTCACGTCCAGTGTCGGGACGCCAGGTAACTTCACGTGCCCAGGTCCGACTCGCCAGGACAGGAGCTCTGCTCACCACGTCGTCGCCAAGGCACCTTGACCAGCTCCGCTCGGGTCGTTCCTAAGACCTTGCTTCTCGCCACTGGTCCCGCTTGGTCGTTCTGCAGCTTGCAAAACCGACCGGCAAAAGGCAACACCCAACACGAACAAGTGCCCTCTGTCTCCCGTCAAACACCAGACAAGGCCATAATCCAAATCAACCTAACTAAATAGCTATCCCCCTTTTGCTCCCGCTGCAACAGGAGGCAGGTGTACGATCTAGTACACAAGGCTCAAACAACCAGTTTTCAAATTAACAACGCAACAAAATAGAAACAATTATTAATCAGCAATAATAATTACAAATAGAATGGTCCCCTTGAAATCACTTGGACCGAAAACATACTTCTGAGGAAGCAATTGAGGTCATTCATTTTTCCCGGCGATATTTTCGCGGAATCCGAAGCTGCTTATATTTGCGACCCTGCTTATCCGTGTAGCGGCGGTACAATAAGCCAGATTCCTTGCCAAATGAAACCCTCCTTTTTTTCTCTCCCCGTTTGACGCTCTTCCTCAGATCGGCTAGTGAACAATCTTCCTGTTGCTCGCGAATCCGAGTTTCCCTTTCAACTGCAGCCTGCTCCTGCCAGCTGGCGGAAACCGGAGCGAGTGTGGAGCCCGCGTCGCCTAATTGCGGCGTCGCGTCTCTATCGCGGCTAGCACTGCACGCGTCACTCCCACACACCTCCAGGACCCGCTCGCCTAGGCCAGCCTCCGAGCTCTGCCTCTCCCGTGACTGCTCGCCACTCAAGTTACCGTGATCGGTCCGTGTGCCGCACCGCCTTTCGCTCACCGACGCTAAGTCAAGTTCCCTCGACAGCGGGCGCGCTTTGGATCGCGTGGGGGCCATGTACGCCACGTCGGCAAAGAATGATTTGCCCTGATCCCTCAGCAGCTGCTCCGAGCTATTTGAGAAGAGGTAGGAAAATTGCTCCGGGAGGGCGGCTGACACAGCGGCTTCGGTGTTAAGTTTCCCAAATTCTCCTTCAATGATAACCGTTGCGATCGGTAAACAGACACTCTCCTTCTCGGCCACTTGCCGTATCCTAACGCACTCTCCCGTAAAATCCCTCGAGGAGACGAAAGACGGGTGAACAACGTCCATAGTTGCTGCAGAGTCCCGCAGTGCTCGGCACTTCTTGCCGTTTACCTTAATTTCCTGCACATAGGGCTCCAATAGACGTATGTTCTTGTGAGTTTCCTGTATCGTTGCAAAAGCAATTCTCTCTGGGCAGCTTGCAGCGATGTGCCCTTGCTTTTTGCAATTGTAGCAGGTTAACGGTTTCCGTTTTTCAAAAAAACGCGTCGTATCATTTCGCTGTTTTGTTGCAAAAGCAATTTTCTCTGGGCAGTTCGCAGCGATGTGCCCTTGCTTTTTGCAATTGTAACATTTCCGTTTTTCGGGCTTTCCGGAAAACCCAACTCTCCCATCTGCCTTTTCTACGCGCACTGCCTTGCTGTGCAAGCTGCGGCGGGTGTAATACTCTTCCGCTAACTCTGCTGCCTTGTTTAGCTTAACCTCCTTTAGCCTATCTTGCAGCCAGAGCCGGACATCCTCATCAATGCAACAGTAGAACTGCTCCAACGCGATGCATTCGACAATTTTGTCGCGGTCGTCGTAAACCTCTTCGCCCTTCAGCCATTCCACCAAGTCGGCTTTTAGACGAAACGCGAAGTCAACATTCGACTCCTTACCCTTTTTTGCATACCGGAACCTCTGCCGGAAAGCTTCGGGCGACAATTTGTACTTCCGCAGTAGCGCTTCCTTCACATCACTGTAGCTCTCAAACGCCTCTTTCGATAAGCAAGTTATTACGTCTGATGCCTCCCCAGGAAGCAAGGCTAACAGATTCTGTGCCCAAAGGGATCGCTCAATGCTATTCCGTTCACACACGTGCTCAAATTTCACGAGGTATTTGGCCATATCCTCTCCGACGACAAAGGGTGGAAGTTGATCGCGTATTCTTGGAACGTTAGAAGTGAGACTAGGCGCCGGCGAGTTATTTCGGATCTCCAACTCTTTCATTTTAAGCTCGTGCTCACGTCGCTCCTTCTCTTTCCTTTCCTCCTCGCAACGTTCCTTCTCCTCCCTTTCCCGACGTTCATTGATATCCGCCCAGGCCTCTGCGGCTTCCTCAGCCGTTACGTCCCCAGTCCTCATGACCTCAAGGATCGCATTCTTTCTTTTAGTTGAGCCCAACTCAATGCCCAACTCCTCACAAATTTGGAGAAGTTCCTTGACCTTGTACTTCTCCATCGTTCACACTGTCCTCCTGCTGTTTACCCTTTTTGAATATACCTGCCGTACGCTACTATAACACTACTAGTAAGACATATGCAAGTATTTCACACACTGCCCTGTTTACCCCCTCAGCATCCCCTGGTTTTCAAAACACTCTTACTAGGCTTGAAACACACAAGGTTATCACAATGCAACACCAAATCCTTCCCTAAGCTACTATAACCTGTGTCAGAGAAAGTCTGGTGTTTGAGGTAAACTTCAGGCACTCACCGCGCCGAGGTAGCTGATGCCGGTCAATCCCACCGCTGCCACCAGTGTTACGACACCCAACCGGTGCCACCAGTGTTACGAACTTGCACCGCTGCACCACTATTACGACTTTGTGGTCCCGTAGCGCTCGTCACCCGTTTCGTGACAGAGCGTTGGTAGCGAAGACTCCGAGCCAGGCGTCGATGAGAATAACGAAAGGGATTTTATACATTATATAAGGTCATTGTACAGGACAAGATCGGATCGGCACTGGGGCCGAGAGCTCACACAAACGCGACTGTTCCCGCACGACGGCGTCCGGCGAAAACGCGTGACACATCTCACCCCAGTCGGGAGCGACACTCTCTCCCGGTGGGTCGGCGGATCCTGTTTTTCAGGCAGCGCGTTGCTGCTTTTATAATCCCCGAGGAACCATTGTCACTCAAACGGCCCAATACAAAGTCAGCACACGACGGTCGTCCGAGGGGTCCAACCAGCGACCGCGCTGGCCACCCGGTTCAAAGTTCGCGCGCGCGGAGACCTCCAGGCAAAGGGAGGTGCGGCGCCGGGCTGTCTGGCACACGCCGACACGTCCAAACATGCGGCTCGCGGAGACTTCTCCCGCAGGACCCCGCTGCCTGACGGCTCAGCATCTTGACTTGTGAAGGGAGAATTAGGGCGCTCGCAGGATAGATTCTGCATCTTGCAGATTCGGAATCCGGGCTTGTGGTAATGGCACAACAATAGGTGGGGCGATGAAATTAGGAAATTCGCTGGCGCTAGTTGGAATCGGTTGGCGCAGGACAAGGGTAATTGGAGATCGGAGGGAGAGGCCTTCGTCCTTCAGTGGACATAAAATAGGATTATTATTATTATTATTAGTAGTAGTAGTAGTAGTAGTAGTAGTAGTAGTAGTAGTAGTAGTAGTAGTAGTAGTAGTAGTTAAGCGAATAGCTTTATTTGGCTCTGTGACCCGTTTTCGTGGTGGTCGGCGACCATGACTTCCTCTGCCTATCAAAGACGCGCGTGCTCTCGCGCGAGAGCCTTGTGGCGTCTGAAGGTTAAGATGGTGCGGTCTGGTCGGTGGTGGCGCTGAAATTTGCGGAGCCTTTTCGTAGCCGAAGTCCACTTACGTTTCCCTTTACTTTATCATTCGAACATTTCAATTAAAAAAGTAATTTACCCTATGCTTTTCTTAGTTTCGTTGCTTGATGGCTTCATAAGATATATAGTGTCGAGATTATACTAACGGGGATGCGTCTCGAAGCCTTGCAGAGGTCCAAAACGCTTGCCGTATGAAAGAACTGTGTGTCTCGAGTCGGTAAATTGTGCGAATAGAGCCTGAGGTAAACATGTTGGCAGAATATCAGTCGTGGAGAAGTCAGTGGAGCCAAGGATACATTGACCAAGTGCCGTGGATTATTGTGAAAAAGGATTTTTCGAGTCTCGAAAGAACTTTAACATTATCGCTGTAACAGAATGTGTAGAAATGTTGACATGAAACTTTTCACGTGCATAGTTAGGCCCTCTATTCACGCGTTATAAAACGTACGCTGAAAGTTTCTTTATGCGTTTGGAAGTGTTCATTTGGGATATTTCGTTGCATAAGGGTGCGCCTTCGAGGTCACATCCGTCGGTGAAAGACCAGCAACCGTGTGTCGTAAGATATGCACGTTAGTGGTCCATACAACGCCGGCGGCGTGAAAGGCAGTACTTTCTTTTCGACATGATCGGCAGAGCCGTGGCGGGGGCATCTGCGAGGATGCCGTATCAAAGATGAGAATTCGCGAGTGCAGGCAACGATGCATTCGTTTGTCGAGCGCGGAACGTCCGTCGTGGTGCAGAGCGGTTTCGCACCCTTGTCGACAGGCGGCGCAACGGTTCCTTTCACGGAGAAAAATCTGTATTTCTCGCTCGGCGTGCGGCTGGAGGCAAGTATTTCCTAGATCTGCCCTATTGCTGCATCCAAACGTGGTATTAAACAAAATTCTCCAGCGAAATGTGAAATCTGAGCACGAAGGAGCGAGCAGTGTCGATATATATATATGCGCTTCCTCATACACAGGTTGCACGCGCGTCTCACCGGGGAACTCCGGGATACGGCGCCGCCATTATCCAGCACGTGGCACCAGACAATGCACGCTGTTGACATGCTAACAGGATCAAGCCCTGCAACCGTCGCAATGCCGATTCGTGAGATATTTGTCCGCACGAGATGTACATGCAAGTCATTTACATCTCGTCTGCCTGCGTTTATCACGTATTGTTTGCTTATAGGTGATAAGAAACCAGCGTCATCACCCGAAAGTGGTGCCCGAGTAGCTGAGAGGCTTGCGCGGATGGACATAGAGTGATAACACTGAACAACGTTCATATATGCGGCCGTCATTTCATAACATGCATGTTATGTTAGCAACGCCCCACCTATGCGCTCAGCGTGCCCCCACGGAGTAGATATAAGCGCACGCTGCATACGTCATGCAGAGGCGGATTTATGTCCGTGGAAAGCTTAAGCGTCAAAATTGATCGTATAGCGAACGCACCTTGCTTTTCATGCATACCCGCCAAGCATAACTCTTCGACTAAACGAACCGCGGCTGGGCGCCATACAACTTCAACCACGGATGCAAGGAACAAACTGCATATTTGGAATCCGCGTGAATGGTATAGACGATGCAAATTGGGTGCGGATATAAGAACATGGTTGTTTCCTACGCGGGGATGTCTGATGGTGCGAATCACTCGAGGTTGCCGTGTTGATGGGCGGCACAAAGCTGGCAATAATTGAGTTCACTACAAGCTTTGCAAACAGGCTGTCAAGCTCCTGTTGCAGCTATAGATAACCGCAAGTAATTTGCGAAAAAGAAAATGCGATGAATGAGAACTCACACTTCGTTAGTCGACGCGAAACTGCAGCAGACCAGGTTTCCGTAAACACTGCATCCCCACTATATGTATATATATAGGGGACATCGCGGCGCGATTCACTGTGAACATTAAAGGTCAGTGACGTTATAAAAATGTTCCGTTAACTCAAGCTGTGTGTTCGACCATGCGAAAAAGTGCACTAAAATAACCTGGCTAAGCTGCACACGCTTTGTGGTAACTTCTTTGGAGTCAGGTTCCGCACCCACCTGCTCGTGAAGTAGCTAGTTGTTCAGGTCAAGGAATGCTGCGCGCCTCCACCTGTTATATAGCGAAATACTATAGTAACTGCCTGACAACAAAAATTAATGTTTAATGTCAGCATGTGTGACAGCTGACAGTATAGGCTCGCATTATCTCTGGCTTCCGCGGCAACCGGGAGTTGATACCGATCGACACCGGCACACATGGGCTCCTTTATTGCGGTAGCTATCGTTGGACACTCAAGGCGAATTTGCGCCGTTGACTTCGCCGTGATGTTCAGTATATATTTCAGTATAAGTGTGCTATATTATATGTTTCTATATGCCGTATGTGCACGGTAGATCATATATATATATATATATAGTATCAACCGCCAAAGTTGCTCAAACGAGATTTGATATGCGCTTGACTGAATTGTTCCTCAGAACTTTTGACAATTGCGGCGCACAACCAAAAGTAATTAAACGTTTCATTCATGGCGCATGCCTTTTATCTTTGCCTTCTCGGAGTACTAGGAGAGAGAGAGAGAGAGAGAGAGAGAGAGAGAGAGAGAGAGAGAGAGAGAGAGATGTGAAGAGGAAAGGCAGAGTGCAAAACAGTATTAGTGCTCACAATTTGAAAGTATAATGCGATTTCACTGGCGCCGCTCTTTACGGGCAGCCCAGGGACGCCTCTGCTGTTAAATGTAGGCCCTATATTCGGCGTGTTAAAGCTTTTAAGGGTGCCAGATATTTTCGGCGCATCCACGTATGCCGCGTGCGTGTATGGTCGCACCCGCGTGTAGATTAGAACACCGTCAGAGGAATTCATCGGGCGGCGCTAAAACTTGCCATCGCTGTCGACGCCCTTCGGGCGAAACTGCCAATTGTAATTGGTACTGGTCGCGCGTCGGTCCCACGAGTTCCTCAGGTATATATGCGGGACAATGTCCTGAACAATACTCTACACCGCCGTGTCGTTGACACACAACTACAAGGCGTGCACAGTAAACAGAGAGCGCGATCCACCACACGGCCGTAAACGAAGGTCTGCGCGTCGCGATACCGTCGCAACGAGTGCACGTGCTCGCCAATAGCGCGCCGGAAGCGCGACCGCATGACAGGAACTGACGTCACGTGCAACCTATGTGTAAGCGAGTGAGCTTGCGAGGCATTCCAGTTCGCGAGTTTTGTCGAACGGAAATAACACTTTCTTTTTTCTACTCAGTTGCTGCAGTCCTAAATATACACTTTATATGTGGCCTGTAAGATGCATGCACTTCATACACAGTGTTCCCTTTGCTTAAGCAACGCCTATAGTCTAAAACATATAAACGACGTATATAGTTCTAGCGGTTGACGCTGCGCGCGTGTTTAACTTAGATGAAATACACGGCGCATGTGTGTTTCTATGAAACATGCAGAGCACGCAGTTTCAGCTATATAGATCTTTCAACCTTCCCGAACTGTCCCTGCATCACTCCTTTCTAGAACGGGTAATGTTCTCGCGATAACGCCGGTGTCGGTATACTCGCCAACAGCAAGACGGCTTTAACGAACGAAGCCGTCTTACCCCGACGGTGTCATCAGCTGTTCCCCCCTGCCCACTTGTTATACAATACCAAGTGGGCAACAAGAAATTTAAGAATCTAATTATTTAGTTCTGTGCGAATTATTAGATTGGCATCGCCTAAATGGGAAAAGCTTGAAGCCGGGATTAGGGCACATTTTGTATATTTCAATTTTTTTTAACTCTCATTATACACCGTTTGTAAAAATCGCAAATTATTCTTTTTATTCACGCTTCTTGAGGCATGCTTCTTCGACATTTTACAGTTATTCACTTTATTTATCGCTCAGAAATATCTTGAAACTTCTTATGAGAATTCCCAGGACCTCTCCTAGCATGTTATTTCTGCTTTACTTCGGTTCAGAACACCAACGATTATCTAGGCTATATGCAAATTTAGGTACCACGTATAAGTTGGGAATTATAAGCGCCGTGAAATAAAACGATACAACATAATATCACCGAAGACAGTGCACGAGTGTATTTGTGGTGGTTAGGAAAAAAGATTAGCATTCAGTTCCAATCCGCTATATTATGAAGGGAGCATGAAATCGCGGCGACCTGCATCATACAGGCCGAAATTGCGACGAACGCGGGGACGAAAGCGGCTCAAACTTTATGTGGGCGGCTGGCGAGCACTTAAGCGTGGCGCGTTTGAACTATATACTTAAGGTATATAAGTTTAGACTCATTTTTGACCACAGCTCCACATGCAAATGCAAGCCCTACAGATGTCGCAACAGTTGCGTCGTCGATGCGATGTCTCACGTCTGCATGCGGCCGATCGCACGCAGACAGCGGTCGACGATATACAGTCGGCAGGTTGATTTTAATTAAATTAATTAAATTATGGGGTTTTACGTGCCAAAACCACTTTCTGATTATGAGGCACGCCGTGGAGGACTCCGGAAAATTTGACCACCTGTGGTAATTTAACGTACGTACACCTAAATCTAAGTACACGGGTGTTTTCGCATTTCGCCCCCATCGAAATGCGGCCGCCGTGGCCGGGATTCGATCTCGCGACCTCGTGCTCCGCAGCCCAACACCATAGCCACTGAGCAATCACGACGGGTAGGTTGATTTTGTCGGCGTCGTCGTCGGCAAGAAAAGCTCGTCACACTGATACGACTTGCGGGTGACAGTCATGTTGGTGCTGTTACCAACCCAGCATGACAAAGTGGACTTTGGACAATTTGGTTTACCAATTCTATATGGACCAGAATACGCTAGCCTCGCGCCCAGACTATTTGAACGCATACTCTCGCACCCGGATTGCCCGGTCGACCAGCGCCATTTTGTTCTGGGCTGCCAAAGTGTGTTCGCCGGCGACCAGCAGACATGGCTAGCGCTAGCTTTAGGACTCCAAAGTGCGGAAATGTGCCCGTTCACGCGGATCCTAAGTACAAGAAGTCATCTGGGCATCGTTGCGTCGTGTTTGGATGCCAAAATAACCAGCGGAAAAGGAGCAGGTTGCTTAGCGCTGTTTGCGAAGTGCACAATACACGTAGGGAATCGTGCCGGTGCGGTGTTTTCAGCCTGCACCGATTTCCATCCGCAACGAAGAATGACAAGCTGCGCCACCGGTGGATAGCTGCAGTGAATAGGAAGAACTACCAACCCAGTGAAAATGCACGAGTGAGTATTCGATCTGTGTATATTTTGGTGCCACGTTCAACTTTGCGCCCTACGAACGTCATATGTGTAACACGCAGGTTTGCTCTGAGCACTTTCTGGACAAGCCCACAGAGCAGAATCCCGCGCCGGTGCTTCTCCTTGGCTATAACAAGAAGGCAAGCCTTTTCGTGTTTTCATTCAGGCAGAGCTCCCGACGGTTAAGCGGAACAGTTGAGTTTGCGGTCAGCGATACTTGCAGCTGGTGCACGGCATGACCATTAAGCGTGAACAAGTTGTAGGCGATAGTATGTTGCCCTGCTGGTGAGCGTTATTGCTAATGAAAGTAAACCGAAGTCTGCTGGTCACGTAGCATGCGTCCACAAAAACGTAAACGACGACTGCTCGTCGACGAAGGCGTTCTTGCAGCGCGCCTGTCTTTACGAGCTGGTGTTGCAGGTGTCATTCGTAACGAATTCACTTGAGCCTCCTGAGCTCTAAACTGCGTGCGGGCTGTTATGCGGGGCAAAGCGCAAAATTTTTCCGTTCATAAGGCGAGGAAAATAAGGTGCTTAATTATTGTTGTATATTGTAACAAAATTTTGCTCGTTCTCACCAGTTTATTTATTTATTTATTTATTTATTGCTGTTTTCTTTTCTAAGGGAGCGCTAACAATCCGATATGGCCTCGCACAAGCGAAACAGGTCTGAAACCAGGTAGCTGCAGTTGGTGGGGCTAATTTTTTGGAATGCAGGTGCGGTTGTTGTCTTGTACCAATGGCTTCCCTGATGATGCAGCTTTAAGTTGGGGTGGTAATTTTATGTGCCCTGTCATGGTTTGTGCAACTGTACAACACCTGCATCCGTCATGCTCGCCATGTTATACGGGCTTTGACTGCACATGTAGTTGAACATTATAACCACTGTAGTTCCTCATTTTCCAATGAGTGCAGGTTTAGCATCATATGCTGCTTGTTTGAGTGCTGTAGGCTTGTGTTCTGAATGTTGTACTCTTAGGTGGTTGCACGATACAATTGGCCTGGTGCATTTTCTATTTCATTTTGCGAGGACTTTATATCTTCGCAACAGTGATGGCATGGGAAAGAACTACAGCCCTTCTTACTATAGCATCTATTTTGTTTTCAATGTGCAGGTGGTGAAGGGCTGGCGTCTGCTAATTGGGCAGTCAAAGGACCTCGCCAGTTGGTTGCCAAACGCGGCCAACCCAGTAGTGACCATGACAAACAAGACCAAACTGAAAGTGCAGAGGACAATTTTCTGCGTTCTTTAATAATATGTGTCACCAACACAGTGCTGTAAAATCCTTCACAGGTTACGTGCTTACGTGGTTACCCGATGTATTCGCTTCTGCAGTCTACACATCACTCAGTGTGGCCATTGCGGACTTGCATGAGGTCTTGAAGTTTGATTGAATCGAGACAGCGAAAGTGACAGGCTAGAAAAAAATTACCGACGATTACGTTACTTCCTAATGCGAAATTTGAGCGCAGCAAATAAGCTGTTTCACCTTTTCGATAGATTGAGGCAAAGAAATCGAGCAACACATGTATGCGCTATCACAGATTTTTTTTTTTTCACACGTATTCCTTTAACAAAGACTCCACTAAGAGTTCTTGACAGTCATGAAGGAAGCTTTGTGGTCGGAGAAATAGACTGATATATGTTCGACTTGGTACACCAATGCTTGATTCTCAAAGACGAGATCTATACAAGTGCCTCGCGAGGTTGTCACAGCCGTGGGACGCGTTACGAGCGAGAGGAACGGGATGTTCTCCCACATAAGTGTTAGGAAATTGCTGTTTGTCTTTATGTCAACATTAAAGTCCCCCACTACTAACATCGGTGTGGATCTGGCTCTCTGATTGCCACCGCACAGGGGTTGCATTGGAGGAGGAGCGAAGAAAGGAATTAAGTTCGAGCCGGCGCTTTGACAACCGGAGACTCGCAGGAAGAGGGGGGAGGGGGGCGGCGTGTACACCCAGCGGCAAACGATGGGGGCAGAAGCGCGCGCAGCAAGCGGACAACACGATAAAGGGAGGAGGGAAGAGATAGCAGCGACTGACTGATGCCGCTGACGCCGATAGTGAGTCAACCCCAGCTGCGGAGTTGGTTTCAGGGACAACGCCGCCGATGCCGACACAAACAATATGATACCCTCGCTTCCGCAGCGCTAAGAACCAGGTCTAGCCGTGGGAAGGTGGTCACGTATTCGTCGACGTGCCAGGGCCTACGTGAAATAACCGGCGCGTCGGCAACTGAAGAGCACCCTATCCGCCACACAAGAGCAAGGGGGGGGGGGCCCTTTCCTCCTCTTTCTGCATGGCGGCGACGGTGTTCTATGCAGTCACGTTATCTTGACTCTCTAGCGGCGTCAGCGGCATCCAGCGGTATCAGTCGGTTGCTGCTAGCGCTGGGGGGATGAAAGGGAGGCGGAGCTGGTTACGAGGTCGACGACAACGCCGACGACGACGCGAAACCCAGGAACGGACGCCAAAGAGCTGCGCTCTAAAACGCGAAATACGCCTTCCGTCCAGCTAAAAAGCCCAAGTTTCGCCTTCGCGCCGGGTCGCATCTCCCGGCGTGGCAGCCCAGGCCTGCTACTTCGCGGCGCTTGGGATAGATGGCGCGACCGGCGCTCATCAATATGGCGGCGCCCTTTGAATTCACGGTGTTCTGGTATATAGCAGACCAGTCCTTGGGGTCGGTGCCGTGTTGGGCCTTTGCGTCGAAAAAAGAAAGTTGTGCTCATTCTTAAAAGAAACGTCACGCTTATTAGCTGGCAGGACTGTTTCATGCCGCATGGTTTTAGGTTCACTACGAAACAATTTCTCCCTCACTGCGCTTTTAGTGCGCACGAGACACTCCCAATCTATGTACCTGTATATATGTGATTCACACCGGATGTTTCTTTGTGCAGAACACTTAAAAAGAAAGAAAGAAAGAAAGAAAGAAAGAAAGAAAGAAAGAAAAGAAAAGAAAGGTTATATCTAGTCTTTTACCACCTTTGCATATAGGCCACGTGGCTAGGAGGGCATTAACATAAAGGAAAAGTTTAACGATAATTACTTTAAATAACTAAAATATACGAATTAACTTTCTTTAATTACTAGCTTTCGGACACATTTAATTGCAAAATTGAAGTCGAGGTGTACTGAAGTCATGTCTGCTTAGCAAAAATCACAAGACGTTATGCTTTAGGGTAAGTAATTGAAATCAGATAAGGCCAAAAAATAATGTATAGTCCTTTTGTCGCTACGTCCATAACTTTATACTGTATGCTTGAAAACATATAGTGCATCGCGCGCTCTTGCGTATGTATACATTACATGCCACATGTCACAAAGCGTTACACATCTGCAGTAGCACGTTGTTTGTCGTCAAAATGACGTACAGCGTCATATCGGCCAAGGACTCTCGCAGCTAGCCATCCCCTTACGCTTGCGTTATCGTGCACCTGTTGGCTGTATGCGCGATATCAGTTGACAGTCGTAGCAAGCTCATTTCAGCGGTCACACACACACACATACACACATATGAGCTCCTTCGATCTCTTCCTTCGGTTCGCAGGTTATCTTTCTCTCGTTCGTCTGCGCGGTGATTCTATGCGTGAGTGTTGATAACGGACACATTGCAGCTTGTTGCCCCTTCGGCTCCATGCCTGTCATGTTCGAAGGGCGGCACCCAAGCATGAGTTGCTGTTAGTGTGCTTCGGCAAGGAAGGGGAAAGAAAGCGTGACGTCACGTAGCCAGTCTTCCTAAGCCAAGGGTGCTATTCTGGACAAATTGTCAGATTCCGCCACATTGTCAAGTTCTTGCAATGGCGGCATATTGAGCCAACCGGAGGCGCCAAGAGGGCTGCTACTCTCCGATTGGCTCAAAAATGCCGTCAAAACCAAATTTGACAATGTGGCGGAATTTGACGACGTTTAGAATATATCACCGCAACTCTCCGCGAAGTCTTCCCCTTCCGCCTTTTCCTCTCTCCGGTGACACCAAAAGACGGCTTATTAACATGCACGTGACCCGCCGCTGCAAAGATCGAGGTCGATCACAGGGTCGATCTTGGCCACAGCGGCCGCATTTCGATGGGGGCAGTGTATAGTATACGGTATGCATTCAGTTGAATGTACGGTGTATGGACAAAAATGCCAGGTGGTCAAAATTATTCTGGAGTCCCCCATTACGGTGTGCCTCATAATCAGATAGTGGTTTTGGGACGTAAAAACGCCACTTTAACGTCACCGTCGACCATTCTGCGAAACATGCCGTGAACTCGCGGCCCGTATAGCTTTGTGTTCTTTTTTTTTTTGCTTCTTCGGTATATTGATTTTAACCGCTGTGCATTTGTTCGGGAGTGTGTTCTGCCCTGCGCACATTTTTCTTCGGATACGCTAGCGCATCGTCGGTCATTTATTGAAATGTAACGCGTTTATCACGTTGCCGCGTACACGTCGCCGCACCTTTTGTCTTTAATATAAGAACACACACTTTGAGCGCCGCGTTGTGAGACACCTGCACGATTACTCGCTCCATGGGCTGACTTTACCGGGCTTCAATTTTATCACGCGGCGCTCCCTGCTAATTTATTTATTTCCTCCATATCTACACGAATGCTGCCTCCTGCATGCAGCCACGTGCACCTATAGCTTTTTCGTTCACGCTCTCTGAAACTGCGTTGAAGGCCTAACTCACCGAAAGAGCATGCAGAGCTGTAGTCTGCATGCGCATATGGCCCAAAATGGGAGCTCGGCTTGTTTGTTGTTGTTGTTGTTGTCGTCGTCGTCGTCATCGTCATAGTAGTTGTTGTTGTTTATGCCAAAGAATGAGTGGTAAAAATTTCGTGCACGTTCTTCCTATTAAAGTATTTTACAGCCACATCCACTTCAGGACGATAAGATTTGAACTTGTTGCGAAAGCGCTTCAGGAGCGTCGTTACGCGGAACAAGAGCGACCCAGCTTTGTACAGCGAAACCTGGAGAAACGTTTGATTAAGACCGTGTAATACGAAAAAGGGCCGTTTTTCCAACAACAATACAATCATGTTCTTGAGTCATATAGCGCGAGCAAAGATAGCAATCGTCCCGAGCGACTCTGAAAACTTTTTTACGACCTCTCACTTCTTTTTCATCTCGAAAGGACCAAAGACTTGTGTATAGATTCCGTGGTCTTGCTTCCTAGTTTTGTAGTTTCGTGCGGAATTTTCGTGCGGAAAAGTGACGTGAGAAGGCAAGGAAACGCTACTATACTAGACAGGGCAGAGGCTGCAGGGAAACGGGTTCATTTAAGTTCAAGGTGCGGTACGGTACGTTTCTGTTATTTCTGAAAAATAAACACCATGTAACCATATGTGAAGCGGACAACTTACACAGGGCGCGCAGAAGCAGAGCCGCATTAATTAAAAGCACACAGCGGGGTCTAGGCGACACTAGAAGCGGTCGCACGTCAAAATCAACATTTCTGTGTCCGCCGCGGAGCTTTGCGGCTATGTGATTGCTCGACGTCGCGGATTTGATCGCGGCCGCGAAGGCAACATTTGGACGGAGGCGATATAAAGAAAACGCTCATGCACTTAGATTTAGGGACACGTTCAAGGCCGCGTTGCGGTTGAGACGGCGTTAGGGCGACGAATCCACCAAGCTCATCCACGAATACGTCCAGTAGTAGGAATGATGGAAAAAGGGTTTATTTGACATTAGTTACACGGCTCCAGTTACGGAAGCCCACCCCATGCAGGAACAAGTTAAACGTCCGAGCTCACATCAGGACACGTCGGCCCCATTTCACGAAACGTCTCCGCTTCCGTCGTCTTCCCTATAGGGGACTCGACTAATCTGATGGCTGCATCGCAGTCAGGCGCAATCGTCGAATCGGTTGCGATACCACGCCAATGCTATCGCAACGTACCGCAGCATCCCAACCTCCGAAGCATGTCCCCCTCCGATGGTATGGAATATGTGGTGGGGGGGGGGGGGGGGGGAGGGGGGTGCCTTTTGGGGACACGTCAACAGTCAACGCTGCGTTGACTTCTTGGTATGCGCTGATGGATGGGTGGGGGTTGCCTCGTGGCAATGCCTTTGGCCGTGTTGAAACGTAACGAGAGAGAACGAAGATAACGTATCGAGAACGAAGAGAACTGGGTTTATTTGAAATATCTACATGAACAGTGCAGAGCGTTACATTTCATCAGTCTAGCATGACTGAAAACGAAGCACTGAGGAGCCGCAAACGGCTGCTTAAAACCCCCTCTAACCTCCCTAGATCACTAGGCCAGGAAAACTGCCGTCCAACCTTTGTCCAATCGGAGCGTCCCAAGTTATCAATGGACCCGCCCTTGAGGACGAGGGTTCACACACTCACTCCCGCGCCTTTGTTTCACTGCATTAAAGCTTCGTTCTGGGCTAGTTGGTGGATGCTTGATTTGACAAATGTAACAGCGCTAACACAGCGCTAACAGCACTTGTGCCTCGTCCTTGTTCCTTTGTGGTTGCATGTGTTAGGACTGCTACATTTGTGAAAACTTTGTTTCGCTGAACACACTGAAAGGAGTGGGCTGGCACGTCTTGGTTCCTGAGATGACCCCGCAGGTAGCTGCCGCGTCGGTCAAACGACCGTGGCTGTTACCGGAGTCTGTAGGGGAACGCCGTAGAACACCCGTTTCCAGGAGTTTTCTCGTTCTCATTGGTCCGTGAAGGCGGCAGTGAACCAGCGAACAATTAATACTCGGTCCGCCATACCCATCTCGCCTCGCGGAGCCGCCAGTCTGTCCGAGGGAGACGCAGTGTTGGATTCACGAAGCGATTCGTCGAAGCGGGCTATGCGAGGTTAAAGGAGTAATGACACAAAAATTGGCGATCTTGTTTTTTTCTGCTGCAATAATTAGCTAATGACCCATTAATCACGGCACGAAACATCATTGGCTACAGAGTGTGACAGGTAATTATTTGGAGTCTTGTTTGTAGTGACCAGTCACGAGTTGGGCCAAAGAAGGAATGTAAACACAGCTGGAGACGTGATCGCACCAAACTGTGACGTGAGCACGTCAGCGCGCTCGCCGGCCCGAGAGCTTCGTGTTGCTATAGTTCGTCTGCTATACGCCTGCACGTCCTTTGCGATCTCCTCGCCATCGTCGTCACCCTTGTTTTTGTCGTTCAGCGGTGACTATTTCCTGCTTGCGGTAGTCGCTGTAGAATTAAACGTGGCCAATCATATTTGATTGGATCCACTACAAAGCAACGACTCGGAAAGTGCGGCTAGCGACAGCTGTCAGTATACGTACGCACCGGGACAAGTATTACGAGCCATTCGTCGAGGGCGCTCTGGGAATGAAGCATATTGCGGAGCAGAAAACAAGGCGAGGTAACAGTCGACACAGCATCAGGCTTGGAGGTACATATGTATACTGTCTTGGTGGAAGATCATCGGACTGCTCTAAGCTCGGCCGGTTTTGTTTATACCAGGCATGCTCGAAATGAAACGAGCAAATCTGGCTGCTCTTCAACGGGGTACATTCTAAGCGTCCAGCGGCGCACGAACTTTGACCACTTCTGCCACTATGGGGGCGAGCTCCACCATCGGAAAGCTGGCGCCGCCATCGGCATGACGTGGCGTGAGGGATCACGCGGACGCTACCGTGGCCGCGTCGGCTGCTTCGGAAGCACCGAAGCGAGCTGAAAACGAAAGTTTAAAGTCCCACCTGCGCTGCGGTTCTGATTTAGTGGTGAGGTTTTCCCGCCTTGGGTATCTGCTTCACTACATTTGAAATCACTATAATAGGTATAGTGGCTGCTTTTGGAGGCGTGCAGCATGACAGGCTACGGCTGCGTGCCGCAGTGCTGGACGTACGCAACGGAGCCTGATGTCAGCCTTATTCACACACAGAGGCAGGGCAAGGAGCTGTGTGAAGCTTGGCTGGCGAAACTTAGAACCGGCAGACAGCCATCGGCTACAACTTGGGTATGCAGCAAGCACAGACGTGCGGAAGATTTCTGCTATTGGCGGCGAGGGGTTACGGAGTCGCCATCCATCGGAAACGCCTCGCTGGCGTAGTATGAGGGATCACGCGGCGCGCTCCTCATAGGTTTTGCTGTCAGCGCTCACTGAAAACACTAGGCGCGAGCTCTCCCGGACATTTCTTTAAGTACTTTCGAAACGAGAGAAGTTTTTTACTGCCTAAATAATAATCTTGGGCAAACTGAAAGCACAGAAACGTTTACAAACGCTATCTCTTTACCGAATACGTACAGTGAACGCCACGGCGCGCGGTCGCCGCGACGGAGTCTCCCGAACCGGCTTCTTGCGTGAAAGGTAGGTAAACGCTGAGAGCAAACTATGTGAAATATGCTCTTATAGTGTTTGTATAACTAAATGGAGCGTAATAGAATGAAGCCTCAATGGAGCGATCGCACAGATTCGCGGCGACCGACTGCGCGTCTGCATGCATGTCAGCGCACTGTTTCGCTTTCGCCGCGTGCGCGTTTTCGCACCGTGCCATGAGCTTTAGGCCGCAGAATATGAGCATTTGACAGTATATAAAAGCAACCATTGTTGCGTGGGCGCTATCAGAGGTGTTAAAAATTAATTTCACTGTAGAGACTTCGACGCCTACGGCGACTGTGATTTGCCGTCGCGACGATTCAATCTTTTTTTTTCTTCTAAGTTTTTAATGTTTCAATATTATTTCTCTATTTGCGTCGCACTGTATGTTTATCGGTGTTCTCAGTGTGCGATTTCCCGCTGCTTCTTTTTTGTAATCCATTGTATTAATTCATAACATAAACATGACCATATGCCATGATTTTTTTTTATGTGCTTCTTACCACTCCCTTTCAACTCCAGTAAACTTGCCAGTATTTGTAGCATCGACAGGTTCATAGACCGAACCGTCATCACATTAGTCGGGCAGCGGACTCGGGCGAGCGTCTCAGTGCGCGTTTTCCGAACATCGCAGACCCGGCGCCGTAACAGAAATCTTCCTCGCGTCCGTGCTTGCTGCATACCCGAGTTGTACGTAGCCGATGACTGCCGGTTTTATGCTTCGCGAGTCAAGCTTCACGCAGCTTCTTGTCCCGCGGCTACGTGTGAATAAGGCTGACACCGGGCTCCGTTGCGCACGTCCAGCACTGCGGCACTGAGCAGTAGCCTACCATGTTGCGCGCCTTCAAACGAAGCCACTACCTGTTGTAGTAATTTCAAGCGTTGTAAAGGAGACACTCGAAGCGGCAAAATCTCGCCACTAAGTGAGGGCCGCAGCGTACGAGGGAAATTGAACTCTCGTTTTCAGCTCGCTTCGGCGCTCCCGAAGCAGCCGACGCGGCCGCTATGTCCACGTGATCCCTAATAGCACGTCACGGCGACGGTGGCGCCAGCTTTTCCAGTGGTGGAGCTCGAGGCCAATAGTATGCGCGTCGAAATTTAGCGACGCACGTATTCAAAATTCTTGTCGTGATTTTGTTAGGTGAGAATTACGCGGTAAGATGAATAATTCGCGAATGTAAAACAACCGCGGGGCAAGCACACAACGCAACTTAGCCTCCGAAAATTACGAGAGGCTTCAGTGGCGCTTTCTCGACGAAACCGTACCAAATCGTAGGAAAGTTACCGTGCATACAATGGTTACCGCGCCGGGCTTAACGATACGAGCGCAAAATGTACCTGCGGAACACCTCCATCACTCACATCTCCGCATTAAGAAGGGAGACTGAAAAAAAAAAGGGGGGGGGGAGGTGAAATCACGTCAGACCGCACCGCATACATCCTCGCGTGCTGCGCGTATATGGCTCGTGCCAACAAGTTTCGCATGGAGAGGCGGGTGCCGCCAAAATGAATAAGAGAAGCAATCACGCGCGCTGCACGCGTGTAACAGCTCTGGCGCACGCGAAGCGCACGGACGTGTGCTACGTCAGTGCACGGCGCCCGGCGCGCGCGTGCCGCTTAAACACTCCCGGCTGCACGCCGCGGGTAAAGTGCCGGCTAGGCTGTGGGTCTTCCCCCCCTGCGCCACCATTCATCTCGGCGGCGTTGTCGGATCGCTCTATTCGATTATAATAAATCCACCTTCATCCCACCTTCTCCTTGCCCTCTTCTATACACTTTTTAGTTTTTTTTTATTATTTTATTCCGGCTCTTTGCGAGGTTTCGCGTGGTGCACACGCCTCCTTTCGGCGCAGGGCTCTCCCCTCCCCAACTCCCTCTCCTCCTCGCTGACTTCTCTCCCTCGCAAAAAGCGAGAGAGTGCGGTGCGTACCTCCCCTTCTGCGCTCGGCCCCTGAGGGTGGCTGCTGTCAGTGGAGCGCCGTTATTTCTTTTCCTTTTTTTTTCGTTTATTTGCATCGCGCGAGGCCATCACCGGCGCTTTCATTAGCGTGGGCGACCCCGTATGGAGAAGGGCCTTTTCTTTTTTTGCTTCATCTTGTTCGCGTCTCGCTCGTTCTCTCGCTCTCTCTCGGGCTGCATACCCGCGCCTGTTCTTCGTTTGGCTTATCTTCAGATGCGTAGCTCGAGATGGATGGACCGATGGATCGCCTGCGGAGAGGAGGAAGGGCAGGTGACGTGGTGGAAAGAAGACGTGCCAGACCATGGCGAAGGCCGCGAAGGAAGAAGGCGCGGGAGGACGAAGGAGAAAACGACGATGTTTGCCAGCGCGGGTAAGGACGGGCCAAACAAGGTTCCCCTTTCTCTGTCACTCGCGTTTATTATTATTATTATTATCATTTCTTTAAAAACAGCGTAAAGCGCTTCTCGAGGCTAAGAAAGTGGGGAGGAGAGTGGGAAAATTGTTATTATTATCTTCTCTTTCTTTTATTTTCGCTTACCGTCTGTCACACTCTCCACGACGGGTAGCGCAAGATGTTTTTTGTTATAGTTTCTTGTTGTCACATTTGTTCATATTTCTTTGTTTTCTTTTATCTCCCGCGCCTTTGCGGTCCCCCTGACCCTGAGCAGACTTGTCGCTTCTGTCTGAGTATTTGCGGTCGACGCGGAGAGGGGGGGGCAGCTTTCCAGGGCGGCTCCTTTCTCGCGGTCGGAGAGTCGTTTGCCGGCTTTCTTTCTTTCTTTCGTTCTTTCCAGAACATTTCCTCGCTCCTTTCCTTTATCTGCGTCTTGTTCCTTATTGTCCCGCTCCCAGCGACAGTTTTTTTCCACTCGCAGCTTGCGCAAGACGGCCGCTCAAAGAAAGAAAAACACCGCTCTGCGGATCCGTTGCGCTAGTGCGTGGCGCTCCCTCCTTCTCCATCTCTTCTCGCCCGCATGCTGCTCTCGCCGCGCTGGGCTCTTCTTTATCTCTGGCTTCCAGCGTTTCTTTGTGCGTATTTCATTTTATTCCCCGTGTCTCTCTCTCTCTTTCTCTCTCTCCATTTTCACGTTTTTCCATCCCCGTCGATCTCGCTCGAGCGACAATGAGCGTCGCCTCCGTTCTTTCCGAGCATGCGTCTTTCTTGGTCCTGTCGACTACCGCATTTACTCGGGCGTAAGGACTACGCACTTTTTTCTTCTTCCAAACCTTCGACATGGTGCGAGTCCTACCCTAGTCAGGTCGATGATGGCTTTGCTTGCTGGTTCCGGCGTACTGCGCGCCTGCCGCAGTGGTTCAGTGACTGAGCACGAGGTCGCGGGTTCGTTTCTTGACTCCCGCGGTCGCCTTCAGGTGGAAGCGCTATGATATAAAAAAAAAAATGTTGTGCGGAGCTTTGGGTTCACGCTAAAGAACGTCAGAGGGTCGAAATTAACCCGGAGCCTACGGATTTTCACCACAGCATTTCGTGTAAAATTGCGGCTTTGTGTTTCAAAACCCAGCAATTTACTTGCCGTGTACTCCCTAGAAACTTCAGCTCAGATTATTCAATCACTAGCAAAAATTTCATTCAGTATATCTATTGTTTTTCTAGACTTGTATGGTTGGCAGTCGTCTGTAGATGATAAAGAAATGAAAGAACGCGAAATCAACCAAGCGTTATTCCTTTTTGCTACCCTAGAGGCCTACACATGAGGAAGGGGTGTAATGAAACAAAGAAAGTAGATAGTAAGAGAGAACTATAGCTCTGTGCTGGCTCTTAAGGGCCCACCGCGCTTACAAACGGTCGCTCAGGTTAATCGAATTCCGAAACTGCAGCACTGCCTATATAGTGATTTCTGAGACTGCGGCTCATCAGGCCACGACAATAGAATGTTTGTCTCTTAAAATGGTATGAAGGTAGCTATTTCAGCACTTTCCCAAGAAGGCCCAATTGAGACGTTGGTAAGTGTGCTTTAGGGTAGCGCTGAACTAAACGAACGCCATTTCTAACGTATAAACCGGTGCCACTACGTACGCAAGTGCTTCAATTCCCTCAAGCTGATGTCACAGCGGTTCCTTGTGCTTCGCGCGTCGGCGGTTAAGCCGGATTAAATAGGCCAATAATCTATAGCATATTGCCTGTTGGCTTTATGTGGTCGTGATTAACAAAACTCGAGCCCCTCTATTTCCCTTTTTCGCATTAAAACCCTTGCAAGGATGCAAATCGTGCACAGGTGTCGGCACACCGAATCATCACCCTTGATTACACGCGTCTCCGGGATTGGCCCACTTTACCCGGCGAGACAGACGACGACGACAGGCCAAACCCCAGGGAGACACACGTGAGAAAAAGGTATGCGAGTAGACACGGACAGAAGTATATGGAAACAGACTTCGATATATATATATACTCAACTAGTGTTCGTGTCTGCACGCGCGTATTTGTTTTTTTTTTTTCTAACGTGAATTTCTACCATTTATAGCTTGACTTCCTGTCGTTCTACTTCCCACGGTGATAAAGGCAAAGAAATCGTTTTAAAACACAAGAGGTGTCCAGCATAGTCTTTTCGCAGTTGCACGAGCCACACATTCCGATGCCTGCCATCCCAATGAGGAGTGAGTGAGCTTTCATAAACGTCACCGAAGTCAGACGTCGCATAGTAAATCTGCATCGCAGCAATAAAGGTGCGACACCAGTTGCAACTTCAACGAACTGTCAAGTTTGTGAGGACAAGTTTGAGACTTTAAGAATTTCAGGAAGTTCTCGTCGTGTTGGGAGGAAGCAAACGAAGACCTCTGCCACGTACGTACCCGACAAAAAAATTAATACTGTCCACGCTATTGAATGACTGACTGGGCAATGTGATCGGCAAGGTCGATACCGACGACGCCACTGGAAGGCGATGTCGGAAGACAACGAGCTTGATGGGAAAGCTATCACGGAATACCAATAGGAGTCCTACGTTGTAGACCTATAACTTCGTGCTCTAAAAGGCCGCCTTGGGAGTAAAAAAACACGAGCAACTTTTGAAAGTGCGGTTGCATGTCGTATTTAGAAGCATTACGCAAAGCGGCCAGTTCAGTTGTAGAAACGTCGTCAAACGGCACAATTCGAACTTGATTGCGACAAGTAAATCTGGGCTGAAAGTCATATGTGATGGAGGAGATCGAGCAATCGGTGTAAATGTGCGTTCCCTCTCCACAGGTCACGTTTTACATAAGTGTTGCCTCTTGTAGAGCATGTAGCTGTTGGACGACCGGCCTTCTTCGCGGCTCCCGTAATGCTGAGGCATGGTTCACAGGATTGACGAAGGTCTTACAAAGGCGTACATACTTCGACGGAATGCACCTTCGTGGAGTGACAACTCTTGAAAATGTGCATCGAGGTGTCTGCGTCGGTAAATCAGGCAGCTGTAGCGAATGAGGGCACAGGCGTCTTAAGTGCGCTCTGTGGCGGTGAATTCGAGTTCATGAGATCGGGTGGTTTGTAGCGCGATCATGTCTTTCGCACAAGTTGAGGCGCACTTAGTTAGCCCTAGATATATCCGCAGGTTCTAACCTTTCATTGAGGGGACTTACATGCGTTCGCCAGCACCAGCAGGCTGCATGCTGTGTGAAGCTATAGCTCACTGCCTACAAAAAAAAAAGAAAATGGCTGTGGCTTAGCTAAGGTTAAGCCCAGGATGCGAAGCATACTAGCCTTTATTTTAGTTGTTGAACCACTGTTTAGCCTGGTGAACTGCTGTTGCGGCTAGACGAAGAAACAACTCATGCGTTACTCTGCTTCGCCTTCAAGAGTGGAACGCGACAGCGTTCCCGTCGACCCGCCAAGGCGTGTAAGACAATGGGCTACGGCGCAGCGACTACGCGCCCCGCATTGGACGCGGTGAGCGTCGAGCGACGCAGCGTTCGGCGCGGCAACGAAATGTGCGCCTGAGCAAGCGACGCACGGCAACACCGCATTCACTAGAGGCGCTTTTGTACCGCTTTGAAGCATCGTACTCGTGGCTCAGTGGTAGCGTCTCCCTCTCACACTCCGGAGACCCTGGTTCGATTCTCACCCAGCCCATCTTCCAAGAGTTGAGCCAAAGCCACCTAGAAACAAGCGCAGCTGCTTATATACCGCCGCGACGGCGCGAGTTGGAGCCCCGTTTCTCCTCTGTCGAGGTGTCACGTGGTATGGCATGGGGTCAAAGGTCATTGAAGGCGACACCGCCGCGCCTGAGGAGCTGGGTTGAGCTCTCGTCATATGCTTCGCATAAAAAAAAAGAGAGCCTCTTTCTTTGTATCCGTCGATGATTTTAACGTGAACTCCCATGTACGCATTGATACGAATTCCCTTTTTTGATTACGCTCTCCAACCCAACTTGCACAAACATTATTGAGCTAAGACGTGTGGCTGCGGGCTTTACGCGAGTAGATGCGGCACTGTGCGTAGAAGAGGGGAGCGGGATTGAATAGGCGGGAGGGCGCAGCTAAAGAAGTGTCTTGTTGGTGGCGTTTGGGTATTTTTTGTTACGCGTGCTTCTTGACGTTGCAGTACGCTGTTTGTGCATTGTCGTACCGTCGTTGTCGAGCGTTCCTCCTCCGCCCCTGTGGGGACGTCGGGGCGATGATGATAAGACGATGACGCGTACTTACAAAGTGGTCCCTTCTCAGCACGTCCCGACGTCTCACTCGGCCTTTTGACTGGCGCCGCCCAACAGCGCCTCCTGATCCGCTTTGCTCACGCGCGGACTCTTGTTTTCCGGCTGTCGTCGGCGTTTCGGAAACACAACCTGCCGTCGGTGTCACCGTGGGTGTTGTCGTCTCTGTCTGGCATTCGCGAAATTGATGACGCGTCGGTGTGCCGGCGCAGCTGGTTTACATATACCGGGGCGTATTGCTTGTACGGACTTTTTTTTTTTTTTTTCGCGGGAAAAGGGTGAAGCTGATTTTTACTGCAGCTCCAGATGTGTTGGCCTTGATGATGTAATTGTCGCCCTTAAAGCGATTCGAAAGCACCTCTTCTAGAAACCTGAGAACACACTGGACTGAGTGCGATATATTGAGTTATGTTGCTTTTTACACGAAATCGATGTCATTGCTTTACAATTGCTGTACCGTCGATGACGTGTCGGTATAGAGACGCAATGTTGCATGTGCATAACATGTCTTTTACGAATAGTTACAAATGCGATCGCTGAAACCCGTATGTCATTGCAATTGTTTCTGTTCTGTCTCATGCAAAAAAAAAAGAAAAAAGTTTCCGCTACTAATAATTCTATAGAGAAATCTGCGGGAACGACGGGCAGTATGCTGATTGGCTTAAACTTGGTCCGTCTGACTACGAGTGACCTTGTAAATTGTCGCGTTAACCTCATCAGCCTTCTTAAAGCTGTGTGTTCCCTGCAAATTTGTTTTATTCTAACAATTAGTCTCAATTATCTGCTAATTTCTATGCTGTTATGATGATTGTTTAGAAAGTGACAAAGAAGTATTTGTTTAGAATATAAAAATTATAATTATGGGGGGGGGGCTGGATGAGTGTTGCTGGAAAGAAACGTCATCTGTGTTTAAACTATAGGTTAACAGGAAGATGGTGACTAAATTGAATTGGTCAACAGTGGTCTAACAAGCGGTGGCTCTCCTGCCGAAGTTCTGACAAGAAAACTTGACGGAATGTTGAAAAAAACATATGTTTTGTTTAAATGTCACTATTAGATGTCACAAGCCGCATCTCTGTCATGCGGCAAAACAAGTGGGCCCACTACGAAAAGGGAGCGAGCACTATCGCAAAATTAGACCGTACGACCCCCACTAACTCTAACATACGTTGGGCATGTGAGTTTTCTAATGCGCGAAAAATGCAGTTTGTGCGTTTGGTTACGTCATTTCTGTACTGTATAGCGCGCGTATACGCCGTCTGCAGCAGGCACAAAGCGTTTCACGAACCCCACTGCGGCTGCAGTGCCCCTGATACAGCATACCAGATTTTCTTTTTCTCGTGGTTAACCTTTTATTAATTTGCTCGTACTTTTTTCTCTCCACTTGCACGTCTTTCGCTTTAGTGCGATTAGCATTTTTGAGAAACTTTATCCGCTTCACAGTATGTCTGTTTGTATTTAACCTCTTTCATGTATACCCCCAGTGACCCAAGTTGCCTATACTAGTCTGAGCCACTAGGCATATGCTCTGTTGCTGTTTTTTCTGCCGAGAAGGCAAGGTAGGCCGCTGGTTATATACGGGCGTCCGAATAGACAACTTCGGCACTGCGTATATGTAATATTGACATGTGCCTATTCTTGGCCAATCCCGGCCCGGAATGAACGTGCGAAGGTGACACAAGGGGCAGTGCAGCCTTAAACATGCCAAAACGATACCGCCCACTCCACGTATTGAGTGCGACCGTTTGAAGGATGGCCATTGCGAGGCCGTTATGCCGTCCGCATAGTGGCGCCACCGCCAGATGGCGCAGCGCGTCTAGAGGGAATCGCGTGAGAGGACTCCGGCTGCAGTATATCCACGCGCGGTATACATGACGCCACTTCCACGTGCCTCGTTAGGTGAGCCTTCTCACGGTCTCCGTGCCTCGCTCAAAGAAGGCGCTTACATAACGCTCTTGTTTGCTACAGAGCTGGTTTGATAACTTCCTGCGTCTTTTGTATTTTGTGCGCGCTTCACTTTAACCACGAATGTGTACCGCTCGGGGAGTTGGGAGAGCGCAGGCACCGCCGCTATGCGGCGGAGGTCCGCGTCTCTCGCTTGGAGCAAATGCGCACGACCAACCGCTGCAGTGCCGCGCCGTCGAAACCGACGAAGAACGACGATGATGACCATGGTAACATATAAAGCACATAATCATTTATTACACGCGCCCATCATAAGAAAGATTGCTAATCGCATTAACGTCGCCAATCATCTCCAAAGGATGGATAGGCCGCAATTTTTTCTCCGGGAAGTTAATTGAACCTTTCCCAATAGGACTTGTGCCATTTATCTTCATTATATGCGACGTTAATCATCATCTCTTTCACCGCTGCTCGCGGCGAGCTGAGCACATGTATTGCGCGGTATCCGTTCAATCTGCCTGAAGCGACGTCAACTTTTTTCCAACAGTCCGTCCGACAAACAACAAATATTTGTCGCAGTATTTCTTAGCTGCATATAAGAATACACATATATACGTACCTTTTAGTCACGCTGCAGATGAGCCATCATTGTGCTGAATTACGCATACATAGTCATTCGACTGCTCTGGAAAGTACGATTAAATGTGTACGATGACATGCGGGTGGTGGTGGGCGGGTTTAAGAGCGCACGCATGTAGTTGTCCTTTACACGATCAACAGTCCTTTACACGATCGTCATCATCAAGAGATCATCAGGCGCGTCTCCTGTCGAGATGTGCCTTTTCGTCTTGCCGGCTCACCACGACCGCGACTATACCGCAGTGCGAGGTATACTCCGTGACTTTATGCGAAGTTTTAAGCTAAGACCGGTTATTCCTCCGAAGGAGTTTCTGGCCCCAGTGGCGTAAACGAGTGGAAAAAAGGAAGCGCGGGTGCAGCATGCGCAGCCGGTGTCATGCTAGAGCCGCTACGCTCTCGTCATTGCAACGTGTTGTCGTCATGAAGTCCTTGTCGTGCTGCAGTCGCCATCGCGCGCTCATGCATCTCGGTCGTCGTCATGCTTTAATGCCGCCTGCGAAAACATGTCGGTGATAATTTGTGCGGCTACCGTCAAACACCGTTATCGACATCAGTAGCATTACTATAGGGAAGTGGTCTTGCTAAAGTGTGTTTTGTAGTTTGTAGACGCTGTTTCCTTACTTTGCCAATCATCCTTCATAGTGTCTCGACTTTTTATTTATTTATTTATTTATTTATTCATATTTCTTGTCTTTTGAAATGCTCTTTGATTTCCTCTGCGCCTCTACCGGCTCGTGTCGGCGACAGGGTTCTAATGATTCCCCGTGAGACATATAATGGGTGGGAGCAAAGGCAGCAATGAATCGCCGCCATTCGGGGGGAAATTTCATGTTCTCAGGCTTTCTTTTGTCATCTGAGTGTTTGTTGCACTCGATGTTTGCGTTCGGCTTCTCCGTAGTGCAGCCTGCGGGTTAAAGGCATTTCGATTGTTCTGAATGCCGTCGGCCGCTCCTATATCGTTCGCCGCCCCTTTACCTTGTTGCTTTGGCCATGTGGGCGCAGGATTGTACGAGTGCATCGCCTGGTATGTTAAAGCTGCTAAGGCTTATATATAAGGACTGATTTTGTTGGTTTCACGCGGTCCGGTAAATTCGTCGCACCAGCTATCACGCATGCAGTCCATGTTTTTGTATCTATTTTATGCGTGGCTACGCGCGTGCTGAACCGTTGCTATATAGTGGCTTCACGCGAAGCTGTTGAATGTTTTTTTAAGTACAAGGTTTTTGCCTCGCTCGTTTGCAAGAAGCTTAAATCACGTTGTGTTTTATTAGCATGAGTACAGGCAAGTGCTTCTTTAACAGCTTTCAGCTTTATTCTTTTCCCCTGAGGACAACTTCGATATTGTGGCTGTTTGGGAAGTGTGCTAGAAAAGAGGTAGCTCAAGGTGAGGATTGATGTCAGCTGCTCCATATACGTATATATTCCTGTTCAATTTTCGCTGAAAAAATTCGCGTCATGCTTGTGAAGTCTTTAAACCTTGATGCTGTCTGAGAAGACTTACTACGCAGAGCGCTCTGTTTCTTTCACTGCTGAGTGCCCTTTTCCATGTGAATTTTGTACTCAATTGAATTCTTTCTTACAGTCTTTTGCGGCGTGGGATTGTAATACCTATTGCGCAAAGGAAGGAACCCGGCATTGCCGCTAGCGCCCACATCTTGGCGGCTGCTGCTCCGCTTTTATATATATAGTCTGCTTCTCTCTTCCGAAACACTCGAGATGCTCAAAAGTTGGCAAGACTTTACCTTTGTACGTTTCCAAGCAGGTCACAAAAGAGATTTCAAATTGTGGAAACTGCACCGGAAATGGAAGTTCATCGACGTACGCAGCGGAATCACATGCAGGTCAGCACTGTAGCGATGGCGCTTTTATTCACCCGTGCGTTTGGTGACATCGTTGATTAGTGTACGCACCATCGTTAACCAAATCGCAAATTGCTATTCTTGAAACAACTTCGAAAGCAGTTATTCGAAGCTGTCACGTGTCAACGAAACGAAGCGGCTACTTAACGCAAGCTCCACTTGGGTATAAATGGGCTTTGTTGCGCTCATATGCGAGACGCACCTGTCACGTATACGCGGGCTGGGTTGACCCAAATTCCGATAACATCGTACACATGCCCGCTCTCACAAATCTAGGCCGGCGCCTTTCCGGCAGCTGTCACGCTGAAGTAAGCGGTCTGTCAACCGAACAAAGGGGAAATCATCGCCGCGAACTTCAGCCATCCTTGCTGCAAACTGCTGTCGTCTGCTATACCGCGTCCCGAGCGTACTTTCGAAAGCGCGCGATAGGTGGCCATCAGTAACACTTTCATTTAGTGTCCCCGCATATGATCCTGCAGGGAGTAGGGTTGCGCATAGGTCCGCCATTATGTTCCAGCTATGCAGTGAAGCCATTCCTCGCGCGCACAGGAGGCAAATGCCGCGCGGAGTCCCATTTGCTTTTTTTGTCTACATGCGGCATTTGTTCGCAAGCGCTGAGCAAGATGGCAATATTTAATACAGGTCACGCTTGAACCATTGCCGTAGCCGGAGGGGGCTAGAGTTCCAACCCCCCGAATTTTTTTTTTTTTTTAGTTTGTACGTACATTTATACGCGCGCATATACAACCATGCACACGCACGAACGTGCATATAAAATCCCGACTATGCCCGTGGCTCGAACAGGTCTGAAGTTCGCATGCAAATGCGCATTACTTTGCAACAAAAAGCGGTGCAATGTTTTTCAGCATGCATATGAAATTTTCTCGCCGAAGCCGGAAAGCAAGAAATGTTTTAAATGGTGTTTAAGAAAAACGCCACACATGTACGGTGGATTATTATGTGAGTGCATTTTGGCTCCGGAAACCATCCGATTAATGATCGTCACCGAGAGAACTATGGTGCCTGCAGTTAGGTCAGTGACCGTTAGCAGAGCGTCATTTATCACTATAGCCGTCGACCGTTCGCAGCAGCTTCACGTTTTCGATATATGCGGTGCGGACACGTAAATGCATTTCAAACGTTCACACGTGCACATATAATGCAAAGCTTACTTTTACCATTCATTAATAGCACAGACTAAACAGCTGCGTCGATCGTAGCACCACATCTGCAAGTGAAAAAAGATTCAAGATGCACGAGCTTCTAGATCAAATTTATTTCGTACTATGGGCAATGGATGACCAATGGCTGCTGGCAGCAGGGCATGAGTTCTTGTTCTTTGAGCCTTATAGTCGGCAGAATTCAAAGCAACTGGAAATGCAACAAGCCATTCCGAGTAACAACAGGTTATTTTTATTGCGCGAATCACATCGAGATGTCAAACTTGCAAAATAATTATTCACACATTGCATACTGTAATACGACAACGCATATTTCGTGATCTCTTCGTAATACACAGGTAAAGTTACTACAACACAGCGCTTTTTAAGCGTATATACAGACAGAATTTTACATTCCTCACGTCGACTAAGGCCGATCGAATAAGTAAGATATTGCGCACGGTAAATGCTCAAGCTATCACAGCTGCCACGGTGGGAGCGCGCGAGGTTTCCGCCTACTCCAAAACAATGAACACTAGCACATCAATCAGCGTTACATAAAAAATAGGAACGCCGACAAAAGAAAGAAAGAGGTTAGAAAAACGAGGGTGCAGCGGGAAAATTGTATCTGTCAGCACTTACTTTGTTCTGTGTACACTGTTCTATATCCGCATAGTCAGAACAGTCGTACAAGCAACACAGCCAATTGGGCGCGTTGGTAAGTTAACATTGTTGAAGTATATGTGCAGCGCGACACAGGCTTGTCGTTCATTCTTTGTTCTAGCGCATCTAAACAATAGACCATTGTCAGTTGCAACCATTTTCACATATCGCCGACAGAAGACATCGCAGCTGAAGGCGACGAAGGGACTACTTCGGTTTATGAAGGATACGGGCTTGGACAAGCGGCTGTGACAGTGATGTCGCGTACCGCGCAAGAGTGACGGACTATAACCGATGATGTGTTTGCTGTGTTATGTGCTCTCTCTCTCTCTCTCCTCCCATCTTTCATCCCCCCCATCCCGCTCCCATGTGTAGGGTAGCAAACCGGTTAGGCTAAACTGGTTAACCCCCCTGCCTTCCTTCTCCACTTTTTCCTTCCTTTGTCCCCTGTCTGTGTCGCACTGCACATATACATCGAAAATCGTACAAGTGAACAACCTTTCATGCTAGGCGTACGCATCTCAGCGTTAACAGGTGTGTTACTCGAGGTAAATGTTGTTTTACTGTAAACAAGCCGAACTCGCCTCTGTAAACAAGGCGAACGCACCTCGCATATCCTGGTCCCTTTAGGAGCCGGCCGGTCTCGGCGCATGCGCAGTAGCCGTACGAGTCGCCGGCGCACGTCTGTCCGTCCACACGACAACGCGTAAGAAGCTTTGCCACATTCCGTGTGGTTTGCGCAGTTTGATGAGCTGCACCCAGTGATTATGGAGTACAACTGTCACTATGATGCGTTTCTTATCTGTTCACCAAGGTCCTTAACCTAATATTGTCGAATACTGTATATACCCGCAACCCGGAGCCGTAAATGCACCGCGCGCTCTACGGTCCGCTGATTGCAATGTCGATGGCACTGTCGGAAACGACACAGTGAATCAGAATCAGAATCAGAATCAGTTTTTATTCATGACAAAATGATGATAATTACAACATATGTATATACAGAAGGAGGTCCCGTAGTTAGAAACTGAAATGGGACCTCCTGTGCAAGATGACTAGAATTAATAATACATACAACAATGGCAACATGAAAAATTTACAAACAAAGGTTTTAAGAGACAAGGCATAAATGAACAGAAAAGCAGCATATGTAAGTATTAAGCAAAAAACAAGGCTTCGACTTAGTCAACGAAAGGTGAAAAAAATAGCTAAAAGAAAAAGAAACGACGAGTCGGCATCGCGCCCGTAAAGATGGCTTCGCAGCGGCTTTCTGCATCACATGATAGCGCTCGGCGAATAGCGGTGCGAGCGGCACAGGAAAAGTTAAGGCTAAACCCCATTGGCGCGATTTTGTGCGCGACAGCGACGAGCGACGGGTTCGCGCGACGGATCGGGCCGTCGCTTGAACAGATCGCTCGGTCTTGTCGCGCGATCGCTCGGTTTTGCAAATCTAGAATCCGTCGCTCGTCGCCCGGAAGTGCTATGAGCGACTAGCCAATAGTAGACAGCCGGAACAGGATGTACATTAGTGACGTACTACCGGTTTGCTTTCGCGCGCTTTTCGGGCGAGCTGAGCAGACGGCCTCCCTGGGTCGAGCGTACAGCAGCATCTACGTTGAGTATGGCGAATGCAGAGAACAAAAACGAATTCAGTGAGCGCCTCATAGACGCTGTTGAGCGAGAGCGCTGCCTGTGGGACCTCCAGCAGAAAGAATACAAGTCCCGTGGAGTATGCGAGGCAGCGTGGCGACGTGTAGCAGCGGAACTCGGATCGACCGGTGAGTTGTGCTTTGTCGCTATTTACATTGTGTGCTTGGTTTCAAATTTGACTTACTTCTGCTGCATTCTATGCTGCTGATCCAGCCCTTCCATAAAACGCGGGCGAAGCGCTGCTTGATCACCACTTTTAACCAAGCGCGAAAAATAATAGCGCGGGAAAAGGCACCACTGCAAAATTGCGGCCCTGTAATTGCTAAAAAGCAGTGCGATCTATAGTATATATCTCGCATTGAAATTGCATGAGACAAGATCAGGCATGCATGTATAGAGCGAATGCTGCCTTCATCATGGCATGTGCGCGAACTACAATGGGTGCTATGTATTCATTTTTATACGCAGTTGCCGACGTGAAAGCCCGGTGGAAGAATTTGCGCGACACTTTCCGCCGTGTGTTGAAAGGGCGCAACGAGGCAAAGAGCGGCGCGGCCGCAGACGACAGCCTCGACGAAGACAAGCAGTGGACGTTTTTCGTCCGGCTTCTTTTTCTAAAAGACGGCATGATAGGAAGACCGTAAGTTCATAACAGAAAGTTGCAGTACAAATGGTGGTATTTTTTCTGTGGCCTCATGCCAGCATTACAACGAATGTTGTGCCTGACAGCAAACATACGTGCATGTATAAACGAGCTAATTATGAACAAAAAGGTTCATAGAAATAAAAGAAATGCACAGACAAGCATATTTACAGTGACCTTATGTGTGGAATGTTTAATAAGTCACACATGACAATTGAGCTTTTTCTGATGAAAGCAGTGCTTAGTAGAGCTAACTTAAAACATGCAACATTGTTTTCTCCAGGACATCAGGAAACCTCACGGCGCCACCAGCAGATGAATGGCAAAGTGCCAGTGCAAATGGCCACGTTGAGTCGGCTCAAGAAATTTTTGCGGCGATGTACCAGGACGAGGGTAATAGCGAGGTGGGTGCATGTGACCGAACAGAGGCATCGAGCCTTGTTGACGTGTGTGTCGAAGTGCCGGAGCCGCAGCCATCAAAAAAGAAGAGGAAGAAAGACAAGTACGATGAGCAAATTGAGAACATCACCAAAATTCTGGCAAAGGAGAATGATGAAATTGATCATTTTGCCGCATTTCTCGGAGAAAAAATGAAGCGTGTACCTCTGAGGCTGCGTGACGAAATGCAGATGGAGGTGCTGCGAGATGTTAATAAGTACATTAATAGCGCTTGAAATTTAATTTAGTTTTTTTTTTTTCATTGCATACTTCAGTGTTTAGGCAAGGAAAGTGTCCTTTTTAGCACACAATTTTCAGTTTTTTTCAGTTTTCTCAGCCTCGGGTTCTTTAACATGTACCTAAATCCAAGTGCACGAAGTTTTTCCGTTCTACCCCCCTTATAACATGCGGCCAGTGCAAACGGTAATCGAAACCGCAACAGCATGCTTAGCAACACAACTCCACGACCACTAAGTCACTACAGCAAGTTGCGATATATATATCTATACATTTTTCATTCAACTGTTGTTACCTGGGAACTAGTCCCCCCAATCATTGCAGAAAATCCATACTGAAAAGGTTTTTTATCATGTTTTACTGCTGTGACCAAACTTGTTTCGTAACACTGGATTTTTTGGTAGTATTCACTGTTGTGGAATTACCTGTCATTCAAATTTTGTATGTTTGCGTGCCTTCGGTGTATTTTCATACAGGCAAACTGCATCTCTCAATTTGGTAATGCTGTGATAATGTGAACTAGGCCTTATTAGGTAGACCGTAATGGTTTGCTGTATATATGCACCGTTGTGCAGTATTACGGCCATTGCATCTCTCACTTTGATAATGTTGTGGTAATGTGAACTAGGCTTTACTAGGTACACTGTAATGGTTTGTTTTATATACATATATTTTCGTGCAATAGCAAGGCCATTACTGTGTTGTTTCCTTGCCTCGTCCATTTCTTCGTACACGTGACCTGAATCTCCCAATTTGGTTATGCTGTGATAATGTGAACTAGGCCTTATTAAGTAGACCATAACGGTTTGCTGTATATATGCACCGTTGTGCAGTATTGCGGCCATTGCATCTCTCACTTTGATAATGTTGTGGTAATGTGAACTAGGCTTTACTAGGTACACTGTAATGGTTTGTTTTATATACATATATTTTCGTGCAATAGCAAGGCCATTACTGTGTTGTTTCCTTGCCTCGTCCATTTCTTCGTACACGTGACCTGAATCTCCCAATTTGGTAATGCTGTGATAATGTGAACTAGGCCTTATTAAGTAGACCGTAATGGTTTGCTGTATAAATGCACCGTTGTGCAGTATTATGGCCATTGCATCTCTCACTTTGATAATGTTGTGGTAATGTGAACTAGGCTTTACTAGGTACACTGTAATGGTTTGTTTTATATACATATACTTTCGTGCAATAGCAAGGCCATTACTGTGTTGTTTCCTTGCCGCGTCTATTTCTTCGTACACGTGACCTGAATCTCCCAATTTGGTAATGCTGTGATAATGTGAACTAGGCCTTATTAAGTAGACCGTAATGGTTTGCTGTATATATGCACCGTTGTGCAGTATTGCGGCCATTGCATCTCTCACTTTGATAATGTTGTGGTAATGTGAACTAGGCTTTACTAGGTACACTGTAATGGTTTGTTTTATATACATATACTTTCGTGCAATAGAAAGGCCATTACTGTGTTGTTTCCTTGCCTCGTCCATTTCTTCGTACACGTGACCTGAATCTCCCAATTCGGTAATGCTGTGATAATGTGAACTAGGCCTTATTAAGTCGACCGTAATGGTTTGCTTCAATATTAAGGCCACTGCAACTCTCAATTTGGTAATGCTATGATAAGGTGAACCAGGGCTTATGAAGTAGACCGTAATGGTTTGCTGTATATATGCACTGTTGTGCAATATTAAGGCCATTCCCCTGTGGTATCATTTAGAAAATTTTTATAGTCTACCCTTCCTAACTAGTTTTTGGTCCAACTCACTGATAAAGGAGTGTGTGTTTAAACAAGGCACTAAAGATACCATGTTGACCACATGCGTGGCAGGTATTGGGGGCATCTTGTTTGATTTAAATCTTAGTTCCTTATGCCAGTGTTTGTTCTGCTGGCTCCTTGTACTTGTGCTGCCATATTTTTTGTGTTACTGGAACCACCCCACTTACTTTCTAGGTTACCACTGTACAGATTACTTTTGTTTCCTTCATGCAGTTTCCTTGCACAGGACCTTGTGAACACCATTGTCTTTGTCATTTACGACTATAGTGCTTCCTGTTTACCATGTCAAATTTAGGCAAGTTTTGTAATGCGTTCGGGCCAATAAAAAATTTTCAAATACTCCTTGTCACTGTTGCGATGATGCGAGACACCTAAATAACGAAGCAAGTAAAAAAATTTAGTTCCACCATCATAATGCCTGCCTTCCTTGAATGATTCTTTTAACGCAACTACACTGAATTGCACTCGTTCACCTAACCAATATCACCGCATTCCAGAAATAAGCAATACGAAATAAAATGCACAGAAGGGCCACAGAACAGAAAATCGTAAATCCAGCGGCTCACTGCCAAAGCATTAAGTAGATAGCCCTGAAGAGGGCTGTTGGGTTCTTCATGGAGTCCAGCAGCACGTGTTCTTGGCCTTGAGGCAGCCAGGTCTACAAGCTTGTCACCCCTGGCAGGTCCCACTGCCAAGACACCTGCCCTTCATCCTTGAAGTACTCGATGAACTGCTTGCGCACCGAATTAGCAGCATTTGTGCAGTTGCGGGCCGTTGCTCCCTGCAAACCGAACACAGCAGCACTTGCCACCCCTTGTCGCCAAGTGCCGTCACGGACACACCCGAACATGTCCTGGCAGTCTGCATATCCAGGAGGACAGTAGGTCGCTGAAGCCCTGGACGTCATGGATAAAAAGTTGTGAAGTATGCAGGTTGCCTTCACAACACTCTCCACATTTTCTGGCTGCAGGTTCATCTGCCTCTCGTATATCCGCCAGCGGGAAACGAGAATCCCGAAGGCATTCTCTATACATCGTCTGAAAAAGACAAACATATTCCGACTTAAAAATGCACATGTGATTCTTTAAAAATTACGGTTGTAAACGTGCAGTAGAGCCTGCACCAAATTAAAAAAAAAAATGGAGCACTATATGGCAATGACATGTGCACTGTGGTGCACAAAGACACCAAACACCAGCATTGTATAATAGGCAATGTTACAATTTATAAATGTGAAAAAATATTCACGTAGTTATATGGAATACATAAACAAAGGTATCATTGCAGGATTATGGTTTTAATGATTACAGTTTAACAATTACGATTTTAAACCTGATATGGTACAGACCTGGCACGACTGAGGCGGTAGTTGAAGATGATCTCCTCAGCTTTAGTGCGGGTGCCCGGTAGTGGCCGCATGAAGTCGGGGCGCAGCTGGAAGGCTTCATCGCCAACAAACACATGAGGGCAAACTCTCTCGGAGCCTGGTAGCTTAGCTGCCCGAGGCAGATTGAGCTTGCCCTCGTGCAGTCGTTTGCCAATGGGGGAATCTTTGAAAATTCCCCCATCACTAAACCTCCCAGGTGCGCCGACATCAATAAGCCGAAACAGGTACTGGCTGTCGGCCACAGCCATAAGGACAATGGAGTGGGTGCCCTAGAAGCATTGGAAATAAGAATAACAACAAAGAATTCTTGTAATTGGAATCTTTCATTACACTTTGCTTCATTGCAGTGTTGCAAGGCACACATAAAAAATGGTTACCGTTTTACTATACTACAAGCTTTGCCTAGAGTATCTACACGATTTTTCCATCTTGTCGTCCTCTGCTACTCACATATACCATCCCCTCTATGCTACAACTAGTCAAACGGCACCCACAAGACACTCTCCTTCATCATCATTGCATTTCTTAAATAAAAAAAAACCTCTCCCTTACTTCCCCACAATCATAAATAGCGCTGTAAATGTTACGTTCTCATATCAGATAAACTGCTGCAGTCCTCTGCTTGCAGGTTGCAAAAAGGGAAGGATGGAATTGTATTCCCCCTTTTTAACAAAGCGTACGAACAGGCTCTTCTCAAAGTCATTTAAAAGCAGTATGCTGCGTCTTATGCACAAGGTTGTTCCCATACAATACTGCTGTCGAATTTAGGAGTGTTTGCATTTACAAAGCTGACCCTTCAGCAGCAAATATTCTGCATGCAATACTGCAATGTTCTGTCACATACCTTATAGTTGAAGTACAGGCTCCCAGCCTTTCTTGGACATCTAATCCTCACGTGCTTGCCGTCCACAGCACCCAGGCAATTTGGGAACTGCCAACGACTGCCAAATCCTGAGGCGATGTCCCTCCATTCTCCCTCTGTTGGAGGCTGCATAATACAGATTTGAACTTTGATGCATGCCAATCACCGGCAGACTTTACTGCTGCATTATTCACCTACGTACCCTCATGCTCTGTCTATACGCATGTGTTATTTAAGTTATGCCGCTACTTCACCTACTGCAAACCTCACTGTCACACACAGTACACTTTACTGCTGCTGGTTTCACCTATATCATATCATATGAATATCATATCATAAGAAGCCAACAAAAACTGACACCGGCGGATGTGGGACATACTTTCTGCCGCAGACGCCGCGAGAATGCGATCTTTTCGGGTGTGATATTGACCGGTTGCATTCACACAAAAAAAAACACATTCTCGTGAAGCCTGTGGCAGAAAGGATGTTCCGCATCCACCGCCAAGGTTTGCGAGTGGTGCCGCTTGCTACCACTCCCAAGGTTCTACTAAGAAAGATAAATACCCAAGAAAGTGTATGGGGAAATGGCGCCGCAGTAGCTCAATTGGCAGAGCATCGCATGCGAAGTGTGAAGGTTGTGGGATCGTTCCCCACTCGCGGCAAGCTGTTTTTTCATCCACTTTCATTTCTATTAATTTATCGTTTCCTTATTTCATTTATTAAAACACAAGTAATTTCCCCTATGTTGTCCTTGGTGTCAGTGTTTGTTGGCTTCTTATATGTATATGCATGTAGTATTTTAAGCCATAATCCATTTTCTAAGGACATGCATGTGTTGTACCATCTCAGACATTCGTGCTAAATAATACTGAACAAACAACACTAACATTGATTGAAATCCACTAAAAATACTGAGAAAGGCGACTAATACTGAGCCACTGCTTAAGTGTGAACGTAAGACCATGCTTATTGGTACCACGTTATGAAAATATTTTAAGCGCACCTTCATGTACACAGGGGACAGCACCTCCCATAGCACATTGCACGTCAGGTGAATTGCCTTGCGTGCAGTCTCCAGCCCCACTCTGAAGGCCATTGCTACATCTCGCACGAGCATACCGGACGACAGGTATCTGAAAGCACACAAGATCATATAGCACGATTGACGCAGTAAAGTTTTGTGCTGGTGAATGGCGAGTTTCTACCGAATCTAAGAAGTACTGAAGTGACAAAATGGTCCTACCGCAGCGTCAGTGCGAGGCGCTCGCCAGATGAAATGGGTTCTCGGCAGACCCATTCCTTCGTCAGCCGGTCCCGCACCATGTCGTGGAGCGCGTCGAATGTCTCCGGCGACATTCGGTAGAACTTAAAGAACAGCGAGTCGTCGCCGTTCTTCATGACCTTCATCTGTAACAAGGCAATGAAAGCGCATGAAGTTGTACTGCGTTGACATAAGTCCTTCGTCTCTTACCGCTGTGAAGAACTCGCTTTCGTCCGCTCGCTTGGTCCAGACCGGCCGAACCCAGTGCTTGCGGGACAGCGCCTGCTTCCTCTTCATGATCAAAAGTAGCTGTAAAGCAGCTAGTTTTCTACGCCGCTCCATCACACGCACAGAAAATTTTACAGCGGGGACAGAAAGAAACGCTCGCAGGCTCGCACAGCAAAATGACAACGGTGGTTTCAGGTAGCGCGGGCGGGAAAAGGAAGCGGTCAGCGTTTTGCAGAGTTGGCCGCGCCGCGCGTCGCCGACGGATCCAGCGAACTACCGAATTTTGATATGTAAACAAAAAAAACATACTGCAAGACCTTTAGAAATACATTATGCTGCTTTGTACAGCCAACCAAATCAATTTCAATTATTGTAGCAAGTGCCACACCAGGTTTGGCGCTAACTCGATCCTCTAATACCGGCAACACTGGAAAGCCGTCGCGCGAAGCGGTCGCTCGCTTGGAGCTTGACTTTACGGGCGACGAGCGAACGCGACAGCCATCTCGATCGCGTCGCTCGTCGCTGTCGCGCGAGAAATCGCGCCAATGGGGTTTATACTTTATGCGCAACCTTTATTGACCCTTTTCGCGCAGCAGTTTGTTCTAGAGAAATGAGATGGCGCTTCCGGCGGCGCGCCGCACGCAGCCTCAGCGACAGCGCACGAATACGAAACCACTTTTGCTTCCACCTTGCTTCCCACCTGTCGGAGATGCAACTGAGGGCGCTATTCTCCACACGCGTAGCGGCTGCACGGCTGCCTTGTTAACTATCTGATTGGCTGTGGAGAGCTATCGTGCCTTGAATGTTGTTCCGGGAAACGGAAGTATTGCTAAATGAAATCTTGCGTTTTCATCAAGATGACGAAATGTGACGTGGAGCTGCAAATTTTATTGACTAGAACATCTTTTTGGTCCTTCACTATACGAAAAATTTACACCCTTTGGGGTGTATCTTGTCCCACAACGATAATCGTCATCTGTCTTGCCCGCGTTTCCTTTCCTTAACGCTGCGAGCCCGGTACTTCGCAGTCACGAACGGCATGCGCGTTATCAGTGTGACGTAGCTTCTCGAAAGGAAAGTAACGAGCGCCGAGATTTCAAGAAAGGAAACTCGGGCAAGACAGATGGCGATTATTGTTGTGGGACAAGATAAGCCCAAAAGGGTGTAAATATTTCTAAGAGTGTTGGCAGCTACATTGCGACGTTAGCGCTTCAAAAAGATAGCGTACAGACGCCAGTGCAATGCATCAGCAATTTCGCGAATATGTGGTGGCAATCCATGATAGACGCCATGTTAGCTTGCTGATTGGCTGAAGGAATGTGCCGTGGGGAGCGTCACAGGAAGCGTCGTTTCGTAAACGTCAATTTGACGTTATGTGACCTTGCGCTGGGCCGCCATTTCAGATATTTTCCGCCATAATTTGTGGTACGACGAGTCGCGCGAATTATGCTAATGAGCAGCCATATGCAACGGCGGCCGAGAGGAATGCGTATCGCCACATTTTCCCCGTTGTTTGGCGCCATGAAAATCTGTTGTTTATAACGCGTGCTTACATCGCTCTCGGGTGGTGCTGGTATTTGTGTTTTGGGCCATCATTTTTTAAAAGAACGCATGTATACTAAATTGTATTGGTTGAACATATAGCAAACTTTCTGCAACGTTTTCCACTTTTCACTGCTGCGTTTGTATTGCAATCAAGACTAATACCTTTTCGCACAATCAAAAGTTATGACAACGGCGTCTTCTTCATTTATGAAAATGAACGTACGCAAGGCGGCGCCTTAAGGTTTTCTCCCGCGGTGCGAGTAACCAGCGAACTGAACAAGAGATGGCAGCGCCGGCGCTTGCGTCGCGCTATCGGATATCTCTGGCGCGCGCAACGCTACCGGTGATATTCGGCCATTCTCAGCCAGCCGGGTCGGGCCGAGTCACCTATGTTTCACGAGATAGCGATAACGTGGCCTAGAACGCGCGCATCACCACTGGTAGGTCGCGTGTGTTATCTCAAGGAAGAAAGCAATGGTTGGCGCCGACATACCATGACTCATTGCATTTCCAGGGATCGACACGCATTCTACAGCTTCTACGCAGCAGACGACGGAAGCAAGAAGCGTTTTCGACGGAATAATCATTGGCTTTGAGCTATAGCTGCTCTATTTTTACTGTGGAGAAAAACTGTTTTGCTTTACCGAGAACCTTGCGTTAAGTGCCTTCATTTCAGTTTCTCAGGCAAAACGTCAAGTTGGCGTCACGTTACGAAAGCAAAGTGGGGCCATCAGCGCCATTTTATTCGCGTCGCGTCTACGTCACGCATCGATGAAAATGGCGGAACGTCCAGAATAGCGCCCTGAGTTTTCGCTAACGCACTGTGCTCCAGTCATGCCGGATTGAATCATGTGGGTTGAAGACGTGTGCAGTAGTTGGCTGTAAAACGGGTGACTGGCATATTAAGGAATGGACTCTGTGTGGCCAAGTTCGCGGACCGCTGCTTCAACTGTCCGTGCGTGCGTGGTATTATACCCTCACTTCGATATGTACGGCTTTCCTCGAGGATACAGAAATTTGCGCATCCGCCTGCGTTGTATCGCTAATCCTCAAAGAAAGTTCTTCGGCCCCGGAACGTCGGCAACAGTGAGTACCACTTGTTAAACAATGACAAAGGGAGTAGCGCCGCTTCGTGTCATAGTACGTTTCGCGCACAGTATGTATACACACATCTATGACCCCACTGGTACGGCATCTTACGCCCACTCTATCGCCAACGTGTCAATAAGTAAATGGGCGCACACTTGAATATATGCGCCCCATATATAGGCACAATAAATGACGGACTACACCGATAGCGCGCGAATGGTCGAAGCTGAATGTTTTGTGACGGTCCACAGGGGGTAAGCGAGTGATTAGCGATAATACGTATCCGCTGCGAGCTATACTACAACGTACAGAACATCTACCTTCCAAAATCCTTGTGCGCAGCAAGAACAAATCTATCGCAACCGAGCACACCCGAAAACGATTAGGACAATATATAAACAATCAGGTAGTGAATGCACCGAGAAACGTTACTTAGTGAGAAACATTACAAACCATTGCTTCAAACTGTTTGACGATTAACGAATAAAGAGCGAAGCACACTGATCTTGATTAAATTCATAAGTGGTTTACGTTTGGAGGGCGCAGTACATATTTAGCCCCGTTTTTAGTACAAGCACCGTATATAGTCTGCACGCGCTGTTGGACAAGGCGTTTACGTATCCTCTGAAGCTGTGGGCAAAGTTTCGTGTCGTCGAACAGTCGCCGTCTACGATATTCGCCGAAGCAGAGGTTAATTTGTTGAGCCTAATTTGTTGAGCCGCACTGGGCGTCATGCACATCCATTATAAACACGGAGGCAACGGAAGCAGCTGAGGCTATTAGGGCCATTGTAAACGGAGGCAACAGAAGCGGCCGGGGCTATTGCCGTCTGTCGGAAGCGCCTTTGAGGGATAACACGGCGCGCTCCTCAGGTTTGGCTGTCGGTGCTAAATAAAAACACCATGCAGGCGGCCCTCCTGGATATTTCTGTAAGTACTTTCGAAACAAAGGAAGTTTTTTTCTCCTGTCAAAATAATAGTCTTGGGCAAACAGAGAGCACAGACTGGTTTACAGACACTATATCTCTTTAACGAACAGGTATATACAGTGAACTCCCACTGCGCGCGGCGATGGAGTCACCCGAACCGGATTCTTAAGTGAAAGGTCGACAATCGCCGAGATCGAACTATGTGAAATATGGTCTTACAGTGGGCTGTCTGTATACAACCAAATGGAGCATAACAGAATGAAGCCTCAATGCGGCGATCGCACGGGTTCGCGGTGACCGACTGCGCGTCTGCACGCATGTCCGCGCGCAATGTTTCGCTTTCGGTGCGAGCTCGTTTTCGTACCGTGTGCGTGCGTGCGTGCCGTGAGCTTTAGGCCGCAGCATACGATCATTTGACAGTACACAGGCAACGATTGCTTTGTCGACGCTATCGGAGCTGTTAAAAATAATCTCGTTATAACTAGGAACTTCGACGCCTAGACGGCGACTTTTGATGCACGCCGTATAGCGACGATTCGATCTTTGTTTATTTTATTTTTCAATTATTCTAAAGTATTGGACGTTTCAATATTATTTTGTTATGTTGCGTCGTACTGTATGTTTATCGGTCCTCTCATCGAGCACTTATCCGCTGCTTCTTTTTCTTAATCCAGTACATTGCATTGTTTGGTGCTACGCAAGCATGAGCATATGCCATGCCGTTGTCAGTGTGCTTTTGACCGTTCCATTTCCATTCCAGTGAACTTGCCGGTATGTAGTATCAACAAGTTCATAGATCAAAGCTTCATGACATTAGCCTGGCAGCGCGCGCGGGCGACCGTCTCAGTGTGCTCTTTCTGCTATACTCACCGAACCTCGCAGCCCCGATGCCGTATCAGAAATCTTCCTCGCGGAAGTGCTTGCTGCACACCCGAGTTGTAGCCTATGGCTGCTTGCCGGTTCTATGTTTCGCGATCCAAGCTTCACGCAGCTTCTTGTCCCGCGCGTACGTGAGGAGGCTGACAGCTGGCACCGTTATGTACGCCCGGCACTGCGGCAACGAGCAGTAGCCTACCATGTTAGACGCCTTCAAAGGCAGCCACTAGCTATTATAGGGCTTTCAAGTGTTACTGAAGTACATGCACCAACTAGGCCAACAAAAAGTTCTGCTCGAATACCTTTCAAGTTTTGCCAAGTGCACACCCGAAGCGTGAAAGCCTCCTCAATCAGAACCGCAGCGCAGTTGGCACTTTATAAACTTTCGCTTCGGCGCTTCCGAAGCAGCCGAAGCGGCCGCTGTGTTCACGTGATATCTCATACCACGTCACGACAACAGTGGCGCCAGATTTTCCAGTGGTGGAGCTCGGCCCCAATATATCGCAATAGAGGTGTTACCACGAGCCCTGGGGATCGCCGTGAAGAGGGTCTGTACGCACAGTTGCTGGCCTAAAGAAGTCGACGGCGGCGTGATAATTAATGTGTTATGGCTTTTCGACAAGAATAGTCGTGCAGCAGCAGAAACAATATACAGAAATGTGGCAATTTATCTCTAAGGCGAAGCGTTGAAAGCCATAGCAAGGTTTAGCGCTGCGCTTGAGCTCTTCACGCGGTGTTCTGACAATTTAAGTCACAATACACGGCGGCGCCGCGACGCATGCAGCACGCGGCGCGCACAACGCTCATGCCAGCAGCGGAACGTATGAATGCCGGCCTGGGCCGTCAATATCGCAGCGATGACTTGCGCTCGATTCTACGTCTCATCATTCACAGTTCAGGGCCGGCTGATCCCGTTGATAACGCGGGCGGAGCGTCGTTTTCTCGACTGGTGAAGCGCGAAGAGGAATAACATGGGAAAGGCATTGCTAAAAAATCGGTGGCCTAGCTCCGGCAAAGCCGATTGAGCGCCTATACGTTGCGTCGTTTTTGCAGACAAACGCAGTGCGCCTCCCTGGAAACCTTATACCCGCCACCCGAAGGCGCGAATGCGCCTCGAATGTACGTAATGAAACTTCTCTAAGATGTTGTGACTTAACATTGCGCCACAAGTTACCACTATCGGCGCTGCTGCTGCCGGCCACACCTTCGGTGTTCCGGTATTCCGCAAACAGCAATTAGTAGAGACTTTTAGCGTGTCCGGTATTTGGGCAAGCGCGGGCGGTTTTCCGGTTTAGCGGGGGCGTCAAGGTGAGCGGCCCGATCGGTGGCGCAAAGCTCAACCACACAAACACAGAGCTAATTACTGTATTCTGCTTAGCTGCTGGGGTAAAATTTCGGCAGTGGCGTAATCGCGTTCACAATTACGCCGCTGCCAAAAATTTGCACGAGTGGCGAAGCAGGATATGGTGAGTTACTGCAGTTTTAGCTATGCGTTTGTCTGGTTGAGCTCTACAACACCAGACGGCTTCACCGCTCACGTTAACGCCCCGACCATCCGGTAATCCGCCCAAACCGCTCCTGTTTACCGGAATAGCGTACAAGCTAAAAGTCTCTAGTGACTCTTCAGGCCGCAGAGGAGCAGTGTTGCGGTTCTGGCGTGAAGCACTCGCATTGGGTTCGTAGTTGGAATCATTTTCCAGATACTTTCGAAGCGTGGTTATCGAATGAACTCCAATACATGTGCACTTGGCGTGCACTTGTCTTGTTGGCGAGCTGGTTGAAATCCGCTGTGGCAACACGCAAAGAAAACGCGGAGTTGGGAGAGTAAGGACACTCGCGGTGTCCAGTCCACGGACGTTTTCTGCGTGAGGCGCTGTTATCCTCACATTTATTTTATTTCTTCGTTCTTCACTCTGAAGTATCCTTGCTTACTTGCGGCTCTCCTCATTTTTTTTGTCTTCCTCTCGGAAACAGCATTTCGACGGTCCGCTGTAGGCGATAATACTTTCCTCAGCCTTCATTACCCACATGGCTTCGTTTAAACAGGTCATTTCCTCTATTGGGCACTGAAGTTAACGTCCATTTGCTTGTTTGTCATTTGTTCATTCAGTCCCTTACCGTCGTTTTCTACCACCTTCATCACCTGCTGTTACCGCAAAGCCGCTCGTAATTGATAAAACCTTCTTGCCTAGGAAAACATCAGTGTCATTGTTGCTGTCCTCTGAACTCGTGGTTCATACGCACCGTGGTGGTTTGGCTGGGAATCGCGTGGGTAAAACTAGACGAATAAAGACATTAAATATCACTTGCGAGTTGGCGAAAACTGATTATACAGCTTCCCTCTACATCTTTTTTTCCTTTTCCGTTGTTGTAAGAAACAATTTTGGGTGATTTCGTTTTCTAGTCACTTATTGGCTTCTCCGTTGAATTTACTTGCTTTAACATGCTTATCGCTGCGGATACGATCATCCCTTGGTTTGGCCATATCGACGTACGAGAAATGAGGTGTAAGGATTATGCGCTTTAGAAATGGTGAGCACGCGTCACATGATCGCGAGAACCGGCTTTAATGAAGAAGAACCGTGGACACGGCTTGCGAGCGTTCGGCCGTCATAACCGCCCAAACGTCACAGTGGCTCACACACACAAACAATTCGGCCCTTGCGCGTGAAGGCGATGGATAAGCGGCAGCAGCAGCAGGCCTAGCAGCCGCATGGCCGCGTCGCTTGCGTGGCAGCCGAAGCGGGAGCACCGGCGGGAACAGCTGCAGTTGACGTGATTTCCCCTGGATGGCGCCACCATCATTTACCGGCGAGCCTTTTGTGCCTCGGGGCGTTCGTGTGCGTCGGACCGTATCGGGTTTTGTGCCGCACTCGCGCGCAACCTCCGCGGCTTTTGCCTGTGCTGCGCCCGCGCGCCTCTCTCCCGCTCTTTCGCCGTACGACTACATCGTCTGTTTTCTTTTTTTTTTCTTTCTTGGCTTCTCGCTTCGGCTCTTGTCGGTTCTGTCGCTCTGCCTTTTCTTTTTTTTTGCCTTCTGTTTTTTTTTTTTGCCTCCTCTCTGACGTGCCTCATTTATTTGTGCGGCGGCGTGCGGCGCCGTTCGCCGTGAATGGCGGGGTCCGCCGGCTTTGCGAAGGCTGCTGCTGCCGCTGCTGCGCGCGATCTGTTTTGCTTGTTCCGGGTCTCGCCTCGTGCTCTCCCCCTCTCCCCATTATTTTTTTTCTTTATTTTTTCTATCCGCACGCGCAGCAGCGCGGTTGCTGCGTTAAATATTAATAGCGCTGCGCTCGGCGAAGTCGGTGCAGAGGGCAGTATGAAACAAGTGTGGCGCGGCGGAGAAAGTGTGTTTTTAGACCAGAGAGGGCATTACGAGGAAAGAAATGCCTTTAGGGTGTTTGTCTTTTTTTTTTCTTTTCGAAAACATCGGCAGCTGCCAGTTTCTGAATGCCGCTTCTATCGGTATGCAACGCTCAGCAATATTATCTGCGGTCATGTTTTGGTTGACTACGAGAGGGAGAATATATATCTAGTACAACAAACACACACACATATTATGCATGAAGGAATTTTAGCGTTGATTTATCAGGACGGCGGTTCGATGATCATGGGTGCAGTAAATGGCCCATTTCTTTCTGAAAGTCGTTTCTCACTACTTTCTTGTCAGAACCTGCTGACTGTCGCGAAAAAGAATTGCACTTAATGTCAAAATGACACGCGCTTTCATTTGTGTTCATTCATCTCGACTGCAAGCAAATTAAATGGTTTTCATAAAACGTCTATTGTCCACCGCCTCTACTCGACGGTTGCGGAGCTGATGCATTTCACAATATCTCGAAATCCGCCAAGAAACTGCAATTTTGTAGGGACGCGGGGCGCATATTTGCGAATCCTATAGCTGTATGACATCGGCCACTATAGTGTGTATCGCCACGCCAATGCGAGATCGAAGCAATGAACAAGGCTTGTTCAGGGACACTGCTGATAATTTTGATAAGATAGGAGGTTAATCATAGGCCACATAAACTTATTTCGTGAATCCATCTTGCTATACGTCCTGGTACAGAAAGTCAAGGAAAACAGCTTTAATTATAGCAGACAAGTACACTAACCGAAGTACGAAGACGGAGTAACGACCAGGGCCTTCATTCTTTCGAATGTTCGGTTTTCTCTGCAGGAAGCAACAGATTATCATCACGGTCAATCCAACATGAAATGTTAGAGTGAATCAACTCTCAAGCAACAATTGCTCTTCGCCTGCGAGCTCGATTGTACCTAACCAACCGAACGTATATGCCAAGTAGCTTTTTCTTCAGACGGGCAGCCTGCATGCTCCTAGTCCCCCTGAAGCAACGAAAGCTCTTGATATAACTCCTGCATGCATCAATTCCGAGACGCTCGTGAGTACCATAGAAAAAGTGCATGAAACCGAATGCATCAATCACACGATCGGAGTCCATAATTTCAAGTAAAATTTAATTGTTGTATAGTGTAGAAGCACGTACTCAACGGAGGCTGTTTTTAATGAGCGTCGCAAAGTGCTGAAGGTTATACAAAGCCTCGTATATATGGGGCATGGTATTCAGCATATAGATCTTAACGGCTTTTAAAACGCAAATATCTACAACGCCTGTGAAGCATGTCGTGAGATACAGATGTGCGTGATGCAGTCGTCGCACCACGTCGGCAACGTACGATGGTGTGGAATATGCACCAGCTATCGTTCAAGCGTCGCCAATAGTGAGGTGCAATCGCGCTTGAGTCGGCGAAACAATCAAAATCTTGACTCTGCGGCAGGCCCATATCTCCGGAGCAGGTACAAGTTGAGCACATGCAAAGGCGGTGAACGGTTACTATTAAAATTAATCACACACTCATAAAACAAAAACATTGCTTACTCAGCACCTATTCTCCATGGCTTATCGCAAACTTCTGAGAAACGTCTTCAACGTTTAATGGCAAGGGGTCTCCGAGTGTGTCTTGGTATTCCGCAGGCTACCTCGAGTTGTCTAGCAATTGCTGAAGCTCGTCACCCAACACTTTCAGTCATACGAAAGATGGAAACATGCCGACATATTTATCGCATCTTAACTCTGCACGAGAAGCATCCATTAAACCTCGCGCTTAGCGAAAGAAACAAAAGCAAAATTTACGATGTTGTTGAAGAACATGAAGGTTCGTGAAGGAACATGAACATTGTCAAGGCTTGAATTATGCAAAGTGGATGTTAGTTAGCCCCCTAAGATGTTAACAAGTTCTACCCGCCGCGGTTGATTAATGGCTATGGTGTTGGGCTGTTAAGCACGAGGTCGCGGGATCGAATCCCGGTCACGGCGGCCGCATTTCGATGGGGGCCAAATACGAAAACACCTGTGTACTTTGATTCAGGTGCACGTTAAGGAACCCCAAGTGGTCCAAATTTCCGGAGTTCCCCCACTACGGCGTGCCTCATAATCGGGTCGTAGTTTTGGCACGCAAAACCCCATAATTTACTTAACAATATAGAATTATCGGTCGAGGGGATCATATCTAAGAGAGACATGTTCATGGTAGCCGCACAGCAACTGGCACTATTCTAAATTTACTCATTATATCCCCAGTACATCCCCGTCTATGTAGATCGTTTCTGTCATAAATATTCCTTGGCTTCAGCATTCGTCATTCCACATGGCGCTATAGAGCAAGCGTTTAAATTAACCCCACAGACATCTTCCACCATGGCAAAACTGCTTCCAATCCTGTGTGCTTTGCATTTCATAACATAAGTAAGAAATGCGCAAAAAGGGATTATATTTAGCAATTCGCAATCGGCTCTCGCATTACTACGAAGCAATAAGAAAAATTCTTTGAACACTTTACTGTTGTACGAGACGCTCAAAGAACACACAAAAGCAAGCGCAATGAATCACGTAGTTGCATTTCAGTGTATACCCGAACATTGCAATGTTCCCGGTAACACTGCTGCGGACGCAGCTGCGAATCGAGCTCACAATAACGCAGAGACAATCAATCTTCCTCTTTTGCGCAGTGAAGTCCGCCTGCTCCTGAGACAGATATCCTGCCGCCTTATAAAAACTGCCTGGTTTGATCAGCAATCTAAGAACTCGGAGTTACACGTTATAGACCCATGTAACAACCTATCAATTCCGTCAAGTCTGAGAGAAAGCAAGTAATTCGAAACGTTTGTATACACCGCCTGCGGCTTGTTGCTGCAATTACGCGACACTTTTTATACAGTATAAAACGTGGCTCTAGTCCGCTGTGTTCTTGTGGCCATCCAGACGAAGATGTGCATCATCTCCTCCAGGAGTGCAATAAATATGACTCACCACAAAAGGTACTGCAAGTAAAGTTGCTGCATTTAGATAGACCATTCACTGTAAAACTCATTCATTCTAAAATTCATTCTAAAAAATATACTTGGTCCATGGCCAACAGCGGATCTTCAGAAAAGAGCTTTGAAAAAGATTTTCGAGGACAAACATTTTGGAGAAATATTAAATTTCAGTTTATCCTAATAAGCTAAATGAGTGATATTGGTGTTGTTATGTGTTCAAAATTGAAACATGGTGGAGAAATATTAAATTTCAGTTTATACTAATAAGCTAAATGAGTGATATCAACGCTGTTCTGTGTTCAAAATTGATTTATGTGGTGATCGTCTTTTCTTACGCTATGAGTAATTACTTGTGTTCTGTGCTTTGCTGTGTAATTAATTGTGTACTGTGTTTTGGCCATTCAAAATATTTCACTTTATATATGCGTATGTATATGTGTGTGTACTAAATTCATGGACAAATTTTTCGAGTCATGTACTGTTGGACTGTATATTGTTTTTATACATCTGGTGTTCGATCTACTGAGTGCCATATTTTGGGACATTGTTTTCTCTTTTTGCGCATGTTTGTTTCCTTTACTAAGTGATATGCAGTAGCTGGTGCCGCCATGAAGGCGCCAACCTCTCCAATTACTCATTTCAATAAAAACAAAAAGAAGTAAGAAATCAGATCCGACCCCGCATGTTGCAATCGGCGTGAAGCAAACTTTTTCGTGAAGCGCGGTCGATCAGATGCTGTCAAACTGTTCGTCTTCTTCACCGCCTTTCGAAGCATGGCGATTTGCGTTCCTGCATGGCAAGACGCGGAGACGCCTACCACGTGACCCACGAGACGAAGGGTTATACTGTTTCCGGGATCGGCCCGATTTTTATTATGCTTTCACCGGGATATCGACCCACATAATACTCGGCGACATCTACATACTGAGCAGACACGCCAAACGCCAGGAAAGGATCGAGGCATTGAAGGCATACATATTGTTGCAGTGAGGATATCTATAGGGATGCGTTTGTTGTTTCATTGTGTGATTCCGAACCGAACAGAGCCGGTCAACGGCACATCTGTATATATAGGGTATAGTACATATATATGGCTGTCGCGAGCCGATTCGGTATATTCGCGCTGTCATATCTGCGAACTGTTCAGTAAGACAGCAGCATTAGCGCAGCATGGTCAGTAATGTCCAGGAGCTTTCGGAAAGAAAGCTTCGCTTTAAAAGGAAGCAACGATATTTATTTCGCTTTGGCTGCCGATCCATTGGGTCGCAACATTAGCAATGACTGCTGACGTCGCCGCATGACTCGCTGCTGGCGTTGGTTGCTAAGCAGCTAATGATCGCCGCCATCGTTAGCTGCGCCATCAACCGAGACTGATGCATGCGTATACGCCCGTGCTCAAGAACGGACGCCGCGAGGCAGCTTCGCATTGTTGAGCGCGGGCGCTTGCATTACCCGCGACGGCTGAACAAACAATGAACCCGGCAGCTATGTAAACGTTCCTTTGAAACACTTCTTGAAACTTTGGCTTCCGTGTAAACAATCCTTGGTGCAAAGCGGGCCTCCTGTATCCACGGAGTTTCAACTGCATGCGAGAGCTATACATATAAGAAGGAAATACGAAGTTGCATAGTTCATGCATGACTGCTGCAGAGCGTGACGTCAAGAAAATTCGGTGGCGCTGCTGTCACATTCATCGTAATTGTGGACAAAAGAAGTTCCATATTCTTAAACAGCGTGAATTTTCTCTGAAGGGACGGTTAACGCCTATGACCGAGCATCATCGAAGATAAACGGCCATTGAAAGCGAGCGCGTGAGTGCAGCGGTATTTATGTGCAGAATGGTAAACAGCGAACAAGAGAAGTGTGAACGCTGTCACCCGGGTGTTGTTCTTGTCGTGTGCAGTGTTTGCTTACAAGCAGACAGTTCGTTATACCCAAGACCGTGGTCGATCGACTGCAGTGCCAACATTTTCTCAAGCATAGCGTGAAACGATATACGCTTTAGAACAGCTCCATCGCGAGATGCTCAGAGCGACGCGATCTTTGGACACGGAAGTCGTATCTGGGCTTTTCTTACGTGCCGTTTCGGTCTTCTGTGTGCGAAGTTCTCTACGTACACACCGCCAGCGTGCCGGCCTTGGACAGGCTGTAACAGCGGCGTTTGCGAAGGCCTCCTCCTTCCTCATCGCAGTGTCATATATGCAGAGGTGCGACGGTCAATAGTAATCTTATCTTCCTCGCTCGTTTTTGACGGAATATGTGCGAGCCGAAAAGCTATATTAATTTCATTAACTCTTTCGTCACCACGCCTTTATAAAAATCGATTGATTTGATCGACAGTTTTTATACGAGTTGTTACATTTCTGTTAGTATTATTTTGCTAGCAAGCATCACGCACCGTCCGAATTGATGACTGAACTTTGACTATTTGTCAAATTTGACAATTTCTGGCTGATTGGGAAGTCTGGGAAAAATGAAGTTTTACTGGAGGTATTGTCAAAACTCTTCAGAGCTTCCTGAACTTCTTCAATAAAAGAAACACAGATTTCGCGCTTTGGTCGACTCCGCAACATAATTTTTGAATGATAGCAGTAGTAAAGACACGTAAGCTTCTCTCGGCTTGTCAATTTTCTTATCCGACGTATAGGCTGTTTTAACGATGTGTAAAAAAATGGTAGATGCTCATAATTGCGTGTTATTTTGATCATTGCGTTCGACTAATATCAACTGCAACTTTATTTTTCCCACCGTGGGTTGCTTTTATCCGTCAGCGCTTCGACAGCGTATATGTACAAATAATTAAGAGCAATCCTTCCTGTCGATTGGGGTTTTCGCTCACACGAAATCACGCAATTCATTTCAGACCGACCTTCGAGCGAAGACTGACTAGTAGTCTACTCTCTTGCATTTTGAATGCTGCTTGTGCAAGTGCCCTTATTCATTACTGTACAACATTGGGAAACACTCTACATTACTGTACATCAGTGTACAGGAACTGAACTAAGCATGTGGAGGCTCGAGTGACAGTTGAACGCACATTATATAAAGACTAATTTGATTACACAGGAAAGCTGATCGAACGCAATAATAAAGTATGAGGAGGCTTTTGCATGCTCCCTGATCTCACAGCCATTGCTTCGCGAGCCTAAAGATTGCAGAAAAAAGCAAAGCAGGTGCTTGTCGCAAGAAGTAAAAATGAATGTTCCCTGTACAATAGCAACTTATACCCGTTTTCACATTTGAAAAGCTACTGATTTCCCGCATAACATGGACATCACTATGGATAGCATTGACGCCAACAAATCCTCATTAAAAAAAATTTTTTTTGCCTGACCTGTCTTAAAATGTATCTGGCTCCTATATAGGAACTAGGTGCATGTTTCGCATATATCAGATTTTTTTTTTCTCGCAGAACCTACAAAAAACAGCAAATTATTACTTTCATTCGCGCCTTGACGTGCTTCGAAGTTTCACATCAAAATTTCAAAAATTGTCTGATATATTATTACTGCGATACATCCACTCAAAACGCCAGTTACATGCTATAATTTTATGTCGCAGTAGCACACTGCGACTAATAAGTCTTAATTGAAATATTAACCATAACTTGAAGCACTGAAATTGAGCACATTCTTTGCGATAACGGAAGATTTAACTCTTACGCTTCTATAGAGTTTATTCTCCAGGCCTTTACTCGTCGGATCTTCATCTGTCGTTAGTCGCCTCGGCCAGATTGAGCTTTACTACAAATTCCATCGTCGCTGCCTCGTTGTTTGAAGCCGACGAGGAAACAACTTTATTCAAGCAAAATTTCAGGGCTTTGTAGATGTCCGCTTGTTTGCGGCGACCTCTTCCGTCCAGGCAATGATCGCTTTTTGTACTTTTCTTTCGCGGGACCGTATTAGGGTCTCCCAGGTCGTTTCTGAGGGAGCTGGCAGAAGCTCTCTTGGTTGGGGGAAAGCCCTCGCATTCCCAGAGGATGTGGCTTTGGTTTGCTATGGCGTTTTTATTGCAGTTTTTGCATAATGGGTCAACCTCTCCATTTGTGAAAGTCGCTAAGCGATGAGGAGTGATAAGGATTTTAGTTTGAATTCGGCGGAGGGCAGTGGCCTGCGCTCTCCTGAGGTTGCTGTGTAGTGCAGGGTACATTCTCCCGTCCTCTTTGTAGCCGAGCCGACCGGCCGCTCCTATAGGAGCGGCTGGTCGGCTCGGCTAAATTTTGTTCTCGCACAATTTCCTTCATTTTGCCTTTTGTGAATGTTGCAATAAGCGTATATGGTGCCTCGGACACAACATTCGACCTCGCGATTCCAGCCTGAAACTTGCAGATCCATGCTGAAGTCTTTATCTGCATAAAAGGACCCGCCGTCGATGCGTTGTGCGCCACCACTTCTAGTTTTTCTGAGATCTATACCGGCCTTCATGAGACTACACGTATATGTGAATAGCTTTGATGTCTGCGTTTGTGTGTACCTGAGTGAATGCGCCGTTTGTGTGATCACTGTGCGCCTCACATAGCGTGTTTTTTAAAGGGACACTAAAGGTTACTATGAAGTCAAGTTGAAGTGATAAAGCAATGCTCCAGAACGTCTAAGGCGTCAATATAATCGCGAACAGAGCTTTAGTAACTGAGAAATTGAGGTAAATGCATGACACGATTTGAGACAACCCATGCGACATTCCGGTACTAGCCCAATGACGAAGGCAGTCCTCATCATAATTTATGTCACTAGTACTCAAATACTCGTATTAAAAAGATCATTTCATTAGATTATAAGATGGAAGAAAATGCTACTTGTCTACTTCTATTCGATTCTAAAAAAAAATGACATTTTGACGTTACCCTTGAGTAGTATGGGTGATAGAAATGTTTCGTTTTCGCCCGACTCTGCGCGCTCGACTTGGCGCCGCGCGTGCTTAATGGAGTTTCAGTTGTTTCGTTATCACGTCGTGCTGCGGTGGACCTGCTGGCTCGCGAAACTTGCATTTGGAACAAGCAGTGAGAATGCCACGTCGATGTAATGTCGTGGGATGCGCGAACGGTCCGCGGAACTTGGCCAGGGGCAGTTGCAGCGGCGAATCCAACATTATACTTATCACTGTGTGCCAACGAGTGAACCTCTCCTCTCCGGCGGCCTTTCCAAGCAGGCCGCCGTCGTAGTAGTACGCCGGCAGCGCGAGCCCTCAGCAGCAGGACACGTTCATCAGTGCTTAAATCGCTGAAGTCGAACCCAGCATCGCGAGCCAATGTGTCGTTGTCAGAGTCGTCCATTGCAACGAGCGTCGAAGTTGGCGTCATAATATAAAGAACCAGCTTATCGTCGCGCGCTTTCCCTTCCGTTAGCCACCATAGCTGTCGGCTCTGTGATGGCTCTGTTTCTGGCCGCGCGTTTGCGTTTTGCGCAGAAAAGCCGTAGCGCCGTCTGCGTGCGCCGTTTCGCTCGCCGACGGCGCAACGTCACTATGAGACCATGACGTCACCACTCCTCGATCGGAGGGCGGGCGATTTAGGAACTGCGCTAGAGGTATGCGGACGCTTCAGAACGCATCTCTTAAAATAAGTCTCTTCTTCGCACCAAACAAGCGTTTCGAGATTTCTGGGACGGTTTTTCAACAGTCCACGTTGACTTAATATTAACCTTTTAGTGTCCCTTTAACAGCGGAGCTGTTCTGACTCGAGCCTTCGCCGTCCGGCGTCCTGTGTCACGCAGGGGAGGGGGGGAGGGTAGGTTCCGAAGCTGACCGCCAGAGGGCTCGCCGGGATGGCAGCGGACAAATCAGAGAGCGTGCCGGGGGAGCGGGCGGAGAGGGGTATATGAGCAGGTGTTTCGCCGGCTTTCACCCCATGTATTCCGCTCGGCCTGAGCGGCAGCGGGAGCTCACACGAGCGTGGTATCACCGACGTCGCGCAAATCCCGAGCTTCGAGAGCGAGAAGCGCAAGAAAAGCGCCAGCGGAGGGAAGCCAACCCCACTTTCGAGCGAAGGCAACACAAGCCAAGCGCGAGCAGAGGCAAGCTAACCCCTAACTTCGAGAGTAGGAGGCTGAGAAGAGACGTCGACGCGAGAAATTCCTCGCACAGAGGGTGCCGATGGACGGTTCAAAAGAAAATTCCTCGACCGTGTGTGAGGCCACAGCTACAAGGTACATGTGATAGACTGTGCTTTGATCACAACCTCACGCAACTAAAAAGTGTGCGCAATCCGGAACCAAAGCAAAACGCCGACAACTAGACAAAAGGCTTTCATGAAAATCGCGCAAAACACGAATTCAGATTTGAGAAAACGGCCACCAGCTTCGCTGTTTTGACAGCTTTCATTGTGTGGAACTACTTTTTTTAACACAGCACCATGGCGTTTGCACATTTTCAACAGTGGTTTAATTAAGACTCGAAAACAAACATTTGAGACTACTCCGTGCTACTGAGCGATTACATGTCGCACTTCCGTGTAGTTATGCGTAAACAGGATTTAGGGTCAGTTGTTTCCAGTTCGCATCTATAGTGTACAACTACATGTGAGACATGTGCACATCGACGTGTGTATAATATGCGTAGCGCGTTTCAGAGCACCTGTATTATGTTCTTCGTTCGGGAAAGCGATGGTCCAGGTCCTGTGTTTATTCTCTTCATGTGGCACGAGTATATCCATCTATGCAGACATTCCTCGGCCGGGGAAGCCGCTTGTGCGTTGCGCGCAGCGAAAACACTTGTTGAGCGAGTCAGGTCTAATTGAGGTGACATGACAATAACTTTATTTGAGTCCTGAGGGACTGAGATCTTGGGGAGCCGAAACCGAAGGCTCCCGAAGATCAAGTCGTTGGCTCCGCCCACGATGGGACCGGGAGATCAAGTCTCGCCGCAACGTCGTCGGCCCTCTGGATAGCCTGGAGTTGAATGTGGAGATTGCTGCCCTTAAGGGATTCCTGCCATTGTTCTTTCGCGATGGGTGGAGAGGCGTTAAGGGCTGGGCACAGTCAGAGCATGTGGTAAAAAGAGCATGAGTCATGACCATATTTTGGGCACGACTGTGAGTGTTCAGGATCTATCTTGTAAAGGGATCGTGGAGTGGGATACGAACGGGTTTGCAGGAGTCTGAGTGCGAAGGCCTGAGGTTTGTTTAATTTGGGATGAGGGGGTGGAAATGTCCTCCTGCCTAGTCGATAAGATGTGTGAATAATTTTATCTGAGGATGTTCCAGCCTTGGTTGCGTGTCCTTTGACCTATCGCCGTAACATGGCAGTAGTGCATTCCAGGCCTGCACAGAGGCAGACTTCAAGCAGTCTTCGTTGAAGGAATATTTCTCTACCTTCAAGCGTTTTGCTGCTGCTGCTGTAGAAACGAGACAAGAACGGGGCAATTCAACTGCTAACGCGAACTCGCGAATATTTAAATTTGGCTGATATCTGGCAAGAAGAAAAAGCGTCACACATTTAGTTCATTCGTGCTGTGTGTTTTCATCCTCAATTAATTTTGCCCATACTGGCAGCTTAGAATATATGGCGTTGCGCTAAGCACGAGGTCGCGGGATCACATATACGCAAAGTAAACTAGCAGGTTCGTCCCTAGAAGGTTCACTGGGAGGTCCATTAGGAGAATCGCTAGGAGGTTCGTCACATACACAAAGTAAACAGAAAGGGGTACTTGGCAAATTATAAATAGTGCCAGCTAAGGTCCCAAGGTCCGTAAACACCATCTGCATGTATAAAAGGGGTGCGTCACGGCAGACGTTCTATGTGTCCCGTCATTAATTGAATCTGTGAAATACTTGCAAGGGCAAATTATGTCCTTGATCATAATGAATGGTCTTTGGTAAAGGCGGCATGCTAAAGTCGCAATTATGATCAGCATTGTCAAGGGGGCTCGTGTTGTGTTTTTTGCGAAGCCTTCAGGCGCATATTACCCAACAGGCGCATGATCCTCAAACTCAAGCTTGAGACCGCAAGTTGCCTTGTGGACAAAGCTGTTTGTTGAAACTATGGCTTAGTAAGCATTCCTTGTTTGACTATGCTACTCGTCGTTTCAAGTTTGCGTCTTCCTTTGAAAATTTGCCTTGTCAAGCTTGAAATGTGTTATCCTTCCTTCAATACAAGCATCGATTGTTTTCCCCGCCGTCATGAAACTCATTGTGCGAAGATGTAGATTGTCACACCACTATTGTATCTGAGCGCATAGCAAATGCTAGTTTCGTTTTCGTAAATGTAGACATCTGGTTCGTGATAGCCAATTAACCAACCTTGTTCAAATTCATAATGTTACATATAATTGTATTTTTTAAACATAGAGATGGCCTAAGAAAGCGCGGTTACAAGAATATTTAGCGGTCTTTCATCTTGGTTCGTTCTTTTTTTTTCTCGCATCCTGGCCGGTTGAGTTGTCGCGCCAACATGGTGGCAGTTAAGCCATTTTATCTGTGTTGTCTGCTTGCATGGCTCTTCCTCACGTGTTCGCCTGCTTTTCTGTTAGTTTCTTGAACTTTAAAGCCGGCTGATATTGGGTATATTCAGGATAAAAGTCTGACCGACAGTGCGGAAAACGTGTAATGTGCTTGTGGCGTGACTCTATGGTGCGTGAACTCGGGTAAGCCAAGAGGCCCCATTTCCACTTCCACGTAGGCGAAGGGTAAGCAAAATTCTTGTTACTTTGTATGTTAAGAAGCGGGCACCCCAGTTTGGTGGAATAATAAAGTTTTCAATCAATCAATCAATCAATCAATCAATCAATCAATCAATCAATCAATCAATCAATCAATCAATCAATCAATCAATCAATCAATCAATCAATCAATCAATCAATCAATCAATCGTTGCTTTGGCGGAAATAAGCGCTAAACTCAATGGAACAGCTATGGAGGCGAAAAGACTTGCGCTGTTGGTTGTTTTAGATAAACTTATTTCCCCCGGTTGTGCGTTTTCAATTTGTATTGCAATTTGTATCGTTCCTTGGAGCTACCGTTCGGAGAGACGCAGAAAATAAAAGAAGAAAACGAAGTGCGTGCCGTATTTAAACGTACTTAAAAGCTAAACCCGTTGACTGCAGCTGCTCTAAGAATGCCGATGTGCTGACTCAAATGATTAAAAAAAAATTATGGGGTATTACGTGCCAGAACCTCGATTCGATTGGGGGACCCTGTAGTGGGGTACTCTTGAAATTTGGACCACCCATAGGATTCTTTAACGTGCACCAAAATTTAAGTGTTCTTGCATTTCGTCTCCACCTAAATGCGGCCGCCGTGGCCGGGATTATGGCATGCTCCTGAGGTTAATGGAGGATTCACTGTTTCCACCGCTGCAGCGCGAGCGCTGTGCGCGGACACATCAGCGTTTCTGCTGGGGAGCTGCGTATGCGTATGGCGCATATGCAATGGTGCGACCGGAACGGATACACACAAGCGATAAGCTAAAGCTGTACCTAATCATCTATTAAAACGTGAGGGGTGGCGCACCGGTCATGTGTGTGCCCGCTGCGCCACCCCCATAGCTACGCCCCCTGGGCGGAAGCAACCCGAACCGCCATAATCGTTCCATTGACGAAATCACGCACGTGATGCGACTTGTCGACCGTAGTTTTCTATCGCGTCGGCGGCGGCAAGACAGGTATAGTATACTTTATCATCGAGGATTTCTCGCTCTTATCTGTGCTATTAAGTTGTAAAATTAAGCGAGCCATCCATTTTTCCCTTCTTCAATACTGTTGCGCTCACTCACAACACGTACACCCTTGAAATTTTTTTAATAATATCGCGCGAGCGTCCAGCGAGCGGTAGGTCAGGGGCCTTGTATGCAGCGGTGAGGGGAACTCTTGAAGGTGAACAGCGCAGCAGAGGGCCTTTGAAGTTTAAATCGCCTGGCTCGTCCGCGCATACTGTCGCCGATGCCGTCGCCCCTTGCACAAGGCCGCTGACAGACCGAGTGGTCGACCGTTTGCGCGACATTGTTTTTACAAAAAGCAAAAAAAAAACTAAACAAAATGGCTGAAAAGCTATACGCGTCCCTATCTCCGTAGTTCTTCACCGCCATCATATATATATATATATATATATATATATATATATCATCTAGCGCAGACGTTTAATCCATGCTCCTAGTTGCTAACGTTACCGGTCGTTCCACGTCTCCGATGAGTCACTGCAACATCTCATTGTTCTTTCGTCGTCTTTTGACATTATACCTCAACAGATGTTACGACACGGGCATACTTGGAAAGTACATCGGTCTTCCCGGTGAACGCACATAGATTTACGTGATAGTGGCGGTGGCGACAGAATATACAGCGTTTCGAGTGCGCTATCCTCTCACCGCGATTTCGGTGCTTTTTCTTTTTCTTGTTATTTTACCGTGTATTCGCGTATGCAGAGCTTCGGGTATTTGCAGATAATCTCAGTCCCTGCAGCTCGCATCAATTATCTGCACACGAAGCGGATGATTGCAGCTTCCACCCTTCTTTAATATATAGCCTTTCCTGAAAAAAACAGACACACACTCGAACACACAAAATGAAAAAGTACATTCCTCCTCTCTGAACCCATTCAAATTGGCCCATTAGATGTCATGCGCAAATGCTGTGGTTCCCCGCCGTCGTCGAGCGAAGTTGCAAAGGGAATCACTGTCCCGACAAAAGGGGAAGAGAACAGCAAAGATGAAGTAAAAGAAAAACGAAAAAGACGCGCCTCCCGCCTGGGAGAGTCATTTATCTAAATAGCGAGTCGCGTGCATGGTTGTGGTTGGGCTGGGGTGCGCTGGCGCCGCGACGGGAAAGAAAGCGGCAGAGGGAGGGCGAGCCGGGTGCCATTAGTCGACACTTTTGCTCTCGTGAGCAGGGGGAGGACCTAAGGGGCAGGGAGGAAGGAATGGACACTGGGCGCGGGCAATACCGACGCTATAGCAGCAGGTAAAAGCTGAAGCGAGCGTAAAGCAAATTCCGGTACTTTGACTGAACAAAATTTCGTTTCGGGCATTTTTTCGCTGCGTATGTATGCGCATAATAATTCCCTGAATGTTTTTTTATACCTGACATATTGTAGCGAAGTGATGCAGCTGCTTGCATCCAGGCGGGTCAGCTCACCTGGGAGACGGCGATGAAGGGGGACGAGCTTCAGCGGGGGCAAGCGCAGATCAACAGGTATACGACAACGACGAAGAGTAGAATTTGACAAACTAGGTTTATTAAACATGATATTAGTTCAGAGTTACACTGCACACTTGTGCCGTTTACAGACAAGAGGAGGATTTGGCTCCTGTAAATGTCACGTCCCTGATCTTACATGTACTCATCATCCCAGCATCATTCGGTACATTGATTCCGGCACACCCCACTATATATACCCGAGTTGACAGGGAGAGGAGCTTGGGTTCGGGCCAACGGTCCTTCCCGGAGAAGGGTGCGGCTGTGAAGCAGCAGGAACTGAACTTCTGCGCTCAGCCCACAGACAGCCACGTAGGTCGTCAAAGACATGAGCCAAACTGAGCCTCGGATTGCCTTAACACAATAGAAGTGCCACAAAGACCCCGATAAGACTGAGGGCCCCTTCGTTAAATCGGTTTTTCCAGCATCCAATGAACCTGGACGCATGCAACGGCTGCCTGCAAATTTATTTGACGGGGCGCGCATTTAGAGAAAGTTACTGTCATCTATGACGACGTCTGCCGGGCGAGAGCCCATGCCCGAGGCGCCGCTGCGGCCACTTCAGCCGGCGCGTGCTCCCCCACGCAAAGGCTCCACTTGGCCGCACCGCACGTTTTTGTGTTTCGATCCGCGTCTCGGACCCCGCTGTGTGCCTGGCTCACCCGCGTCGAGGACGACCCAACCGCTACAAAAGTGAGAAACCGATTTCGGTTACGTACACGATGGGAACTCTGTTCGACGCGAGGAGGCTGGTGTTGCTGTATCGATCACCTGAACAACCTGCCACCACTTGGTCTCTTACTTTGGTGGTACCATGTTGGCAAGTTGCAAAATCAATCCATTCGTTATTATTTTGCTATGCACGTTCCAAATGCAGTGAGTGAGTAAGTGAGTCACTGTGAACGAGTGAGCGTGCGTGTGTATATGTGTGTGTGCCTGCGCACTCTAAAATTTTTACAGCCTTAGGGGTGTTGGTTTGTGCCATACAGGTAGCACTCCTACCGCTAGGACTTTATTTTTATAGCGCACGGTAACGAGTTCTAACTATAGACGGGTGATGATAAAGGGCGTGGGCAATTAAATTCTGAAGTTTTATGTGCCACAACTACGACATGGTTATGAGGCCTGCTGTTTAACGAAGGCTCCGGATTAGTTTTTGCCAGCTGGGGTTATTTAACGTGCAGCCAATGGACGGTGTACGGGCGTTTTATTGCGATAACAATTATTTTATGTGCCAAGAGAGAGAGAGAGAGAGAATGAAGAGGAAAGGCAGGGAGGTTAACCAGATATGAGTCTCCGGTTTGCTACCCTACACTGGGGATGGGGGATAGGGGTTACAAAGATGACAGAGAGGAAAACGCTAAAAAAGGAAAAAAAAACAAAAAAAACCACGCACACATGGAGGTACACACACAAAAGGCGTTCCAGTTAAAGTCGTTCACACAGGCCGGTAGAACGCAAAAAGCGCAATAGCGCTTGCACGGCCTTCTTCTGTGACGGTAGGTCGTTTCGATAACTACGACATGGGTATGAGGCCTGCTGTTTAGCGGAGGCTCCGGATTAGTTTTTGCCAGCTCGGGTTACTTAACGTGCACCCAATGCACGGTGCACGGGCGTTTTATTGCGATAACAATTATATGGACGCGCCTGACGCATTTCTGCCGTCGGCGTCGCCGTGATGTTCCGTATGCGCCGCACGTATGCTGCATGTGCGAGTGAAAGCGTGCGAGGGTGAGCCGACCACGAAGGAAGGAACCGACGATGATGGCTCAATCTCGCGCGCGCAAGGGAGGAATAATAATAATATTTGGGGTTTTACGTGCCAAAACCACTTTCTGATTATGAGGCACACCGTAGTGGAGGACTCCGGAAATTTTGACCACCTGGGGTTCTTTAACGTGCAACCTAAATCTAAGTATACGGGTGTTTTCGCATTTCGCCCCCATCGAAATGCGGCCGCCGTGGCCGGGATTCGATCCCGCGACCTCGTGCTCAGCAGCCCAACACCATAGCCAAAGGGAGGAAGTCGGGGAGGAAGCGCGCCGTCTTCCGTCGCAAGCAAAGTACGGGGGGAGGGGAGGTGTGAGGGGGGGGTCTACTCCGGTGGCGATCTTGAAAGCGATCTGCGGAAAGTACAAAGTCTACGTGCACCAAGGTAGCTGCGTGTGCACTCTGTATTCGCCGCTTAGTTCGCGTTGAAGGGAGAGGCAGCACGAAGGTCAATTCGCTCGTTGCCTCTGGCGCGCTTTCTTACTCCAGCGTTTTGACAGCGAGTGCATGTGCGCGGTCATCGAGTGAGATGTGTTCATGTTTGCTTTTGCGCGCCTGACACGCGAATGGTTACGAGTTTATACGGCCGATAAAACTACTATCCTTACTACGTATAGCTGCCTACTAATTAGCTATCGCAATCGATGCTTCACCTTTGAGGTGAAAGCGCGATTCTTTTTTTGCACTTCGCCCCATCGAAATGCAGTCGCCGTGGCGCGATTTGATTCTGCACTCTTGGGCAAAAGGCGTGGTTGAAAACTCTAACAATTTTGACAACCTTGAGCGCACAGAAATATCTGACAGAAGAGCTCGACAGCGGTAGCGCTAAAAGTTTATTTAAATGACTTTTCGTGTTTCCTGTGACAAGTATCATCATTTTTATTTGCCTGAAAAAAGGCGGCAAACAAGATGCCTTCATTGATCCCTACCAACGATTCGATTTTACCTCTTAAACATGGCGGTGTTGCCCATGGGTCAATCATAGACACTTTATGTACGCCCATAAATGTAGTGCACGCCAGTAATATGTGTGCACTCGAAAAGCATTTATTATATGCTTGTAACTCACACTTCCAGCAGGTCAGTTCGATATAGTTAATATCACGTCTGCCACGACATAATTGTGTTCGGCTAATCACGTATATACGGGAGAAAAGGAGCGGCGGCAGACACTTCGCACTCGCCGCTTGCATGCTGCATGGTGACCAAACAAGCCCAGGCACCGACGCGTCGTCGTGGGAGTACATCGGTGAATCTCCCTTGTCATGGCTGCGATGTGCGCCTGCCTCGGACCGGTAACCGGGTTCTCCACTGCAATTTGAGGCCGAGACAGAACGCAGGGACGTGAACGATGACGGCCATGGCAACTCGGGCGGCTTCACTCATTCTGCACAATGGCTTAAATGCATCTCCACAAACCCTTGGAATTAAGGCACTAGAGGACGCTGCAGTGTCGGCCGTTCGACGCGTTGCCGGGCAACACACACACACACACACACACACACACACACACACACACACACACACACACACACACACACACACACACGCACACACACACACACACACACGCGCATATATATATATATATATATATATATATATATATATATATATATATATATATATATATATATATATATATATATATATATATATATATATATGTATATATATATAGCTTTATGCGCCAACGAGAAAGAACGAATTCCGTTAATCGTATCGACCGCGGTTTCGCGGTTTGATATTAATGCGTGCAACTGAACGATGCTCGTCTGAACAAAGTGCTCTTTAGACTGTTGGTATTTCTCAGTTATTGAGCCTGCAAAGTATTGAGTCCGTCTGAACAAAATAAGCTTTCTATTTCGAAGGAAGCAGCACGTTTGCGCTATGGCAAATGCTGTGGCATAGTCGTCTATACAACGTGCGACCAGCATGCTATACAAGCCCTATATATACACGCCGTAGCTAAGTGGTCTCCGCACGCTGCTCTGCAAGCAGCTTCCGAGTGGCTGTGCCCTGCATGCCGCTATTCCAGCTATATTGGCCTCGAGCTCCACCACTGGAAAAGCTGGCGCCACCGTCGGCGTGACGTGCTAGGAGGGATCATGTGGACATAGCGGCCGCGTCGGCTGCTTCGGGAGCACCGAAGCGAGCTGAAAACGAGAGGTTAAATTCCCTCGTACGCTGCGGTCCTTGAAAGCACTACAATAGGTAGTGGCTGCCTTTGAAGGCGCGCAACATGGTAGGCCACCGCTCGGTGCCGCAGGGCCGGACGCACATAACGGAGGCCGGTGTCAGCCTTATTCACACGTAGCCGCAGGACAAGAAGCTGCGTGAAGCTTGGCTCGCGAAACGTAAAACCGGCAAACAGTCATCGGCTACAACTCGGGTATGCAGCAAGCAGAGACGCGAGGAAGATTTCTGCTACGGCGCCCGGTCTGCGATGTTCTGAAAACGCGCACTGAGATGCTCGCCCCACTCCGCTGCCCGACTATAATGTCATGATGGTTTGGTCTATGAACTTCTCGATGCTATAGATACTGGCAAGTTCAGTGGATTGGAAAGGCAGCGGTAAGGAGCACATTAAAAAAAAGCATGGCATATGGTAATTTTTATGTTATGAATTAATGCACTGGATTACAAAAAAGGAGCAGCGGGAAATTGCATGCTGAGGACACCGACAAACATACAGTGCGACGCAACTCGAGAAATAATATTGAAAGTTCAAAGAATTTAGAAGAAAAAAAAATATTGAATCGTCGCGACGGCACACCACAGTCCCTGTAGACGTCGAAGTCTCTACAATGAAATTACTTTTGAACCGCTCTGATAACACCCACGCAACAATGGTAGCTTGTATACTGTCAAATGCTCATATTCTGCGGCCAAAGCTCATGGCACGGTGCGAAAACGCGCGCGCGGAGAAAGCGAAACAGTGCGCGAACAAGCATGCAAACACGCAGTCGGTCGCTGTGAATCTGCGCGATCGCTGCATTGAGGCTTCGTTCTATTACGCTCCATTTAGTTATACAAACACTATAAGAACATTTTTCACATAGTTTGCTCTCAGCGTTTACCTACATTTCACGCAAGAAGCTGGTTCGGGAGACTTATGCATCGCGGCGACCGCGTGCAGTGGCGTTCACTGTACGTATTCGGTAAAGAGATAGCGTCTGTAAACGATTGTGTGCTTTCAGTTTGCCCAAGATTATTATTTAGACAGTAAAAAACTTCTCTCGTTTATAAAGTACTTACAGAAATGTCCGGGAAAGCTCGCGCGTGGTGTTTTCAGTGAGCGCTGAAAGCAAAACCTATGAGGAGCGCGCCACGTGATCCCTCATACTACGCCAGCGAGGCGCTTCCGATAGATGGCGACTCCGTAACTCCTCGCCGCCAATAGCATGCATCGTTCGTGCATGCATGCGCGCGCGCGTGTACGCACGAACACGCGCGTTTTGGGATAACTGGAACGTAGCGTTCCAGCTAGTGAAAGAGGTAGTCCTTTTTGGCTTAGAAGAGTGAAAGAGGCTTTTGGGATAACTAGTTATCCCAAAAGCCTCTTTCTGGCAGTTCTATATGCGATCTTAGCTGAACGTAAACCAACAGTCAAAGCGCATTCTAAAGTATTATGAGATGGTCCGTGCACATCTGGAACTCCATTAAACATTGCTATGCAAATGTGAATCGTAATGTAAACGTAAGGTCACTGAGCGCGTGCAAGCAGCAGCACAAATACAACAAATGTGCACACGGCGCTCGTGTGCATGTCCTTGTGTTTGTGTTCCCGCTTGTGCTACTATGTAGAATACCGTGTACAATGTCACACCAACAAGCCCACAATACAGCTCTCATCGTTATCAAACAACAAAAATCACCTCCTTTCCGCCCTTTTTTGCACGGACTCCAACATTGGCTCCTGCACTTTGCATGGAGCGGTGTCACCTTGACAGCTGCAACTGTATGGCTGTTTCGCGCCGTTGCGTCCTGCATGGGTTCCCTCGTCTCACGCACGGGAAAAACATAAAGAGCCAGCGCGTAACCGTGTAAACGCGTTTCAGTATCATGTTTGCTCTCTATACTTCGTCATGATCCTTTCTGTCTCGGACATCAATGTTTTCCTACGCATTTCTTGGCTAAGCAAAAAGGGTAGCCAGCATCGCATACGATGTTAATCCTCTCCTACAGGCGCACATTGAATAGAAAGAAAGAAAGAAAGAAAGAAAGAAAGAAAGAAAGAAAGAAAGAAAGAAAGAATACAGAATTCGACGAAACACCGAAACAATAAAATACCGATACCTATAACTCGCTCGCGGCACATTGTGCCGGCGCCCCAATAATTGCAAGCTGTCACGGAAATTGCGCGCGCGCAGTCGCGGACACAGTGACGGCCTGCTGATAGCGCCACGCGCGCGGCCGCATGCATGACGTCCTCGGCGTAAAGGCGCGCTCACACTAGCGGGAGACTTCCCGCAGCGGCACAGCGTAAACGACGCCGCTGCGTCGTAGCTGCTCGGAATGACGATCACACTGCGCGCGTTTTCTCGCTGCGGTTCTTGGAATGTAGAGAGAGGAGGCGTTGAGGGAGGCAGGAACACACAGGACAGCGCGCCGAGCAACAGCCGAGTGTCCCGCAGCACGCGCGCAGCCTCCTGCCTCCGCCGACGGGGTCACTGAACAGGGACCGACGTCACGGTTCACGGTCGGCCCCCATTGGCTGTTCTCGACAGCGGCACGGCAAAAATAGGTACAGGACCCATCGCTCTGCGGGACGGCAGAGCAGCCTGTCTGCGGGAGAAAAACCGGTCTGTGCGGGAAGCGGCGTGCGGGAAACGTCCTGCGTTGTGCGTTTTCCCGCTAGTGTGAGCGCGCCTTAACGCGCAGGCCGGCGTGTCGTCGTGTATGTATGTATACACACACACACCCTCAGCGCAAGGGCGCGGCGTCAATCGGGCGCTGATCGGCGGGCCGGCTATAGGCCGCCACGGTGCCCTGCCCGTTAATTTGCAATTAACCCGCGTCCGCCCGCCGCTGCCGCGCAATCACCGCCTGCGCTCAATTCGTGCGGCCGCGCGTATATATAATATAACGGGAATATCAGCGCCGCCGCCGCGGGCGCGATGTTTATCGCTGCGTTGCGATGACGGCCTTGCGCCCGCGAAAGTATAGACGTGTGTACACCTCTCGAGATTTGTGAGCACCGCGGACACGCGTTGCGCGCGAGGCCGTGTTTGTTTGTTTGTATGTTTGCGTTTTTCCGTCCTGTCTCCGCCGACGTGTGAAACGTATCGCGCGGCACACTCGTTGAGGAAATGCGCAAGTCGTTTTTTTCGTGCCGCTGTATATGCGTAGGTACTTTGTTTCCAGCGTCGTATCTTTGGATATGTGTCATTAATGGCTTCTTGGCGCCCCATTAGCTCAATACTAATGAGCTCGATCTTCGGCTTTCACACAACGTTAATTGGGTACGGAAAGTTTTTGCGCGAGCTAAGCTCATTTGAGCCATGCAGCGTTCGCGGGAACGATAGCAGGTATCAGGTGCTTTCCCGCACGCCGATATATATATATATATATATATATATATATATATATATATATATATATATAGACTCCGTGTGGAGTTTTTTGTGGAGCGCTCGAAGCTGGTTGCGGATTGCGGTCCATAGTTTTCTGAAAGTTATTTGGAGCTCCCAAAGTTGGTAGAATGGCTATTTGTGCATATTGTAGCGAGCGGTCGTAATTAAAGAGTTTGTTTGAGACTGGACGACCTCATTCCCACCCCCAATCCCCTCCTTCGCTTTGTGCTTTGTGTGGTGAGATGGGTTATGTAGAACACTTTATCTGGTTATGCCCGCAGTTTGACGGGAAAAGACAGGCGCTGTTTCGCAGTCTCCAAAAGAAAGGACTTACACAGGCGAGCTATAGTATACGAATATGTAGCGTTCCCTAAAGGATCCACGGTAATCAGGAAGAGAGTGCTAGTACGGCGGTTGCTTGCCTATCTTCGAGACGTGCAGTTTGGGAAAGTCTGGTGACGCACGCTTTCTAAAAATGTGTGAAACACTCAGAAGGAACAATTGCCGTCTAAGCATGCCAGGCTAACCCCACCTGCATGCTACACCACCACCTTGACTTGCTTTCTATGGTGTCTCCAGCATCTTGGCATAAAATTGCGTAAATTTCTCACATTCAGCGACAGTCGATCATAATTCGTGACTGAAGGGGATACAGTGAGATTTACAAGTGCCACACGCGCAGCTTTAATTTCATTCAAACAGCGCACCTCTCCAAAGCGCAGCTTCAGCATTTTGTATAGTTTCACTTTTCGAGGCGTATGTATAGCCATATAAATCCCAGCGCTCAAATCGAGCTCCTCCTGCCTGCGCATAGTTGCACCGAGTGGTTTTGCAAGCCCGCAATTCATGCGCGAGAAGATAGTAGCGCGAGCGCCAGTTGTGATATTAGTACTACATTCCAGCTCAGGCTCGTTCTGCTTTAATTCGCAGTGTCGGTGGTCGAATTCAGCCATATTTCGATACGTCGCTTTTTGCGTCATCACCGGAATGTGGAATCTTAAGCCACATCCGACAGTATTCGTTTCGAGACGCCCTGGGGGCGCTCGAAGAGGCGTGCAACAGCCTGCAGAGCTCTATGATGTGACCAGCCGAATGTGTGCCGTTAGAATCCTATATAAGTGAGACTGGTCTAGACGATCGCCTCTAGAAGCTGTGAGACGTGCAGTCAGTGCGAAATGTGTTTGCGCAATAACTTTTTGTGACAAGATTACTTTTTGTATGGACAAGATTGTTCTTACGTGTATTGCGTCTACAGTGCGCATCCGCATATTGGACAACGTGTATACAGTATCTCGTTGTACCATAACATAATCACCCGCCACCTACCTTTCCCTGGGTATGAAAAAGATTACTCTTACGTGCATTGCGTCTACAGTGCGCATCCGCATATTGGACAGCGTGTATATAGTATCTCATTGTACCATAACATAATCACCCGCCACCTACCTTTCCCTATATTTCCCACTTCCCATTTCCCCAGTGAGGAGTAGCAGGCTAGAGACACGCTCTCCAGGCCGACCTCTCCTCCTTTCTGTTCATTAAAATCTACTCCTCCTCCTCCTTCTATATAAGATTGTTGGACGTCGATATACGTGCCGCGTGGATGCCGGACGGGCAAATTTAATCCACGTGATGTGAATTTCCGCAGTGGGAGTTTTTAGAAAAGCCTCCTTAAACAAGAACTCAATAATAAGCAATTTCTTAATCTGAACTATTAAAATATGACTGAGCGACAGGCAGACCCTTTTTTTTTATGGGACGCAGGAAAGACTATATACCGTGGAGGCCGCCTTTATAATCAACTTGTGGTCGGGTTGTATTGAAACAGAACCGCGCTTTTTACTGTATGTATATACGTGGTCACGTACACCGGCTTGTGCTTGGAAGCCATGCACCAGCAGACATAAGGGGAGGATGCAGCAGCAGGGGGCGTTCGCCCTTAGGCATGGACAGAACCAGTTTCCCTTTTAAAGGCACCGTTTCTCCTGTGCGCGTTCTTATTGTTCACTGCACGCTGTCAAAGCTTCTTCAGAGCGTCCCGACAGCTCTGTGCCATTTAATCTTTACCCGCGCCGATTCCTGGTCGGAGCGTACATCTACGAACGCGTCGCCGAAAATTTGAGCGATGCGCTGCGGCTTGTGAAAGGAAGGTCATTGGGCCACCGAGTCTTGGACGCGTCACTTGACACATTTCTTTTTTTTTTTTTCCTAAGCCTTTGTGGCCGCCCGCATGGCGAACAGCCGCGTATAGAGCATAACAAACCTGAAAGGGCCAACTGGGGCACAGAGGGGCCGGGCCACTTCTATGTATAGCAACGTTCGCGCGGCCTCTCCTGAGAAGCTGTCGGTCAGAGGTCTCCGCACGCTCGATGATGCACGCCGAACTGAAGCGCTGCGCTCCGCCGCCGTTGTGCGCGTGTAGTGACAGAAGTGGGTCGCCCGCGTATACCCGCTCAGCTTCTATATGGCTTCGCGTCACCCGTCCGTGCTGCTGCACGCGCCTTTTGCTTATATGTCCCGTAGCTGCCCGTGCGGGCCACTCATAAACTGGCGGGGCCAATTAAGCACATATGTGTTATAAGACAATCGCGTCTTCGGAGACCAACATTCGACGAGACTCAGTTTAATGTGTTCGGGTATCTCGAATAAATTTTCTTCCGTATATATAATACCGAGCAACTATGTCTGATCCGCCAGCTTAAGTCTTACTCACGTTGTACAGAAACGTGTATATATACGCGCGGAGTCCAACAAACACGCTATACGCTCAAACCACATTTGGGCGACTTGAGCGGCGAGACGAGTGCACGAGATGATGGGCCGTCGCACGGCCAGATCGTTCGTCCTAAGCAATCGATCAACCTGTCGCTCATCGCCCGGAAACTGCTCGAGTGACTGCCAGTGGGACGCTCATAGAGAGAGACCGAGACTATTTAGTGAAAACTGGAGAGGTGTGCCTGAAGGCAAGGTTATACATATAGCATGCTCCAAGTATATATCATACACGCAGGACTTACGACACTTAATGCACGCATAACACAACATACAATATTAGTTTACCTCGTTGAGGGACTAGTGTGCCTCGGGAACGTTAAGTGCGTCTTCGCAGTTCGGGACGCATGCGCTGCCTCGCCTGCACGTCATTCGGAGGCACCACTGCCTTGGAAGACAAGTGAGATAGCCAGCCCATAGAGTTAGTATAACTATCTCTGTGGGTGCACCGGTGGACTGACTATAGACCTCACCCGCCGTTGTTGCTCAGTGGCTATGGTGTTGGGCTGCTGTCTCGAGCACGAGGTCGCGGGATCGAATCCCGGCCACGGCGGCCGCATATCGATGGGGGCTATTTGATCCGCACCGATGGCACCGGCTGTTGGAATCTCAGCGCTGCCACCGGCTGTTGGAACCTCAGTGCTGACACCCGTTGTTGCAACCGGACCGTTGGCGCCCGTTGTTGCAAATGGGTCGCAAGCCCCAAGGGTAGCGTTGGCCTGGCGGCCTGGGGCACACTGGAAGCATCCGAAGGTCCCAGCAAAGCATGAGACGACTGGTAACAGAACAACTTGTTTATTCTAGCATCGCAAAGAGCGGGCGGTCAGGTCGACCGAAGTAGAGAGACGGGAGAGCACGTTACTCAACAGAAGAAATCGGAGCCTCTCTCCTGGCGTCCGGGGGCAGCTGCTCTTATACCCTTGGCGTCGCGGGCAAGAAGGAAGGTCACGGGACGACACCACGTGACAGCGGCGACGGACGGACTGAGAGACACGTTGGGACAAGGAGGTGACGCATCAGCCGGGCCGGCGCCGGTCAGACCTCCTCGCTTCACACTGGGGGAGCTCCTCTCCCCGGCTGCCGCGCTTTGACAAGCGTGGGCACACACACACACACGCACACACAAAGACACGTGGCACTGAACATGCCGGGACGCGCTCGGCGGGGATGCGTCGCGGCCGCTCCGAACGGGCCAAATTGTCCGCCGCTTTGAACGAAGCCCCGACGTCCGTTGCATCCGCGCCGGCCATATCGCGCGTCGTAGGCGAAACGTAACAGGGCGAAATGCGAAGACACCCGTGTACTTAGATTTAGGTGCACGTTAAAGAACCCCAGGTGGTCGAAATTTCCGGAGTCCTCCACTACGGCGTGCCTCATAATCAGAAAGTGGAATTGGCACGTAAAAACTCCATAATTTAATTGAGTATAGACCTCTTACAGCCAGCAGTCCGCGCACCGCGCACCAGAGGCCGCAACAGGCGCGCCACCATCCAACGCCTTCCGAGCCGGCAGCAAGAGATGCGCATCAGCCGCCGCCGACCGCTCCAGAACGTTCAGCCGAGATGTCGGAGATTGCCTAGAACTGTTTATGTGAAATGTGCAAGAGCAGAGAGAAGACCTGCTCGATCGTGAACTGCAAGGACTGCGACAGAGACTTGAAGGTGTGGGTTGAGATAAATGCGCGAGCTTCATCTGTTTTCAGCTGCGCAAGGCGTGCGCCTGTTTGCGACCGTTCGTCGTGAACACCTTTCCCAAAAGCACGCAAGCTGAACCGCCAGCGCTGGATAGCCAGTTGCCAGCAATTACTGCCAGGTTATAGCACCGCCTGCAGCAACAACGCACCGGTATACAGCCACGTATACCGCTGTCACGAAATATCACGGCATGCTGAACTTCAATAAGCGTGCAAGTCAGCGCTACGTCTTCCTCCACACAAGCGCGACTGACATATAGTCGAGTAACTTCACTTTCCGAAATAGCGAACTCAGACTTTGAATAATATCGGGCAGCGCGACTTTCTTGTTGGCGCCGGGGAATCAAACAGCAGGCCGGCGATCGCTTGACCACTTGAAACATTTTTGTCCTCGTGTACGCGAATGGATTTTATTATGCTCTGTAAGTAATCGGTAAACCATTCCCAAGCTATCTGATCAGCTCTGGCGACAAGAATGACGCGGTCGGAGCCAACCATCGCGGTGGAAGCGCGTCGCAAACACAATTTCTGCGCGAGCACGCACGTTCTATTCCCGAACGAAGTTATTCCGCGAGCAGTTAACAGCTGGTACACGGTCGTAGCAGCCGTACAAATCTAACGCTATAAAGGCGGGAATATAAAGGTTAAAAGCAAGCATCAGGCTGTTGCCTTCGTCGCTTTTAGCTGGTAAGTTTACACACGTTAAGATTGTATATAGTGCGGGCAGAACGGTCAATAAACGGTATACTTTCACTGACTGCAGCTTTGGCCCAAGTCTTGTGTCGTCTATAACGATCCATGGCTGCTCACCGTGGTGGCCAAACTATCAGCTGCATGAGCTGTGCTTGTGGCCGCCGTGGCCATTGTAAACAAGCGAGCAAGCGACGATCAGAAGCTGCTCAATGGCGGCCGCTGTCAGGTAACCAAATATGGCGGCGCCCATGAGTATGGTATACTGTAAACTGTCTATATACGTACTTCATCTATACGTCATCGCTCCCCCTCCGTGTGTTGTTGATGGAGCAAGTCTTCAGCTGTGTCGGCGCATCTCGAGGTGTTTCGCATGCCCATCGCCGCTGCATCCTGGGCACCTCGAGATGAAATGTGATTACTGTTTCGGCGGTTTGAATGCACACTTGCAAAGCTAAAAAAAAAAAGACGCTTTCAGTTTGGTGCCCCAGGAATCGCTGTAGTATGACCATTATGCGCGTGGTTAGCTAGACAAAGCGCGGTGTTCTTGCTGCGATGTTTACACGGCCACCCGATCCCCGAAATCGCGCCGTTTGAGCATCGCACGCGAAAGAGGTCGTCACACAAGTCTCAGAAGTAGCTAGCTATACACAGTGCGTTCGTAAGCAAATTGGAGTGTAAGGTGAGGGAGCCTGCCGTTAAAGAGACTAACTAGAAGCGCCGAAGCACTCAAGAGCAAGCGTCATTCACATATTCGCGTCGCCATAGGCTTTTCCTATAGGATTTTCGCTCAACCACATGTATACGCGATATTCGGCCGACAGTGACAAGCGATGCGACGGGCGGACTTTGTCGCGCTGTCGCGTCGCCGTGTGGGGAAACCACGCGCGACGCCGTGAAAAGAAGTATAGCGGCAAATTTCTGTTTTTGCCCGATTAAGTACCGTCGTATAGGCCAGTATAAAGAATGTAAATGTGCTACGAAATCAATGTTTTAATTAGAATGTAAATACATGCGGATTATTACACGGTCGTCGCCTACCGCGATTTGGAAAATAGAGTGAAAAGGAAGGTTTAGAAATCAAGGGGCTTCTTCGGCTCGGTGGCGTCTTCGGAGCCTAACAGCGTTGAAAGAAGCAGCTGGCCGCAATAATGAGGACAAATAATAATATTTGGAGTTTTACGTGCCAAAACCACTTTCTGATTATGAGGCACGCCGTAGTGGAGGACTCCGGAAATTTTGACCGCCTGGGGTTCTTTAACGTGCGCCTAAATCAATGAGGACAAAACGTCTCTAATCGTTTGTACATAGCGTGCGGTGGCTGAGTTTACTTCTTGCTGTCATGATGACAGAGAGCACGTACACCAGTGAGGCAAAGTATATCGAACCACAGGTCGCCGAGGAAACAGAATTTCTTATTAACTAACACGCATGAACGGAAACTTACGAACGCACTAGAAAATTTGTAATGCCAAGTTTGAAATGCAGTCTTTAATTTCAAGTTGCATTCATAAACAGCGGAGGAAGTTTGTTTTATCGCGCAATCCCCGGTCAGTATACTTTTGCTCACGGGTGTACATAGCAAGGGCGAATTCGCATCGAAGCGGATGGCCTCGCTGCCAATTGGTTACGCAATCAGAGTAACCGCAGAAGCCGCTGCGCGGACTGCGCGGACTGCGCGCAAGCGTTGATTTTTGGTCTCGACTTGACATAATTTTCTGGTGTTTAGGGCAGGAACTTCAAAAACAACGAGCAGCAGAGGAGACCATAGACAAGTGCCTTTTGTATGTCTCCTCTGCTGTCCGTTCTTTTTTGAAATTTCTGCCCTGAACGCTAGAAAATGATGGCGGAGTTCCGGGCGACAAGCGAAAACTTAGGGCGCCTCAAAACCTCAAAACCGAAGAGGCGATGGCAGCTCATCGCCCTCCGCGACGGCCAAACTCGTCCCTTGTCACCGTCTCTCGATTGTAATACTTGGCCCATAGACAACAACGAGGGTTCTGAGAAAAGCGCGTTGTTTCTTTAAAGTGTTTGTCAGAAGATACGAATATCTTAGGTTTACATTGCATTGTAGTGTCGCTTGTTATGTTGTCAGTCAATTATGTCTTTATGTTATGCATGTGTATTCACGTTATGTGTATTCGTTCGTAAAACTGCGTTGGCTTGTATTCTCAGAGTATTAGTAGTGTACTTGTATTTCCTCAGGAAACTGGGGCATGTTTACTACAGCGAAGCTGTATATGGCTAGGGTTCCGCGTATTTTTAGAGCGCAGCTCTTTGGCGTCCGTTCCTGGGTTTCGCGTCGTCGTCGGCGTTGTCGTCGGCCTCGTAACCAGCTCCGCCCCCCTTTCATCCCCCCAGCGCTAGCAGCGACCGACTGATACCGCTGGATGCCGCTGACGCCGCTAGAGAGTCAAGATAACGTGACTGCATAGAACACCGTCGCCGCCATGCAGAAAGAGGAGGAAAGGGTCCCCCCCCCCCCCGTTCTTGTGTGGCGGATAGGGTGCTCTTCAGTTGACGACGCGCCGGTTATTTCACGTAGGCCCCGGCACGTCGACGAATACGTGACCACCTTCCCACGGCTAGACCTGGTTCTTAGCGCTGCGGAAGCGAGGGTATCATTGTTTGTGTCGGCATCGGCGGCGTTGTCCCTGAAACCAACTCCGCAGCTGGGGTTGACTCACTATCGGCGTCAGCGGCATCAGTCAGTCGCTGCTATCTCTTCCCTCCTCCCTTTATCGTGTTGTTCGTTTGCTGCGCGCGCTTCTGCCCCCATCGTTTGCCGCTGGGTGTACACGCCGCCCCCCCTCCCCCCTCCTCCTGCGAGTCTCCGGTTGTCAAAGCGCCGGCTCGAACTTAATTCCTTTCTTCGCTCCTCCTCCAATGCAACCCCTGTGCGGTGGCAATCAGAGAGCCAGATCGGTGGCGGCGGATCTGTATATGTGCACCGCCCGAGCCGAAATTGCCGCTGCCGTTCGCCACTGCGAAATTATCTGCCAGTTCTTTCTGAGCCATGAGCGAGACGACCGATGGAAGTCCTCCGTCTGCTGCTGCTGCTGCTGCTGCTAAACGAGCTGCCAGAGCAGAGGCCCAGCGCCGTCGCCGTCAGAATCCAGAGGTGCGTGCCGCCGAAGCAGAAGCTTACCGTCGCCGCCGTCGAGATGATCCAGGAGTAGGCGTCGCCGAAGCAGAGGCTAAGCGCCGCCGCCGAGAACACCCTGCCGTTCGCGCCGCCGAAGCGGAGGCTCATCGCCGCCGTCGAGAGCAACCAGCAGTAAGCGAGGCTGAAGCAGAAGCTCATCGCCGCCGCCGAGAAGACCCTGCAGTACGCGCCGCCGAAGCGGAGGCTCATCGCCGCCGATGAAATAAAAAAAAAAAAATCTGTGATAGCGCATACATGTGTTGCTCGATTTCTTTGCCTCAATCTATCGAAAAGGTGAAACAGCTTATTTGCTGCGCTCAAATTTCGCATTAGGAAGTAACGTAATCGTCGGTAATTTTTTTGTTCTCCGTGAACAAAAAATATCACCATCAATGGCTTGGGGTGAGGAGGAGGGTATTGTCGCCGCGAGAGATAGAAGTGTTTGAGAACTTCATTAGAAGTGGCAGGCGCGTCCCCACCATGCGTAACCCTCTCTTCGGCGCTGTAACGGCCGAAGAGAGGGTTACGCATGGTGGGGACGCGCCTGCCACTTCTAATGAAGTTCTCAAACACTTCTATCTCTCGCGGCGACAATACCCTCCTCCTCACCCCAAGCTCACTAGGCCTCAGGCACTGACATTCAGACTGTTGCAGACAGAAACTTATCCCAACCTGTCCACGTTACATGCGATATATCCGGAGATTTACACTGATGACGCGTGCCCTGCTTGCGGGGATAAATCAACACTTTCACACATGCTCTGGGGATGTATCTCTATAGCAAGCCCTGACCTCAGCTCAGCTAGGTTTGAGGCGGCCCTCCGCAACCCACTCCTGGCTGAGCAACGTTGGGCTGTCCAGCAGGCCCACGATGCGGCTGGCAGGCTAGGCCTGTCGGTCCCGACGTGGGAGCGGCCCGCGACGTGCTAACACGCGTTCTGCAGGACTGTAAAATAAAAGTTACTCAATCAATCAATCAATGGGTTATACCCCCGTAAGCATGCAAACACTCTAATTGCTCATATTCCCGTAAGGCAGATGTTACAAGCACTCAGCAATAAGAAGCGGACACTGCTTACATTCTTTGGAACCACGCACACAACATGCAGAACAGCATGTCGAAAACTGGCATTATCAATGGCTCATGCATACCCCCCTACTTGCAGAGGCTACAAGCACTCAGCGAAGCGCAGTGAACAGTGCATACGTTCCTTGTTTTGTTTTGAAAAGATATATAGACGGTTTCACTCGCGCGATAACAGCAGCGAGAATGCGGCTCCAAGAAACTTCCGGTCACGGGCCTTATCAGCCTATACTGTGCCTGAACACAAAGTGCGTTTTTAAGTTGTTTTACAGTGCTGAAGGTCTACGTTTCAGTTTTTAGATTTAAAAAAAAAACGTGCATTACGCCTCAAAACTAATACAAAAAATTGTCGTATAGCTTACGGCAACATTCACTTGTAAAATTGTTGTTATGCACAGAGGAAAAGTGTTGAAAATCTGCGGGCTTATATTTTACCGCCCTCCTGCTACTCGATATCGCAGCCAATGCCTGTCTTGCTCACTAAATTTAGCAGGCTACGTCAATGAGCAACACCGGAAGTCGTCCGGGGCCTATGTTTGTAAACAGTGAAACGGTCTATATACTATTGACAGGAGAGGAGAAGGGGGGAGCAGGCTGGCAACTGCCACCGGAAGGGGCACAACGCCTGCCTACTCTTCCGAAAGGAGCGGAACACGAACGTAGAGGATCACGCATACGGCATATAGAACAGCGTCCGTCTCAATAAAGAACAAGCTAAAAAAAAGCATCCGAACCACCCCATTGATAAGGCGCTGGTGATAGCAATGCGAAGCACGTAGCCCTCCCCGCAAGCGTTTCCCGGTAAGGATTACTGTTGCGCAAGCTATACCAGGGCGACGCAAGTTTTCGACATGGGGTGTGACGTCCCTAGCCTTTCGTATATAAAATAACCAGCCTATAGCAACTGATTTCAATGTCGTTGCCGCACCGCTATGGGCCGCGCTGTGCTGTCAAAATTACGGTTACTCCCATTCCTATCCATTACTATAACATAGCTCAACTACCACTACTCTAAAACCATAAAGGATTGCATATTATGCCCTCGACAGCTGTAGTGGTGGTTTTCAACACCTTCCCTGGTCATCCAATTTCACAGAGTGGAATGGCTCATGTTTTTTTTTTTAATCTCTTTCCTCTACTCGCGTGCAGAACGTGTGCTCATGAAGTTTGACTTCACGGGGTTTTTCGCCACGTTTCGTGACTTGGACGATCGAGGAGTAGCCGGCGACGTCTTAAGGCGCCAACCTGTAGCTCTTCTATTACATAGAGTCAATAAGAATGTAAGAAATCGCGTTTATTCCTAGAATATATGACAAGGCTAGCTTGCCTACGAAAGCTCGCTATGTCATGTGACGGGATTATAGAGATTCCGTAAATAAAACGGCGGCGCACCAAGCGTGTCAGATAGACCTTCATTTGCTTATTTTGTTCTCTTTGATCGATTAGAGGTTCAGAGAACAATTTCAAGATTGCTTTACTTAGGCTTTTACGCAACCCACTAGAGTAAGCTTGCTCGGAACAACAGCGCATTCTGGAATGCATGCCTATACTTTACATTTTCAATTATTTAAGATAACTTAATATTTCGGAGAGGATTTCGACGAGGCTATATACAGATCATTTTTAGGACCACCTACAGCTTATGCCTCTGGACCGGAGTTTCCGGAAAGTTTTATAGAAGATTTTTGCGTAGCATCCACTGATTTCTCCTCGCCATAAAAGTGGTGGTATGCACTGGCGAAGATATCTCGGACTCGTCCTTCCTACGTCTATCTATAGTGTCTGGTGCTTCGATTGATACACCTGTTCTCTCGCTGTCCGTCCGGGCTCCCACGACGTGACTTCACCCATTTCAAGTCAATATAAATGGCTTGGAGTATAGCATTTTCAAATGCGCACTCTTCTATCATCGGAAAGACCAATAGCTCACGTTAGGACTTGTGCGAGTGTCGCGTAATGATATATCGCACCTTATTTGCGAGTGCCCTCGTTTCTACTATAAAAAAAAAGAACAGCGCTCTTCTCAAAACTATACGGACAAGCTGGACAATCGGCCGCTCACAGAAGACAAAATTCTTGGACACTGCATGGTTTCCATCAGTACGAGCTGCTGTAAAGGTGTTGTTGCGTTACACAAAGGGAGAGTGGATTGGGCAACAAATTGTGACTTTGCGACACTGTATATAACTCTGTGTGATGACGCATGTGCACGTATCCATCTGACTGTGGAGCCTTGGTACGTGTGACAGCCTCTGGTATGTATGACAGTGCCCACACAGTGCTCACACTTCTTTTCCTTTGTCATCATCTCTCAACCCCCATTCCGACCCTACCTCGGGTCAGGGTAGCCAACAGGTGATATTAATTGGTTAACCTCCTGGCTTTCCTTTGCTTTTATCGTTATCTTTATCTCTCTCTCTCTCTCTCTCTCCTTTCGCCGTCGCGTAGCGTCAAATTTTGGCGGCGACACCTTGTATAACGGGAGGCCATAAAACAAAAAAGCAGATATTGCGCACAGTGGGAATCGGTCAAGGCGAAGCTTTCACAAGCCAGCAAGGCAAACTGACGCGTTGTACGACAAGAGATACGCTGCAGATGTCAGTGATGAAAAGGCGTCCTTCAACCACCGTGGTGGCCACTGCAGAGGAAGTGGGAGTTTCATTTTGCGTTAAAGCGCGGTGTTGTACAGCGACGCAGTACGATGATAATGGGCACTCACTTTCTACAGTAAATTGTTGCTGTGCGATACGGCTACTGTGCTGAACGTCTCAAAGCGCTATAGCTTGCGCGAGGAAAATTCTTGAGGGCGTTTTATTCCGCACTTTCAAGCATGCGCCATCCGTGGCCTAATGCTTAGAGCGTCGAGCTTCTGTGCTACATGGGAAACCGCGTTCGAAATCAGCCATCGGACATGTGAAACATATACAGTGTCCCACGTAACTTTAAACCAAACTTTGAAAACGTGCAAATCCCACGTAGCTGGATAGAACAAAGGTAATATTGTTCGCCGTCGCTTGGAGATGCTGAAATTATTTTTTTCATTCCGCCTAATTAGATGATTGGTCTTAATCAATTAATAAACTTCTAAAATATTATCATTAGATGAAAAGTGTCAAAGAGAATGTCATAGAGCGACATGAGAAACTCCCGATCCAGCTTTCTGTTGCTCAATACGTGCTACATAAAAGTGCTTTTCTGAGCGTGAAAGAAGCCCGCAAGTGCACGAGACACTGGCCGCTCGAGACACCTTGCGTGTATTCGCGTGTTTCTTTCACGCTTGGAAAAGCATTTTTATGTAGCACGTATTGAGCAACAGAATTGCTGTATCAGAAGTTTCTCGTGTCGCTCTATGATATTCTCTTTGACACTATTCATCTAACGATAATAATTTAGAAGTTTATTATTTACAAGCAACAGAATGCTGTATCAGGAGTTTTTCGTGTTGCTCTAAAATTTTCTAATTGACAGTTTTCAACTAATTTTAATATTTGAGAAGTTGATTAATTGTCACGAGAATACCTCCACATGGCTTGATAATTAGCTGACTAATTATCTAATTAGGCGGAATGGAGAAAAATGATTTTAGTTTCTCCAAGTGACAGCGAACAACATTACCTTTGTTCTGTCCAGCTACGTGGAATCAGCATACATTTAAAGTTTGGCTAAAGTTAGCTGGGCCACCCTGTACATGAAACTACAGTTCCCCTTTCGACCCCGAGTCTATTTTAAAATTTCCCGAGATAATTGGGAAAGGCTTGAAGGCACTGTCGGATATAATGCACAGAGGCTATATCGAGGGCAAATTGTGCGTAAGGAAACACAGCGTTCTCGCTCGAATCTTACGTATAGGACCTGCAGCGGACGACGTACACATGCGAGCGAATGGGCCGCCGTGACGCTATACGCGCCTTCGAGCATGTAATCCTCTAACGGGGCGTGCACCACGGGGAGTGCTTCCCTTTCTTTTCTTTTTTTTTTGTGCGTCACGGCCGTCTTTAGCCGTCAAAAGTGGGCCGGCAAGGGGGACCGTTACGCGCAGCCCGCAACGAAGTGATGGATGGATCGCTCCCCACCTCCTCCTCCCCGCGCACAACTCGCACACACACATACGGGCGCCGAGGCCCGCCACGTTACGGCGCAACCGGTTTGTATTGCGCTCCGGATTCCAGAAGGAGGCCAGCGCGCCCACGCTCTGTGTCCACAGTGGTATACATATAGCGGCGGCGATGTGGCACCCGCTCCTTCTCACTCCCCTGCGTGATGAAGCGCGTATTTATAAAGACATTACGTCGAGGCTGACACTGAAGTGAGCCGCCGTGCAGTTTTGTTGCATGCTTGATTTATATAGCGTCACGGTATAGTAGACGTAGACGTTCTGTGGGGCTACCGTATAATCGGGCCGATGCGGAGGGACTCACCCGGCAGGAACGTCTTTATAATACGCGAAAGTATGATACATGTGACCGAGCACTGTCCAATTTCTGAACTGCGATTGCGCGTCGCCCTGGCGGATCAGTGCCATTTCGTTGTTGCATGTTGCGCAGCTGTGCTCCCGTAAATGATCTTTCAAATAACATTATTTACAGGAGCAGCGCAGCATGTTTTGCAAGTTCAGGCGAAAATAGTGTTCAAAACTTGAGGCTGGACTCGGTCATCGTATACGTACGGGCACATATAGAGTACCAACACTTAGGCGGAGTAACAGCGAGCACGTTCGAGCACGTCTTCTCGCCGTTAAACACGATAGCACATGAGAAGGTATACAGGGGAAGCTCAACTCTCAATGGCATAAGGATATAATTACATGATCTACATTAAACACGCTGACGCCGGGCCCGTTATCGTCAGCCCTCCTAGCGTGGTATCGTACAACGCTTCCAGCAGAGCTAGCCTCAGTCATCCTCCCAGGCGTCTCGCAGTAAACTGTCTCGAGTATATGCCCTGTTTACTTACTGTCTTGGCCACAAAGTTGGAGGCCGCTTATCCTCTCCTGACGAGAGCTAAGCTTCCGGGCTCGACCGCAGAAGTATAGCATGTGGTGCCCGCTGTCAACGCTTCTTCTTTAGTGCTTATTTGTGTTTTGTTCATTGCTTCGCAATTTTAGGTGCTTCATGAAGAGCAACACGTTATGTGACGCCTATACATAACTTAAAAATTAAATTATGGGGTTTTACGTGCCAAAACCACTTCCTGATTATGAGGCACGCCGTAGTGGAGGACTCCGGAAATTTCGACCACTTGGGGTTCTTTAACGTGCACCTAAATCTAAGTACACGGGTGTTTTCGCGTTTCGCCCCCATCGAAATGCGGCAGCCGTGGTCGGGATTCGATCCCGCGACCTCGCGCTAAGTAGCCCAACACCATATCTACTGAGCAACCACGGCGGGTGCCTATGCGTAACTTGTCGTCGGCTGGCAGCCAATGGTTTTAACGATGTGCAGAAAAGTGCGAACTGCAACCAAGTCCTTTCGTGTATGAGTTGTTGAGATGTCTCACTGAGGATACCAAGGCACATTGCCACCCTCCTGAAAAATAAGTATAGAAGTCGAAGTACACATTTCCTTGTCAGGCACCAACTTTTCTGCGAGGCCATTGCCTTCCAAGGGATACGACGTTGAAAATCGTATTTGTTTATTTCTTTACTCTCAGCCCATTCTCGGTAAGCTGGCTGTATGCATGGTTAACCGTGGCGCTGTCACATTTTTATGTTTCTTTGTTTTTTTCTAGTCTGCTATGTACATATAGGTGTGCTATTCTGGGCATGTATGCCTTCAACAAGCTTTACTTAACGCCACCTGCGTGCGGTGGTTTCTGCAGTACTATATGAATAAAGGGTACACTGGCAGCTCTTTCTCGGGTGTAACTGTCACAACTTCAGCTCCATTTTCCTGAGCTGCTGTTACACCGTGATAGATTACGTTCACCAGCTGCGTGAGCACAAGCAGACCAAATGTTCGGTCTGAACTGAGAACGCATACACCATAGGACTAGATAAGAACTTTTGGAAATGTATAGTTAAATAGTATACAAGCACTCACTGCAAAAACAAGCTTTACGCTCCCCATTTGTTCCGAGAATATAGTGAGAATGTGGTCGCGCATGGGTCCTATTACCGACTGTGGTCGACGCACTTTAATTTGCAATGGGGCGCGCGGATGACAAAAAATTGACGTAGGGTAAGAAATTAGTTGGTTGGTAGGAATCCAGAGCCATCGTGTTCTTTGTATCAAAATATTTCAATCAGCATACTCGGGAGACGAAAACGCCGATCAAATCAGAACACGCATCTGTCAAGTAAAGCCCTTTCTGAACTAACACATGCCGTGAGAACCAAGTCTTGACGTTTTAATGCGACAGAATTTTATAAAGCTCCAAGCTGATGTTTGCTTTTTGTTTTGTTTTTTCTGTGTCAGTCCAGCTGCGCCGTTATATGTCGCAGCCGTTGTTCTCGTGCCATGCACGCCACCTCAGTCTCAGCTTTGTCCTCACACTGCAGAAGCGGCTATAGGTGCAGCTTGGAGCCGGACGCCCTGACCACTTCATTCATTCATTCATTCATTCATTCATTCATTCATTCATTCATTCATTCATTCATTCATTCATTCATTCATTCATTCATTCATTCATTTATCAGAGAGAAAAAGGACTAAGCGTTAAATCTACTGCTGGCGGAACAGCTTGATGTGACCCGCAACAGTAGACGTCAGCGTAAAGCAAAATGTGAGTACAGCGGTCTTATAGAAAATAAGGACAGCATAAAAAATGTCACGTACTGTTTGAAATGTTCATTGGAGGAAACGATACCAAATCGCATGCGCAGTATACGTAGTACACACAAGCATGCGCAAGATGCAGTTCAGTCATGCATCGTTAATATGGACGCTTCCGTTTCCCAGGAAAATCGTGAATAATGTGAGTCGTCGATAATAACGAATCAAGATTAGAAAACAACAACAGTAAGTTATAAGCGTAAGGAAAACACACCTAGAATCTGGCACCTAGGAGAAAACATCTGACCGTCGTTTATTTTGCACTGTCCGAACTTGCCAAAAATTGTCCAACGTTGCCTTTCACGTTGACACGTATACAGCAGAGGTGAAAAAATGGGGCGAGGGGCAAAGTGGGCATGGGAGGGGCTTTGTGATAACATTCTTTCCTGCTCATGGTGTTATTATCAGCAGATACGTATTTCCGTTCAGCTTTCCTGACGTAGGCAGCGCTCTGCCTACGTGGTCCTCTACTTTCCTTCTTGTTCCCGCCTATGCGCTAGCTGCTTCCATCGCATTGCGAAGCAGTGTCCGCGATAACGACACAAAATTCATGCATTTTCCAATTTCGTCCCCATAAACGCCGTTCGTAGTCCGGACTGTGAGTTTCTAAATCAATGGGGCAGAAACAGTCGCTGAAAATTTCGTCCATATTGCGGGGTGTCCAAATGAACGGGGTCCATATTAACGAGACATTACTGTAATATAATTAGAAGTATATAACACAATGCACAACTTGTGCAATGGAAGTGAAGCTAATGTAATAAATTGGTATATGTGTCAAATAGTCGGGCAAGAAGTTTTCGTCACACCACCGGTGATCCTATGTCCGTGCACGTAACTCGGAGGCAACAGCAGGCGATGCGCTCATGCCCGCGCCATAGCTGGTGCGTGATACAGTCGTTCGCAGCAGCGTAGTCGTTCACAGTTAAGCTCTCAGCACAGCCTTCATTTTCAGCTTTCATATCGCGAAGATTCGTCCGCCATCATAGGTGGCAGCAGGAGAAGTGTCTTCGCCATACCGTCGTCGCCGCGCCGCCATTATACGCGCCGTACAGTTTTTGTCGCGTTGTCCATCAGTCTCGCATCTGACCCTAACGGACGATGTGTGTGTGCTGTACTATGTGCTCTCTCTCTCCCCCCTCTTCCCCATCTTTCATCACCCCCATCCCTCTCCAATGTGTAGGGTAGCAAACCGGTTAAGCTAAACTGGTTAACCTCCCTACCTTTCCATCTCCACTTTTTCCTTCCTTCCTTGTCGCATTGTCGTCATTGCGTATGCAGTTGGGGGCTTGCACCGGATTGCTGGAGCGCTACGGAACAGTATTTCCAATGACCAAGAGACGAGCAGTGAGAAGACGACGACAATGATTGGAGGCTAGCGCGGGCTGTTGCCTCTTGGCGAAGTGCGGCATATTCCCTCGTAAATATACTTGTATATAGCTTTTCGTCAACAACCGTCTACTTCCTCTTCGTCTTCTTCAGGGGCCCGTATTTCTCACTTCAATCTATATGTTACGTTGGAGCAATAATTTGTTTCACGCTCGTATAGCGGTGCCCACTCCATTTTATTCTCGAACAGTCGCGATGAAAGCGCGACTTTCTTTGCTATTGAGTCCCTATTCTCCAAACGAACGCATGGACCAGAGCGCATTCATCATACTTGACTTCTTCAACGCACTGTTCTATGAAATTGCCGCATGTATAAGCAGCACTGTTGCTGGTTTCCTTTATAAGTGAAGAAAAATATCAAGATCGACTTCTTTAAGGCCCGTGATCCCCAAGTCTCTAACACGACTAGGCGAAAAAAAGAATATAAGGAGAAAGCAGGAGGGAAATAGCATCAAATACTACACACACTGTATAACACAAATAACAAGCAGTGCGACCACACGCATCAACAGAAGCACGGTCTACATAGTAATTTGGTGCAGTCAACGCATCACATGACCCGCTGTGCTTGCTCAGTGGTGTTAGGCTGCTGAGCACAAGGTCGCGGGATCGAATCCCGGCCATGGCGGCCGCATTTCGATGGGGGCGAAATGCGAAAACACCCGTGTACTTAGATTTAGGTGCACATTAAAGAACCCCAGGTGGGCGAAATTTCCGGAGTCCTCCACTACGGCGTGCCTCATAATCAGAAAGTGGTTTTGGCACGTAAAATCCCATAATTTCATATTTTTTAACGCACTACATTGGGAGAATCCCACTCAACTCTTGTTAGATCTTGTCAAATATAAATGTCATCCAAACTTGACGTCCAAAGGAGCATTGGTTTCCCCCGTGCAACACCGAGCGCTAAGTAAAGGCTTCCGAGTGTCCGCGGCCGGAAGTGTAGTTCGGAAACACTGTTTCTTCCGAGGCGAGGGTTATTCGCAGACCTGCGATCATGCTGTTGCTGCGAACAAACGAACGAACCAACAGGCGTCAGGGGCACGCGCGCGTCCTGTTCCACTCCAGCTTGGCTTAAGGGATCAAGGAGACGAGAAATCGCCCGGAAACATCGGCGCTCTCTCCACCTTCCTCCTCTTCCTCTGCATCCAGGCATCCAGCGAGGAAGAAGAGGCCTCCTCTCGTTGCTTATCTGTCCCGCACTCGGTACACAGCTTCTTCTCCCATTCATCTTTCTTTTCCCCGCTTTCGTGTTTGCCACGCAGATAGAAGAGAAAGCACGCAGCCATCGGCGCCGCCGAGGGGCGGGATTTTGTTACGCGCTCGCGTCTGGCGCAATAAACGTTATCTGCTGGTCGACATCGGGGACGCCGCGACGCGGTGCCCTGTGTTACTCGACGCGTGACGGAGCCACGTGCACGCACGCACATCGGGAAAGGCGCGGCGTCCGCGCGCTTTCATCTTGGCTGCGCGGGGCCGCCTGCTTGGCTGCCTGTTGCGCAGCGCGCTCGTTCATCACTCCACCAACAGGGTAATTAACTAAAGAAAAACTAAAAATTCCGGGTGTTATGTGTCAATAGCACCATATCATTACGAGACACGCCATAGTTGGGAACACAGGAATACTTTTGACTGCTTGGAGTTTTTTTTTTTTTTATTGAAATGAATGTTAGGAGAGGTTGGCGCCTTTATGGTGGCACCGGCTACTCCTTGTCACTTGGCAAAGGAAACAAATTTGCGTAAAAAGGGAGAATAGCGACACGAACTATGGCACTCCGTAGAACACTGGATGAATTAAAAATGTACAGTCCAACAGTACATGAGTCGCAAAGTTCTGTGCATTAGTTCAGTCCACGTACGCATATATAAAGTCAGATATTTAGAACAGCCATAACACACAACACATGTAATGGACTCCAAGTACAGAACAGAATTATACATATTGCATAAAAGTTGCGATCGCCACATAAACCAATTATGAATCACGAACAACGTTTATGTTACTCATTTAGCGCATTCGGATCATCTGATACCTAATATTTTCCCAAAATGTTGGTCTCCTCTAAAAACTTTTTCAGAGTAAGTAGCGCTCTTTTTTGAAGGCCCGCAGTTGGCCATGGGCCAAGTATTTTTTTTTTTAGAGTGAATGGTCTTCTGTCTAATACCAACAAATTTGCTTGCAGTACCCTTCTTTGTGGATTGTATTTAGTGCACTCGAGGAGAAGATGATGCACATCCTCGTCTGCATGGCCACAAGAACACTATGGACTAGAGACACGTTTTATCCTGTACAAGAAGTGTTTAGTGAATGCAGTACCAAGACGCAGGCGGTGTACCAATGTTTCAAATTTTCTGTTGTCTCTTAGATCTTCCGGCATTGTTAAGTTTATACATGGGTCTATAGAGTATAAGTCAGAGTTTTTAGCTTGCTGATCAAACCAGGTAGTTTTGCTGAGGCGACAAGAAATCTGTCTCAGGAGCAGACGGACTTCACTACGCAATAGAGGAAGATTGGTTGTATCCGCGTTATTGTGCGCCCGATTCGCAGCTGCGTCCGCTGCAGTATTTCCAGGAATATTGCAGTGCCCAGGTATCCACTGGAATGCAATTACATGGTTCATTGCGCTTGCTTTTGTAAGTTCTTTGAGTATCTCATACAATAGCAAAGCGTCCAAAGAATTTTTCTTATTGCTCTGTAGTAATGTGAGAGCGGTTTGCGAATCGCTAAAGATAACCCATTTTTGCGAATGTTCTTTTGATGCTATGAAACGCAAAGCACACAGGATTGCAAACAGTTCTGCCACGGTGGAAGATGTCTCTCGGGATAATTTAAATGTTTGCTCTAGCGCTAAATGTGGAATGACGAATGCTGAAGTCGAGGAATTTTTATGACACGAACCATCTGTATAAACGTGTATGTACTGGGGATATAAGGAGTAAATTTGGAAGAGTGCCAGTTGTTGGGCGGCTACTATGAACATGTCTCTCTTAGATATAATCCCGTCAACCGATAATTCTATTTTAGGACATGTTAACATCCAGGGAGGGTAACAAACATCCACGCTGCATAATTCAAATCTTGGTAATAATGCTTTATGTTCTCGAACAACATCGTGAATTTTGCTTTTGTTTCTTTCGGTAAGCGCGAGGTTTAATGGATGATTCTCGTGCTGGGTTAAGATGCGACAAATATGTCGGCATGTTCCAACCGTTCGTATGACTGGAAATGGTGGGTGAGGAGCTTCTGCAATTACTAAAGAACTCGAGGTAGCCTGCGGAACCCCAAGACACACTCGCAGCCCTCTTGCCAGTAAACGTTGAAGACGTTCCTCAGAAGTTTGCGATAAACCATGGAGAATAGGTGCCGAGTAAGCAATTTTTTGTTTTATGAGTGCGTTATGAACTTGTAGTAGCGAAGAGACTGATCCCCCCCCACGTTGTACCTGCGAGTCGCCGAAGTACGTTTATTACTGCATTGGTCTGCTTTTCAATTGCGCGGATGTGTGAAGCCCATGTTAGCTGGCGGTCAAGAATAATTCCAAGAAATTTGTGCTCTTTCACAAACATCAAAGTTTGCCCATTAAGCGTAAGTTGGAAATTATTCAGCTGTCGTCTGGTAAAAGGAAGTACGGCTGTCTTTGCGTATGAAAGACTCATGCCTCTTTCTTTTCAAAAGGTGTCGATACTATCAAGACCCTCTTGCAGCGTTGTTTGAATGTCTTGTATATGAGATCCAGAGGCCCATATGCAGATGTCATCTGCATAAAGCGAATACTGCAGACCAGACGGGAGTTTTAGTGGCAAGGCTGCCATGACGCAGTTGAATAAAAACGGACTGAGAACACTGCCCTGCGGAACGCCCTGTGTGATGCTGTGATAATTACTCGCGCCTTCGATTGTTTCCATAAATATTTTTCTGTCTTTCAAGAAATTTGATACCCATCGTAGTGCTCGACCGTGTAGGCCAAGCTCTAACATACCAGCAAGGATGTGTATGTGACTTACAGTGTCGAATGCTCTTTGAATGTCTAAAAATACTGCTACTGTCACATTTCCGCAACTTCGTTCATGTTCGACGCATGTGGCAATGTCTAATACTGAATCCATAGTACACCGATTTTGTCGAAAACCGGTCATGTAATTGGAAAACATATTTGTGTGTTCACACCACCACTGCAGTCGACAGTCTATCATCTTTTACATTAGTTTGGAAAAACAGCTTGTGAGGCTGACGGGTCGGTAGGAGTCAAGACAAAGGGGAGTGTTTCCTGGTTTTAGTACTGGAATTACCCGGGCTAATTTCCATGAATCTGGCAGAGTCTCTCTTATCCAGATGTCATTAAATATCTCCAAAAGGGCCATTCTTCCTACAGGACCTAGGTTCTTTAACATCATATACGTGACACCATCTGGGCCTGCGGTTGTCTTTGTACGGCATGACGAAAGAGCACATTTCAATTCGTTTAGACTAAACTCACAGTCAAGTTGGGGATGTTGTGACATAAAGCATGCACGAACTTTCTGTTCTGTTAGTGTTATCGAACTTGTAAATTGTAGGCAAGTGAACGGAATTCCTGGTCTGGATATAAGTTGGCAGAATTCGTCAGCAACAGATGTTTCCGGAGTGCTTCGAGCTACGGCAAGGGCTCGGAAGGGATGGCTCTGGGTAACTGGACCACTAAACGATCGGACAACTGACCATATTCTGGGAACTGGAGTAAAGGGAGACAACGACGCGCAGTATTCTCGCCACCTTCTCGTGCCTAATTTTTGTAAGCGTCTGCGTGAAGTTGACCGAACTTTCTGTGCCATCTTGTAGTCATCCAGCTTTCCACTGCGGCGGTAAGCCCGTTCTGCGCGTCTTCTAATTGCTCTTAAACATTCATATTCCCCGTCGACTGCAGCGTATTCATTTGGAACAATGACTTGCTTTGTGCAGATCTCGTAAGACTCACACAAGATATTTGCAAAACTTTGAAAGCTCGGATTTTCGCCCAATGAGTTACTTAAGTGGTGACGAAAACTTTGCCAATTAGTATATTTTGAGTAGCGCCGGGTCCCCTCACTCCGTATGAGGCGATGTTTTATCAGCATCGGAAAATGATCGCTACCGTGCGTTTCCATGTCCGTCGACCATTCAACGCCATCAAGAAGGTCTTGTGAGCAGAGCGTGACGTCTATACAGCTTGAGTAACGAAACCCCCGCAAGAACGTTGGAGAGCTGTCATTTAACACGATAAGATGACTTTTTTCTGCGGCAGACTCTATGATGCTTCCACGGGAATCGTTATATTCACTGCCCCAGATGACGTTATGTGCGTTGAAGTCCCCACAAACCAGCACATGTGAGTTTGCGATACCAAACACATTCACCAAGCTGTCTACTGATATTTTGCTAGAACATTGTAGATAAAGACTGATCACTGTGACGCTTGTATTTCTGAAAGATATCTTGCATGCTACGAACTCCGGTATATTTAAATCGCTCGACTGTATTAAATAGGACGGCAGGTCCTTTCTCACACATAACATCGCTCTGCTACTTCCAGCAATGCGCGATGATTTATATATAACATAGTTTGAAAGACGAAATTCATCTCTTACGCCTGCCTCCTGTATACATAAAACAGGAAAGTTATGTTGAGCTAGTAGTTTGCGAAAATCAGCTGACTTATTTCGAAGGCTATTAGCATTCCACTGAAATACGAAAACATTGTTGTAACGATTATTCATTGTAAGCCTGCGGTGGAGCTGTTGGTGGTTGTGGAAGCGCCAACGATTCCATAGAAAGCAGTGCTTTTACCTCTGGTAGGTTGTTTGCTTGTGGAATGGTACTTAGAATTGCACGCAGAGCTGTAAATAGCATGGGCAGGATCATCTGGGCTACGGGTAAAGACGCGTAACCGCCAAACGACGCTGAAGCTCCATGCGCGCTCGAAGCAGGTCGCTGATGAATTGACTGAGATGGTCGCTGGGATGACGTGCGCTCGATGCACGATGCACGAGCGTTTTTGCATTCCGCCCCCATCGGAAATCAGCGGTTTCGACCGGACCATCAACACTGGCGCTTTTGTAAGTTCGACACCGAAACTAAATCGTGGGTGTCACTGAAACTCAAAACGCTGTGGCCCGTGCTTGGTAATGAACGACTTGGCGTGGAATTCACATATATTGTGACAACAGCCGTGAGGAGGCATTCTCGAGCAATCACTCTCGGGGATACGAAAAATTTCGCGAGATTTAGCGTGACTCGGCGCCGGACGTGTTCAAGTGTACGACCGACAGAGTTACTGGCACTGTGCGAAGATAGCGAGCTCCGCACAGCTTAATCGAGTCACGCAAAACATCGCGGAGGTGATCGCGTTTCCGAAAGTGATCGCTCTACAGAATACCGTTCCTATAAGTGCGACTGCTGCCGTGTACTGCATACATAGCTATAGTGCACATATTTTGCGTCAGCCCAACATACACGCAGGGACGACAGACTTTCTTCTCTGACAAACGTCGACGCCAAACCATGGATTATCGGAGGACTTCATTTTGGATCTTTGGCTCCGCCCGAGATATACCGTACAATAACAGTCATGCTACAATTCGTGCACGACGAAGGGCTAGCCTGAATACGTTAAATATGCAGCTCTGTTGACGACGAGCACCATTGCGCTAATCTTCTTGTCATCATCGCCCCACATGCCTCTTGTATTCCCGTTTTTCCATTCCCCAGTGCGGAGCAGCATGTTAAACGGCACAAGCTCGCGCCGACGTCTCTGCCTCTCTATAGATTCCGCTTCTAACATATACGATTTCACCCAAGTCTGCCTCCCGTCAAAATGTGCAGCAGTCACCCGCATGCAACCCCGTGGAGCGATTCTTTAGCGCCGCGACGTGGCTATGTATAGTAAGCGGAATTCATAAGATTACTGCGCGGAACTATTCGTCACCTTTTTCTCTTGCGCTCAGGAAAACCTCGCAAGCATGATCGTCTGTCACAATGTACTTTTAAGTGGTTCCCGCCATGGTGGCTGGGTGGCTATGGCGCTGCGCTTGTGATCATGAGGTCGCTGATTCGATTCCGGGCAAGGCGGTACGTGGCATCTCGATGGGAATGCAATGCAAGAACGCTCGTCTATACCGGTGCTTTTGTTGCATGGTAAAAAAAAAGAAGAAAGAAAAACTCAGTCGGTCAAAATTAATCCAGAGCCCTCCCCTACGGCGCCCCTCGTAACACACAGCGCGATTTAAAGACGTTATAAGCTCTACAACTATAACACTACAAGTCGCGTAGCCATGAAGCTTATCCTGGCTATTATATACCAGTTTTAGTCATTATATAGATCCTGCCCCTCGCAGTGCGCCTTCCATTCCAGACGCACCTTATTCCGCTTCCCTTCTTTGTATCAGACCGAAGGTTCATAAAATAAATCATTTCTTCGATTAATTAATTAATGTTAGTCTTATGATAGACAGTGGGACATGTTGACACCATCTTTCAGGGCAGCTTCACTGCGCCGTAGAAATGATTTATATAACGACTACCCGATTGAACGTTTTCGTGTGGCAACGTTTTGGTACTTCTTCTTGCATTTAATTTGCACGTCTTTCCCTATAAACTTTCTTGTTAATCAATACAGCAAAACATCCGTTGCGTTCAACGTCCGTAGAACTATAGCTATCCATCGTTCTTACGACTACGTTTAATATATTAAAACCGTCTTGAATCCTGTTCGGCGCAGGCTCCACACACGAGCATGCACGTCCGCCCCTTACCGATTTCAAGCGAAATCACGACGTGCTCTTGCATAATTTCACTCTCGAGTTCATATTTACTGCGTCGGTTAACTGGGATATATATCAGCCCCGCTTGTCTTCGACCGAAGATCAAATTTCGCAGGCAACTCCGTTCACTTCGAAAATCATTAGCATAAGCTGCCTCGACGAGACACGACAACCGCCCTTGGCGTTTCTCGCAGTTCATGCGTAACTATATAGGCCCCAATTATCCTGGGATAAACGACGCAATTACGTTTCTTAATTGCACTTTTTTAATTTGATTCTCGCAAGCTCGGCTTGATGATGTGAACTGTGCTCGTGTTTGCAAGCTTCAGGCGGTATTTGAGCATTTACTGTATCTTTCTTTTTTCTCTTCTTAAAGGGGGGCAAGGAGAGGGAGTGGACCCTGTTAATTTAAACTAAGCGGCTCATTCCAAGACCAGGCTCGCGTTAATGCTAATCCTATAACTTTGGCAAATTTGCCGCCGAATGAGCTAGCAGCCCTGCGCAAAAGTTTGCAGACGTAATTATTAAGCAGAACAATCGAATTATCGTCATCGATGCACTTGGTCCTCAGCTGTACTTGCGTAATTGGTAATGTCTATAGATATGGACACGTATTTCTTGTCGTCGGCTACTCACTTTTGCCTCTACAATTTGTATTCTCTTGCTTGCAGTCGTTAGAAATGAAGCAAGTCACTGACCAAGGTCAAAGTGAAAATAAAATAAAGTTTCGGGATCCGTACGGATCCCTTGTTCACAATGGAATGTCGGCTATAAGAGCAATGTTCTTAAATAGCGCTCGGCACATGATGCAAAGTTCGGGAGCACACGTGGTTTAGAGTGCCAAGTGATCTTTTGATTGCGTTAATAACAAACTGATAACAAAACAATGATAATAACAATAATAATGATAGCAAAATAAGAATAACAATTGTGTTAATAACACAATCAATAGACCATCTGGCACTCTAAACCACGTGTACTCCCGAACTTTGCGTCATGTGCTGAGCGCTATTTAAGAACCTTGCGCTTATAGCCGACATTCCATTGTGATCAAGGGATCCGTACGGATCCCGAAACTTCGTTTTATTTTTACTTTGGCATTAATCAGTGACCTGCTTCATTTTTTACCAATGCTATTACCTGACCAGACGTTATTTCGTCGAACTCTTGACTAAAAAGGTTAGAGTGTTTTGCATTTGAGCCCTCTGAGCTAAACTGCTCATGCAGAATGTTGGGGCTTCGTTTTGCAAGGCCACAAGCCTATGGGAATATACGCCTCGTGCACCGCCTATAGAGTCACCACTGATGGCCACCTAGCGGGCTCTTCCAACAGTACGCGCGGGAGCAGTAGCAGACGACAACCCTTTGCAGCAAGTATTGCTGAAGTTCGCGGCTTCGATTTCTCCTATGTTCGGGCGCCAGACTGCTTCTACTGCGGTGACAGCTGTAGGGAGGACGCTGACCTCTGTTGGAGCGGGTATGAACACGATGTTACCGGTGTTTGGGGAAACGGGGTCCACATACGTGCCAGGTGCGTCCCGCAGACAAACGCCATGAACCCCATTTACATGAAGTGGAGGTCATGTTAACTAGCCGATAAATTTTGTTGAGTAATGCGATGTCTCGATCGTTCTTTTTTTTTATTATTCTACCCTTGCCGTAGTGCTGCTTCTGTACCTCAATAATAAGCACCCGTCGTTAGTGCAGACTTAAATCAAACAAATCCACATGGTGCGATGTCTGCATATGCCTTTGTGATTTTTCTGCCGATGAATACGTGTGACATGGCCGAATAAGTGCAGTCAAAGTAGGCCCAAAAAGAGTAATTGCGAGTTCGTTGATGGAAACGCGTACAGTAGTCAACGAAGTCTCCAAACGCACGGGTTATCAAAAGCGCGTCTTAGCGATACCGCCGATGCAATTCTGATGCGTACTCCGATGAACTGCCGTTCCCGCTGCTGTTTTTGCAATTTTAAATTCCCCAAGGAAGCTGCTTGGAAGCGTACACAGATAAAGTCTGACTAACTTTTCAGTACCTTTTTTTTTTAATTTTACGAGAGAAAGGTGCTTCATCTATAGGCAGAGCAACGATATAGTCAAAGAAGATGAGCGCTGGTGGCAAGGCCGGGCTTAGTACTCTGCGGCGTAAGCATAATAAGAAAGAATTCAGTTGAGTACAAAATTCGCATGCAAGAAGAGACTACGTTCTGAAACAAACAAATTACTCGGCCTGTAAAATCTGCTCGGACAGCATCGAGGTGTGATGGCTTCCCAAACGTGACGCGAACTTTTCAGCGAAAGACGGAACAAAAATAGCATATGCAGCAACTATATTAGCAATTCTCGCCCGGAACTACATATTTTATAAACACATTTCTTAAAAAAACACAATATCTAAGATGCCCTCGGGCGAAAAAAAATAAAGCTGTTGCTTTATTATAAAGAATAAAGCACTTGCTTGATATCATTCCGATAAGACACCGCGTGATTTATACCCTATACGAGCGAGGCAGGGTGAAAACCTCGCAGCTCAAAAGAATCAGCAAGAGTTATGCATGAAGCAACTAGTAACAGTTAAACATGAGCGAAGCCACGCATAAAATATATGTAAAAACATGAAGTGCGTGACAGCTGGTGCGAGGATTTACCGGGCCATATTAAACCAACAATTTTACTTCTTTCAAACTTCAGTAGCTTTAACATACAACACAATGCGCTCGTGCAGTCGAGCTGCCTAGATAGTGCAACGCGGTAAAGAAGCGGAAAACAATATAAGCGGGAAACGGCATTCCAAACTTTAGCGAAATGCCTTTAAACCGCATGCTGCATTGCGGACGAACTTCGTCGTTTACGCGTATAGCTATAGACCAGAACACGCTAGTCTCGCACCCAGACTAACCGAACGCATACTCTCGCACCCGGGTTGCCCGGTCGACCGGCGCTATGTTGTACTGGGCTGCCAAAGTGTGTTCGCCGGCGACCAGTAGACATGGCAAGCGCCAGCTCTAGGGCTCCAAAGTGCGGAAATGTGCCCGTTCACACGGATCCAAAGTAGAAGAAGTCATCTGGGCATCATTGCGTCGTGTTTGGATGCCAAAACAACCAGCGGAAAAGGAGCAGGTTGCTTAGCGCTGTTTGCGAAGAGCACAACACACGTAGGGAATCGTGCCGGTGCGGTGTTTTCAGCCTGCGCCGATTTCCATCCGCAACGAAGAATGCCAAGCTGCGCCACCGGTGGATAGCTGCAGTGAATAGGAAGAACTACCAACCCAGTGAAAATGCACGAGTGAGTATTCGATCTGTGTATATCTTGGTGCCACGTTCAACTTTGCGCCCTACAAACGTAATACGCAGGTTTGCTCCGAGCACTTTCTGGGCAACAAGCCTACAGAGCAGAATCCCGCGCCGGTGCTTCGCCTTGGCTATAACAAAAAGGCAAGCCTTTTCGTGTTTTCATTCAGGCAGAGCTCCCGACGGTTAAGCGGAACAGTTGAGTTTGCGGTTAGCGATACTTGCAGCTGGTGCACGGAATGACCATTAAGCGTGAACGACAAGTTGTAGGCCTTGCTGGTGAGCGTTATTGCTAATGAAAGTAAACCGAAGTCTGCTCGTCACGTAGCATGCGTCCACAAAAACGTAAACGACGACTACTCGTCGCCGAAGGTGTTCTTGCAGCGCACCTACCTTTACGAGCTGGTGCTGCAGGTGTCATTCGTAACGAATTCATTTGAGCCTCCTGAGCTCTAAACTGCGTGCGGGCTGTTATGCGGGGCAAAGCGCAAAATATTTCCGTTCATATGGCGAGGAAAATAAGGTGCTTAATTATTCTTGTATATTGTAACAAAATTTTGATCGTTCTCACTAGTTTTTTTTTTTTTTACTGTTTTCTTTTCTAAGGGAGCGCCAACAATCCGATGGCCTCGCACAAGCGAAACAGGTCTGGTACCAGGTAGCTGCAGTTGGTGGGGCTAATTTTTTGGAATGCAGGTGCGATTGTTGTCTTGTACCAAAGGCTTCCCTGATGATGCAGCTTTAAGTAGGGATGGTAATTTTACGTGCCCTGTCATGGTTTGTGCAACTGTACAACACCTGCATCTGCCATGCTCGCCCTGTTATACGGGCTTTGACTGCACATGTAGTTGAACATTATAACTACTGTAGTACCTCATTTTCCAATGAGTGCAGGTTTAGCATCATATGCTGCTTGTTCGAGTGCTGTAGGCTTTTGTTCTGAATGTTGTACTCTTAAGTGGTTGCACGATACAATTGGCCTGATGTATTTTCTATTTCATTTTGAGAGGACTTTATATATTCGCAAAAGTGATGGCATGGGAAAGAACTACAGCCCTTCTTACTATAACATCTATTTTGTTTTCAGTGTGCAGGTGGTGAAGGGCAGGCGTCTGCTAACCAGGCAGTCAAACGACCTCGCCAGTTGGTTGCCAAGCGCGGCCAACCCAGTAGAGACCATTACAAACAAGACCAAACTGAAAGTACAGATGACAGTGTTCTGCGTGCTTTAATAATATATGGCACCAACACAGTGCTGTAAATTCCTTCACAGGTTACGTGCCAAAAAGCTCACAGGTGTTCTAGCATATAGCGCGCGGTTTGTACAAACGTAATAGCGTACCTACCCGATGTATTCGCTTCTGCAGTCTGCACAGCACTCAGTGTTTCCATTGTGGACTTGCACGAGGTCTTCAAGTTTGATTGAATCCAGACAGCGAAAATGACAGGTTAGAAAAAAAAATTACCGACGATTACGTTACTTCCTTATGCGAAATTTGAGCGCAGCAAATAAGCTGTTTCACCTTTTCGATAGATTGAGGCAAAGAAATCGAGCAACACATGTATGCGCTATCACAGAATTTTTTTTTTTTTTCACACGTATTCTTCTGCTTCAGCCTCGCTTACTGCTGGTTGCTCTCGACGGCGGCGATGAGCCTCCGCTTCGGCGGTGCGAACGGCAGGGTCTTCTCGGCGGCGGCGATGAGCTTCTGCTTCAGCCTCGCTTACTGCTGGTTGCTCTCGACGGCGGCGATGAGCCTCCGCTTCGGCGGCGCGAACTGCAGGGTCTTCTCGGCGGCGGCGATGAGCTTCTGCTTCAGCCTCGCTTACTGCTGGGCCCGCTTGCACAAAACTCTTTAGTCCGGTCTTATTCTGATATTCAGGCTCATTCGAATCTTATTTGAGGCTTAATCTTCCCTAGCCGATAAGTCGCTTGCACGAAAGAGACTAGACGGAAACAAGACGCCAAATTAAGATTGAAATGAGACCGGAATCTAGCCTGCCTTCGAGCTGGCTTATCCAAAACTTATTCAGTATTTTCCAACATGGCTGCCCTGCGGTTGGCCCGCCTCGAGATGCTCTCCGAGCACTTGCTGCGCCGCGAACGTGTGTTTCGCGACAGGACAAATCCGCTGGACGCCTTCAGCGAGGAGGAACTGCAGCGGCGCGTACGCTTCGGGCGGGATGGCATAGTATTTCTTGTCGAGTTCCTTCGCTCCGAGATCGAGTACCCGACGCGTCGGAGTGGTGCTTTGAGCGCCGAGCTGCAGGTGATGCTGGTACTGAAATTTTTTGCCTCCGGATGCTTCTTGATTACTGCCGGAGATGTGATCGGCGCCCACGAATCGACCGCAAGCCGCACAGTACGCCGGGTTGCCTCATCAGGTAAGCCTCTCTCCAACCATTTATTTTCTGCTGCCTGTTTTAGTAGACAGCTTTAGTACTGCGTCACAACGATAAATACGCCGCATGCAAGTGCTTTGCGGAAAGTAGGAGCGCGTGTCGCGTTAGGAATTTAGTGCTGCGAAATGCCTACGTGCGTAGAGGGCGAGCGTTAGACGCCGGGCGCGTCGGAGCGCATTGGCCGCGTCTGGCATGCAGTACGTCGAATCATCGGTGGAACTAAACTCTGGTGATCTCGCTATATATAATGTGATGTAACGTGTGGCCGCGTTCCCGCTTCGTCGAACTTTAAATTTGAACAAGCTGCGCTGCCAGAACATCAGCTGACGATGTCTCGAATGTTTGTACCTACTCGACTGCAACGAAGCTAACTGATTGCACGTACCGCGAAGGTGTCGCTCTCCGTGAATAACGTTTCCAGCCTCAAGTGAGCAGTTCGTCATTTTGCTCTTTCAAGCCGACGACATGCGTAGCTGTGTGATGGTCAGCACGAGCTTAACACTACATACGTGTGCCTCCCTGAATATGTGCGTGTGCCATTGTGTGCAAGACCGCGCATGACATCGGCGTGAATCTAAAGGTGACCACCCTCGTTTTCTTTCCAGTTGGCCGTCGCCTAGACAGGTGCGGGGATTCCAAGGCTGCTTCTACGCTGTCGCTGGCTTTCCGCGCGTCGCGGGTGCAATTGACGGCACGCATGTGCGGATACAGGCTCCTGGAGAGCATGAAGAAGCCTACGTCAACCGCCACTTTTATCACTCCATAAACGTTGAACTTACTAAATAAAGCAGTGGTTTTCTCGCTTATGATACGGACCAAATCTATTTTTTCTTCTTCGCTCCAGTGATGGCTTTTGAGTCGCTTTGCGGGCGGTTGCGACGACATGCTTGAAAACACGCGCGTACCGTCAACGTTTGGAGCTGGTTCGGCTGCTTCTGCAGGGGTGACAAGCGCGGGAGTGCGGCCGGATGTTGACATCGAATCGCGGTCAACTATTGGACAGCGCGAACGCCTGTCGCCGCCGCAACCAACTTCCGGCCCATTCCCCATCTCATTCCCTCTCGACGGCGAAATTTCCCACCTAGGTACTAAAGGTACCTAACGTCTTCAATAAGTCCGGACTATAATTCAGTCTCGTCGGTTCGTGCAAGCGAAACATGATGGCCGGAAAGTCCAGTCTTATTTTAGATTACAATAAGACAAGATTCGGATTTAAGTCCAGACTTAGAGGCTGGCGTTTGTGCAAGCGGGCCCTGGTTGCTCTCGACGGCGGCGATGAGCCTCCGCTTCGGCGGCGCGAACTGCAGGGTCTTCTCGGCGGCGGCGATGAGCTTCTGCTTCAGCCTCCTGGTTGCTCTCGACGGCGGCGATGAGCCTCCGCTTCGGCGGTGCGAACGGCAGGGTCTTCTCGGCGGCGGCGATGAGCTTCTGCTTCAGCCTCGCTTACTGCTGGTTGCTCTCGACGGCGGCGATGAGCCTTCGCTTCGGCGGCGCGAACTGCAGGGTCTTCTCGGCGGCGGCGATGAGCTCCTGCTTCAGCCACTGCTGGTTGCTCTCGACGGCGGCGATGAGCCTCCGCTTCGGCGGCGCGAACGGCAGGGTCTTCTCGGCGGCGGCGATGAGCTTCTGCTTCAGCCTCGCTTATGCCCCGTTCACACTGAGACATTCGGCGTCCGGAGCGGCGCCCAGTTCGGCGGAACCCAGTTCGGCGGCGGCGAGATCCGCCGGAATAGCCCCTTCCGCGCCGATCGCTCCCGCACCGATTTTTGCGGCAGCTGCCGCCGGATTGCCTCGCCGCCGCGCGGCGCTGACCAATCGGGGAGCGCGAAACAGAACTTCCAAAGATGGCGGCCGAGTCTCACGTCATGTCGCAGTCATCAAAGTCCGCCGCGACATCCACATCCGAAATGCTGATCGAACTGGTGCGCAACCACCCAGTCCTCTACGATAAGCGCCACTTGAAGCACAAAGACAACGTGCAGAAGGACGACTTATGGCACAACATCGGTCGCGAGATTGGTGGGCGAACCCACCAACGCCGCTGCCGCTGTCTCTTCGGCGAATGCTTCTGCGCGTCATGCATCGCCAGAAAGGTGCTTGTCAACAGGCCGAGCAGTACTGCCTCTTCTTGCTCGGGGTTCATCATTGTCTTTCCAAGCAATGGTGGAGACGCGCAACATAAACACACGAACTCGACGCGAGCGGAGACAACTGCTGCGCAATTTCGAGCCGCGCGAACATCCGGGACATCCCGCGCTTGATTGGAGGTTAGCATTTTATGGGGCAGATGGCGCTGTATGTCTTTCCGGCGGCGCGGTCCACAAGCAGTGTGAACTACGCGATTTTCGGCGGCAGGAGAATTCCATTCGCTGTAGACGCCGGATTCCTCAGTGTGAACGTACCATTATGGTACGTTCACACTGAGGAATCCGGCGTCTACAGCGAATGGAATTCTCCTGCCGCCGAAAATCGCGTAGTTCACACTGCTTGCGGACCGCGCCGCCGGAAAGACATACAGCGCCGTCTGCCCCATAAAATGCTAACCTCCAATCAAGCGCGGGATGTCCCGGATGTTCGCGCGGCTCGAAATTGCGCAGCAGTTGTCTCCGCTCGCGTCGAGTTCGTGTGTTTATGTTGCGCGTCTCCACCATTGCTTGGAAAGACAATGATGAACCCCGAGCAAGAAAAGGCAGTACTGCTCGGCCTATTGGCAAGCATCTTTCTGGCGATGCATGACGCGCAGAAGCATTCGCCGAAGAGACGGCGGCAGCGGCGTTGGTGGGTTCGCCCACCAATCTCGCGACCGATGTTGTGCCACAAGTCGTCCTTCTGCACGTTGTCTTTGTGCTTCAAGTGGCGCTTATCGTAGAGGACTGGGTGGTTGCGCACCAGTTCGATCAGCATTTCGGATGTGGATGTCGCGGCGGACTTTGAGGACTGCGACGACTGCGACATGACGTGAGACTCGGCCGCCATCTTTGGAAGTTCTGTTTCGCGCTCCCCGATTGGTCAGCGCCGCGCGGCGGCGAGGCAATCCGGCGGCAGCTGCCGCAAAAATCGGTACGGGAGCGATCGGCGCGGAAGGGGCTTTTCCGGCGGATCTCGCCGCCGCCGAACTGGGTTCCGCCGAACTGGGCGCCGCTCCAGACGCCGAATGTCTCAGTGTGAACGGGGCGGTTGCACTCGACGGCGGCGATGAGCCTCCGCTTCGGCGGTGCGAACGGCAGGGTCTTCTCGGCGGCGGCGATGAGCTTCTGCTTCAGCCTCGCTCCCGTTCACACTGAGACATTCGGCGTCTGGAGCGGCGCCCAGTTCGGCGGAACCCAGTTCGGCGGCGGCGAGATCCGCCGGAAAAGCCCCTTCCGCGCCGATCGCTCCCGTACCGATTTTTGCGGCAGCTGCCGCCGGATTGCCTCGCCGCCGCGCGGCGCTGACCAATCGGGGAGCGCGAAACAGAACTTCCAAAGATGGCGGCCGAGTCTCACGTCATGTCGCAGTCGTCGCAGTCATCAAAGTTCGCCGCGACATCCACATCCGAAATGCTGATCGAACTGGTGCGCAACCACCCAGTCCTCTACGATAAGCGCCACTTGAAGCACAAAGACAACGTGCAGAAGGACGACTTGTGGCACAACATCGGTCGCGAGATTGGTGGGCGAACCCACCAACGCCGCTGCCGCCGTCTCCTCGGCGAATGCTTCTGCGCGTCATGCATCGCCAGAAAGGTGCTTGCCAACAGGCCGAGCAGTACTGCCTCTTCTTGCTCGGGGTTCATCATTGTCTTTCCAAGCAATGGTGGAGACGCGCAACATAAACACACGAAATCGACGCGAGCGGAGACAACTGCTGCGCAATTTCGAGCCGCGCGAACATCCGGGACATCCCGCGCTTGATTGGAGGTTAGCATTTTATGGGGCAGATGGCGCTGTATGTCTTTCCGGCGGCGCGGTCCGCAAGCAGTGTGAACTACGCGATTTTCGGCGGCAGGAGAATTCCATTCGCTGTAGACGCCGGATTCCTCAGTGTGAACGTACCAGCTCTCGACGGCGGCGATGAGCCTCCGCTTCGGCGGCGCGAACTGCAGGGTCTTCTCGGCGGCGGCGATGAGCTTCTGCTTCAGCCTCGCTGCTCTCGACGGCGGCGATGAGCCTCCGCTTCGGCGGCGCGAACTGCAGGGTCTTCTCGGCGGCGGCGATGAGCTTCTGCTTCAGCCTCGCTTACTGCTGGTTGCTCTCGACGGCGGCGATGAGCCTCCGCTTCGGCGGCGCGAACGGCAGGGTCTTCTCGGCGGCGGCGCTTAGCCTCTGCTTCGGCGACGCGTACTCCTGGATCATCTCGACGGCGGCGACGGTAAGCTTCTGCTTCGGCGGCACGCACCTCTGGATTCTGACGGCGACAGCGCTGGGCCTCTGCTCTGGCAGCTCGTTTAGCAGCAGCAGCAGACGGAGGACTTCCATCGGTCGTCTCGCTCATGGCTCAGAAAGAACTGGCAGATAATTTCGCAGTGGCGAACGGCAGCGGCAATTTCGGCTCGGGCGGTGCACATATACAGATCCGCCGCCACCGATCTGGCTCTCTGATTGCCACCGCACAGGGCGAACGGCAGCGGCAATTTCGGCTCGGGCGGTGCACATATACAGATCCGCCGCCACCGATCTGGCTCTCTGATTGCCACCGCACAGGGGTTGCATTGGAGGAGGAGCGAAGAAAGGAATTAAGTTCGAGCCGGCGCTTTGACAACCGGAGACTCGCAGGAAGAGGGGGGAGGGGGGCGGCGTGTACACCCAGCGGCAAACGATGGGGGCAGAAGCGCGCGCAGCAAGCGGACAACACGATAAAGGGAGGAGGGAAGAGATAGCAGCGACTGACTGATGCCGCTGACGCCAATAGTGAGTCAACCCCAGCTGCGGAGTTGGTTTCAGGGACAACGCCGCCGATGCCGACACAAACAATATGATACCCTCGCTTCCGCAGCGCTAAGAACCAGGTCTAGCCGTGGGAAGGTGGTCACGTATTCGTCGACGTGCCGGGGCCTACGTGAAATAACCGGCGCGTCGGCAGCTGAAGAGCACCCTATCCGCCACACAAGAGCAGGGGGGGGGGGACCCTTTCCTCCTCTTTCTGCATGGCGGCGACGGTGTTCTATGCAGTCACGTTATCTTGACTCTCTAGCGGCGTCAGCGGCATCCAGCGGTATCAGTCGGTCGCTGCTAGCGCTGGGGGGATGAAAGGGGGGCGGAGCTGGTTACGAGGCCGACGACAACGCCGACGACGACGCGAAACCCAGGAACGGACGCCAAAGAGCTGCGCTCTAAAACGTGAAACACGCCTTCCGCCCAGCTAAAAAGCCCAAGTTTCGCTTTCGCGCCGGGTCGCATCTCCCGGCGTGGAAGCCCAGGCCTGCTACTTCGCGGCGCTTGGGATAGATGGCGCGACCGGCGCTCATCAATATGGCGGCGCCCTTTGAATTCACGGTGTTCTGGTGTATAAGCGAGTGGAAAAAGAAACACCGACGCGAAAAAGGAAAGAATGAGAACAAGAAATTTCCCACCGAAGTGACGATCCATTGCTCCCGCTGCTCCCGCTGATGAGGCTTTGCGGGGAATGATTAGAGCCGTATCGCCGGCACGTTTTCGCCGGTATTTGAGCCCCCGACCCTGCAACAATTCTTCTCAGACATTTCTTGAAGCTTTGGCCACCCCACACATGCGAAGTGTGTTGCCTATTTTGCTCTGAAAACGTGAATAAGACAGAGAAGCACTATCAACGACACACCAAACTGCGGCGGGCGGCTTGCTACTCTCCCGTGTGTTCTGCGCAAGGCCGCCACCAGTGGCGCGTCCATGGCGCGCAGTACGCGCATATTCTTGAACAGCACTACCGCAGGTTACGTTATATATTCGCACCACATAGCCCACCCATGCATGAAAACAATTTGCGTATTCAAAGAATTAATGTGTCACGAGGAGACCGTGCATATGTACACCAACCAGTATGTCAAAATACGTGCACGCTGGTGAGATAAACTTTACATATAGGTCAAGAGGCTAGGTGAGCAAAAGGTTTCCCATGCTACTACATGTAAACTATAAAGCAAGATGTTAAAGGACGAAACAAATAATAAAAAAGAAAAAAAGATGAGAAACTAAACGCACATGCATCGCGCGCAAACTCGGAAAGGGGCAGCTAGCATACGAAAAACACACATGCAGGTTTAAACATCATTGAAAGTGTTGTGCACTATACAGACAGGTGTGTATGACGCTGCCTGAACCGCCTGCTTGGATTATAGTGCTTGAGGACTTGGGTGTATCGAATAAATTTTAAAGCGAAGCGAAGCGAAGCTATAGTGACTAGATCGTTTTGACAATTGCAGTGTGTTTTCGTTTTGCCGAAACCGGCAATAAAGAAGAATGAGAGCGAGCGTGGGCTAATGGTTAAGAGCATCGGGCTGCTGATCTGGGGGACCGAGCTTCGATCCCACCATAGGGCGCGTACCAGTTAATTTTTTTTTGTCTTTTGAGCGCGAGTTATTTGGTCGGACAGCAGCAGAACCCAGCAGCAGCCACAGTCAGGAAAGTCCGGGAGTGTTCGCAAAGAAAGCTTCGCTTTTTGTAAAGCTGGCACCTTCGCCCGAAGGGCGAAGCATTCACCTCGATACCAAGGTTTATAGCGTTTAGGTTGAATTTTTCGGGAAGTATTACATACAACTACATGCGGTCGCGTCATGTTGGTTCAAAGCAGCACTCAAGGCAACTCCTGCTATAGCCAGAAAGCAACAGCGCCCTGGCATCTACTGCTCTAACGTATAGATGTCTGGACCCGAAGACCTGGTAGAGCAGCAAATTTTGCGTTTCAATCATATAGCATATGACCAACACGCCGAAGAACATACGGATCACAGCACCAACGGCAATGGTGACGATAATGGCGGAAGTTCGCCTGGTCTCCATATAGTTGATATCGCAATAAAAGTGAGCAGAAAAAAAGAAGAAAGCGTATTCTTCCTCTTCTTTTTTTTCTTCTCACATTTATTACGATATCAATTATATTCTGCCTTAATGCACAGTACCTAAGAGACGAACAAATGGCGGCAGGGTCGCCTTTTTGCCAGTAACACAACAGGCGACTCCGCGCCACTCCGTGATGGAACGCTCCGTTGTTTGCAGACCAGCCACTGCGGCGACTGGCGCTTCATGGATCGTTCGAAGCGAAGTGCGTCCAAGTCATTTTGTCACGCACCTTTATCGCTTTGTGTCGAATAGTCCTTTGTACACTCCTGTCTGATTCCTTTATCGATCGTTTGCTTCATTTGTACGGCACCTATAGGATGTTTTACGACAGGGGAACGACGAAGTGTTGCAGTATTTGTACGTGCACATTTCTGTGCGCTATATCGCTACCAACGTGCAATTGCGAGGTTTTTCTCTGAGAGAGTATAGCTAAAAGGTCGCGTAGGTGCAACTTATACGCGTTAGGTTTTTGCACTAGTACGCTAAACTTCACCTTACTGCCACGTTAAGCAACCCACACTAATTTATTTCTTATGCGAGGCCTACAACATGGCCTTGCTCTTGTGGGAATCCGTGTGAATGTATTACTGCTTTATTATTTCTTTCTCTTCCATCTTGAACGTAGACTTTTGACAGCGATTTTTGCTCAAACAGAATCTTGGTTTAAGCTAGCGGGCGCCAGCTTCCAACTGAGTTTATTAAGGTCAAGAGTTCGCTGTTTAGCTGTGACTTAGCTGTTTATGTACAGCTAAGTCACGTGATCTTGGCGAACCTGCTACAAAAACAATAACAGAGCATGAATATTAATCTTTCAATTGCGCATGCTAACCAAAAGAAATGCGAAGAGAGTCGCACAGAAAAAAAAGACAATTCTTTATCGCTTCTCGATAAAGACGTCAGTCATGCTGGCGCAAGCATCACCCCTTCGCTTGATGTACTTGGCCTCCATTGCTTTCCTTTCAGTCTTATCTCTATATATACCCCTGCCTATAAACTTCGTTTTTGGTAAACTTTAAATAAAACCCGCATTCATTGCAATGTGCGGCCATTAGGCTTCCAATACCATGAATTCTTGACATTAAGTCCGTGCTGCGGCGCCCGATCATTAAAGCACTGATCAGTCTGTGCCGAGAAATCCCTCGCGGCAAGTCACTTCCGTGGAGCGGCTCAAGCATGACATCGCTACCAAGGAAGCACGTATCCTGTACATGGCTAACTGGAGTGCGGCGCTGATATCTGAACCGAGCACTTATGACGCGGTCGCCTCAGGGAAATGTGGTCGCGCCAGCAAGCGGAGAGAGAGGACATCGCAATCTACATCTGCGATAAAGTGCGACTCTTGGAGCTTGCGCCCTATAGCCTGGAGTTCACCGGCAGCCACATAGCTGTACATGCATGCCATCGATGGCATGCATGCATGACTCGACGCACGCCGCGCGGCCATACTCCCTGTGCATCCAGTCGGGAGACCAGTATGATTTGCTCTGCGGTGGTCTCCATTCAAAATTGGTTCTTTCGCACGAAGGTGGACGGAGCTGCAGTTGACGAGAAGTTGGGGACAAAATTGCGCAGCTACGACGCGATCCCTAGAAATATCTGCAGCTGCCTAATACAGGTTGGCATATATAGGATAGTTGGCTACGGATTCTATCCTTTCGGGAAGGGGCTGTACGCCCTCCTGGGAAATTGTATAACCGAGATAAGATACATAGTGGTCAACTCAAACTGCATCTTTCGCGGTTGAGCCAGTTGAGCCGTAACGCGGAGCCATGAAAACTTTCTAGTACTTCGTAGAAATTTCGCAGGTGTTCTTCAGTTGCGCCGACAACTATAGGATGAGGCCCAGGTACACAATGCAGGCTTGGTCTTTCAGCGAACCTATATTATAAGGCGTTCATGGTGCGCTAAAATGTATTTGGAGCTGTTCGCAGCCCGATATGCATTGGGTTCAACTAGTACAAGCCAGAAGGCGCAAGGAAGGCCGCCTTGCATTTGTATTCTTCAGAACCGTTCATTTGCCAATACCCTGTTCTTAAATCTAAGGATGAAAATAACCTTTAATTTCGTACTGTGTCAATGGCGTCGTCAATACGTGGCAGTTGGTCTATGGTGCGTTTGTTTAGCTCCCTGTAGTCAAGACAAAATCGTAGACTGCTGTTCTTTTCTTTTTTCGGACAAGAACGGCAGGCGCAGCTTGCGGACTGGAAGACGGCCTGACGACGTTAGGGGACAAACATTTCCTGCATGCAGTTCGTCAATAACAGTTCGTTCTCGTGCAGCGTGTTGTCCCAATGGTAGGCTGTAAAAATTTTTACACACTTAACGGTGTTTTCTTCTCGTACTGGTAAACACCCTTACTGTTAAGGCCTTACAAAAATTTATAGAGGCCGACAACGGATGTTTAACTAGACGATCGGTGACAAAAGACGTAGTTGAAAACTGTGTAATCAATCTGACAGCCTTTGTGCGCACAGAAATATCCGACAAGAGTGTACCCTTAAGGGTGGAAACTATTACAGTGTACGGACACTAGCGGATGGTTTTCGGTTTGGAATATGCTGCACTAGCAAGCTATAGTCGCGGGAAACTGCGCAGTACTTACTGTCTGCAAAAAGTGCATTGTGTCATTCGACAACGACTGAGAATGTCGTTGACTTTTGTTGCTCACTTTGAGAACACTGAGGAGGTGACGGACTCGAGGCCAAGGGACGAATGTCGACTACACCGCCCTCGATAGTGAGCTGGACTTCGCCAGAGAGGTGGTAATCAGCTTTCAGAATTAGATTAATTGGATTTGAAGACGGGAACCGCGGCTGTGAGCTTGCTTCGGGCTTCAGTGTGGAACCGAAGGTCAAGCGCCCCGACAGGCATTACACTGCCGCCGATCGAGGCCTCGAAGGGGTGCTTCGTCCCAAGACTCGAGCCCGACCGGGACGTGGCGGCTATGCAGCGCCGTACGCTTAGCTCCAGCGTCCACAAGAGCAGTGCGCTCCCCTATGTTGACGACTCGTACCCGCGGTGTTGGAAGTGGCCGCGTTTGGTTGCGAATGACCTGCGGGCAGTTCTTGTGGGCAGTTCTTGCAACAGTGTTCGATGCGCCCGCAAGAAAAAGCATCCGCGGCGCGAGGCACAGCGGGCTCCCGCGAAGTAAAGGCCACACGCCGCATGGCGGTGTCCTGCAACTCCGCCGCTCGCCGAACGAAAGCCTGGAAGTCATCACCACCACTTTTGACAGGGACAGGGGAAATAACACAGCCTGTGTATATATTTTGTTTTCGCGTGTGCCCGATATCCTACTTCCAAAGTGTGGTGCTTAAACTCCATAAGAATAAGAAGCTCACGAAGTTGTGCTGGCTTTCTTGTCAACCGTGGGACTATAGACTTTCCGCTGTGTAACGCTGACAGTCTGCGTGAATCCGCTGTGTGATGTGTTTTGGGGTGCCTTTCTCTCCGCTTTCCCTTGTTTTGCCTCCTTCTTGTGTTCTCTCTCCTTTTTTGCTCCTCTTCAAGCAGATCGGCGCGGTGTCATTTTTAGGAGACATTTACGAGACAGTTGCTAGCTCTTCTTTCTTTCTCTTTGTGGTGTTTGTATATATGTTTACATTATTCATAACAATAATAAAAGTGGTGCCGTTCAAGATGGATTGGTACCGACTTGTCTAATTTGCAACCCTAGTGAATACTTCCTGTCTGTCTCGTTCTTGCATGCAAAGCACACCTCGTTCACAGGAGTTAGACGGGAACCATGTGCGAGCGACGTTACCCACGAGCAAGATCGACATTTTCTTGTTAGCAGTAAGTCTTGTAACCTAAAATAACGAGCCCCAAGAAAAGATCTCAGGCCCTGTGTGTCCTCGAGCAACGAAGAGTATTACCAGAACAGCTATCACTGCCGGAGATCACCTTCTAATATCGGTGCGTATTGACGCCCTCGTTAACAGCATCGAAGCAGTGCGCGCGTAAACGGACCTGTGGTCAATGGCGGAAGGGCCGGACCTCGACGCAAGTGTAACATGTTGGCCAGTCCACAGGCTACGCTGCTGCTCTATATTGTCCTGTGTGAAACCACTCTCGTAGGGGAGCTTCGGTCACGATCAGGAGTTGGACGTCGGTTTTAAAAAATGTAAATAAAATGCCCTTTTGTGTTCCGTGCACGTCTTTGGTTTTGTGTTTGCGATCAGGTTACTGATGTATTACGAAGATTTAGCTCGCGTTTACAAAAGAGCACTTCCTGCTTCAACAATGTTCCGTCTTCCGTATCGTGGGTTCTGGTGGTGCATTTTATTTGTAGATCACGGAGTGTGCAGCCGTAACGAATATATACGTTCTGTGTTGACCTAAACAGCCGAAACCTGTCTTCCGCCGATGTGTCGCACAGGCTCGCTACAACACACATAGGGTCTCAAATAGCGAGGGCTGTGTTTTCCACTACGCAGTTTTGCTTGAATAGCGGCGTGCTGTTGACAGCATGCTAGCCTGATTCTATGGTCATACTGAACGACGCGGTGAGCATACGTTATAACAAAGCGTATCGGCACCGCAGTCTCAAATCGTCCCTTGAGAACACAGAAAGACCAACCAAGCCTAACAAATACGTCTGGTGGCATTAGCGAGAGGTTTCTAGAATCACAAAAGCTTACGGACCATGCATTATACTGCTTGCATCAAGCCAGACGCGTCTCGCTCTAATGAAATAGAGCTGTTTCCTGATGTCAGCGTGAAATAACGGCTGCTCCCTCGGGCTCCTGCTTAAAGGCACCATTGACAGTCGTAGAGCGTGCGGCAGCACAGTGAGTGCGAGGCGCCTGGAACAGCCGAGTGCCGTATCGATCTTCGCCCCGCGAAAGACGCCGCCATGAAGGGCACGCCGGGGCCCTGCCTACTCCCGGGCGCTCCCCAGCGTCCTCCCTAGTCGAGAGAGCGCCCGGCGTGAAATCCATGGCGAACGACGACCGCCGACGCTCAGCGAGCGCCGTTCGTGCGCCGAGGACTTGACTGCCGCCGATGTGCTAGAGAAAGACAGAGAAGGGGGAACAAGACCCGTGGCTTGCCTCCTACGCTTAGGAACGACACGTAGCGCGCGAGCAGGACGTAAAATACAGAGGAAACGGTTCTGTCGCGGTGCCTTTTGGGATAAATGGGAAATATAGAATTGTAGCTGCGTGGTGCCCATGCCCCTGCCTCCCTAGATTTCCCCCAACGAAACTCTACTCCTTCCCTATATACGCAACCACGGCGTCACAAGCTCGCTCCTTTCTTCTGTCGCTGCGTCGGCTTGCAACCAAACAGCAGTGTTCGGTAGCTTGAGTAGCAGTGAAATGCTTTGCAGTGTATCTCCTTCCACTGCACTGTCCCCGATTCTTAAAACATCCCGGAAATCGTCACAGTGGCTGGTGTTGTAGTCTCCCTTACTTAGGCCTAGTTAAATTAACCCGCTCGTGCTGGACGCCTGCTTTCGATATTAGAGAGTTTTAGAATAGGGGCCCCAAACGTTTTGGGGCCCCAAAGAAATAGCGTCGAAGCCACTGCGCATGCGCAAGACGCAAACTCCGTTTGGGTTTTGCGTTGGGAACGCTATTTCACCGATTTAGCGTGAGCCCAAATAGCGGCCCCAAAAACTTTGCGTCGGCAAACATGGCGGCACCCATCGAAGCGACGGCTCTAACCTAGCACAAAACTGGGTTCGATTCGCGGTAACGCGTGAAGTTCGCAAGCTAGGAGAAGTGACTGCGGTTATCGCTTTCTCTCAGCTAGCGTGTGTTGTGAAGATTGACTCATTAGACGCCGCTGATTTTGAATTCGATTGTGGATTTTATGGCTCGTAGGCCTAACGCGGCTAAGCTTGGCTGGTGAAGGCTTGTAAAGTTGGTTTGCTCAAAACTAAGCGCAACTAATTGTTTGCTGCTTACAGAATAACCTCTAAATTGTAATTAAACACGAATACACGCAAGTCAAAGTTATTATTCCTATCACAAAATGGTATATGTTATTTAATTATTTCTAATAGCTTTTCTTTGACGCCGTAGTGGCGCTGTCAGCGCAAGACGGTATCCGCAAACGTAAAACCCTATTCTAAAACTCTTCAGTCCTACGTGCCCCAACGCTAACACCCGCAAAGCTCTTTGGGGCCCCAAACTATTGGGGCCCCTATTCTAAAACTCCCTATTGCGAGCTGGGGTCAAAGCGGGGGTCCATCGTGACTTGGACCGACGCAGAAAAATACACACGTTTCTAGCTTGATTGTGTCGGCATCGATGGTTCCAACACGTCTATTCTGTCACTTTCTAAGGGTAAAGGGAAAGTGACACCTTCTGCGGGTGTAACTTCTGTCCATTTTCGACAGTTCTCGCACACAGAGAGCTATAACAAACGGCTGCAAGTGGAACGCGCTCTTCTTTTGTTATATTCCTGTAGCCTTCTTTCTTGAACCCGCTCTATTTGTGTTTTCCTCCTCCTCTTCTAAAACATATCCCGAATCGCACAACAATATACACGGCAGGGCAACTTCTATACCCACCAAGATGGCTCCGAGGCGACGCTATAATATCCTCCTCAACGAAAGTTTGCGGGTTAGATTCCCATTCTCAGCGATCACGTGCTGCAATGTGGCAGAATTCGAAAGCTCTCGCGTACGGGCAGTTCGGTTCACGTTAAGCAAACTCGTAAAAATTAAACCGACGCCATCCATTACGACGTTTTCTTCGAATGTAGCCGAGATCCTCAGAGTTTAAAAGCAATCAATCAAATACCGTCCTGTGCTGCAGACATTGCGACACCTGTTGGCGACTGCAAGCTGAGCATAGGCGTGACTATAATTTCTTTAAAAAATAGACAACACAAGCTCGCAAGAGTTTACATGCAACAAAGCGGCGGTTTCAAGTGGTACAGCCGCTGAAAGAAGCGATCAGCACCTATTTTGGTTGCAACCGGAAGAGGGCAGATTGCAAGGGGACGTAGCCTACGGAATCCTTTTTCTTTTTTTGCCGGACAGTTGTTTACATGAGTTTTCTTTCTTTTTTCTCTATCCTGCGTTTAATTATCAGAGAATATTTGTGAACTTCAGGCTGACAGAAAAAAACACGTAACTTCCACTTGGCGGCAACGATAAATGACAACTGTTTACTACGATGAGCAGAACGAGAACAAGATAAAAGCGGGAGCCAACGTTTCGACAAGTGGACTTGTCTTTTTCAAGGTGTGTTTACTACGTATGCATGTACGCCGCGCGGGAGGCTATCGGCACAAGCATGGCCGAAGAAAAACCGCACATGGGTGACTTTCAACTAGAGTGATTGCCTAAAGCGCGAGACGTATACACAATATGGGACGTAAAGCGATCAAAACGATCATACACAAGCAAAATAACATATATAGCGTGACCTATTAACGTCGGCCTACGAAACAATAGCAAATTATTTATTTTCGCACTGCGGAGCGCGCAGGAAATGAAGAGCAACATAATGAACAGAATCTCCCCGCAAAGTCGTCTCGCATATGCGAGACGTCATTACTTGTTGTGTGGAGTCAGAGAACATATGTGCAGAAACATGTGTTCTCCGTCAGCTGCTATATATAGTCAGTCATGTGCCATTTATCTTTTCATATACATTCTTCCTTTCTTTCTTCCTTTCTCTTTTTTCTTTAAATGGGGGGGGGGGGTATTGGCAATTGTCCCAGGATCATGGATAAGATTACCTGACGCGGTCATGCCATCCCCAAAGGCGCAGCGGCGATACAAAACATGTGGGCACAACAATGTGATACAAAAAGCACGACTTAAATTTTACATTCAGAAATGATTTGCTGCTGAAGGAGTAATTGAGTGAATTTCAGAGACACATATCATGGCCCCAGAAAGAGTCTATACGTATATATATTACTAATAAGCAAACTGACGTCAGCGCAAATAGTACGATTTATATACTATTAATTTGATCGCACTCCCAAAGCAAAGAATCAAGTCCATGATCACAGAAACCTGTGAATGATAATCTGGTACTCGCTGAATAATTAAAGTATTTCTGAACTAAATGTTTGCTGGCCGTAATCGGTATAAGTGAAGGTGGTTTCGCCGTTGTGTTTTAAACTATAAGGTTCAGCTGTTTTTATATAATGTCGGCTGTGAAATATGGATAAATATATTATCGTTGTGTTGGCAATAACTTTCTAAATCTAATTTATATATGGGTAGTTTTCTGACGTCGACTATTCTGTATCTTTTGGTATGTCTAGAACAGGTTACGGTGCAGGATGTATGTTACAAATTACATGCATAGCTCGCTTTTGTACGGACAATAGTTCAAATTCTGTTGGTTTGCCTAGTTATACATCATATCAAGCGGCAATAATAAATGTGAAAATTTACCACATCCAAATAAGCTCTTCTTCCACGGTAGCAGTAAGATTATATCTTAATCCATCTAACAGACAGGGAGCGCGACATAAACCATTGATAAGGAAGCAATAACAAATGAATGCAAAGGACATGATCGGACGCCCTTCTCTGTGTTTCGTCATCCTAGAACTCAACTCGAATCAACTGCCAACCAGCCTGACTGTCAATCCATAACGCGTTGAGCTTTTTGCGCCTGAATAAAATTTCTACTAAAAAAGAAGGAAGAAAACAAGCCTGGTATATCAGCCTCCGAACGGAAGACTGCTTAGTAAATGTCGCAGTTGATTAATAAAAAAAATTATAAAACACTCTTTCAAGCGACAGCCTCCTTTTGTTTCAGTTCCAGCAGGTGCGCAGACGCACGAGGATGATGGAAGAGATGCACGAACAGACACGACTGCGAGAGCATGTTTATTTTTCTTGCGCCTCCCCACAGCTGTTTACTCTAAATAAATCATGAAGCAACCAGACCGTACGAAAGCTCTGCATCAAACTCATTTTGTTCTGCGTTGAATGTATGTTGTTCGAGGCAGATCGTGAATTTGCTCTTGGTATTGAAGAAGTGCCGACGCAGTGCGCACCTTTAAGTGTTTCATTCTGTATCGTAACGTTCTATATACATTACCATTCAGGGGTCAAAAACGAACAGAAGACGTCGACCCCCATAAGAGATAAGAAAGTTGAGTAAGAACAGAGGCGGGGAGGGCTGGACGCAGCAGCCTGCCCCTGACCAGCTATTCCATGCTATACTATGTAATAGGAGGTCAGAGGGGTCAGAGGAGTGGGAGTACAGCACGTATCCTGTCGCCCCACTGTCTCCCATGATGGAGCACAGAAACACTACCTCAAAAACAAGAGTGTAGGCACCCGCTTCCTCACGTTCTGAACGTCGGTGCGTGAGTGGACTAGACCTCCTGCCATCTTGTGTTTTCCGAAGGCTGCCGACTCAGACAGTGACTGTACGCTTGGCGTATACGTTACACAGCGCGTAAAAACAACGGAAGAAGGACAGCGAACACAGAACAGCGCATGTCCCGTATTCTCCTTGTCCTTCGTCCGTTGTCCATATAAGCGCTGTATATATAACATTATTATTAACTAATTAGCCAGCCAGCACCGAAGAAAGCATTGCTGCTGTCATCGGTGATCACTGGAGGAGAAAGCCGCGTGGACGTCGCAATCCATTTACGAGTTGGCGTCGAACAAGGCAAACAAGCAATCACAGACGGTCACTTTTTGAGTCACGATGGTGACTACGACGATTAGTAGCAGTATGCGGAAGGTTAAAGCTTCGCCCAAAAGCTTTGCCGTTATTTGCTCCGCCTTCATTGGTTCATCTACTTCGCCTGTCCTTACCATAGGTGTTCCCTGCAGAATGCCAATGTCGATGTGTGTGCTATGCTATGTGCTCTCTCTCTCTTTCTCTGTCTCGCTCGCTCTCTCTCGCTCTCTCTCTCTCCTCCCCATATTTCATCCCCTCCCTCCCGCTCCCATGTGTATGGTAACAAACCAGTTGAGCTAAACTGGTTAACCTCCCTGCCTTTCCTTCTCCACTTTTTCCTTCCTTCCTTCCTTCCTTCCTTCCTTCCTTCCTTCCTTTCTTTCTTCCTTCCTTCCTTCCATTCTTCCTTCCTTCCTTCCTTCCTTCCTTCCTTCCTTCCTTCCTTCCTTCCTTCCTTCCTTCCTTCCAATGTCTTCAGAGAACTTCAAGAGTGTCTTGTCAGCACGCGCGCTGACCTCTGTGCAATGAACATACGTTCGATGCGGCGTATACAGGTACGCCGAATTTTCTATGAGGGCTATAGTTCAAAGGATCGATCAGGTGCCAACCACCGTAACAGACATCCTGGATCAGCTGAACTGGCAAAGGTTCGCAGAAATAGTTTGAGATCGTGGCTTCAGAGGTCAAGCTGTGGAGATTCGGAGCCGCACACGGATCATGCCATAGCAGTGGACGTGAACACTCGTGCACGTTTGGAGGCGTTTAAGCTCCTGAGATCAGAAAGAATACATGTGGCACCCAAGGTCGCCTTTTATTGTGTATTGTTCTGTTTTACAAACGAGTTAAACGCCATATTTTTTTGCTCAAATCTCACCGTTCTGTCGAATCCGCATGTCTACGCATACGTGCGCGGAGTGACCGTCTTACTAAAGTTTATTCCGGTGAAGGCCGTTTCTGTCTGCACTTAAGTGATTTTGCAATATCCAACGGCAGTTTTCTACGTTCACGCTGTATTCTGAGCGTGCATGCATCGTCAGCTCGCGGCGTTTGAAACGTCACACTTCACAGAGGTCCTGCGTCGCCGTTGACGGCAAAACAGCCCCGCAGTGAAAACATTAAACCAGCAAGATGAATAAACCATTGACGGCATTGTGCGGTAAGCGCCTCTGGCACCAAGATAGAGCGGATTTTCCTTTCTGTTATCCCCTCTGACTCAATTTTAAACAAGCATGAATCATAAAAGCTGACCATCACAATGGTGGGCATGAAATATAGCTTTGCTAAGACTATTTCGAAATGGGAAAACATGTTTTTTTTGACAGAGTGCAAGGTAACACTTATCTTCATTTCTCATGTGGAATTCAATAAAACAAACGCTGCGCTGCTTCAAACAATTTTTGATTTTAGTGCCCGAAACAGTCAGCATTCTTCGGATTGCGGGTTCTCGATTAATCAAGGTTGCGTTTGAAACGCTGGACCTGTCAGACGTAGCACATAAAGGAGGAGGAGGGAGAAGAAAGGGAAATGCAAGGAGGATAGACTGTAAAAACCGGCTGACTACCCTATGCAGGAGAAAGGGAGTAATGAGAGTTAGAGACGATACTAGGAGAAACGAAATCAAATAAAAAAATATAGGCAAAAGAAACGGTGACCACAAATACGATGCCGCGTGTCACCACTGTGCGCTAAATTCTGGTGCTTTCAAGTAGCGGAGCAACGTGTTTATTGTTTTCTGTGCTGAAGACGGTCTGGATACGAGGATCTTTTTCTTTCTACAAGGTGCGTGTGTCTAATTTATCTAGTGAGGTCGAGAGCCCTATCTTATAGCCGCCCTGTAGAAAACAAAGGAGGTGCCTGATTGCATTCTTGCAGCCGCAGTTGGTCGCCTGCAAACTCTCGGCAACTCCATTACGGAATGTCACGCCAAGCTGCACGCTTGGCTTGTTTTGTTTCAGTTCGTTGTAACTGCCGGCGAAATACGGAGCCGCAGATGCGGGTTCTAACTATGGAGATGAGGGGTGGTATACAGGTTCTCTCGATATCCGTTATACCGATGTAAGCTTGCGCATAAAGTAGTGAAGCTTTGTAGCTGCATCCGTTGTTGACAGCTACTGACATTGGTAATTCGATATGAAGTGGACATCACCGTGGAAAGATCAGGCAGTCTCATCCGCGTGGCCATTACCTGAGATGCTGCAATGACCTGGTATACACCAATAGACATTCTTATGTCCCTTATCGACTGCGTGATGAAGTAATCGGACATCAGCGACTATAGTTGCTCATTAAGTCCGCGATGAAACGGCGACATTAGACGCGGAGAGCTGCCTTAGAGTAAGCAGGAGATGCATCAGTACTGGGACGATTCCTGAATAATGAACTCCGGAGACGAATGGAGGACTGCGAGTTTTGCGGCAGTCGAGCACGTCATGTGATAAGCCTTGAATGTGATGCAGAGGAAACCGAACCATCCGTGTATGAAGGGTGAAGGTGTCCGCTCTTTTTCTCACGCAGGATTTGTAGCGTGGTCTGTTCGAGGACTAAATATAATATTTCAGCTTTATTTTTCATGTCAGGAACGCTGATCAAGGCTTGGAGTGGATGCAGGCACCCCAGCGATGATGACTAACTTTGTAGGCTTGACTCTCGACGTTGAAGTTGCCAACAAAGGTTGTCACATCGTGTTAGTTGAGGCCAACTTCCACTGCACTTCTGTAACTCTAATCTTTCTCTCTGTTTTATGGGCAGAATAGGTGCCCCCTCTCTTTTTCTTTTTGTTGTTGCGGCTGCTCGTTTACCTAAGTACAGCTAGGAAACGGTCCACCTAAGAGCACAATGACAGGTGCACCATTGAGTGTATACTCCCGTCCTGTGAAAAAAAAAATAGATGGAGCGGGGATTTCGGGATCAGACCGATTTTCTTCTCCGAATGTAACTGAATGTAACTTTAAATTGACGACTGCCGTCCAAACTTTGCAGTAAGAACTTCTCAGTGCACAAGTCAGTTTGCAAACATAAAGACGTATGTGTGTCGAGAAGTCGACACTCGTTCGGGCAGTTTCTTTCGCACATCTAGTTAGCGCGCACCCTCGGCATATAAACATCGCGACTGCCTCTAAAACGTGTTCTTCGCTACATGTCCTCTCACTACGAATCATTAGCTCGCCCTCATTTGCCTTGCATTGCATAATGCATTTCCCGTCCTATCGGTTTGCGGTGACCACTTCGCATCGAAAACAGCCATTTTGCAATCGCTATATACCGCTAGCGTGATAAAACCGGCCTCGCATCGAATACGCGAGGAATCATACTTGTTTCTTTTCTCTTTTTTCTTCTTCTTCTTTTTCTTAATGATAGCCCCGCTCCCAGAGCAACGGAGTCTAAAATCTTGCTTCTTTAAACACAATACATGGAGCCCCGATTTCTGTGTCGATGAACTATTCGAAACCTTCGTTCGTTCAACATCTTCAAATTTAAAAATAATCTGTCCAGCATGGGCTGCAGGTATCGAGCGTCCCGACCCAGCCGAGCACCCTGGATTTGGTGCTGCTGGGAACTGCGCTCGTGCTCGCGCACAAACATGCGCACGCAGACAAATACGTACATGCAAGCACGCACATGCACATATACATGTATACACGCATACACGCAGGCACAAGCGCGCGACATATCCGCACGCAGCGTGTACGCGTATTGCATAACCGAGTAGAATACGTGCGGGCGCAACACTTGTTGAATGACGACGCCGGTTATAATTACGGGCGCATCTCGGCTCACTTAGAGGGCGCAATCGCGAATGCTTATTAGTGAGCAGGCGCTGAATCCAGACGCGTCGCCGGAGCTCGACCGCGCGTCTGCGACTGTCGGCGTGCATGCGGTCGAACGGCGCGCAGGAAGTGCATGCATGCACGCTTGAGCGCGCCCGCCGGGGAAATGTATGATTATTGGGCTCGTATTTTTTCTGCACGTGGAGGGTTACAAAAGGCACGCTCTGATTAGTTGCTTCGCGTGGCCAAACGCTGTAACGAGCGGCTCAGCGACGGGGGCGTCCGTGCGTTCTTTTTTTTCTTTTAATTATACGCTGTCAGCGGCCGAATGCACGACCTCCGTACGTCGTGAAGGCGGAGAAGAAATTGCGGTCGCCATGTTTTTTTTATTTATTTGTTGGAAGTTTGCTGAACCGTGTACGACCTCCTTGATACCTCGTAGAGATCGCGCCACTAAAAGGTCGCAATAGAAAATAACAACCCTTCGCATTTCCCTTCTGAACGGCATTGCCCATGCACTCCGACGTTGACACGTTTCTGATATGCGATGGCGTATTGCGCTGGACGAATAAGAAAATAAACTGCCGAGTATACTTTCCAGCAGGTGCAAGCGTGAAACGCCCTTCGGTAGGGCGTTGATTACGCTTACTGACGTCGCCTGCGTCGTTCGCAGTGATATACGGCATACTTCACGCGCTGCCGCCGGAAAACACTTTCGAAGGTTAACACAGATTTAACCGCGATAAATGACGACGGCTGAGAAAAAACGGGCAGTTGAGTTGAGTTGAGTTGAGTTGTTGTAGGCTACTGGTGGGATTAGCCTTGCAGTTGCTGCCGGCAATTGCTCCACCGTAGCGACACTTAAAATAATTAAATCACGTAATCCGACACAGACCTCCCAATTACAAATGTTCACTCCTCAGTTCACCATGTTGAAGCCAAATCCGTGTCCTGTAGGTAATTTAACAGAAGGCGAGAGACCTCCTTCCTACACAACCGGTTCCCGCGCGGGAAAACTATGTCCTGAAGCGAACTGTGAGGAAGTCCTGTGTTCTTGAGAGACCCGAATAACACCCTCCTTTCCGCGTTATACACAGTACAGCACATTAGGTAATGTTCAATGTCACCACACACACCACACGTTGAACATAATGGTGATAACGCCAGGCCAGTCTTAAACATCCACGCAGGGGTACGAGCAGAGCCCGTGCGAATGCGTAGCAGTAAGGTTGCTTGGTTTCTTTGGAGACCCTTGATCACACATGGCTTGTGAGGTGAGCTCCACAAAGAACTGAAGTGGCACGACACCGCTTCTCTGAAGAGTCTCCCGTCTTCTTGAGGCACTTTTCTCGAAGAAATCCCAGACAGCGCTCTATGGGCGAGGCTGTCCGCCATCTCGTTGCCTATGATACCTATGTGTGATGGCACCCATTGGAATCGTATGGAGAAGCCTTTGACACTGAGATTTTGCACCGAACGTAGGGAGCTTAGAGATAAGGCATCAGTAGGGAATCCGTGCTCTAACCTTTGAAGGGCGGATTTCGAATCTGTAAGAATGACCACAGGTTGAGGCGTACAAAACCGTAGCTTTTTGAGAGCTGCCTCAATGGCAACGCTTTCGGCCGTTGTGGAGGACACGACTGCAGTGAAGCGAACGGACCAATCAAAGTTCAAAGAGGGAATGTGAAAAGCAGCTGCACTAGATCCTCTGACCTTGTCCACAGAGCCATCAGTAAAAATTTGAAGGTGACGTGCATATTCCGTTTCAAGATGTTCCAGTACGAGCGAACGCGTTGCTGCCAAAGGAGAACTCCGCTTAGCACGAACGTGAGGAACTGCCAACGAACTATCGAGGCTCGCGAAAGACCAAGGTGGTTTCGACCTCTTAATTCGACCTCTAGCGTCAAGACCCAGGTAACCAAGAGTATTAAGGGCCAAGTACGCTCGGGACTCGGATCTCTTTCGAAGGCGCTGTAGAAGGGCTCGGCCAGCTGCCGTCTGTTTGAGGCGGCCAATTTGCATCAATAACCTTTGTGAAGCGACTAAGCTAAGAGGTCTCGATAGAGATTCATAAAGTACTGCATTGTTAGGAGCAGTCTGCGGAACGCCAAGAGCCCTTCTTAGGCCCTTTCTGTGCAGAACCTCAAGTCGTTCCAGCTGTGATATCGATAGCGAAATTAAAGGGAGCTGATACATTATTCGACTCGTCACTCGTGCAACCTGATCATTGAAGAAGGGTGATTTCCCCATTGCTCACTTGCAACTCTACGGATTACATTGAGACGCGAAGATATCGATGTCACAACCGAGTCCACAGCTCGTCGCCACTGTAGGCGGTAGTCGATAATGACGCCCAAAAAGCGCTTGTGTTTAAATTGTCGAAGACAAGATTGATTAAGGTCTATCTTCAGCCGCGCATACCTTCTTCCTCTACCTGGAAACATTATGAAGCCAGATTTTTCCACCGAGAGAGTCAACCCCACACCTTGAAGGTAATTTTGAACTGAAAGTAATGCCTGTCGAGCTATCAGAGCTAAACGCTTGTGTTGATATCCGGTTAACCAAAGGCAGATGTCGTCCGCGTATATCGACATATGGACATGCCTGCAATGTTTTTGCACTTCAGCGGGAAGACCAGCCATTGCAACGTTAAAGAGCGTTGGGGAAAGAACACTTCCTTGAGGTACACCTCGCGATACCACCCTTTCGGTGCTTGTGGTACTTCCTAACTGCACTTGAATTTTCCGATCACTGATAAATGAGTGAATGAAGCGCAGAAGATAACCCTGTACGCCCATGGCCTGCAAACTATTTAGTATTGAGCTCTGAAGGATGGTATCATAAGCCTTTGATACGTCTAGGAAAATAACTAGTGTTGAAAGGCCGAAAGCTCTATAAAAAACGGGCAAGGCAGAGCACTCTGTCCTGCCCGTCGTTTGTCTTTGGAAAAATGCACCAACCAGAATTGTCTTCGTTAACGTGGGGGGCACCGCCTCTTCTTTTAGTGATCATCGTCACTGTCGTCCTCGCTACCGCCGTAACGTAGCGTGTAAATTTTAGTAGACAAAAATCTGACTATGCTGGCCTCGCGGATCGCACTTGACGGGATCAAAGCGTCCGCTGTCCAGCTAGATAACGGGTCGAACGCAGTTGAACATTTAAAACAAACTTTAATTACACTGAGAAGGTCAAAAAAGCAAGTTAAAAATACACAAAACGTTCAGTTTTAGCCCCGTAAAAAAGTGGTCCGGTCTCTAGGGCTGGTGGGGCGAGTCTGCCCGTCCCGCGCTTCTCCAACTGCGGTTTCCATCCCCGTCGCCGCCCCCAGGCACGGCAAACAACAGCCGACACCCCGAAGCGTCGTCACTGGGTCCCTTTCAGGAACCGAACGGAGGGAGCGGGGTCCTTTCTCTCGCGCACAGCTTGGAGTCCGCGGGGTGCCAGTGAAAGAGAAAGCAATAAAAGTAAGGAAGGCTCGCTTCCCTCTTGAAAGAAAAGTCTGGCTGTGCATTCGCGACGCGCACAGAACACTGACGCTTGCGTGGGGCATATGTGGTACTTCGGACACATGTGTAACTGTCTCGCTCTGGAAGGACACCACCTGCCTAATTCACGCACGACCGATGAGGATACGTGTCACGATGAGGATACGTCGGCACTCCGCGTGGTCTCCTTCACAAGGAATGACAGAGCCCAATGTGGCTTAATTTCTGTAATGGAGCCCCACGGTTTGGCTGATTATTCTCGCGCTCAGCAGTCATGGCAGTAACGCCAATGGGAGTCTCGCCTCTGAAAGGTTTGACGTCTTGAGCTTGCACATGAATGTTTGTTGGCTATAGTCATCTGATTCTATGAGATTACGTGTTACGTGACTCGCTCGCGTTAGGCAACACTTGAAATGCTACACATTAGTCACCGTGGCCGGTAGCGGCGCTGCAGCTACCGCACCCAGGTCGCACTTAAACGTATATGTAAAGTCGGCCATAAAAGTTTACAGACCACGGGATCTCAGAAGACGTTGAATTTCCGAGCAGCCTGTAATAATATAACCAGTAAAACCACACATCACAATGTTGGTCGCATATACTAGTTGAGGCTGGAAATGCGAATACCAGGCTGCGTTGTCAGGCTGTGGAGATATTCAGCTTTTACTCAGATCCCATTGGCCTAAATGTTTGCGGTTAACTGTGCGTTCGCATATGAGTGTTGGTAATGTATCTATACAGCACCGTACCGGTCATGCAGGGGCTGTGGGTTTAATTGGCTTCGATCTACCGATAGGAAAAATTCATTTCTTTTTTCACTTTCTAGATCTTTAACAAGAATGGGAAGATTATAAAAAACTTAACCCTTATTTATAATTAATTTGGCAGTCCAATTAAAAAAAAAACAGAAACAAACCGTCTATTTCCCCTATAATTCCGAAGAACGACTGTGCGTGCACGCGTATACACCATGGAAACCCATAGGAGCACGAGACGCCTAACTAGCCCAAATTTCAATCACTCTGTCCTTCATTTTCTTGGCTATTCTTAGGCTAAATGTACTCAGAAATCAACTTGCTGAATTTATGAATTTGTCGAAACTTGTCGAAAGTATTGTTAGCTTGAGCCTTCATTATTCCGGAGAATCCAAAATTGTCGTGAGATTTCACAACCTTCAAAACTGTTCCCGTCGTCAGCTCCACCTGTTACACGTGGCTGCCTATAGCTGAGCTGAATAGCTGAGCTGAATATCTCTGTGGTATTGTGCATTCCATGAAACTGTACCTGCATAAATAAATAAATAAATAAATAAATAAATAAATAAATAAAAGGAAAGAAAGAGACGCGTGACGGTGGGAAGTCCTATGTAGATTTGCCAACGATTCCGGCTGCATACCTTTGAGGCCATTTTAGTGGGGCTACGATAAACATGAAGATTTAAAGACTCAACCAATGATTAAACAGGAATAATAATATAAGCTGCATAATTTGGTTCTCTTTGATTCTGACAATACGTGACATTTTATTCTCTCCGTGGCACAGGAGCTAAACGAAAAGAAACATGTCTGGCCTAATTGGCTCCTGGCGCCGTAGTAACACAGGGCACAGTCAGAAGTACATTGAATGTGACTTAAACAATACATATCGTGTTTCGCATACAATAAAACGCCAAACAGCTCGATTTAGCAATTGAACAACCATAAATTTCTATATAATACTGAAGAGTCCACTCATGACTTCAGTGAAGGCTTGGAAAATTAAGCCAGAAAATACGCAAAAACGTGGAGCTGCTGACGACACCCCCTTAATGTTTCCGCACAAACTTGTCGACATCGCATGGATTTGACAGCGTGTACTCGTCATAAATGTTTATCGGTAAAAGAGGACTACCTCAGCATCATCATTCATCATCCTTTAATACATAAGGGGGGAGCACAATCAGCAAAGTACAGCACTTCATAACAATTAAATGAAGAAAAAGAAAGACAATTCAAAAGCAGCACGGTACAAAAGCTTTGAAATTTATCGACAGGTTGTTGGATCAATGTAAGCAAAACAGGAATTATAAAGGAGAGGAGGACTCAATGCAGAAAGTTTCGAGAAGTTTTCATGTGCCAAAGCCAGCCCAAATACGAGAAAATATTGTTCGGCACGTCACAATGAAGTCGCAAAGTGCTCCAGTATGGCGTACGAGTGCAGATACTCCGGGCGCGATATTCATAACGGGGATGTTTGGCCTTTGAGTGAACAGATGTTCATAGTGCTGCAAGTGTTACTGTGCTGTGCGATGACAGTATGCGGTGACAGTGACCGATTGTGATTGTGTGTCTATGCTCCTTTCTTTCTTTATCTATACTTTGTTACCACTTTACCTCCCCCTCGCCTCTCTCCGCAGCGTAGGATAGCAATCCGGATCTTTTTCTCTGGTTAACCTCCCTGCCTTTGCCCTTTCCTCTGTCTCTCTCTTTTCCCACTAAAAACAAATCTTTTCCTGCCAGCTGTAAAAAAATAAAATTTTGAAAGCGTATACCCCTTTTGGTCCAAACTTACGTGTTTCTGTATATATAGCGTCCCTTTAAATACTCGTCAGCTTAAAGCAGCACACGTGAGCTCTCGTTTTTGCAGAGAAACGGAGGAGGCTGGCGACAGCCGTCGGGGTGAAGATTCACACTCTTCACGCCAACCGGCGCCATGCCTTGTCATGCCGTGCACCAATTAATGAAGGTCCGCCGAAGCCACTCCGTCGCCAGTTAACGCGATTACACACGCGTGCACCTGGCGTCCGGCCATTTTGGAATTTCTCATGGGCAGTATGCTAGGGTATTTTAATGATGGTCATTAAGTTTTCCCCATGAGAAATTGCGTTTATTAACGCCCCGCGCTTCTTTCTTTTTACTTGTTTTTCCAGGCTCTTGTCATCGAAGCTGTACAAAATATAACGGCGCAATCACCTGATCCCACCACATTCCGCCCATATTTTCTTTTTTTAACATTTATGTCTTATTTGACTGCTTGCGGCCTTTCAGAGGCGGTCCCCGTAGCTGGCTTTCTAGCTCGCTCCTCATTTCTTTCTTTCTTTCTTTCTTTCTTTCTTTCTTTCTTTCTTTCTTTCTTTCTTTCTTTCTTTCTTTCTAGCTGGGGGCGCACCTGTCACGCGCGCTTGTCATTAGAACAAGTTTTCTTCACGCCTAGTTATACGTCACCGGCCTCTCCAGTGTTACGAGAAACGGTCCTAAATTAATGGATTTTTCACGCCGGGCACTTTGGCCTCCGCCCTCTCCTTTCTGCCGCTCGGAAAAGTGGGGGACTGCTCCGTTGACGCCCTGTCGACTGCGTTCTGCTTCTTCTTCTTCTACTTCTTTTGTGCGTGCGGGCGAGCGTTAGCGTGCGTGTGTGTTTGTGTTTGTTTTAGATCACTTCAAACGAAGACGTCTCTTCCTAATACCTACAAACACTACAAGCAGGAGCAGACCGAGTGTCGTATCATGCGAATCAAATAGCTCTCTCATGCTCCCGCCAAAAGTCAGAACTTCAGATTATAAGGGCTATAAGGGATTATAAGGGCAGGAAGTACAGTCCCTTAGAATCCTGGAGATGCAACAGGCACGTACCCAGGCCCCCCCCCCCCCCCCCCGAAATCAAGTGGCATACCCCCCACACCTCCCCACCCACGCCACCACTCCTCACACATTCCTAAAGCGCCGCCAGATTAATGTTGAGACTTGGCAGCTGTTCATCGGTCAGCCTTATGCTGCCTTTTTCACTCCTTTTAGATGGCGGTAGTTATCGGCATTTCTTGTAATGTGAAGGACAGTTTTCTCATAGATTCCGCACCCGCGCGGTTAACTCGAGATGCGCTCAGTTGTCACCATCTATTCAACCGTCACGCGTATATAGCTGTTGCTTTTGTTAGTTCAACCTTCTTTGTTTAGGCTGATCCTGGGACCAGGAGAGGGATGCGGCTGCTACTCAGCTGGTCTGTACTCTCATGGAACGAGTTGCGGCCGGGGAAAACACCAATTGCGTTTAACTTTTCCCTTTGCTTCATTATTTCCTTGAGTTACGGCTCGCCGCGACGCTGGCAGATGCCCGGAATCATATACACGTGATATGGGTTAGATAAGGTGGGAAATAAAATGATGTGAAAGAGCGTCCATCATGAAACCCTGCAATAACCCTTAAACCCATAAGCAAGATGACTGTCGCCAGTTACCTCGTCTGTTTTTCCTTAATTGTATAGCACTTTTCGTGCAAAATTGGAAACCGGATACAAAAATCGCAAGGAGTTTAGAAATTAAGCGATCTACTAAGGGAGAGAGCCAACGCAACAACCAAACTGTAAGCAAAAGCGAATAATAAAAATGTTAACCGTTGTTTATGAGAATATTTATGGATCAACATCTTTTTATTTAAAAAAGGAAGTAGAGAAAACGCCGCCGGAAGTGGAGAATAATTACTTGCTTTGAATGACACTTCTACAGTTATCGGTCGAACCGCCTCACGTATCCACTTCATTGCTGTGCTTATGTGGGTGTTTTTCTAACCTTTCTCGGTGAGCGCAGTACGTCTAGAATCGCAGTCCTGCGCTCTACGCGGTTGTATGGGACTGGCAGCCGCACAGCGTTACGCAATTCATGGAACTGTCAAAACTGATCCACAAGGCGAAAATAACTGATATTCGAAACTATAACATGAGAAACACTGAAGAAGCCGTAAAAAAATGAACGCAGCCTGAAATCAGTAAAAAAGAGACCTGGCATAGGACAAACCATGATGTATGCACTAAAAGATAAGAGGGATAATATCATAAGCAATCTCGAAGATACAGTAAAAGCAGCGGAAACATTCTAAGCTGACCTGTATACAGTACCCAGAGGAGTCACGATACCTCACTTAGAAACAGTAATGAACAGGATACAGAAACTCTCCTATAACTAGCGATGAGGTCAGAAGGGCGCTGTAAGACATGAAACGATGAAGAGCGGGAGGAGAAGGTGGAATAACAGTCCATTTAATCAAAGATGGAGGAGACATAATGCTTAGAAAACTGGCGGCTCTTTATACGAAGTGTATATCGACTGCAAGGGTCCCAGAAAACTGGAAGAATGCAGACATTATACTAATCCACAAAAAAGGAGACGTTAAAGAATTGAAAAATTATAGGACCATTAGCTTGCTCCCAGTATTATATAAGATATTTACCAAAATAATCTCCAATAGAATAAGGGCAACACTGGATTTTGTCAACCAAGGGAACAGGCTGGCTTCAGGAAGAGATACCTTACAATGGATCACATCCATGTCATCAATCAGGTTATCGCGAAATCTGCAGAGTACAATAAGCCTCTCTATGTGGCTTATATAGATTACGAAAATGCATTTGATTCAGTAGAGATACCAGCAGTCTAGAGGCACTACGTAATCAAGGACTACAGAACGCTTACGTAAAAAGCTTGAAAAATATTGCTACATGCGTGTGGTATTTGTTTGTTTGAACGAGGTGCGTGGGCGCCATCACTCCAGAAAAGAGGAGGAAGAACGAACTGGGCTCGCGCTGTGAATCTAACCGGTCAGCGCTGCAACCGCTGTCGTAAATATAATCAGTAAATAGTTTCTCGTCTTACTGGCTCGTCCTTCGCGTAAGAATATATACAGAGGTTCTACAGCTACCTTAATTCTACACAAGAAAAGCAGGGAGATACCTATAGGGAAATGGGTCAGACAGGGAGACACAATTTCTCCAAAGCTATTCGCTGCGTGCTTAGAAGAAGTCAAGCTATTAAACTGGGAAGGCTTAGGAGTAAAGATCGACGGCATATATCTCAGCAACCTTCGGTTTGCCGATGACATGTTTTATTCAACAACAATGCAGACGAGTTACAACTAATGATTGGAGACCTTAACAGAGAGAGTGTAAGAGTGGGGTTGAATATTAATATGCAGAAGATGACGATAATGATAAATAGCCGGGCAAAGGAACAAGAGATCAGGATCGCCAGTCGGCCACTAGAGACTGTGAAGGAGTACTGTTTACCTAGGTGAATTAATCACAGGGAACCCTGATCATGAGAAGGAAATTCACAGAAGAATAAAAATAGGTTGGATCGCATACGGCAGACATTGCCAGCTCCTGACTGGAAGCTTACCATTATTATTGAAAAGTAAGGTGCGCAATCAGTGCATTTTGCCAGTGCTGACATATGGGGCAGAGACATGAGAATGAGTTAAGGACCGCGCAAAGAGTGATCGAACGAAGATTGCTAGGCATAACGTTAAGAGAGAGAAAGAGAGCGGTTTGGATCAGAGAGCGAACGAGTATAGACGATATTCTAATTGACATCAAGAGGACAAAATGTAGCTGGGCAGGTCATGTAATGCGCCGGTTAGATAACCGTTGGACCATTAGGGTTACAGAATGGGTACCAAGATAAGGAAAACGCAATCGAGGACGACAAAACACTAAGTGGAGCGATGAAATTAGGAAATTCGCGGGAGCTACTTGGAATCTGTTGGCGCAGGACAGGGGTAAATGGAGATCGCAGGGAGAGGCCTTCGTCCTGCAGTGGACATAAAACAGGATGATAATGATGACGATGACGATTAGGATGACGATGATGATGCTGATGATGGTGCTGCTGCTGCTGCTGCTGCTGACGATGATGATGGAGGTGGTGGGCCCCCTCCGAAAAAAAATTCTGGGTACGTGCCTGAGATGCAAGTACAATACAACGGAACGAACGCAGTCAACCTGAACAAAGTCATAGGGTGCGTTAGCCAAACAAACAGGCTAATTAAGCGAGTAGCAAACAAACATCAAGGCATGAAGGAATCGGATCTCAGGCAACTTGTCCAAGCCTTCGTCCTGAGCCGGATAGTACATTCCCTTGCTCACTTGAGCCCCTACCCGGCTGAAAAGAAGAAAATCGACTGCCTTATTAGACAGTCATACAAACCAGCCCTTCACCTCCCTAGATGCACGGCTGATGAGAAGCTCCTAAAATTGGGAATCCACAATACCCTAGAGGAGCTGGCCGAGGCACAAAAACTCGCCTAGCTTGAGAGGCTATCCGAAACTGATCTGAGGATCCGATATGGATCTACACACACCTTCGTATGTAAAGTTCAACTATTATACCACAGAAATTTCAGGATAGACCCAATACCAAAAATAAAAAAAAACGTACTCTGAACATCATAGGGACAGGAGAGCAAGCGTTAAAGTTCTACATAACAAGACAATGTCAGCGTCATGCAGTAAAAATGACAGGTATAGGCCTGTACAGACACTAGAGCCTATTGATCCATAATTGCCATGGACTTTTATGCTGGTATCCGGATAGCCAAATGCAGATATCATCTGCATATATTTACACATGCACTGTGTTGCATCCTTCTTCGATGATGAAGTTACACTCGGGGCCTCCTCTCTTGGACAGTGCCACAGGGATATTTGCTCAACCGTGGAGGATTTTATAATTGCTACAAAGAGATTGTATTGAATTCCTAAACATATTACTTTTGTTCATTTCCTCCAGTTAGCTTTACCATTTGCAGTTTTTAATAAAGGTAGCCTAATTTCATCCCAATCCTGGCCAATCCCCCACAGTGGGTGTGCCCCATCGCATAAGGAATACCATACCATACCATACCACTGCATGGGTGGTGAATCGCGTACTTTTCCAGTTGCCGCTAATATCACCATCAAACTCCCAGTGCGGTTGGTTGGCGTCGCTACATCGGGAAGGTCCCAGGTCAGCTCTTGGGATTCGTAGGACAGCTGCTAGCAGCAACAAGGTTTTGCACGAGTCACAGTCGTTCTCCATCCGCCTCCTTGCATCTCAACGCCTGCTCTTGCAATTCAACCGCCTCAGCGAGACTCAGACAGGAAGAGCGCTACGCAAGAGACTTCGGAGGCGGACGGAATACAGCGTCTTTGTGGCACTCGACACACTAGTGTACTTGACCTGCAATTTTCTAAAAAAAGTTGAGCCTAAGAAGCTACCGCGGGGTCGTTTGAGAGTGTGGAATGCCAACTTGCCATTCCGCACATTCTCGCACCAAGCACTTTATACATCTGTGGCAGAGCTAAAGCTAAAGGTGGTAGAACATGCACCTCGACAAAATGTATGACGTACGTCTCCAGTTGTACACCGGCGGCTCCGTTGACAAAGAGAATGGAGCTAGCACATCGGCGTACATGATGCCGACCCTCAACCTCACATGGGATGCACGACTTGACCGCGCTGTGTCGTTTACATGCGGCACGTGAAAGTGTTGCCATTGCAGCCGCTTGACGGGAACTGAATTCTTATCGGCCACAGCCTGTAGTTTTCTTTTCAGACAGCAAGGCTGCGCTACAACTATTACATGCGCGTGTTTCCCCTCGACAAGTGCAATCAACGTGCATTGCACGTCGTTAAATAATTACAGAAAGTCGGATTTACCATCATGTTCGAGTGCGTATACCTTCCCATGAGTAGCCGGCAACAAGGCCGCTGACAGTCTGTCGCGCAAAGCGCTGCAGTTCAAGCCTACAAGAAGGCTCCTCAGGACGCAGAAAGAAACACGAAAAAGGACATCTTATGCCACTTCCTTTCATTGTGGTCCCCACCTTATCAACCTTGTGTACTTGAAGGACTTAAGAGAACTGATGCCGCTTTTCTATATCCCCTCCGTGCAGGGTCAGCGTAAACTTCGGCTCGGCGGTGCAAGACAGGACTTCGCCCATCATCGTCGCGTCTGCATTGTCAAGCTCTTGGTAACCTTGAACATTACATACTAAAGTGTCCTGAATTTGAAGCAGAACGTAACATATTAATACATGAACTCAAGCGCAAGACAGAACTGTACTCACGTGCAAGTGCTATTAAAGTGAAAGCCTTAGATGGCTAATGGGTCGAAAAATCTGATGTCCGGCATTATGGCACCAAAATTCATAGGGAGTCGAACTCACGACCTGTGGTGCTAATTAAGGCGACTTCAATTAAGACCCACGACCTTTAGTAGGAGTCGCACCCTCGACCTTTGAGCGAGTCGAACCTATACGACCTCTGGTGTTACTCAGGGTGAATTAGGTCATCAATTTCTTTATAAGAAAGCGTGAAGCTGAGGCGAACAAGAAGCTTCAACACAACATTTGGTGTTAATTAAGGCAAAGTTAATTAAGGCACTCGAACCCACGACCTTTGGTGGGAATCAAACCTACTTGGAAGCGAGAATATTTCCAGGCTGGATTCCAATTGACATCGTCAAGGTTCAGAGTCGAACAAACTGCATTTCGTGTTAATTGAGGCTAAGTTCATTACGACACGGGTAATTAAGACAGAGCTAATTAAGGCGCTCGAATGCACTACCTTGGGAGAGCTCTAGAGCACGTAATAGGAAGTAACAACGCAATTGAATGAAAATGTCAAGCAACGTAATGAATGTCTCGTGAGCGCGCAGGCTTTCGCCTTCATCCTCTATAGCGTATGCTAAAGTGACTGTCTACCATTTTGTTCCCGCGAAGACATCGAATATTTAGGAAGGAGGTGCTTCGGTTCCTCCTAAGGTTCCTCCGTGATGCAGGATTGGCAAGCGAATGGTGAGCCGTGAAGGTCGTTGTGGTTCGGAAAACGCGCAACCCAAATCGCTAAGTTCGTTTCTGTTGCCGGACGCCGGAAAAGCTAGGGAAGGTTAGTCATATACAGCTTTCACTGTAAAACAAGCTTACACGAAGCCCATGGGCTCCGTGTGACTCCGGGTGATTATCATTGCGTGACGTACGTACACCGGACAGATTCTCGATGGGGCCCGGCATAAAACAATTTTGTGTTTAAAAAAGAAGAACGTTCTATAAAGGGGTCGGATACACAAATAATGGTGAGTTCACTATATATGGTTAGACAGAAACAAGCAAGCAATGCCTCGCTGTGGTGACAGTCAAGGAAGGCTGCAACCGTCAAAGAGGCTTCAACAGCATTGCCTGCTTCTATGTGCACGTCTAGTGCTAGGGAAGCACACAACGTCACGAATTCTAACGCATGGTCACGTGGGACACGTTCTTCACATTCACGTTTGGCAGGCGCCGCCATGTCGAGGGCCTCGAGGGAAGATTGAAGAGAACAGAGAGAGGCAACGCCTCCGTCATTATCTTTCGTCACTTTACGGCCGCGTTGATTGCCATCTCTCACGAACCTAGCCCCGAATGCACGCGCACTCCGTTGTTTCTCTCTCTCTATCTCTCTCTAGGAAGTAGCAGGAAAACAACCCAAGCACTTAATCGCAGCCAAAGCGACGGGTTACCCTGACGCCATTCGCAGCAACGGCTGCTCCGATTGGTTACCGCCCACCGGGTACGACTCCTTCGAGTGGTGTGCGTTTCCGAAGACCGCTCTTGCACTGGCGACCGGCGCCCGGCTCTCCAAAAGCGCCGCTACTACCTTGTGTGACCCGGCAGCCAGGTTAACCCGCTTGTTCCGCCGATTTCCTGAATGAGAGAGCAGCACGCTCGTGTAAGTCCAGCCAAAATGGGGTTGGTAGAGGGGGGAGGTAGACGACAGGCAGCTCGGCGCGGAGGGAGCTCCCCCGAGAGCTGCGGGTCGGGGGAAGCTCGCCGGTTGCGAAGGTTGCGATGGTCGTCGATGCAGCAGAAGCAACAGCGGAGCCTCTGACACTCTCCAGCGTATTTTTAGCTACCCCCTTTCCCTCCCTCCACTCCATCTATACTTGCCTCTCACCCTCCCGTATTGAGGCGAACCGGTGGAGTGGCTAGGTGGGGGCCGCCGCGATCCAGGACTGCCAGCGCCGCAACGAAGTACTGCAAAGAAGTAAAAAAATGTAAACGAACAGACCTGCCAGGGAGAACGGGAGGGAGGAAATGAAACGGTGTTAACAGCGCAAAGTGGCGGCGGGTGGTACCCAGGCGCGCGCCGCACCATGAGTCTACGCGCTCGCGAACTATTCGAAGAGCGCACTCCGCGATGTGTGTACGGGGTGGCGAATACCTGCGCGGATGCCAGTCGTGTAGAGCAGGGGTGCCTCTGCTGCGGAGACAAAAGAGAACAAAAGGAAAGAGCCTCTCTGTCGAATGTTTCTTAATGTTGTCCTGAATACGTTACAACACGTGGGTATCTTTATGCACTCAGCAAAGTCGACAGTAAAGGCGAGTTGTTGACCAGTCGCCTTAACGTATAAAGCAGCGTAGGAAAACACGACTCAAAGAAGACTAATGAACGTTCAAAACAACCGCCGCTGTTTCACAGTTCATGTCGCTACACACTGGAAGGTTCCCTCTTAGGTATATGAATTCAAACGCAGTAGTCTGGGTGGGGACAGCTACTGGAATGCACTCCTCGAGTCTTACTCTATGACCTACTATTTGGCGAAGCCACTGACTTGGTCACTGGTCATCACAATAAGAACATGCTTAAGTGAGTGACATTATAAAAGTGCTCAGTCTTCAGTCAACATGACTACTTCAATGGCGGCGCTGTTGCGCTTTACTCCCGTTTACCGAGTCAGCGTTGGTTTATATCCAACAAAAGCAGCCAGGCCAATTACTCACCACGTGTGCAGCAGCCCTCATCGACCACCTCGATAATGATCCTGGCACCGTGTATTTTCGCTTTCTTTTATGTGGCGCGAACTTTAGTAACTGCTCTTATTTACTGCGCTTTCTGGGGCGGCGATCGAACCATTTTGCGGCTGTTTAAGGAAGGTTAATTAACAGAGTTTCGAAAGAACAAGCTCGAAATGCGGCGCGCAGCGTTCGAAGCTCTCTTAAGTTAACTTATGACCGCAATTTGGATGGACGCTTATTAAGTATCAGGAGACCGTCATAGTATAATACAGCGTCGGAAAACGCCCGAACGACGCACTAACTTTTGCGCAAATTTCGTACTTTATGCAATAAAACATGGCGTGATGTGAGGCCTCAACGGGACGTGCAATTACAATCTTCTTTGTTCCTTTTTGTTTTCTTCGTATCTACGACTTGTCTTTACAGTAAAGGCGAGTTCATTTCACGCAAGAGCACCTCCAATTTTCAATGTGATAAATATGTTTCCTGCGCCAGACAGACAGCAAAAGAGGCGAAAGAATTGCTGGCTCTCCTGTAATCCAGAGTGGGTGTAAGTATGAAATGTCAACCGGCAAAGCAGACTGGTTGGAGATGATACTAGCCACAATCTTGAAATGGGTGTAGTGCATGTTCGCAACGGCACTACACCCATTAACTAATAGAGTGTTAATAGAGAGTGTAACACAACAGCTTTAAGCGAGCTTTCCGATGCTGCCTTCCTTGACGTTATTTCCTTTATCGTCTACGTCATCACTGGATCAGGATTTTAGGGCCTCTGCAGCACATTGTTTAAGGTTACGATTATTTTTATCGCCCCAGATCTACTCCCTGTTTATCGAAGAGGTTGAAAAGAGAAAAGAGAAATGTGGAAATTAAACAACGCTGACTTGTCGCCCGCTGTAACCTCGAAATATAGGAGAAGAGCTCCCAGTATACGTCATCGTACTCTCCCCATGACGCCACGCTGTATACGGCCAATAGCAGTGGCCAATCGGTGTCACGTCGATGAAATTGACGTGCTTTCGTTGCAAATAGCTTGCTCAAGTCGCTGACAGAGTTGTTACCGCGGTTAGAGCACATTTAGTGTAATCCCATCGTATCTATGGACACTTCTTTATCCGTACGTATCCTAGACGTTTTACGTTGCCCGCATTTTATAGCATTTACCAGCGCGCCTCAACAGCTATACAGATTATTACAGCTGCAACTGGAGACAACGAACTTGTGCCGACAATAGCCCATTGCCTGAAGAAAACGTCGCGTACTACTTGACGTAATAGTTCTGCGGAAACCCGCAAGGTGGAGGGAACTTCGCGGCTTTTCTTTCGAGGAACCGTATATGGGTTTCCTTTGTAGCAATTGCTACGATTGGGTGGATGTCTAATTTTCCCTTTATTAATCGCGTACTATATGTCAGCACCCCGACATTCCTCATGATGATGAAGAGCATGAGCACCTTCGCGCTATCCGAAGACGTGCGGAGCGAAAAATACTGCGTAGTAAAGATCTTGAAGATCTGCGTGCTTCTTGACGAGCACAGCGTCGAATGAGATCGACGTTATCTCACGAAATTGTGTCGACAATGGTGGAGAGATTTCTGCGCGACGCTGGATGTACGTAAACCCGTGGCTATTATCTTGCATGTCATCATACGATTGCGGATGCCAGCCCAGCAGTTATACGCTTTCATCGCGCTCTCATTACGCGAAGGACTAACCGTGAAACAAACTGCGGAAGAATACTGTAGGTTTATTTTAGGATCTGGGCCTCCCGGTACATGCACCGTGTCTCCGGATGACAGACAACCTCCGCGAACGTCTATGGATGCAATGGACCTCCCTTTCACCATGGAAGAACTTTCTCCCAGCCTCGATGAAGCCATAGCGCACCTTTCCGGCCACTGCCGTCTCCGACTGCTGGAAATGTAGAGCACTTTGTGGACAAGTGGTACGGTGCCTGCAGAATGGAAACTCGCTAAAATTGTACCTGTCATCAAGCCTGGGAAACAGCCGATCAGCTACGCATCTTTCCGACCTATCGCTCTGCTCAGCTGTGTTGAGAAACTAATGGAAAACAAAATATTTAAAAGCGAATGACATGGTTCCTTGAAACGCGAGCCATCTATCCCAAAGAAATGAATAGCTTTCGACAGAATAGATCAGCACTGGACAATATAATATCCCTGATTTCCTCTGTAAAAGGGCATCTAACTACTGGACATATTCCAATCGTCATCTCCCTTGACATCAAAGCCGTCTTCGATGCCGCTTTGCGTCACTCATTTCTTGAGGCCCTTGCAGCAGGCCTTGGAGGACGCCTTTATACATGGCTATCCAACTATCTCGAAGGACGGCAGGTTTGTACGGTAACTCCAGAAGGTCTGACATCTTGCTATGTCGTTGAAAAAGGAGTTCCACAAGAGGCAGTACTTATCCCTTGACTATTCAACAACCTTCTCGTTCACTTGAAAAAGAGTCAACCAACTGGGGCACGTGTCACGCTGTACGCTGATGACATCTGTATATGGAGTGCGTCACGATCTCTTCGAGTAACTCAGCAGCGACTACAGCGAGCGCTTTTCATCATGTCATCGTATCTCACATCGCGGGGGCTATAGATCTATCGCCAGAGAAGAGCGTTGCTGTGGCCTTTACTCGGCAAGCGCATGGATGGCTACCCACTGAGCACGTTAAAGAACCCCAGGTGGTCGAAATTTCCGGAGTCCCCCACTACGGCGTGCGTCATAATCAGAAAGTGGTTTTGGCACGTAAAGCTACATAATTTAATTTTTTACCCACTGATACTTGGTGGTCCAGCCCTTCCTTTTATACGGACGCATCGCTTTCTCGGTGTCTTGATCGATCGTAACCTCTCCTGAACAACGGAAGTGAAAATGTTACGGGGGAGAATCTCCGGCGCATCCCAAATTATTAGTTTTCTTGCTTGACCCCGGTAGTGTAGCGACTGCCGGTCGATGGTGATGCTTCATGCATAATGCTTATGTTGATGGCCTCCTGCGCTATAGCCTTCCTATCCTGCAGCGACTATCCCCAACTAATAAGGAAAGCTTTGAAGTGGCACGTAATACTAGCCTGCGTATTTGTCTCGATCTGGCCTTACGGTCCCGACGTGGCAGCGGCTCGCTTAGTGGGTGCTTATCGCTCAGTTAGGCCAGTGCTGTCTTTAAAACAGCGGCTTGAGGCATGTTCTTCTTGGACTATTCCAGGGATATACTTTCGAATGTGTAGAGGAGATAGCATCCAGTGCCTTGACATTGTCACGGATGCTGGATCCGTGGCCTTGCCCATCAAAACACCGCAAAGCCCTGGACTTCCTGTTCTCATATATTGAGTCAATCGGTTTACTTTCTAAACTACGACTCACGCACGTCGTCTCATCAAGACTGTGATTGTATTTTCTGTTGCATTTGCCGTCTAATGCGTCGCATCGGACAATACTACTTTTTTTTTCCTTTTTTTTTTCTTCTGCTCACCTTCTTCTATAGGGTCTTTCTTTTCCTTCGTCCTATTCCCTGCAGAGTAGCATGTAGGCGAAAATACGCTGGCTACACACTGTGCATTTTCAATAAGGAGCTTTCTCTATATATACAGTATATTCCGATGCGACCAAAAAGCGTATACGGCACAAGAGCAAACCGCGAACGAATGCTTTCTGTTTAGCCACGAACCTTATTCGCCATGCCGTCAGTATCGGCCATTATATAGCAGGGACGGATGAAAGGAAAAGAACACCGACTCGAAAGTATATAGAACAGTTGCAAAACATACTGCCCGCCGCCTGTCAATGAGACAGAATCCGTAATAACCACGAATGGGTGCCTGCTCGCGCCTGTCGAAACGTGCATGGTCGAATATATATTAGGCCTATACGGAGGCGGAGAACGACGGTGGGTTATCGGAACTGATTAATGCCCTCACTTTCTCTGATTACTGCTATTTACAATGTACTTTGTATATTTAGCAATTGGTATTTGCGCGTGTTACTTCCTGAGCAATATTCTAGCTTTTAAGAGTCTTACCGCTTCCGAACTACAACGTTTCAAATTCTATACCAGAATATGTGTAGATTTTTCGTGCGCACATGAGATGGCGGTAGATATATAAAGTTAAATAAATCACTGCGGAGTTCATCTCGGGATGTCTGTCGACAGTAATGCGTTTAGTATTAGAGCAATGTAGCGACACACGATATTTGTGAAGTTACGTTTATTTAGAATATGTGACCGGGCTCAGCCTGGTTAGCCTCCTTGCCTTTCTCTTATGACTTCGCTCTCTCTGTAGAAGTTGTGATTCTTAGACTTACGTTGCTTCGGCTATATGCGACATACCCCTGTGTCGTTTCACTTTGCCATGGCACTCGCTTGCCAATGTCGCCCATGAGAATGAAAACGACTGTATGAGACCGGCACAGTCACGACGATGGAAGGACGAAGAAGCACTGACGTTGATGGAACGATAAAGGCTGTATGTGGACGACGGCATGGCGACGATTAGATGGCGATGGTGTGACCACGACATGAGGACAATGGGGTGATAAGTATATTAACGACGATGGGGTCCGACATGACGGTATGACGATAACCAGGTGACGAAGTTGTAATGATGTCGACGGCACGACCACAATGGGTGACAACGGTGGTATCACAACGGATGCATGACAGTGACTGTCAGACGATGACGAAACGAAGACGACGGCGGTATAATTGCGATGGAATGATGACCGCATGATTACGATGGAATGAAGAAGGAATGACGTCGATGGATCGACGAAGGCGATATGTACGACGACGGGATGGCGACAATGAGATTACTGACTTAAGTGTTGATGATGAAATGACAGCGTCACGACGACTGTGTGCGACGATGGCGTGACAATGGCGGCATGAAGAGAGCCGAATATCGAAGATAGAATGACGACGGCGGAACCACAGAGATGACATCACCACAACAGCATGACAACGAATGCATGATCATTTTTGTATGACGACGACGCAGTGCGCCAACGATGACATGACAACGGCATGGCAAAAATGGGATAACGACGAGTGTATGTATGCGGAGTTAATAAATCGTGACGACGGCTGCATTATGAAAGCTGCATGATGACGACGGCATCACGAGAATCGAACGACGAAGCTGTACTGATGGCGACGGCACGATGACGACAATCTGACGATCGATGCATGATCATCGGTGCATGACAGCCACTGTCTGATGCAATAACAATGACGGCGACAGCACGGCAAGGGTGTCATAATCACCATACATTGACCACAGCATGATTACGACAGGATGACAAGATTGACGTCAATGGAATGATGAAGGCTGTATGAGACAACGGTATGAAGTTACTGATGTGATGACGATGGTAAAACGACTGCGCGACGACGACGGCAAGAAGATAATGGTACAACGACAGCCGTGTGACGAAGGCAGCACGAAGAGAGTCCGATGACCATGCAGATTAGAATTACGACGATGGAACCACCGCGATGACATCACGACGACGGTATATGACAACGTATGAATTATGACGTCACAATGACGACGAGTGTAGGACAACAATGCAGATTAGAATTAGGACGATGAAACGCCCGCACGGCATCACAACGACGGTATGACACCGTATGAATGACGATGGCATAATGACGGCGAGTCTATGACGACAATGACGTGACGACGACTTTGTCACGAAGCCTGTATGACGATGATGGTTAGACGACGACGACGTCATGACGAGGATCGATGAAGACGGAATGACTACGATTGTGTCACGACGGCGGTGTGACAAAGAATGCATGACGACTGTATGACGAATATGGCGTGACGATGACGGCGTGACGAGAGTCGGATGGCAGAGCTGGAGTGATGAACACTGCAGCCACCATGGCATCGCGAGCATATGCCTTGTGGCCCAAGCTGGTAGATAACTTGGGGCACTGAGTCTGGGCAAGTAAGCTAGCTAGCTAGCTATAGCTAACTAGATAGATAGATAGATAGATAGATAGATAGATAGATAGATAGATAGATAGATAGATAGATAGATAGATAGATAGATAGATAGATAGATAGATAGATAGATAGATAGATAGATAGATAGATAGATAGATAGATAGATAGATAGATAGATAGATAGATAGATAGATAGATAGATAGATAGATAGATAGATAGATAGATAGATAGATAGATAGATAGATAGATAGATAGATAGATAGATAGATAGATTTTAAGCAGTTTGGAGGGCGCTTAAGCTTCCCATTTAAGAGTGGAACGCGATAAATTTCAGAGATACCTGACTGCTTGTCACGCTTCCCCGCAATCGTACTTTTTGCAGACGCGCGGAGCCGAGCGCTAACGCCGTTCGGAAAAGGGGTCCCTGTTTGAGTTTCCGCGTAACAAAATTATGTTTTATGGTATATTCAAATTAAAGTCCAACGCTGTCATGTCTGTGGGTTATGTTTAGGTGGTACTTGACGATTTTTCTTACGTGTTTTACTTTGAGGAATCCAACTAGTTAAGTAACGCCTCTGCGCGGTTGTCGGTCAAATTGATTTTTCGCCAAGCGACGTCCAATGTCGACAGCGGGTTTTTTGTTGCGACACAGGGCCATTGACGCTGTCGTATTAAAACGGCAGAAGTAGACAAACAATGCTGATCATATGAAAAAGGGGCGGAGGTATGCCATTGACCAGCCGCTTGTTTGTGCCCTTCGGTAAATCTTATCTTGTGCCATCTGTTTTATGGTGTAAGTCATAATTAAAATGAATTTAAAACAGAATTTGGTTATTCTTGTACACTATACTCTTGGTACCGCAGATCACATACGGCATACGAAGCACTCTACGATGTATCCGATAGACCACACTGCCACACCGTGGCGGTGCTATATTGACACAAGGAGATGGGCATAGTTGAAGGCGGGGTGTGATCTGGGCTAGGTAGCGGGTACCCAACACCTCCACCAGAAGATGTTACGTAGGCGGTAGACGGAGGCTTGCAAAACGGACGCTATATTGCCTAATGGTGTATCATGCAGAAAAAGAGCGTGCACTCCACGCGCAGGTTATCGTATTTCTAAGCTGGAGAAAGCGGCGCCCTTCGCAGTCACTTTCCGAGCCCATTTCCGTGTGTCATTTCATCGTCAACCAAATGGCTTAACGGAACGTCTGAAGAGAACGCTGGTTGATATGCTTTCCATGAATACTCATGTAGAGCACAAAACGTAGGAACAGTGTCTGCCATATGTGACATTTGCCTATACAATAGTGATTTACAGGAGACCGCGGTTTCTCACCCTCCAAACAAGTAGAAGTATTCACAGTGCCTCACTCGAAAAGAGTCTGCACATTCATCAACTTCGCACAGCTAGTCAATCTACGAGTTCATCTTCTATTTGTTCTTTCCGAAGCCGGAAATCATGCGCTCAGTGACGCTGCTGCTGCGACCGCGCGCGCAGTGGCGCATGTTTGTTTGTGTAGCATTTTGGTAAATCCACTGGATTGGTAAATTTCACTTCTGGATTACTCAAGAACGTCAGTTTTAAGCGAGCAGAGCCTTGCATGGTGCAGAAACAAGAGGCGGGTCGCAACACTCACCTTGCCATGACGTCACGAATTAAGACAGCGTCTGCTTAAGACTAAACAGTTTATCAATCTAAATGTTCACATAACATTCTATGCAAAGGAAACGGTATGCTCGACCTAGCGAGCAACTTTTTCCTGCGCAAAAGCAACGAACAAATGCCAGAGTACTTGGCTGTGGGAAATCATTTCTGCGGAAATCCGCAAGGCGGATGGTCGGGACAAATTTTTCTTGAACTGTGAAGCTTTCTCTCTGAGAACGATATGACGACGACGTAGTTACGTCGACGGCATGAGAACACTGTAATAATGACGACTGAATGGAGACGATGGAATGACAACGCAACGTCAACGATGGAGCAACGACGACACCGTGATGACGACGCCATGACGACATGGAATGTCTAATCAGAATTATTACGCGACAGAATTACGATGATGGAACGACCATGACTGCACGACGGCGACGCATTGACGACGATGGCATGGAGGCAGTGAAATGACGGAAAGGAATGACGTCGACGCATGACGACGGTGGTGTGATGACGACCGCATGACGACAATGGGTAGGCTATTACGGAATTATGATAACGGTATGACGATGTAACGACAATGATCGAACGGCCACGACGGCTTGACGACGATGGCATCACCATTAATGCATAAAGACGACTGTATGACGACGATGGAATGATGACGAGGACATGACGATGGAACGACCATTACGGCACGAGGACACCTGACGACTACGGTATGACGGCAATGATATGACGACACTGGAATCACTGCCGCAGGATTGCGACCATAGTGGTACATGACTGTAATAGAGTGGCGAGAAATTAATGACGATGGTATACGACAATTACGGCATGACGGCGATGGTGGGACGATGGCGCAGCACGACGACTGTGGGATGGCGACGCTAGGATGACGACTGCGGCATGTCTACGACTATGAAATGACTAAGCTGGTATGACGAGGATGGAACGACCACAAAGGCAGACGACGACGGTATGACCGGCAGTGTGCGACAACAACTATATGACGAAAACACAATATCAATGACGATGTGATGACGATGGCATGTTGACTATAATATGACGATGGCATGATGACGACTGCTTGATTACCACGATACGATGACGACGGAATAAGAATGATGGCGCGACGATGAAGTGACAAAGCAGAGACGGGGACAGAGTGAAGACGGCATAAAAACGACGGAATGATCACAACAGAGTGAAGAGGATGGAATGACGACAACAAAATGACAAAGATGGTGTGTTTGTGTTGGTGCTCACGTCCGCGCTTAGCTGCTTAGCTTAAGCGCATCACCTCCAGGCCCGGGCTGCCTCGGTTTGCACAATATTCGGTGCTTGTATGCACCATGTTTGGTACTGATCAATCGTGCAGAATAGCCAGCCACCTGGACCAGAAAATTGAGGGGAAGAGGCAAAGAAAGCTTAATTCGCTTTTTTTTTTAAAGAAAGCTTTCGCATTCATCTTCAGCGCTACATTTACCAACGTCGTCCCGTTAAAGAGGCAAATGTGAATGGGTAAGGGATTAAAGACAGTAGACCCACTCTTGAAAGCCTATTTCACCAGTATATGGTGAATTAGCGCGGCTCCCGTGTCTCCCATTGATCAAGCCAATTCTCCGAAACCCGTCTATTCTTATCGCGTGAGTGGCGAATGAACCAAACTGCTCCTACTCCGCCTCCTGTCGTGACTGGCCGCTGCAGTTATAGTGCGGATTTGTTATTACAACCATCGCTCGGAAACGAGAGCCGGAGGGGTGGGGGTGAACTCACGATCAGAAGAACAAACATACAGGAACAAGGAGGGGCGAGCAGCGTAATCAAGGGTGCCGAGGGAAGCGACCGAAAAGCGCGTTTGCCTATCGACCGAGAGACCGGAGTCCCTCGCAGCGCCCTTCTTCTCTGCGGGCGACCCGGTGGCGGAAGTGAGCGTCCGCGTTTCCCAACCGCAGCGGATCGAGCGGGGCCAGAAGGACCGGCGCAGCACCGCCTGCACTCGTGCCGCCGCCAGGCTGATTGACCGCTTCCTGCGGAGCGGGTTGGCAGGTGCCCCCACTGTACAGTGCGGGAGACTCACACCCGCGTCTCTGCGTTAGTGCGACGTGACCGCAGGGCGGAAGAGTCGCACGTTGACGCAACCGCGCAGCGTCGGCGAAATTCCACCGGGCTGCGTATGTATTGTATGGAAGCTTCGCAACGCGAGCCGTCTTTCTCCCAGCTCTCTGCGCATTGCGGCCACTCCAGCTTTACCAGGAGCCGCGAGACAAGACGGGCGGGGGGACGACCACCCAACGGAATGAACGAGGGCGGCGTACGAAGGGAACCGAGAAGAGAGGCTCTGCCCACCTCGCCGGCACTCGAACTCGGCGTATCCAGTATGTGCACACAGACGCGCGCATACACTAACGTACGTACACGGCTTCGCGGCGGCTGTGTAAACGGCAAATTGCGCACGTGGCACCGGAGGCGCAACGAACGACGCTCGCTCCTTCTTCGTGAGCGCAGTTGAGGAATGAAAAACGGCACGCGAAGGAGATGAAGGAGCGTGGTGCAGCGTGGGAGCGCGTATAAATCATTTTCTCTTTCTCTATTCCACCTCCTCCTTTGACTTGTTTGTGTTCTCCTTTTCTGGAAACTTTCTCGGTGGCGGGGCGCGCGGCGGCGACGTGCGGCAGTTTTCTGCGCGCAGCGGGGCGCACATACGCGCGCTCATCACAATGGCGCCGCGCGTCGGTGCGAGTGCGGTCGAAGAAGGGTCCGCGGCTCGAGCCGGCGCTGCTGCAGCCGGCCAGAAATCGATGCCGCCCTCCTCCTCTTCCCCTCTGAACTCCCTCCCCTCTTTCTTCTTGTGTAGCGCTGTGGGCTTTGACAAGACGGGAAGTAGAGTGGGGAGCACGCGCACACGAGCGTGGCAGCCGGGATCTCTCTCTCTCTCTCTCGACGTTGTCGTGGCAGCCCCCCCTCTTGTCAGCAAGCTGCTTGCTGTGGGGCACCCCTCCTCTCTCCGAGTAGCAATCACCCCATTCCTCCGCTGGTGCTAAGCCGCATGCATGACGCCGGGGGAGACCCGTCGGAATTTTCACTCTGGGTAGTCGGAAGGGGCTGGCTCCCCTTGCACCCTGAGAAGTCGAGCGCCTCTGCCCGGGGATTTCGGGGTTACCCCTGTGACCCGCCCGAGGGAGTGGCACGTGGCTGTGAAAAGGGTTAAGAGGGAACTTGAAGCGCCGACAGATGCATGAACGATGGAGGTATTTCTGTCCCAACTTGTAAAACGCTTTGGAATACAACAGGCGTACACGCGTGAGCGCCACCACTATACCGGGAGACGTATGCAGGGCCTTGATGTGTGGCAGTGTGATAAGTAAATAATGCGATAGAAACGTTATCTTGTGGCAGCACCTTACCAAAAAAAAAAGAAGAAAGGAAGCGAAGTGTTCCCAGGACAGTGTAATTCTGCTAATGGCTCGTTTACACCAGTCGATAAATGGAAAGCGGCTGGTCAATGAATAACAGTTCTACCCGTTTTGATTTAACACGGCATTGCAAAATGCCGACAACACCAGCTGTGCTGTCCACGTGCATGTTCTTTTCTATGTTCGCATACGCGTCAGTACACCAGCACGTGTATAGGCTCACGAAGCGCCTTTAGCAGAGGACCATATAGACAGAAGCTGACAACAGAGGACATTTGAAATTTATAAACAGATTACACACCTTACGGTAACAGAAGAGGCGAAGCACAAACGCACGCTCGGGTGCCACCATCCCTACCATCTTCTGTTCCTCCCAGCGTTTGGAGATATCTCTGTAACACACACGCACGCACATAAGTGTCGTCACACATGATTCATGTACGGCGGCAGCACTTGCAGCCCTCTTTGTGTCTATAACTCCATCACCGAGAAGCCGGCACAGAATTGGGTCATATTTTGTCACTCTAACGAAGCTCTTCACAGTATCAAGTCTGCCTTACATCTCAGAACATAAGAGAGGATGATATCCGACATTAGTGAAATACACCACCGTGCTCTGGAAACATGGCACAGCATAATCTTTCAGTGGATTCCTGCTCATTGTGACATCGTCGGCAACGACTTCGCTGACAAGGTGGCCGGTCTGCCCACGAAGACACCCAGGTGCGTCCAATACCTTTGGCGAGGACGGGCGCTGCCAGGGGACTCCGTCAGCTTACACGCAAAAAGTCCCAAGCTTTTTGGATTTCAGGTGCCTTCAATCGCCGATTGCATAAGCTGGACCACTTGCTACAGCTACAATTGCCGTCTGTCCTTTACAGCGGCGAAATAACTTTGCTGTGCCGCTTGTGGCTGGGAAGGGCGTTCACGAACGCTGACTCTATATCGTATGGGAATGTGGCCGACAGCCCAATGTGTGACTCCTGTAGGTGCTAGGAAACCATCGAGCACCTATCGTGTATCTCTCCTGGCTACGATGTACAGCGCCTTTCTCTCCGGACAACCTTAAACCGACTGGACACGAGACCGTTCGCAGAGTAACAGATACTCGGACCGTGGTCACATTCGTCACTGGCACAAAAAGAGATTCGTGCATTAGTACAGTACTTGAAGTGCACCGGTTTAAGAGATCGCTTATATTAGCGTTCTTGTGCGCTCCCACGTGCACTCAGTGCTCACTCTCTTCTTCTTTTCCTCTTTCTATTCCCCCCCTTTCCCTTACCCCCAGAGTGGGGTCGTAAACCGGACGCTCGTTTGGTTCACCTCCACCCCTTTACTCTCCTAGGCTTCTCTTTCTCTCTCTATTCCTCAAAATTTTGAGAATGACAGCCCACAAACAAATATTATGAAACAAAACACCGACAGTGCATGCCTTTTACATTAAAGGGACACTAAAGCGAAACAATAAATCAGTTCAGATTAATGATGCATTGTTTGAGAACCCTGCAGGCAGTCATATAAAAAAATAGTTTGATTATTAGATGAGAAAATGAAGGGCCAAGTATCAGTATTTGAATTTCGCGCCGAAACCCCAGCGCCGGTACGTCAGCGTGACGTCAAGGATTCCAAAGTATGTTTTCGCATTTGGGCCGCGTTGGCTGAATAAAGGTTCCCGAAACTTCCCATGTTTAATATTTGGTTTCTTTAGAACACAATGTAGTCTATCTGTACCGCTATATATAATTAGTAGGCCCTAGAAGATGCCATCAAAATCCAAGATGTCACAGCCCCCAGGTGCGGGAACCTAAGTAGGCGTCGTCACCCGTATTTCGTTCTTGCGCTTTTTCTAGCTTACCAAACGTCTTATCGTTGTAAGAGTGGTGTTTTTGGTGTTGTAGAACGGTAATTTACTGGTGCAGAAGAAATCATTTTTCACTTTAGTGTCCCTTTAGATCTCCTCAGACTTAAATACGGTTAGCGCATACATTTCGCTGGGCAATCGTAAACCTCATACATTGAGGACGTGCTTGCATTGTGCAAATGTGTGAGCACCGCCATGCCCCAGAGTGACCGCATAAGCCACATTATTAAAGTTGTAAGCACAGTCGCCTTCAACGCCCTTGCTACGTAAAATCCTGCTACCATCCAGGATGTGATAACTGCTTGCCAGATACTTGAGGAGCTCCAGTCCCACCGGCTATGCACTTATACCTTGGACATTCGTCTCCCTTCGACCATGGGCTTGCGCACTCTCATCCGCGACATCGTCCGTGATGAGCCTCACGGGCGGTGCACTTCCTGCTCTCCGCAAAGTACCGTCCCTTCTTCACCGACCGGCTTGCGCGACATCATTTGGCAAGAGATCACGTCCGCATCGCGTCTACCGTGCTTCGACGGCCCCTGCACTCATCAGGTACCAACTTATGCCGACGTTGCGGCGCTCTCTCCAGCCATTGCCGCCCCTCTGCCTACACCAGGAGACCACGCTCCAGTGGCTTCGTTGTCACCGCCGGTGCGTGTGCAGCGTTACTGTACCCGCACCTCCACCACTTATAAGGAACCACTTAATTCCAGCCGTGCTCGTGCTGCCACCACGAGGATCAAGCTGTGCAGCTGGTGATGATGCATATGCAGATGAAGAAGATGTACAATGGGTGATGAGATGTACAGAAGATGAAGATGAAAATCAGGCATGTGTTGCGCTCACTATGTGTAAAGACCGAAACAATACAGAGCTCAAACCTGAAATTGGTATAACTTTATTGGCCCGGCTGTGTAATACCTCCGGGATCGGCCCAGAAAACAGATTTGAAACATGTTAAGCCGCTAAGAAATACGTTGACTTTAATTGATAAATGTATTAAAAATTGTTTGATGGCAGGATTCAAACAGTGGATCCCTCGCACAACATCTCGTTTTTACTTAGCCAGCTTATACGTTTATTTCAATTCATGCTGCCACTACAGCTACGATTCTTAATTACACTTCCAGTAATATTCTAACATGTAGCTATCGCTTTCATTGCTTAACCCTTATGGCGAAGCTGGGATATTTTTCATTCATTTCTTGCCACCGTGCTGACCTGTCTTGTGCACCCGCACTGGCGCAAACCTGAAGCAACCAGCCTTGTGACGTGTGAGGCAGTGCTGCTTTTATGGCGCTTACAGCTCGCCGCTATTAAGCCGATATTCTGATGACTAAATCTTAATGAGGCATTTATTTGATGAGGTCACCGGTTTTAGTCCCAACTATGTATGTGCGAAAGTTTTACCGTACGTGTCTTCAGTGGCATGTGCCGAGGATGATCAGTGAATTAATTCCGTGGGTTTCGCGGAATTTGTTCTCGCGGCATTGCAGGAGGAGAAGCCGGTCACTATAGCTCGCTTCCTGCAAATGTATGTCATTCGCTCTCTTGATAGATACTAAGGAAGAAAAAAAGAATTCGCTTCGTTGCGTGATTTTTCGGAAACGATTGTTGATAACGGCTGAGAGACTATCTCGTGTTCAATATTTTTGAACGAACGAACGAACGAACGAACGAACGAACGAACGAACGAACGAACGAACGAACGAACGAACGAGCGAGCGAGCGAGCGAGCGAACGCACGAACGAGCGAGCGAGCGAGCGAGCGAACGAACGAACGAACGAACGAACGAACGAACGAACGAACGAACGAACGAACGAACGAACGAACGAACGAACGAACGAACGAACGAACGAACGAACGAACCCTTCATTAAGGAAGGAGCCACTGTTGGGGATTTGCTGGGAAAGGAATCTAGGTTCGCGGATCGTAGACTGAGGCGCATCTTCATCTGTCTTCGGTCTTTCGGTTAATCCAGACTCGGGTACTTCTATAGGTGCATGTTCAGTTCCATCGTTCCCGCATGGGCTGGTCGACGTCTCCTACACCAATCGAAACAAGTCATATGTCGCAGTGGCTTTCTGTGTTTAAGGGCTAGTTTGTTTTTTATTTCCTTCAGTGTTTTAATGTCGCCGTGCAGTAAGTGTTGGACGTTGGATCCACCTTGTGAAAAAGCTGTGCACCTAAAAATGAGTTGTCTGCTCTGCGTGACTCTTGACAATGTGTGCGTCGGATATAAATGTTCGCAGTCGTAGCTTGTCTATAGCTTGGTGCCGTTCGTCAAGCTGTCCGATGTGTGTGCAGCGTCGGGCCCCATAACCTTGTTCAAGAAAACCTGTTGCGTGCGAGTAAGCCACCCTTGACGTCAAACGCGTACGCTCGAATTCATCGGCAGAGCCCCTACACTCTAAAAACTAAGAGAGTGCCGGGCACTCCCTTTGAGGGAGTAGCGGCTTGTCCCATATTTCACTCTCTTTTCGAGAGTAGATCGACCCTCTTTGAGAGAGAGTAGGTCAACTCCTGTTGACAGAGTTTTGTTACTCCGCCGCAAGGGATTGCTAGTACTCTTCTGCAGAGTGATAATACTCTTCCCACAGGGAGTGCTAGTACACTTCCGCAGAGTGGTAATACTCTCACCGTAGGGGTAATGGCACTCCACCAGACCGAGTACTTCTACTCCCCCAAACAGAGTGCAACTACTCTTCCCAATACCCTCTTAGCGAAGTCCTGGCCACGCATGCAGGCAGGAAATCAGATCAAATTAGGGTCGCTGATACACCGTTCTCTAGGCGGCTCCTCAGACTCAGTGGCCCGATTCCAAGCGGCCTTCAGAATAGGCGTGAGCAATGTTATGCAGGATTTTAAAGTCATTTTTCCTGGCTATTTGCTGCCTACCATGAGTCGCGACGGCTCGTAATCGGCCTATGCGTATGTGTCCCGAACGCCACTGCGGAGAAAAAAAAGCTAATTCACATTTAATCCGCAAATATTTTCGCATGCTTCACAATCAGGAGACACATAATTTAATTAGAACACAATAGTCGACGGAATCACACACTTATGGAGAACCACATTGCTCTATACATCACGTGGATTCGAACCCACGTACACTCGCATCTATACAATTCAAAGCACACATCCTAACCATTACTCCACAAAGCCACCACGCTCAGTCGTGTTGTTTTAGAGCTTATATACATAACAAATGTATTTGAGGAATCGGCTGCGGTGGTTGGAGTTTCTCTGCAGTGTGCTGTGCTGTTGTGTACTGGAATACGTTTGCGTTTGCATCATTTCCATTCCTTGCTACGACTAACGGAGGAATACAACGTAGACGACGACGTGAGAACTATTCACGGCTTGTCGTCACCCCAGGAAAATAACAAATGTGCCGTTCAGCTCACGATCGAGTGCTTTTCCAGTCCATGCATTATATGTTCTCCGAAAATACGCGGATACAAAGTATCGTGCCAACCATCCACGTATGTGATTTTAAGTCGCGCGTATACTGGTGAGCATTTCTGTTTATTTTTTCCGCCAGTTCCATTCGTATGTGGTCAACTGCGATGCCAGTACCAGGCATTTCGACGTGCCTCACGCTGCCGTGTAGGCGTTCTTTTCAGGTGCATTAGTTTAGAGTTTGGTTCAGCCCGCTGTGAGCTGTTGTCCTGCATTAGCAGCGGATCGTTAGCGTTTTGAAGAGCACGCATTCCAGCATTTGGAGACTGCTTATGCCGATAGCCGCGTCACATGCATTGGCACGCATGTTTAAATGAGTAATGTGTCCACTTGCTACGCGTGCACTGCTCGTATCCTGTGGCAGTGCTCGTTCTAAAAGCTTCGAAGACCATCTACATTCATACGTGTGTTCAATATATATGCACAGGATAGACTTGCCGGCTAGTTGGTTGAGCATTTTAGAAGAAACAGCGCAACACAAGGACGACGCAAAAACATGGACAACACCACGAAGCGCTGGTGTGGTCGATGCTTTTTTTCGTCCTGGTGTTAGCGCTGTTTCTTGTTCCACGATACACGCACACCACAGGTACGCGAAAGTTTAGGAGTATAGGGCGTTAACTTTGTTTTCCCCGTTTCCTCTCAGTGTCAATGGCACAATGCGTTGTCCGAAATAGCGCACGCTTACCCCCATATTCAGAAATGCATCATAACTTGAAGCCCATGCTTGACTTCATCTAAATGACGCAAGTCGTGAACGCACCAAAAGAAAGGCAGTGAGCGTCTGGGGGACGTTCGCACCAGGCGTCGTTTATATAAAGTCAAGCATGGGCTTTGTATTAATATACATTTCTGAATACGGGGGTTAGTCATCTACTTCTCACAGAAAATGTCGAAGAAACGCCCACCAAAACCAGGCACATTCGTAAACCTAACTAGGCAATACGAAGCGCCATAGAAAAAGAGTGGTATTAAAAGCTTTCAGTATTTTTCTTTACTCCAAAATGGTTGCGCTCTCGTGGTTTCAATGTACAGAGATGATGCAGCGTTAGCTAAAAAGCATGAATTTCCGAACTCCATGCCAAAATAAGCTTGTGAAATTATTTAGGTGCTAGAAACCAGGGTTTGTAGCGATCCTTAAAAACCCTTTATTTCTAAAATGCCATTTTCAAGGCATTGAAAAGCCTGGAATTTTTAGAAGTACTTGAAAGTCCTTAAATTTGTACACTTGGCTAGACATAGCAGACATTGCCAAGTGTTTTTTTTTCCTTCTGTGACATTCTTCGCATGTCACAGAGAATTGTCTGTGGAGGTAATAGAAGGAAAGCGACATCCTTAAAGTTCAAATTACAAAGGAGCTGCAGATACCAGTTTTAGGCACATGGAACCGGCGACAAATGTACTTGGAGGAGCAGAAGCAAGAAGCTCAACGGTTGAGGCATTCAAAGAAAAGCCGTGATGAGTAAATTGAGAGCTACAGACACAATAAAAGATCACCTTTCTCCGGTGCTGTGTTGTTCCGCGATCTTGAGCGCGCGCGCGCGCGGTGGAGAACTTCGAGTGAAAAAGTAGAGCGCTCGCTACGCGTTCCTTTGAACTGCGGCGGCCTGTTCTCTTAGAAGCAAAACGATGTGTTCTTTGCTCAGCGTGCATGAATGATACATTGCCATGTTCGGGGCCAGCCACCTACAGTAGAAGCAGAAGATCACGCTACGTTTTGTTCTCTATTGCCGCAAGAGTAGAACTACTCTCTCTCTCTGAAGGGGGAGAGTGAAAAGCACATTTCACTCTCTCCTTGGTGAGAGAGTGAACAATGCATTTCACTCTCCTCGACATTTTGCGAGAGTAAAACGACGCTTTGAAGAGTGAACCGGCCGCTTCACTCCTGCGATACCCTTCCTAGTTTTTAGAGTGTATATACAGCCGTTGTCTCGCTAAAATGCATGAGCGCACTGACCGAGGAGCGCAGATCCAAGAGAAAAAGTACCAAAGAAAAGCAAGTGTAATTTAACCGGATGCGAGTATATCCGGTCGACGTTTGTTATTTAGCGCTAAGGTTCGTACGCTGTTACCGGTGATAGCATCAGAAACATTTATTAGACTTATCACGACGAAATTAAAATGCGAATAGCGGAGCGCGTGTGTACTTTAGGCACGCGCTGCACGGTCTCAACGCCACAGTAAACATGCTGCACATATACGCAGCTAAGCCACGGAGTTCGCGGATTCGCGTCTTGCTCACATCTTCTCGACCATCACCCACCTCACTATATAACTTCGATGTCACACCGGTGGAGTGATGCCAGCCTCTGCTTTCCTACAATGCTCGTCGGTGGACGCAACCGTGCAGATATATTTTATGACATGCGATCAATACGAGGTATAGAATACGCAATGGAAGCATACGCAGCGCGAATGCGAAATACAAGGCCAGGTTGAGCGCGTTTACGCGTGACGACTCCACAAGAACACGCATCGCCTGCATTCCGTGCACCAATTCCAGATGATGTAGCACCGTGGCACGACGCTCGTATAACGGACTCCAAACCACTGGCCAGAAACACGGGGGCGAACCATCAGCGCTGCCGAGAAAAATACACAAGGCGGCACGAAGAAAGAGTGCGGGTAACAGAGGCACACAATATGCGCGTGTCTGTCGATGCCTCGTTACCACAGCCATCGGCATGCAAGGTCATGGCACGAGAAATAGAACAGGGCAATGAACGCCGCAGTATACGGATATTTGCGCAAGAGCGACACGCATTTATGACTCCACAAATGGCGTATCATTCCGCCAACGGCTGTACTCCAGCCAAACAAACTCCGTCACAAAAGCCGAGCTATGAGCCGTCTACCGGACCATTGAATATGTGAAGAGGACACACCCCAAACCTGGGAGTAGCGTATATACGTAAATGTACCGAACCACAAGCAGCATCTCGTGCATGTAAATACCGATACATTCAATACAAACAACTTGTTCACTCGTATCAGGAAACAGTGCCGCGCAACAAGCAAACTAGCACGGATGATCGACATGTACGGATACAAATACGATGTATAGCACGACATGCGGGCATTGAGGAAAATGAAAGGGCACTTGGGGTGGCGGTACGTGAAAGCAGTATCCGCGCCGCTGCCCGGGCGTCAATCCCTGACCGCTCGTCGTCCGTGAGCGCAAATGAAACGCCCTTCGAGCAAATTCAGACGTACGACTCGCGCCGAGAAACGCGGAAACTTGCTAAAATATGCAAGGCTGCTATCCAGACAATTCTCCACCGCCTACTATTGATTTTTGCATAACTGTCACTGACTGCTGGAGATCGTATATGCCTAAGGCAAGAAGAAAAACCAACAACGGAGATTCATGAGGACATACCGATGCAGTTCTACCATCAGTACCCCGACTGCTACCCTCCCACGGCTGAACACCTCTTCTGGGAATGCAGGTCTCGTGAAGAGGCGCACCGCAAATACCTACGGAGTATGACCATACCGACCTACGAGGCCGACCAGCGGACCGGCTCGATAAGCGCGCCAGCTCACTTGTGGCCCTCCGGCTGACAAGTCTGGTTTGCTGTTCAGACTGTGAGGCCCATTCACACTGCGTGCTGACTGACCGTCATCATCTGTTTACCCCCTCCCTTTTCACCCATTCCCGTACCTGAGTTCCCTTATCGCCAAAACACCAGGGTAAAGCGCCAGCCTTTTCAATAAAGATGCTATTCATTCATTCATTCATTCATTCATTCATTCATTCATTCATTCATTCATTCATTCATTCATTCATTCATTCATTCATTCATTTCTCACACGCACAGGGCACCGAATCGAGCTTTACCGACGAGCTCTGTATGAAAACAGAAGCTTGCAGCCTTCCGCTGGCATGCTACCGAAATGCAGATAAGGGGCGTGTTGATCGAATAGATATAAGCAGGACGCATGTTAAAATGCGGATGTGCAGTTGCATACAGTGGAGACCGTGGACGCCGTTAGACGGCGCAGCACGTATACTGAAAGTCACGCGCTTCGCTGTTCGCGTGCCATTCCATCGTGATACATTACACTGCGTCTCTTTCGTCCTGCGATCAACGTTACACCGAAGCAGAAAGTGGGCTCAGTTAGCTCCATAGGAGCGGGCATTCTTGATTTATTTGAAACTCAACTCAACACGTAACCGCGACCCGCAACCGACTGGCCGCAAAAGAAGGCGTTACGAATTTTCAGAATTTCTTTAACATGCACCCGAGCTTGCTACTTACTGATCCCTGTTAAACATAATCTGCTTAAGTCGGCTAAATTTAATTATTATAAACTTGCCTCTTTACGTTCACAAACTTAATCTTCCAAAGGATACACAACATTCCTTGCATGTCTACAGCCCATATACGTAGTATGCTAACACCAGCGCCGCGTACACGCACACATTACGGTACGTCTAGCCTTGAATGTATAGCGTACTCACACTTTACAACGTATTAAAAACTCAAATTAATATTAATGCCCCACACAGCATGTTCAAATCCTAAATGCGAAATTTTTTGGTGATACAATGACCATTTCTGTGGCCTTCGTTGATTCACCCATAACTTTTTCTGATTAGCCTGGCTGAGTATTCAAAGTACTATATACTTTATCCTAGTTTTTACCAAGAATGTTTCATTTGTTCTTCTTCTGTCTTTACGAATTGAAATGTGACCTTGGCAGGCGTGTGTCACAGAGAATTTTACCGATACCGCGGAAGGTGTGTGTCACATGTATAGGTGAAACAAAGAATTCTTAGGATGACCACTAAGGATTGTAAATAAAGGTGTCTTCAGCGATAAGGTGCGCCGCTTCATTGCTTGAACGCTAATCGCATTACCGTCGACGGTCATGGTGAGGTGCGTTCTGCCGAAATGTTTGCCTGGTTGACCCCCAACTTGCGTGCGGAAATAAAGGGGACTATAAAATACAAGTTATTTACATATTTATATCCTGCTGTTAACGAATACGCTTCGAACAGTGACAAATCTTGGCGAATAAAAAGAATAGCTGGGATGCTACTTTATCCGAGTGGTTCCTCTCACCAGAACTGTTTGTTGGCCAGGACATTCTTTTTTTTTTTGCCACAAATTAAGACACACACAAAATGTTTCTTGCTTCTATGTGTGTCTTAATTTGCGGCAAAACAACATGTCCTTCAGCGTTCCTCTCCGTATCGTCGAAACTATATATATGTGCAAACCCGGCAAGCATTTCTCAGCACTTACTGCGTTGAGGACGTCGCGCGCGGTTGTTTGTTCTACCGGCGCATGCTTCGTGGCCAGCGAAGCGAGGAAGTACTTAAATCGCAACGGGATCATCATTCAGCCTGCAACAGTCTTCTTTGCCTTACCTCGTATAGCCGAGTCATCAGCAAGTATATTGTACTCTCTACTCGACATTTTTCATGCACGGCAGATAACGTGAACGCTTATTAACCGATTATAAACGTTGTGTATACTATAGCTTTGTCTTCCGTGCGCCATGTCCTTTTTTTTCTGTCTTTTTCTCCTGGTTTGTGTGTGCATGTGTGTGTGTTCTTTTTACACGATAGAATCTGAGAAAGAAACGTTGGTACACCGATACGGTACCGGCTATACTTCTTGGCTCTTGAACAGGAAAAGCTGTTATGTTTGGTACACTCTTTCCCATAATATTGTAGGGTAAAGTTCAGAACTACAGTTAATGCACACACAACGACGTTAGCGCACACGCCGTGCCTTTTTGTTCCGATACAGGCATCCTTCAAGAGGCACCATTGCGAAGGACGATGGTCGTCACATCCCGTGTTCTTACCCACGCAGGGCACCGGCTGACGGTTCGAATCCTGCTTCAGACACGTTATATTTCGGCTTCTTCTTCGTCATCACTGATGTACACTGTATAATACTCAGTGGATAACTGTGAACAGATTGTCGAAAATACAAGCTGCCCAAATTTATTTCAGAGGTATTAATTGGAATCTACTCCGACTTTTTTCCGCTCTTTCTCTCGGCATTCTTTCTGTCCTTGTCACGTGGAAATCAGCGGAGGCGGGATTGCCAATCCGTTGCTCCCACCAGTCTTGTTTGATATACGTCTGCGCTTCATGTATTCACGCGCGTTGCTGCAAAGTACAACACTACACAGCACAATAAACCAAATCACAATACATCTACAATACAATACAGTACAATACAAATACGCTAGAAGTACATTACAAGCACAGAACAAGTACAGTGCGGTACAGCATTCGACATCACCCACATTCTTGCGACGCGCGTGTTCATTGCCCCACTTATTTGTGCATGTCAGATTGCACGGTGCTTTTGTGGACGGTGTACAGGAACACACGCGACCGCTCGTTCGAGCGCCGGAGTCCTTGTGCACCTTGCCACGCACTTTGCCTCCGCTGTCGTGCCCCCCCCCCCCCCCCCCTGAACACAGGCGCACGCTCCCTCGCACACAGTCACGCGTTGCGCAGCTGTTTTAAGACCGCAGCTTCCAGCGGCGCAAGCGCGCGGAACGGATTTTCGCCCGGCTCACGCGCGCGTGCGGCAATGTTTATTCACGCTCTCATTACTATACATGAGCGCCCCCTCCCTCCGCCTTTCCAGTGGGTGGAACAAAACCGAAAAAAAAAAAACTCTCGCGGCGTCCTTTCGCTGCCCGCTCGTGGGCCGCGCGTATTCCGGGGAGACCATGGGCGCCAAACTGTTCCCTAGAAGTCGTAACGTCTACATGCCACACGCGCTGCCACACGAGCTTTTTACGCGAGTGGCCTCGACGCCCACATCGCTTGCCTGGCTCAGTATTTCACAGACTGACGCTCTGGCGTACTGGTTCTTTTTTGTATCTCTCTCTCTCTCTCTCTTCGAATGCGTTAGCATTCTTAGGGTATACTTCACGCACTTTTGGGGGGCCAAGTATATATCTATACCTATGTTTGTATATAGCCGTTTTCCCGCCTACTGGGTCACTCGGTAGTCCGTGATCGCCTGGGTGGCGCATCGGGCTGCTGTGCTGAGGTACAGTGCACTGTAGCTGAGGCAATGGTGAGCTGAGGTCATGCGCCGTGCGTTCGCACAGCGCATGACTTTATTTCCTTTTGCTTCTGACACGGCGTGCAAGACAGCGGTGGCGGCGGCGGCGGCGGCGGCAGCAGCAGTGGAAAAGTCCAGGGAAGAGGCGAAGACAGCTTCGCGTTAATTAGAGAAGGACATCGAGAAATTGTCGTCGCCGTTCACTGGTCCTTGATAATTCATGCAAAGTGTTCAAGCAAAGAATGCAGCTGAAGTCACCGTTTTGACGAGGGGACTTTTATTCCTCAGGGCAGAGTGACTGGCAGCCACATTTATCATTTGCTCATGCGTGAATTTGGTCTGGTCACTTAAAACGCTGGCTTCAGCGAAATTACTTTGTTAGACTATTGTGAATCACTTCAGACCTCAAGTTTCCTATGAACTTTCATAGTCGTAATGAGACTGGTCACCTTATACAGAGAGGTCACAAAGAGAGAAGCCTAGTAAAGAAAGAGGTCAAATGATAAAGATATACAGATACTCCCGATTGTACAAGAGGTGTGTTGGCCGCTGCGTCCAGAACGTTAAAGAGAGAGGCGCAGAGTGATCAACCAGACACACATCCGGTTTGCTACCCTGCACAGGGCAGGAAAAGAAGGAAGGGAGAGAGAAAGAACTAGGCTGACCATGCAACAGATCAAGTATAATGAATCTTACCATGGTGCGTACTGACGCGCGCCTGCTCATTGCGCCCTTCACACCTCTCATCCTTACCTGAAGCAGCAAGCATGCAGTACGCACGGCCGACAGCTTAAGTTCCTGCAAAAGTCTCCCTCTAAATTACTAAGTAAAACATAAAAAAAAGCCAAATCATCGAGCCACATGCGTGACCACTACTTTCGTCACTTTTCCAGTGGACACCGCAGCCACACGACCAACTGCAGCTGGCGCCCTCGACGGTGGCGCGTGGCGACGTGGCCGGAATCAAGCGTGAATAAAAGAGAGATAGGTAAATATTTATTTTGCTCCAGATCCGGAGCACGTAAATCAAACAACATCCAGCATGGCAGCCTCCGTCCGAACTCCGAAGCGGCCGTTATGACCAGCGCGTCGGTGAGAATGCGCAGCTCGATGCCGGTGTCGGTGATGGTGAGTTTATCAATAAGAGCCAGCAACGCGTCCGCACCAGACCGCCGGAACACGCAGCCAGACGCCGAGGTCGGTAGAGCCGGTTCAATATAGGGCCGACAGTAGCATTAACCTCGGTATAGCGAAAACATTTAAAAATGATCTGGTCTATAGCGAAGGAATTGCACATCAGGGAAAACATTTTCAAAGTCTTGGCTACATTGCGGGTGGTGGCAAAACGAACACTTACAGAACTTCCGAACGGTGTAAAAACGGTGTCTCCTATGCATGGATTGTTTGAATTATCATACATATGCGAATGTTTCTTTATATTTAGACTTTTTTTTTCCATACGAGAGAGACTCTAAGCGCGTACTATCATTATGCGCATCCATTTCTTTTTCCCGAATGATTGCGACCGCAGTAAGATCCGCAGGTTACAGCCGTGTGCCTCAGGGCACTGGGAGGCCCAGCGCCTTGTAGACCTTGCGGTACACGTCGCATTCTTCGCCGTGGAAGTCTGATCCGATGCTCGCATTAACGGCGCGCATGAAGACGTGCAGCGGCTGCTCCTTGGTGAACGCAGGCCACTCGCCGACTCCCGGCGCCGTCGGATTCCTGCGAAGAACAGTCTCGCTTACGCAAGCCTCGCTTACGTATACACTGCAGGGCTAGGCAGTATCGAATACATATGTATCTTAGATACTACTGCTATACCTTAAGATAACCTTACGTAAGTGTGTCTTACGACAGTCGTCGTTCGAACTAAACCGTTTCGTATACCTGTTTATGATGCGCGACATTCTGTTCGATGGTTTGAATCTTTTTTGGCATTACATATCGCAGACAGTCGCCATCATGCGTACGTTTTCCCGAGTTATCTTAATATGCTCCACGAAACTAGTATTTCTGTAGAACAGATTTCGAAGGTAATACTGGATTGGATTGGATTTACTTCTTCGATGGCGTGTTCCCACTGCGAGGGATTGGCCAAGATTTTGATGGTATTAGGAACATGTTGGTACTGATTCTAGCAGCCATCGCCATCTTTCTCGGCCGCCTTTTATACATGGCGCGCTCCGGCGCTTGTGTGTCGTGTTGCGAACTGCGAGATTAGAAGAAACAAGGAAGAAGAATAAAAGATAGCTGCTTCTTTCCTTTAGTCATTCAAAAGTTCTCAATAGCGATTCTTTTGAGACTCGCATAATCTTTTTCTTAAACCACCCGATTCTTGACCAATCCCTCATAGTGAGTGTGAGCCACTCTCCGAGGCAAGCAAGCAAGCTAACCGCTTCTGCTCCTGCTATCGGTGCGAACGGTCCTCAGTGTGATCTGGTCCTCAGTGCACCTGTATGATCAACGGGTGCTGGACGGTTTTCAAACTGCAGCAAGCAGCTTTTTTGCTGAGCGTCTACTTTTTGTGATACTGGAACTTTGTATCATCAAGGCAAATAAATCTGTATCTGCACCTCGTGTGTATTTTGCAACTGTATCATAATACATTCGGCAAGACTTGGATTACTATCTGCATTTTCGATACATCGGGTAAATTATGGCGTATCGCAATGTACAAGATACACATACCGCAAAATTAACAAAGACGTGAGTTTTCTTTTTTTTTTGCTTAATCTAGCAATTACAGCAATTAAAATATCGTCTAAGTGACGGCGATATTATGTTAACTGATATTTCTAATACTCAAACACCATTAGGAACATGATTCATGCACAACACAGTGACACCATTGAAACTTCGCATTTTCCAATTTTAATGGATGGCGATTGTCTGCTTGCCTGAACTCTCTTGAGAAAATAGGTTGCTGTGCGGTGGATTAGTAGATCTTAAGATAGGTAGGACATTCGGTCAAATAAGAACAAGAGCTTGGGGGCGTAACCCACCATCCCGTCTCAAAGCGGATACTTAAAGCATCCATCCATCCATCGCATAAGAATGACAGCATTTTCATCTGTACTACGTGTAGTGCCTTTTTCAAGCATGAACCCCTCCTTTCGATTGCATATGCCTTGGAACTATATCCGCCTCTAGCATAACTAAGCTGGATTCATAGTATATGTAAGCGTTCTTATTATGTCAACAAATGCATGTTTCAATACCCTGTACCCTGTTACTTCCGATCAGCGCTAATGTATGATGTAATGAATGAGCAATACGAGTATAATCAATAAAAATATATTGCAATCTACTGGAGGACGTACTTTTATCTTTAAGGGTATTTAAGGGGAACAGTTCCAGTTTTTCATGACACGCATATCTATGTCGCTTCAACAACAGGTTTCTTACGTACGGCAAGAAAAATTATGATATGGTAAGTGAAATTTATATGCATATTACAAAAAAAGGAAGCTGATTAATCAAGGAGTGATATCAATGCACAATTCTTGCGTTAACAGTAAATAAATAAAGAAAAGCAATAGAAAAAGTAAAGAAATCAAGAAAGTATACATAAAACGTAGCGTGGGCATACCCTGTGTTGACGTACGAGCCGATAACTTGCATACAAGTTCTGCTGTGCTCGCGATCCGCATCCGAGTAGCGCTCGGGAAATCGGTATGGCATTCCGAACGTGAACTGGAGGTCCGCGTAGTGAGTGGAGCCCATCCAGGATGGCCAGAAGCCGCGTTCGTACCGGTAGTCGTGCATGTAGAAGTACACGGGACGGTTCGTCTTGGCGAACGCCTCAGCGTAGAACCTGGTCGGGCAGAAGGCCAGGTAGTCACCCAGAATGTCCATCAGCGCTTTCAAGTTCCCGCTATAGTCCGAAACACCGGGTACGCGGCGCAAGTAACCGTCGATGATCATCGACCGCGTCTCTTTGGGCAGGAAGCCCAGGTAGCGCTGTGAAAGTAAGTCTACAACCTCTTGCTTCGTCAGCTCCGGTGCCGACGTGAAGTTTATGAAGGACGGGACTCGGAAGTAGAGGAACACGCCGCCTTCTTCGGTCGTCGCTCCTGCGAGGATGCTCTCCAGAGGGATGAACAGGCCCCTGGATATGGCGTCCACTTCCGGCAGCGGAAGGTAATCGTCACCGTGCGAAGGCGTGAAGGTCACTACCTCTGCGGGAAACTGTGTTTCTTCCGCGTCGATGATCTTGTCGACGGGCGCCGAGCGGAGGCACTCGACCACCTGCTTGGGATTCTTCTTCGACGACGGCTTCGAATCATCCAGGCAGCCAACGTGCTTGGCGATGCGGTCCGCGTACGCGTGGCCCACGGCGTTTTGCGGCGGCACGAGCCAGTAGTTGCTTCCGCTGGCCATAATGGCGCGGTGAATTAGACCGGCGTTGCGAGGCGCGACGAGCTGCGCGCCGATGCCGATGGATCCCGCGCTCTCACCGTACACGGTCACTCGGCCAGGGTCGCCCCCGAACCGAGCGATGTTGCGCCGCACCCAGAGAAGGCCGAGATGCTGGTCCCAGAGGGCGTAATTGCCGCTGGACGAGCCCGGACCGGTGTAGAGGAAGCCGAAAGAACCGACCCTGTAGTTGATGGACACCACGACGATGTCCCCCACGGCGGCCAAGGCCTTGCCATCATAGAGGGTCTGGGAGGCCGTCCCGGTCCTGTAACCCCCTCCGTGGATCCAGAAAAGGACGCCGAGTGGTTTCGGTCTACCTAGCGGGCTCCAAACGTTCAGATAGAGACAGTCTTCGCTGACCTGGTCCCTCTTTACCAGCCACGGAGAAGGCGGGAAAGAGCCGTTGGCTTGGGCGCAAGGACTGGCGAAGCTCAGCGTGTCTAGGGTCGTTGGGTGCCACGATTTGGCCGGCACTGGCCTGCGGAAGCGTAGCTCACCGACGGGTGGTTCTGCGTACGGGATGCCCAGGTACCGCGCTACGTCCACGCCACCGATGTGCTCGATGACACCCCTAACGTGGCCGTTGAGCGTTTCAGTCGTGATGTATCGACTCGCCAAAACACCGGTCGCGGTCATGCACAGCGTGAGAAGCCCCACTGAGACCGCCGACAGCATGGTTGACAGTGGCGCCTCTCGTGGCCCACTTGTGGGCAACATGCGGTTATATTTATAATCTCCCGGCTGCGTCCTTGACATACAATCCGAAAGATGCGCCGAGAAGGCCCGGAGTTAACGGTCCGTGTCGCCCTACAAACTCTTATTGGTCGCTTCGTTCCTGCAAGGGCACTAACACTTGGTGACAAGTTCAAGAACGATTGCTGCGGAAATGTACGCATAATCAAGATAAAAAATCCTTATTGCACGGAGTCGTGTTTAGTTCATATCGCAAGGAATGCGCATAAAAAAATAACTGTGTAGAACAAGCTGGTAGTAAAGGGGTCATTAATGTGTACAGACAAGAGTCTGTATCTGACCGCTATCAAGAGAGAGAGAGAGGAAGAAGACAAAATTGTGTAATGTAACGCCTCTTTTTCGATTATTTGGGGAAACCAAAGTGAGAGGTCACGCCGTCCTTGTAAGTGACGCCCATGCCCAACGATCCGAGTGTCAGATGCCTTACTATCGCAAAAGTGTTATATTAGACAGTAGACAGTTTGGCGTCCGCAACAGCTCTGCGTACGCAGGAAACGCGCGCTGGCTACAGTGCGCATGCGCAGGAGCACGCGCAGTCTTTTGCGTGCTCCCGCAGCCTTTCAAGAGCTGCGTAGCGTGCGCTCCGGGTTGTGGCGGCCTTTGCGAGACGTTCTCGCGTGTCCACGAGAGCGCAGTTTTCGATATTGCTCCGGTCGAAGATATGATTCCGGCTTGTGGCTTGACTGGCTTGACTTCGTGGCGGCTGATATCGGCTACACAGTTTCAGAAGCTGGCATACGGGTAGTGTGCTGGGCAGCACACTACCGGCTCCTGCGCTTGCAAATCAGCCATCCCCTTCTCTCAAATTCTGCGTCCGGCCAACTACTGCCGTTTCGTGCGCGCTCGGTTCGCTATATAGGTACGCACAACCGCGCGCGCGCTGCGTATACGCGTGCTGTTGAGGACGGGCAACTAAAGATACCTATTGCCTCGTTGTAATGACGGTGAAGAACGACGGAGTGTCAAAACTATGAGTTACAAATATATAACTCTTTGTTGGGCGAAGTTATTCCCAGCAAAAGAAGTAATGCGCTCAAGCACGATAGCAGCGGGCGAAGTCTGTAGTCGTCGAAACTCTGGTATATGTGTCAAGCGCGTCGGCTTCTACACATGACTCTTCGAAAGTTACCTCGCAGAAAATACAACACTAGAGAGAGAGATACCTCAGCGGGCTCACGTACGGGCCAGTGGGCGCGCGGAGACGCCACTGCGAATGTGCGACAGCGTTTTTACGGAGCGGACCGCTCGCTCGATGGTGTCCCCTCCCCGGCGAAGCGCGCGAACCACTGTTTTAAACATGAAATGCTTTTAGCTTCCGTTTTCGGGGACCTTCAATAGACCTTAAGCCAAAAGCCAGAGTCGTTATCCGGGCACTAAACGTGAATATCGGGCGAGTATAGCGACAACAAACTGAAACTATTCGGGCAACCAGTCTAAACGTTACAAAATGCGGTCTTTGGCCTCCAGCTCTTTGGACAGGACCGCATTACATACGCAAGTTACTGCCCAGACAAGTTACAAAAATAGTGTTTCCAAGTTCTTCCTAATCTTTGTTCCCGATATCACTCAACTTGTAATTCATCTCTCTCTCTCTCTCTCTCTCTCTCTCTCTCTCTCTCTCTCTATATATATATATATATATATATATATATATATATATATAGTTATGGCTGAGTAAATCCCGCTGGCCGCGGTACTAAAATGAAGAAAAAAGAGTACGACGTACTACGTTGAATAAGCACAGTATATTTGACTGACGTTTCGGCAGGTGGACCAGCCGAAACGTCAGTCAAATATACTCTGCTTATTCAACGTACGTCGTACTCTATATCTTCATTATATATATATATATATATATATATATATATATATATATATATATATATATATATATATATATATATATAGTCATATAATGAGAAGCCAACAAACACTGACACCAAGTACAACATAGGGGAAATTGCATGTGCTTAATAAATGAAATAAAGTAATGATTATTTAATGGAAATTAAAGTGGATGAAAACACAACTTGCCGCAGGTGGGAACCGAACCCACAACCTTCGCATGTCGCGTGCGATGCTCTACCAATTGAGCTACCGCGGCGGCGTTTCCCCATCCACTTTCTTGGGTATTTATGTGTACTCCCAGGGTTCTACTAGTACACATAAATACCCAAGAAAGTGGATGGGGAAACGCCGCCGCGGTAGCTCAATTGGTAGAGCATCGCACGCGACATGCGAAGGTTGTGGGTTCGGTTCCCACCTGCGGCAAGTTGTTTTTTCATCCACTTTAATTTCCATTAAATAATCATCACTTTATTTCATTTATTAAGCACATGCAATTTCCCCTATGTTGTACTTGGTGTCAGTGTTTGTTGGCTTCTCATTATATGACTAATAAATATCGGGTCCCTCGGTTAACCCCCTTTCTTCTCGTCTATATATATATATATATATATATATATATATATATATATATATATATATAGTACGCTGTAGTTTTATTTCTATGTTTCTAATAGTGACTTTCAAAAGGCAGTACAGGTGACTATGCACTTCCTTGTCATCTCTTGGCGCTGCGCGCTGAACACCAGAGTCCGCGAGTTTCGCTGCGCGGGTTTTACATCGCCTCGAGAGATGGCACCTTGCTGCGTGGCGTCTTCTTCAGGCACTTCTACCCGCCGCAGTGGCTTAGCGGTTATGGTGGTGCACTGCTAAGCACGAGGTCTCGGGATCATATCTCGGCCGGGGCAGCCGCATCTCGATGGAGGCGAAATGCAAAAACGCCCGTGCCCCGGTCATGGGGGGCACGTTAAAGATCACCTGGTTGCTTAAATTAATCCGGAGTCCCCACTACGGCGTGCCGCATAATCAAATCGTGGTTTTGACACGTAAAACCCCATAATTCTATTCATTATTCTTCTATCTGGGCAGTGCGCTGCCTGCCATGGCGTCTTTAGCTGCCTGTCGTGCGGCCTTCAGCCGGTTTCCTTCTTCCAGCTGGGCAGCGTCCATATGGACCAGTGCACAGTTTGTATGCGTGTGTTTAGGTTTTTCTTTTTTTTATCCTTTTCTCTCTCACCTATTGCATCCCCTTGCCCCTCCCCCAGTACAGGGTAGCCAACCGGAGATAATCTCGGGTTAACCTCCCTGTCTTTCCTTTGCCTTTCTTTCTCTCTCTTGGCGTGGCGTGGTGCGGTGTGGTGTGGTGGGATGTGCCGTTGCGAACATGCGCTGGCATGTTAAGATTGTGGCTAGTATCATCTCCAACAAATCCGTTTTGCCGGTTGCCATTTCATGCTTACATCTACTCTCTATTACGGCAGAGCCAACAATTTCTTGCGAAGCAAACGTGGCGACCAGCTGCACGAACAGCGGCATGTCGTCGGCGTCGTCTTCAAACGTGGCACTGGCTCGCCTGCAGGCGAGAATGCCTCGGAAGTGTTTCACAACTGTACAGGACCTCTGTATCCTGCGAGTGGTTCGAGCAACGAGGCGGTTGGACGACGATTTGAAGTGGATAGCCGAGATTGAGAACCTGAAGAGAGCGCACTGATACTTTCACGGTGATGCCAATGTTGCTCGACGGGTGGCGCAGCAAAGCCCGCTCTGCTCTAAACCTCCGCTCTTGCTCCGTTCTACTCCGCTCCTCAACCGAGCGAGGGATCGCTGAGCTATAGAATTCTTTTAACGCGGCGCTCTGCTGTGGTCTCCGCTCGCCCACTGGGCCCGCTGGCCCGTAAACGCGCTGAGCTATAATTGCCTAATATTCGCGTCGCGCACACAATCTTATTGCAGTAGGTTCAGCGAGAACTTACGCGACGGGTAGAAACAACGACAACATCAAGTACGTTCCAAATCATGCAGGCGCGTTCTTGAGCTGAGGGATAACGTTAAGTCGCCGGGTGAAGTGCATTCTCGGGAAAATGGATAAAGAAGTACACGTGTCAATACGTTTAATTTGCGGAGATCATTTTATAACCATAAGAAGTTTCTCATTTACTCTCGGCGGACCTGAAAGAAACGCGCGAGGCTGTCGAGAGCGCGGTTTACTTGCAAAAACTGGTTAGGCCATAGTGCCTTCACACAGCATCTTCTGTCGAAAAAGAATTTTTAAAAAAGCTTTGGCGCCGCTCCACTGACAGCAGCTGAATCGGTGAAATCTATGTAGATTCCCAGGGAGGCGAACTCTTATCCTCGAGCTCCTCGGGCGTGCATGGCTAAGAGATGCTGCAGGACTCGGCGACGTTTCAAATGCCTCCATTTCTTTTGACAAAAACTGTACTTGACGATGAAGTTTCATTATATGTCCGTGTATAGCATTGCGTAGTCCTTTTATAATCCTTGCGCAAACAATCGTTGCGATGTCATTTCTATAGTCGTTTCTCTCTCTTTCACTACCATGGTTCCACAACTTAAGCGCTAAGCTCTCAATCTCTTGATATGGAATTACGGTTTGCTTGTATTTCACATCGCAAGATGAAAGCACTTGCTTTTTTGAACCCATGTGTAAAATAGTTTACCTGTTCTCTGCTTATTGCGATGTCATTACTGTGTCAATAGTCATTCGACATTAAATGGGGGAATTGTGTCTATGCTGCAAACAGCGGAACAGTCATGACCCGCATTGGTTATACAAACTGAGCATAACAGATGGAACTCGTATGCAGCCTGTTATACAACTCGTCGCTTCTATAGTCAATCTAAGAAGGATAAATTCGGTTTAGGAATTTCCGTTTTTAACATAGTTAAACGTGCGTTTACGTTAAATATAATGTTCGCCTAAATCGGATATTATAATTATCACACTGCAGAGACACGCATCTATTGTCACTTGGCACTAACTTTCTAGATTATTACGGACGTCATTTGACGCCTCCAAAATAGAAAGGTGTTGGAAACTTCTAATGAACCTTTCATAACATCTAACTGAACACGAGTGCGGATACATTGATTCTGTAACATATCGTCGTTCGGCAGCGACGGTTTGCATCGACGAGTCCTGCTTCAGCAAGATTGATTGATCGATCGATCGATCGATCGATTGATTGATTGATTGATTGATTGATTGATTGATTGATTGATTGATTGATTGATTGATTGATTGATTGATTGACGATGGTCAGTGTTAAATTTCGTGCTGGATGAGCTCGGTAATGAAAAAGGTCACCGCTTCTTGCCTCCCCGACGCGAAACACATACACCTATTCGGTTAAATAAAATAATGTGCCTATTCAGCAATACCTACAAATATACTCATCTGTCTAGCATCAAACAACTTAAGATTATCATCAATAAGTGCGACGCGCTTTATTCAGTAGGCGTGACAGGCTACTGTTGACACAGCGTAGCAGGAGGCACTTCCCGAAGGCGTATACGCACTAGTTGGAATGAATACGCGCCGTCTGTGGCTGTAATCGACCACTGACGGGTCACTGTCCTCGCGGCATATATAAATCACAATCGCTCTTCAACGCATTACGGCCCCTGGACGATCTGCCACTGTCCTTACGGGCAAAATTTATAAGAAGGTTGCTTGTTTGTTTGTTTGTTCACTAAAAGTGAGGCGTCAGCTTTGGTGAAGTGATGTATACTCACAGCACGCACTAGATGATGGTCTTCCCATTCAGGCAATTACAATTTCTTGTTCAACATCGAGCCAGAATCTCAATCAAGGCTACTGCAATGTGCACCACGGCATCTGGAGACCCTCTATCACCCGCTTCGACTAAAAAGTGCATGCAACAGTCTTATTTTTTGCGATGGCGAGATTTCAAGTCCATGTTGTGACAACTTGGCGCAGCGGAATCTCTAGAGCGCATCTGGCTTGAGTGCCTATAGCTTACAGAGATGACAGAGATGGGCGACATCGATGTAAAATGAACACGGAAAAGCTCGACCAAGGCCCCTTCATACTCACACGGATGCTGGCCGGGTCCCTGGCCTTGCCCATCAAGACAGAGTGAAGTCCTTGGCTTCTTGTGTTTACATATTCAATTTATAGCTTTGCTCTCTAAACTATATGCACGCAAATCGTCTTATCAAAACTGTGTGTTTCTTTTTTTCCTTCTTTCTTTCTTTCCTTTTTTTTTTCATTAAGCGTCATGTTTTAACAAAATTACTTCTCTTCATTGCCTCGGACACTTATTCTGCTGCCAATAAAATCACGAGACCTGCTCATACTTTTTTTGGTTTCTGTCCAGCTTCTTCTACGGTCTTTCTTCTCCTTCGTCGCATTGAAATACCATGAAGGCCAAAGTACGCTGGCCAGTCACTCTGCCTTTCAATAAAAAGCTCTCTCTCTCTTGGGCGGCACCTAATGCCCGGCAAATGGTCCACACAATGATAGGCTATAATCGCGAGTCTAGATTTGTCGCCTTCAAATATGATAGAAGCGCTATGAGTTGCTTGATAGCGTTCGGACGCACGACAAACGGGAAATAGGTCATCCATTGTAGCACATAAGCCACGTGATGGGTAGCATCTGTAAAGGGCAGACCGCTGCATAATGAATGGGGGGTGAGAGGCGGTGGCTGTTCAATGTTAAATGGCTCTGCGTTTTTGTTACCGCGTATAGGAAACACAGAATGCACAGGGTGTCCGCCGTTGCCGGTGCAACCGTTCAGCCACCACGGCACACCCTGCTGACACACGAAGCTTCAGCAACGTCACCCCTATACCAGAGCCCTTCGATACTTTTTTGATAGAAAAGTATCAAACGACTGCCCCTGTAGCCTTGCCTCGTCGCAGTGTGTGCGCACGCGGCCGTTTGGAGTCCTTTCTTCGACGGGTGTATTCTACGTACCCAGTGCACGTACCTCTCACCTGCATATGCACGTGCCCTCTTCGCGCCTGTCTTTTCAAGCACCCACGCGCCTAAGGATCCGGGCATCTTTATTACGCATGCCCGCTCCATCGGCCGCGCTCTTCGGCGCTTTTGTTCTCATCGTTTTCGCGGCGGAAAAGCAAACCTTGAGGCAGTAGCAGCAGCAGCAGCAGCGCTGCGGTATCCCGCAGCAATTACGGCCCGCCGACTCGGCAGTACAGAAGAGGCGGGAAAGGGGGGGGGGGGAGGGGGGGAGTTTACGACAAGACCGGTCTTGAACGGTCGCGCGACGGGAGAGCGTGATATAATTAAGGCTGCGTTGCGTGCGCGGTGCACCTTGGTTTGCACCGGCTGCCGCCGCAGCACACACGCACGCACTCAGGCACCGCGCGCGCGCGCGGACTCTCAGGAGAGGAGGAGGAGGAGACCTCCCAAACGGCCGCGCTCTCCGGAATGTTATCGCTAATGCTATACACGGAGATGTATACGTATACTCGCGTACGCACGCACGTATACGAACGCACGCACGTACGAATGCAGCGGGCAAGATAGACGCGTCACAGTGAAGGAAGGTTGCGTAGGGAGCGCGTTTTATCAGTTCGTGTCCCTCGGGTGCTGTCGCCCGCAGCCGTGCGCGGACCGCATTACGGTGCTTAGGGCCGCGTCAAGAAGGGGGCAATTTTTTTATGCGACCCGATCGAGTTACATAATATCCGTGTACGTAGGCCTGCAGAGCGGGACGCGCAAGCGCGGAGACATGGTGTTTAGAGCCGGTTAGGATCGGATTAGCAAAAGAGCGTGCGCGTTCACGTGTGTGTGTGCTTGTATGTGTTTGGCAGTGCGTGTCCATAAAACTCGTGTGCGTGCATGTGAGCGCCTCCTTCCTATCTTTCGTTTCCGTTTGATTGAGCGCCTGATATGTACCTATTTCGCGGACGCTGGCGTGCCTTGGTTTTGATGTGAGAAATGAGTTGAGTAGTGGTCACTCTGAAGCAGTGGCGAAAGAAAAAAAAAGCTCGCGTATTTCATGAGATTACGGCGAAAGAAAAAGGAAAAGTACGAGGAAAAGCACACAAGGCAGCACACAGGAGGACACAGGGAGGACACGGAAGCATTTTAGTTTACGAGTTACCACTGTTCCTGCTTCCCCCTTGGCCGTCCTTGTGTGTGCTCTCTATGAATTTTTTTCATTCTTCTTGCACCATAAATTTGAGAAGATTATTGGTTATTTCGTTTCTTTCAGCGTGTAATTTCTGTTTCTTCCATTTCATTTACACGGTACTTGTATATTTCTTTTAGGAGATCCCAGTACAGTCATTGACTACGGGGCCTCCTTCTGTATATGCGTTAAAAATTCGATAATTCTGAACTAATAAAATTCCGGTTCTGAAAGATGTCATAATAACACGGCCGAACGTCAACTCCTCTGTATGTCGCGGTTGAGGTGGGCGGTGCCCAGCAGCGTTGGGTCCGTATCGTGTAGGCCTGGAAGGCTTTCTCCAACTAACAAGTAGCATAAACAATTAAGAGATAGCAAAAAAAATGAAAAAATAAAAATAATTGTGGTTTTACATGCCAAAGCCACGATTTTGTTATGAGGCACGTCACAATGGAGAACTCCCCATTAATGTTGACCACATGGCGATCTTTAACGCGCAACCAATGCACGGTACACGCGCGTTTTTGCATTTCGCCTCCGTCAAAATGCGGCCGGCTTGGTCGGCAATCGAACCTGCGACCACCGGCAAAAGGCGTGATGATGGAACGTAATGACAAATGAATTAGAGAGCCCGTGGTATCAAATGAAGAAGAAGAAACGAGAGAGAGCATAACATAATGTCGACAACATAGCCTGAATAGACCAGAAAGAAATGAAAGTTACAGAACTCTTCCGAAAAGTATTGGCCTCAAACTCCACCACTGGAAAAGCTGGCGCCACCGTCGGCGTGACGTGCTATTAGGGATCACGTGGACATAGCGGCCGCGTCGGCTGCTCCGGGAGCGCCGAAGCGAGCTGGAAACGAGAGTAAATTCCTTCGTACGCTGTGGTCCTCATTTAGTGGCGAGATTTTCCCGCTTCGAGTGTCTCCTCTACAACACTTGAAAGCACTTCAATAGGTAGTGGCTGCCTTAGAAGGCGCGCAACATGGTAGGATACTGCTCGGTGCCGCAGTGCCGGACTTGCGCAACAGAGCCCGGTGTCAGCCTTATTCACAAGTAGCCGCAGGACAAGAAGCTGCGTGAAGCTTGGGTCGCGAAACATAAAACCGGCAAACAGTTATCGGCTACAACTCGGATATGCAGCAAGCACAGACGCGAGGAAGATTTCTGCTACGGCGCCGGGTCTGCGATGTTCGGAAAACGCGCACTGAGACGCTCGCCCGAGTCCGCTGCCCGACTATAAGGTCATGACGGTTTGGTCTATGAACTTGTCGATGCTATAGATACTGGCAAATTCACTGGAGTGGAAAGGGAGCGGTAAGAAGCACATTAAAGAAAGCATGGCATATGGTCATGTTTGTGTTATGAATTAATGCACTGGATTACAAAAAAAGAAGCAGCGGGAAATCGCACGCTGAGAACACCGATAAACATACAGTGCGGCGCAACTCGAGAAATAATATTGAAATGTCCAAGAATTTAGAAAAAAAAAACACTTTGAATCGTCGCGACGGCACATCACAATCCCCGTAGGCGTCGAAGCCTCTACAATGATATTATTTTTGAATAACTCTGATAGCGCCCACGCAACAATAGTTGCTTGTATACTGTCAAATGTTCATATTCTGCGGCCAAAAGCTCATGGCACGGCGCGAAAACGCGCACGCGGTGAAAGCGAAACCGTGCGCGGGCAAGCCTGCAGACGCGCAGTCGGTCGCTATGAACCTGTGCGATCGCTGCATTGAGGCTTCATTCTATTACGCTCCATTTAGTTATACAAAAACTATACGAACCTATATCACATAGTTTGCTCACAGCGTTTACCTGCCTTTCACGCAAGAAGCCGGTTCGGGAGACTCCATCGCGGCGACCGCGCGCAGTGGCGCGTTCACTGTACGTATTCGGTAGAGTTACTGTATATGCTACCGCAGGTAGCAGAGTTGCGCGTCTGTTTTATCCCGCCGCTAGCGCCCCTATTAGCAGAGCGTGATCACGTGGTAGTCAAGCAACCGTGCATTGCGGAGAAGCAGATGCCCGGGCCAATTTTTGTATTTCCCGACGCCGCCGCTGCAGCGAACTGGATTGACACAAGTCAAATTCAAAGCGAATCCGGCCGATCTTGGCGTTCGTTGTTCGCGCGCGCGCTAGCTGTGGAGCAACAACACAACGTGCGCAGCGCATCTCACAGTTGGTTCATCGCAGTGTCCGCGCAGTCCCATCGGAATGATATAATGACCGGGTGCTCTGCTCCCGTCTGCACGAATCGCTCTGAAAGCGGGAAAGCTTTTTATTCGATCCCATTCAAACCCATGCACCACACTGCTTTCACAGAACTGTCATAAAAAAGTCAGCTCACATTTCCAGGATAATGCACAGCTTTGGTTGCTGTTTCTGAACATAAAAGAGGTTACACAACTAAGTAAAGATATTTCATCTACTATTGCTTATGTGAAGCAGGATGCAAGAGGAATTAATGTCGTTATTTACCATACGGTAAGGGCCTTTACTGTGTTTTGCATTATTACCCATATTGTAGCTATGTCAATCCTGTCAGAGAAAAACTTTCACTACACTCCCACAGAAGGTTACTTTTCGAATCCCTGCAGTGAAAAGGCACATAATGAAATGGCACTTGAAGGTGTGGCTGATATCCAGTGCCTGCTAGTAGGTGGGTACGTTTCTACAGCAAATTTAATGGGGTACCAGAGTCGAAATACTAATGGTTTGTCATTGATTCACCAGTAATATTTAAGACTACCTACACGTTGAGAGCTTTGGCACATAAGCAGGTATGCCAATTGCAAAACCAAGTATCCAGTGCAGCGCCGCATTATGGGCCCAGTGCCGCGCGCTGGATGCTGGGCAGGTGCGGCGTACTGGGAGGCATTGGGTACTGGTGCGAAAAACAGCTCTAGCACGTTAAATACGCGGTGCCTGGACACCGTATATATATTTTTGAGAACAGAAAAAAAAAACACAGAGCATTTTGGCGCAATAAAAAAAACGAAAAAAGAAAGCAAGCTCCGACGAGGATTCGAACGCCGGACCTGCAAATCCCAAGCCGGATACTTTACCACTACGCCACGCCAGAAGCAGAACGCCGGCGCATGATTTTCTACGTCAAGGACTAAGAAGCAGTTTTAGTTTCACAGAGATAAGTCTCGCTCAGCCATGGTAGATGCGCTATCGCCCAGCAGCTAAAGCTCACGCCTGTACCACAAGGAATATTTTGCTGTTCATATTCAGTAGCTTCCTCGGAAGTGCCACAACACCGATTTTCACTTGCGATTGGCATTTTAACTTCGAAAAAAGTCCTAAATGAACCGCCGACCCGGGACGCTGTATGGGCTGTTACTACCGATTTGGATAGCCGTTTGTTGTTCTTCACGCGAAGGATCTTCAACGTTTTCTTAGTTCAGTGATGCCTTTCAGTCGACACGTCTGTCTATTCATATATCTTCGTCAGAGAAGCGCAGGCTAGGACTGTGATCCTTCGGCGACAGCACATATATACCTGTGTTCATGACGCGTCACATCGGCGGTCATCGCTACTTGTGCTGTTTGTGCGCTCATGCTACTTGTGTTTATTTAAGGACACTGATGCGAAAGCTGAAATATGGTGATTTATTTTTGTTAGACTTCTTGATTCCTGAGCCTAAACGCGCCGAGAGCGTGCAGACGGACTCGGCGGATACGCTTGGCATAAGCTTCGGTGGGGACCGATCTCGGCGCCTTTTCTTGACGATTTTATTCAGTCAGCTGTTTCGATGCACTTTGTTTGCGATTAGGCGGAAAATCAGTCCACAAGCGATGCAAAAGCGTCCACGGTCGATCGACGATACGGTAGGCATGTCGCCTGCAAAAACAGAGTGCGGCTTCGCCGCATAGATATGGTTGCTTGCCAGGCAAGATGGCGGACCTACGCGCAACTCTGCTACCTGTGGTAGCATATACAGTAACTCTAGTATTCGGTACAGATAGCGTCTGTAAATGATTCTGTGCTTTCAGTTTGCCCAAGATTATTATTTAGACAGCAAAAAACTTCTCTCGTTTCGAAAGTACCTACAGAAATATCCGGGAGAGCTCGCGCGTGGTGTTTTCAGTGAGCGCTGACAACAAAACCTAGGAGGAGCGCGCCACGTGATCCCTTCATACTAGGTCAGCGAGGCGCTTCCGATAGATGGCGACTCCGTAACTCCTCGCCGCCAATAGATAAAATATTAATAGAGGAGTTCTTGGGGAACAGTATATGTTGCACTGCGTGACATATTGTTCGTGCCATCGCCTTGGGTTACTCAGAGTATTTGTTTAAGTGCAATCAGTTATAGCTAATTAGTTGTGCTTAGTAATGCAAATTTTAAATATGTATATTTTTTAGAGTATAAGTAGTACTTGAAAGGCTGTAGAGCGTGCTCAGAAATAACCACTTAAGTTGTGAACACATCGTTCGCGGCGGTCCCAAGGTTTATCTCATGTTTTACAAGCGTCAGCAAGCCAGAGATATATCCATAGTGCTACGTCGTACATGTCAGCTGCTTATTCTGAAAAAAAAAAAAAAAGTCGAACGCTAGACTATATGCACGACTGCACCGAAAGGTCAATAATATTCCTCCCTTAAGTTTAGAGGCACATCGCCCATATATAAGGCTGACTAACCCGTAATGGCTCCATAGAATGGGACGATTTGTCATGCGTCAGTATAGTAGAACGAATTTCGCGATGTTCCAAAACTATATATACGGTGCGTGTGCTCTTCCTTGTACATTCTACATTTCATTGCATATGAACCGCAGTATATTTTTATGCATCAAGTTCTTCGGTAGGAATCTCGTATTGAAGGAGTAGAGCGCATGCATGGATAGACGACTACAACCGCGTAGTGAGCGTACGGGCGGATATCAAATCAAGAATTTCGCTTGACGCAGCACCCATTGACATCTTATTCTTTAAATGTATCACACATGATATATATGTGCCAGCTCATTTCGCTTCCAGTGACCCGTTTAGTCACGGTGTACACATTTGCCTGTATGTCGTGTTTTCGCCAGTTCTGTGCAAGAGTGACAGGGGCAAACATGCGCAGAAGCCATCGGCAGTGAGAACGGTCAATGTGAGCGAACAGCCGAACACTTATAGAACGCAATTCGCTTTATTAAAGGAATTATGCGCTTCGAGGCGCATATAGTTGCAATGCGGATATTTAGCTATGGTGCTTCTTGTTTCATTTTGTAATTCTGTAGAGAAGAGAGTCGTTAACCAGCGAATCTTTAGCGGTATAGCATATATATATATATATATATATATATATATATAGGTCTGTGAGTGGGGGCGCTGGCTAACACTCCCAGGGTTCTACTAGTACACATAAATACCCAAGAAAGTGGATGGGGAAACGCCGCCGCGGTAGCTCAATTGGTAGAGCATCGCACGCGACATGCGAAGGTTGTGGGTTCGGTTCCCACCTGCGGCAAGTTGTTTTTTCATCCAGTTTAATTTCCATTAATTTATCATTACTTTATTTCATTTATTAAGCACATGCAATTTCCCCTATGTTGTACTTGGTGTCAGTGTTTATTGGCTTCTCATTATATGACTAATAAATATCGGGTCCCTTGGTTAACCCCCTTTCTTCTCGTTTATATATATATATATATATATATATATATATATATATATATATATATATATATATATATATGTATATAAACCTATTAGTCGTATGCGTGATTTTCTAAGGTAGGGTGACTGTCATGCTCCTCTATCGCAGCCACCATACGGGGAGAGGGCGGCGGTAAAAGGGGAAGGCTGCCCTTCCTGAGCGCTCCACCACAGTATGCGAACCCTCGCAAGATCGCGTCCGTGTAAAACATAACAGTTGGCATTCGGCGCCGAACGCGCACCCCGCAACTATAAGTTGCGCGCGAGCACGCGAGCTTTGCGTAGGCGTCCTTGGGTCGGCGGCGAAAGTCCGACCACCAATCACCGCTCACGGAAGAAGAGCGAAAGGGCCAAAGAAAGCTTATTCGCTTGAATATTCCATCTCAGTTGCGCTTATCTACTGCAGCAACGAGGCAGCCACTGTATAGCTCTGTCCACGTGATCCCTCACGGCACGTCACGCATGCAGACGGCAGCGCCAGCGTTTTCCAATGGTGGGCGCTCGCCCCCAGTATACGGGTCACCACGAAACTAATCTTGGCGAAAACCAAGTGCCATACATAGCAATGAATGTAATTTGTTCGCTTCTAATTTCTTACCTTTTCTTTTTCTAAAATCGTGTTGCAAATAGCACAATTCTAGTCTTTGAGATTGATTATTCAGAGAGGAGGACATTACTTGGTCGAGAAATCTAAGCACGTTATGAACTAATGAACACAACTTCACTAATTAACATCATAATTAATTAGCTTAGGGTACATATGACAATTTACGAATTGTCTGTAGCCGGTTAATTCGCCAGGCGTATCCACTTGGGATGAATTTCCAGAATCACACGACTTTGGAGATATGCACCCTGAAACTCGCCGTAAAAATGCACTGTCGTTCCACTTACGTTTTCTTAAGGCGCTCTTTTATGCATTGAAGCACAAAAGTAACTGGGACGCACATGTATGTCCTCCCATCCTAAGTTGGGAAGTAATATCTCGAAACTGGTGTCATATTGGAGATTCTTTTCGAGCGGATACGTTTTTCAAGTTCGCCGGCTACAATTCGTAAATTGTAATACGTGCCGCTAAGTAATTCATCAAGAAGTTATTAGGGTACTTTCTATAATTAGTTGAATATGTGTTTCGATGTCTCGTGTTTGTGTACCGTCCGCGCGCCTCTTCAAATAACCCTGCTCAAGGAGAAGAATTATGCTGTCTGCCACAGGCGATTTTTAAAATTCCGGGAAACTCAGAATTGACTACCCCGTATGTATGCATAAACATCGACTCGCGCAGGCAAGTTTGGAGCTCCGACCCGTGCGCCCCGAAACGTCACTATGTGCGCGATTACGCACCCTCTGGAATCCAGTCATTCTGTGAGCGCGAGCTTTACTGGCAAGGTATAATGTTGCATTGATGAAGAAGAGGCTTCACTATTTCAGAAGGGAACACGCGCCTTCGGTCACTAAAGAGTTCACGAGGAGCGCCGTGGCGTAGAACGAGGTGATGGAGGACGCGTAGGAAGCGACGTCGTGCGCTGGGGCCGCTGGGAGGGCAGTGGTTTCCGCATGTTGCGTAACGTGATCGACCGCGATTATGACCTAACGGTGGCCAGCAACCGCACATGGGAGAGGACCATATAAACCAATTACGACGCGGTCAAAGGGGTGCGGACTGGATATGGAAGTGACTGCAACGGAGCGGCTGGATGAGGAGCCAATTTGCGACGTTGGCAATCGGGGCAGGAGCGGGCGTATTTGCTGACGCAATTGTACAAAGTGCCTCGAGCGGCCAGTCGTGCGGCAATTCTGCGTGTAGTCGCGGGATTCTTTCGTGCTCCGGAAAACGCTTTTATGTAGCACGTATTGAGCAACAGAAAGCTGTGTGAGGAGCAGTCTGTTCAAAGGGGCTGGTTGGTTCATCTTTGGAATAAAAGCGGGAACAGCGCAACACAGGACGCGCGAGTAAAGAGCACAGGACACTCGCTCCTCTTGTGTTGCGCTGTTCCTGTTTTTATTCTGTATTTGGAGTTTTTCATATTCCTCTACAATTTTCTCGTTGACACTTTTCATCGAATTATAATATTTGAGGAGTTGATTAATTAAGACTAATTATGTTATTAGGCGGAATGCCAAAAAAAGAAATGATCGGAGTGTCTCCAAGCGACGGCAAACATTAATTACCTTGGTTCTGTCAAGCTATATGCGTAGCATTTGCAAATTTTTAAATCTTGGTGCATGATAGTTGGGACACCCTGTATATCAACACGCTTAGACATTTCTGAAAAGTGCGGAGCGGCGCACTCTCTGGCTAGGTGGGATGTTGACTGTTGTAAGGCTCTCGTCGCTAACATCGTCTTAGTTCCGCAGGAAGAGTGCGTCCTCTAGGGTGCACTTGCATGGCAATATAGAAAACTACTAACGACTCCGTAAAGGCGGTGGCGAATCTACAAAAAGGAAAAGAAAAGAAAAAAGAAAGAAGAACAATACAGGCGCAAAAATACATTACCGTCTGAAGCATGCCTGATTACAGCATTTATCAAAGTAACCGTTCACCATCTATTACAAGAACGGTACGCGTCAGACTAAGAAAAAGGCCGGAAATTCACGCGTGGAGCGTGGGTTGGTTCTCAATCGCATACGGTGTGGGGATGCGCGACTCTCGCGCGTCCCCTGATATCTTGTTTTCCCCCATCTCCTGCAATCCCGATTCGCCGCGTGGTCTGCGTGACGCCCGCGGCGGTCGATGTGGTTGAAGCGCAGTGCGAGAGATGGCGCGAGTGTTGCGCTGCTAACGCCGCCGACAGGCGGGGTTACTTGGGCGCCGAGAGACAAGGCGCTACCTCTTTCCCGGCGGATCGGCGAACAGCGTGTACGTCCCGCGTGCGCGCCGACCCATGCTTCTGCAAGACCGCCTCGCGTGGCCGCCTTGGAACGCGCCACCGTTCGCGTGACCGTACGCGCGAACGACCAGGCGTTGGGATCCAGCATGGGGCGAACATATTCGCTCGCTATCCGGTTGCGGTGAGTCGGACTTCTAGATTTGTTGCGCTCCCATCGGCATGTTTTGTGGATAGCAACTCGGCTAGCAGGCATTGATCTATGAAAGGTGCAATAAATGCCCTTGTGACTGTTTGCACTACTGTGTTGTCGTTCCTTTGTCCCAAGAGCGGGTGTGAGAACCCTACAACGGCTGCAAAATAGTGTCTTTCAATACGACACAGTTGTACAAGTGTGATCGCGAACGCTAAGTGCTCCTTCCCCGCGCGATGCTCGATGCTCTTGTGACGCAATACAGATCATTGCGCGGCCTATTGAAATATCCAATCCGTGGTTGCGCGCACGTACCGTATAAGCGACGGGCGACATCACGTGGGCTGAGATTTTGGCGCTGTTCTTGCGCCTCGTATAGGAAGCGCGGCGGCCGAACTTGCGAAATTCTACTGACGAACGTAACACCAAAGGGCGCTTTTAGGATCGCTTTAAATTGTTCCTGGTTCCTGCGACGTCGTGCAGCAATATTGCATTGCAACATGGGCGGTAAAAACAACAATTATAGAATTAATTAACAAATTATGTTTAATTTGGGAAGGGACTGCGACGACAGGCTCGTCCATCTGTTGTCCCTTCTGCTGACGACGGAACAGCGTTCTCCACAAATGAAATACACGGCATCATCGGCATTTGGAGAACGAATAATCATCACTGGTGCACTGAAATATGTGTTTCGTAACAATCAAAATTTTCAAAGGCTGTTATTGTCTCGCAGGGTTCTCGGCGTGTAGTCCAGTGCCAACGCTGACTCACTTTCAATATGTGCCAGGGTATACATACTAGCGCACACTATACAGTGTCTCGAGAAACGAGCCAGCTGCCCCACTCGCGATTTCAGCCCACAATTTCCATCATGTCCAGCTGCTTACACACTACCGCGCATACAACGCTCTCGCCCAGGGATGAGCGTGTCGTGCCTCCTGGTAAACGATGGCACCAATGCTTTTTAAGTGCGTGGTGAGCCCTTGGACGAGAGATTCGGAATATATGAGAAATTCTAACGTGATTGGAGCTCTCACTTGTAGTAGTCTTCAGATGCCTTTCTTAAAGCTTTTCCTTTCTCTCGCTTGCTATTCCGTTTTCCTAAGAGGGACGCTATAAATGAAAACACCTTGAGTCAATTTAAACTCATAAAATATTCTTTCAAAACTCTGTTTTCAGTGAATTCGCATTAACATGTTAATTATTCGACGAAAAATGAAAGTAAGCCTTTTTTTTTTTCCGAGCTGAAATTCTAGTGCTGGCCCACCAGTGTGACAAATTACTAAGTGTGGCGGTCACGAAATACAACGCTCTTTTTTTTTTCGTATTTGGACCGCTGTGGTTCAGTATAAGCTCTTTAATCTTGCCGAGTTCAGCCTCTGGCTCTTTGCGCGTACATTGTAGCCATCTTTATGGATATAAATTTAACTGTTTAGTCCCGAACACATATATCCGCCTTCCAAATCCGTGATGACCTCACGGAGGGCTCATGCGGGAACCACAAGACGGCTTCGCCGCCCGACTCTCGTTTTTGCACCTTTTCTGACTTACTAAGCCTCTTGTCGCGGTAAGAGGGGGCTCCCTAAGTATGATAGAGCTGTACTTTACTGATACAGCGAAAATTCTTTTCTCTCTTTCGCGTCCGTTTGACCTTCACTTATGGTCACACGCACTCTGAACATTGGTTGTTGCATTATACAGGCCTGGTTAATGCCGCCTAAATATGCATGAGGGCCCGAATTCACTAAGCTTCTTGTTCGTAAGTGCTCTTTGCTATTGGTTTGTGTTATACAACTCGCTTCCACCTATATGCAGGGACAGATCCTTGCAATGAACCACACCGTTGGCCTATTGTAGGCGAATACTTACGGAGTCGCCTTCTGTCGGTAGCGCTTCGCTTGCGTAGTATGAGGGATAACGCGACGCGCACCTATAGGTTTGGCTGTCGGCGCTCAATAAAAGCACTACATGGGCGCCCTTCCTGGACATATATTTAAGTACTCTCAAAACGAGGGAAGTTTTTTGTTGTCAAAATAATATAATCTTAGGCAAAGAGAAAGCACAGAATGGTTCACATACACTATATCTTTACCGAATACGTACGTACGTAGTTTTGTACGATATAAGTTATATGGGCACCCATGGCGCCGTGGCCTGATTCTTTTCTTTTATTTCTTTTTTTTTTACCAGCGTGTCTTTTCATTGTTTTGTGGATATGGTGCAAATAAATTGTTTCTAAGGTGCGAACAAAATATTCTCTAAATGAATCCTCATGATCTAACATATCTCGTGTAAGTTGTAGAATGTAGTGTTGTGGTGTATAATGCTGTGATGTATGTGATGTAACATATATCCTGTAAGTTGTAGAATGTAGTGTCGTGATGCATTTTCGGCTATACATTGCTGCTTTATGTTTGACATCACGGTTGTTATGTCAGATTTCGTGTTGTAGTTATGTATAATGACACATTGTGATTTCCAATTCTATGTATTAGCTATACATTGCTGCTTTATGTAAGCAATGGTGGGTTTTGTGCCACTTTTGTACCCCACGTGCACCCTTGTAACGGCCCAATCAGCCAAAAGTACCTCCAAATAAATAAAATGAACTTGACTCAGTCAATTCCAGCGCCACCAAAGTATAACGAGCGCTATGATAACAGATAAATCGCAGATCCCCGGTGTATCTGGCGGCCACAGCCGGTAAGCCTTAAGGGCTGCATGTACGGAGATATACACTCGCTAGCAAGTCGTGCGACGAGATTACGAAATTTCCAGGCATATAGAGGACGTTCTCGGCTGACGCAGGGTAAGTGTTAATGAAGATATCCAGGAGAGGCCTCCATCCTTCGATGTACACAAATATACGCTGATGATGGCAATGATAATTGGCACAACACCCGAACGCGGGCCAAAACGACGGGGCCGTCGAGGCAGGTCGTCATGTGTTCGCGTCACGTCGCACAGCCTCGGGCGGGCATGCGGCGCGCCGAGACGGGGGCGGGCGGGGACGCGCTCGGCGGCTCGTCCACCTGCTTCCGATGGGAGAAGACGCGGCCCATCCATCAGGCCGGCGACTCGCCGCGAAAAACGCGGCGGAACGGGAACCACCCCGTTCCGTTAGAAGCCGCGCGCGGCGCGACCTTGATGAATGGCGGTGACTGACAGCGGCAGCAGGTATTGCGGCCGCCGACGCCGCCGCTGCTGGTGTCTGGCGCAGCGGCGGCGCGAGCGAGGAAGCGAGGGCGCCTCGCCGTCTGAGGGGAAGAGGAAGACTTCTCGGGAGAGCGGCCCCCCAACGGCGGGGGCCTCGACGACGGCGGCCTGCTCGCTCGTCTCGGAAAGTCTCGCTCGTCGGCTCGCGTCTCTCGTTCTCTCGCGCAGAATGGAAAAGGAGGCCGATTATCCCACGCGTCTGCGGCAGCCTCGGAGAAGACCTTCCGCGGTGCCGACGGGGAGCCACTTGTGGCTTTCAGAAAGGCTTGCGGAAGGAAAATGACGAAATTCTGTCGAGCCAAGTGTCTGCGCGCACGGCACCGAGTGTGTTCCGTCCGCCGCTCTGTTGCCAAGCCACAGAGTTTGCAACCTACAGAGTTCCGCCAGGAAAGTGCGGCGAACTGACTGCGGTACGCCTCAGCGCAAGGATAGCGAGTATCGACTCATTGGAGACGAAATGCAGCGAGTGTTCTGTGCTCTATCCTAAAGCTTATGCGACCGTAGCTTTCTTTCTTTCTTTCTATCATCTGCCTTCTGTCCTTCCTCGCGGGGCTGGCCAATGTCCAGCTTTCAGTAGTGCGCTATGCAGCTACGGTGCGGTCAGCAGGCTTTCCTCTTCTGTCAACCAATATATATATATATATATATATATATATATATATATATATATATATATATATATATATATATATATATATATATATATATATATATATTACACACCTCTCTTTTCGCCTTTCTCGGTGCATTTCGCGTAGTGCATAACTTGTTCAATATGAACCAACTGGTCCGCAACAGAGCACTTCTGCAGTGGATATGTGCTAACTGAGGCATATACCAGGGAGAAGAGAGAGAGAGAAAATAATGTAGAGAAAGGCAGGGAGGTTAACCAGAGGTAGTTCCGGTTGGCTACCCTGCGCAGGGGGAAGGGTTAAGAGGGATAAAAAGAGAAACAGAGTAGAAGGGGGAGATAGAAAGAAAGGGAGACAAGCAGGGAGAAAAGGATGCATAGAAAGGCTGGAAAGGCATATACCAGAATAATCGGAAGACGTATACGGGTAGAGCGGCGCTGGCGGCGATATCTTGTGACCATAGCGTATACATCACAAGACACGAAAGCCACACGAAGGGCTCAAAGCCTTTCTGCGCGCACTCAGTCTTTGCGTGTGAAAGCCAAGAAGCATTTTGTGTAACATGACTATTTCAAAACAAAAAAGAAGGCATTAAAATAAATTCGACATGACTGCCTCGCTTCCGACACACTCCACCAGACACGCGGAACACAGAGAGAGATGCAAATGAGAGAAAGGCAGGGAGGTCAACTAGAGTTAAAGCCTCAGGTTTGCTACCCTACCCTGCACTAGCGGAAGGGAAATGGGAAGTAAAGACGGAAAGAAGAGCGGGGACAAAAGGAAAGAAAAAAAAACGACGGGATCATTACAGTCTTTCCAATAGGCTATACAGCCCCGTAAGAAGGTCAACAAAGCCTTGACCGACTTTCGGTGCGACGACAGTTCATGTCGGCATTCCAAGACGGCCTGTTCTGAAAGTGGCCTGTCGTCAAGGTATGCCAACACGGCCGCTAGCGACAGCCGGTGCACGCTGTATCGAGGACAGTGGCAAAGCACGTGTTCGATAGTCTCCTCGCCGCCGCAGTGACTGCAAGCCGCGCTCTCATCCATACCGACTCGGAAGGCAAAATATCTTGTGAAGGCGACACCAAGCCACAGTCGGCAAAGTATACTGTTGTCTCGAGTCGAGAGAGTCCAGATGGGGGTCGTATCGTCGAAGGGAGGGGTCCAGTCGGTGTAGACGCGTATGCTTCAAGCTTGGTGTGTTCCATGAAGTTTTGATGGCTTCATTTGCAAGCACAAGAATTTTCATTGCAGCGTCTGTTCTTGAGAATGGAATGGAGTCTTGCAAGCCCTCCTCATGTGCTGATCGTGCTGCTGCGTCGGCATGTTCATTGCCCATTATGCCACAATGGCTTGGAATCCACTGTAACGTGATGTCGTGTCCATGCTCGACGAGGTGGTGAAGCAGCAGTCTCATTTCTAGAACTAGTTGTTCGTGGGGTCCTCGGCGTAAGGCAGAAACCAAACAATGAAGAGCAGTCTTGGAGTCACTGAACACGCTCCATTTGTTCCGCAGTTCATTAGAAATTACACGAAGTGCACAACGAATTGCAGCGAGTTCCGCGGCAGTCGATGTAGTCTGGTGAGATAGTCGTATCTTTACGGTGGAGATTGTGCAGGAAAGATCACCGATCCTGCAGATCCATTCACCGTCGTTGAAGCGTCAATATATATATAGATGATGATGCTCGTTGTATGTCTCATACAGCAAGAGCGGTGAAAGCTGCGTGAGTGCTGGAGACGAGAGTTGTGCTTCCTTTCGTGTTCCTGGTACCATTAGTCGAAATTTTCTTTGAGCCAAGCACCATGGGGGAAACGGAACTCTCGCTGGAGCTGTATAACCTGATGTAAGGTATATGCACAATAGGGCAGGACTGTTTCACAAAAGGCGGCACGTGGTCGATCTTCTGGCATTGAGGCTAGGTGATGGGCAGGGGCTCGAGCGAGGCGTCTTACGTGTGCTCTGAGCGCTTCCATGACTATATGGGTCTTGGCTGGGAAGTCGTGTGCAATTGAAATTGTTTCAGCTGTTGACGAGCATCGCGGCAATCGTATCTAAAACACATTCTAAATGTCTGGCCCTGGACGCTTTCGAGTGTACGGATATTAGTTCTGCAGGTGTTGGTCAGCACAGGCAAGCTGTATCGCAAATACCTGAGAAAGAGCGTCCTGTATAGTTATAGTTGCATCATTGCATGTACTGATGTACCCCAGGCTTTTTCTCCAAGAAACATGAATACATTAGAAACATCCGTCAGGCGCTTCTTTAGGAAGGCCACATGAGGACTCCAGCAGAGGTTATGATCGACGATTACGCCTAAGAATAGTTGCGTCCTGACATAAGGTATGCTTTGACCTTTGATAGAGACATCGTATGAGCTCATTGGTTTTCGGCTAAACACGACCAATGCGCATTTTTCTGGTGAGATCTTTTGGCCTTGCTCATTTAGGTACGTCGATGTTAACGTCGCAGCTTTCAGAAGTCTTGCGCGTACCTGCGGCCGTGTCGCACCAGACGCCTATACGCAGATGTCGTCAGCATGCATTGATACTTTGACCGTGTTCGGCAATCGTTCCACGTGACCAAAGAGAACAAGGTCGAAGAGCGTGGGACTCAAGACACCGCCTTGCGGAACTCCGTGGTACGTGTAATATTGCGAGATTGGGTCAGATTCAGTGTTAACAAATAGAGACCGCCTATGTAAATAACTGTGTCCAACGATATAATTGGCCGCCTATAGGCCCACCGATTCCAATGCCTCAAGTATGACGTCATGAAGGACGTTGTCATATGCTCCCTTTATATCTAAGAGCATTTGCAACAGATAATCTCTTACACGTCTTTTAATGTTGAACATAGTTTATCAGATCGCGGAACAGAAGCAGTCATTGTATCGTGAAGGTTCTGAGTGCTTTGAACGAACAAAGCGTGGTACGACATTGTCACGTACACAGATGAGAGGGACCATGCAAACACTGCGAAATGTGTTGAAATTCTAGTATTGGGCGAACTTTTGCCGAGAAAGACGGCGAACATTCAAATCGTTACTAGCGACGGTGCAGTCTTCGGTCGTCGAATCTGAACTGGCGGGTAAAGTCCGTCGGCTATTTATTCATACATGCGTCGATCCACATTCCAGGGTTGTCGATGGTGTTCGCGTACACGTTCGAGAACACACCCGCCGTGGTGGCGCAGTGGCGTTGCGCATGCTAGCCAAGTCCAAAGGCGCGGGTTGAAATCCCGGCCACGGCGCTGCCGCATCTCGAAGTGGGCGAAATGCAAAAACCACCTTATGCCGCGCATTGGGTGCACGTTCAAGAACCTCAGGTGGTCAAAATTAATCCGTAGTCTCCCCCCACGTACTAAAGCTTGTCACATAATCATATCGTGGTTTTGGCACGTAAAACCCCAGAATTAAAAAAAAAGACCTTTAATTTAAAATTAGAGAATGTACATATATAGTGTGGCACATATGGGTAACTTTGTCAGACAAGGCGCCTTCGATTACACCAGTGACATATTTAAAGAATTTCAGATAGAGTGTAGGTGCGCTGAGCGATAACTGGGTGAGAATATAGCCACCGGCAAAAAGCAAAACAACGTTACACCTGGTGCAATATGTGGCCGGTAGCGCTGAACTCCTGTGTGTGCCTTCCGTCATTCCTTTAAATCGCTGCGCTATACAACACGCCTCCATATACTTACAATAAGCCTGGCTCTTGAAACTTGCGTGCGGTAATTCACCAGTATATAACGTGCTTGTGTACTGCTTCACGGTTTACACAACTTGGGCAGAGTCTGGAGTCAGCGTCTACAACGAATCCGCTATAGATACCTCCCCCCCCCCCCCCCCCTATCTGGAGCAGCCATCTTCTCGCTGTCCCACGAATCCCTATCGTATATAAGTAAGTGGCGGGCGCCCAAGCGCCCTGCTCCAATGAGAAAACGCTGTTCGTAAGAAAATTCTCGCTCAGTAAAAAACACGAGCGCATGCATGCTGATAGCCTCGTCGGCCGCATGTTGTGTGGCGCCGCGGCAAGATGGGAAAGCAAAATGAGGAAGCGGTGCGCCCGTTCCTTCTACTCCCTGCAGAACCTCTTGCACACTTGCTTTCTTCTGTTTTAATATACAACTTGCTTCAGCGAACACTTTCAAAAATTTTTTGAAGGTTGCCTGTGGCAGATAGCGCAACTCTATGGTTCATGAGCTGGTCTATACTCGAAGAAGCGGACAGACACTACTTGCACAAAGAATTGAAATGCATAAACGACTAATTAGCAAAGATCACTAATAAAGTTTGCAACTAATTACCTTATGACCCATATTGCAATTTACAAATTCCGGACGTGGAGGTCGCAAGGCGGATCCACTTGGAACGAATTCTAGGATGACGTCTGTTTCGAGATAATAATTCCTGAACTTTGCGGAGAAATGCATTGGCGTTCCAGTTACTTTCTTAACAAAACGTCGTTTTGTGCACTGAAGCACAAAAGTAACTGGAACGCCAATGCATTTCTCCGCATGGCATACTGCAGCTTTAAATCCTCTTTCGGGGCGTTGAGTCCTCAACGCAGATTTAGAGTGCGTGAACGAAGAAGTTATACTCCGTCTCACAATAAGTATGCCTTGCAGCGCACTACCGAAGGTATAGACATGCGCACTATGCAGTCGTCGCATGCATGCATTGACCAATGGGCAGAAAGGGTGAATTACCGTCGGTTATACACCAGAACACCGTGAATTCAAAGGGCGCCGCCATATTGATGAGCGCCGGTCGCGCCATCTATCCCAAGCGCCGCGAAGTAGCAGGCCTGGGCTGCCACGCCGGGAGATGCGACCCGGCGCGAAAGCGAAACTTGGGCTTTTTAGCTGGGCGGAAGGCGTGTTTCGCGTTTTTTCTAACCTGTCATTTTCGCTGTCTGGATTCAATCAAACTTCAAGACCTCATGCAAGTCCGCAATGGCCACACTGAGTGGTGTGCAGACTGCAGAAGCGAATACATCGGGTAGGTACGCTATTACGTTTGTACAAACCGCGCGCTATATGCTAGAACACGTGTGAGCTTTTTGGCACGTAACCTGTGAAGGAATATACAGCACTGTGTTGGTGCCATATATTATTAAAGCACGCAGAACACTGTCATCTGCACTTTCAGTTTGGTCTTGTTTGTCATGGTCTCTACTGGGTTGGCCGCGTTTGGCAACCAACTGGCGAGGTCGTTTGACTGCCTGGTTAGCAGACGCCTGCCCTTCACCACCTGCACATTGAAAACAAAATAGATGTAAGAAGGGCTGTAGTTCTTTCCCATGCCATCACTGTTGCGAAGATATAAAGTCCTCTCAAAGTGAAATAGAAAATACAGCAGGCCAATTGTATCGTGCAACCACTTAAGAATACAACATTCTGAACAAAAGCCTACAGCACTCGAACAAGCAGCATATGATGCTAAACCTGCACTCAGTGGAAAATGAGGTACTACAGTAGTTATAATGTTCAACTACATGTGCAGTCAAAGCCCGTATAACAGGGCGAGCATGACAGATGCAGGTGTTGTACAGTTGCACAAATTATGACAGGGCACGTAAAATTACCATCCCTACTTAAAGCTGCATCATCAGGACCCCTTTGGTACAAGACAACAACCGCACCTGCATTCCAAGAAATTAGCCCCACAAACTGCAGCTACCTGGTATCAGACCTGTTTCGCTTGTGCGAGGCCATCGGATTGTTGGCGCTCCCTTAGAAAAGAAAACAGTAAAAGAAACTAGTGAGAACGATCAAAATTTTGTTACAAAATACAAGAATAATTAAGCACTTTATTTTCCTCGCCATATGAACGGAAATATGTTGCGCTTTGCCCCGCATAACAGCCCGCACGCAGTTTAGAGCTCAGGAGGCTCAAATGAATTCGTTACGAATGACACCTGCAACACCAGCTCGTAAAGGTAGGTGCGCTGCAAGAACACCTTCGGCGACGAGTACTCGTCGTTTACGTTTTTGTGGACGCATGCTACGGGACGAGCAGATTTCGGTTTACTTTCACTAGCAATAACGCTCACCAGCAAGGCCTACAACTTGTCGTTCACACTTAATGGTCATTCCGTGCACCAGCTGCAAGTATCGCTAACCGCAAACTCAACTGTTCCGCTTAACCGTCGGGAGCTCTGCCTGAATGAAAACACGAAAAGGCTTGCCTTTTTGTTATAGCCAAGGCGAAGCACCGGCGCGGGATTCTGCTTTGTAGGCTTGTTGCCCAGAAAGTGCTCGGAGCAAACCTGCGTGTTACACGTATTACGTTCGTAGGGCGCAAAGTTGAACGTGGCACCAAAATATACACAGATCGAATACTCACTCGTGCATTTTCACTGGGTTGGTAGTTCTTCCTATTCACTGCAGCTATCCACCGGTGGCGCAGCTTGGCATTCTTCGTTGCGGATGGAAATCGGCGCAGGCTGAAAACACCGCACCGGCACGATTCCCTACGTGTGTTGTGCTCTTCGCAAACAGCGCTAAGCGACCTGCTCCTTTTCCGCTGGTTGTTTTGGCATCCAAACACGACGCAATGATGCCCAGATGACTTCTTCTACTTTGGATCCGTGTGAACGGGCACATTTCCGCACTTTGGAGCCCTAGAGCTGGCGCTTGCCATGTCTACTGGTCGCCGGCGAACACACTTTGGCAGCCCAGTACAAAACGGCGCCGGTCTACCGGGCAACCCGGGTGCGAGAGTATGCGTTCGGTTAGTCTGGGTGCGAGACTAGCGTGTTCTGGTCTATATAGGCAGCGGAACATCGCGCTTGATATATGACGCCAGCAGGCACGTACCCAGGATTTTTTTTCGGGGGGGGGGGGGGCCACCACCTCCACCTCCATCATCATCACCATCTTGATCATCATCATCATCCTGTTTTATGCGCACTGCAGGACGAAGGCCTCTCCCTACGATCTCCAATTACCCCTGTCCTGCGCCAACCGATTCCAACTAGCGCCCGCGAATTTCCGAATTTCATCGCTCCACCTAGTGTTTTGTCGTCCTCGATTGCGTTTCCCTTCTCTTGGAACCCATTCTGTAACCCTAATGGTCCAACGGTTATCTAACCGGTGCATTACATGACCTGCCCAGCTACAATTTTTTCTCTTGATGCCATTTAGAATATCGTCTATACCAGTTCGCTCTCTGATCCAAACCGCTTTCTCTCTCTTAACGTTGTGCCTAGCAATCTTCGTTCGATCGCTCTTTGCGCTGTCCTTAACTTCTTCTCAAGTCTCTGCCCCATATGTCAGCACTGGCAAAATGCACTGATTGCACACCTTACTTTTCAACAATAATGGTAAGTTTCCAGTAAGGAGCTGGCAATGTCTGCCGTATGCGATCCAACCTATTTTTATTCTTCTGTGAATTTCCTTCTCACGATCCGGGTTCCCTGTTATTAATTGACCTAGGTAAACGTACTCCTTCACAGTCTCTAGTGGCCGACTGGCGATCCTGATCTCTTGTTCCTTTGCCCGGCTATTTATCATTATCTTCATCTTCTGCATAATAATATTCAGCCCCACTATTACTCTCTCTGTGTTAAAGGGAAGCTGAAACGGTTTTCAATTTCCATGAATTGCTGGGATTGGGAAGAACAGACCTAATAATTTACGAATCCGAAATTTTTTCTTCGTTTTGTTAATATAAGCAGCGGAAGTCGCTTTCTAAATCACCCCCGCGGACACGCCCCCATCGCTTCCCGGAGCGCCGGGTGAGGTGGTTGCCAGAGGAGAGAACCGGTGAGAGTGACGTTACTGGCGGGGACCGAGCTGCCGGACCGGCGTGCTGGCATGCGCTGGGATGCCTCTTTCCGTCCTGCGCTTTACTGAACGGCGCTACGAGAGATTTGCTGCCGCCGCCGCTCACGTTTGTTTAGCGATTTTCGTCTGTTCTTTCCTTCTGTGCTGCGTGAGTGCCTACAGCCAAGGGCGCCCACCATGCCCTCGTTCTGTGCAGCATTCGGCTGCGCGAACACACGCGGGCGAGACGATGTGGTGTTTCACAGGTTCCCGAAGGACAAGAAGCTTGCAGCACAGTGCGGCGAGGAGAGATGAATTCGTGCCGACGAAATCAACTGTGCTGTGCTCGGACCATTTCCGCTATAGCCGGATAGCCTTACGACAAACGCGGAAACGCGTTGTTGCTAGCGTTGCTATACTCCGTTTCATACATCAGGTGCACCGCTGTGGAGGTTTGATATACTTCTTGCAGTGGCTGCGTTCGCACTTAGAAAAAGTTTGATGCTTCTTGACCCGACTTTTGAGAAAGCTTTTCATATATAAGCTCAGTTCTGAATGAAAAAAAAAATAATTTACCCATAGAAACAATCCGTGTACTTATACGGCTGCTAACACGTTCTTTTAACTCAATTTTCTTTTCGGCATTCTTTAATTGCAGCCCGTCGCGACAGCTTGACGTGCATGCTCGCGCGAGCAAACGCCCCTGGCGCGCTGCGAACCATAGACGGAAACGTAATAAATTTTGGTAACCGGACTTCGTGCGTAGCTTCCACAGCGTTGCACCTGAGGTATGAAATGGAGTATAGGCTTGCCTAGTGACATTCGACGTACGGTTGCAGTTATCACGTTTACCACACGGCGGTGCTAAAACTGCCTAATATCTTTATGTCAACACTAGCATGGAGCGCGCATACCGATTCTTGATCGAGACACAATCGCAAAGTCGTCGAACCATATTCTGAATATTGCACATATAATCCCCCTGACCATCTCGATCTGGATGTGTATGATAAGCAACTTCCATGACTGTACCTCGCAGCACTGCATGTGCGCGCTTTGAAACGCGGCACTTATGTTCGCGATCATGTATCAACGCTCAGAAAACCACGGGACTTTAGACAAGCAGCGGCAATGTTCTTGACATCGCGTAATTGTACCCGTGTTTACAATCTAATGTGAAGTTAGTGCTTCGGCATTCTTCCAGCAGAAAGTTCCAGTGACACATTAGCGCATTTTTTCTCCCGTCAATGGAACGTGCAGCTACACGAAAAAAAAAAGCATACGTAACAGCTAAGATTTTTAACGCGCGAGAAGGTGCACACATCGTTCTCGCTTTTGGCACACTCAACATCGTCGTTGCCGCCGTTGCCGCAATCGTTTTCCGTATCGGCTGTCGGTTCGAACATGTACGGCGAAAATACAAGCTGTCTGAGACAGCGAGAACGTTCCATAATGCTTACAACTCAGCTATGAAGCCAGAACAGAACAGCGTGCTACGCTCTGAAACGGCGGCGCCGACTGGCGACTGCCGCTATTGACGTCAGAGCGGCTCCGACCAATCACGGGAAACAGCGGCGTTCGCGCGATACCCTGAGGCGCTGGTGCGCGTTTTCATGAAAAAACAGCCGCTTGCGCTTGTTTCCGCCCTTTTTGAACGAGATATTCGTGTTCAGGGGACTCAAAACTGTAGAATGCCGCAGAGAACTCATTTTTTTCGAAAAGCGTTTCAGCTTCCCTTTAAGGTCTCCAATCATTTGTTGTAACTCGTCTGCATTGTGGTTGAATAGAACAATGTCATCGGCAAACCGAAGGTTGCTGAGATATTTGCCGTCGATCTTTACTCCTAAGCCTTCCCAGTTTAATAGCTTGAATTCTTCTAAGCACGCAGTGAATAGCTTTGGAGAAATTGTGTCTCCCTGTCTGACCCCTTTCTCTATAGGTATCTCCCTGCTTTTCTTGTGTAGAATTAAGGTAGCTGTAGAACCTCTGTAGATATTCTTACGCGAAGGACGAGTCAGTAAGACGAGAAACTATTTACAGATTATATTTACAACAATGGTTCCAGCGCTGACCGGTTAGATTCACAGCGCGAACCCAGTTCGTTCTTCCTCCTCTTTTCTGGAGTAATGGCGCCCACGCGCATCGTTCAAACAAACAAATACCACACTCATGTCGCAATACTTTCCAAGCTTCTTACGTAAGCGTTCTGTACTCCTTGATTACGTAGTGCCTATATGACTGCTAGTATCTCTACTGAATCAAATGCATTTTCGTAATTTATATAAGCCACATAGAAAGGCTTATTGTACTCTGCAGATTTCGCGATAAACTGATTGATGACATGGATGTGATCCATTGTAAAGTATCTCTTCCTGAAGCCAGCCTGTTCCCTTGGTTGACAATATCCAGTGTTGCCCTTATTCTATTGGATAATATTTTGGTAAACATTTTATATAATACTGGGAGCAAGCTAATGGTCCTATAATTTTTCATTTCTTTAACGTCTCCTTTTCTGTGGATTAGTATAATGTCTGCATTCTTCCAGTTTTCGGGACTCTAGCAGTCGATAGACACATCGTATAAAGAGCCGCCAGTTTTCCAAGCATTATGTCTCCTCTATCTTTGATTAAATCAATTGTTATTCCACCTTCTCCCCCTGCTCTTCGTCATTTCATGTCTTGCAGGGCCCTTCTGACCTCATGGCTAGTTATAGGAGAGTTTCTGTATCCTGTTCATTAATGTTTCTAAATAAGGTATCGTGACTCCTCTGGGTACTGTATACAGGTCAGCTTAGAATTTTTCCGCTGCTTTTACATATCTTCGAGATTGCTGATAATATTATCCTTCTTATCTTTTAGTGCATACATCATGGTTTGTCCTATGCCAGGTTTCTTTTTTACTGATTTCAGGCTGCGTTCATTTTTACGGCTTCTTCAGTCTTTCTCATGTTATAGTTTCGAATATCAGTTATTTTCGCCTTGTTGATCAGTTTTGACAGTTCCGCGAATTGCGTAACGCTGTGCGGCCGCCAGTCCCATACAACCGCGTAGAGCGCAGGACTCTGCGATTCTAGACGTACTGCGCTCACCGCGAAAGGTTAGAAAAACACCCACATAAGCACAGCAGAGAAGTGGCTACGTGAGGCGGTTCGACCAATAACTGTAGAAGCGTCATGCAAAACAAGTAATTGTTCACCACTTCCGGCGGCGTTTTCTCTACTTCCTTTTTAAATAAAAAGATGTTGATCCATAAATATTCTCATAAACAACGGTTAACTTTTTTATTATTCGCTTTTGCTTGCAGTTTGGTTGTTGCCTTGGCTCTCTCCCTTAGTAGATCGCTTAATTTCTCAACTCCTTGCGATTTTTGTTTCCAGTTGCCAATTTTGCACGAAAAGTGCTATACAATTAGGGAAAAACAGACGAGGTAACAGGCGACAGTCATCTTGCTTATGGGTTTAAGGGTTATTGCAGGGTTTCATGATGGACGCTCTTTCACATTATTTTATTTCCCACCTAATCTAACCCATATCACGTGTATATGGTTCCGGGCATCTGCCAGCGTCGCGGCGAGCCGTAAGTAACTTAAGGAAATAATGAAGCAAAGGGAAAACTTAAACGCAATTGGCGTTTTGTCCGGCCGCAACTCGTTCCATTTGAGTACAGACCAGCTGAGTAACAGCCGCATCCCTCTCCTGGTCCCAGAATCAGCCTAGACAAAGAAGGTTGAACTAACAAAAGCAACAGCTATGCGCGTGACGGTTGAATAGATGGTGACAACTGAACGCATCTCGAGTTAATCGCACGGGTGCGGAATCTATGAGAAAACTGTTCTTCACATTACATGAGATGCCGATAACTACCGCCATCTAAAAGGAGTGAAAAAGGCAGCATAATGCTGACGGATGAACAGCTGCCAAGTCTCAACATTGATCTTGCGGCGCTTTAGGAATGTGTAAGGAGTGGTGGCGTGGATGGGGAGGGGGAGGGGGGGGGGTATGCCACTTGATTTCGGGGGGGGCCCGGGCCCCCCCGGCCCCCCCCCCCTGGGTACGTGCCTGGACGCCAGTGATATATAGAGAGTAAAGGGTATGGCGGCCAAAAGTGGTCTTATTTTGCACACGCGTGTCCAAGTGCACGCAGAGCGGTATACTGCAGGCGCAGATCACGCAGGAATGCGACATCCCAATCTCCTGCGCAACAGCAAACCATGCTCCAAGGTACGGTGTTTGAGCCATTTCATTTAATGTTTTGTTCGCCGATATTGCATGGTCATGTCGGCAACCTTCGCTACACTATATATCTCTTTGCTCGTTACCTGAGCCATGGGGAGATATAGTCCATGCCGGCAACTCAGGTTCTGTCTTACTGTCTAGAGATTGAGGTATGTATAGAGTACACTGTAAAATAATTTACACCTCTAAACGTGAAATGGGTGTAAATGTGTCGATAACTGACACCCTATATAGAGTGTCTGTTATATAAATCACACCCTAAGGGTGTGAGTTATAGGTACATTTATACCCTTTTTCACGTTTAAGGGTGTGAATTATTTTACAGTGTACGTCGGCTATACTACATTACTCTATGATAAAATAAAGAAATAAAGAAGGACAATAAAGCTAACTAAGATAACGCCGAAACGCATGCAGAGATCACTTGACGTCTGTCCCTGCCCCTAACCAGATGATGTATACCTATATACTTCGTAGATGTCAAATAAATGTGCAAGATGCCTTCATGTACTAAATGGATATATAGTATAGGTCAGTTTGCGTGAGTTATTGACCCACTGCGTGTCTCATATTCACTTTAAAGGGTTATTGTGCGTTCACTCATATTGGGAACGATCAGAGTAAACTCCGTCAGAAATTACGGTAAATCTTTTACGGTAACTCGCTCCAAGGAGTTAAAGACCAGACGAGTATCGCTCCATGATGAAGGTGTTACCAATGCATTCCTTTTTCTTTGATGCAGGATTAGTCTTCCTTCGTTCTCCATATGGTTATATGTACTTCCTCACGAGGGTCGTCGCGTTGTGGTTGCTTTGTGCGTGTTATCACCTTGTGTAACGACGAGATCGGCGACAATTTACATGCGTGCACGCAAAATGCGCTCTGTTTAGTGCGAGCGTTGTTTGCTATACGCTGTTCACTTCAGGAGGACAAACGCCCAGTGTTGTCATGCAAGCGCGGTCCTGCTTACAAGAAAACCGGTGTCAAGCTAAGCATATATGTACGACCATGCAGGATGTGTCCTCTGCGATGTATTTTTCATCTTTCTTTCGTATTACTGAACCATGTGCCTATATACGCCATCGAATGAACACGAAAAAAAAAAGCATAAACAGAGGGAAATTATCAGCACGTAGTAGGTATATTGTCAGTGAACGATGCATCGACTCACGAATAACAAATTCAGGGCGTGAGGACGCTCTCATTGGATAATGTTTGTGCGTTTGCAGCTTTTATTGCGAATCTCCCGTTTTCTCGACGTTATAAAGATGCCGATATTCCATGCATGTGGCCGATATTCGCACGATATTATTAAAAATCCAGGAGGCCGTACGGGTTTGTGGTGTTATATGGGTGGTGTTTCCGACAGAGATCTCTCGTCGGGCGCAGTGCAGCAAATGCAGACCCTGGCACTTCTTTAACCACTGTACCGCGATTCCGGTGCCATCGTAAGGTTATATACAACGGCTTGCGACCGGGGCCCCGTCTCTTGACTGCCGCACCTGTACAAAGAGTATTCAAATTAAACCACGTGACTAACATATTATTACGATAGCATCTACAGACGCTCAAGAGACTATTTACACCGCATTTACACCCGGAGTTTGAGAACATGGATCTCAACTCCGTGTGTTCGTCAACTCAACCCAGTGCGTCTCTCGCGGCCCTCCGTCTCGGGCAGTCCTTTTCCGCCCCATATATCTGAACCCGTCCGTATGGCGTATACCTCTGATGACAAGCCTATCTGCTTCCACTGCTTTCGCATCGGCCATATAATTCGTCCCTGCCCCAACCCCGATGACCACCACCGCCTTGGACATACGTTGGCGCTTATTCCCGCACCTTAGGAGGACCTACTGCTCCCTATGCCACCTGCATGCCATGAACCCACTGGCGCTGATGCCCCAGCTTCGAACCTTCGCAACGGCCCCTTCACCTCGGCGCCATCAGTCTCGTTCGCCCGAACCCAGTCGCTTCTCTTCGTCGCCCGCACCCTACCGGAAAACTAGGCACTGCATGCTTCTGGAGAGGAAGTTGCGTGGACGACTCTGACCCGTCAAATACTGACAGTGCTCAGTGTCACAGCTCTTTCATATCGTCAACGAGCAACGTCGGGACGCTTCATCAAAGCAGTAATGGACCGTTTTAAACATTCTCCGGCGGATGCTACACTCTATGCCCCTTCGTCCTCCGCGATGGTACTCTTTACAGTCGTAATCTTCATCCGGACGGCTCTGATTTCCTACTTTTAATACCGAAACACCTCCTCTGAACCATTGTAGAAGAGCTTCACGACGCACCAGCGCCGGGACACCTCGGCGTATCGACGTTACGTCACCGTTTGCGACCTATGCCAACGACGCAAGAAGCCATCCCAGCTCCCCACTGGTTACCAGCAGCCACTCGACAACCCGGCCGAGCCGTTCCATCGTGTCGGTTAGACCTCCTCGGCCTCTTTCTGGAATCTACACCAGGGAACAAGTGGGTTGCAGTCGTTGCGGACTACGTGACCCGCTACGTGATAGCACGCGTTCTTCTGACCAGTAGCGCAACTGATTGCGCGGACTTCATCCTACACGGTATGTCATTTTGATGCATGATATTCCGCGTCAGACACTCACACACCATGACCGCACGTTTTTGCCCAATGTCTTTAACGAGATCATGCGTTTCGATCAGCTCTATACAGCATAAAACTACCACCTCCTATCATCGACAAACGAACGGCCTAACTGAGCGTTTGAACCGAACCCTTAAGGACAGCTATCCAAATACATTTCAGCCGAACACTATGACTGGGACCTTGCTATACCTATACATTACCTTTGCTTACAATTCTTCCCGTCCCGAAACCGCTTACTTTCCCCGGTTCTACCTTTTGTATGGCCAAGAACCGACGTCATATATACTAATAGATACTGTGCTTCCGTCCACTACAGCTTCAACTAGCGATTATGACCGTGATGCTATCGCCCGTGCTGCCCATACTCGCCAACTTGCACGCGCTCGTCTGCAAGTGTCTCAAGACAAACAGAAGCAGCACTACGACCTCCGTCACCGCGATGTCCATTTCTCGTCCGGCACGTACCCTCGTATTGATTTGGTCACCATCCCGTAAAGTTGGTCTTTGTGAAAAAAATACCCTCCTGTGACACAGGCCGCGTGCTCCGCCAAGTGACGAATGTCACCTATGAAATCGTTCTAGCCACGCGCGTTACGTCCTCCGCTGCGACAACCTGTGCATGACATCGCCCACGCCGCCAGACTCAAGCCCTGCAACTCTCCACGCGCCCTAGATATTTAAGAGCACCGGGATGGCGCTTTTCTCGCCGCCTGGTTGTAGTACGATACCATCGACAGATGCTGAAGAGACTAGCCGCCGCGAGAACAACGATGAAGTGCCTGGGCTCTTGGCGCGAGCGAGTGTCTGCCTGGCGGTCTGGCTTCAGCGTATATACAATGTAATAGCCTCTTTTGTCTGTGTCTTTCCACACGTAACAATATGTTGTGTCATGGGTCGTCGGCGAGTATAAAAGGGTGTGTTGAGCTGCTCAAAGGAAATCCTCAATTGTGCCAAACTAGTAGCAGGAGGTTCGCTAGACCACTTGGGAGATGTCAACGGCACGACGAAGACGAGAACTGAGCGATCGATAATGGCCGCACGACGGCTCATATGTGCGTCGCGAGCACAGAGTCGAATCTTGAGTGGCTGCCCGCTTTAAGGTGGCTGACCCCTTACTAAATTTAATAAAACCAGTGGCGAATGGCCACATGCTCCAATGTCACCGATGGTGTTGAAAGCGACGGCATCGGTTTGCTTGGTTCAGTTTTTTTCCCTGTGCTGTAAGCGCATACTGTTGGTCACGCAAGCTGTGTCTATGGGTCGCGAAAAACGATGTCGTACTTACTTGCATGCACACACGTTCAACAACGTACGTCCAAACAACGTACGGCATGGTATTCGCTATTTCTCTCCGCATAAGACCACATGACAAGCACCGAGAGGAATGTTTTATTAGATTTTCTACTTTTTCCCCCCTTTGCACTACGGCAGTGGTTGCTCTTGAATGCGTACCTTTTTCGACCTGTCAGCAACGACAAACATTGTTCGTAAAGTTGTTTTATATACCAGCACTCTTCGGTACGAACACGGATGGGGCTTCAAGCGGACGCATCTGTTCTGCATAGCGGTATTCGTCACGGGTACGCTTCTTTCCTCGCAAAAGTGATGTATCGAATGACGGCGAGCAACTAGCCGTACGACTTCGCCGCGGGTGGACAAAGGAAAGGGTGAGCTGAAAGGCACGAAGTGTGTGTAAAGGGCCGAAGCATGCAGCGGCCACAAGGGGACTTACTGCTGAAACCACTAGCACAAAAAAAAAAAAGAAGCAAGAAGGCCCGGGGAGAGGCTGGGGGGGTCTCGCCTTCCTTGGTTGGGTCTCCCGCCAACTGTCCCCGCGCCGAGGAGAGAAAGAAGGGTCGCCCCGTATCGCTCGGACGGGAATCCCATTGGCCTTCTTACCGAGTCCGGCGCCCCTCTTGAAAGATTGAGTTTCTGGCTCTCTTTGTGTCCAGGAAGAAGGGAGGGCGCGCGCGCGTGTGTGTGGGCTCGGCGCGGACCCACTTCCTTGTTGCGGCCATGCCTTCTTGTACTCGGTCCGCGAGAGCCTCAGCGTGTGTGTGTTTTGAGCGCCGATGATCGATGGCTTCCACCGAAGACAGCTTGTACGAGCGGTCGCCCGTTCCTTTCTTTCACTTTTCTTTTTTTTTTTCTTTGTCTGCGATCGAGAAGGAGGCTTGTGGCATTTTAGTGGCCGCGCACGGGTTCGAGGTACCGCGTGCATGGCTGTGAGAAATGTGTGCGAGTCGCTTGATGGCATCTTGTCGGAATCGTTCCGGGTCTGACGGTACATGTAGAGATACAGAACCTTCACAAAGAGATAAAAAAAAAGAAAAGGAGTAAGTCGGGACTTGGGTTAGCCTAGCTTATTCGCAAAACCAAGCTATACTCGCGGACAACTTCCCGTGCGTATGAAGGGAAAGGTGCGGAGGCAAAGCGCGCACAAGTGAGAGCGCTTCTAAAACGAGTCCCGCGTTTTAATCCACATTAGTTTAAGGTCGGGAAACGAAAGCATAAGAAAACCTTATTAGCAACAGTTCAATAAGACAGAACTCACCACTGAGCAACCGTTTACTTATTTTGCGAAACTGAAACGCGAAATAGTCATACGTGGAAGCTGCGTCGATTCAGCGTCTATTCCGAGCACCCAAAAGCACTGTCAAACGCTGCCGGACTACTTGGCGCTGTAATACATTTGCAGCGGCAACGCGCCCGCAGCTTTCCCTTCATAGCCACAGAAAATTGTCCGCGAGTATAGTGTACATGCATAAGGGCTGGGAAAGCGAGGTAAATGTGGAGAAAATAGCTACTTCGCGCAGTTACCGGTAGGGCGGCAGGCGAAACATGGTCCTCTTCCTCGGTGTTTTCCATTTAGTTCGCTGGTGGCGATGCGGTCACAGAATCGCCACAAATAAATGACTTCGTCTTCTTCGCCAGTGACCTTGATCCAAGCAAGCAGTATGCACCAGGAATGTACCTCTTCAGTGCCAAAAGGCTGTCTTTTCAGTGTATCAAAACATGTCAATTTTAGATGCGTGCAGACATATCGTTTGCAGTATCGAAAATATTAAAAAGACTTCAGGAATCTCGAGCCCAATAGTTATAGAGAACACTATCTGCTTTGCATACGGAAGTAACAAAGCAAAATTTCGACTACGTTCAGCCACAGTTTTCTTTTTTCTTTCTTCGTTTGCATGAAAGAAGCAGGCAAGAAGAAATCATTTGACAGTGGCCAGAAGAATTACGCCGATTAAATCGCAAATTCTGTTTGTTTTCTTTCTGCTTTCTTTTTCTTACTTCTTCGTCTTTTTATTGTTTTTTGTAACAATTTGGATTAAGCAGAGCTACAACGGGGGCACTATGCATGATGCCGCGCAAACACCGGAAACATTGCTTAAAATTTGTCTTCATCTAACTTCTCTCTCTCTCTCTCTCTCTCTCTCTCTCTCTCTCTCTCTCTCTCTCTCTCTCTCTCTCTCTCTATCTATCTATCTATCTATCTATCTATCTATCTATCTATCTATCTATCTATCTATCTATCTATCTATCTATCTATCTATCTATCTATCTATCTATCCCGGCCAGTCACATATGCGTGCGTGCGTGCGTGCGATATGAACGCAGCCACGCATTCCGTTACGGCAGTATTCAAAGCAAACAACCTATCCTGTGTAATTTTCTGTCTGCATCCGTCCTGAACGCTCGCTAATCGCTTCTGCTCCCCAGAAGTGGATCAATTAGCATAATGTTTTTCACGCGCAATCTTCGGCTGATTAAACAGCGGACTCGTGCGGACCGGAAAGCGCGAGGAGCTCAGCTTTGCGTTCTCATTACGTGTTTGCATATTCTCCGGCTGACATCGACCAAGCTTAACAAATATCACGTGAGGAAGCTTTTGAATAAATACAGGCCACGTGATCTGCGAGCGTCCGTATGCTATTCTTATGTTGCCCAGAGAGCAATGCCGTCTATTGTGTAACTTTCAGGGCTCTGCGCGGTTTGGCCTTGTTGGTATATGTAATCGCGAATGCGCCAAATTGAGCGCAACTAATATGTGGACACGTATAGGAAGAACGTGGACACACCCGATATACAATAGCGATAATGTCACACTGCGATAATAGTGACTGCTGTAATGCGATTAGCATTCTTATAGCATGCCCCATGCCACTTTCCGGTAGCTATCTATCTGTATACCCGTTCATCTTAACTGATTGTGTATGCACATAATTTATGTACGTTTGTCATTTATCTGTTTACGTCGCGATCTAGCCATTTTTCTTTCACGCTAGCCTGAGTCACTGGGTATATATATAGAGCATCGCGCTGCTGTGCTGAGGGAACTGGGTTTGAAACAACCATCGGGCCAACTTGAATCGCTATAGGCAAACATGACATGGTGTATGTGCCACCTCTTCCACCAACTTCTTTCACGCCAAGTTTGGTCATTGGGTACGCGGTCACTGAGCGGAATGAAAAAAAATTATGGGGTTTTACGTGCCAAAACCACTTCCTGATTAACGAGGCACGCCGTAGTGGAGGACTCCGGAAATTTCGACCACCTGTGGTTCTTTAACGAGCACCTAAATCTAAGTACACGAGTGTTTTCGCATTTCGCCCCCATCGAAATGCGGCCGCCACGGCCGGGATTCGATCCCGCGACCTCGTGCTCAGCAGCCCAACACCATAGCCACTGAGCAACCACGGCGGGCACTGAGCGGAATCGGAGCCGCTTCATATATATTCAGACAAGCTTGTCTGAATGTATATTAAGACACGAGCTCGCGCGGACTTCGTGGCGGCGTCGCTAGATGGCGCGGCATGTCCATAGGTAAGCGCGCGAAAGGAGCGTTTCAGGCGATGGCAATATGCTGTGTCGCTATATACATTGCTTAAACGCTAACCGCATTAACGTCAACTGTCATCTGAGATGGTTTCTCTAGCAATATCTTACTAATTCCCCATGTTTTATTGTTGTTTATTGTTTCTTTCTCAACAGATTGACTGGACAGGTGTTCTGTGAGGTAAAGTGCGGAATGTATAAGTGTCCTTGTTTCGCGTTGAAATAAAGCATTGTTTGAAGTTGGCGCTGTGCATGTGTCCTGTTTTTCTTCTGTGTCCAATTCACGCCTTTGTGTAACCACTTATGCTCAATCACTAAATTCTGTAGATATCAGTACAAAAGGATTCACGTGCCATGGCTACCAAGAGTAGATGTATATCTTCGAAGTCTTTATCGCTAAAGACCATTCTGATCTTATCCGATTGCGTGGACGTAGGTAGGTGCGCAGAATTGCACGTGCATCTATAGATATTTATGCCGGGGTACACCTACAGGGTGTTTTTTACCAGCTGCACCAAATTTTTTTAGGTCACCGGTGGCGGATAGCGCAATTCTAACGCTTGAACTAAATTACTCGATCAGACGGACATTATTTCTACGAGGAATCGGATACGTAAATATCTCATTAACAAATTTTAATATGTAATATTTCGCTAATTAATTAATGTACACACATTTAAATTTACGAAGTGAAGCTAAGTGAATTTGCAAGGTATATTTACTTGGAACGAATTCTGAGGATTGCACTGGTTTCGAGGTATACGCTGTCAAACATTGCCGTAAAAATTAACGCACTGTTGTTCCACTGACATTTTTTAAGGAAAATTCTCTTTGATGCATTGAAGGAACAAAGTAAATGGAACACGGTCAATGTATTTCGTCGCACACTTTGAAAATTAAAATGTCGAAACTGCATGGTGTCATTTTGGAATTCACTAGAAGTGGGTATAGGCCTTGCGAACTTACTGGCTGCAGTTTGCAAATTTAAAAGTGCATATATAATGTAATTAAGTTAAAAGTGAATTAGTGCGATTATGTTATTTAGTCAAATAAGCATTTTGATATTCTGTAGGGCTGACTAATGCCCGCTTAATCGAGTATAGTTATAGGATTGGAGTTGTGTTATCTGCCACAGATGATTAAAAAAAAAAAGAAGTTAGGTGCAGCTAAAAAAAAAAGATAGAAACACTTAGTATTGGAGGCGAAGACTTACGGAGTCGCCATCTGTCGGAAGCGCCTCGCTTGCGTAGTATGAGGGATAAAACGGCGCGCTCCTCATAGGCTTGGCTTTCGGCGCTCAATAAAAACACCAGGCGGGAGCTTCCCTGGACATTTATGTAAGTACTCTCGAAACGAGGGAATTTTTTTTTTTTGCTGTCAAAATGATAAGCTTGGACAAACAGAAAGCACAGATTGGTTTACGGACGCTATCTACCTCGGATACGTACAGTGAACGCCCACTGCGCGCGGTCGCCGCGATGGAGTCTCCCGAACCGGCTTCTTGCGTGAAAAGTCGGCAATCGCAGTGAGCGGGCTGTGTGAAATATGTTCTTATATACTGTAAAATAATTTACACCCTAAAAGTGAAAAGGGGTGTAAATGTGTGTATAACTCACACCCTTAGGGTGTCAATTATATAGATAACACCCTAAGAGTGTGAGTTATAGACACATTTATACACTTTCTTACTTTTAAAGGTGTAAATTATTTTACAGTGTAGTGGTCTGCCTGTATAACCAAATGGAGCACAACAGTGAAGCCTCAACGCGGCGATCGCGCAGGTTCGCAGTGACCGACAGTGCGCTGCATGCATGTCCCAGCACAGTGTTTCGCTTTCGCTGCGATTGCGTTTTCGTACCGTGCCGTGAGCTTTAGGACACAGCATATCAGCATTTGACGGTACACAAGCAACCATTGCTGTGTGGACACTCTCAGAGCTGTTCAAAAATAATTTCATTATAACTTCGACGCTTACGACGGCGACTTGTGATGTCCCTTCGCGACGATTCAATCTTTGGTTTTTCTTCTTCTTCTGAGGTCTTGGACGTTTCAGTATAATTATTTCTCACGTTGCGTCGCACTGTATGTTTATCGGTCTTCTCAGAGAGCAATTACCCGCTGCTTCTTTTTCTTAATCCAGTACATGTCATTGCTTGGTGCTATATACGCAAGCATGCATGAGCGTACGCCATGCCTTTTTAATGTGTTTTTTATCGTTCCCTTTACATTCCAGTGAACTTGCCAGTATCTAGCATCAAGGAGATCATATACCAAAGCTTCGTGACATTAGCCGGGCAGCGCGCGCGGGCGAGCGTCTCATTTCGTGCTTTCGATCTGCTGCTCACCGAACATCGCAACCCCGGCGCTGTATCAGAAATCCCCCTCACGGAAGTGCTTGCTGCACACCCGAGTTGTAGCCCATGGCTGCTTGTCGGTTCTAAGTTTCGCGATCCAAGCTTCACGCAGCTTCTTGTCCTGCGGGTACGTGAGAATTTAAGGCTGACGCCTGGCAATGTTGTGTATGTTCGGCACTGTGGCACCGGGCATGTAGTCTACCATGTTGGACGCCTTCAAAGGCAGCCACTTCCTACTAAATGGCTTACACGTGTGTCAAGCGCACACCCGAAGCGGGAAAACCTCCCCACTTAATCACAACCGCAGCGAAGGTGGGACCTTAAACTTTCGTTTTCAGCTCGCTTCGGCGCTTCCGAAGCATGCAGCCACCGCGGCCCCTGTGTCCACGTGATCCCTCATGCCGCTTCACGCCGACAGAGGCGCCAGCTTTTCCAGTGGTGGAGCTCGCCCCCCAGTTGTTTACTTGCACGAAGGCTGTTCAGCGAGTGTAGGACACTTCCGGAATATAACGTGTGGGTATCGGGGACAACACCACGGAACTCCGTGTTATTTGAACTTATGCACGCTCTGTTTTAGTTTTGTTTTTCTCAACTCCTGGCTCACAATCACTATGGGTAATCTTGCAAGGCTCGGGTCAGTATACCTAATAAATACAGAAATTAAATTCCACTTGGAAGTTTGTGAAAACATGATAAATTCAGTCTACCTGAAGCAAAAGAAATGAATGGTGTAGCCTGAATTTAAATGTATTTGAAAACATAATACTAAAGAACGCAGATATAACTGGGCGATTGCTTGAAATCAGTAATAAAGAAATGGACGGCGGAAACATTTGTGACTGTAATCGAGATTCGAGGCTTCAAATGAAAAGCTGAGATGGAGCAGTCAGATAAAGGCCAATTTTGCGAAAAGGAATTTTAATTCTTTTTATCTTTTTTTATCTTGTTTTTATCAATAGTTAAGCGGCGGCATGCTAAAAAGTTGTTTTCTCGAAACCAAATAAAGTTGTTTCACTCACTCACCACGTGGGGTTCCTTAAGTTGCACCTAAATCTAACACGCCAGGTTTTTATTGCTATAGCAATTGTGCCATTGGACACTCCAGGCGGATTTCCGCCGTCGCCGTCGCCGTGATGTTCCGTACGAGTGAAAGCGCGTGAGGATGAGCCGGCCAGCGCAGTTCAATCTCGCGTGCGTGAGCGAGGAACACAACCCGGATGTGTGCCCCCTCCTGTGGCGCGCGAGGCAGGGGGGGGGGGGGGGTGAGGCGAGGGAGGAGTGGCGTCCTTCTTGAAAGCTGTCTGCGACGTGGCTAAAGTGCGCGCCCACGCGGGCCTCATCTTCAGAGCGGTCTGCGATGTTTGAAGAGTGCGCGTAGTGCCGGTGGCTTCGTATGCGCTGTGCTTTTTTTCTACATGCACGGAGATCAGTTGGCTCGCGGCGATTCCAAACTCCAGCGTTTTCACAGACAGTTTCCGCCGTCATCGAGCGATGTGTGTTTATGTTTAGTTGTGCGCGCGCGACACCGTGCTGGTTAATACAGTTAAAACACGTTGACGGGCTAGTTGGTTTGAGTCCGTGATAGAATGTATAAACGCGACTGAACAAGGACGTAGAAAGAAGCAGACACACATAGACAACGTTGTCTCCGTGTGTCTGTTTCCTTCTACGTCCTCGTTGAGTCACGCTTACGCATTCTATCATTGTTAATTTAGTTGGTAAGGGAATGTTCACGAGTTTATACGGCCTCTAAAACTACTATCATTACTTCGTACAGCTATCTACTAATTTGCTATCGCAATCGGTGCTTCGCCTTTCCTGCGGAACTGGGATTTTTCTTGCCTTTCGCATTCATCGAACCGTTGGAGTTCGAGTTCAGCAGCGCAACGCCATATAGCAACTATACGCTACCACGGCGGGTGGCGATAAGAGTGACCTTCATGGCAAGAAACGCACTGAGTGTGATATACCAAACGCGACCTGTTGCTGACCGCATCTCGCGCGCTGCGGAAAAGATCTTCGACGGGCACCAATGAGATTAAGTGCGCCTATTCCCAGAACTACGCGGTATAGAGCCACCTTTCCCTACAGTCGCGGCGGCGCACGCATTAACGCGGGCGCGCGCGCGCGTGATTGCAAATTGAATAATCGGCCGCGAAAGCGCCGTGCGCGGCCTGCGGCCCGTTTCCGAGTGAATGGCGCACGGTGGGGGACACCCTCCCTCGCGGCACTCCTCGCGCGCTGCTCTCGCGTTTGCATAACAAATGTCCTCCCCCCTCCAACCCCCTCGGCCCCCCGGCGACAGCTTTGCCGCGAGCCCTCCTCGGCCGAAGGGAAGGCGGTCACGCGACTCGAGGGCACCGGGGCGAGAGAGAGGGGCGCGCCGGAGCCACTCGGCGCCCCGCTAAACCGTGCAACGCTGCGACTGCTATCATGTGAACCGAGGTGTTGCTGCAGGTATAACACCCGGGCGGAAGAAGGCGCAGGGCCTTCCAGCTTCGATAGCGCGCTTGCTCTAAGCAGTCGGCTTAATTTTGGAAGCGTTCGCTCCACGGAGCATGTTATACATCTTGTTCCGCCGCTCACTCCCTAGAGCTCTCACCGAACCTCTAAACCACTTTGATGTCGGGGAGTTTCTAGTAGATATCTAAAGTTGAGAGACAAAGTCTTCCAAAGCCACCTACCCTGCGCGCAAAACAGTTCGTGTTAGGTGGCGCACGTATAGACTGGCTTCTACTCGTTATTCATTTAACGATATGAGCCATTTAGCGCCTACATTACACCTGTGTGCAATATTTCTGGACAAATCTGTTGTTATACGCCAGTAAATCAGGAGTAGACACTATATGCAAAATGTAGTACATAGGTAAACAGCCTGCGGTAGGTTCCTGCAGAGTCCGTCGTCGTCTCCACAAGCGTGACAATCTTCTTCGTCATCGACGTCACGGACTGCCTCGCCGCGGCAGTAGACGCGACGAGGGCAGACGAATTTATGTCCGTGCATGCGTATGTATACGCCAGGGAGCAGCTTGAAGCACCGACGTCCTCTCGCTTGCCTGATTGGCTGACGGCCGCTTCCACTTTCCGTAGCGCTGCGCTGATTTAGCGCGGCGTCCGGCGCGAGCCCCGCCAGATCGAATGAACTTCTCTCCCGACCGCCGCTTCCTGAAAGCCACTCGAGAGGACAAACAGTCGGTCTGCGATCGGCGTGTGTGTGCTATGCGGCATGCGCGCCCTCGGTGGAAGCAGCTCTTCGCCTGGACCGCGGTGGCGGGTCTGTATACGGCGCTCTGTAGTAGTGCTGACCCAACTATATAAGCGAGTGCCGGCGAGCTCTTTTCAATTGCGTGCCCCGCTTCCCGTTCTTCGCACTTCGCGAAACTGGCTGTGCAGCGTGCCCTACTCGCGAAAAGGGGTTGACGTGCCCCTTGGCCTTTGATGGACAAGTCCTCGCCGGCCTTCCTTCCTGACGCCTCGGAAATAGGAACGTATGATGAAGGAGCCAGAATCTATTTTCAAATGGAGAAATGTAGGGAGAACGAGGGAACTGGATACTTACCACTGGGAGAGGTCTTCATCCACATTTGTGCCTAAATATATAATGGTGATAATTATGCCGACGACGTTGGCTGTTGCGCTCGACGGTTATGACAGAGACGTTCAAGTGGCGCTGAAACTGACCGCCTGGGCTTGTAGTGAAAACCGTTCTCTCGTTTCATTCTGTCTTTACATACCACGGTGTGTTTTCATGCGATATCATCATGGAGGTCTTCGTGTCGACGCAGTATAATGCACGATATCGGTCTTCGCAGAGGAATTTGTGCGTTTTTTTTTTTTTAAGCGAAGCTTTCTTAGCCTCTTCCTGCACTTTAGAGGTATAATCTAACCGCTATCGACTACGCAGGCCTTCACTGAAGTCCAGACGCCACGCCCCCATAACTCATGGAAATCCTGCTACAGTATATGCAGTTTTCTATCAACTTATAACAATGCTTAATGTGGACCACACGTGCTGCACACTTTCCGCACCCTTTACTCTCGTGAATGTCTAAAGTCCCCGTCTTCTTTGGCGTTTGACTAAAGGTCGTGCGCTATACATGTGATAATTCTTCGCGCTCACTCACACGTCATTCATGACACATGCGCGCATATATATATATATATATATATATATATATATATATATATATATATATATATATATATATATATATATATATATATATATATATATATACACGCGCCGGAATTGTCACTACGGGATCTCTCCAGTATACAATTGAGAAGTTGCGTTTCGCCAATAACTATTGTTACAGCTGCCGCCAGTTGGTACGAGTTGGTGTCAGTTAATACGGGGAAGAGGTTTCAGGGCGACCTTCAACAGTGTTGTCTGCTTGGAGCTCGAACCAGATTGACCATCGGAGAGGGTCCGACAGGGAAGCCGAGATGATGTAAAAGCAAAAAACCGAACTTTGATACATCGATACGGGTGAGCGGTGCGCTCAAAGACAAAAAGTACAAGAACGTTCAGCGTGCGTGCTCCTTCACGCATGGGCAGAGAGGATGTGTCCGTGGGGTCTCGCTGGCCTTCCTATATATATATATATATATATATATATATATATATATATATATATATATATATATATATATATATATATATATATATATGACCTACACCATCAGGGCAACCGCATTCCCTCTTGCTTCCCGGTAGTTGTCAGCACACTGGTCAATTCACACAGCGGAATACGGAGAAAACCCACTCACTGGTGTAGAGGTGGGGAGCGTAGGTAACGTCGAATCAACACACTGTGGGCAACCCACACACAGGAATTCTGAGAGAAACCACTTCCTGGCGTAGAGGGAGTGAACGTGGGACAAAAGATAGTAGGATTTTTACTGGCGCATAATCCTGTCGCACGCACCTGACGGACAAGTTTTCTCGTGTTGACGAGCACGTCGCGTCTCAGGCGCTTGGCGTCCGTTTCCTTCATCGCCGCGCACAGTGAACCGTAAGCCTTGAAAAAAAGGTACTGTCAAATACTAACCAATCAGAAATAGGCAATTGACGTCATGAGACGTCTATAAAAGAGATTGCAGAATACCTTTTCTCTCGGCCTATGAATGGCGGCCCCTCGGAACATGTATAACTGCGGAACAAAAAACGACCCGAAACATGCGTGGACACATCGTAATCTGTAAATAAAGTGACCTGGTAGTACGTACCATGCGTTCCATCAATGCGCCGTTCTACAGAACTATGAAAGCTTCGCTTATGGACATATATATCAGGGATGTCTTCTGCATATTTTGCTTTCTGCTATAAGGTCGCTACTGCTTCCACTGAAGTGGAAAGCGGCTGGCTATAGGCAGGCGTATAGGGTCGGGCTGAGCGAGCCTACCTGCATTTTAATAAGCAGATTCAGCATGACCCGTTTAGAAAGCGACGTATGTACGGGCGGGTTGAGTCAGGTCGGCAATTAGCAGCCAGTATAGGGCGAATCTAAACGCAATATTCATGCACTCTATCTCTGGCCACCAAAAACAAGCTCACGCAAGCGCCGTTCGGTCGGGCTGCCTCAGCCCGACAGTTCGCACTGGGGCTATTCGGCGTCTGCAGCAACTGGAATTACCGTGCCACCGAAATGCTGCGCCGATCACGTTTTTATTTCTCTCTTGCTTTTTCTTCTTATTTCTTTCCGCATCAACCGCAAGTATAAACCCCGAGGAAAAGGCAGCGGATATACGCTTCTGGGCTTCCTGGTAAGCTCTATTCTTGGCTATGCATCAGAAGCGAAAGAGGCGTTTGACGAAGAAGAGACGACGTCAGCAGTGGTGGTGGGTCCGACCTGCTACTTCTGACTCGACTTCTGATCGGTCCGCCGCGAGAAGGCCTTTTCGGCTGAACTCGGCGGCGCCGAATTGGATTCCGCGCCGCTCTAGACGCCGGATGCTCCAGTGCGAACAGTAAGCAAATGTCGCAATACAGAGAGTATATACAGGGGACGAGCCAGCGACTGTGCAGCGAGCTTCATCGCGCTTCTGTTGCGCACCGTTTTGCGCGTCAGGAGCGTTTCACTGACAAACCCTAGTGGCAACTCAAGAGAAGGAAAAATGATGCTTTATTTTAGTTTCAGCGTCGTTCTCAAGTTCAGATAATTTAATTTACCCATTTAAGCTCGCATGATCGCTTCTTGCGAGAGCGTCTACAACATACCGCGCGCAGCTGTTACTCGTATACTTATAATTGGGACACTCGCACTCATTTCTTTGTTGGACATTCATTGAAAAGAAAGGCTCTGTAAACTGTCCGAATTTCACAGTAACCAATCTGTGCGTGCCCTGCAGTGCACACCGCTCAAATCGCGTTCTCGCACCTTCGGCCCTCTGTAACAGGCCCTCTGTGACATTTCGAGGGTAACTCACTCCCTTGGGAAACCTGACCGTGAGCGTCATGTACAATTTCATACCTTAACAGGATTAAGGGTGCCACTTATGGCGATAAGCTGTAATCTTTGTAATTCGTATACTAAAAGTAATTACTATTTCTAATTCGTAAGTAAAAAGGCGGAGTATACTGCATACATGGCATACATACATACCTTGCTAAATAGTAATTCTTAAGTAAAAAGGCGAAGTATTCTGCATACATCGCACCTAAATATGCTGCAGTATTTTCTAAGCTACAAGCACGAGTTCAATGGAGAAACTGTTTCAGATCTCATGTTGAAAAAAGGACACCACGGCAATCGTTTACCGGCACATATAGGGGGGGGGGGGGGGGTAGGTAATTTTTAAATGCGTAAACATTTCTATGCCTATATACCCAAACAGGAAACCCGTCCGTCCGTCGGTCGCTTTCAAGATAGGGCCCACAGCAGCGAGCGAGTTCACCGTCGTGCTGCTTCTCGATTCAACGTGAACTAAACGGCGAGAACACAGCGCACACGAAGCTATCAGCACTCGGCGCCCTATGTCCCCATCGCAGATCGCTTTCATTAAGAGAGGGCCGGCGCGGCCGCACCGTATATATACGCAGCCGCCGCCGGAGTACAGTTGATAATGGTTCGACGCCGATGGATAAGGCGAAAGGAGCGTTAATGGCTTATAATGATCAGAACATCATCGGCGCACCTGGCGCCGCCACCTGCAGTAGTTTGTTTACGTCATCAATTACCCTGCGTTGCCGTCCGCAGCATTTCGCGTCGCCGCAGCGCTGTCGTTTATAAAAATAAATGATGGGGTTTTTCGTGCCAAAACCACGATCTGATTACGAAGCACGCCGTATCGGGGGACCCCAGAAATTTGGACCACCTGCAGTTCTTTAACGTGTACCTAAATCTAAGTGCACGGGTATATATGTTCGCATTTCGCTCCCACCGAGATGCGGCCGCTGCGGCCTGGATTCGATCCCCCGACCTCGTGCATATAGCAGCCCAACACCACAGCCACTAAGCAGCCACGGTAGGTGCGCTGTCGTTTATACTGGTGGGATCAAGTATAATAACATTGATGTATAATGACATTGATAATGACACCGGGCTGCGTGGATGAGCAAGTTGCACAATGCTTACGCATATTTAAACAACTCCCAGAGGAGTTCCTGCGGTAATTATTGGTGCGCACGAGATGAGATCGAAAGCATTCGTCAGCGTCCAGAGAAATAATCAGATATATTGGCGTCTAGTGACCGTTCCGCTCAGGCCAGTGTATGCACCAGGGTGTCGATTGCACACGCCTATATACTCCACAGCAATGCGAATATGCGTCGGAACACACATTCTTCGCCCGCGTGTAACCTCTGTCATCTCCCACATATTTCTCGCGCGGTCGTGCCGCGATTAGTTGATGCTGCATGATAAGTTGTAATCACGTCTGAGTGTACATGCTCCAGTCGTCGCAACATAAAGTGGCAGCTCACTGAAGCCGCGATTTCAGCGTGGACGTCGTGCCGCGTGAGGAGGACATGGTGACGCCGAGACTAAAATGTCTCGGAGGCGCCTTTGATATTGTTTTTCATCTATGACCATAAGTTAAACGTCGTTGCAACATATGTGTGTGGAGGCAATTTGTTTATTGTGAGGGTCAAGACAAGAGCAAGTGTGTGTGTGTGTGTGTGTGTGTGTGTGTGTGTGTGTGTGTGTGTGTGTGTGTGTGTGTGTGTGTGTGTGTGTGTGTGTGTGTGTGTGTGTGTGTGTGTGTGCTGTGTGTGTGTGTGTTGTGTGTGTGTGTGTTGTGTGCAATATCTCTGCAATGAAACTAATTTGAGCCATAGTCGGTTCGTGTCTGAAGTATAGACCATGTGTCATCTACGTGTGGTTTTTAGTCGTCTTTGTCCTTTACACGCCGCCCCGTTGCGTGTTGTATACCTGTCGCGCATGGCCCCTTCGCACGAATTGCGCGTTCTGCGCCTTTGACCTTTGTATACATATAGCAAGACAAGATAACAATAATACTTTCTGGAGTCTTACCTGCTAAAACCACGATATGATTATGAGGAACGCCGTGGAAGACTCCGGATTAGTTTTAACCACATGGGGTTCTTTAATTTTCGCCCAATTCACGGTACGCGGCCTTTTTATGGACTTCGCCCCATCGAAATTCGGCCGCGGCAGCCGAGATTTGATCCTGCACCCCGTTCTTAGGAGCGCAACGCCAAAGCCGATACGCCACCCTGGCGAGTATAGCGGGGCTGATGACAGAGTTTAAGATGTGACGTATCGATAGCTTAATGAGGTTTTTCTTCGTTTCTTTAGTGACATTCGTGTGGCACATATCAGATAGTGTATACAGATGTATATTCCTACCATGCCTGTTTTAGAGTTTCTGAAATGTAGTTGGAAATGTGCGGACCTGCTGTTTCACGTTTGCTTTCTCTTTCCGTGTTTTTCTGGCGCATTGCTCGGTTTAGATACTTAAGTGATGTCACTGCTTAGTAGTGACATCACAAGAAGCTCTCTACGCAGAATGTAAGCGCAGCAAAAAGATAAAGATTGCTGATGGCTGATGCCGCAAGGGAATCCTCATCAACTCCATCCACACCACCAAGCATCGATGACCATAGGAAAAGAAAGAAGATGGAAAAACTATGTTGAGACTCCAATGACATGCAAGTAACAAGACAATAAAAACGGAAACCCATTACGTGGAAAGAAGGCAGCGCGGCATGTACTATATAAGAGGATACATGCAATGCACGTGGTCAGGGACCTAATTTCGCCCCATGAACACGTGGAATATCTGGCTGATCCACTGATTTCCCTCGCGTCTGTACTGTTCGCCTTCACAATTCAGGTCCATACGATTCGCCTTCACGAGACGTTTCGTGAAGGCGAATCCTCCGCGTTCGTCTGAAAGACGTTCACGCTACCTTCACACGAGCCCTGTGCATGCAGGCAGTCGTCTTAAAGATGTCCATTCGATAGGACAACACCGTCTTCATTTAATTTTCTTTCTTTCTTTCTTTCTTTCTTTCTTTCTTTCTTTCTTTCTTTCTTTCTTTCTCGAAGCTAATAGCCTCTAGTTGGTCGGGACTATTCGTGGCATGCTCACCCCCTCCCCCCCCCCCCCCCCGCAAAAAGAAAAGAACGGCGGCTGGAAAAGGGGTTTGTGTTTGAGTTTCCGCGTAACAGAATTATGTTTTCTCGTATATTCGACTTACAATCCGATGCTATCATGTCTGTAGGTTGTGTGTGAGTCGTACTTTACGAATGTTCTGACACATTTTACTTCGAGAAATTCAATTAGCTCAGTAACGCACTTGTGCCAGGCGGAGGGCTATACAAGAATGAGGACGGACCTTAAACGGCAGCTGGAAAATGGCTTTGTCTTTCAATTTCTGCGTAACAGAATTGTTTTATCGGATATTCGTATTACAATCCGAAGCTATCGTGTTTGCAGCTTGCGTGTAAGTCGTACTTCACGCATTTTCTGAAGCAATATACTTTTAAACATTAATTTAGCTCAATAAGGCACCCGCCCTTGGCGAACGGCCTTTGATAATTGCCACTTGTAAAGGACCAGCAAGATATAGGCTTCGAGCGGAGTGATGGCGACGTGACTTGCTTGTTTATCAAGTGCCTTTAAAATATCACTCCCGGTGCACGAAAGTAAAGCCATACTGGCAATCTATATAGGTCAGGATGGCTTGCGGCCACGACAACTTTCTGAATACGGCGTTATACATGTACACAGGCTGTCAGGTCCAACCATGTAATTAACTGAGTAGTATTTATTGTTTGGCGAGTGGGGGAACAGAAAGGCCGCTGGTATCGTATAACTCTGTAGGGCGTTTGCGCGGACACCTGAGGCGCTTGCGCAGCCAGGCGATAGGTATCTTGGTACGTTGGAGGGAGCACGGACGAAAGGCCAAGAGCAATAGGCGGGACCCACAGCCACACGAGGGAGCCAAGAGCGAATAGGCGAGCGACTCACGTCCTGACGCGGCTTTTCGGCGCCATTCTTCGACGTGTCAACTTCATCGATCGACGACTCGATCAGCGGATTCAGGACGGTATATTACGGTTGGTGTCGATGGTGCATACTGGAGGGTTCGCGGCCGTAAAGGAGAACGAACGGTGAGAAGCCGGCATATTTGCTTCTGAAACGGCTGGTGATGTACACATAAGTGGCAAACGGACGAACGAGGTCCTATAGTTGGGAGTGGGTTGAGGCAACGTACAGTCAAAGCATGTCGCCAAAAGAGTTCTGCTGGATCATTCTGTTAAGCCGTTGGTCCGCGTATTATGACTGGTGCCCGGTGAATAATTTGGCATTCTATGAGGAGTAACGGCACAAGAGCTCAAGGAAACACACGGCCTCTATCGCTCAGCACCCCCTGCCGCGTTGCGCTGCTGAGCTCGACATCGCGGGTTTGATCCATGCAGGCCGCGGCAGCCGCATGCATTTTCGATGGGCGCGAAATGCAAAAATGCTCGTATACTTAGATCTGGGTGCCCGCTACATAAGGAGGCTCAGGTGGCCAAAATTAAACCGGAGCCCGCACTGTGGCGTGCCTCATGATCAGATTATGGTTTGGGCACGTAAACTCCCAAGATTTTATATATTCCTTTAATCGCTGGACAAGCTCATCATGGTGTCCATTGTGGAAAAAAAATTAAATTATGGGGTTTTACGTGCGAAAACCACTTTCTGATTATGAGGCACGCCGTAGTGGGGCACTCCGGAAATTTTGACCACCTGGGGTTCTTTAACGTGCACCTAAATCTAAGTACACGGGTGTTTTCGCATTTCGCCCCCATCGAAATGCGGCCGCCGTGGCCGGAATTCGATCCCGCGACCTCGTGCTCAGCAGCCTAACACCATAGCCACTGAGCAACCACGGCGGGTGTCCATTGTGGAGAATGACGTTTGTATCCATTGTGGAGAATGACGTTTGTACAGGATGGACGAGGTGACGTCGCGTGCTGTTGCGGCAGTAAAGTGGCAGTTCTGGCAACGACTCTCAAATGGTTCCCAGTGCCAGTACCAGCGAATCCCCCCCCCCCCCCCCCCTCTGCTCGTGTAAGTGAATCCCGTCAAATTGGTGGGCGGTGCAGGCTATAGTGGCTGAAATAGTGGGACGGCGAGGTGAGAAACAAATGTGCGACGTTTCCTGCGCCAGTGTAACGCAAGCAAAATCACTTGTACGTCCGACATTCCATCATGGCCACACTGGGGCTCTGAGTGAAAGGTGGTGCATAAATATGACGCGGCACTGCTAAAAGCTAAAGCTAAATATAAGGCCGTCATCGTGGCAGTTGCGGCGTCAAAGAAGTCCTCCGCATGTGGTAAAATAAGATTCCTGAGAGCCTAACATGCGAGATGTCGCAGACGCAGAGCGGTCTACCAGAAAACCCAACAGCGTGGCAATCCACAGGTCCTTTTGACGAAAGATATGACGGAAGGAAGAGGCACTGTCGTCGTCTGACGTGATTGGGAAGCGTGAATAAAAAGAAAAGTCAGGTGCGAATCGAGTGCCCTCCGTCGCTGGGTACGTCATGCATGGGTGAGGACCTTTACAGAGAGAGAGAGAGAGAGAGAGGCTGAAGATTAATATGCAGAAAACAAAAATAATGATCAATAGCCTGGCAAGGGAACAAGAGTTCAAGATCACCAGGCAGCTTCTATAGAGTCTGTGAATTACTCACAGGGGACCCTGATCACGAGAAGAAAATTTCCAGAAGAATAATAATGGGTCGGAGCGCCTACGGCAGTCATTGTCAGGTCCCGACTGGAAGCTTACTATTATCATTAAAAAGAAAGGTGTTCAATCAGTGCGTTCTACCGGTGCTAACATATGGGGCAGAAACTTGGAGATCGACTAAGAAGCTCGAGAACAAGTTGAGCACCACGCAAACAGCGATGGAACAAAGAATGTTAGGCGTAACGTTAGGAGACAGGAAGAGAGCGGTGTGGGTCAGAGAGCAAACTGGTACAGCCGATATTCTAATTGACTTTAAGAGAAAGAAATGGAGCTGGGCAGGTCATGTAAAGCGTATACTTTAGATAACCGGTGGACCATTAGGATTACAGAATGGGTGTCGAGAGCAGGGAAGCGCAGTCGAGGACGGCAGAAGACTAGGGGAGGTGATGAAATTAAGAAATTCGCATAGTTGGAATCGGTTCGCGCAGGACATGAGTAATTGGAAATCTCAGGGGGAGGCCTTCGTCCTGCAGCGGACATAAAATAGGCTCCTGCTGCTGCTGCTGCTGCTGCTGCTGATGATGATGATGATGGAGGAAGGAAAAAGTTTAGGAATCGCACAACGCAATCGAAGCCAAATCTGTCGGCCCAACACGTGATCGCACGTTAAAGTGGGTGGTTGGTTTTAGTGTTCCCGCTCTGCTGGTGGAGCCACGGCAGGGCAGCTGAACAAGCGCGCGCCGAATAAAAGCTACTGCCATAGCTACTGGGAACCAAACGATATAGACGGAAGAGGTCACGTGTTGGGCCGCCACTGAGCAAAACGTATGGGCTTCGCGGTGCGTTCGCTTGACAAGGCTGGCTGCGTGACGCAATGCTCTCCCCGAACTATTTTCTTCCTCCATGATATGTTAACGGCTACGTGCACGTATATTATGACTGGGGAGATATCCTCATGATTGTTTGCAGGTGCTGGCCTTCAACGAAACCACTCAGCAAGCGAAAGATAAATGTGCTACAGTTCGGTATTGATAAGAACACATAGGTCGCCACATGGGTTGCTGCACTTAAGCCACTAGATGGCGATACTGCCCGCGAGGTCAGCTGCAAGTACCAGAAAAGAAGGCACCGGGGCGACACTATTTGCCCCGGAGAACCCCGCAAGGATCTCGGTTGAGGGCCATCTGTGCTGCGGTTCTTTCAGCATACATACGCGGCCGCGCTTCGACTCGCATGCAGAGAAGAGCGAGAGAAACGCGAGCTCGCTCGCCGCGCTGCTGCATGCCGCCGCCGCCGTCACTTCAATCTGCTGGCTCTCGCTGACCCCGATCCGCAACGGCGGCCCGCTTGACGCCAGATCGACCTTAGTTGCCGCTCTCCCACTCCGGGGTCGATCTCCCTCCCTCCCGTTCTCCTTTCCTGCTCCTTTTCATTGCGCCCTCCGCGGAGCCCGAGCGGCGCTGCCCCTCCGCTGCCGCCGCTTGGCTCGGGCTTCATTTAACGGCGTCCGCGGGAGGGAAGGAAGTCCTCCCAGTCCGTAACGGGGTATCAGGGTCATGCCGAGCGTGTTGGCCACCCTGCCGAGCCAATTACCGCGCGACGGCCTCCCCGGCGGCCCCCTCCGGCACGACTCGCGCGACGTGCATGCAGCAGCAGCAGCCGAGTCGATGTATCGGCGTCGCTGCCATGCGCGCGTCAGCGGCCGGCGCTCGCGCTTCGCTTTGTAAAAGGAGCCGTGCGGCTGGCCCGCTCGCGCGTGCGTGTGCGCGTGAGAGCGCGGTAGTGAACACGCGTGCCTGCGTGCGTAACTCACGCCGTGCCGGCACCGCGCATATTCAGCCGCCGAGAAGGAGATGCCGCGCGAGATTGCGGGCAGCCATACGCGGTTTCATTTGCCGCCTCGCGCGGAAAGCGGCCGTTAATCGCGTTTCGTCGACCCGCGCGCTGGAGCGCTTATACGGAAGTCGACCGGCTTACGCGATCTGTATAGGCTTCGTAACTGGCGCGCATTGCGTGCAATGCGACGCGGTCATTAAAGACCGAGTAGCCAGCGATTGAAAAAAAAAAAAAATGAAACGAGTCAAAATGGAAGGAAAAGGCGTTCGCGTGTGTGTAGCATATCATACGGTTGCACCGCTATCAAGTGAAGTGGCACAGACCTACAGCGATTAAACGATAGCAGTAAAGTTTTTAGGCTTGGGCACGTCGCGGTCGTCACGCTGAACTTCTGAGGCACCCGTTATTCCTTTCTTCGAACATATCGCCGTTAGGCCGCGAGTTGCTTAATAATGCGGAACACGGGATAAATCTTGTTAATCGTAAGGTTTTGCGAGCCGTAAGCCTTCGGCATATACTAACGCCTTGTGCACTTGATGTCAAGTTTCTGTACCACGCAGTTTGGACTACGAAATATTGTGCACGACATCGTATGGGAACCTTCATAATGCGTGTGCATACTGCACATATTTTGAGCAAGAAGCCGTATATTATAACCCGGTGGTCGAAATGAATCCGGAGCCCCCACTACGACGTGCCTCGAATCAAATCGTGGTTTCTGCACGTACTCCAGGAAACGCGAGGTGCGGCGGAGTGTCTGATTTCCTGGTGGTGCATGAAAGACTGCCGCCGACTTTCTCATATTTATTTATTTATTTATTTATTTATTTATTTATTTATTGCAGGATGTCGCATTGGCACCAATGGCATTATAGCAGTGGGTGTAAATATATTTCTGATATATTCAGTAAACAATAACGCGCTACGAATGTGCTGCGTTATTGTACATATTGTACGAATGTTTTGCATACCTGATATGAACACATCCAACGTGCAATTATGGCGGGTGCGATCGAGACAATTTGGCACCTTATGTACTATATACTGACCACCCTGATGTCGGAGGAAAGGTCCTGGGAACGCCAAAGAAGTGCTGAACCGCTTCTTGAAGGCGACTGTACTGCACGAACACGCGAGACAGGTTAGCGAACATTCTTGTGCCAGTATGTCCACACTGCCGTGGTTCTTTATTATACCTTTAAAGCGGATATATTGTTTGGCTCTTTCGCCCGCTTTCATGGTCGGTGGTTAGGGGTTGGAGGCTGGCTTTTAACGCTGATACAAATACGGTGAAACGGTAATCAACATTGGGACCACATTGTAATGCATGTGGCAGCGTGCGTCTCGTTGTTTAAAAAGACCGCAGTAATAGGCACGCAAGAGATAATACCAGCACGATCATAGAAGCCGTGGATATTGGCAATAGCGTCAGTAAACCTTCGGTCACATTGTCCGAAAAGGGACTTTCTTACCTATAGAATGCGAAGTATGCAGGTGATGCGCCGTCTTAATGTTGTTACCTCTCAGATTTGAAGCAGCTTTAAGTTTTAGCACCATCATCGGAGGTTTTAGTTTGTCATCACCTGTGCTACGGTTATATATGTGTGTTTGTAATTGGAAGTCAGCGCTTATTTTTCTCTCGTTCCTTTCCGTCCTCCATCCACAGTAGCGCTGTGCACATCATCGTGAATTATCAGCTATAACCCTGTCTCGCACCTTGATACAAACGCTCTGACGCATATATGGAGGCGCTTGCACTCGCGCACTCGAGTTGCGGGGCGCGTTTGTCCCTTGCTGAACCCCTATATAGACACTGTGTGCATCCCTTTGGGGTACACGGGCTGGCCACGTATGTATGCTACAGCTACAGATGAGCTTGCTCTTTTCTCTGCGGAATCACGCAATGAAACAACAAGCACTACCTAAATATTCTCAATGCAACGCCTCAATACGCCTTCAAGTGCATCATTCCTTTGATAAAGCGAATAGCTTTCTGGAAGCTTGTTCGACTACTTGCTTACATTCACAATCACCATCAATGGCTCCTGCACATTTTTTAAAATCTTTGCTTTTCGTTATCTATATTCATCCTTTCCCAATTCCCAAGTGTAAGGTAGCTGAGAACGTCCTTGGTTAATCTCTCTGCATTTACCTCTTTGTTTCTCTCTCAAATTCAATGAATGAATGAATGAATAAATAAATAAATAAATAAATAAATAAATAAATAAATAAATAAATAAATAAATAAATAAATAAATAAATAAATAATATTCCAGGCTTTTGTTGCCGGGCGTGCGCGCGTGTATCTTACTACACACGTGCAGTAATGACGTAGTTTACATGGCTGAAATGCGTGTCATGATGTGTGCTATACGTAATAAAGCACATTGGTGCGTATTTCAAGCGCATCGACGGCATGCCGTCGCGGCGCCTGTTTCACGACGCGCGGTTCACACTCGATAACAGGGCTCAGCGGCAGTCTGACGGAATGTTTGTCAGCTGTAAGTATACAATATATGCAATGCCCGGCCTGAAATAAAAGAGACCGCGCCGGAAATGCATTGCGCCTGGCCTAAGCGGTTCTGCAATGCCTATAGGCAGGCGTTGATTAAAGGCAACAAAACGCCCTCGTTATACGACGTGTTTGCTCCTTCTCCCTCAGATCATTGCCTAGCTTACCGCTACTGTGGTTACTTTTCTCATCGGGACGGAATTCCTTCGCCGTCATCGCGTTAATTCTCCATATAAGCTCAACATTTTGTTTCCTCTTTGCTATCGTTTTCGCCTTTCCTTCACTACGCGCTCCTAGGGACGTCAACACAGGCGCGCTCCAAGTCCATGTAGACGTTCTGAGCTCAGGCGCCTTCAAACGACTATCCGTTGCCCAGAAGGCTCCCTTGCGTACCTTGCTCCCACGGGCTTTCGCTGACACGGCATACTTCCTGGCACGGGGGAGGCTGTGCAAGTGTCGACACCATCACTCGGAGCCATCCAGAACAGCGGATCGGGTTGCCGCAAAGCTTCCTTGCCATCGAGAAAGAGAAAGCTTTAATGAGGGCCGCAGAGTTCAACATATCCGTGCGCACGGCGTGCTACTCCATTCGCTGGATATAGTTGCGACTATACGCAAAATATTTTTGAGAACGCGGAAATATGAGAGAAAAAAAGGAAAATAACTGTGCAGAGACCTCCGCGGCCCCAACCCACGGGCCGCCCTGCTTCCAGATTTGATGTCCCCGCTACCGCTTGGGTGCCCCGGAGATCCTGTGCCGCCTGCTTTAATATAACCTCAGCTGCTCTCCTGAGGCCTCCGTTTGCCGGTTACACGTGCCCTCTTGGATCAGTGCTTGTAAAAAATGCAATCTATCGTCGCGACTGAAAAAGCAACCCGCGACTTATACACCACCAGTCGGAACCTTGCCCCTTCAGACACAGCGATCACCAAATGGGGCATCCCTGCCCACTGCCTCACCCCGGCGGCAGCCAGCGGCGGATCGTAAACAAACTCGACCGCACTCCGCAATACCGGCATGCCTAGGGGACAAACGCATACAACACGTGTTAAGAAACCTCCTCCGTTGTGCCTAAGCAGACTCGCATATTCAAGGAGCAAAGGCCACCAGATTTTCTCTCTCGCACCCGCTCTTACTCGCGCCTGCGCAGAAACGTCGAGCGCTGTGAGAAGCGCCACGCCCCGCTGTACCTACTAGCAGTTGTAAAACGCTACACGGTCACGGGCCGAAGTATTTGGGCCCCACCCGACCCGTCTCGGTTGGGCCCGTTAGCCTTTGAGCGTAAGCGAAGCATGGTCCCGTTCTCGGTAATTGTGGAGATACCATCCGAGGCACAGGACATCTTGTAGATATAGTTTTGACTGTGTCCACGCGGTTGAGCCCACTCTGTATATCTATAGATTCTGTAGGGAACTAGGAACACTGAATCACATAATATGGGACTGCGAGGAACACAAGCCTCCTCCCAACCTGATGGCCTCACCTGAAGCATGCGAGGCAGAGCTGCGCAGTTTTAGCCTGCGTTACCAACTCCAGGCCATCGATAGAACGAGCTCAAGAGGTCGCCATCAAACATCGTTTGACGGCCATCTGGCCCGCCTGAAGAAACCACTCCTAAACACACTGCTTAAGCTTATATTTCTACCATCTTACCGTCACCGCTACACTCTCCAGCGCTCGACAGTAATGGTCGTGATAGTTAAACTGGACCGTGCACGGTGTAGCACGACGCACTATAGCCGCTAACTGCTACATCAGTTGACAGTTTCGGGCCTAATCTATATAGCCAAGCCCTGCCCGTTACATACAGCGGCTTGAGTCGCCCACGCGATGGTTGCAGGTGACTGTACTTCTGAGCATAAGCTTCATCCAACACTTTCAAAATTTCTTTTTGAATTTCCTGTGGCAGATAGCACAATTCTACTCCATAAGCTACTCAAAGAGGCGAACATTATTTGCACCAAATATGGGAATGCATAATCCACTAATTAACAGTAATATCACTAATTAAATTTTTTACCTAATTACCGGTCATATGGCACATATTGCAATTTACAAATTCTAGCTCGTAATACTGCAAGGTATGTCCGCTTGAATATAATTGTGCGGATGACACCATTTACTAGACGTGCGCCGTCAAACGTGCGATAAAAATGCACTGTTGTTACACTTAGCTTCTTGATAAATCGTCGTTTTATGCATTGAAGTATAAAAGTAAATGGAACGCCGATGCATTTTTCCGCAAAGTTCTGGAATTAACACCTAGAAACATGGTGCCATCCTAAGAATTCGTTCCAAATGGATCCGCCTTGCGAACTCCCCGGCCAGAATTTTTCAATTGCAATGTATATATTATTAATTGGCACATATATATGTGCCATAAGGTAACGAGTTAAAAACTTGATTAGTTACTTTTTTGTTAATTAGTCGCTTATGCATATCTCTATCTATATATATATATATATATATATATATATATATATATATATATATATATATATATATATATATATATATATATATATATATATATATATATATATATATATATATATATATATATATTGATATGTATATATATATATATAGATAGATAGATAGATAGATAGATAGATAGATAGATAGATAGATAGATAGATAGATAGATAGATAATAATGCAGAGAAAGGCAGGGAGGTTAACCCGAGGTAGTTCCTGTTGGCTACCCTGCGCAGGGGGAAGGGTTAAGGGGGATAAAAAGAGAAACAAAGTGGAAGGGGGAGAAAGAAAGAAAGGGAGACAAGCATGAACAAAGCGCGTACACTACAGAGCGGTAGGGGGCGGCATTAGAGTCTGTCGTGAAGCCCCGTAGACCGCAAGAACTTTAATAGCGCGAGTAGGGTCTTCAACGCGGATGTTCTTTCGGAGCATTGGCCTAAAGCTTTTAGTTCTGAAAGTGGACGATTGTCCAACTGGTCCAGTACTCTGCACATCACTTGTCTCTCAGCACTGTATCGCGGGCAGACACCGATAATGTGTGCGAGCGTCTCGTCGATGTTACATGTGTCGCACGTGGGGCTGTTGGCCATTCCTATGAGGAAAGCATAGGCGTTTGTAAAGGCAACGCCTAGCCACAGACGGTAGAGCATGGTCTGTTCACGTCGCGGTAATCCAGGCGGGAGGTGCATTCGTAGGTCTGGAGACAACGAACGCAACCGACACATGGTGAAAACATTTGAGTCCCACATATAAATCCTTTGTGCACGTAATGTCCGCCTCTTCGAGTATAGACTGGCTCATGAACTACCGCAGAATTGTCCTATCTGCCACAGGCAATATTAAAAATAAATTTGAACGTGTTCGCTGAAACACCCGGCATTGTCGCTATGCTAAAATTGGCTGATTAAACAAGAGGGTCCGATATTTGAGCTCACCACCTCTATAGACTTCCATCGCGTTTCGCTGCCTCTTCAATCTTTGCAATAGCGCCAGACCTTAGAGAGCGCTATTAGCTGTTCGGAAATAAACCAGAGGGCCAGACTTTCCATTCCTAATAGTTAGAAACTGGGACTGCAGCTAAAACGCCATTATGTTATTATACATCCTTATCATGCCTATTTAACATATAACCGCGAACGATGGGGCCAGAAACACTATAGTGGCACGTTTACCGCGCCTATAAATACCTATGTAAAGGTTGATGCCGATATTGGGCTTCCCTGAAAGATGTATTTTCCGTGTTTTATCCTAGCTTCATTTGTTAATAATGTTGATCTCTAGGCAAACAAGAACCACCTGGTAAAAGAAAATCCACACATTTATGCTAAAGAAGTTTCTTATTATCCAAGACAACCAGGAGACATGTTTACATAGATGGTCTCGTCGTATTGGGGCTGCGCAGCATGCATGTAAAAAAGTCAGACACCAGGCATTCCTCTTGCAGCGTCGCAAGGATATTTAAATCTTCCGCTCGAGCACATATTTCAAAGACCGTGCCTTATAGGAGCCCATACGCGCGCTGGGTTCGAGGCTACGTGTGCTCACGGTAGGGAAGGACTCGCGGCATTCATATGGCAAGACAGGGGAAGGAGACGAACAGAGAAAGTGTGGCCGCGTGCTTCAGGAGCATTACAAGTTCTCCCGACCTCGCATTGAGAGTAGCACTGAATTCGAAGACGTTTAAAAACTTCGGGAATGGATTGGTGACTCGTGCATATGGTTTTCTGTTGACTATAGGCAACAGATGTGACTTTACGACCAATTGAACACCTTGCCCTTGGTCAGTTAGATGTGGATGCGAAGAAAAAGCTATTTCTACTCTCGAAACGACTAAAGAAAACGAGGTGCGAAGTTGATTGTGTACTTCAACTCGTCCCTAAGTTTACTGTATACCGGCCCTCAGTGAAATGACGACTGAGTATCGCTGCTTTACACGTATGCGACACTGCAGCTCATACGCACAGAGTGCTTCACTTCTCAATGTTTTCTAACCACAAACACTGCATCCAATTTCATGACGTGATTTGCAGCGCGAAGTACCGAAGCGCAATTCGTTGCTTCGCACTTCAGTGCTTCCCGCTGCAAATCATGCCGTGAACTTGGACCAACTGGCCCAAATCACAATTCTTATCCAATGCGTGCCGCTTGTCTCGCCTCATGGGATCCTCCGCATTTGCGTGTATAGGTGATGGAGGCGTAAGTCTGTGTGAATGAACTCGTAGCCGCAGGCAAGACTGTGTTCTTGAAGGCGTCTTCACGCGCACCGAATGTGCCTCTTCCATCACAGTCCCTATATTCTAGGCACGATAACAGTCCGTTGCAACCCACTAGGGAACTTGGTAGGAGGCAGTTGCATATTACCACGAACATTTTGCCAGTGCAAAGGCTGTCATTGACAGCCTTGCAGGAAGAAGAAGAGATTATTGACAATAATACATCTCCTCAAATTTCTCGGCGGAAAGTCATGGGGCACTTCGGTGCGGTCAATGCTGCAGCTGTATAACGCCTTGTTCCTCGGCTTCACAAGATACAGCCTCCCTGTGATTGGCAACACCTGCAAAACAAACCTGCGTGTACTCCAGGGACTACAAGCTCAGGCACTAAGGACGTGTCTCGGTCTTCCGAGGTGTGCGTCTACAGCGGCAACGATCGTCATAGCTCGAGATCACTCAATATCAACGTACTTGGCAACCGACGCTCTCAGGGCGCATATTCGGCACGTTGCCCGATTACCTTCTCACCATCTTGCCGCTCTACCCACAGAAAGGCCACACACAACTTTCAGTCGTTTCATTGATGCCAATCGCCCCTCAATGCCATCGAACTACATGCCTGCAGCAAGACCATCCTTACCTTTATGGTGCCTGCACAGACCTGACATACGCCTCACCATCCCAGGAATCATGAAGAAAGCCAACATGTCCTCGTTTGCCCTTAAGCAGGCCACGTTAGAACATTTACATGAGGTGCACAGTGGCCGCGTACACGTTTACATCGACGGTTCAGTTACATCTGCAAGCGCAGCTGCCGCTGTGCTGATACCAAGAAGATCTGTCAAGATACAGCTAAAGACGTCACATGTATCATCAACGACAGCTGCTGAACTCGTAGCCCTGCGTGCGGCTCTTCATTTTATTAAGGAGGAACCATCCCAGGCATGGTCAATCTTCTGTGATTCCAAGGCAGCCCTACAGAGTGTACTCTCAGCACTGCGCCATGGATCACATGAGCAGCTCGCCGCAGAGATCAGAGAAGTCCACCATCGCCTAGTTGACGAAGGACACGATATAATATATCAGTGGTTGCCTAGTCACTGTGGCATACATGGCAATGATCGAGCAGACGCAGCTGCCCGATCTGCCCATGACGGCGTCAACTGCGTTGCCATTCCTCTTTCGAGAGCCGACGCAGCGAAAAAACTTGCCACACTTGCGCGTGACCTGACATTAGCCCAGTGGAATTCATCCGATTTCACAAGTGCACGCCTCCATACTCTGGACCCTAATTTACGGCTCCATATTCCGTCCGAGCTTCCACGACGTGACTGCACCCTTCTTATCCGTCTATGGCTTGGAGTAGCATTTTCAAATGCCTACTCTTTCCTTATCGGAATGGCCAACAGCCCACTGTGTGACTTCTGCGGGTGCAACGAAACGATCGAGCATCTTCTTTGTCAGTGCTCTCGTTTTAACCTACAAAGAACTGTCCTCTCAGCCACCTTGGACAAACTGGACAAGCGCCCAATGACAGAAGACAAGATCCTTGGAACCTGGCCTACGCGAACATCAGCGCGATCCGCTATGAAGGCGCTGCTGCGATACTTGAAAGACACGGCACTTTCTGACAAATTGTGACAGTACACTGTGTGGCGCAGGACTGTACGGTGACACTGCGTAAGACTAGGAATGCCTTTGCGGGTTGCGTGACAGTGCCCACAGAAATAGTTCGTGTGTACGTGCGTGTGTGTGCTTAGGTTTTTTTTCCCTTTTTTTATCCTTCTTTCTTTCTCACCTATTGCATCCCCTTTCCCTTCCCCCAGAACAGGGTAGCCAACCGGAGATAATCTCTGGTTAACCTCCCTGTCTTTCCTTTGCCTTTCTCTCTCTCTCTCTTGCAGCAGACGTGATCATCACCCTGAGAAGGGCTCAAACTGCTCTACGCCATGACAGACTTGAAGGTGACGCAGGGTGTGAGACCGGGCTAGTTGGTGTTCCATGCTGAAGTGACTAGCGCAAGAGTGTAAGTTGGAAGTTGCGCTTGTCTTTGTCGTCATTTCGTGCCCCGTGTCCACTGTCGCGCTAGTCACTTCAGCTTGAAGGTGACACAGCGACTTGCGCGCTCACTTTGCGTTTCGGCCGACATCGCATATAGAGCAACTTGAATACTGGGGCGAAACTCTGACCTGAAATATGGTGCTCCTTTCGGACTTTCGGAAAGGGGTCGCCACCATCCCCAATGGACACATTGCCGAATAGCTATATTAGCTCAAAACTTCAACCTGTCTTGGACAAAAATTGCGGGTTCTCGGTACTAAAAAACTATCAATGGTTATGACCGGCAAACATTCTGCAATTCCAGAGGGCACTGGATCAGCGAACGTTCCGAAGTACAAGTGCCGCTAGCTGCAGTGGTTCTTGAGCGCTGTTTTTCCACCTGCGAACCAAATGCGGTGAAAAAAGGCACAACTTTAAGTCCCCAAAACTTGTTTGTAATTGCTTTCACAGCTTTTCTGGTGGTTTGTAGTCACACTGCATTTCGGGTACATATTTTGTAGTCTGCGAATCTTGCCTCATTCCGTTTTGTAAATAATAAATAATATTAGTTTCACAAAGCACGAGCTTATGGTGGGCTGTATTCCATACAAAATCATAATCCTTCCTCAGCTACACAGCAGAGTGCCTATTACTTGTGCTTATGCATGCCTAAAAGACAGTATTTCGCGCCTATATATAGATATGCTTCAAATGACGGTTTTAGTGCTTTCTGTATAGGCGCCTAAAACAGCGCTATTTTGTACCTAAACATCCTGTCTCTACCAATAATGTTCTTGCTCAGCCATTTCCGTAGTAAATCTTTATTATTTTTTTTTCGCGCCATTAGCGCCTGCGTGGGACTGCGTGCATGGCTTGATTCACGCGTAAAACAGTTGCATGGGGAACGTGACGCATGCGCTCAAAATGGTGAAAAGCAAACAACACACGTGGCCGTTTTCCAGAGTACGTTTTCCTTTGTGCAGAAGAAAGACATGCATCTTCTCCGTGCCCTTGCAAGAGAATGCACGCGAAATTATTCTCCGCTGAAACTAAGTGGCCGCCATCTCTGTTTACAGAGTTTCGTATGCAAAGATGGCGGAGTGAAATTTGACGGTTGGGGGCGCGGCCCTGCCAGTATATGGTGTTTAAACAAGGGGTGTACGCCATATCCATCCCACCATATCGTCAATTTCGCCGCCTTGTCAGCTCAGACTGACCCACCTGCTGCGACCTCTCTGATTGGCTAAAAACGTAAATGTGACGGAATTCGACATCACGGGACTTTGGCAGTGTCCATTGAATAGCAGTAAGGATACGTTACGTTTAAAGACCTGTCGAACGCTTTTCCAACTGCTGGACCATGCGCGGAGCGTGCAAATTTCGTAGACATTTAGATATAGTCCATTCGTGCGGCTATAGCTTCTTCTTGACTGTATAATATATACTGTACTATAGTACAGTATCCTGTATAATGTAACATTGAAGCGGCGAAGCAACCAGGCTCTTCTATAACACCGAATTCACCGAGATTTTTTTCTCCGTAAGTGCTGTCTAACATTGGTCGGCAGCCTACGCTAATTACATGCCTGATATGATCGGTAATGGCCGGCATATGCTCCTACGAACGTGCGTAAGAGCTTTATTGTGAATGTAGGCATTGACGTTCTTTGTAAACGTTCAAAGCAGAAATTATGTGACAACGCTTAGGCCGCATTTCATAAAGTATGCGTAGGCGGCCTTTCAGATACGTTGCACGCACATGCACGAGATCATGTCGCTCTCTGTACCGAAATGAGTGCGCTGGCGCGAAACCGCTGAAATGCAACGAAGACCGCATGCAGGACGTGCTGGCACTGTTCTCCCGGTAAGTAAATTCTAAAGCGCGGCCCACTGCCGATGCCACCGATATTTGCATAATTAAGAGCACCATAAAATCTTAAAGAAGGAACTTGGTGGCGCTTGCCAATGGTCCGTTTCAAACGGTGTATTCTCACGTCACCACCACCACCACCACCACATAATAATAATAATAATAATAATAATAATAATAATAATAATAATAATAATAATAATAATAATAATAATAATAATAATAATAATAATAATAATCAACTTAGTTATATATATATATATATATATATATATATATATATATATATATATATATATATATATATATATATATATATTCCTATAATCTACTATTTCTATTTTCTATATTTCTACTATTCAACACTATATTTAGTTGAAGAGCATAAAAGACTAGATACGGTCAGGACAGCACGCTGACATTCAATCAAAGTGAACGGACGAAAATCATTAAGCCACAATGAAAGTAAAGGGTGGAAAAAAGGGGGGAACGCAAGAAATAAATAAAAGGGGAGGGATGGGGAGCTCGCTGTAATAACGCAGTGCATGCACACGCACGAGCACTACAAGCTCGGTCCAGTTTCCATTCTTTCAGGGAATTGAAGCATCACACTGGAGACGGCACCACGGCTGCACGCGTGACCGATCGCAGGAGGAAGAGGCACCGCCTCACGACGAACGCGTCGCGCAGCCGCTTTGAATGAGATACAGTGTAGCGCCCCTCGCACTTCTTCGCGAGCGTGCCCCGGGCATTCATTTGCATATCTGATTGGGTGGCCTTACGACAGCAGCCATCTCTGTGACGCCGACTGCCCCTCCGGGGACATTCGTTGCACGCAAAGTTCGAGGCTGCTGGTCAGACGGGGGGATCGTGTGCACCTTGTCGACGTGTCGCTCGTCGCTCACCGTGGCCGCTATAGGATTTTGAGGTCGTCCTGCCCTGACACCTTGCGAAGACGAGTGTTCTTTAAATATGTCTCCTTGTCTCGTGTCTGAGAGAGAACGTAGGTCGATGCATGAAATAATACTTTATTTCTGCATTATATAGAATTTCGCGATACGTATCACTAGAGACTGGCTCTGACAGGGCTTGCGTAAAATATTAGGCAGCTGTGTAGGTGTCATTAGTTACATATACATGGCAAAAAAAAAGAAGAAACGAAATGTACGTTGCATCATAAGCTCATATCTCCCTCCCCACTTCCTTCAGGAAACTGAAAGTGTTTCTTGAAATAAGGATATTAAAAGGACCTTTTGGTTACGTTTTTTTTATTTACTTATGTGTTTATTATTATTATTCGTCAACTATCCTGTTTGGGGCAAAGTCATTTCAATACTGAAGCAACTTATTTATTGCGCGACATTGCTTCATATTTTGAGTGAAAGGATAGGAAGTGGAGACCGTAATTTTCCCTCCTTATGAGCGCCACAGGTCTATATATAGGGCAGTCACACAGCTGGCGACCTAATATGTACATTGCGTTCGTTATACATACTTTTGTGGATTTAGCTTCTTAGTAATAATGGCAGCGGTCTGGATTTAGAATCGCGTCTCGACTTGATGCAGCACTGCTTTTGCCCCTTCCTGCTATATGACTTGATATTGACCTTAAAATTGCGTGCTCCGTGACGGAAAGTCATCAGGGCCCGAATTCACAAAATTCTGTTGGACTAGAATTGGTAGTAGGAGGAAATTCGAGTCACCCTGACGAGTCAAGGCGACCGGCCGATGGCAAAGAGCAATTACGAAAGAAAAGTTTGCAAAATCGGGGCCTGGTCTTTGAATATCGTCATCATCATCATCATCAGCCTGGTTACGCCCACTGCAGGGCAAAGCCCTCTCCCATTTTTCTCCAACAACCCCGGTCTTGTGCTAATTGTGGCCATGCCGTCCCTGCAAACTTCTTAATCTCATACGCCCACCTAACTTTCTGCCGCCCCCTGCTGTACGCTTCCCTTCCCTTGGAATCCAGTCCGTAACCCTTAATGACCATCGGTTATCTTCCCTGCTCATTACATGTCCTGCCCATGCCCATTTCTTTTTCTCGATTTCAACTAAGATGTCGTTAACTCGCGTTTTAACATCGTTATAACAGTAACATCGTTATAAGTATACATAAGCCTAAATTATTAATAAACGACGCACATTCCTTTCGTCACCACCCTACGGGGTAGATGCAGTGCGGCTCGTCGACTGCACACGGAAAGGAAGGAAGGAAAAAGTGGAGAAGGAAAAGTAGGGAGGTTAACCAGTATGGCTTAACCGGTTTGCTACCCTACACATGGGAGAGGGATGGGGGAGAATAAAGATGGGGAAGGGGGAGAGAGCACATATCACAGCACACACACATCGTCCGTTGGAGTCCATCATTCTGGCATGGTACGCGACGTCACACTCACAGCCGCTTGTCCAATCCCGTCTCTTTCAAAAACCGAAGTAGTCCCTTTGTCGCCTTCACCTGCGATATCTTCTGTCGGCGGCATGTGAAAATCGTGTCGAGCGACAATGGTCTACTGTCAAGGCGCGCTAGAACAGATGCCAGGGACTGTCGCTGAACGTTATAGACTGCACACGGGGTGTTCTTTATAGACTACATGCAGAATGTTTTTAAGTATCGCCTGTGGCAGATGGCGTAATTGTAGTTCTTGCGCGGATTACTCGAGCAGTGGGAGGCCATGCTGACTAGTTCGGACCCTCGTAACCAGCAGCAACTGGTGCGGCGGGCCAGGGAGACAGCAAGAGCCGCAGTAGCCCTGGACTAAGGGCGCCTCCCGCACCAGCAGAAAGGCACCTGCTTGTCCCCCCCCCTTTTTTTTAAATAAATGTTTCTCCTCCTCCTACTCGAAGCGGCGGTCATCACCGGCATGAGAAATCGAAATACATGTAGACTAATTAGCAAAGGTTCAGTAATTAATCTTCATTAATTATTTTACGGCATATATTGCAATTTAACGAATTGTAGCCAGTGAGATTTCAAACCGTGTCCGCTTGGAACGAATTTTAAGGATCGCACGAGTTTCGAGATGTGCGCGCCGTGAAACTTTTGGTAAAAAAGCGCCACAGTTCTCCTTTTTTTTCTTTTTTTTCCCCACACGCTGTTTTGTGTTGAAGTACAAAAGTGACTGGAATGCCCATGTATTTCGCTGCACGCTTTGGGAATTAGTGCGTCCAAACCGGTGTCGTCATGAAAATGCCGTTCAACTGGATCCTGCGAACTCGCAGGCGGCTAGACGTAAAGTGAAATATGTGCCGTAACGTAAATAATTAAGAAAGTCAATTAATGATTTTCGTTAATGAGTTGATTGTGCGTTTCAATCTTTCGTAGAACTTATGTCCACCTCATTCAGTAACCCAGCTCGATTACTAGAATTATGCTGTCCGCCACCCGCCGTGGTTGTTTAGTGGCTTTGGTGTCGCGCAGTGAGCGAGTGGAACTCGCAAAACTTACGACTGACACGACTACATCGCCTAAACCCCTCCCTGCAGCTCCGACCTCCACCCGGACTTCCTCGACGTGAAGCTACGCTTCTCTGTCGCCTTTGGTTAGGAGTGGCCTTCACAAAGGCATACTCTACATTAATTGGAGTCTCTGACAGTGCAGCATGCGAGGTCTGTGGCACCGAAGAAAACATCGACCACCTGCTGTGCCACTGTCCAAGATATGCCCTAGAGAGAGAAGAACTTGCCAAAGCTTTCCAAAAACTGGACAATCGGCCGCTTTCTGTGCAGGTGCTGCTGGAACACCGCCCCCATCGCCCGTCGGCCCATAAAGCGGTGAAGGCGCTTTTGTGTTTCCTAAGGACGACGGGTTTGTGCGACCACCTGTGACTATTAAGGCAATTTTTGTAAAACCACACGCGTCAGCGAACTTGCCGTAATTTCCTTCTTTCCTTCCCTCCTCTCTCTCCCTGTGATCTTTGCTTTCCCCTTTCCCATTCCCCCGGTGTAGGGTAGCCAACCGGACGATATTCTGGTTAACCTCCCTGCCTTCTTCTTTTCTCTTTCTTCCTCCTCCTTGGTGTCGCGCTCATACAAGCAAGCGGTTGCGGGTTCAAATCCCGGCCAAGGCGGCCTGATTTCGATAGGGGGCGAAATGCAAAAACACCGGTGTACTAAGATTGAGGTGCACGGTAAAGAGCCCCAGAAGGTCAAAATTAATCTGGCGTCTTCCACTACCGCGTGCCTCATAATCAGATGGGGGTTTTCGCACGTAATTTCACATAGTTTTTCTGCTATCTGCCACAGGTGATTTCTTTTAAATTCTGTATGGTCTAAAAAAAAACGAAAATGTACTTCTATTGTTGTCAGTGCTCTAATAGACTCTCCGCTGCGATGTTCTTGCGATAAGCAGTTTGCTTGAGCAAAGAGCCTGTACTCATGCGTGTACCTTCGAGCCGATGCTGACTCTGCCTGATGACAAAAATATAGGAGTTGACGGGCCGATATGAGAGCTATCAAGTAGAGAGGTTATTTCTGTCGAGAGGCGACGTGGCTTTGCGCTCGGCGCGGAGTCGAGCAAGAGATGGTTGTCGGCGTGCGTCTGTGAAAATATTGGGCCAAACTAGAGTGCAGCCAAATCCCACTATAACGAATCCTCGGGTACAGCGAATAACGTCCTATATACCGAACACTGAAAACGTACTTAGTGAAATTTATGTAGTAGGAAAAAAGAAGAACAAAGAAAACACGGAAAATATTCAGCTCCGAGCGCTTATAGTCTGCGCCGTAAACCTACAACGGAACTTTCTTTCCTTTTTCGACCCTTTTCGTAGTATACGTGGTCGGATATTCACTGCCGATGCAAAGGCGCCAATTAATGGTGAGGGTGTGTACTCTCGTACAACTTCGCCGCCGAACGCCAAGGTAGCCTTCGGCGCGAACTTTGCCGTATTAAATCTAGATATGACATTTGCAAGGGTAAAATAAATATTTGATAAAATGTCCTTGAGCGCCGGTCCTGTCGTTTGTGTTCTTCTTCTTGAGTCCTGGTCTTCTGCGCTTTACCTTTACTACTTCAAGCATGAACTAACTAGCCCAAGCAAGAGCTTTACTTGAGCATATTTCTTCTACATTGGGCCCTTTCTTTCAGGCGCCGGTCCTGTCGTTTGTGTTCTTCTTCTTGAGTCCTGGTCTTCTGCGCTTTACCTTTACTACTTCAAGCATGAACTAACTAGCCCAAGCAAGAGCTTTACTTGAGCATATTTCTTCTACATTGGGCCCTTTCTTTCAGGCGCCGGTCCTGTCGTTTGTGTTCTTCTTCTTGAGTCCTGGTCTTCTGCGCTTTACCTTTACTACTTCAAGCATGAACTAACTAGCCCAAGCAAGAGCTTTACTTGAGCATATTTCTTCTACATTGGGCCCTTTCTTTCAGGCGCCGGTCCTGTCGTTTGTGTTCTTCTTCTTGAGTCCTGGTCTTCTGCGCTTTACCTTTACTACTTCAAGCATGAACTAACTAGCCCAAGCAAGAGCTTTACTTGAGCATATTTCTTCTACATTGGGCCCTTTCTTTCAGGCGCCGGTCCGGTCGTTTCTGTTCTTCTTCTTGAGTCCTGGTCTTCTGCGCCTTGCCTTTTCAAGCATGAACCAAATAACTAGCCCAAGCAAGGGTTTTACTTGAACAACAAGGGCGGTTGTGGAGTTTGGAAAAATAGTCAATGGGCGACAATACGAATACTCTGCTCCGTTGCAGACATGCCTTCGTAACATCGTCTGTTAAGGAAACAGCGTAAGTAAAAATTTTGAGAGAAAAAAGAATCGATTTTTAGTTTTTTTTTGTGTGTGTTATCTGTAATTTGGGCTTCTTTAGAACACAGTTAAATGGGTCGTTTGTTCTTCTGGGAGAATAGTATGCTTGAAATGGCCCATTTTCTAAACGAATTGGTTGCTTGACAAGCGCACTTTATTTTATATATATATATATGCCTGTTGCATGAAAAGCGGGCAAAAACAAGAAGTTGTTCTTTCGCCACCTCTAACCTGATCCCGAATGGTTCTCTGACAACACTGAAAGCCGCCTGGGAAGTGAACTCAAATATTATGCAAGCTCGAAATGCAACCAGAAGCACGTGGAGGGCGTTGCTGTAGCGCTGCTTGTGAGGTATGCGTCGTCGACGTTCGTGTCTTTCAAAGTTATGGCTCGTTTCGCTCGGCACGTGAACGCTAGCTGTCCTAACTTTCGACGATAAAAGCGTTGCCCCAGAGCACGTCGTAAGATCAGTGCACCTTTCACGAGGTCGTTACACGGGGGCGAGGACATACCGTGGCGCGGCCATATACGGAGTCACTCGTGTGACGTGCAAAGTTGGATTGCTCCACCAGCCCTCTCCTGTTCAGCCCGCGGCCGCTTCCGCGTCGTTTCTTTCTTTTGTTGTTGTTGTTGTGGTTGTTGTTGTTGATGTTGTTGGGGGGGTATCATTAGTGTATTCAACTTCCAGGAAATCAGTAAACTACTGCTATGGCTTCGTCACTGACTGTACGATATGCTGAATAACTTTTCCCAAAAATATTAACTTCCATATGAAACCTTACACATCCCCCCACGCCCTGCCGGCGTCGTCTGCTATGGCCACCCACGTGGAAACAGCGGAGGTCGAGTCCTCTGCTTTTGTAAAACGTAAGAAACTATTGTGTCGAACTAAAACTATGCGTCAAATGGCCTTTAGCGAGTGCTTGCGGTAAAGAAACGCATTGTTGCTTAAAGAACGGCATGCGACGTGTCCAACTTGTCATTTAATTCATTGTAGTTTTGCATCTACAAACGGGCCGCGGTTGACACGACAAAGAAGTGGCGCTTGCAAATTTATATTCCAGTTTAGCACGCGTATACCCCCACGGAGCACGACGCAAGTGGTTTCCCCGCTTTGTGGGAAGCGTGCACCCCAACATGATTTGAAGCTGCACGCAGCCGCGACCTTCCTCGCATAATTTAGCTTTGTTACTTTTCTGACAGGAGTTCCCTTTGCGACGTTGTAGCTGGATAACATTTTGCATTTTCGCCAGTGTGACGACGAGCACACGTTTATCTGCCGAACGATTTTAATATTTATCTGTTGCTTCTTATTGAGAGCATCTTATACGATGTCACACGGTGCATTTTCGATCGCGATCGAGCCACATCGGTACAGAAATTTTTCGACGGTCGATTCCCTTTCGCAGCTGCACAATGGGGCCAATCGCGATCGAGAAATTTGGTCACGATCGGGCTCGCTCACGATCGGGCTCGCTCACGATCGAAAATGCGCCGTGTGACACCAGGCAGTATTAGTTTGCACATTTGAATGCACTAGCATGCTGCAAGGTGTAGCTCGCGTTTTGCGGCCAACGAATGGTGCTCAGCGTTTGAAACGCGGTATTAGGAGAGCGTGGTTACCGGCACTTCTTGCGCCACGGTGGGCGCTGAGGTCACCGAGCTGATGCATTTCTGTATCGCGTGAAAGTGAAAGTCTTTCTGATGCATTGTGACTGCATTCCGTCCCCTCGTCGAACACCGACTACTCACCAGCGGCGTAAAAAGCACCGATCGCGATGCAGTCCAAGTATTGCGCATCACTCGATCGCTTACTTGATACATCACTCGATACTTACCGAACGTTTGCGCTCCGAGTTCGCACACAAAGTCTTCGTCGCGGAAGTTCTTGCTGCAAACACGTGCGTAGGAGCTCGGTTCCTTACCCATTCGAAGCTTCATCAGCCGTGCGTCGCGTAGTTTCTGATCTTCGGGGTGAAAGTGAAAGCTCACGCTCTACTCCTTGGCGCACGTACCGCACTGCGGCGCGGAGCAGTAAAGTATCGTGCCGCCGATAACCTTGAGCGCACTTTCCCAGCTTGTGTAGTCTCTAGGCGTCCGCGGACGTGTAGTGAGTGCAAAACAACGCTATTTCAAGGAAAAAAGCAGTAAGACATCGCGGTAAAAAAAAAAAAAACGCATTCCAACCACCCGCTTCCCTCCGTCGGAGCAAGGTAAGATCCCGTGATCGAACTGTGCACCTGAATACGATTGCAGCGCCCGCGTCTCCAGTGGTGGACGTCGCGCCCAATAGTTAAGAGAGATCGACCGGCGTCAAATCGATATCTTTAGTATACGTCGATGACAAAAGAAGCCCGGATAGCCAATCAGGAAGCAGAAGAGAGGAACTTCGATGGTGGGAATTACTATGTGCCGAGTGGCTACCAAATAAGTGCCTCAGTAGGCTTTTACTAAAGTGCAACTAGGCAGCCAAGCTTTTCTTTTACTTTCTACTTAATTATCTAAACACGTCAATTTCTCCTACATTTGTTCCACTATTTCAAAAGCTACCTAAGGTAGAAAAATCTTTTTCTGCAGTAGTTGTCAAATTATTAGGTAAGTCCACTGTAGCAGCTGGAATTATATAAAATGCAACGAAATGAATAATTTCTTCAAGATAACTCATTAAATGCCGGAAATGTGGAGGCTCTAGGTTATATATATATATATATATATATATATATATATATATATATATATATATATATATATATATATATATATATATATATATATATATATATATATATATATATATATATATATATATATATATATATATATTACACGAAAATAACTATGCATCACCAAGCAACAGTACTGGTTGGGTTAAAGGAGCTGCAAATTCTGAATACGATGTTATCAGTGTGACTATATTGCCTTGCTCAGTTACAGAGAAAGCGGGTCATGAACGTGCCTAAAGAGAGAGAGACAGAAGAAAGGGGAAAGTTAGGGAGGTTAACCAGATGGGAAGATCCGGTTTGCTACTCTACGCTGGGGAGGACGAGGAGGGGGAGGTAAAGTAATAGCATAGTAGAGCTATAGAAAGAAAGGAGCATAGACATACAATCACAGTCGGTCACTGTCGCGGCATACCGTCACCGCACAGCACTGTAGCACTTGCAGCACTATAAACATCTGTTCAGGCTACAGCCGCTTGTCCAATTCTGTTGCCCTTAAAAACTGCAACAGTGCCCTCATCGCCCTCCACTGCGATGGCTTGGGATGACGGCATTCTAAAATAAGCTAATCTGTTGGAGGTCAAAGCGCGCTATTGCGATTGCGAGCGATCGTCTCTGTAAATTGTAGCGAGGACAGTCACAGAGAAGGTGCTGAAGAGTCTCCTCGCTATCACAGTCATCACACGAGACGTCATCGGCCCATCCGATTCGGCATGCAAAAGACTTAGTGAAGGCCACCCCTAGCCATATTCGACAAAGCAGGGTAGCTTCGCGACGGCAGAGTCCGGCTGGAATGCAAAGGCGTAGAGAGGAGTCTAGGTTGTGCAGCCGGTTGTTTTGAAAACTTCCTGCGTTCCACAAGGGGAACGTGATATCACGGGTGGGCATTCGAAGTTTTCTAGCGGCATCTGTCCTTGATAACGGTATCGGCTCCTCTTCGTCGCCTTGAAGAGCCGACCGAGCAGCAACGTGCCTAAAAATGCAAGACAAGTATACGGCTTCTACCCTATTCCATTAAGCGAACAGCCGGGCCTGCCGGAACGTGCTGTCGCGCGACGCATTTCGACGTGGGCGAAATGCAAAACACTCGTCTACTTAGGTTTAGGTGAACGTTACACAACCCCAGGTGGTAGAAGTTATTCCGGAGTGCCGCGTGCCTCATAAACAGATCGTGGGTTTGGTACGTTAAATCCAGTAACATCATTTATATACACGCGTTCAAGCGCGTTCGGCTGTTCTCTCACATTGATAATCGTCGGCAGCGGTTTCTGCCCCATTTTTAATCAGTTTGCCTAGTCCGTCCTTCCATTCGGTTATACGCTGACGACGAACGTTGCCGTCACCCCCGATTTACCATCACCATATATGCCACAAAAAACGTGCGCAGCTTGCACTATAGTGGTGCAAGGCTGGAGTCAGCAGCGGAGCTTGTGATCACCTATAGCTTTTACGTGGCTTGCCTTAGTTGTTTGTAGGTTTTTGCGAGGTTATACTAGGTTTTCCTAAGTTGTTGGTAGGCTTGGCTAAGTCGTTTCTAGGTTTTGCGAGGTTATCTGGTAGGCGTGGCTAAGTTGTTTCTAGATTTTGCGAGGTTATGCTAGGTTTTGCTAAGTTGTCTCGGCGGGCTTCACGCTGGACGTTTTCGAGCAGTCGCAGTCAGGGATCGCTTTCTCGACGACGTCGAGCTTTCAGGCGCCGACTCTCGCGTTCTCTGGACTGAAACTCGGGATCCTCGACTCGGCCTCGCCTCGCTTCTCGCTTGGCAGTACGGCACTTTTCCTGGTAAGTCGCTTCTTCTTCGGGCGTCCGGCACCCGCATTGGTTGCTCAGTGGCTATGGCGTTATGCTGTTTAGCACGAGGTCGCGGGCTCGAATTCCGGCCAAGGCCGCCGCATTCCGATGGGTGCGAAATGCGAAAACACCCGTTTACTTAGATTAGGCGCACGATGCAGAACCCCAGGTGGTCCAAATTTCCGGAGGCCCCCACGCTACGGCGTGCCTCATAATCAGAAAGTCGTTTTGGCACGAAAAACCTCATAATTTAATTTCTTTCGGGCTTTTTGACTTCAGTTTTCCCATGGCAGCAACACGTACACACGGAGTAGAGGAGGCCAGAGGTGTCCCCGCGCCGCCTGTCCCGCGCTTTTACTCGCCTGTGACGTCGCGACTCCGCCCTACGCTCGGGGGGTGCGAGGAGGTTACGTGGCTCGGTGCTCTTGCAGATGGTTGCTAGGCAACGCGATGCGGCGTACAGATGGGCTGAGTTTTCCGGTAACGCACCACGGAGGAACTAAAGGCTTAAACAGCTCCGCTGTTAAAACAGAAAATTTTGCACTGACAACCTCCCCGACTGGGACTCAAACCCGCGTCACTGTAGCAACATGCATTTGGGAGTCGGGCGCGCCAGCCAACTGCACTATCGCACAACATCGCCGGGGATTTAGTTTAAGGTTTCGCGCTCCACGCAAGACTCGGCATAGCGTCAGTGCAAATATTGTGGTCGCCATGCTGAACAAGCGATAGTGTAGCGGCCGAGAATACAGTATGTGCATCGCATAGTTGTTCCTGAAAGGAACGGGCGGTGCGTTGACGCTGCATACTGGCGTGCAAACGCGAGCGTGGGCGTCCATACATACATCGAACCCATGGACAGCATCGTGCCCACCAACACAACGCCGACCCAGCCGTCGCGGCGGGTCTCCGCAGGAAAGCGGTCGCTGCTCGTGCCCTATGTTAGCAACAGACACGAATGAGTAATATTATGTCAGTCTGCGCTGGTAAATAACGCTGTCGCTATGTTGCTGTGCTCGCTAAGCCTGATAAGGGCCGATTTACGCTCGAGCCGCCCGTCGCCGCAAGCCGCACGCTTGCGGTCGCGCGAAAGATTGCACGTATCAAACACTTGTGCCCTAATTTCGGTTTACAATATGTAAGGTATACACTATGCACAGAGTGTAAATGGTAATTTGTGCACAAGTGTTGGATACGTGCAATTTTTCGCGCGACCGCAAGCGTGCGGTGCGGCTTGCGGCGATGGGCGGCTGGAGCGTAAATCGGCCCTAAGACGCAAAAACAAGAGGCGGGTGGGCAACGCGGTGCCGATGTTCCCGCACCAGCTGACGGCGTGGCTTCATGGATTATTACCGCGTTGGGCCTGTAGTTAAATTATTAGGCGTAAATATTGGCTGTATTCTGTTTTAAGGAAGCAGTGCCTCAATCTGGTATTATTTATACAATCTTCACTAGGCGAAAGACGACCCCAATACGTGTGAAATACGTTGAAATCCGCGATCTGTCACTGACATTACCGGTGGTGCTGTGGCGGTCGGAAACTAAAAGGCGGCAAATTATAAGGCAACACAGCTTCCGTCCAGTCCATGCTCGAAATACAGGGCTGGAAATACAAATGTACGGACAAGTAATAGTCCGTACATTGAATGTAACGTGAGCGCGTCCTCCCCCTTCTGCAAGAGTCACAAAAGTCTGGTTCCTGGCGGAGCACAATAAGCGGTGGGGACGCGTGCCCTCCGGGTGCGCGTCTATGTACCATTGTGCAGAGAGAGCACTTTGCGCTCGGGCGCTTTGGCCGCGCGCCAAGGGACCGTGGACGCCACGGACATGTGCGCACGGCCTGCGTTTATTGTTGACGCAAACAGAGGCAAAATGCAGCGCAACTCGCGCGTGCCAGGAGAGAATGGTGGCTTCTTGCATATATATATATATATATATATATATATATATATATATATATATATATATATATATATATATATACAGACTGAAAGACCATGTAGAGGGGATTTGACGAACACAAGGGCGAACTTTCGACTGAATTTGCAAAATGGGATGTAATATATGCATTGGCGACGTTGCGTTAGAATAGATGATATATATATATATATATATATATATATATATATATATATATATAATATATAATAGATATATATATATATATATATATATATATATATATATATATATATATATATATATATATATATATATATATATATATATATATATATATATATATATATATATATATATATATATATATATATATACAGACTGAAAGACCATGTAGAGGGGATTTGACGAACACAAGGGCGAACTTTCGACTGAATTTGCAAAATGGGATGTAATATATGCATTGGCGACGTTGCGTTAGAATAGATGAACGAGAAAGCGAGATAACAACAGGATCTTGTGGTTATCACGTTCTTGCCGGTCATCCCTGCTTACGCATGTCATACATCGCGTATGTATATAATGGGCCCCGTTCCGTACATGAAATTCAATTGAAAGTTCGCGCCTGTGTTCATCAAGTCCCTAATCTATATATACAGACTGAAAGACCATGTAGAGGGGATTTGACGAACACAAGGGCGAACTTTCGACTGAATTTGCAAAATGGGATGTAATATATGCATTGGCGACGTTGCGTTAGAATAGATGAACGAGAAAGCGAGATAACAACAGGATCTTGTGGTTATCACGTTCTTGCCGGTCATCCCTGCTTACGCATGTCATACATCGCGTATGTATATAATGGGTCCCGTTCCGTACATGAAATTCAATTGAAAGTTCGCGCCTGTGTTCATCAAGTCCCTAATCCCTGTCCTTCGTCCTTCAGTTTGTTCGCAACAATTATTTATTATAGATTGCTACCAACTCGCCTTCTTATATATGTAATATATGTAGCGAGAGACCGTGCAATATGACATGCGTAACCGCTTGAGAAAAATAACGCTGAAATGTTCCTCCGTGTTTTAGTTTATTACTTGATAGTGAAATTGGGAGGCTATATACTTTATATCTCGTTATCCCAAAGGTGCACCTCTGTGTTAAGCAACAGGCGCAGATGGAAAAAAAAAAGAAAGGGAGACATCAAAGGGCAGTGAGAAGTGATATGACACCTACGCGCACGTATGCGTAAGCAGTCGACACACAGTAGGCACTGGAAGTACAATGAAAATACGCATGAAATGTGGTCGTCGTCATTGTTGTTGTTCTTGTGAAAGCGTTCGAATATGAGCGCGAACATTGTCTCGCTTGCGCGAAGCAGCACGTGAGGCAACTGTCGCTGCGAAACGTAAGCCACGAAAGCGCTGCGGCACCCTGGATTCTGCCAGGCGTCTCACTGCACTGGTCTGATAAGGAGCGTCGCCAGCGTCAGATGACGCGCCTCGATATTGCGCGAGATCAAACTGACGGAAAACTCTTAGCGTTTGTGCGGATTTAAACTCCACTGTGCGGTATGCGCATAGCTGCTCGGCAGTGACGCTTCTCGTGTTTGTGCACACGACGCTCAAGCCAGCTGCGGAATGCCAAAGGCTTCCCTGGCACGCACTGCAGTGCATATCTGATTGAACGGAGCGTGAAGAGGCGTCCTGGAATAGTTTTTTGCTCCTCCTCCTCCTCCTCCTCCTCCTCCTCCTCCTCCTCCTCCTCCTCCTCGTCCGGTTAGCTTCGTCGTCATTGTAGATAAACGCACCAAACGCACTGCGCTAACTACTGCGCGCGTGCCGCGCATACGCCATCGATACCGTGACAGCACGACGGCGACGATAGCGAGGCAGACGGTGAAAGCGCGCCTCGGGTTTAAGTATATTTCGTAGAGTTTATATACTTGCCATCGCAACAATAAACCAAAAAACACAGCAAACATTGCGTAGCGAAATAACAACAAAACGGCACACCAACGCCCGCTTGTGTGTAAATTGACGGGTGCAGCTCACTCACTCAATAACCACGCAAAGCACGGAAACGACGCTCGCGCGCACCCGCTTCGGCGGCGTCTCTTTAAGCGTGCTGGCAGGCTGAGAGACTGCCTGCCCTGCCACGCCAGCTGTGGCCGTGTTTACGTGGCCTGCGCGCGCGCTGTCCGCAGGCGTGCACGCGCGACGCTGCTGCGCCGCTGCTGCATGCGAAAAGGTCACCGCGACTGGCCGCGTCGCCGACAGTGTCAAGCACGCGTCGCGCGGAGCGTAGCCCGGCGCGTGCCGCGCTACGCTCGACCTCGCAGCGCGGAGGGCGTCGTGAGCGCGGCTGCCACGAAGACTCGCTCGACTAGGTCCCTGGTGTCAACAGCGCAAAACGAGGAAGGGACACGAGACGAGAAGACTACACTAAGCGCTGACTGAAAGTCAGCGCTTGTGGTGTCGTCTTTTCGTCTCGTGTCCCTTGTACGCGTTGCGCTGTTAACACTAGGATGGAAAACCAACAAGCTCAAGCTGATATTCTAAGCCGCTGAGGTAAACGAGCCGCGGTGCGCGACGTGCGAGCAACACTTCAACATTACTTGTGGCCTTATCACGTCGCCCAACCGTAATCCACACCGATCTCGCGTACACTTTCATTATTTAAGACTCTGCGTTGCCACTATACTGTCTTGTCAGTAACGATACACACATCCCCAGAGAGCGCCTAAAGTACCACGCTGATAATCACGTGCCTTTCGGGAGCTGAAAGTATGGGCAGCGCGTCGTTCAAGGAGGAGGAGGAGTAGATTTTAATGGAGAGAAAGGAGGAGAGGTTGGCCTGGAGACCGTGTCTCTAGCCTGCCACTCCTCACTGGGGAAAGGGGAAGTGGGAAATACAGGGAAAGGTAATTTGCGGGTGATTATGTCGTTCAAGATAGATAATGTAGGCAAGCTAGGTGACGGTTTTGGTTTGAGCGCAGTGTATAAACGAGGGCGCAATTTATTCGTAAACAACAACAAAAGAAGAAAAGATACGAAGGTGAATCAGAAAATGTTTGCACCTATATTTATTTTATAAGCCAAAATAAGACACATACAGGTAATTACAAATCAACGTACTATATTTTACGTACTTTACGCTATTTTTCCACATGGTCCCCAAATCCCATCGCAGCACTAAATTTGTACTATCGAAGTTGTCAGTCCGCGGCGACTTCGAAAGCAGCACATTACAGCGCGTTTGTGACGCAGCCTGCTAATGCGTCAGGTTGCTGTTCATAACGGGGCCATGTTTCCATTCGGCTTCGGAGAAATTTAACGGATCTTTTTCGTCATTTTAAAGCGGCACATTTTTAATGTCACATACCTAGTTACCCAAGTCGACGTCAAATACGTTTGTTGAAAAGCAGCGGCACACACCTTCTGGCATTTACTCAGTGACCCAAGTTGGCAACAAAGAGGTGCATTGAAGACCAGCACGGACCGAGCGGCCGCACGTATACCCAGTGCTCCAAGTCGGCGTCAACGAGTTCCTTCGAACGGCAGTACCTATACCCAGTTCCGCATCTACCGTGACCCATGTCGGCGTGAATGAGGTTCGTTGAAGAGCCGCACTTACGTACACAATGGCACACACTCTGTGACCCAAGTTGATCCGATCGTTCGGTTAGAACCCTGTTACTTTTGCACAGCAGCTCGATGCGCCAACCATTCGACCACGGACTGCATGTTACCCAGGTGGGCGGGAAAGCGGTTAGATACAAACAAACAAACAAACAAACAAACAAACAAACAAACAAACAAACAAACAAACAAACAAACAAACAGACAGATGCATAAAGTGTATGAAGTACCCCAAGAATGGTAACGCATTAAGAACGCCCGTGTACCGCGCATTCAGTGCACGTTAAAGAACCCCAGGTGGTCCAAATTAATACGGAGTCCCCCATATACGACGTGCCTCATAATCATGTCGTAGTTTTGGAACGTAATCCTCCAGAATTTAATTTAATTTAATTAAAGCAACAAGAAACTATGTCAACATTTACAATTTCGCGTACAACCTGCACGTTGTAGTGCCTACAACATCTGATAACAGGTAAATGCTAATAAAATCCAGCTCTGTTTCTGTAGCTGACCGATATATAGACAAAGCCGGCAGCCTCTAGCAACAGTTTGCGAGGGAGGCGGTATCATTTTTTTCTTGTAATTCAGCCATGACTGAGGCCAGGTAGCTTGGAAGGGATGTGTACGACACTGCGGTTCCCTCAACATGTAGCAGTTCTCTATAGCTGGCGAAAGCTTCGGATGTGAAATTCCAAGGGTGAGTAAATGCACATTTTACGATAACCTATGGCCGGGTTTGTGCTAAAAGACGTCAGCGTCTTTGGACGGTTGCTTGCACCGGATTATCGTTAAGCATCAAATGCTTTTAGCCCCCGTTGTTGGCTACCTTTAAGTGACCTTGAGCCAAAAGCCAGAGCCGTTATCCGGGCACTCAAACGAGATCATCCGGGCAAGTTGTGAGAACAAAACGAGATCCCCCGCTCTTCGTACAGGACCGCATTACACACGCTAGTTACTCCCAAAGTAGTAGCAAAAAATACTGCTTCCGAGTTCTTCCTAATGTTTGTTTGCAATATCACTTACGATGTAACTTCTTGAGTGCTGAAATTTTATTTGTCCTTTCCGTCGTCTAGTACACTCTAGTCTGATGCGCCTTTATGGAGAAAGGAAAAAGGTAGGAAAGAGCATTACGTGACGCTGCCAGCCTTTGCCAGTGAACGCTCCGTGAATACTTTTGCTCAGTGGCGGCCCAACTTGTGTCGGCCCATCTTGTGTCGAGACGATTTGCTGAGGCGCTTGGTCGTGCCCCCTTCAGCCGGTTTTCTTCTTCTAGCTGGGCAGCGTCCATATACGCACCAGTGCACGGTATAGCGTGCTGCGGTGACGTGTGATGGGGTGTGCCGTTGCGAACATGCACTATACATCCATTTTAGGATTCGGTTTGTATCATCTCCAGCCAATCTGCTTTGCCGGTTGCTATTTCATGCTTAAATCTACTCTCGCTTACGTACGGGTGAGCCAGCAAAATTTACTGTTACTTATGTAAAACTCATGTGTCTCATAGGAAATGCATTACGCTAATTGTGCTCGCCGGTTCCCTCTACCATGCACTGGACAAGCAGTATCTTTAAATAGATCATTAAAAATCAGAGCAAGTCATATGGCTCTGCGTTGCACCTTCTGGGTGCTTGTTACCAGCTGCTCAGCTCCAAGGACAGTAGAGCCATGACAGTAGCAAGTAGGAGTTACTACGTGTGGTGAGTCGACGGTGACTAACGAAACACCGAATATTACAGCGAATATGTGTACGGCTAGGCTTCCTTACAATTATTACTATTATTATTATTATTATTATTATTATTATTATTATTATTATTATTATTATTATTATTATTATTATTATTATTATTATTATTATTATTATTATTATTATTATTATTATTATACTCTCGGGAACGCTTAATGAGCCAGCGCGGCCCAAATACGAAAAACTACTTTGAAATCCGTGACCTTACAGTGACGTACGGCAGGCGCTAGGGTTTCGACGCGAAATCAAAAGAAAAGGAAATGAAACTTTGACAGTCATCTTATCTTTAATAATCAACCTATTACCGCGAGATTGGTTTTAAAGAATACTTTATGAAGCTAAGCTGATTCAGTGTTACTAGTTCTTTATCCTTTTAAAGCGGTCGCAGGAGTACCTTGACTCCATGGAGTAAAGGAGCGGAGAGGTATAGTGCATGTGCGCCGCCGCTGTCATGTCATCGTCGCCATTTCGCTGTCGTTATGCCGTCTCGGCCATGCTGCCGCAGTCCTCGTACAGTAGTAATCTCCATCGTCCTCATTTCGTATCCGCCACACGTCATCCAATTTCATCGTCGTCGCACTGCATGTCTTCGTCGTGCTGCCATCGTCGTCGTCTTGCTGTCGTGCCCTCTACCACTAACTTGTCATCGATAATGTGTGCCACCGTCGCCGAACACCGCTATGGGCATCAGCAGTGTATATACTTCGGAGGTATATTGCTACAGCGTGTCCATTTGATTGCTGCCGTCCGCATAAGCTGTACGCTTGCGTTTACAACGATCTTCAATAGTGTCTGCAAAAGTTATTATTTGGTTCTACAATAACATATGTGCAAATAACGAGAGAGAGAGAGAAAGAGAGAGCAGTGAGTGATAAGGGAAATCAGGGAGGTTGGAATATGCTCGGCCCGCTTGAATGAAAACATAAGGGAAGGAACACGCTTGTAATACGCAGGCAAGCGCTGTGCCCGTTCCGTATACGTAAATATACGTATACGGAATGGACACACAGTCTGCCTGCTTTTCTGGAAAGGGAGCATAGAAAGGTAGAGAGAAAGGAAGAAAAAAGGGAAGAGCAAGATTACGCAAGACAAATGCTGAAGTAGAACTATGACAAAGTATGTACAACATTGCAATTGTAACTGCAGAAAAAATCCTAGAATGTCCTGCGCTATTCCACGCTAAGTGATGTGCGCTTGGAGTCACGCATGTATACCCCATTGCGCATGCATATGTAATCGCACTTACAGCAGTGATTGCGGGCGCTATAGAATTTATAAACCGTTTCCTATTTACGCTGCTGTATTTCAAACACTAGAGAATCGGCGTCTGCATTTACTTTCTTTTCATATACACTGGCATTTAGCTATGCGGCTGCAGTAGAGCTTGTTCGAGCAACGTGTGCCTTTCTGCGCCTGTTCTCATTCTCGCAGTCCATGCGTGCAGGCATGCGTTCTACTGAAATACTTGGGATACGTTTCCATGGAGGCGGTGGGTTTAGTGGCACTAGGGTTACATGCATAGTGAAGGAACCGGGTTGTCTCAGAATGTGCGTTCTCCAGCGTGAAAACGTGAGGCTGGTCTTGAAGACATATCGGGATGTGATACGGCGCACCGAGATATCCTAGTCTCCGATTACCCTGGCAGATGTTGAGAACTAAAGGATTACTCGTGAACAACAGACGAAACAACGACATGGCACATTGGAGCAACTCGACGGAACTGAGAGGACACTGTAACTCCCATCTGTATTTGTGCAGGCCTATATAACCACGACTGCACAAATCTCCACTCTTTGGTATATATGTCCTATAATTCACAATCCAATCCACCCCTGCCTCTTGGACGAACGACATTTAAGGCAATCTCTAAACTGTGATTCTCGGTTGTAATATGAAGGCGGAGCGGAAGGACAGGAGACAAACACATGTGTACGCACAACGCTGTGTGTGCTCCGTCTTTGCTCTGTGTCCTTCCTTTCTTTGTCCATACCTGTGTCGGCATTATCTTTTTTATGTCTGTGTTAACTAACTTCGCTGACTGAACGCCTTCGTCAAGCGGTGAGAACAAGGAAACTGCAGGCTGTACCGGGGATATACGCGTAGACGACATTCAGTCCGACAGAATGCTGCACAGCCAGCATGGCGAAACAGCGCTTTATCTCGATTCGCTTATCCGCATCAGCACAGTGTATGCTGTGAATATGGCTGCAAAATGGCGAACGGAACGTCATGTGAATATTCCCTGTATTAACTAAAGAACACACCTTCACCGCGCACGCATACATCCGGCTGTGAGCGCGCGGACATTGCGGAAGGATACGCACGCATGCTTAGTCACCGGAGAAAAGGAATGTTCTTCGGAGAGCATAGGTTAGGTTAGGTTAGTAGTCCATCTCGATTACAATACTAGACGAGTGAGGATGCGCACAAGGAAGTGTTGATTAGCTTCCAGCCCCAAGGTTTATTCAAACGCACACGCTTTTACACAGCGGGACACGCGACGTGTGTAAGAAGGCGCAATTTCCCGCTCCCCCCTCAGGCATGCGCCGTCCCATCTGTGCACGTAATAACCGTCTGCTGCGCTTAAACAACTGCCCCTGCGCGCCCACTTTCCGTCGCGTATGTACGAATGATGGCCACTAAACGCCGTTTCTGAACACGCAATCACCGCCTTTGCCTGCACGCGAGCCACTTTTTCGTCGTATGCCAGTTATAGGCTGCTACTCCTGTCTTGGAGCTTAGCCAGCCGTGTTGACTGGCCGCTACGCCGTCAGCTGACTTGTTACCACATCTGCTGCGGCGCCCGTCCCGTCTTACGTCGTCACATCACAGGCGGCGCATCAGCCCACACCTTCTTTCTCGATCTTCTCTCTTAATCTCCACACACCTGAACCGGCCTCCTTCATCGATTCTCTTAACGATCCAGACATTAAGCAAGTATACTGCTATCGGCCGAGTCGTTACCGATCCATGGCTATATAGGCAGCAAAAGCAGACGAGAATACGGGAATTAACAGACGACGCGAGCGCTAATTTTCCGCTGATGTTTATGTGACAGGCACTTACACATATGCAGTGACAAAAAGATATAACATAATAAGGAAAGGTCAAACGCCACGAGCCACCGCGCACGGTAACATAACAAACGTAGTACGCTCACTATCTTTTTTTTCCCCCATAAACGGAAAAAACGTCACTTCGTCAATCATTACATTGCGACACTCATTTCGCCGGCATCTAAAATGAGGCAGTTACATAGAGCTCAGAATCATTGAAGAAAATAACGCTATTAAGAAATACGGTCGGCACCCGCATTCATTCCCAAATTTTGGGAGCGTATAGAGGAGCACTATAGCACTCATGTTGCTGTGCGCCGCTGAGTGTCCTTCAATGCAGTCGCGCTCGTGTCACGTCCCTTGTTTCCTCGCCTGTCTTGCGCTGCATATATATATAGTAGTGCAAACAGAGGTTGTCGATCGACATTGTACGAAGCCTGCAAACATCTCGTGTATATAGCTTTAATTGTAGTTAACCGATCTTTGCCGTTCTCATTGGCAGACTGAACTCTGTCGGTGAGAAGGGGGATTGGCTTAACCGTTGAGCCCCTCATATATGTAGCGACCCGCATGACGCAACACCGAGTTCGTGTTTGCGCGCGGATCACGTTCTACTGGTGTACGGACATCCGAAGTCGTGTCTATTGCGGCCGCCGCTTTCTTTACAGCGACCTAGATCCGCGTTTATAGGGGCTGTCAAAAATATCGTTTGAACGTATACAGCCTGGAAAACCTGTGCACTTGGAAGCCTATACTGTAAAATAATCTACACCCTTAAAAGTGAAAAAGGGTGCAAATGTGTCTATAACTCACACCCTTAGGGTGTTATCTATATAACGGACACCCTAAGGGTGTGAGTTATAGACACATTTACGCCCTTTTTCACTTTTTCGAGTGTAAATTATTTTACAGTGTATGCACATTCTATAATCACCCGAGAACTCATTTTGATGCCAGGCAATGAATGTTGTTCACGTAAACTTAGCTGCTTCCAGAGAAGATTCGTTTTTGTACGTCGAGCTGCCATATTAGTACCCGTGGAAAAAGAACACATACACGGACAACTTATATCGTACGCGATGCTGCCACTCTTTGACAGAATCAGCAAAATCACTTTGCACATTGATGTCGCCAACTGGTGACCACGTCATTAATTTGTTCTTGTGGAAGTCCAGATGCTATAGATAGCCCCAGAGGGAGAGGATGATAGAGGGCTCGCCTCTCTCTCTCTCTCTCTCTCTCTCTCTCTCTCTCTCTCCAGAGAGAAATGTTGTGGACTGCACCGTATTGATGGAGCGAATGCGGTGGGAGGCCTGCTAACAAAAGTGTAACACTTACATCCAGTAAGCATATTAATTTCTGTGGGGGACTTTTTGCAGTGATTGTTACCCTTACTGTGACTATACTGGCTCACGGCGGGCCTTTCGGCAGCTTTTCAAGCAGCACATGAATTCGATAAATGTAGTTGCCGAGAGTGAACAAGGGACATAACGCAGGCGTTGACGCTTTCGATATGGGCTCAGGGCACCAAGCGACAAGCAACCAGCTTTTCTCGAGTTTTCGAAAGTTACATGCAGGAGGTTAATTATGTCTGAAAACGCTAAGTAGCGGAAGAGACGTGGAGTGACAGTGTATTACTCGGCTTTTACTGCCCGCAGTGCGCTTCGCATCGGCCCCCTTCGGTCGTCCTCTAAAGTTTAGGGGACACGGCTTCCACGACAAATGTGAACTCTGTTAAGGTAATATCGCTTCTAATTAAATTTATTACCGTGCGTAGGTCGTAAAAACTACTGCAAGTCGAAACTTTGAATTTTAGGCGACGGACCGCTGCTACGCTGCAACATAGCTTTTTCCGAACTACCGTCTCCCGCAAACTTTTGTTGCCTGCTCCCTCCGACCCCCCCCCCCCTCCCCTTGAATGTACGCACACATCACGGCCCATGCTTTCTGCGTCGTTTTACGTACAAGTTCCACCAGTTCATCCGCTCTCTACTTGACTGCGTCACCAGTTCAAAACTCTGCAACAGCACTGGAGGGGTTGGCAGCGCCCACCGAGTTCCTTGCGGCCAACTGCAAAGGCGCCTCCGCGCCGACGGCATGGCATAAACGTTGTCACCAGCGACAACCGAAAACGTCAGCTCTGCCACTGGAACGCAGATGCGGATATGTATAGGCTCACGGAAAATGACTTTTTCATTTCACGACGAAATTCTCGCACTGCTATTTCAGTATGATGTCCCGGTTCTCCATGTATTTTTTTTTTTTCGCGCTTGGGTCATTGTGGCTCAATAATGTCCTTGCAACTTGCTAAAATCAGTTTTCGACTCTACTGAAAGAAGTCACAGTCGATCTCTAACGATATGAAAATATTAGCCCAAACAGATTCCATGAATATACGTGACGTCACGACGAGCTGGTACGGAAACTTCTAGGCAGCGTCGCGACGTCTTTCGTTATTGTGTATTTTCTGGCCTATACCTAGCTTTGTCTCACAGAAAGAATAACCTGCTTCTTTTTTTCTACTTCTCTTTTTTTTCTTTCGATGCGAAAGCGTCAAATGGCCCATTGAGCGAAAAAGCCGGCGGCGTCTGTAACAGCGAAACTTCCCATTGGCTGCGACGCCACGTCACGACCGCACGCGCTGTCTCGCGCTTGCTTGCTGTCTCGGGCCACGACGGGTCGAGTAGAGCGGGCGAAAGGGAACACCTGCTGCCGCGGTACTGCGTAAGGGGAGAGGACGTCGCCACGACGCCACGTCACCCTCGCTCTCGGACGCCTGTGCGATCCGCGCATTCCTTAATTGACCGCGCAAGCTCTCGCATGCGTTCTAACTGCACCTCGGCGTAAAGCCTGATGAAAACGTGCCAAGCGTCTCAATGCGCTCGCTCAATGCGTAGGACGTTAATGCCTACGCATTCACAACTCATAAGTGCTTTTGTTTCCTCGGATGTTTTCTCTTTAAGGCGAAACCCTTACATGCCCCACGAAGCGGAAAATCCGGCATCTATCCGGCTATAACATCCGATGGTACCAAAACCCACGTGATCACGTGATGACGTCACGTTGCCGGCGCTGGACCTGCCGCGGCTCGCACTGCGAAATTCCACGGTGAAGTGAATGAAGGTGAATTAAACTGCGTTAAGGTGGATTGAGGTAGAGCTTTAACTTAAGGTGACAACTGAGAGAAGCCATAGCGCTTTTGTATTCAAATCAGGTAAGGATACTTCAGTGACTGTCAACTTTTTTATATTGTAGAAGCGCACTTTCCTGGTACAGCTCAACTCATTTGTTTCTTTTGTGTCCCTTTAAGTGGTCTCTACCTGCCATATACGCTTGGCCATTAAACATTGTTCACACATTTGTATAAGGACGCTTTTAATAACTGAAGGGAACACTCAAAGCAGACGCGCAAGCACCACCATTCAACGTCAGCGCACTCAGGCACAATGCTATAAACAACGTTCTGTGTATGGAAGGGCGAATACCAAGTTAGCAAAGTAAATTACGCATTCTTGCAGTTCGAACGTACCGAAAAATTTACGATTCTCCTCAGAGACGATAAATATATGCTTTTATTAACGAAAGCAAGTAAACCTTTATTAACGCGCACTGGTCGTGACCAAACCCCCCCACCCCCATCGATTGTATTCTTATAGGCAGAGCTACAGCGCCAATCAATTTGCAGACTCAACGAACTGACACCATCAATCAATCCTTTCCAGATTAAATGTGACGATATATCCCCCCCCCCCCAATGGGCTAAACTAATTAATTCCAAATTCTAAACGACCAGCTACAACATTATCTCGCTCGCCTGGAAATAAGGCGCTAGTGCTTCGCAATCTGGAATAGGCGTCTGCTTTCATTCTCTTCCTTGGTTTCTTTCTTCTTCTTTCTACAGATTACACGCCTATGTTCATAGAACTATTGAGCATTGTTTTAAGCGCTATACAAACTTCCCACTTTCCTACAAAGTAGTCGCTAGCTCTCACAGTCAGACTCACTCTCGGTAGGCTCCTCGCTTTCCACAGCCACGAATTCAACTGTCTTAAGTGTGTTCCAGTATAATAATGTCTAAAGTGTGTTCCGAATAATAATTTCTTGCCGCACGATCTTTGACCTATCCCCCTTGCTGGATACGCGCTATAAATGCGGATAATCGTCATAATAACAATCATGAATGCTTCCAAACCTGCGGATAAGATTTCCCGCAAGTTTTCGAACGAACTGAGGAACATCTCTCTCACTCTGATCTCACGAATGGACGGTAAGTGTCCGACTGTCGAGCGAACGTTTAGAAAGAGTGACGTTTCAAAGCACGGCTTTTACAATACAACACTTTCTAAACGCTCTATTCAGCTCTACGCATCTGCTGATGCACAGAGATGCCTTTTCGCACGCGAACCTTTAACGACCGGGCGACCATGCAGCGACGGTCGTAAAACCGCTCATCGCGGTGCGTGAATACGCGACGGTCGGCGCGCATGTCATAAAAGCCGCCAGGCTTGTTCCACGATAACGAAATCGCAAAGGTTTCTCGCGAGGCCCAGATGGCAGGCGTTCCCAACACGACTACGTACAAGTCCCTATCGGATCGTCTTTTTGGTTTCTTTTCTCTTTTCCCGACAAGCATGCTAAGGACCCTCGCAGAACGTCAAAACCCATCCGTCCGCAATCCTTTATACAGCTATAGCTGTTATGAGCTCACTCGCCTATTTGTGACGTCCGCCGCTGTCTGCTCGTGTCCATTGCAGGAATCCCCAAGTGTTTCCGAGTAGAATACGTAGCGAAAAAGGAGCAAGTGTAGCTTCGTCCATAATGCGAAGCAGTGACGCGATACGTAGCGCAATATTAAGCGCATTAAGTTTTGCATTGTTTCGTGCGGTATCGTTGCTGCAGGATGATGCTGCGCTTGGAGAGCGCGATCGCGCCTCTGGCTGCTTGTTCATGTGTGGTGGCTCGGCTCGGGCAGAGGAGACGCAGGAGACACGAGGAAAGACAACTTTCGCGCCAGGACTTGGACGCGAATTGATTGACGAAATGACAGCATGTATGGACACATTTAAGAACTGATCGTATAGGTATTTCTCTCTAATATTACGCTAGGACAGCAGATTGGGCTTGCCGGGTTTCAATCCTGGAAAACCAAAGCGCATTCAAAACTGGGTGCATTCGAGACAAGTGCGTAGTGGCCCCTGTGCCCCGAAACGTCCATCCCGTCCACAACGAGGGCCGACGCAAGGCCAGAGCAGCCGCCATCCTCAAACAGATCAAGCGACACGACATTAGCGCAAGCTTCGTCGATGCTGCGGAGTACAGTGACGGGAAGACTTTTGCCGTCGTTGTGGTCGACTCGAGCGGAAACATTTCCAATAGCGCCTCGATTCGCACTTCAGACCCCGGAGTCGCCGAGCAAGTCGCCATCGCCCTCGCCCTGCTAGACGGTCGTGGGTCCGAAATATATCATCATCATCATCATCATCATCATCATCATCATCATCATCATCATCATCATCATCAGCATCATCATCATCATCATCATCATCATCATCATCATCAGCCTGGTTGCGCCCACTGCAGGGCAAAGGCCTCTCCCATGCTTCTCCAACAACCCCGGTCATGTACTAATTGTGGCCATGCCGTGCCTGCAAACTTCTTAATCTCATCCGCCCACCTAAATTTCTGCCGCCCCCTGCTACGCTTCCCTTCCCTTGGGATCCAGTCCGTAACCCTTAATGACCATCGGTTATCTTCCCTCCTCATTACATGTCCTGCCCATGCCCATTTCTTTTTCTTGATTTCAACTAAGATGTCATTAACTCGCGTTTGTTCCCTCACCCAATCTGCTCTTTTCTTATCCCTTAACGTTACACCGATCATTCTTCTTTCCATAGCTCGTTGTGTCGTCCTCAATTTGAGTAGAACCCTTTTCGTAAGCCTCCAGGTTTCTGCCCCGTAGGTGAGTACTGGTAAGACACAGCTATTATATACTTTTCTCTTGAGGGATAATGGCAACCTGCTGTTCATGATTTGGGAATGCCTGCCAAACGCACCCCAGCCCATTCTTATTCTTCTGATTATTTCCGTCTCATGATCCGGATCCGCCGTCACTACCTGCCCTAAGTAGATGTATTCCCTTACGACTTCCAGTGCCTCGCTGCCTATTGTAAATTGCTGTTCTCTCCCGAGACTGTTAAGCATTACTTTAGTTTTCTGCAGATTAACTTTTAGACCCACTTTACTGCTTTGCCTCTCCAGGTCAGTGAGCATGCATTGCAATTGGTCCCCTGAGTTACTAAGCAAGGCAATATCATCAGCGAATCGCAAGTTACTAAGGTATTCTCCATTAACTTTTATCCCCAATTCTTCCCAATCCAGGTCTCTGAATACCTCCTGTAAACACGCTGTGAATAGCATTGGAGATATCGTATCTCCTTGCCTGACGGCTTTCTTTATTGGGATTTTGTTGCTTGCTTTATGGAGGACTACGGTGGCTGTGGAGCCGCTATAGATATCTTCCAGTATTTTTACATATGGCTCATCTACACCCTGATTCCGTAATGCCTCCATGACTGCTGAGGTTTCGATTGAATCAAACGCTTTCTCGTAATCAATGAAAGCTATATATAAGGGTTGGTTATATTCTGCACATTTCTGTATCACTTGATTGATAGTGTGAATATGGTCTATTGTTGAGTAGCCTTTACGGAATCCTGCCTGGTTCTTTGGTTGACAGAAGTCTAAGGTGTTCCTGATTCTATTTGCAATTACCTTAGTAAATACTTTGTAGGCAACGGACAGTAAGCTGATCGGTCTATAATTTTTCAAGCCTTTGGCATCCCCTTTCTTATGGATTAGGATTATGTTAGCGTTCTTCCATGATTTCGGTACGCTCGAGGTCATAAGGCATTGCGTATACAGGGTGGCCAGTTTCTCTAGAACAATCTGTCCACCATCCTTCAACAAATCTGCTGTTACCTGATCCTCCCCAGCTGCCTTCCCCCTTTGCATATCTCCTAAGGCTTTCTTTACTTCTTCCGGCGTTACCTTCGGGATTTCGAATTCCTCTAGACTATTTTCTCTTCCATTATCGTCGTGGGTGCCACTGGTACTGTATAAATCTCTATAGAACTCCTCAGCCACTTGAACTATCTCATCCATATTAGTAATGATATTGCCGGCTTTGTCTCTTAACGCATACATCTGATTCTTGCCAATTCCTAGTTTCTTCTTCACTGTTTTTAGGCTTCCTCCGTTCCTGAGAGCATGTTCAATTCTATCCATATTATACTTCCTTATGTCAGCTGTCTTACGCTTGTTGATTAACTTCGAAAGTTCTGCCAGTTCTATTCTAGCTGTAGGGTTAGCTACTTTCATACATTGGCGTTTCTTGATCAGATCTTTCGTCTCCTGCGATAGTTTGCTGGTATCCTGCCTAACGGAGTTACCACCGACTTCCATTGCACACTCCTTAATGATGCCCACGAGATTGTCGTTCATTGCTTCAACACTAAGGTCCTCTTCCTGAGTTAAAAATATATATAGTGACTCCAAAACGAAATATATAGTGACTCCAAAACGGCAGTTAGGGCTTTTCAAAAGGGTTGCATCGCCCAGGAAGCTCTTCGTCTTCTTAGCGGCTCGAGTCCACATGCTCTCGCAAACCATTCAATTCACTGGTTTCCCGCACACGTAGGATCGGTCGAGGGTGCTCCCCCGAACCTCAATGAGTCTGCCCACGAGGCTGCGCGTGACTTCACCGACCGCGCTTCCTCTATAAGGAGCACTGACTCCACTCCTATCTACGGTCACAGGGACGCACCTTCTACTCACAACGAGATTATTAAATATTTCTACATGTCCAGAAGGGTCTTTCCACCCCCCTCACCCCAAGTTGAATAGGGCGCAAGCCGTTTCGCTTAGGCTCCTACAGACCAGCACATATCCGTGTCTGTCCGCTCCCCACGAGGCTTACCCCGACGTGTATCGCGACGACGCCTGCCCGTCCTGCGGCCAGACCTCCACTCTACCCCACATGCTCTGGGAGTGCGGGTCGACATACCCCAAGTTCATCAAGGAGGAGTGGGACTCGCTTCTGCGTAGCCCCGCTCTAGAAAAGCAAATCCTGGCTGTCCGGCGTGCCCGCGACCGGGCCGGTGGGCTAGACCTGCCGGTCCCGACGTGGGATTAGCAGGGTGCGCGACGAGTTCGCGTCCTCGCCGGACCTACAATAAAGTTTATTCACTCACTCACTCACTGTGTCATGCTGTATTATATATATATATATATATATATATATATATATATATATATATATATATATATATATATATATATATATATATATATATATATATATATATATATATATATATATATATATATATATATATATATATATACACACACACACAGCGGGACAGCAGGCCGTGGACATGAGCGTGGCGTAGGCTGTCCATGGCCATTAGTGTTCCCGTAATACCCGTCAACTACCGAGCCTCTGGCGTCAGGAGCACAGTGGGCATCGGAGCCACCTCTTGACGTCACAGTATCCGTCGTCACTGAATTCCGTGCCACCAGCAGCTCGGCGGCAGTTTCGCGCTCACGCGAGCACTCAAAGCGCCAGCGAAATTCAGAACGTTATTGTTCTATGACCGCAACTCCTCACAATGGAACAGCACGTTTAGGTGAAACAGTTTAAATGAAGTGAAAGGTATGAAGACAAAGGCGCGATAGCTTAGATGAGGGGAAATAACGCCGCGTCTCTCCACTTCGCACCGCAGGGAAGCGCGACTTCCACAAAGACGACTTCACGAAAGATGATCGCTCGCGCGCATTGCCGAATCTTTACCGTGTGTTTACTGCGACCGATACCACGCAAGACCACGCAAGACTTACTGCGCGTGATTGCGCCAACGATCGCATCACTGCTTCTGATTACGAGTAAAACTGATTTTTTTTTTTCTTTTGCGCTTGCGCTTGCAGCACCACGACGCTGTCAAAGAAAAGCTATTGTAACCATCAAAATTTTTAAAAATGAGTGCCATTCCACTCTGTGAAGGTGGATGACCGACCGGCGAAGCTGTGCATATTGGCGGCGAGGAGTTACGTAGTCGCCATCTATAGGAAGCGCCTCGCTGGCGTAGTATGAGGGATCACGTGGCGCGCTCTTCATAGGTTTTGCTGTCAGCGCTCACTAAAAACACCACGTGCGAGCTCTCTCGGACATTTCTGTAAGTACTTTCGAAACGAGAGAAGTTTCTTACTGTCTAAATAATAACCTTGGACAAACTGAAAGCACACAATCGTTTACAGACGCTATCTCTTTACCGAATACGTACAGTGAACGCCACTGCGCGCGGTCGCCGCGATGGAGTCTCCCGAACCGGCTTTTTGCTTGAAAGGTAGGCAAACACTGAGAGCAAACTATGTGAAATATGTTTTTATAGCGTTTGTATAACTAAATGGAGCGTAATAGAACGAAGCCTCAATGCAGCGATCGCGCAGATTCGCAGCGACCGACTGCGCGTCTGCATGCTTGTCCGCGCACTGTTTCGCTTTCTCCGCGCGCGCGTTTTCGCACCGTGCCATGACCTTTAGGCCGCAGTATATGAGCATTTGACAGCATACAAGCAACCATTGATGCGTGGGCGCTATCAGAGCTATTCAAAAATAATTTCACTGCAGTGAATATGTAGAGACTTCGACGCCTACGGGGACTGTGACATGTGCCGTCGCGACGATTCAATCTTTCTTTGCTTCTAAATTCTTTGAACTTTCAATACTATTTCTCGAGTTGCGTCGCACTGTATGTTTATCGGTGTCCTCAGCGTGCAATTTCCCGCTGCTCCTTGATTGTAATCCAGTGCATTAATTCATAACACAAACATGACCATATGCCATGCTTTTTTTAAGTGTGCCTCTTACCGCTGCCTTTGCACTCCACTGAACTTGCCAGTATGTATAGCATCGACAAGTTCATAGACCAAACCGTCATGACATTTGTCAGGCAGCGGACTCGGGCGAGCGTCTCAGTGCGCGTTTTCAGAACATCGCAGACCGGGCGCCGTAGCAGAAATCTTCCTCGCGTCTGTGCTTGCTGCATACCCGAGTTGTAGCCAATGACTGTTTGCCGGTTTTATGTTTCGCGAGCCAAGCTTCACGCAGCTTCTTGTCCCGCGGCTACGTGTGAATAAGGCTGACACCTGCCTCAGTTACGTGCGTCCGGCCCTGCGGCACCGAGTAGTAGCCTACCATGTTGCGCGCCTTCAAAGACAGCCACTACCTATTGTAGTGCTTTCAAGCGTTGTAAAGGAGACACTCGAAGCGGGAAAACTTCGCCACTGAATGAGGACCGCGCAGCGTACGAGGGAATTTAAACTCGTTTTCAGCTCGCTTCGGCGCGCCCGAAGCAGCCGACGCGGCCGCTATGTCCACGTGATCCCTAATAGCACGTCACGCCGACGGTGGCGCCAGCTTTTCCAGTGGTGGAGCTCGAGGCCAATATGTGGACCCCTTAATGGCGAACTGTCCATTACCGCGCGTCAAACGCAGTATGCGCGTAAATGGGAGGCAAGGCGCGACTAGTCGCTCCTCCACGACGTTGAGCCTCGGAAGATGATGAGGCACCGGCGGTTATACATGCTCATGTATTGTTGCAAAGCGCGGTGCACGACACCTTTTGCTAACGAATCCTGGCACGTATAGAACAGATACGCACCTCACCGCACTCGGAGTGCACACACTGCTTCACCATAGCCAAGGCGATTGTGCGTTGCTCGACGTTCCGCAGTGCATTAATGGTTGTGAGTTCACTCGAAAACCGTAAGCAGTCACACACAACACAGGCCACACAAAATGGTTTCCCCACAAACACCCTCTGATACGTGGTCATTGCTCCGGTTAAGCGTTCCAAGTTTGCGGGATTGGTGCCACATGGACGGTTCGCATTTCTTTCCGCCTCGCGGTCCTGGCGGACAGCACGCTTACGGGGCCGCCATCACGGGAGAGCGAAAGGAAAGGAAAGGAGATACGCAAGCGTTTGTAACGCTGACAAAGAGAAGGCGGTGCTCACGTAGACATGGCCGACGCGGGTCAAAGTGTAGTATCTGATGGTATCAGCGTAATATCCGATACGGGTTGTATTTGAAATGAACGTATTAAACTTATTTTTACAAGTTGGCGGATTGCTTAAAGCAGCTGCTTCACCGCTGCCACGAATGGGCCCGGCATTGCACTATCTTCGGGATCAGCCCACCTTCTCTATCCACACGGCTCGATAGACGCAGGCAATTTTTTTAAAAACCTAGCCATACACAGCTTCACTGTAATATATACCATTTTATGATAAGAAGAGTAATTTTGACTTTCGCGTTCTCGCGTTTAATTACAATTTAGAGGTTATTATATTAGCTGCAAGCAACTTGTTGCGCCTAGTTATGACTAACCAGCTTTACGTGCTTTCACCGGCCAAGTTAAGCCTTGTTAGCCTTACGAGCCATGAAATCAACAATCGAATTCGGAAACAGCGGCGTCTAATGAATCAATCTTTATTACACACTTTAGTTGAGAGAAAGCGATCACCGCAGTCACTTCTCCTAGCTTACGAAGTGCACGCGTTACACCGAATCGAGCCCAGTTCGGTGCTAGAGGTTAGAGCCGTCGCTTCGGTGGGTGCCACCATGTTCGTTGACGCAAAGCTTTTGGGGTTCCCGCTAAATCAGTAAAATAGCGTGCCCGATGCAAAACCCAAAAGCTGTTTGCGTCTCGCGCATGCGCAGTGGCTTCAACGCTATTTCTTTACGTTTTGGGGCCCCTATTCTAAAGCTCTGTTTCGTTTTGTCATCCATAGGTGAGGCAACATTCAGCAGATCGCCAACCTCTGTGACCGAGTTTTGAAACATGAGGGCGACGGGGAGTTTCGTATCTGGTATGGCTCAAGAGCTCTGGCTAACACATGCCTCACTTAAGCCTGTGTGCGTGTGAGAGAGATAGAGAGCGAGATGCAGACATGAATGAGAATCAGAAGATGCTATAGCCTGGCTTTTTTGTAGGTGCATACACAGCGACGATATAAACACGCAGAACACAGATTCACATGGACATAGACGATAAAGCTTATCACGAAGTTTCGTTAAGGCCTGCGTAACCCTTATAAACACTAGTAGTGCTTTCGTACAGCGCGCAACGCTTGGGTGGCGCTTTTCCATGGACCGCGAATGTGCCTGCGAGGTATTTGCTTGGGTTGGTTTTGTTAGGTTTCACTCCTGGCAAGGCAGCACAAGGAAAACGCACGAGTGAGCAGAAAGCTCCATGCCCCGTTTCGCTCGCTCACTTGTCCTTGCATGTTCAAGTGTTTCCTGTTTCCAAATGTGAAACACAGGCGGTGCGACATGCATCCAGTCAAAGGCAGTATCGAAGGAGCAGTTCGGGGTAAAAAGAGGGAATATACGACTTCCTGGCTATATATATATAGAGTCCGTCGGCTGCAGAGGGGTGACGGGGCAGTCTTAGATATCTCGTGTTCTTGTGCCTGTGCCGCTTCTTCTACGCTTGTTTGTCGTCTGTATATTTCTCACCCTTTACCCTTCTCGACGCGAACCGCAAGCGTCTGCGCGGCCGAGAAGACGGAGTTGTCACAAGCCTAGCAGGCGATGGGCTGTCCTCCAAACGCCCGAGCGGGGCGACGGATGGTGGTGATGTTGCAACAGCCGGGTTTAGCATGGCAGTCGAGGCCGAGGGTTGCTCCGCTTGTGGCGCCTCTTTCGCGGTGTGCAGTTTCTCTCTATACACGTCGGAAAGCCCGCTGTCGCGAAGAAGCACAGCGTGCAATATATCTCTTCACACGATCCGGTGGCCTTCTGGAAACTCGGAACCTTGTACACAATCGTGCCCCTGAGACGGTTGTTTAGACACCTCACTTCCTCTTTCTTCTTTTTTTTTTTCGCCTCAGTTCTCGCAGCGTACGCTCATATCATCTGCGTAATTAAATTCGGTATGGTTATTTATATTCAACCACTGTCTACAATTCACTTGACTCGAGAGTTTGAGAACGCAAGGCGGCTGCTCAACAAAAAAGAGTCAATTGTAGAGGAACCAGCAGGAAGCGAACAAGAAATTACTCGTAGATTTGCGAAAGGAAGACTGTCGGACGGGGCCAACAAGGACACCGCTTCATCTGCACCTTTAAGCGCTAGATCATCGCGTGAAAGCCGCGTATGCCGCGTAAAGGGTGCACTGCCGACCGCAGTTCCTTCCCGGCCAGGAAAGCCCTAATTTCAAGCTCCCTGCCTCGGGGGAGGCGTCGTAAATAAAGCTTATTATAGGGGGAAGAACGCCGCGGCGGCCTTCTGCGTCCTTCCATGCAACGTTGGGCGCAATATACACGTGTATATACGCTCGGCGCGGCCTCCTTTGCGTGGCCTAACAAAGAGCACGGGTCTCCCCGCCACTCTGGCGACGGGCTTTTGCACCGCCACCTCTTCGTGCAGGCCGCCGCCGAGGCCATATCGTTGCCGCTTGACCAGCTCCGCCGAGTCGCCGCGGAAGACGGGGCCCCCGCACGCGTGTTCCTCGTGCGGCTGGACAAAGTGCTGCCTTGTTCCTCGTCACAGCCATGCAGCGTTGGATGTATAGCATCGCTCTGTGCCGGCGCCGCCGCCACCGTTGCTATCTGCTGGTCTTACTGTAAGCAAAGGTGCTGCCTTGGCACCTGCGTCCCATCCTCGATTCCACGCGCCAAAGGCTGATTCGCACTTGCCCGCTGAAGATTGATGCGGGCTCGCGATGGCGCTGAAGAAGGCACGGAGAAAGTCAATCCGAACTGTTCGATCGTGGGTGCGAGCGACGTGGCGACAGGTGCACCGCGCCGAGTGTCGAGACTTGCGCTATTGAACGTTGGCGTGGGCACAGCTGTGGCAGCGTTGTGTTTATCGTGGTAGAAAAAAAAAGTTCATGAAGAACGCACGTTTGGAAAGATTGAGCAGCGAGCAATGGAAGTGGGGATTATGGAAAGAGCAAGCGGGTGTGGCCGATAATCCGTAGTTGCAAATTCTGCTTCTGCAGCACGAGAGGTCGAGGGCTCGATTTCCTGCCACGGCAGCCGCATTTCGATGGAGGCGAAATGCAAGAACGCTCCTGTAGTTAAATTTAAATGTGAGTTAATGAACTAACCCCACGTGGGCAAAAATAATCCGGAGTCGTCCATTATACGGCGTCTGCTCGTAGCCTACTGTGAAGCTTCAGGACCCTAAATCCAACAGTTTGATCAACTTAGTTCGGTGGAAGTCAAGAGAAAAAGTGGACTTTAACAGATGATATGCGCACAGCGCATAGAGAAGATAGCCGGTGGTCGGCCAGAGCTACAGAGAGAGAGAGAAAAGGATGCATAGAAAAGCAGGGAGGGTAACCAGAGGTAGTTCCGGTTGGCTACTCTGCGCGGGGGGAAGGAGTAGGGGGATAAAAAGAGAAGAAGAGTGGAAGGGGGAAGAGAGAGAGAAAGACGAGTAACAGAACGTGTGCCAATGGAAGGGAAGCGCTGTCGAAGACAGCAGAGAATTAGTTGCTGTCGTGAGAATAGGAAATTTGCGGGCATATAGGATGATGGAGTAAGCTGTCGCAAGACAGATGAGATTGCTTGAAGGGTAATTGGTCCTGAAGAAGGCGTAAATTAGTCTGGTAAAGATGATTATACGAGACTGACGCCGACGAAGGCAACTACTATACAAAGGCCGAGAGTGTCCGTCCCTCTATAATGTCAAGCAGTATAGGATGCTCTTAGCGCGCAGAAAATGCCGATGTGCTTGCTTGACAGAAAGCAGAAATACTTCACTTGTTATTGATTTACGTGTTATGAAATATGAAATTATAAAAACATTTATGCATTAAAATTACATCCTCCGTCCCTGGCTCCACCGGTGGAGCCAGGGGCGGAGGACCTGCGGCACGGCCGAAGCACTCCGACAGCCCGTCGCGCACCATGACAAGCGAAGCGATAGATTGTTAACTTCTCGAAGCTATGCAGCGGCCACCACACGCACGCAAGCTTCTTGCAGCGAAAGCAACGTTGAGGTGATGAAGCTGCGAGAAATTGTCAAGAATGTAATTTTAATTGTGCGCCCATTCGCTCCCTAATGTAATCTGCACCTACAAATCAGGCACGTACCCAGGGGGGGGGAGGGGCCCGGTCCCCCCCCCCTCCCCCCCCCCCGAGATCAAGTGGCATACCCCGCCCCCTCCCCGCCCCCTCCCCACCCACGCCACCACTCCTCACACATTCCTAAAGCGCCGCCAAATAAATGTTGAGACTTCGCAGCTGTTCATCGGTCAGCATTATGCTGCCTTTTTCACTCCTTTTATATGGCGGTAGTTATCGGCATCTCTTGTAATGTGAAGGACAGTTTTCTCGTAGATTCCGCTCCCGCGCGATTAACTCGAGATGGGTTCAGTTGTCACCATCCATTCAACCGTCACGCGCATAGCTGTTGCTTTTGTTAGCTCAAGCTTCTTTGTTTAGGATGATCCTGGGACCAGGAGAGGGATGCGGCTGTTACTCAGCTGGTCTGTACTCTCATGGAACGAGTTGCGGCCGGAGAAAACGCCAATTGCGTTTAACTTATCCCTTTGCTTCATTGTTTCCTTGCGTTACGGCTCGCCGCGACGCTGGCAGATGCCCGGAATCATATACACGTGATATGGGTTAGATAAGGTGGGAAATGAAATAATGTGAAAGAGCGTCCATCATGAAACCCTGCAATAACCCTTAAACCCATAAGCAAGATGGCTGTCGCCAGTTACCTCGTCTGTTTTTCCCTAATTGTATAGCACTTTCAGTGCAAAATTGGCAACTGGAAACAAAAATTAATTAAGCGATCTACTAAGGGAGAGAGCCAAGGCAACTACCAAACTGCAAGCAAAAGCAAATATTAAAAACTTAACCGTTGTTTATGAGAATATTTATGGATCAACATCTTTTTATTTAAAAAGGAAGTAGAGAAAACACCGCCGGAAGTGGAGAACAATTACTTGTTTTGAATGCCGATTCTACAGTTATCGGTCGAACCGCCTCACGTAGCCACTTCTCTGCTGTGCTTATGTGGGTGTTTTTCTAACCTTTCGCAGTGAGCGCAGTACGTCTAGAATCGCAGAGTCCTGCGCTCTACGCGGTTGTATGGGACTGGCGGCCGCACAGCGTTACGCAATTCGCGGAACTGTCAAAACTGATCAACAAGGCGAAAATAACTGATATTCGAAACTATAACATGAGAAAGACTGAAGAAGCCGTATAAAATGAACGCAGCCTGAAATCAGTAAAAAAGAAACCTGGCATAGGAGAAACCATGATGTATGCACTAAAAGATAAGAAGGATAATATCATCAGCAGTCTCGAAGATATAGTAAAAGCAGCGGAAACATTCTAAGCTGACCTGTATACAGTACCCACAGGAGTCACGATAGTTCACTTAGAAACAGTAATGAACAGGATACAGAAACTCTCCTGTAACTAGCGATGAGGTCAGAAGGGCCCTGCAAGACATGAAACGATGAAGAGCGGGAGGATAAGGTGGAATAACAGTCGATTTAATCAAAGGTGGAGGAGACATAATACTTGGAAAACTGGCGGCTCTTTATACGAAGTGTCTATCGGCTGCAAGGGTCCCAGAAAACTGGAAGAATGCAGACATTATACTAATCCACAAAAAAAGGAGACATTAAAGAATTTAACAATTCTGGGACCATTAGCTTGCTTCCAATATTATACAAAATATTTACCAAAATAATCTCCAATAGAATAAGGTTAACACTGGATTTTGTCAACCAAGGGAACAGGCTGGCTTCAGGAAGAGATACTTTACAATGGATCACATCCATGTCATCAATCAGGTTATCGCGAAATCTGCAGAATACAATAAGCCTCTCTATGTGGCTTATATAGATTACGAAAAGGCATTTGATTCAGTAGAGATACCAGCAATCGTAGAGGCACTATGTAATCAAGGAGTACAGAACGCTTACGTAAAAAGCTTGGAAAATATTGCTACATGCGTGAGGTATTTGTTTGTTTGAACGAGGCGCGTAGGCGCCATCACTCCAGAAAAGAGGAGGAAGAACGAACTGCGCTCGCGCTGTGAATCTAACCGGTCAGCGCTGCAACCGTTGTTGTAAATATGTTTTGTAAATAGTTTCTCGTCTTACTGACTCGTCTTTCGCGTTAGAATATATACAGAGGTTCTACAGCTACCTTAATTCTACACAAGAAAAGCAGGGAGATAACTATAGAGAAAGGGGTCAGAAAGGGAGACACAATTTCTCCAAAGCTAATCACTGCGTGCTTAGAAGAATTCAAGCTATTAAACTGGGAAGGCTTAGGAGTAAAGATCGACGGCAAATATCTCAGCAACCTTCGGTTTGCCGATGACATTGTTCTATTCAACAACAATGCAGACTAGTTACAACAAATGATTGGAGACCTTAACAGAGAGAGTGTAAGAGTGGGGTTGAATATTAATATGCAGAAGATGAAGATAATGATAAATGGCCGGGCAAAGGAACAACAGATCAGGATGGCCAGTCGGCCACTAGAGACTGTGAAGGAGTGCGTTCACCTAGGTCAATTAATCAGAGGGAACGCTGATCATGAGAAGGAAATTCACAGAAGAATAGAAATAGGTTAGACCGCATACGGCAGACATTGCCAGCTCCTGACTGGAAGCTTACCATTATTATTGAAAAGTAAGGTGTGCAATCAGTGCATTTTGCCAGTGCAATATGTCCAGTGCCAGTGCATTTGCCAGTGCATTTCCCAGTGCATTTTGCCAGTGCATATGGGGCAGAGACTTGAGAGCAAGTTAAGGACCACGCAAAGAGCGATAGAACGAAGATTGCTAGGCATAACGTTAAGAGAGAAAGAGAGTGGTTTGGATCAGAGAGCGAACGGGTATAGACGATATTATAATTGACATCAAGAGGAAAAAATGTAGCTGGGCAGGTCATGTAATGCGCCGGCTAGATAACCGTTGGACCATTAGGGTTAGAGAATGGGTACCAAGAGAAGGGAAACGCAATCGAGGACGACCAAACACTAGGTGGAGCGATGAAATTAGGAAATTCGCGGGCGCTAGTTGGAATCGGTTGGCGCAGGACAGGGGTAATTGGAGATCGCAGGGAGAGGCCTTCGTCCTGCAGTGGACATAAAACATGATGATGATGATGCCGATGATGATGATGGAGGTGGTGGGCCCCCCCCGAAAAAAAATCCTGGGTACATGCCTGCTACAAATCATATCATATATACCTTGTAATACGTGGGCATGTCGGCTGTAATTTTTGTGAGATCTGTAAACGAGAGATCTATAGAAGGTGGTCAAAATAAGCTGGCCGTAGCAGCTGCATACAGCGAAAACAAATAAATCAAGAAATGACGACCAATATAGCGCCAAAATGTGCGTGTGTAAGTACGAAATGCTTGTTTATTTCCTATTAAAAATATCTATACAGTGCTCTCAAATCTTCGACTGAACGTGGCATATACGAACAATTATCTGTACCGCATAGGACTTACCACTAACCCATACTGTGATAACTGTCGCAACTTAGAGACAATTGAGCACATTTTACTAGAATGCCCCGCGTACCGCGACGAGAGACAATTTTTTGAGCACCAAATGGACATGATTCGCCACGAACCGTTAACATTACCGAGCATCTTAGGTCCAATGCCCGGCCCTTCAAAACAGCGACGGGTTTTGAATTTATTGTTCAAATACCTGACAGAAATTGGTCAAATAGGAAAACTTTAAAAATTGCATCCTTCCTATACAACAGCCTAAATTAACCCGCCATGTCACGCGTAAAAATTAGTATCAGGTCCACTCGGACATTTCATATTTATTTTTATCCTTTTTTTTCTCCCACTCTCTTCTGGAATCTTTTAATCCCATTCCCCATCCCTATACAGAGTAGCATGCCAGCGGTTATATACGCGCCGGCAAAATTCTCTGTTCTTCTAATAAAGAGCTCTCTCTCTCTCTCTCTCTCTCTCTCTCTCTCTCTCTCTCTCTCTGCGGCACAGCGCGAGGCGCGTGCCGCAGATTAATCTCCACTGCCACGAAAGAACGCACGTATAAAGTGTGCTATTTCTCCTGGAATATCGCTATAAAGCAAATGTCGGAGCAGGGTTACAGTATATACTTGTTATAAGGATGGTGGGACTGCAGGCTCATCCGGCCGCAGGCACCGCAAGTGTCTCGCTAAAGGTTGACAACTAAACTCTTTCGGGCGACATTGTCAGAAGTGTTTAAAGAGAATGCTGAATTGGCATTAGACATTCCCGCGCAGGTGAATTTCCTTCCAAGTGCCGACCGTGTGCAATGCAGGAAAACAGTCGGCTCTCCGCCGACGAATTCGTCTTGCACGCTACATATTGGCTGCTTCGCGTCTGAGCGCTCTGATATGAAGAGAGTTAGTTAGCGTACCTCGACCACGCTGTATACAGTTGCCTCTGCTTTTTATGCCAGCTGCATGTGCGTCATTTGTGCGTTACTTCTAACGCCAGCTGCGCGTGCGCTATAGGTGTATTCGCAGGTATACGCCTTACCTTCCTCTTCCAAAACTGGCTGGCGGCCAACACAACAGTGGTAACGTTTGAGTGGTATATGCATACAATATAGTACGCCAAAGCCCTCTAATATCCGCGCTACGAACACCTACCTCTCTTCATTTTTTATTCTGCTTCGTCGTTGGTATTTCTGTGATTTGGGACTTTTCTCGCTTTCCTTTCAGACGTCACCGCTTTCGTCTTTTTCTCAAATAACCGTCGTATCGTAATCGCTCTTCGTCGTCGACGTACGACCTCCTTGACCGTAATACCGCCCCACGTTCCACAATACAAACGCGGACAAACTGTCGCGAGAAATTTATTGCCTCATTACGAGAGAGCAGGAGATAGGTTTGATGATAGGAAAAGCGGGGGGGAGGACGTAGGGGGGGGGGCAATCGACCGGAGGAGAGTGTCGCCGACTCGCTCCACAAGTGGGGTGAAGGTATAGGGAGAGGTCCGGTTGTTTTGGCATATTTTCGACTGTGGGCGCGTGCTCCGTGGCGCGGATAAACGGAAAATGATCTCAACCATCGGTCCTCCAATCGATGTGTTCGCTGTTGGATACTAGGTGTGAATACTGCTTCAGAATTTTATTGACTTAACCGGCGGCGTTTCGCGAAATTGTAGGACGGTGAGGCACGGCGAAAGATCGAGTGTAACCTACTGTTTCTCGCCCATTGAATGCATGCAAGCTAAAGGAAAGAATGCGAATCACGTGTACACATTTGAATAAAAAATTGTGCTCACAGAAAGTAGACGAGCATTTCAGGCGCGTCAGAACAGTCGCGTGTTCATATATACAAGCATTTTGAAGCTAGATAAAAGTTTAGGAGCCGACCACTTCTATTCTTGACACGTCGCTTGGCAAACGCATGAAGTACAGGTATCCGCCACCAAGTACGTGCATCGGATACAACGCACATAACGATGTCACCTGACTGAATAACATTATGCGCAGTTTGTGTTTGGGCGGCGCCCTGCTGCTCTGGAAATGTGCACAGCTTCTCGTAGAACTTGAAGGGCCGTTAGCAGCTAGTCCTCCGACTCATACCGTGTACTTCCACATGAAGCCGAAGAAGAGCAGTTCGTGACAAATAACACTGAATTTTGATTGCTTGCAATATTATTGCAAAAGCTCGCCGACAAAGCTGGGTCAGCCTTTCTTCTCGGTGTTGAATTACAGCTGAGGTAGCATATAGGTTGATCACACCGCACGAGGCAAGGCGAGGTGAGGCGAAGAGCTGTGAATGACGACATATAGTACCAGTGGTTCCCAGGTATCAACGAAGAGCTAGAAAGCCACACAGGTGTCCATGTTCGCTCGCTCTAATCGGAGACTTCAACTGGGCTGGGAGTCCCAGGGACGAGCACCTCGTGCGCCTGTTGGCGCAGTAGCCAGTATACAGCTGACCAGCAAGGTCAGCTGTGTGGGCAGGGCAAATGTTAAAAGCCAGAAAAGACACATGGCAACGACACGAGTGAACGAAAGCCGACAAAGACGAAACGCAGCTAGAATCGGTACAGATAAGAAACAACGCAAGGTGTAATAAGGTGATCCCACGTTCCACGCGAAGTGTCCGCCACAATGTAGTTGCGCACGTCCCGCCGCCGTTACGTGCGGTGTAGTCCATTAGTTGAACAACGCAGCCGTGCACGACGCGTCTATAGCGAGTGCGTCGCCGGCGTGGATACGCGAACAGCACGCCATAGTTCACGCGCACGCCACCAACGGGTTGGGCATGCGCCTCCGCTGGCACGCAAGGCGGCGGCAGCAGCAAGAGGGAGCCGCCGCCAGCAGCGGCGACGACGACGAGTGCCGCTTGCGCAGCAGCAGCTCAACTCGGCGCACGCACGCACGCGGCGCCTATGTGTACACACGCTCGGAGGAGCGGGCCCTCCTGCAGAAGCCGGCGGCGGCACGACGGCGACGTTGGGCGGCGGCGAGTCTGCTGGACTTGTGCCAGCAGGCAGGCAGAGGCTCGTAAATCCAGCCTCCTTCGTGCAGGCTGCGAGGAAAGGGCGCGATCGCGGACGACCGAGGCCGTTTCTTGCGCGGACAGGCGCGAACAGCGCCGATGGCGGCCCCGTCCCGTCGGCCGTGTGCGCGTACGCGGTCTGTTGGGCGCTGTCTGGCGATGGCGGGTTTGCAACGCCAAGCGCGGGAGCTGTAACTGAACGAATGAGAATGAGAGGGCACATTTTCGGGGAGATCCCTGGCTGGTGTTTGCAGAGTCGCACATGTGCAGCGTATGCCCAACCGGAGAGCCAGTTCTAAAGTGTATTAAAGCAACGAAACCGATGAGAACACGACCCTTATAGGAACTATAGCAGTGTGCACGTGTGGGGCTGGCCATTACACCTATAATCGTTGAACAAGGGAGGCGCCAGTCGACTTCAGAAAGTGTAACAAATGTTCGCGTTGCTTTTTGAGCTTGTGGCCCATGAGGACATGGCCCAAGAATCTTTATCTCCGAATCTGGTCTAGAGTCCAATCTGTTTAACAGAGTCCGAAGAATATTGCTCTTGATGGCAAACAGTACTTACGAAGAACGAAAGCGTTTGTGTAACCAGCGCGTGATGAGTAAATAAGTTCTTGACGGACCGCGAAGCTGCTCTTTACAAAGCACTTCGTCATTGGCCGGCATCGATTGCCTGCTATTCACAATAGTGATGGGCGTGACAATGAGACAATCGCTGACGGCACGTAAGAGCTTTGTGCATGTGGGCCCAGATTTTTTGCTCTGAAGGTTAGGCATCTATTCGCTGCAGATGAGGTTAAGTGGCTGTCGTCGACTCTATGCATAGCATTCGGTGTTGTCAGGATGGAAACATGTTGTCTATATCTGTAGTTGAAATAAATGCGCAGGTTGCGCGCAGCCAACAGTGAACGTAGGTCTGTCTTGCATACGAAGTATGGATTTTTTATATGCGTTGCTGTGCCACCACCATGTGTTGAGTACGGTTGAATCGCCCGTAATACCGTATATAACGCACCGCTATTGATTCGTATACTACTCATGAAAATGTTTGCATATACAGATTCGCACTGGGCGCTTCGTGGTGCGAGCACGTTAACTGGGACTAACTCCGCAGAACATGAATAAAACGCTGCAATGCAGCCCAGAATGGTGGCAAGATGAAATCCTCTGTATATGCAAAAGAGCGACGAGCTTGCTGGGGAAAATTTGTGTACTTAACACCGTGATGAGTATATATGGTTCATTACAAGTGGCACGAAGCCCTGAAATGTCGGCGGGAAAAAATAGAGCTTTTGCTTTACGTGATATGTGATGCGTTACCATGATACGTTAGGCACAACGCGCATGCTCATGTTACATTCCGCTGACTACCGCGCACGTTACATGACTGCGTAACAAGACAGCGCTCGAATGCTGCCCAGCAAGACCACCCGCTTTGTTCCGAATTCACCCTTGCAGCTTGCTCCCCGTCGTCACAGCAAGAAATAAACGATAAAATCAGACATCGCTTAATCCCATCTCATGGATGCGACAAATTATTGGCGATGTTGTATCGCTATCAATCCTGTTCAGATGTTTGTTTTGAAGCTGAAGCGTCTTAGAGAGACGGCACACCAATCCGAACATTGTTTTGATTTCCACTTAGCAGATGGCGCGTCGATGCATTGGGACGCGGAACGCTCTAAAACCCTAATTCTTCTCGGCATCATTAATTTGATCGCATGCGCTCTAATGCGGAAAGCGATCAATGACGGTATGCTATAAAGGGTTAATCTGGCGAGTTCCACTGCGGTTCCGCGGAGGGGCGGCGTATATGCGCAGAGGGCCGTATCCCGTGTCATGATATAACGGATCACGTATCAGGCGAAGCCAAAACGCTCTGATGTCACCTGAATTCATTGTATAACGGCACATAGCACGCGAGCAAGTGCACCTGCGGGCTGCCAAGAGAAGCGCGATCTTCCTCACAGTATAGACAGCACACAGCAGTTGGTGTCGCCAGGACGCGAGAAAACAACGTACAGCACGTAGCCGTCGCTCGAGACCACGAGACGACGGGCCAAGCTACAGATACGCCTGTCGGCGCACGAAATCTTGCCACCGCGCACCTCCCGTTTGCCGCGCCTCGCGGGAGATTGCGGTTTGAACTTACGAGACGCGCGCCAGCGCGCGCCCTCTTAGCTCGCTATTTTCGAATTGGTAGACGTCGTTTCATTTATTTATTTATTTATTTATTTATTTATTTATTTATTTGGAGAGCACCGACATTTTTTCTAGCGAAGATATATCTCTATACTCGTGCCGCGTTTCGACGCATACGATCTGTCCCGCACCATCTGCGCATGCGCATATCGACTCGCAGGCGCGAGATTTCGCGCGGCGGAAAGCGTACATGTAGTTTGGCCTTAAGATCGAGTACGTGCGAGAAGGGAAGGAAGAAAGCATGTTAGCGGTTTGAGCTTAGACGCGTTGCTGGACCTCCTCGGTTCTGCGCCGTTATAGTTGCTGCCGTTCCCAAATATAAGTCACTAAATGTAGGCGGAACTGAACTTCGGGCAGCCTATTCATGGACTGCATGGTACACCACGCGCACTCCAATCAGGCGTTTGTTTCCAACCTCGCGTACAGCTATGTATACAGAGCGCGCCCCACTTTCAGAAAGTTCTGTTCCACGCATACACGCATGCGCTATATATCGTGCAAGCAAGGTGACATATAAGCCCAGTTGCTTTTTGCACCTGCAGTTGAGGAAAGGGTGGGACCATACTTTTTAACGTTTTTTTTTTTTTTAAATAACTTTTTAATTCTTTATGCCCGTCGTCATTGACTAGCACGAAGCGACACGCCTGCTGCCGTCGGGACCGTCCACTCGGCTACAGTGTACTATAACTCGGCGCGCGGCTGACGATAAGAAATTAAAAATGTTGGAATGAAAGAACCCATACAAAATACCGCCCCCTGATTAGCACCCGTGAGAAGGACAGATGGCAGAGACGTAGTCTGTCGGGAAAGCAGCCCCGCGATTCGCTTCCCTTACGTATGCTCACATAAATATGCATATTGAAATGAAATCCTCCTCTTGTCGCGCCTTCCTATCGCGTGCTCTTTGCTGGTCGCTGGACGGCTGAGAGGCGCGCAAGAATCTCGAGAGGAAGGCGGTATATATATATATATATATATATGTATATATATATATATATATATATATATATATATATATATATATATATATATATATATATATATATATATATATATATATATATATATATATATATATATATATATATATATATATATATATATATATATATATATCCTGGTGTATGGGCAACCGCACCGCTGCTTCGTATACGAGCAGAGGGGATGCTAGCGCTCGCCTCTTATACACTACACCTCTGAAAGAGAGCCACACAAACTGAAGGCCGCACACACGTCGCGTATTTAATGCGAAACAGTCCTTGCCTTATTATCAATGCTTACACTTTATAATGAAGTGTCCCTCTTATTCAGGCTTCCAGGCACATTGCGGTAGCACGATCACTCCACCAAAACGTGCAAGGTTTTGCGCTTCGATAAAGTGAGCGCGGAGGTAGATATACATGTTCCTGTATCGATTCGATTCGGCCTTCTTCAATAAAAAAAGAAAGAAAGAGCGCTTTATGGGGCGATCGAACCCCGACCTCGTAATGCACCACCCGATGCTAGCTGTCACCATTTGGCCACACTCGCTTTTTTTCTCTCTCTTACTTTATTATTTCTTCTTCTTTTTTTTTTTCGTTTCATGGCATGTAGTATCACCTGTTAATAAAGCTATTGACGCTCATAATGACCGTTACGAAGCAACTATGTAATCGCCACGTATGTGCTATTAGTACCTATAGGCCCGATTCGCTTTTACCGCAGAGGTTCTTTTTCTCGAGGTATCCCGCATAATTTCGTTTCGGGGAAACTACGTCATCGCCCTACATTGCTCAACACAGGAAAGCACACATATATGACGAGTCGGCATATACCGTAGAGCACACCTGCACATTTTTACTACAGATGTGCCGGTCACCGGCTCTGTTCTCCACGAAATTATTGAATGGAACGACAAGCGCTACCTACGAGTATGCCCACCGCGACAAATATGCACGTTCAAGCGCATCGTTACTTTAATGTAAACTGAATTAATTTATTTGGCTCTTTCTGCCGTTTTAAAGCGAAGAGCTTTATTTGGTGCTTTCGCCTGTTTTCTCTATTATAGCCCAACCAGCTCTTTGACGTCGCTCGTGCTGCTTCACGGGATCATTGTGGGCATGGAGGAAGCAAACGTATACAGGAGGGAGCATTACGTGACGCAGCCTGCCTTGGCTAGAGAACGCTCCGTGAAGCCACAGTAGCGGCCCAACACGTGACCTCTTGCGTCGAGATCACTGAGCACGAATCCAGATTTGCTGAGGCGTTTGGCATAGGTGTTCAGTGGTGTGGCTCCCGGTAGCGTAGCCTCCTCTATGTATACCCAGCAGGCGCAGTTATACATAGGAGGCTATGCCAGTAGTTTTTATTCGGTGCGCGTTAGGGGGGGGGGGGGGGGATTCGGCTGCCCTGCCGTGGCTCTACTTGTAGAGCGGAAACACTAAAACCAGGTTAAACCAACCGCGCACTTTGACGTACGGTCACGTGTAGGGCCACCATCTTGGCTTCAATCGCATTGCGGTATGCTCCCTCCTATACCGTTTTCCTTCCTCCATGATTGTGGGCGATCTGAATGTTCGGATGAGCTGCGCATGCGCATGCGCTCGGTGGTGGCGCTGTGTCAAGTTTCTCTACTCCTTTGTATTTTCTTGGCTTCTCGTGCATGCTTTCGAAGTGTACTCTTTGTAATCAGTAATAGGCGTTTCAATGCCGTGCACTTGCAAATCTGTTTGTGACTATTTCGACTGTTCATCATATATATGGCACTCAGCAGGCACGCACCCTCTGCAGTGACCTAGTTTGGTTCAGAAATCAAATAGTCATAGCATTTATTTATTTATTTATTTATTTATTTATTTATTTATTTATTTATTTATTTCATCTAATGTTCAACTGTATAGTTCAACAGTACAACGATAATGATGGCATATTCAACCCCAAAATGAACGCATATTACGTCAGCTGGGTGCCGACTGACAAGCTGCAATTAATAATATTTCAGTGTTTTTAGTGATTCAGTTCGAGAAAGCCAGTCTGGTACAGGGTTCTGCGACCTAATGGTACGTCCACACTAGCGACAAAAACGCGCGCGACACAACGCGCGCGGCAAGCGGTGCTGTCGCGCGCGGCAAGATTCACGAAAAGCGGCAGCAACGCGCGGCAAACGCGCGAATGGGTGCGAGACCCATTTTTCGCGGCAGACGCGAAACGTCCACCAATCAGAAGCGAGCCGCTTTACGAGCCGCGCTGTTGTGGCGCCACCTGTCGCATAAGCAAAGAATCATAATCTATGGGCTCTGAGACTGAACAGTGACACGCGCGCCGTAAAATCTCAGAGGCCATTTCCAGTCAAGGGGGCTGTTTTTGTTAAGCCTTACCACACCGCCACTGAGGCGTCGACGAAGAATTCGCCTCGCAATGGAGGCGTTTTTGGAAACCGTTCGCGGGTATGCGTACCTCTATGATAAATCGAGCGTCGGACAAGGAGCTGCGCGCCAACCGCTGGCACATTATGGACAGCAGTTTGGCATGACAGGTGAGTAATTGGTGAAGGTGGGGAAGCAGAGTGCGCGCCTGGCCCTCAGTGTCCCTGTACCGCACTCAAAACTTTCTCGTCCGCTGTCTGGCACGTCGGCGTCGCACAAGTAAAGAACAAACAAGTATTAACCAGACGTCATTGCGTTGCAAGAGTGTGGGAAAAATGCAAAATTGGCCGGCTACACAGCCTACACTGGGCAAGGAGATAACCGGCAGACAGCTATTTTAGTTAAAAGAAACTTAGCAGCAGTCCTACACGAGACTGACACAAATAATATTGATCACGTCCTAATTGAACTAGTACCGAGGAAAAGAAAAGATAGGAGCCTATACGTTCTCAACGTATACAGCTCTCCTAAGCAAAAAAAGAATTGTGGCTTCGATCAGCTCATCGAAAGGTCCAAAAACATTGCAGGTAATTGCCCCATAGTCATAGTCGGAGACTTTAACGCGCAACACACGGCTTGGGGGTACAAAATCTCGCAACCAAAAGGCAGGGAATTATGGGATACTATCTCCAAGCATGGACTAACCCTACTAACAGATCCTCAAATTCCGACGAGAAAAGGAAATAGCGTTTCCAGGGACACCACACCGGACCTTACTCTCATAGGGGGACACATAACCGCACGATGGTGTAACACGGGAGAGGACTTGGGGAGCGACCACAGAATTATAGAGACTGTGGTAGAACACGGCATACCAACTCCCAAACCCAAGCAGATCGAAGCAGTAAATTGGAACCTCTTTAGGGAGAAATGTGCCGAAAACGAGGAGCTCAAGGATGTAGGCAGTTGGAGCAAAGCACTCTTGGAAGCGGTTGAAGAGGCCACCGAGAAGGTGGAGGCGGACGAAACGCAGGAGGTAGTAGACCGGAAACTGGTCGGATTATGGAGGAAAAAGAAGCAGCTAGAACAAACATTGAAAGAGAATAGAAGCAATAGAAACATTAGGAGGGCATTAGCGCACCTGAACGGAGAGATTGAAGAATACGCACTCGAACTCACGAAACGAAATTGGAATAGCATATGTGAACAGATGGATCACAAAATTGGTAAATCAAATGCATGGCAACTATTGAGGCACCTACTTGATCCCCAAAGCAGCAAATCAGAGACGCATAGAAACATGCAGAAATTAGTGTATAAATACGAAGGCAGTAACAGACAATTGTTCGCTGAAGTTAAGGATAGATATCTTAAATGTGGTCCGCAACAAACACTGCCGGACTACAAAGGGGAAGAGAACCCCCTCTTGGACAGCCCCGTCACCGTAGGAGAAGTCAGGGCCGAGCTGAATCGACTAAGAACGAAAACAGCCGCAGGACCGGACAGAATCAGCAATCGGATGTTGAGGAACCTCGATGACAAGTCAATAGTAAACCTAACAAATTTTATGCAAGAGTGTTGGGACAAGGGTAAAATCCCCAAAGAATGGAAGGAGGCTAAATTAGTCCTAATTCCAAAACCGGGGAAAAAGCTCAGTCTCGAAAACCTCAGACCAATATCCCTCACGTCATGCGTCGGGAAACTAATGGAACACGTGATACAATCTAGAATTAGCAGATACTTGGAAGACCAAGACATGTACCCTGACACAATGATAGGCTTCAGAGCACACCTATCTGCGTGCGATGTCATGCTACAGCTTAAAGAGCAAATTATCGACCACCAAACGAGGGACACGAAAGCCATCGTTGGCTTAGACGTGGCCAAAGCATTTGACAACGTAGACCACAAGGCAATCTTAGAACAATTGAATAGCCTAAACATAGGTAGACGTACCTACGCGTATATAAAGGACTTTCTGACTGACAGAACAGTAACGGTCAGTCTAGGTGGTAACGAGGAGAAAGGGATAGAGCTCAGCAATAAGGGGACACCGCAGGGCTCGGTGCTTTCACCCACTCTCTTTAACATAGTAATGATGGGACTCCCGCACAAACTTCAGGACTTACGAGGTCTAGAACATACGATCTATGCGGACGACATCACCCTATGGATAAATAGAGGAAGTGACGCCTACATAGAAGAAACGCTGCAAAAGGCCATCAATAGAATTGAAGAGCATTTAGAAAAAGCCGGACTTAAATGTTCAGCTACGAAGTCGGAGGCTCTCTTCATCAGTCCACAGAACATGCGAAAGAAAATTCCTAACCACGGGATAAAACTCACGGTTAATGGGGACGCAATTCCGAACGTAAAAGCTATACGAGTGCTAGGCATGCACATTCAGGACAATCTAAGAAATACGGAAACGATTAGAAAGCTTGAAATGAGCGTAAGCCAAACTTGTCGACTCCTCAGAAGAATCGCCAACAAAAAGGCAGGCATGAGGGAGGCTAACCTATTAAGGATAGTACAGTCCTTCGCGATCAGCAAGATCACATACGCAACACCGTACCTTAAACTAACAAAGGCCGAGAAAAACAAAATAGAAATCCTTATTAGGAAAGGAGTTAAAACAGCCCTAAACCTGCCACCATGCACATCTACGCAGAGGATACTAAACATGGGCATTTCAAACACCCTAGAAGAGTTGATCGAAGCCACACTAGTCTCCCAGCAACAGAGACTAATGCGAAGCAGAGGTGGTCTGAGAATTCTAGCGAAACTAGGATACAAAACTAACAACAAAGTAAGAAACACGGGAGCCATCCCGTCACAAATCAGAGACAGGATACGCATACCACCACTCCCGAAGAATATGCATCCCAGCCACCACCAGGACAGGAGGAAAGACAGGGTTAAAGCGTTACAAAAATCACTAGATAAGCAGCAAGGGGTGTTCTACACGGATGCAGCAGAATATGAAAGCAGACCAGGTTTTGTTTCAGTGACGACACAGGCTAACGGTGAGAACTCAAAGAGCTGTAGTACCCCGCAAAACAGTGTGGAGGTTGCAGAGGAGGTGGCCATAGCCCTAGCTTTGACTCAAAAAGGGGTGAAAATCATAGTGTCAGATTCCAAAACGGCTATCAGGAATTATACCGCAGGGAGAATCTCCAAAGAGGCGCTCAACATATTGGAGAAAGGACCAATTCCAGAAGAATTAGTGAACCTTATATGGACTCCTGCCCACGAAGGCTTGCCCGGCAATGAGAAAGCGCATGCATTGGCCCGAGAGCTTATTTACCGGTCCACCAATGCAGCCTCTACAGCCAGGGAGCCCCTACAAAAAGAGGAAGGTGTAAACACTTACAGCGAAATTCTCGATTATTATAGAATGGGAAGGAAAACACTGCCAGAGGCGCATAAGAAACTAAGTAAGCAAGAAGAGATAACATGGAGGCAACTCCAAGCGGGGGTGATCTGCAACCCCTACATTCTGAAGAGATGGCACGATAGCATTGAGGCCATGAGTTGCAAACACTGCGGGGCAAAGGCGGACATGATCCACATACTATGGACATGTCCTCGATACAATAAACCAGACAGGGATAGACAATCCTGGGAGACTTTAATGACCAGCTCAAAGGAAGATGACCAAAGAGAAGTCATCCGCATGGCCCTAGACACCGCTGAGCTCCAAGGAGCATCAGCCAGCTGAACGGGGAGGAGTAAGCCGAGGAGACAGGAAGACTCTTGCCTCCTCTGGGCTCTTTTTGCGGGTGCAAATAAACGTTATTTCTCTCTCTCTCTCTCTATAGTGTTCACAGTCACCAGTAGCTCCTCGTCCGTATCCGACATGCCTGAGCGTGGCCGGCAGTGGCGCAAAAAAACACAGACACTTCCGATAGAAGACGAAATGGGCAGAACGGAGAGCGCGTTGTCGCGAGAAGTATCGAATGGAACGAGACAACGCGGGACTCCACGGGCCGCTGCCGCGTGCCGCAAAACGCGACTGTGGACTTGCCCGCACGCGTCTGCCGCGCGGGCGCTTGCCGCGTGCGGCGTGTCGCGCGCGTTTTTGTCGCTAGTGTGGGCGTACCATTACACTTTCTATGCATAAGCACCGTTCGCTACATTCGTTCAAATAATTCAAGTATAGGGATGTGAATCAAGATCAGCACGACATGAGCACGTGGCGCCGCGACTCTGTTGCGCACACTGTATAGCACGCGCACACCTCTCGTGCCAAGGCCGACTGTAGCTCTTTGAAACAACTGACGCGTGCGTCACGTCGCATATAGCGCGAGCTAGATAGAGAGAGAGAGCACGCGCGCGCGCGGCAGTCTCCTCTATAGGCCACAAGCGCAGGAATGGAACGCGCAAGTAATGTAGCGAACCTTACCACTGTCTTGTGCGCGCAGCACCGCGCGCAGCAACAAGTTGCCTGAAGGGCGAAAAAGCATTGACAGCGATAACGAAGTATTAGGCAAATATAAAAGAATCGAATGTTCGTAGTTTTATCGGCCGTATAAATTACAGTAAACAGTCGCTTACTAATTAAGTTAACGAGCATGGCGCGGGCGAACATGAACAGATCTCACTTCGATGACCGCGAACACTCGCTGTCAGAAGGCTGGCGTGATGAAGAGGGGCATAGCAGCGGCGAGCGAATTCCACCTTCGTGCTGCCTCTCGCTTCAACGCGAACTATATAGGCGCGTGACAAGACAGCGGCCATCAGACATCTCGGCTCGCCTAGGCGTTCAGCCCAGCGCAGATTGAAGTTAAAGTTTGAACTTTATTGTTTCCCATAGTTCAGTTCAGTTCAGTTCAGCGCATGCTTTCAGTTTACCAACACGCCCAACAAATGGCAATGCTGCAGTTCAGTTTATTTCCAACAAAATGTTGGGGGTCTTCCAAGCATTTGTACAAAGCGTTTGTACAAAGTAGTGATCAGCGTGCATAAGCACTAGTGCTTGTGTGCGCGGCTGGGCAGCATACAGAGCGTCGTAGCGCGCCTGGTTCGCGAACGATCGAGAGCATGAGTTGAAATCCTACTCTGCATGGAAAAAAATTTTCTTTCCATCCACAGTTTTTTTTTTTTTAATGAACGTATGAATGCCTGTTGTCGTTAATTATACCTTCGAGGTGCGTCGGGAAGAGCGGCCGTTCCTCCCTTGAAGAACGTCGGCAAAAAACAACTGTTAGTCCTTGAAGCAGTAACCACATGGAGGAATGACAGTTCATGACCTCGCAGTTATTTCCCAAAGGGACGAATGATCGTGGCAATACAGTCACTCCCCAAAAGGACTAACCTCCGCATCTCATCTACTCCTTTCCTTTTTTTTTTAGAGCGTACTCGGGGACACCGGATTAATTTTGACCACCTCGGGTTCTTTAACGTCAACTTAAATCTAAGTACACGAGCACCTTTGCATTTCGCCCGCATCGGAACGTGGCCGCCGCAGCCTTGAGGAACCCTCGGCCTCAGCAGCTCAACGCCTCAACCACTTATAGCTACCGAGCCTGGTTAGCGAAATGATTAAACGATGAGGTCAGGTGTTTGAAGCATATTCGAATGGAAGAAATAAAGAAATCTCCTTTCAGGAAAACTTGATGTCCAACTAAACAAAATACACGCACAGTGCGAGGCAGCAATGGCGGCGCACGGCTAATTCTATCGCATGCAGTGAGGAACAAGAAGGAAAACAAAGCCATGTTCAGCCATGGCACAAAGCTCTAGACTAGTCACGCTGATGTAGCCGGACCTCTAAATTTAACCCGTCGCAGGCAGAAGGTGGCCCTTTCACTGTTTACAAACATATATAAACCGGAAGTCGTCCAGGGCCTATAGGCCCTGGACGACTTCCGGTTTTGCTTTTCGACGTAGCGCGCTAAATCTAGCGAGCAAGAAAAGCATTGGCCGCCATATCGAGTAGGAGCAGTGCGCGCAAACAGGGGAACAAGTGGAGAGCGCCGATGACGTCTTAGTTTTGTCGGTTCACGTGTTTTGCATTCGGTTATGCACTATGTAGCGGGGGCCCATGAAACCGAAAACGTCTACTTACTTAGCACGGCGGTGTGCGAGTTCATTTACTTCCTATATTTGCACGCATGGTCGTGTAAATACTTCCGAAATGAGAGCACTGTGGAATGAGAGCACCGGAAGGGAACTACTCACATGAATTATTACTACGATGATTGTATATTACTAGCGAATCTGCAAGTACACCGCTAAAGAAAAATGTGAAGGTTATGCAGAGGGCTGATAAATTTCATCATCGTGTAATATGCTATTACTATTAAGCGAAAATGAGAAGGCGTCACCTATTTTAAGCCGTCTCCTTTTCTTATTTCCTTTTCACTAAAGAAATATAAATAGGAGGACAGCACCGGGCGTATCCAAGTCTGAAAGACCGCGCATACGAGAACATTGCTTTAATGTTTACTCTTTTTTTCACTTTTTTTTTACGTTTCATTAACATCACATCGTTGGCTGTGCGATTTGAACGATATGGCTTCCACATCTATATCTCGGCTCTCAAGGCAGCCGTGTGCCCAGCAGGCACGTAATGAAATCCTCGATCTGCAAACGTGACGTTCTTACTTATTGTACAGCCAATGTCAATACTTGATAAGCAACGAATAAGTAAACGTTAGCACGTGTCTCGGTGTTGCAGCTGTAAGAAACGAGACGGAATCAAAAGTAGCTCTATCTATTTTCCTCCAAAACGGTATACATAATAATCTGTGATAGCTGGTATATACGAAAAGTAGAGGCAAGGCCATGGATAGCGGCATGGGCTCCGCCTGGTATAGAGAGCGGAGCCTTCATACAAAGCACACGGTATAGACGTGCGTATATATGTATGAAGGGTCTCTACGTGCGATGCTGCATGCGGTGACCTCCGTAGTTTATGCCCTGCTCCGCCGCGCAGCGGGTGGGCTGCAGCGCCACGTGGTGCGTTCGTTGTGATGGCTGCGCTGACGCACGGTGCGATACGCATCTCGCCTCGTTCATCGGGGACAGGTGCTATCGCTACGTCGTGCAGGCACACTCGGTGACACCGCTCGCCGTTCTCAAGGACGGTGCGCTGTCGGAGCTCGCTTAACAGCGGCCCACCAAACGTCTCCATGCAGTTCGGAACCTGCCGCGCCATCCGACCAGAGGGCCAATTAACGGGCGACAGAAAAAATTAAATGAAAAAGGTGGCGATAACCAGAATTAGAAGCTGCTGTAACGTTCCCATAAGAAAAAGAAAAGAAGAGAAAAGAAAGAAACCAAAGCTCACCGCAAGATGTTCCACAGCGCATGCTGCGTACTGCCCTCTTTCTCTGTTCCTTTTTTGTTTGGGCTTGGGATCCAGTGCATCACAGTGAACGTGGTGACCGGACGGTCGTTCTTACGTGTACCCTTCGCCGGAGCCAGTGAAAGATTCACTGTCTGGACATTTGGATAGGCCGCGTGATATACAGGTGCACTGTTTTCATGGCGCCTGAGAGAAAGTAAATGAAAATTATAATGTACGGCTTGATTGTTTGTTTAGATTGGCCCAATGAAATTCGGCTGATTTTACAAACGAGCTCCTTCTTTCGCAGGAGATCCACCTACAGCTCCGGCTTCGTAGCGCGGCGTGACTCTCTTGTGTCCTTTATGGCTTGGAGTGGCTTCCAGGAATTCGCGCTCCTTTCTCATCGGAATGGCACATCCCTTAAGGTTAAATATTTGGCTGCAAGGAATCGATTGTGCACCTTCTCTGCCCAGGTTCATACTGTCCTGTCAGTATTCCCGCTACAGCGCGCTAAGAACATCATTCTTTCACAGCCTTTGACACACTGAACAACCGCCACCTCACGGAAAGAATTCTGGGACCCTGATCCTCAGTGATATTAAAACTGGTGTCTAAATGTGACTAGCATTACGCTACTCCACGCACTTTCCGGCGGCTGCCTATCTGTCTCTCTGTGTCGTTATAACCATTTTCTCACCAATCCGGGTTACTAGATATAGCCCATGGTCTAATGTAGAATTCGGTCCGAAACCAGTCGTCTGACCAACTCATTTGGGTCGCGGGTTACATTGCCTGTGTGCTGCTCATCAGATAACCAGTTTCACGGCAACTTCTGTTACTGGATGTGCGCTGCTCTTCAATTAACCTTGTTCGCACCAACTTGGATCACTGAGTATGCGAAACTACAGTGTCCCACACTACGATGAACTTCTTTGTCAATTTGGGCCCTTGGGTGTGTGCGGCTCTTCAATAATCCTCGGTGCCACCAACTTAGGTCGCCGGGCATATGCAACCACCGATATATATATATATATATATATATATATATGTGTGTGTGTGTGTGTGTGTGTGTGTGTGTGTGTGTGTGTGTGTGTGTGTGTGTGTGTGTGTGTGTGTGTGTGTGTGTGTGTGTGTGTGTGTGTGTGTGTGTGTGTGTGTGTCGTGGTGGCTGTGGAGCCGCTATAGATAGCTTTCAGTATTGTTACATATGGCTCGTCTACCCCCTGATTCCGTAATGCATCCATGACTGCTGAGGTTTCGACTGAATCAAACGCTTTCTCGTAATCAATGAAAGCTATATATAAGGGTTGGTTATATTGCGCACATTTATCTATCACATGACTGATAGTGTGAATATGGTCTATTGTTGAGTAGCCTTTACGGAATCCTGCCTGGCCCTTTGGTTGACAGAAGTCTAAGGTGTTCATGATTCTATTTATGATTACCTTAGTAAATACTTTGTAGGCAATGGACAGTAAGCTGATCGGAGTATAATTTTCCAAGACCTTGGCGTCCCCTTTCTTATGGATTAGGATTATGTTAGCGTTCTTCCAAGATTCCGGCACGCTCGAGGTTATTAGGCATTGTGTATATAGGGTGGCCAGTCTTTCTAGAACAATGTTCCCACCATCCTTCAACAAATCTGCTGTTACCTAATCCTCCCCAGCTGCCTTCCCCCTTTGCATAGCTCGCAAGTAAAGAACAAAGGACAAAAAAAAGTTAATTTCTTCTGTCTTGCGCGGAACCGAATCAGCGTCATGCATACATTCAGACAATCTTGCCGGAATATATGTGGTGATCATTTTTAAGCTTTACGGAATTTTTTTAAAATCGCATGTTGCAAATAACATAATTCTAGTACATCAGCCGGATTGTTCAGAGAGGTGGACATGCGCGAAAAGTCGAAACCGATATTCAGCTAATTAACATAAATACACTAATTAACTTCTCAATTATTTACTCTATGGCACATATAGCAATTTACGAATTGTAGCCGGTGAATTTGCAAGGCAAACTTGGAATGAACTTCGAGAATGACACCAGTTTGGAGGTATTCGCCATCAAACTAAACGCCTTAAAAGTGCACTGCTGTTCCACTTTATTTAACAAAACGCTCTCTTATGCATTGAAAAGCACAAAGATAACTGGAAAGCGCATGTATTTCGTCCCACACTTTAAGAAATAATATTTCGAAAATGGTGTCATCTTGGACATTCATTTCAAGTGGAAGCGCTTTGCGAACTCACCGGCTATAATTCTTAAATTGCAACATGTGCCGCAAGGTAATTAGCTAAATTAACATTTTTTAATTAGGTGAACATACGTTTCGATTTCTCGTGCTATTAATGCCCGCCTCTTCGAATAATCCAGCTCGAGGACAAGAATTGTGCTATCTGCCACAGGTGAGTCTTAAAAAAGATACACTCTAAGAAAAATCCCGGGGAAAAGGGGAGTAACTGCGCCGTTAGTCCTAAAAAGGGCGCTTTCATCCCTCAAAGGACTAACTGCATGAATGTGCGTGCCGTGTGCAAATTTCGGAGAGTAAGTGTTTAGTCCCTGGTCGGAAAGAGAGCAATGGGAGGACGAACGGCAACAGTTACTCCCCGGGCACTTCGCTGTTTTCGTCCGTGTCATGGAGCGATGCGGCGAAAACCGTATTGTCTATAAATCGTGAATGGTTCGAAGTTCGTGCATTGTCTATTGAACTGCATGCAAAGCAGCGCCTTGTCTCTTCGCGAGAAAATTACGTGAAACTTAAAACTGGAATGTGAAGAGGCATGTCCTTCGTGCGCACCCCATAAGTGAGCGATACACATTAAACGAGCGCAAGTCATTGATAGACGGCTAGATTTTCTTGGTGAATAGTACCTAAGTTCCTTCCGTTCCAAGGAGGTTGGGAACTGAAGCGATGTGTATCTCGAACGGCACGCGCTAAGCGATAGAGAAATTGGCCTTCTGTGTTGTCTTCGGTGCGCCGTCTGAGCTCGCTACACGTATACATGGCGTAGTGTCTCAGTTTAAATCACCCTAAGAATACTCGGGCTGATTTCTTTTCGCAGTCGCTTATGGTTGCAAGTACACTCAACGTTAGACTCTCACTGCATAGCTTGTACAAAATACGGAGTCGCTTTTATATTGCCGCACTTGCGTTCCCATGCTTAACCTTCCCAAAATATCCCGTTTTGTCAACCAAGCGGCGTGGTGGAGTGGTTACAGTACCTGACTTGTGAGCGAGAGGGCGTAAGTTCGAATCCTACTCTTGGGCATGTTTTTTTTTTTTCAGCTCATTAATTTTTTTATTAGGGTATAATTGCCTAATTTCATTAATTCCACCTTTGCAGAGCATCGGAACGAATTACTGTTACTCCCTTGAGGAGCATCGGGCAAGGTCAACTGTTAGTCCCCGAAGGAGTAAATGCATGGGGAGTAACAGTTCATCCCATGTCAATTCGTCCCCAAAAGGACTAATGGTTGTGGCAAATCAGTTAGTCCCCAAAAGGACTAACCTCCCTACCCCTTTTAGTCCTTTTTTTCTTAGAGTGTACGGAAGACTTAAGAATGGATCTCACTGTATCTTCGCACTCACGGCGCACGCGGACTTCGTGGCGGCGCCGCGAGATGGCACAGAGTGTCAAGAGAAGAAGCAGCCCGAGGGAAGAACCAGGCTGCGTTCACGCGTAGCATACGACGCATTTCGGGGGTGGCACTATACAATGTGTCGCTACATTGCTTAATGCAATGCTGTAGTCGCATTTGAACGTCGACATCCATTTTATTATCTGGTATTATTTCTTTTTTTAAGCATTGGGACTAGTTGACAGTATACGCGATCGTTGTCGGACGCCTGGCCATGCACGTGTGCACAACAGTTTCTTCTTTAACATGCATACTGTCTCCTCATCTATTCTACCCTTTCCCCAATGCAGTACAGTAATAAGACAACCGCGCATTTATTCTGGTTCACTCTCGGTCTTCTTCTATTTAATTCAGAAAATAACTTCTGTGGTAGGGCATTTCAGCGCCAGCATTGTCCTCTTCCCGTTGTCTGCGCTGTTTGGGCTTTCACGTGCGTGTATATATGTTAACATGTATGTCTACTTTTGATGCGAAAGCATCAAATGGCTCATTGGGCGAGAAAGCCGGCGTCTGAAGCAGCGAAACGGCGCCTAAATTACCATTGGCTGTTACGCGACGTCACATGCGCGCCTCGACGTAGCAGAGCGGGCGAAAGGGAAAGGAGTTGCGTTAGGGGAGAGGACATCGCCGCGACGCCACGCCACCCTCCGCGCAAGCTCTCTCCCGCGTTCTAACTTAGCCTTGATAATCACTGTAAACACATCAATGTATAAAAAGACAGAATAAATTCGAAAGGAAAAACGCCGCCAGTAGCGAGTTTCGAACCTGCTATATACTCCACTTTCAGAATTTTGATTAGACTGAGCCAGCACAATGCTCTGTAATATGTGCACATAGAGAAAATGTATATTCTACTTTTGTATTCGTTTTGGTGAACGTTGCCTCTTGTGAAACTATGTACCACAGCCAGGCAATAAAGAAAAAAAAAAGAAGCCGAGTGTGTCACCCACTGGGCTTTGCCAGCGCCTCCTATATAGCAGGCCAGTTCACTCTGTTTTTCATCTTGCTACATCGACCGAAATTTCCATTGCCAAGCCCGGCGTGACGAAAGCGGTGACGTCAAAATCACCGCGGCCTACTCAGGAGCGACCCTATTAGATTATATGGCAGTCGGGCAAAGCACCATGACATCACGGATCGAAGTGCACCGGCCTCGGCCAAGCGCCTCACCGCGCTCGCTTGCCCGCGAGGAGTTCATAACTCGGACGACCGCACAGCGGCGTTCAGTTGGACATTGCTTTCGCATTCACAGCCCATAAGAAGTGCTTAGGTGTCCTAGAATTCTTTCTTCTTTCGTTCTTTTTCTCTCACGCCCTTTCTTCCATCTATTGTCAACTAATTGTGCTACGCGTTCGGCCACCGGTACACCGCCGAGACCATGAGAAAACTTCGCTCGTGCCAACCGACGTTCGCCTTTGGTTAACCTACCTGCCTTTCATTGTTCGCTCTCTCTCTCGCGATTACCAGTTGTGCAATGAGTAGAATTACTGCGTACACTTGCGTAGGATCCAGCCTGTGTCGAGGCTGTCGCAGCTAATAAATAAAAACGCAAGAGATTTAGTGGCCATTACTCATCGAACAAATATACAAGAACCGAACATATATTGTCATAAGGAGTACGTAGCAGCGGAAGTTTCGTGTTTCAGTTACGAAGCGCTGCGCGCGCGCACACACACACACACACACACACACACACACACACACACACACACACACACACACACACACACACACACACACACACACACACACACGCACACACACACACACACACACACACACACACACACACACACACATATATATATATATATATATATATATATATATATATATATATATATATATATATATATATATATATATATATATATATATATATATATATATATATATATATATATATATATATATACTCAGCATTGCCGCGGTTGCGAGTGCTATCTGTAACCCCATACATACGGCATAATGCGTTTGCAAACAAAGTCGGCGTTGGTGAGTTGAACGGTCCTTCGAGCGAAAGAATCAGCTTTGTCGGACCTTAAAACGTACGGTTGAGGCGAAGTAAATGAATGCAATCACTAGTATTTACGACGGTCCGTCGCCGCAGTCACAGTGTGTGTAATTCGTAGGCGACACACAAGCGTCGCATCCCGATAAAAAGTGCCCGACCTCATTTTGCAGTAGTGATTATTCACTGTTTTTCCTTCCTTTATTTCTTTCGTTCTTTGTTTCCTGCAGTTTAAGAGGGCGAGTATCAGGACTCTCTTGTGGGGAGTCATGGGAGCCTCACCACATCTAATTGCTTCTGCCTACACGCAGATTGCAATTGTAGTTTTTGTCGTACTACAGACGGCTGTATACACCTTAACGCAATATGACGAACTTGCGCAAAACGTGGGCCAGCTTGTATAGTGGAGCATCATTCAAATTCAAAGCTGATATGTCTTGCCGCAACACAGGGAGCACGTGCAGATTTGAAACAACAGCTGTTCCTCCATGCCGTGCACGATCAAAATCACACAGGGCGTGCTTAACAAAGCACGTGCTTTGAATCAACTTGCGACAAATAAAAAGAAAAGAGGGAGGAAGAAGAATTAACGCCAACCGTAGTGCAAATGGTCTCCGTCAAAAAAAGAAGGATAAATGACAGAGATCGCCACAAGGACGACGCTCTCAGAGCAGAGTATATAAATACTTTACAGTGGGGGGAGGCAGCGAGATGTGCCTGAGGCTGGCTTATACTCCGGTCAGGTAATATTGTCATGCGTGCGTCGTTTTACTTTTGGCTGGTGACCGTTTTTTCATTGAGCTACCACTGCTATGAAGTTATCCCTCCCCGCGAGATGCTCCTATACTGTATGCGAAATTTATTCAACGTCGTCGCCCACTTTGTCAAGAGAGATCGCGCACGACGCACGCACTGTTGTATACATTCCCGAATCTGAGCGAGCACGAGAGATTAGCCTGGAATGTATGGTGATGCGAACCCTCGCGTTCAAATTCGATGACCGACGAACGTGATCTCTATAGGATTCCGTAATCAGAGTGCCGCTTGTCTTTCTGAGCCAAGTAGGCCCAAATAAAGAGTTAAAGTCCTGGCTCACGCTCTTCGCAGCGCTTAATTCTTTACAATATGCGGTGTACGGAAAGAAGTAGTATGTTTCGCGTAACGAGAAAACACAATGTATAAACGCAAGCTCAATGCTTTAGCCTCCAATGAAGCAACGTTAAAATGGAGCTTTTTTTCTGTATTATACTAATTTATAGTGTAACAACATTTTTTTCTCATTAAAACAGAATTACGCTGCGGTAAACATTTCAACAAATCATGAACAGTACCGGCGGCTCATTAAACTTATAGGAAAGACGAACGACGTCCATACGTTTCACTGGGCGTCACTTCAAATGGATACGTTTTTGTTGTCTTTGGTTATTTATTGCACTGGTACGGAGGATCAAGAACTTGCAGAAATTTTTTGCGGGATGAAGCAAACCATTTGTTCCTGTATTTTTCATGAAATTCTGAGAAAATATCAAACTGCAGTAGAAATCCCTTATATTTATTATTCATGAATAAAAATATCATTATCCTTAAATACACCTTAAATACCTATCATTATCATTATCAATATCATTATCCTTAAATACAAGGTAAAGAACACGAGGAAAATTGGAATGAACACCTTGTTCTTTCTTGTTATCAGCTATCACATGATTCTAATATGATAACTGAAATTTCTAATGTGATAATTGTGAAAACGGTCACTCAGTGTTCGAGTCACTCTCGCTGGACACACTCTCATCGATCGCGGCTGCTTGTACATCATATATGATTGTACGTAGAGGATTTTTCGAATACGTTTCCTTGCGAGCCTGTTGTGAAACTTCCTATGAACATTTTCAAACAAAAACGAGTCTCGTTCACAACTGGAATTATTTGAAGCGAAAACAGATATACAATCCACAGAGAGGGAAATAGGGAAGGAGCATGACTGGCAACTGCCACTGAGAAGGGCACAAAGCCTGCCTTCTTTTTATGAAGGAGGGGATAGAAAAGGAAGTTGAACTTAAGTTGAAGGGAAGTAAAGGAGAAAGGAATCATATAGGAGACAGTCGCTTCTAGAAGACACTTGACAACAGTGTGCTGCCGTTTTCTTCTCGTCGCCGCTTCCACAATTGTATGCGGCGCAGCAGAGGATGGCAAGTATAAATGTATGTGTAAATGTTACTTATTTTTTTCGCTTTCACTGAGCTGAAAGAGAAAATGGGGTAAAACGTTTCTTTTTTATCCCGCTCTTTCCGGGTTCTTTCCCAGCCCTTAATCTCTAACTCTACTTGTCTAAACTTTAACGAAAAATGTATTAGGGATAAAAAAATCAGAAGCTTATTAATTTTATCTGTGTGTGCGTGTGCGTGCGTGTGTGTGTGTGTGTGTGTGCGTGCGCGTGGTGCGCGTGCGCGCGCGCGCGCGCGCGCGTGTGTGTGTGCGTGTGTGTGTGCGTGTGTGTGCGTGTGTGTGCGTGTGTGTGCGTGTGTGTGTGTGTGTGTGTGTGTGTGTGTGTGTGTGTGTGTGTGTGTGTGTGTGTGTGTGTGTGTGTGTGTGTGTGTGTGTGTGTGTGTGTGTGTGTGTGTGTGTGTGTGTGTGTGTGTGTGTGTGTGTGTGTGTGTCATACACCCATAACACAGCATTCCTATGGCGCACACAGCGCCCGTTTGAAAATTCGTATTGATATATACACATCGTACACTAAATTAAACACACAAGGCGGCAGAAGGACTTGGGAGACGGCGCTTGTACCCGTCCTTCTGTCGCCTTGTGCGTTTCGGTTGCGTTATACAATGTACACATGATGCCACTAACTATATCCCATCAGTCCGTCCTTTTGTTCCTTCTATAGGTAACTATTATAAGCACTACTTCCACTGTTCTAATGGCACTCAGCTGCCCAATATTCTGCGGTAAATTATTTGTGTTCATAAGTGAAACAGTCCTAAATTTTCTTCTGAGTACGGACCTGGAATATGCGGGGTGATCATATTTAAGCTTTATGGAATGTTTAAAAATCACTTGCGGCAGAGAGTGTAATTCTTGTCCTTGAGCAGGATTGTTCGAAGAGGCGGACATTACTAGTGCGAGTAATCGAAACACACATGTAACTAATTAAGGAGGAATCGCCAATTAACTTCTTAATGAAATACTTTACGCCACATATTGCAATTTACAAATTATAGCCGGTGAATTGGCAAAACGTATCCGCTTGAGTGAGTGGGGGCGCTGGGTAACACTCCCACGGTTAGTTCTAGTAGTAACAGATACCCCAGAAAGTGCATGGAAGACGGCGCCCCGGTAGCTCAATCAGTAGAGCATCGCAAGCGTAATACGAAGACGTGGGATCGTTCCCCACCTGCGGCAGGTTGTTTTTATGCGAAGCATACTAGCCGCACAACCACGCTCTTCCTTGCTGCGCCGCGCGCGGCCGCGTAGCTACCATATGACGTCATAACAGCTGCAAAAGCGGAGGCTCAACTCGTGCGCTCGCTTGCGGCCGCGTAGCTACATAGCCGGGTCTCAGCTCGTGCGCTCGCCTGCACGAGTTGTTTCTTCGTCCAGCCGAACCAAATACAGTGAAAGCTCGTTAATTCGAACTTCAATAATTCGAATTTATGGATAATTCGAACTGTACGATTTGGTCCGGCCAAGCTCCACAGAAGTCTATGTATAAAAAAGTTCGTTAATTCGAAGGCGAGAAGGTTCCCTCACGGATAATTCGAACTACGCTCGCCTGGCACACGGCCAGAGAAACGCGCCTACTGCCTACACACAAGGCTGTATTGCCTCCGAAACGGAGAGAACGGCGAGAGAAGGCAAAATCGGAAAAAAATCTAACCGACGCGGGGTCAGCCAGAAGGCAGCGGCGGCTGCCGCCTCTCCGTTCTACGTAACCTCCGAAACTTCTAGCCCGTTGCGAATCTCGGAGGCTTTGCAAATATTGTACAGCTGCTAATGTTGTGCGGAGATGGCATGGCAAGCGCCAAAACACAGCGAATCAAGTACGTCGCAGCTGCGCTTGCAATCAAGAACCAACGAATCAGGGCCTTCGCCGCCTTCACATGTTCAGCGTCTTTGTCTCGGCAGTCTTCATCAGCTGTGCACCTCTGTTTTCAGCTTAGGAGGTATCGGCCGTCGCGATTCATTGTGATGGTGTTAAGCCTCGGCTAACGTTCGTTTCGGTGGACATCGGTGGTGTGGCACAGTCGGACCCAGAGCTTCGACTTGATCCCTTTCTGACACGCCAAATTTCTGACATGCCCTACTGCTTCCTAATTGCAGTGTACTGTTGCTCTCCTTCACTTTCGTTAGTTCGAACTTTCGTTAATTCGAACTGAAGCGGCTTCCCCTTGCGGTTCGAATTAACGAGCTTTTACTGTATAGCCAAGCAACAGCAGTTCACCAGGCTAAACAGTGGTTCAACAACTAAAATAAAGGCTAGTGTGGTTCGCATCCTGGGCTTAACCTTAGCTAAGCCACAGCCATTTTTTCATCCACTTTCAATTCTATAAACTTATAATTTCTTTATTTCAGTTAGTAAGTATAAGTAGTTTTCCGTAGAGAAATCGCTGTGAAGAACGGTTTTCAGGGCCGTATACTCTCGACCGATCATTTTCGGGGATAATTTATCCACTGCGTGTCGTGAAGCTTTGCGCCACTTTCTCGCAGCGGATAGCGTCCTTCTCAGCGCTCGGGAACTGTGCGAAATGAAAGTACACAACCTTTAGGGGAGTTAATTGTGCCATCTTTTCCGTCACATGTGCATCCGCTGACTTAGCCAGCCAATCAGCCCAATCTAAAAAAAAATGACATCTCCGAAATTGATCGACGAGAACACCTGTCTCCCGACTGCCGACTAGAGTGATGATGGAGACCTTTAGCTGCCTCGATCTTGTTGCTTTGTTACGTTCGTCGACTATACTTAGAGGCCAGCGTGGCTTTGCGAGACCGGCGAGTCTGTAAAATACTTGGCGAGAGCTTTCCCGAAGCTCCTAACAAAAGGCGCGAGAGCCATAATAGGTTCGAGTGCGGTTTTGTCTAGGCGCGCTCCCGCTGTCCTTTTTTTTTCTTACTTTTTCTTTCTTTCCTTTTTCAGTATCTTTCGTTCGGGGGGCGGGGGAGGGAGTGAAGAGTTTTTCTCTATTTATTTGTTATCATGATAGCATTCCGTGCTCTATTATTTGTGGTTGGTTTACTTGAGTCCTTGTGATGCATCCTCCCGTTGTTCCTTCGTTCTTCCGTCCTTCCCTATCCCTTCCATATCTTCCATTTCTATGCTTTTATATCCGCTTCTTCCTGAAGAACAGGCAAGCTTTGTTTCCCTTCGGGGGCACTTGCCAGTTTGCTCCTACTTTCCCTCTTTTTTCTGTCAGTTCCTATATTTATACGTTTCCAAACCACATACTAATGGTTTGTAAAACCATACAGGCTTTGCATTCGGCTTTTTTATTGTTATTTTTTTCGTTGTTATAATGCAGTATTTCTATTTTCTTGTAACCTTACTGTTTTTCTTTAACTGCATCCGGTTTTCACCCTCTTATACCGTATCATTCCTCTGTCATTACTGTCGCTTTTTATCATATATTCCTCTTTTTTCCGCGCTGCCGCAGCATTGTTGAGGTGTTCATACGCACTGAAAGGTGAGACAGTTGCGATGCTCAGGACATTTGATTTTCTTCCTTCCATTTTAATTTCTGTTGTCCGCTATGAATTTCCTTCCTTACGGAAGCTTGCTAACGTATACATGGCTTCCTTATTGCTGCGGTGCAAAAGCTAGAACAATAGTAAGTCACGCAATAAGTGCGCGCTTATACATGCGCGTTTGTGCAAACGCACGCAAAAATACACTATACGCGTTTCCTCATCTGTTCTTCTTTCTTTTTTCGCGCACACCTGTCCTTCGCGCAGACGCAAAGAGCAGGTGTCGCAGGGGCAGTGATTACACAACCAATTACCTTAACACTGCAGACAGCTACAAAACATATATTTCTCCACGTACACACTTCGTTTATATTTATATTCTTTCGCCGGATTGCGGATGAGAAATATAAAAGGCAGAATGCCATTAAATAGCAGTCGCAAGAAGGCAAGATAAAGAAATGCGCTGCGAAACCTTTAGATTTAAAACAATTTTACTTGTTCGGACTTTTCATTGAAAACGGAGAGATCTTTTTTTTTTTTGATATCCTCTATCGCCGGGGGTGCCTATATGCATGAGCGTATATACGCAAGAACGACGTTGTCGACAGAGCTTTCTAAGGCGCCTCGGTCTCTGATCGCACCTGGCACAATCGCACGTGACACAATTCGCGTCTTTGGTGCATCATGCTTGCGTCACTTCGCGTATGATAAAATCAGCATTTACTTCCACTCATCTCAGTTTGAGGATAAAGAAAAAAGAATGTTAGGTTGTTGTTGTTGTCGTCGTCGTCGTCGTTGTTGTTGTTGTTGTTAATTAGGGAGAATTATATTTTGGCTACTCGAAGTTAAAAGGACGCAAACTGCCGGGCGTACAAAGACAGCTTTAGCGCGTATATGGCGTTCGGCCGCAATTACGTGGACGCAAGCAAAACGGAACCCTTCGCCTCTTGGTCGCCCTGTTATATAGTTTGTTGCCATCAGTTGCCGACTATAGCCCCAAACAAATACTTTGGTCTTCAATTTACTCTCGAGGTGCTTTCTCCCCTTAATGCACGCAGACGTGGCTTCTATATAGTGCATGACGCATTTCAGGCGTGCATGGCCGCATTTGGCGCGTTCATCGTGCGCTCGCCGCCTTGCCGAAAGAGCAGCAGTGTTTTCAGATAGCGAGCTGTGTGTGTGTGTGTGTGTGTGTGTGTGTGTGTGTGTGTGTGTGTGTGTGTGTGTGTGTGTGTGTGTGTGTGTGTGTGTGTGTGTGTGTGTGTGTGTGTGTGTGTGTGTGTGTGTGTGTGTGTGTGTGTGTGTGTGTGTGTGTGTGTGTGTGTGCGCGTGCGCGCGCGCGCGCGAATAAGACGACAAAGGGAGGGGACAGAACGAGAGTAGTGTGTGGCGCTTTAGGTGCGCAAAGGCCCCTTTGGGTACCCAAAGCTGTCTGCGTCAGCAAAAACTAAAAGTCTCTAAAATCCCCACTATAGCTTTCTGATACGCTGCTCGGCACAACGAAAGACGCCACCGTTTCAACGAAAGTGCTTTAATGTTTAGCTAACAGATGGCGCCACTGCATTTAACGTTGGCCATTCGGATAGATGGATGGATGGATGTTGTGAGCGTCCCCTTTGGAACGGGGCGGTGGGTTGCGCCACCAAGCTCTTGCTATTATACTGCCTAATGTGCTACCTTGGCTAAAAAAGAAAAAAATACCAAAAAGAAACCTATGAACTCCCACAACCAAATTTTCTGATCCGCTATTGAGAACTTTGCTTTTACATGTCTCCGTTTTTTGTCGTTTCCCTACTTCCGCCAATCTTCCAATCGCCTCTTTCTAATCTCTATTGCGGACATGTTTACTTTTCCACTGCTCTCACTGAACACAAGGGCTTCAAGGAGGCCAGTGGTGCCTAAATCGACCTCTGGGCAGACGTCTTCACATTCTAAGAAAACATGCTCCATCATTTCCCTAGCTTTACCACAGCAAGCACATGCTACTTCTTCCTTTCTATATCTCGCTTTAGAGGGGCGTGTTCTAAGGCATCCCGATCTCGCTTCGAAAAGTAAGGAGCTTCCCTCTGAGTTATCATCAATTGTTTCTTTCCTGATTTCGTTTTTTTCCTCCTAAGTAGTTACTCATGGCAGGTTTCTTTTCCATTGCCGCCACCCATGAGATTATTTCAGCCTCTGTTACTTTCCGCATGATGTTCTTTGTAGCTGTGCTGCCCACCCTGCAGGCCGCATACTGGTTGGTAAGCTTCGTAGTTCTTTTTCTCCACTGTGAATCAATGTTTTTGCTGTACAGATACCTCAACACTCTCCCAGCCCATTTACTTTCTTCCATATTCCTCAATGGTTCTTCATAATCAATTTTACTGTCAGCTTCCCTCACTTCAAAATTAGTTCAGCCCATATCACCCTACACAGCTTCATTTGTAGTCTTCCAACGAGCGCCCAATGCGAGTCGTCCCACTGACCTTTGGTTCCCATCGAGTCCTGATTGTACCCCTGATTAATCGCAAACAACCGCATTTCCAAAAGTAAGTCCTGGAACCATAACACCTTTCCACCTACCCCGGGGCACCTGGTACCTATTGTATCACCATAGCGCTCTGTGCTTCATTATGGCTGTTTTCTCTTCCCCTTTATTGTTATTGTTTTTCCTTTTGTGTGTGTGTGTTCCTTTTTTTGCTTTCTTTTTCGCGTTGTCCTCTCTGTCATCTTTCTAACCCCTATCTCCCATCCCCAGTGCTGGGTAGCAAACCGGACACTGATATCTGGTTAACCTCCCTGCCCTTCCTCGTCATCTCTCTCTCTCTCTCGTGCTTCCATATATTTATTGCCTTCGTTTATCCATATACCAAGGTATTTATATTCTCTTACCCGAGGTGTTTCTTGGCCCTGTAGTTCGTGATGCGGAGCGCCCTACTGAAATTATCTTCGAAGATGATGCGTGTGACGGGGTTCCGTTTTACTTGCGTCCGCGTAAACAACCGAACGCTATACGCTAAAACTGTCCAATGTCGAAATGTTCAGGTACTTTTCAAATGCTTCTACAGACGTCGGGCGAATACATGCAAGCGAATTATTCGTTGTCCACAAGATGTCATCATCATGTACGCTATTTTGCACTTTTCACTTAAGCAAACTATAGCTCTGGTTCGACCTCTCCAGTCCGCAGTATAAACTTGCATTGCGAAACAAGGTTAGAGCTGTGGGACATTTGTGAAAACATGACGCCTATACTCGTACTGTGCTCACCACCATAGATGGGTACAGTTGTGATGTGCTGTGTGCGTCATTCTACTTTTTTTTAATTAGTTAAATTATCTTTCTGTTGTATTTGACAACGAAAGGCCAGCGCCTACCTGCACGTCTTCCTTTTTCTTTTTCTTACTCATTATATTATTTTTCCTGGAAAACATTATATATATATTTTTATATATATTTATATTATTTTATATTTATATTATTATATTATTTATTATATTTTATATTTATTATATTTTTTCCTTTCGTGATTGAGAAAGAAGTTAAAAGTGGTTGATGCCACACCTTCAGTTCAGATGCATTTTAACGTTTCCTATCGTGCTGCCTAATTCATTAATACGCTGCATCGGAGCTTTAGAGAATGACCAATAGCTGAAATTAGTGATCGTTTCGTTGACTACGTGAACGCAATTTCTTCACACGAGTGGAGTGAAAAGAATTACGAAGTGGGAACGAACGCCATTTGTCAGAAAGAAGCGTATACACATTATGCTCTTCATGCATAACGGTATCTTACAGCGTTTAGGTTTGTATAAAAATGATGGTTCTTTTATCGGTTTTGTTTTTAAGATCAGTGCTACAGTTTTTTTATATGCCTCATTTGAGGGAAGTTTCGGCCACACTTCAATCGAAATTAGCACCGGCAGCGCGCACTATCTATAGCGCAGCTGTCTTGTAGACCTAACTGGCTTGTGCCACGTTTGCATGGGCACGAATTCGCTTGTTAGTGTGTGCCTGGCGCCTGAAGGTCCGGCCAGCGAGCACAGCAAAAAGAAGTACCTGCATTGGATGATACCTATAGGATAACGAATTCAGATTGCGCTGTCTTGCACGGACGGAGGCATATTGACCTCTGCAGAGCTCTAAATCAGTTGCACAGAAAACCATTCCTTGAACAAGATCTCGCGTGGTTCCAGGTCCCTTATATATACTTTTCCTAACTTATAGAAATGATCTTCTCAATAATATATCCTCTAACATTCGTTTATTCGCCAACGACTGTGTTCTTTACCGCAGCATCAACAACAACCTTGACTCTATATACCAAACTCCGAGACGATCTGCATCACGTCGAAAAATGGTGCGACATGTGGTTGATGTCCCTCGACACAAAGAAAACTGCACTCATTCGCTTCCACCGTCGGTCCTCTTATTCCATAACATGTTGCACAATTTGCGGTCCTCAAATATCTTCCTTACACTCACATCTTGGCGTCTGCATATATCTCGTGTGTCGTCTCACACAATTAACATCACGAATGATGCAAACCGCACCCTCGCTCATTTACGACGTAATTTGCATCACACCCCGTCTTCTGTAAAAAATACTTGCTTACCACACACTGGTACGACTGAAACTCGAGTAGGACAGCGCAATTTCGAACCCCTATCAGATAACCTTTCGATCATGTTGTAATCAGTCCCAAATTGCGCTAAAGCTCATTTATTCAGAATACTCTTACCTAGCTCACTAGCGTCACAGCACTAAAATCCCAGGCCAACCTGCTCAGTCTTGAATGCCGCTGCAAAATTTCGATGCTTTCCACTTGTCACAAACTTTATCACTCGTCGATAAGCCCCACCGTCATCACTCCTGCTCACCGACTATCGCTTCGCATCAGTCACCAAAAAGCCGTTCATCCTTCACACGCCCGCGCTTCTGCGCACATGACCTCACTTTTCGCCCAAACGGCAAAAGACGAGAACACGTTACTCATAGGTGCTGTGAACAACACCGATCCTAAAGCGGTAAAGCGGTTCCGGCAGACATTATTAAGTAGTGTTATTAAATATGCGTTATGCCTTGCTCGCTCTTTCCATGTTGTAACGCGCTGCATTGAAATCTTTATATTGCGAGCACTATATTTGTGCATATACGACTCATCAACTTTTGTGAGCGTTATTTGCGCATATCGTCGTCGCCATTTGTACATACGACTGTCCTCATCACCTTTTGGCTCGTGTACTGTGCTTCGGCTATGTCTCGGGCGGCTGCTCTTAAATAAAAGCAACGCATCGGTCGACGTCTCTCAAATGGTGGAATGTGCTTCGATTCCCACGTCATCTTGCTATTCCGATTCCGCCAGTCGTCGTGTGCTCTCTCCAAACACGGTATAATGGCAGGAAACAATCCATGCACCAGCGCTATACTACCACCTCTGTTTAGCCAGCTATAGGCGTATTACCTGGACAGTGAACACCGAACAACGAGACCCTCCCGTATTTGCCGGCCTCTGCGGCGGCGGCGACGTGGAAGATTGACTCGAACAATGTACAACAGAGCAAGCGACGTCAACCATTGGGACGACACGCATAAACTACGGTATGTCACTTTTTACCTCACCGATGTTGCCAAGACTTGGTTGTCTCACCACGAAAGTAACATTTCAGATTGGTCAACGTTCACTCAGCAATTTCGCCAGATATCCAGCACGTCCTCTGGACGCTCCGAAGTCGCGAAACAGAAGCTAGCAACGCGCATACAGGAACCGGACGAGTCCTACACATCTTACATTGAGTACGTCCTCACTCTCTGCCGCCGCACACAGAGTGACACGGCGGAAGCTAGCCGCATTCGCCACACACTGCAGGCCATCAACTCAGTCGCCTTCAATGCTCTCGTCATTCAGAGCGCAAACGGCGTTGGTGACATTATCAAAGCATGCGAACGTCTCGACACGCTCCAGTCCATTTGCCTTCCACCCACCCCGTGCGACACTCGTTAAAACGGTAACGCCGAATTGCGAGCGCTGATACGCACTCCCATGAGGAAGGAACTTCGTGTACATGTTTCCGGACCTGCGATGCTTGCACCTGTTCGCCCCGCTCCTTCTCAACTCATCAAGGACGAACTGGCGTCGATGACAAGCGCCGAACTTGACAAGTCCACTGGACCATTTCGTACGCCAAGTTATGCGGACATTGCCTCCTGGCAATTAACGGTTCGTTCTCTGAGTGCAGAAGCTTACTGCGACCACCTGTCTTCGATGGCAGTGAATACTCCTTGTTGCGTTTCGCCTACGACGCGCGGTATAGCCGGCGCGGATGCAACGGACGCCGGGGCTTCGTTCAAAGCGGCGGACATTTTGGCCCGTTCAGCGCCGCCGCAACGCCTCCCCGCCAAGCGCGTCCAGGCATGTTTCAATGCCACGTGTCTTCAAGTGTGCGTGTGTGTGTGTGTGTGCATGTTGGTGCCCACGCTTGTCAAAGCGCGGCAGCCGGGGAGAGGAGCTCCCCAAGTGTGAAGCGAGGAGGTCTGACCGGCGCCGGCCCGGCGGATGCGTCACCTTCTTGTCTCAACGTGTCTTTCAGCGTGTCCGTGCCCCGCCGTCACGTGGCCTCATACCGAGACGTTCCTTCTTGCCCTCGCCTCCGAGAGTATAAAAGCAGCTGCCCCCGGACGCCAAGAGAGAGGCTCCGAATTCTTCCGTCGAGTAGCGTGCTCTCCCGTCTCTCCACTTCGGTCGACCTGACCGGCCGCTCTTTTGCGATGCTAGAATAAACAAGTTGTTCTGTTAGCAGTCGACTCATGCTTTTCCAGGACCTTCGGATGCTTCCAGTTGTGCCCCAGGCCGCCAGGCCAACGCTACCCTTGGGGCTTGCGAACCGATTGCAACAACTCGTGCCAGCGATGAGATTGCAACATCCTGCGCAACAGTGCCCCTATCCGTGGCGTTCTGCGCTCCCTGTTTGCTTCTACTGCACTATTCGCGGCCATATTTCCCGCTTATGCTGCCAGCGTCAGCAAGATCAAAGACGCGGCTGCACTACCTTCAAGCGAGAAAGGAGACGTAGGTTAGATTCCTACGCTGCCGCACCGTACACAACCTTTTCTGGTCGCTCTCCCTCACCGTCCCAGGACACGCCTCAGCTTCCCGCTCGCCCCGGCGTCGTTCTCCTTCACCTTACCGCCGTTCCTCATCGCCTCTGCGTGTTGCTTCCCATGTTGTGGACATCCGCTCAGAAAACTATAGAGGCTGCAGTTTTTGAAGTAGAAACTGCGTTGTCTCGAACTGTCACAAGCCCTCCTGCTCACCCTGCCAATTTACTCTCGGTTTGTGTAAAAAGTGTTTCTGTCGGTGCCCTTGTCGACAGTGGAAACACTATTTCTGTTATTCATCGCGAACTGTGCTTCCGTCTGCAAAAAGTGCAAACACCGCATAATGTATGCGGTACCAATGACGCCCCCATTTATCCTACTGGACAATGCACAGCTCGCGTCCTGATAGACGGTATTCGTCATCATGTACAACTTGCCGTGCTTTCGACGTGCGCTCATCAGGTCTCATCAGGTGCGCTCACCAGGTGATACTAGGATGGTACTTCTTGTCCGCCGCTTCTGCGCTAACTTCGTACGGTGACCTAATAATTAAGGATTCACGTGAGCGACACCAATACTTCTTCTCCCATCTCCGATTTCCCGAGTCCCAACCTTATTGCAGCAGCTGATTTTATTATTCCACCAGACGAAGAACGCATTCTCACCGTCGAATCAAGAGACATTGTCGACGGAGACGCATTGGATGTACCTTCTCCGCTTCATTTCTCGAGGACTCACCATCGCCTCTTGCTTGGTCCGGTTCTCGCGCGGCTATGCCAGCCTCACTGACTTTAACCCGACTCCTGAACCACTATATATACTATTGCCGGCTTGGTCTCGCCAAGCTCACCGACGTTGCGCAAGTATGTGTCACCCGCCGTGGTTGCTCAATGGCTATGGTGTTGGGCTGCTGAGCACGAGGTCGCGGGATCGAATCCCGGCCACGGCGACCGCATTTCGATGGGGGCGAAATGCGAAAACACCCGTGTGCTTAGATTTAGGTGCACGTTAAAGAATCCCAGGTGGTCAAAATTTCCGGAGTCCTCCACTACGGCGTGCCTCATAATCAGAAAGTGGTTTTGGCACGTAAAACCCCAAATATTATTATTAAGTATGTATCGTCACTGTTTCGCCTGCCTTGTCGTTCACGCACGGTACACCCGCAGAAGGCTACTCTGATCTTATTAAGGCCTCCTTGTGTGCCGATCTCAATTCGGCCCCGACCAATGCACTCCTCACCATTTTAATGAAGCATGAAGCTTGTTTTGACGTTTATTCGTGGGCCTTGAGTCAGACGTACCACTGTAACCACTCATCGAATCGAATTCGCCGTCAACCGTATCGTGTGCCATCTTCGGAACAAAAAGCATCAGAAAAGCAAGCGAACGAGATGCTCACACGTAAGATTATATGGTCTTCGACAAGCTCTTGATATTTTGCTGTTGCGCTTGTTAAAGAAAAAATGCTTCTAAGCGCTTTTGCATCGATTATAGGGCGCTAAACAAAATTACCTGTAACGATGTTTATCGAATGTCTCGTATCAGCGACGCTTTGGGTATACCTTACAAGGTGCCGAGTATTTTTTCAGCCTCGATTTGCGCTCGAGATATTGCCTTCTTGAGTTTAACGTGCCTTTTGGACTGTGCAATGAGCCAGCTACGTTTGAAGTGATGATCGATACAGTACTCCGTGGCTTAAAGTGGAAGACCTGCCTTTGTTACTCGGACGACATCGTCATCTTTTTGTCGACTTTTTCCCTGCGCCTACAAAATCTAGATGAAGTTCTCACGTGCCTTGCAAAAGCTGGTCTCCAATTGAATACTAAAAAGTGCCGAGTTGAAAGCCGAAGCATTAAAGTACTGGGCCACGTCGTCAGTAAGCATATAGCATTCAGCCTGATCCCGATAAGGATGCGGCAGTGTTAAAATTTCTACCACCTACACTTAGACCGCCATAACTTTCTAGGAATAACGTCCTACTTCCGCCGCCTTGTGCGTGACTTCGCCACCATCGCCGCTCCTCTTCACAAACTTCTGACTTCGAGTGCGTTTTCTGTGTTGTCGGACGACTTTGAAGCCGCCTTCCAGACCTTCAAGCGATGTCTCGCGTCAGAGCCAGTGCTCCGTCATTTCGATGCAACCGCCTCTACTATTCTACGCATTGATGCAACTGGAAATGGAATTAACGCTGTCCTGCTGCAGCGGAATCAAAAGTCTTAAGAGCAATTCGTGGCGCATGCAAGTCGTCCTCTGTCTCCTGCCGAGCGTAACTACATAATCATAGAACAGGAATGCCTCGCCATCGTGTGGTCAATACAAAAGTTTCGACCCTCCTCTACGGCCGCCATTTCACAATTGTGACCGACCATCATGCTCTCTGTTGGTTGTCGTCCCTGAAGAACCTCTCTGGACGCCTCGACCTTTGGGTACTGCGCTTGCAGGAATAGGACTTCACTATAACGTATAGGTCCGGCAAACGTCATCAAGACACCGATGCTTTGTCACGCTGCCTGCTGTCGCCAAACCACCATGCTTCACCTTCGGTCTGCACGTCACCATCTATAGCCAAACATCGAAGCACACGCCCAGTAGCTTGGTAAAGTCGGTGGCCTTACTTGACTTTCTTCCGTCTACCTCTTAAAAATAACGTACAGCGCAAAAGACAAGGACAGCGATAGACGACATGTCCTTGTCTTTTGCGCTGTACGTTATTTTTGAGCATGAATTGCCAACTAGCCCAAGACACCACCCTAGTCCGTCTACCTCGTCTCGCTTCATCGTACTGATCAATACTGCCGTACGCTGATCGATGGCCTCACTGGCTTAGGGCGACCCCCCCCCCCCCCCGCAACAGTCGCTTCAGACAACTTTCATCGTTTATATTTCAAAATGGAGCGCCATTTCCATTAATTTACCATCCTTCCCGTAACCTCTTAGTCCCAGTCATACCTCGCTTACTTCGACTCCAAATTTAAGCAGTGTTTCACGATGACACAACGGCTGGCCACTTGGGCTTTCGCATCAAGACGAGCTGTTTCTGGCTGGGCCTTTCCACCTCTGTCGCCAAATATGTTGGCTCCTGTGCGTCATGCCAACGCAAATACGCTCGACATCCATTCCAGCCGGTCCTCTGCAGCCTCTACCATGCCCGTCTGCCCTCTTCTAATTTGTGAGCATAGACTTATACGGACCCCTTCCACTCGCGCCTGCTGCCCACCGCTGGATCATTACCGCACAGGACCATCTAAGGTGCTACGCCGAGACAGCAGCTTAATCCTCTCTGGAACGGCCTCCGAAATCGCGGAGTTTTTCGTAGTTCCGTGTTTCGCGGAGTTTTTCGTATGTGCTTCGTGAAGTCCTCCAGGCCTCTGACACCGCCCATAAGACCACATCAGCGTACCCTCCGCAAACAAATGGTCTTACAGAGCGTTTTCATCTAACTTTGTCCGACATGATGTGCGACTCGATCGCACAAACTGGAACACTATTCTACCTTTCGTGACGTGTGCTTGCAATACTGCCGTCTAACGCACAACTAACTACAGTCCGTTCTTCCTCGTGTACGGTCACGCACCATCTTTCGTCTTGCACACTATACATTCACGTCAGCACCTGCTGCTTGCACCGCCCGCTGCCGGAAAATTGCCCACTCCAACACCGCTGCCATTCAGGACAAAAGAAAAGTTCGCTATGATGTAACGCGTCGCGTTGCTTCGTTCCGCCCAGGCGACAAATGGCTCATTCACACCGGCGACATGAGAAGGTCGCGCGACCATTTGCGACTCGCGATCAAAAAGCGACCGAAGGTGACTGATGTTCACACCGGCAAGCCAGGCTTAGTGCGACCCGCAAGTCGCAATCCAGGTGATTATCGTTCTCAGCGAGAACTCTCGGAATCTACGCGGAATTTGCCGCGACGCGGGAGGAGGCCGGATGTAGAGATGTGAAAGATCACTTCCGGTGCGCCGCTGATTGGTTTACCAATTTTGCGACCACGGTCGCGCGACTGGGCCAAATTGGAAAAGCGACGTTTTGCGACCATTTGCGACTGGTCGCTTTGCGACCAACTTGGTCGCGCGACCACTGTCAGTCGCCGGTGTGAATGAGCCCTAAGTTCTTTTGCGGACACCTGTTCGCGCACCGGGGCTCTCTGAAAATTTTCGTCATAGATATCTCGACCCATACGCAGTCGATGAGGATAGCAATAGGGGCTTGTTGGTACGGCATATCTTATTTTGTTATAGCGCAAGCTTGACAAGGACAACAGAAGGCATATCTGACACACACAGCGCTGTGTGTGTCAGATGTGCCTTCTGTTGTCCTTGTCAAGCTTGCGCTATAACAAAATACCATACACAGTTTTGCAAAGAACTTCGGCCGTTAACTATGGCGTCACTCCTGTAGCTGAACTGAGAAGAGTGACCCGCCGCACTACAGAAATCGGGTCTGACAGGAGTGCGCCGCCGCCGCACTTTATATGCAGAAATCGTTCACGTCTTTCGTCTGAAACCACACATTCGCCGTACATGTACCCTTTCTAGCTTGCGGTCTTGCTGACGGCTTTTGTGAAGAGGGGAAAGTTAGTGTGAGCGCTGTTTGTGCATATCATCTTCGTCATTTCTACGTACTACATACGACTCATCACCGTCTTTTGGCTCGTGTGGTGCATCGGCTCTGTCTCGCGCGGTTTCTCTGAAATAAAAGCATCACGTCGGTCGACGTCTCATAATATGTATACAAGTGAACTAGCCCTTTTTTTTTTCCTGCGCTAAATATTACACATGCCTACATTTATTTATTTAACTGCCATGTGTGTTGTATATATTTACTTGTTTGTATTTGTTATTCATAGTTATTTTCCGTTCTTGTAATTAGCGTTTCTTTCCTGTCGGTGATTGTTTCTATGTACGCCTAATCATTCCTCGTGTAAAACCCCGGAACAGGGGTATTATGAAATACTTAAATGAATGAATGAATAAATAAACAAGCAAGCAAACAAATAAATAAATAACGAAGGTCCACAATTAGATTGTGTAATAGACTATACACATTGGCACTTCGTGCCGAAATTTGTTACATTCCGTACTGCAAACAGTGTAGAGCCGTGCTAAGCTTTCGATACTCGTCTTGCAACCTAAAATCGCACACGGAGGTGAACCACGTAAGGACAAAGTGTCTGCCGGGAGGTTTCTTTGCTTTCCGAGAATTTCTCGCTTCATTTTTCATGTTCGAGGGTCAATATCTCGATTTCTAGAAATACTGAATTGAAGAAGAGAAATGGGTTCGTTGTCACTACATCAGTACAATGCATTGCGGCACAACGCGTTTATAATTTGTTAGTCTGTCGATCATCACTACTGCCGAGTTACGGATAGCGAACACTAATCTGGCCCTCATCCTTCCCTCGCTGCCTGTCCTTCATCCTTTATCTCTCTGTCTCTATACCCACTGCTATGCGACAGCTGCAACCAGTAGGCGTGCTAGCAGAGGTCTCTGTATTTGACCGATATTGCACACTTATAGAAGCCAACTCAGTGACGCATTCTTTTGCTACGTCAGTCGTCGACGTGGGAATGCTGATCACCTAGAACACGCATTAGACTATCTTGTCTGCTTGACACGCTCGTACTGCGACATTCCTGAGTCATTCTTAGCACTTAAGATCCATCCATTATTGCACATTCAAGCTCGTTGCTCATGCAGACGTGATAACTTATTTCTTCGACTGTTGAGGACGCGTCAGCCGGGACGGCCTACGTTTTCAGAAGCCGTCCTGTCATTCATCCTCGTGCTGGCTTAACTCATCACCTTCTACACAGCCGCTACCGAAACGACATACGCACGTGTATTTCTAATCTTTTTACTTTCTCTCTCTCCTTGCCTCTCTTTCCCAGCTTAGCCTAATCTTCGCTCAGCGTCGCTCCATGCTCCCCAGCCCCCGCCTGATTTGTCGTGTCCCGGTCGCAACAACGCCCTCCTCTTCGCTGTCTATTTCTGTTCCCCCCGCTTCCTAGGACTCTCATCCCACAACTCCCTGCTCCGCGCTCCCCTCCTCTCCTCACCCCGCGAGCACTGAGTCTCGCACTGAGGGCGTCTTTGAAGGCGCAGCGCCGCTCTCCCATCCGAAACCGCACCGCACAGAGGGAAGCGGCTAGCAGCGGGAAAACGGGCAACAAACCAACAAATCTTCTGACAGCGGTGAGTGACGACGACGACGAAGAGAATCCCCCTATGCCGCGGCGCGGCAGCACAGGCGGCGGCCCACTTGGGTTCACTTCGGCTCGGCTTTGCACGAACACAGCAGGCTCACATACACACACACGCTCATGCGGGAGAGCGCGCGTAGCGCCCTCGCCACCAGGTTGCGCGACAAGCGCTAGTTTTTTTTTTCTCTCTCAAGCTCTCTCTTACTCTCATTCTCTCTCGTTTCATCTTTCTATTTCTCCTTCACCACCCTCTGCACTCATCTCCGTTGCGGCGAAGCCACCGCTCCTCACGCCGCCGCTGGAGGCGCTGCTGCTGCACGGCGAGCTAGCGAAGTGGGGTCGCGTCGCGAGGCTCGGGCGCATCAGTGGTGTTGGTTCTTTCTTTTTTTTTTCTTTTTTTTCTTTGTGCTTTCTTCATATTCGGGGCTGGGTGGAAAGATAGAGAGAAGGAAGGGGAAGCGGAGTGCTGGAAAAGGCAACGAAACAGAGAGCGCGAGAGAAGGCGCGAGGGAAACCTCCACCGTACCGCATCGCCTGGCAGTTTATTGTTAAGTTGCTCTTTGCCTCGATTCTTCGTCGTGTTCGTTTCTTTTCCGCTGAACGCTGTCTGCTAGACGCCCCGTCACGTTTTCTTTTCTCTCTTTATTCCTTCCTCACTGGCGCGGTCCTTGTTTGCGCTCGTTTTCCGCCGGCAGCTCTGCCTCGGCTGGTCGGATCGCGTCGCGGACAAAAAAGAAAAATGTTCGAAGTAGCAGAGAACAAGCGAGACTGCGGCGCGCTTTTCGCTCGCTCGCTCGGGGAAGCAGCAACGGCGGCGCAGCGAAGTCTAGTGAGGCTCTTTCGCTAGCGTCAGCGCGACGGCAACGCCGCGACAGCGCCCGCGCTTGGCTGGCGCCGCTCAAGTACGCGCGCACCCGCCGCTCGCGGCGATTGTTGTAGCTGCCGCTGAATATTTTCTGCGTCTTTTTTCGGTTTCTCCTCGACTCCGCTGCTTGTCTCTCTCCTCTCGTCCATCGGTCTTCTCTCCACTCTGTCCGTCGTTCATTTCGCCTTGTTTTGCGGCGAGCCCGACACTGTTCAGCGGCGGCTGTTGGCTGCAGTGTTCCGCTGCTACCCGTACCTGGCGCTGTGCGTGCGTGCGTGCGTGCCGGCGCTTGAGCGCGGCTGCCTGCAACAGCCGCGCATGCGATCTCTCGACCTGTGTGCGTGCCGAGAGGAAGCGGGAGCGCCTCGAGCTATGCTATGAATAAAAGAAATAGGAAATAGGCTGCCAGAGTGGGAAAGAGCGTCGGGAGAGAGAGCCGGCGAATTGAGATGCGTGCGCGTGTACGGCGGCTGCGTTGGCTGCGCGGTGTTCGCCGAATGAGCCGTGTGTTCCCATTAGGCACGCTGCAAGGAGCAGCGGTGGTTAACTTGTTTGCTTTGTGCTTCGCTGCATTCGGGGCAGGTTGTTCTAACACCGCCTGTGCTCGTGTTGTCGTTCGCAGCAGCTCGTTTCCGTTCTTCGCATAATTGTTGTTTTCTGTTACTTTCGCATTTGCTCTTTGCTGTCCTGAGGACGGCAATTTACGGGGCTATGGTGCGATGAAGAATGGTGGAGGGTGCGAACACTAAAATCTTTATATCTTGAATCACACTGAAGAACACACATTTGACCTTATGATAATTGCGGTTGTATTTTCAGTGGCTCAGACAGCGTGCAGTAGCATTTGTTTTGTACAGGGTTCGCCCCTTCGTATGGCGGAAGAGGCACAATGTCTGCAGTAATAACTACATTAATAATATATACCTTAAAAAATTGCGTTTGTTTAATGATATGAAAGTATTGTGATTATGATTCATGTCATACAAACACGGTCAGATAGCGGCGCTATATTAGGCAGGCGGCATACTGCTCATATGGCACGACATCCATTCATGCGGCGCAAACACGCCGCCCTGGCTTCACGAAGCCATGATTTTACCACATGCGGGAACTTCTGCGGGGCTAGGTGAGGAAACAAGCTTCCAGAATCATTTAGCAGGCTATCAAACAGAGCCGCCATGCAAGACGACCGCGCTCGAGGTTCTGCGATAGCCCGTGAGCGCTAGACTGAAACGCCTGCGCGTCGACTTGTCGACAGCGCTGGTGTCATGTAGGAGCTTAATTTTGCGTTAAAAGGCACACACGGAAGATGCTTAGCAACCGTTTCAAAGTTCGCGTGCTATGGTGTAATGCTCCCCCTTCTGACACCTTTTAGAATCTCATCTCTTTCAATAACCGACTTCTGACAGCATTTTGCCGAATCCTGACAACCTTCATGTCGGTTTTGATGTCCATGAGATTCACTTTCAGACTCCCCTATACAATACTTGTCTTTAATATAGGGTGTTTATCACGTGTTGGCGCCTTCATGTGACGCTGGTTCCTCATTTTCACATAGAAATGCAAGTAATGAAAGGCCACAGGTATGACAAAAATCAAATAAAGGCATAATCGATGTTAATTTCAAGTTACATAGAAGTGAAACAAGCTAAAGTCATACACAGAGTCAGGCCAAGTAAAACACGTACAGTGAGGTTGAAATAAATCATATATACTCTGCTATATTTCTAAGAAATAACGTGTGGAGCGAATGCGTCCCTGCAACACTTTATAGACGCGTTCGCTACGCATGTTGTTTCGGCATATAGTAGACGCCTTTATTTATTTATTTATTTTGTCCCGCTGTCGTGCTACCTACCACGCGCTCTGCTATGATCGTCAGGGTTCACGCCCAGCGAGCTCAATGCACGGCACGCTGCATCGAATGCTCTAGGGACATGCAAGCGTACCTGATGTCATTATGATGCCATCGGTCGAACATTAGTCTCAGAACCGAGAAGGTTCGCGTTCTATCCCGGCTAAAGTCTTTATCTATGCGTTAAGAACCTTACCGCTGTCATGGCGACGTTCTTCCCAACACGCTTCCATGGACTATAATAACGCCTTTTGAACACAAAATGAACTACCGAAGTGGGCTTCTCCACTTATAATCACCTATTGCGGAAAAGCTAACCTTAAAGGTGTCTGATACATACGTGCAGACGGTGCATCCTAAACCGCTTTCGATGGTGGTATGTAATACAGGCTTAGAGAGTGTGGTCCCCTTATCTTTTACGCACTTGGGAACGCCAATGACGCGAAGGCACCCGGTGAGCGAGCACCAGTAAGCTGTTAGCTCGCCAGCCGATGATAATGGCGCTGGTATTTGAGCCCCAGGCCGGAGAGCCAGCCTGTCGTCGTCTTCACTGACAGGAGCAAGTATTGGGGGCGAGCTCCACCACTGGAAAAGCTAGCGCCACCGTCAGCGTGACGTGGCATGAGGGATCACGTGGACACAGCGGCCGCGTCGGCTACTTCGGAAGCGCCGAAGCGAGCTGAAAACTAAAGTTTAAAGTCCCACCTGCGCCGCAGTTATGATTAAGTGGTGAGACTTTGCCGCCTTGGGTGTCTGCCTGACAACATTTGAAAGTACTATAATAGGTGGCGGCTGCCTTTGGAGGCGTGCAGCATGATGCATCTGCGCTGTGACATGCTCGGTGCAGCAGTGCCGGACGTACGCAACGGAGCCAGGTATCAGCCTTATACACACATAGCCGCCGGGAAAGGAGCTGCGTGAAGCGTGGCTGGCGAAACTTAGAACCGGCAGACAGCCATTGGCTACAATTCGGGTGTGCAGCAAGCACAGACGCGAGGAACATTTCTGCTATGGCGCTGGGATTGCGCGATGCTCGGTGAGTAGCAGAAAACGCTCACTGAGACGCTCGCCCGCGCCCGCTGCCCGGCTAATGTCATGACGGTTCGGTCTATGAACTTGCTGATGCTAGATACTGGCAAGTTCACTGGAACGGAAAGGAAGCGGTAAGACGCACATTTAAAAAAAGGCACGGCATATGGTCGTGTTTGTGTTATGAATTAATGCACTGGATTAAGAAAAAGAAGCAGAGGGAAACCTCACGCTGAGAAGAGCGATAAATATACAGTGGGACGCAACTTGTGAAATAATATTGAAATGTCCAAGAATTTAGAAGACAAAAAAAAAAAGATTGAATCGTCGCGACGGCGCATCACAGTCGCCGTAGCCAGGCGTCGAAGTCTCTATAACGGAATTATTTTATGCGAAGCATATTACGAGAGCTCAACCCAGCTCCTCAGGCGCGGCGGTGTCGCCTTCAATACCACGTGACACCGTGACGTCACGACAGAGGAGAAATGGCTTTGGCTCAAGTCTTGCAAGATGGGCTGGGTGGGAATCGAACCAGGGTCTCCGGAGTGTGAGACGCTACCACTGATCCACGAGTACGATGCTTCAAAGCGGTACAAAAGCGCCTCTAGTGAATGCGGTGTTGCCTTAGAAACGAGCTGTTTCTAAGGCTCAGGCGTGCGTCGCTTGCTGAGGCGCACATTTCGTTGCCGCGCCGAACGCTGCGTTGCTCGACGCTCACCGCGTCCAATGCGGGGCGCGTAGTCGCTGCGCCGTAGCCCATTGTCTTACACGCCTTGGTGGGTCGACGGGAACGCTGTCGCGTTCCACTCTTGAAGACGACGCAGAGTAACGCATGAGTTGTTTCTTCGTCTAGCCGAACCAAATATAGCCAAGCAACAGCAGTTCACCAGGCTAAACAGTGGTTCAACAACTAAAATAAAGGCTAGTATGCTTCGCATCCTGGGCATAACCTTACCTAAGCCACCGCCATTTTTTGAACAGTTCTGATAGCGTCGACGCAACAATGGTTGCTAGTGTACTGTGAAACGCTCATGTGCTGCGGCCTAAAGCTCACGGCATGGTGCGAAAACGCGCTCACAGGGAAAGCAAAGCATTGTGCACGGCCATGCATGCAGACGCGCAGTCGGTCGCTGCGAACCCGTGCGATCGCTGCATTGAAGCTTCATTCTGTTATGCTCCATTTCGCTATACAGACATCCCGCCATAAGAACATATTTCACATAGTTTACTCTCAGCGTTTGGCTACCTTTCACGCAAGAAACCGGTTCGGGAGACTCCGTCGCGGCGACCGCGCGCAGTGGCGTTCACACTACTTATTCGGTAAAGAGCTAGCGTCTGTAAACGATTCTGTGCTTTAAGTTTGCCCAAGATTATTATATCGAAAGTTAAAGGCTTCCCTCGTTTTGAGAGTACATACATAAATGTCCAGGAGGGCTGCCGCGTGGTGTTCTTATTGAGCGCCGTAAGCGAAACCTATGAGGAGCGCGCCGCGTGATCCCTCATATACTACGCAAGGGCGGTGCTTCCGACAGATGGCTACTCCGTAACTCCTCGCCGCCAATATTACAGTGGTGTAGACGAAGCTTATCGCCATCATGCAGGTGTGTTACTCGCATTCATCTAGTGGGGCTACGCAACGCATTGTTAAAATCGAACGCCGAATTGAAAACCAATCGGTCGTGATCCGCATCGCCGATGTAGGCAAGGTTATTCGCGCCATGAATAACCGGCACTGAGACTCCTTGTATGTTTCTTATATGAGAACGAGATATCCGGACTTGGCCAATAAGCTAATCCTCTAGGTCACAGTGACGTATCTAGAAAAAATGCCGCATCCTCCTACAACTGGCGGAGTGATTTCTTTCCCCAAAAAATCGTGATGATCTGTGACGAGCCACGGCAGCCAAATTTGACGTTCTTTCCACAGGATGATCCAGCAGGCCTTTTCGAGAAAGGAACTTTCACCTCGCCGTGTAAAGGTCTGCACACCTTCGCAACCGGCCAGAGTGCCACACATCTGTGGATAAATTAAAGTCACCTAAAGAAAATAAATTCTGGAGTTTTACGTATGAAAACGAAGATCTCATAATGAAGGACCCGTAGTGAGGAAATAATATAATTTTCACCACCTGTGGTCCTTTAACGCGCACCTAAATCGAATTACATGCATATAAAGGTTGTTTCATTACGTCTATTTTCGCTCCAACTTCCCGCGCGGCATTAACACGTTTTCCTAACACCTTACATGCTTTTATACAAAGCATGAACCCGTATTCGCATGCGATTTCTCTCAGAACGCACGCGCATCTTCACGGGAATTTAACGACATATTCAAATAGTAGCTAAATAATGCTGTGGCATCGCTGCAAAAAAATTGGCAACCTTCATTACAGGGTGTTGCGTCTGTCTGCGTGCGTGCGCTCTTTCTTGCTCTTCATGAAGCGCCTATTCAAATAAATGAAGAGAATCAGACTTGGAAGTGGGCCTTTAACTCACATAGAAAATGTTACGTTCAAAAATACGCTCGCGTCGTCGGTCGCTTAGCCCATGCAACACTGTTGTTTGCATGCATCGCGAACTAGTTTTGGGTCTCACTATTCCCGCTGCTTGCCCGTGTATATTTCATTGAAAGAGGGTAGGAGATTCTACTGCTGCCTGGAAAGGGCGTGCAGTACATTATGATAGGCGGAGGCTGGGCCTGAACGACATATATGCGCATTTAAGACAGAAATGCGAGCTCATACCGCCCCCCCCCCCCACCCCTTATCCCCGACCGTGTCCTACTGATTTCCTTCAAAGGAGAGTGAAAAACTTCATTTTTCTGCAACGCGAGACGCACGCAGGCGCATATTTTTCGAGGTCGACGCACATTAAGCAGCTCATGCAGGGTCCGCCGTCACATGGTGGCTTCAACGCCGACATCTTTTATTCTTACGCGCTCGGCAGAGACCGCGCGTTTCAATCGAGTGTGCGAAGAGGGCCTGGCAATGCAGTGGTTTGTCAGTGAAACTTCGTATATTGTCCTCGTCAATTACGTTTTCTTATTTGTTTATTCACTTCTCTCTAAAGGACCCCTCGCCACATTAAGACAATCGCAAAAAATACCCGCTCAACCACTCCGTACAGATGGTTAACCAGCGAAGCTGAAACATGGGGCTCCGGTGTTTATCGCTGGGCCAATTCCGATGGTTCATTAAATGGCTTCTTGGTATGCTGCCGGATCCTCGGCATGCAGTTGTTGCTTGCGCTCGGCTGCATGGACGAGCTTGCAGTGTTCGTGTGCCCGGGCTGCAACATCGGCACGGCGTAGACGAGCTCATTCCCGGTTCTGCTCGCGGCGTTGCTGATCGAAAGCTGCCTGCTCCTCAGGATAGGCCACGGGTATGACGCGTGGCCTATACATTTTGGAGCCGGAGAGAAACTGCTGCGAGCGCTCGGCTGCGACGGAGAGCAACGCCGTGTCGCAGTCAATCGCGAGTCTCTCTATTTCTTTTCTTTTTTTTTCGCGCATGCGCATGGGGTTGCGCCGGAGGAGTTTCAGGCGCACAGGTGAGAGACGGACGAATCGGCTAGGCATATACAGCTTCGCTGTATAAAGCAAGCAAGAACGGTACATAGATGCTCCGCGCGACGACAATAATGCCTAAAAATGTATTCTGCCGATACACGCCGCGAAAAAAGTTGTAAGCTGAAACTTAAGCCGGGGCTCCCACCTGCTCAGAAAGAGCCCGTCTCCTCGCTTCCAGAAAAGGTGTCAAAGTTCGTCCCTCTTCATCACGAATTGCTCCTGCGCATCACACGACAGCCTGCAGTACCGCAACCTTGAGGTTTCAAGTGAAACTCTGAACGCGCAAAGCCACAACCGGTGATGCTCCGCGCTGCCAGGAAGGAATAAAACCTCCCATGGCGTTTTCCGCCGGCCACCGCAGGCTCGTACAACAAGGGTCTTTACGAAGAAAGAAGGGGAAAGTGGTGGGCGGGTGATCGTGGCGTAAACGTCGTGCGTGTTCTCCGCTTTCATAAGGGCCGGGGAGGAACGATGTTTACGGACGCTGGTCGAGGCAGTGGGAGAGAGCTTCTGCTGGGGGAGGGCATATAGCGCTCGCACAATCGCTTCGCAGCATTTAATTTGCTCTTATCTCCTCTATTACTGCACTTTTTTTCTAAGAAATATTGGGGTAGAACGGCTCTTGGGCGCCGATTTACAACTTTTAGTTCACAGACAAGATTTCCGAAGACACGTCGGGGGAGGAGTCCTTTAAGCACCCACCAGTCAGCAAAATTTCGGCAGTATGTATTAGTATACCTTTGTGCGAGACATTAGACAGTTTTAGTTGGGCGTCCGCAACCATCCCACGTATACGCAGCGCGCCAGGTCGTGCGTACGTAGCGAAGTGCGCGCGCACGAAATAATAATAGTTCACCGGACGCAAAAGTTGAGAGGGGCATTGCTGACCTATACACGCGCAGGAGCCGGTAGTGTGCCACTCAGTGCCGCCATGTACCAGCTAATGAAACTGTGTAGCCAATATCAGCCTCGACGAAGTCAAATCACAAGCCGGAGTCAAATCTTCGGCAAGAGCCGTATAGAAAAATGCGCTCTCGTGGGCATGCGAGAACACGCCGCAGCGGACGCTACGCCGATTTAGAAAGGCTGCGGGGCTCACGCAAGAGACAACGCTTGCTCCTGCGTACTGCGCATGCGCACTGTCGCCTCCGCGGGTTTCCTGCGTACGCAGAGCTGTTGGGGACGCCCAGCTAAAAACTGCGTAATGAGGACAGGACATCGCGTTGCAATTCCCTGTATTGGCGCACAGGACCACGTATTGGTCCGTACAGTCTGACTAGATTCCCATACAGTGCACATCTGACTATTATTTACTGATTGTTACAACCCTATCCTTATTTGGTATTAATATGTATTTTCCTAGTTCCCCCACATTCGTGACCAAAAAAAAAGGAATAACTGTCACTGCTCCTGCACAAAGAATGTTATGGGTCCCTTTCTTTCATTGCCAATTTAACGATCACACTAACAAGTAGCAACGCACATCACCAGGGCAGCCAGTGAAAATGCACTTCGCAAGCCTCTACCTCGGGCGCCGTGCACGTGTATGATACACTCGCTATACGTGCGCTCAAGCGCTCGTCGCTGAACAGGCTGTCCGTGCACGCACGGTGGTCGCCAGAGGCAAGGCCGCTGCGCGCCATCATCGGCACGGCGTCATTGTGATTCGGCCCTCGAACGGCGTCTCCACGGATGCGCTTGCGTGACGCAATGCGAAGGCGGAAACCGATGCGGGTTCTTTTGCGGCGATAGGGAAAAAGGCCCCTTGCGCAACGCCGCGCACGCGCGCGCGTATACGCAGCGCGGCGCGGTGATATACGAATAGCTACACGACTCTCGAGAGACAATGCTGCGCCTGGCGCTCGCGCTTGTTTGCACGGCGTCCAGGTGGCGTAGATGGATAGAACTTTAGCTTTCTAAAATTTGACTTTCCGGTTCAATAACTGCTGACGTGCTTGATGCTTTTCAATCTTTCATCTTTGGTGTGACGACATGCAACTGCCGACGCCGTGGTTACAGTTTGAAAGCCCATATAAGTGCTACCGTTGCGCACCAATTGTTTTCCCAACTATCGCTGTAACGATAGTAGTTGCGATGGCTGTCATCGATAATTACAGAAATAGTAGGTAACGCTGAGAAAGTAGCGATTTTAACTATCGCTGTAACTGTTGCTACCAAACATAAGATACAGAAGAATAGGACCAGCGCCAGTTATTTCACGTTTCATTTCATTTTCTGTTCTTATCATGTGGATGGCGATAACGTTGGCGCAGCGGCGTCCAAGCCAATGACGAAGGTAAAAAAAAAACGCAATAGTTCATTACAAAAAAGAAAACGGCCGCCAGGTGGCCGTGTTTTGTAAGAATTCTTTGCATTTTCAATTCTTCAGGTGTTTTTCATCATCGGCTCGAATGAATCCGCGCTCCCTTTATCGCGGGGATTGGCCACCGGGCGGGATGGCAAGGACAAAAGAAAGGACTATAATAGGAGGAAAGGAAACCTTGCAAAAATGGCACAATGAGCCGTTTATTTTTCTTTTCCCTTACATTTTTGCTAAGGGTACTTCCTTCGGTTGTAATATACGCGTGCCCAGGATATTATTATAGCGTGCGAACACGGGGCGCACGCTATAGTACGAATGCTGCAGCGATGAGCATTTCATCCGCGCCAAGGTATGCGCTTTGCGTATGAGTGACTTCGCCGTACTCATAGAGCGCAGCACTTAAGCGCCCGTGCCTGCGTTGAGCGTCGGCGTGCCTCGGCGTCATCGGCGTAGTCGAGCGAACGAGCAGAGCGAAGGATGAACGAGCGAACGCGGAGCGCAGCGGGGGATGAAAAGCGAAGAGAGCGCGAGAAGGAAAACGCGGAAGGAGGCTCCCGTGAAAGCACGAGCAGGAAACTGAAGGAGGAGGGTATGACGAAAGCGCGAGAAGATTGCTGTATGAGATGGCGCCAGAGTAGCGCGCGTCGTCTGTTCACCGATGGCATGCGGTTAACGCGTCGAACGATACTGTACATGAAGACAAAGCGCTGCATTAAGGGAGGTCTGTTTGCGGCGGCTGCTGTGAATCGCGCACACGCGTCACCCACGCTCTGTCTCTCGCGATCTCCAGATCAGCGAGGCAGTCGCGCCACACTTCGCTCCGTTTGCAACGTGCCGCACGAGACAATTGTCCCCGCCAGCCAATATATCGCGAAATGAAAACACGTATTGAGCTGCACTCAAATTTCGCGTTAGGGAGTATACCGTAATCGTTTGTGATATATTTTTTTTTCCTTCGAGTCTTTAAGCAAGATGCTCGTGTGTGTATATATATACATGTTGACCTTGCGCCGCGTACGCAGCAATGAAGGACACAAACACTTTGAGACGTCTGACGACCTTGACAGTTCTAAAAAACAAGGGCGTACGTTTCATAAAAGGACGTCTTGTTGGGCGAGTTGGTCCCAATTCATCTTGGGTACTAGGCGCGAACACACACAGAAGCAAGAAAGGAGACGGGACAGAGCGCCACTTACAACTACTTTAATCAGAGGCACACCGCACACTTACATAGCCGTCTTAGACACAAGGAACACAATCAGATCAAGATTGATATGGAAGCGTACTGGTTAAATATTTTTTTCAGCCTTATATAAAGATATTGATGGGTCGCTGACGCACATGCTTCCTTTCTTTCTGATAAAGAAAGCCTCAATTACTTTGCGAGCCCTACATTTCATTCAGTCACTATGAAATGCCTCCCAATCTTTATAATTTAAAAAAAAAAACACTAGTCGTGGACATTATATAAAAAACTGTCGGGTCGCCTTTTCAAATACTATCTCAGCATTTCTTTGACGGAAGAAGAACGCTACTTAGTGGAGCCGATGAAGGCCAAGCTTCTATTTTGGAGTTTCACGTTGACAATGCGGTCCAGATAATGTCACTTTCTTTTTTTAACGTCACCAGTTTTTCGCGATTTTGGGCGCTAACTCTGCAGAAGCTGCTGGCTTGAGATTCATCGATGTACTTTCGAACTTAGTGTATCATTCGTTTTTTTTTTATTACGAACGATTAAGTAGCCGTGGCCATGACTTTCAAAATATGTGACATCACGGGCTGCTATAGATATATAGCGCGGAAATATAAAGGCTACGCTGTTAACCGTCTTTTCGTTTTAAACGCACGAGGTTATCGCATGCGGTATTGCATATATGCAATACCGCATGCGATAACCTCGTGCGTTTAAAACCGTAAACATATATGCTTACGATTGCCAGAAATGCTGCCTACACCAATAAAGCTTCACTGACCAGTTCGCCGCAGGGTGATATAAATGTTGATGCGGACAACCTTTTCTCCGTGATGTCAAACATGTTTCCATTAACCACGAGAGCAAAGTCACGGGCGTATACCGCAAAATGAAGTAACTGCGAATAACGAGAACGACGCCGACGCCATGAAATGAGCGCAACTGCTACAGCTGACGTCATAGCTTCCGAGAACGTTCGGTTTGCTCCAGCTGATTGTCTGTTAATAAAGCAGAATGCTGTATTTCATTCGAGAATAAAGAACTAAGTTTGGAAAGTTCTGTAATTTCGTATATAAAGCCTGTCAAAACAAGCGACGACATCGCGGTATCAAGGTAGGCACACTTAAACGTGCACTAAAGAGATCCATTTCTTACGCTGCAATGTTTCATTACATAGACGCAATATACGACATAAAACGCTGGAGACCTCGTAAGCTATAGAATGGACCTAAAAACAGGAGACGGGGGGGTGACTCAATCTTGAAATTCGAGTCACCGCACATATGTGAAAGTGTCGTCTCGGATGATAATCAACGTTTGTCACCAAAAAATGATGCTTTCGCGTCCGAATGTATGCAATAACGATTCAACCCGCGGCAAAATTTGGGGACATTTCGTGCAAGAAAGCTGCTGAACCAATCGAAAATGCTGCGAAAACTGGGACTTCACATTCACGCCACCTTCGGTGCCGCGGCTTTCAATATTTGGGGTCTTACGTGCCAAAACCACTTTCTGATTATGAGGCACGCCGTAGTGGAGGACTCCGGAAATTTTGACCACCTGGGGTTCTTTAACGTGCACCTAAATCTAAGCACACGGGTGTTTTCGCATTTCGCCCCCATCGAAATGCGGCCGCCGTGGCCGGGATTCGATCCCGCGACCTCGTGCTCAGCAGTCCAACACCATAGCCACTGAGCAACCACGGCGGGTTGCCGCGGCTTTGGAGTGCGTGCAAGAACGGAAGAAGCTCGGCCTCAATTTCACCGCTAACACTCGACCTTAAACGCCTGCTACCGCCTCCCTGACTAATTAATTGACACTGACCGACTTACCAAGGAGAGTTAAAGTGTCGAAGCAACGCCGGGAATATATATGACAGAGGCCATATATATAGCGGGGGACTGTGGGTCAGTTCTGAACGTTTTTGGCCCATTATATATATATATGTGTATCTAATCTAGAGGTACTATCGTGAGCTTTGTGAAAGGGTGCGCACGATCGCGTGCAGGATAACGGCACCACCGACCGTGACGCACTGTATACCCTAAATAGAAGACAGAGAAAAACAGTGACGCACTTTTAATTTCTGCTGCCACCTCCTTCGGGCTGACGCTATCCGCTTTCAATCAGTTTTCTTTTTCTTTCTTTCTTTCTTTCTCTCATTCTTTCTTTCTTTCTTTTGTTGCTTTTTTTTTTCGAACTGAGCCGGCGGCCTACCCACGTCGCTGCAGTATGTCATCGTATATCAGATGACAATTGATGGTACACGTATTGCTCATGTCATGTCGCCAGCAACAGGATGCAAGATTTTCGAGGCGAACGATTCGTTTTAGTTGTACAGGCTGGCAACACAAAACATGCATGAGCTGATATGCCATTTGCGTGGCAGCACAGCGTACGTGAGCCTCGTTCTTCGTGGAGAACTGCGGGAAGATTTGCCTGCAGCCGGTGTCGGCAGCCGACAAAACAGCGCCACCCTTCGCCATTGCTTTCACTTTAGCTGCACAATTGCGCGTTCATTCGTATACAGAAATGGAGTTGCCTACCGCTCGCTCTCAATTAGTACGAAACCGGAGCGAGAGGGTCTCGAACCAGCGACATTCCGCTGAGCAGCAGAACTTCGTGTTCGTAATGTGCGCTGTTAATGGACTTTCACGCCCTGCCAATGTATCGAGGCTCTTTGAAAATGTACATAAACTTGGCCGGGCTACGCGCTTATATGATGCTTTCTTCATTTGAAACTTTTAAAACGAAGCTCTATCTGCGTATATCCCTGGTTTGGAGTGGCTGTGTGTGTGTGTGTGTGTGTGTGTGTGTGCGTGTGCGTGTGCGTGTGCGTGTGTGTGTGTGTGTGTGTGTGTGTGTGTGTGAGTGTGTGTGTGTGTGTGTGTGTGTGTGTGTGTGTGTGTGTGTGTGTGTGTGTGTGTGTGTGTGTGTGTGTGTGTGTGTGTGTGTGTGTGTGTGTGTGTGTGTGTGTGTGTGTGTGATAAAGTAATACATCGTAAACAAAATTCTACGCATCACCTTTAGTTGTAAAGCATTTAAATTGCCGATTCACTAGAGCTTCGCTTCGCGTAATTCGAACATGCGAGTTGGATCTGCACAATCTTTTGAGGAAGCTAGCTGAAATGTCCCCTTTTGTGATACAGGGCGCCATGTTGGAGACCGCCGGTGAGCAACAATTATTTAATAGTTTAAAGAAGGGTGCATAAAACAGTACAATGTGTCAGGCAGATATACAAAGTCTCTTTTACACCTGCTGTTTGGTTTTAATACATTTCCATTAGTTAAGGCGGAAGCATTAATGGCTGATTGAAATGGCTCATACCCAAGAAACGCGTCGTCCCCTCCACTGGTACAAAAACTGGTACAAGCAATGGCTCATACACCCCTAAGCAAGTAAAATGCAAGGCTAATCCCTCTCGTGATGCAGAGGCTACAAACACTCAGCAAAGTGAAGAGTCTAGTGCATACATTCATTTGAATCACGCTTACAACGTATGCAAGAGTGTCATTACAAATAGGGGAACGTGTATATAGACTTGGTGTTCCACAACCACGATGCCGTTAAAGAGTTGCAGTACATCTGCCACTTTACAGACCATAAGTCCATTATTATGTCTCTGAGCGTCGAGAAGCCATAGCGGAGCCCTAGTGACGCTGTGCAGTGAGAGGACCGCTTACCACTGGACGACACTAAAAATTGACTTTGGCAAATAAACAGTCCCAAGGTACAAGAACCATATGTGTCTTTAATTGTGTTCGGGTTGTGTTAAACTTTCCTAACACATGCTGGCGACAAGCATGCGGCACCTTAACATAGTACATTAAGTGCTCGCAAGTGTCGTTATTGAGGAGGTCGACCTAAAGGGCCACACGTGCACAGTGCGATTCGTTGCGCCTTGCAGGCAGTGTGAACCCTGAAATGGTATAAGTTAATGCGTTACCAAGTGAAGTGGTTACCAAGTGGTTACCAAGTTACCATGTGAAGGCTTTCGCCTTCACATGCTACAGGAGCACAACATGCTGCCGAACTTTTTGTTTTCTATCGCGATTATTTCGGTGCGCCATGGAACAGTCAATATTTAGCATTGTGGATCAATTCTTCATGGTACGTTCGAGTTTGTTCTAGCGAGAGTCTAAAGTGCTTTAATGTTCCTGGAAGGACGCATCTTGGTTCTCCTTTTCGTTTACGTGAGTGTTTCATAACGAATTATAGCAGTAAACATATCAATAAAGTTTGTCTTACTCTCCACAGTACTTCAGTGACTATATCGCGTCTGGTGTTGAGCACGAGGTCGCTGGTTACGATTCCTGGCCGCAGTGGGCCCACTTCGATGGGGGCGAAATATAATTGCCCTGGTTTGAACGCTAAAAGAAAAAAAAGAAAAAAAAAGAAAAAAAATCCGAGATGGTCAATATTATTTTTTCTTAGTGCCTTTCTATCGTTGTTGTTTTGTTTGCTTAACGTTTCTTCGTCTCAGAAAATGTTCCGTAGTCTATATGTAGCAGGTTTTGTGTGGTCCGAAATGTGTTGGACGTATGTATAGAAGTGCAGTGCACAGCCGAGCGGTGTTCGGTGGTTTCTTCAGAACGACAAGAGTCGCACGTTGGTGTGTCAGTCATTTCAATGCACGCGTTAGGAATAAGTTTTCGTAAACGCCACTACCAGCGATAAGCAAAGTTGCACCGCCGCAACTCCAAAAATTGCATCATCACAATACGAAAAATTCTATAGGACTCTGGCAACGTCCGTCGCTGGCGCAGAAAGCTGTTCGTGCGCTTCTGGAGAGTTTGAAAGTGCACAGGCCTGAGTGACCATTTATGTAGTCCTCTTGTGCAGCATCCTGCGTGCACGTAGTGTTAACGCTCTCTCCCTCTTTCGATTACCCCTTTTTGTTTGCTTCCGTGTATGGCAGCAAACCACACGTCTGTCTGGTCGATCTACGGACTTGTTCCTTGTTCTTTCTCTCTCTCTCTCTCTACATTTCTTTGTCACCGGAACATGCTTTTGATGTTTTGCAGGATAGCCGGCTCTTCGACGGTCTGCTTTGCCAGGTTGAACATATCGCTTAATAAACAACAGCCACAAACCACCGAGCCGCCGCGGGTGGGCCATATATAAGCACGCCACGACTGAAACAGAATCGGTCGCGAAGAAGAGACGGCGCCGTGCATCCAGTGGCTCAGTTGACAGGCTTGCGCGCTATAAGATGCATGACGCCGATCGCCGCGGCCCCAGGCTCCGCCCTGCTTGCGAGCGCCACAGAGAGCCGCATGTTTACGCAGGGCGCGCGCTGAGCGATAACGCGCCACGCAGTCGATATCGGCGGTCGAGTGGGCGGATTCCCGGGGGACGGGTGAGGGTGGGGGGCAACAAGCCAGTTCGGACGCGGACACGCGCCACGCGAATCGCGTATGCAAATGCGTCGCCCCCAAAGTCGGGCTGTTCTGCTTCTCTTTTTCTTTTCTTTTTTTAACAAGTGCGTCGCGAGTGTGTATACGCGTTGCGCTTGAATGGAGCCATTAATCGCATCTGATGCTGCGATTCCACAGACCCCGTATATATATCTGTACATATGTGTATATATATCTGCCCGTAGACGTGGAGCGAGCAGGGCCCATCGTCCCGCTGTGCTGATCTACGCTGATGTATATGCGCTGGATGCGTTCGAAACGACTTTGACACTTTGCTGGCAAAAAAGCGAAGACAGGCATCGGAAGACTGCGAACGATTTCTTTTGTGTCTCCGTAGAGAGTTCGATGTCGTCTTCTTCAACCGAGGCTTAAGCTCCGGAATGATTCGTGCGCGCTACAGTCTGTGAAACGGAAGGACCGAACGCGCGACAAATTCCTAATCGAATTGTAAAAACTATGTCGAGAAAAAGCGAGCGCAATGAATAACGGTATGGGCAAAAAGAGGGGCGAAGAAGCGTATCACCGCGTATCATCAACCGTGGCAGTTTTCTTTTTCTTTTTTTTTCATTTTTCTCGACCAGAATGTTTACCGCCTCGTAAATACGCTTGGTACAAGATATTCGCAAAACTCGCAATAATTGAATTTCTAGTGAAAATTAATCCTTTGCAATCATCCCAGTACGAGTTCAACGAGCTCCTCAGCCCGTCCACGTAGAAAAATGCCCGCGTGGACCGGTTTCGCAAACAACGGCAAGCGAACAAAGGTTCTCTCATAGAAATGGAAGAAAGGCATTTGAGACGTCATGTCTGAGGAATACTTGACATATATGCGCTGTGTTTTCTTCGCATGAAGCTTCAGTAAAGCAATGAAAGCTCCTAAGATTTGAACAACCTACAAAAGGTTGCCAAGTGGCTGCAAATGAGAGAAAGCAGTCTTTTTAGCCACGAGTGTATATTTTATTGTGAAATGAGGCACAAAGGAAACCCTTGCTCTAGGGAAGATCGCTGAAGCGACACTTAATTCTGCGGTAGGTATGCACGCGGTCTTGCTGTCACTAAAGAAAGAGAGAGAGAGAGAGAGAGAGAGAGAGAGAGAGAGAGAGAGAGAGAAATGGAAACATCGCCTGTTCTTCGACTGAAACAATTTATTTTGCATATGAGACAAAATTGCGTGTATGGAATACAGAACAAAAGGCTTTCAATGAGAGGTTGATTCGGTAGCAGTAGACATAAGTTAGACATCCACAAACAAGCTGTTTAGTGGCGCCGGCCACTAAGCGAATGAATAATTAAGAAAAGAAAACGTCAAGGAACGGAAGCACGCAGAACTCTGAGAAAAACGAAACACATGAGTTTTGCGCACTGCGGAGAAGCCCAAACGGCTTTGCGTACCCAGTGCTGGGCAGTATCGAAGATACATGTATATTAGATATTCTTTGGGTATCTTGTATCTGTATCACGATACCTCCGGCAACACGTGCATCAGTATCTGTATTTCCGATCCATGAAAGAATATATCGTGTATCTTAAGATACAAACAAGTCACTGCTATCGCAACATTACCGTGCGAAACTATAAACTTGGCTGAAGTCTATAGCTGATACTGCTGCCGCTAAGCCACCTGAATTTCCACGGGCACTAAATTTTCTATTCTCTTATCTTAATTAACAGAAAAGTTGACAATACTTCGTGCTTAAATGTCATAGCTATTAATGGTGTCGCCTGTGTCGGGTGTCTACGTATTCACTCTGACTGTGTGATACGGAACCACCTTCCTATATTACTTAGGTATATTTTTCTTTCTTTTTTCTTTGGCTCACCTTAAAATTTCTTACTGTTACAACTCACCAGGTAATCGGGGCTATAATAAGTAAGAGTAGTGTGAATTAAAACCCCTCAATGATTAAAGGTAGGGCGATCTCCGCTGCCCTCCCCAGCTCGATGGTAGCGACCCCTTGTCCGATGTAGCGTATAGCAGACGACACCACGTGTTAATGCGAACGGGACAACTCTTTAGTTTGGCTCTTTTGTTTCAGCCCCTATTTATTTCCTGACGCACTGAAATTGCACCCGAGAGAGCCTTATTTCAACCCTGGGAAGAATAAAAAGAGGTACGAAAAAAATTTTAGGCGGAATAACATATAAAATAAAATATGCCTTGTAGTCACGACGGGGATAGCGTAGGCGCACACGTTCGCGTCTCTGTACGGGTTTGCGCTGAGTACGGTTTGTGAATCGTCGCAAATAGCTCTGAAGCATGGCTGCCTCACAGTGTACATCAGAAATAGAATCTACAAATCTGTTTCGAGTACTGCCGACTGTAACAACTCAGTTATACGGCTACGTAGTCGAGGCGAACCGAAGCGGTGACTGAAGCCACATCGGCCATTCGGGCATGATGGCTTCGCCTAGAGCCTTACAATAAACATTAAAATTTATTACATTGGCATTGACTATGCGCTCAGGGCGATAACCGTCGAGCATGCTGGGTACATCGCACCGCTCCACCTTCTTTTTGCCGAAATCGCGCATAATCAAAGGCTCAAACTGTTCATCCGGGAAATGATTAAACAAAGAACAGAAAACGTCCGGCACGAATGAAACATCATACGCCCAGAAAACGATTCGCCACGGACAAACATTAATAACAAAACTCAGCAAGGATATATCGTAAATTTTGATCGAATGAGCAGCGTTTCCTAGAGAAATTAAAGAAAGCTGGAACACCATTTCTTTGCTAAAGTATTAACGCGTGCAACTCCTATTTGTTCCTTAAGTATTCTAGCAGTTTAAGTGACGCTGTGTTTTTTTTTTCCATGGCCAAAAACACATGCTTAAAGAAACGCAAATTTTAGTCTGAGCATCACTCCGTTTTTTTTTTCTTATATCAGAAAGCATGCAGGAACTCCACTGGAGTTATTTAAGTATGCGTAAGCATACCCCCAAATTTCAGTGGGCCCAACCCTACTCTTGCTTCCCCATGCATCTTATATGGAGCCCTCTGCATGCTATCGGTATTCTCTCTGATCATTTTCATTTTTTTAAATCCTACGTTATCGCTTATGAAGCTACCAGTCATCTACATTTACCCTATTATAACGATTAAATGTCTTCGCAAATTGCGCATTTTTTATGCAGATACAGGGCATTCAACTTTTCGCGTGACGGACAAGTTTTCCTCAGGTATTCGTCAAAGAATGCTTACGCATTAAAAAAACAGTGCGCACTATTGCACAAGGAACAAAAAGTGCGTCGACATCGTGCACAACGAAGCATCGCACGACATCCGCGGTAACATCGCACGGTGTGAAAGCTTGAGAATAAATACATCTGATGCACTGTTATTTAGAAACTTCCTACTTACCTCGCAAAGGCGCGCGGAGGGCAGCCCGTCGGAGTTTGCGCGACCCGATCCGGTGCATCCACATATTCACTCCACATCAAGCTTGCCGGACGTCAGCGTAAAAAGTTTTTTTTTTTTTCATTCACTGAAGTGATTACGGCAACCGTAGGCGCAAGTAACTCATGATGATGATCAGAAACGGCGCCAAGGAAGCGCGCCATTCTTAACGGCGCGCTCACGATAGGAGCTTCCCTCGCCATATACTTGCACTACGGCGCGTATTCATTCATTGCATCGAAAATGGCGCCGGAGAGACTCCGAGAAGCGCGCGCTTTCTTCTCGGATAAAAAACAGAAAACAACATGCAAAAACGCGCTGTCATGTGACGGCGGTAGTCCAATCGGAAAGGGGAGACACGTGGCGGAGGGCACGGGTAAGGGAGAAAAGCGGAGAGCCCGCGCGGTGGCGGCAAAGTTCAAAGGACGGCGCTACTTTTAAACATTGAGGGACTTTAGTGCCGATAGCACTGGTATTTTGCGACGCTTTGTACCACTTACAATGCGCATGAAACGTTTCTTGGGCTGCACAAGATTTCTCGTGGAAGGAAAATCGTAAAAGGGCTGCGCATTAATGAATATGTCACGAACAAGGGCTTTACGACAGCAGATAAGTAGAATGTGAAAGGTCATGGCAGCTGTATATGTGCTCTCTCTATACACGATGCGTCGCAAAAAAAAAATGCCGCTACCAGCGTTGTTACTGCTGTACACCTGTCCGGAGATCCAATACTGCGTATGCGCTAATACGTTTACGGACAAGGTAAAACCCCACAGAGATATATTTGCGCCATCGTGCGCAGGCTTCTTATTGACGTTCTTGTAATTAAATGCGGACCTGTTGGCTGGTTGGCAAGCAGAGCAGTGACTCCCATCAACTACAAAAGCGAGAAGCAAAAACCGCTGACAGTGCAGTGTATAAAGAGCATTCGTGTTAAGCGGTTAAAGCAATCACACTATAAATTGTTTCGGAGTGTAAATATTATACTTTGATGAAGAAAGACAATGATTTTGAGATACTAACAGATATTTCAGACAAATGAAAGCAGGTTGGTCGGAGTGGAGCGATTTCCAAGCAAACGTTTTTGTGCGCGTGCGTTTGCTGCTACATCATATAGATCTAAGATAAGAAATTTGCGAATGTATCGAAGTATTATAAGATACAAATCGGAAGTATCGTATCGGATACAATAATTATGGTAACACCTGGTATCTGTATCTCAAGTACTTGTTGCCTGAGTATCTTGTATCGTATCATGATACAATTGCAAAGTATCTCGCAAACTAGCCCTGTGCGTACCTAAAAACTCGAAATACGTCATACGCCTTTTGCGTTCTTTCTTACCTTTACTCTCTTTGTGTTTTGTTGTAAATGGAGGAGCTTTGGACCCCCGATTTCTAGAAGTCTTTATAACGAGCAATCACTGTTAGCCGTATAGGGGGCTGGTGTTCTTAACGTGTATATATATATATATATATATATATATGCACGTAACACGCACGCGCGCCCAAATCGGCAGCAACAGAAAAGACGGGCGCGCACAATGTGCGCTTGAGCAAACATAGATGCTTTATAAAAGCAACATTCGCTCTTTTCGTGGAAATTGATCGCCGGGGATTACACTCGGTAAAAAAAGAACTGGACCGAGATTTCGCGCCTCCTTGTAAGGGCCACATCTCGTCAACATCGTGAGAAATGCGCTGTCCTTACACAATTTACTCGTGTAATTTTATATACACGGTATTACGTTTCATTCTTTTGAACTTTGACTTGATCGAATAGTTTTTCGAGGCCAGTTCAAGTGAATTTTCACTACATGACAGCCACGTGACCGTTGTAGAAAATGCAGGAGTGGCATTCTCGCTCGACCACTTTCGGCGCATCACTCACGTGGAGACGGCGAGTGGCTAAGCCCCGGTGCAGAACGCCCGCCACACCATCTAGCATGTAGTGAGGCGTGGCGCCAGAGGCCAGGTCCCGCAAAAACGAATGTACCCCTGAAAATGATTGACCGAGAACATACGGTATCAGTTCGCATTGCAGAGACCGAAAGTCATGTGAACATCTGTCTGCTTGCAAAGCATACGTTGATGTAAGGCGCATTTAATTGGGCGAAATGAGAGGTTCCCGTCTCTGCAACTCGTGCACAGGCAACCTACGTCAGAATACAAGAACGCATGTGCACCGCAGACATTGTGGTTTCCGTATGTTCTTTTATATTTAGTACCGTTCTAAAAAGTATATTAAATAAAATATATTTATATGGAAGCAAACGTCGTCAGTAGTATCACCAGGTTGTCCATTTATTTATTTATTTATTTATTTATTTATTTATTTATTTATTTATTTATTTATTTACTGATTAAAAAATGTCAACAAGCCCAATATGTCGCCGACTTCTCGACAACGTTAAAGAATACATTGCTAAATGAATAAAGAATGATGATGTGTGTAAGTGATTAGTGCAGGCGCTCGCTGGGTGGCCGTGCAAGACGCCTCGCTCGGCTGCCTATAGCTGGCGCGTTAATTAACCCACACAGCTGTCGATCGCGGCGAAGCTGTTGGTGAAGATCGCCGTCGCCTTGCAAGTATAGCCAATCGATCCTATAATCGATGGTATATAGAAGAACGGCGTGAGCGTTTCTTCAGCCATGGACTGCACGAATCCACTCGAGAGTTATATATATCGTACTATATATACGGGGACGGGCATACACGTGCCTGGTGCCTTTTCGGGAAGGGCATGCCCTCGTATGTACTATGAATGCCGTAACGCTACCGGGCGTGAGCAGTTGCACGTGATCGTAGCTCACATATCGCGGGCCGAATTCACAAAGCTCTTCGTTCGTATACGAACGCACTAATGGCAAAGAGCACTTATAAGTGCTCTTTGCCATTAGCTGGCCAGCTGGCTTCGCTAATGATATGTCCAGCATCAGGACGTGCTCAAGTTTTATCTTACGAACAATTCTAGCGCACAGCGCTTTAGTGAATGCGAGCCCGGGTTCGTGCGTTGCACGAGTATACTCGTTCGCGCCGCGCCGAAGCTGCGTCAACCGCGCGGTTTTCGTAAACCGCAGTGAAGCATCTTGGTCGGCAGGTTTACCGCGTACGCGGTGCTAACGGTAGCGTGACAGTATAAGTAATGTGGGGTTTAACGGCCCGGGATTGCACAGTGGGCTATAAGGGACGCCGCATGCCGTGGAATGATCCGGATTTAATTTCGACCAGCCGTATAGTTGTTTAAAACGCACCTACAAACCTCAACGCATGAGCATTTCTCTCATTTCTCTTCCACTTAAAACCGGTCGCCGCGGCCGGGTATCGAACTCGCCACGTCACGCTCAGCAGCGGAAGCGGCCACAGCGACTGAAACCCTGCGGCGGGTGAGAGTACTGTATAGCGGGAGTTGTATAAAACACTTCGCGACGCGCATATGCGCGCCAATGCCCATTGGGAACGACAATCTGGTGATATAAAGTATTTGCGACATTTTCCCATTAATTACCCTATAGTTATAGTTAATGCGGTGTTAAATGTCTTTGTTCCAACAAACGGGTTATCACAATACAATAGTGAACCCGCTGTTAAGACAAAAGTAACGCTTACAGCAAAAGACAAGGACACAGGAAGCGACACGAATCACACCTTCTGTTCTCTGAACTGTCTTGGCTGATTATTTGCGAATTCTGTGTCCTCTTCTTTCTTTAGAACTACCGTTGTTTTTCTTGCACGTTTATTGCGATTAAACTATAGTATATACGACGTCGATCTAGAAAATATAAAGCATATATAGTTGGAAGTCGGCACCGCGTTCCTGTCGCTTTCTGTGTCCTCATTCATTTCACTCCTTACCAGCCCACTCTACATAAAAATAAACGCATTGTGCGGCCGCTATACTCTGCTCGTCCCCATTCAGTTCCCTTTTCCCATATATCTAAATTTAAATTAAGAAGAACAGTTCACTTCCTCTGTGCAGTGACGAACTTTCCTTAAAGGAGGCGCTCGGGCCAATTACCGGTATGCATAGCGTTGCAAGGCTAGATCCACTTACAGTGACTTTCTTTATTGTATTGGCTTCATGTGGCTGTAAGTTGTAACTAACGAAAAATCAAGCCCCTCTCGGTTCCCCTTATCCTTCTCGCACAAGATGACAAGAATGATACGAGTGCACGGCAAGAGAGAGAAGGAGAGAGATAAACGGGCTGGGAAATGCAGGGAAGTGCGCGACAAGGGCGAAGCTTCTGTTTAGCTGCTGCCGATATATAAATTGTACGCGCATATAAAAACTCCAGATGGTGTAAACAGTGTTCTCTGTCCCGCTTGCTTTACCGTTTCCTATACGGAGTTATGCAATACTTTGAACTCGGAAGATGTGCCTCTGTGCGAACGATGTCACCGAAGCATCTAAGCATGCTTCTGTTTATTTAGCAGCAAGAATGTAAAGTGAGTGAGCGATATCGTTGGCTGAAACTGGAAACGTTGCCAACTGTTGTGTCACGGGCCTCTACATTATAAATAATTTGTTCAATGATACAGGGTGATAACTTGAAGTGATGTTACAAACGTTCCGGCAATCAAGCACATTTCGCAAACGCACCTAAACAGTCAATATAAATTTAAAATAAAGAGCAGCAAAATGGTACGTTGAACAGCTTCTCCTACTTACAAGAGAACTCAATCAATCAAGTCACTCGAACAAAACAACATAATTAAAAACACGCGCACAAAAAAAAACATGGTATGTGTTATTACATAAATACAATACAACTTTCAATAAAGGACAAGGACATGCCAAGTGTTAATGCTGCAAATACAATCTCACTTTCAGTAATGAAGGTTATTAAATCTTCCAAAGCAGATATATAGTTGTAATGACATAAGCAACTTTGCCTACGCCAAAAGGACGAACGACCACCGAGACGATTCATATTGCTGACCCCAAATCCCATATTTGCTGCTCAAACTTCCTGCTCAAGGCAGGAATGTAAAGGGTGTCTATATAAGCTATTCATGATTAATAATGAGACGTAACTATATACGTGCAGGACTTAGCTCAGACACGAGGCGCTTGTCCTCAGCTAACCGGTTACGCCTTTCGCGTCAGCAGCTCATCTATAGCGCGCAAACGTCCAAGTTACCAAACCACGCCGTGCATCAGAGCATACACACGGGTGATGAATGGCGCCGGCAATTTTCACCCCGCAAATTACGGGCCGAAGCTTGCCGACAAAGACGCTTCGCGTCGACCCGTCACACGTCAAGCGTCTCCGTACCTAATATCCGCGCGCACTTACTGCTCAATATCCGGTTCTCACCGAGCCCGATGATGTGCATGCCGTTCTACGCCGCCGCCATTAGCCGAGCAGCGCGCCTCGTCCGTATAATATAATCGGCCCGCGCCTTCGCTCCCGGCTACTTGTTTGAACCGTTCGGAGAGCAGGTGCGCTGATAAACGGTCTGGTATATAAGCAGCGCGCGCGAGCAATTACAGTGTATTTTTCTTCAGAACGCTCCCCCGCCAGCGCGTTTGTCCTTCGCGTTGGAGAATATCGTATTCTGGCATCGAGCGCCAGCACGCTTAGGTGTGCTCTATAGCTGCAGTACCAATCGCTTTGTAAAATTGGGAAACTCGGCACGGCAACTCACTTGGGCCACGTATACCGAGTATTTCAGCGAACACTTTCAAAAATTTTTTTAATGTGGCCTGTGACAGATATTACAATTCTAGTTTATGAGCCGGTCTACTTGAAGCAGTGAACACTACTTGCAAAAAAAAAAATGATATGCGAAATCCAATAATTAACAAGAATTCGCTTATAACTTTCTAGCTAATTATCTTATGACCCATATGGCAATTCGCAAATTCTAGCAGTGGACTCGCAAGGCGGATCCACATGGAACGAGTTCTCAGGTCGACGCCAGTTTCCAGATATGAATTCCCGAACTTTGCGGAGAAATGCGTTGGCGTTGTGTGCTTCAGCGCATAAAACGACGTTTTGTTAACAAATGAACTGGAACGCCAATGCATTTCTCTGCAAAGTTCGGGAATTTATATCTCGAAACGGGTGTCATCTTGAAAATTCGTTCCAAGTGGAACCGCCTTGTGAACTCCAGGGCTATAACTTGTAAATTGCATTATGGGCCATAATGTTTTAGTTAAAAACTTAGTTATTGATTTTTTATGAATTAGTCGATTTTGCGTCTCAATTCTTTGTGCAAGTATTGTCCGGCGCTTCAAGTAGACCAGCCCATCAACTATAGAATTGTGATATCTGCCACAGGCAACCTTTAAAGATTTTTTAATGTGTTCGCTGAAACACCCTGTATATGTATCACTTGCAGCGCCGTTCCAGAGGAGGCCGCGGCTTTGGTTCATAGTCATCACATTCCGATGGGCATGGCATGAAAAAAAAAAAAAAAAAGAGTGCGTGTGTACTGAGTTATTTGTGAAGGTTAAAGAAGCACTGGCATAAAAATTTTGTTTCACCGTTTTGCTTTTGTAGGTAGGTGCTGACACGCTAACCACCGTATGCATGACGTGGCCTCAATTCTTCGAGTGGCGTCATATCCCTTCTTATTTATTTATTATGCTCTTTTTAATGCAACCACTACCGAACGCTGCGTCAAGTTGCAGTGCACGGCTTCGCGATTGAAACAGGCGTCCTCGTTGCATATCACAGAAATGTGGAGTGATGATCATGTGGTGCCAGATCAGCTTGACTGACGCGCGTAGTAATCACAAACGTTGGTTATTTCGGTTAGTTGGTTAAGTTACGTACGAAATACAAAGCTAAAGACTAAGTGCGGATTCAGTGGTGTTGGGGTTCCTGTGAGAGCAGCCGCACCCATTTATTTTCTGTTTCTTTTTTTTTTTCGTGAAATGTTTTGCTTAGTCGCCCACAGGTGCGAATTTTCGCCGAGCCCTTTCGGGCAGGGCAAAATTTGCATTCGTCTCGGTTGGTGCGTAGCTATATATACCTGTGGGCGAACAGCGCAAGGACAGGACACAGCTAGAGCCAGAAAAGGACGTGCCGCAGCTGCAATGACTAACAACCGCTTGATTTTATTGCCCGAAAGGCGACCCTATATACACAATGTGCATATCTGTTCTATAGCAAAACGACAAGAAAAAAATACCGACAAGAAATAGGCGCCAACCCACGACAAGCAGCACTCCTCGTTCACCGTCATAGATATATGCTATTTCGTTTTGAAGCAATCATAATCAGGGACTCCTTATACGCACGCGTTACATCGTGTATGGATAATGTATGTGCTTCATAAATTTGCCGTGCCCTCATATGTCGGCGTCTCTCGAGCCTACTGTAACGATCCAAAGGTACACGGAGCTCGAGCAGCCCCCCTTTAGGACATGTGATTGCAAGCGGGACTGCGCAAGGTTCCTTTCAGCGAATGAGCACACTCTCGCAGCCTGTCATTCAGGCGCGCACATGATTTTACGGCCGTCTTCTGTATACAGGCTTATTAAGCTCTTGTCAAGCCGCCTTTATGGAGGGCACTTACGGAAAGGTTCGTCTCTCGCTCGACCACATGCTTTGTGTACGAGTCGCAATTAAGTTCGAAAAATCCTTCGCGCCATTTCGAAGTTCCCTGTAGTGCGCGGGGGCGCTCGGTTGAACACAGCGCCACCGCGCACTACGGAACCCTTAAATGGCACGCGGTCGCTGAACAACGCTTACAACCTTGTTACTTCTAAGTGTAAACTCGGCTGATCTATTTGTTTGTTTAAAACTACTTTACCAAGGACGTAGAAAGGGAATGCTCCAGGTTACTACGACTGTGTGCCTTATATATAATTCAGTGCGAGTATCACGGCGGCCAGTGAGCAATGAGAAGTGCTTATTGCGATGAAGGTTGTGTTATTATTTTTTTTTCATTTTCTTCGCTGCTCGTTTTCTTGCATTGCAGCATTGTTTTCAGTAAAATTTCCGGATGGACACTATATGCTTTAAGTTCAGTTGCCCAATTCCCTTCTGCCGTAGCTGTAGTAAGCAACTACCGCCACCTTGGTTTCACGGCGGCGAGGCGTCTTGGAAGCAGGAAACCATAGCTGCCGGCGTCCGTGGGGATAGGTGGCAGTGGATAGGCTTGCGCGCGCCGCTGACTTTACGGTCACGTGGCGCTCACGTGACGCCGAAAACAGTGACACAAAAAAAAGAGAAAGAGAAAGAAACGTTTGACAGTGGTACGATGCCGGTGGATCATAATTGTAATACCCCTGAAACAATAAATGCGAAGCTCGTATCCAGACAAGGTAGCAACTGTTCTATATATCAAGTCCTCGACGTGGCTGTTTGTGAGGCGTTTTTATGCATAGTATCAAGCGCAACGCACGTTCTGAGATTATAGCCGCGTCTGCGCATATGTATATATTTTGGAGGTTTCGGAGAGTTGACCATGCCCAATGCACCAAAAGATCACTCTTGAACTTTCTCTGTGCGACTGGCTTAGATGGTCGTCGCTAGAACCTGTGAGACGTGAAGACAATGCGAAATGTGTTTGCGCGTTAACGTTTTGTGTGAGCAAGATTGTTCCTGTGTGTATTGTGACTAAAGCGCGCATCCGCGTATTGAACAACACGTAAATAGTAGTTTATTGTACCATATCATGGTCACCTGTCACCTACCTTTCCCTATATTCCCATTTCACCTTTCCCCAGTGAGGAGTAGCAGGCCAAAGACAAGCTCTCTAGGCCGACCGCTCCTCCTTTCTCTTCATTAAATTCTACACCTCCTGCTCCTCGGAGCGAAACACTGGCAGCGCGCTCACTCAGCATAAATATCGAGGTCTCCAAATTTTGCAACATCTGAGTTGCTGATGCACGATGTGCGGGGGACGGAGAAAGAAGTGGAGCGAAAGATGAATACAGCCGAGGAAAAACGCCAACGCAAAGGAAATGTGAGCAAAGAGGTGAAGGTAGGCGACAATCAAGTATAATGGCTTCAGTCGGCCAGTAATAGCTGCAGAACGATATTATTAGCAAAACTAAGTAATAATGAGCTATGATCAGCAGGCAAACAGCCGCTGACATCCGTTGAAGGTGCGCAGTGATCACGGAAATGGAACAGACTTCTTTTCCTTCCTCCATCACCCTTTCTTTTTTTTTCTTTTTTAGCATACGCTGGAACGTCCTACACGTGTGCTCTTGCACTACATATGCACCCTCATTAGAATGCAGCCGCCGCGCCCAGTTATTGCACCGACGGTATCAAGAATAGAAGCATAACGCCAGCTGACGGTTAATGCATGCAGCTTCTCTGTATAATCACACCCCGACATATGATGATGATCAGGATGATGATGATGACGGCGACGGCGACGATTGTTGTGGTGTCGGCCTTAGAAAATGCCGCTCCTACAAAACCCCATACGCGTGGCGGCATTTATAAACGACATTTGAACGAGCATGCTACTCAAAAGTTTATTCGTTTGTTACAAGCTGGCTGACGTGAACGAAAAACAGGAAGCTCTATCGACATTCTAGGCCGCAGTAAGCGGCACGCTTACTGCGGCCTAGAATGTTGAACAGACATTCTAGGAAGACAGCGGAGAGCAGACAATGAACAGACATTCTAGAACAGACAACGGAGAGCCAGTGATAACATTCGAGAAACTTCCGATGCATGCAGAAGCGTACTGCGCCAAGCGATACGGTTTAACATCTGTTATCTGGTCAAAAACACCAGCCGGAGAAAGATAAACGAGTACACGTGTCTATATGTAAAGGTTAACGGTTGGTTAGGCACAACAGAGAGACGCTCACTGGTCCTACTTCGATCGTCAGTCTAAATATATAGCCAGGACATTTGGTGGCACGTACCAGAAGGTTGTAGCCCAAGATATCACATATCAAATAAGGGCTGAAATATCTTGCGGTATTCGATTAAGAGGTCTGTGTGCCTTGGAAATATATGGCAGTGAGCAAACGCTGTTTCATGCTGTGATTTATTGTTTCATTAATCATAGCAGCGTTGCGCTGACTCACACATGCAAGCCGTGCACGTCGAAATGGTAGCCGCTGTCGGTGAGAGGAGCTTGCCGGCAATGATTTCAAACTGAACTTTCGGGTTAAAATTTGCGCAGTGAGCCCAGTTCGTTCGTTCGTTCGTTCGTTCGTTCGTTCGTTCGTTCGTTCGTTCGTTCGTTCGTTCGTTCGTTCGTCGTTCGTTCGTTCGTTCGTTCGTTCGTTCGTTCGTTCGTTCGCTCGCTCGCTCGCTCGTTCGTTCGTTCGTTCGTTCGTTCGTTCGTTCGTTCGTTCGTTCGTTCGTTCGTTCGTTCGTTCGTTCGTTCGTTCGTTCGTTCGTTCGTTCGTTCGTTCGTTCGTTCGTTCGTTCGTTCGTTCGTTCGTTCGTTCGTTCGTTCGTTCGTTCGTTCGTTCGTTCGTTCGTTCGTTCGTTCGTTCGTTCGTTCGTTCGTTCGTTCGTTCGTTCGTTTGTTTGTTTGTTTGTTTGTTTGTTTGTTTGTTTGTTTGTTTGTTTGTTTGTTTGTTTGTTTGTTTGTTTGTTTGTTTAACCATAATGCTCCCTCTATACTCTCAACTGCAACGATAAACTGAGAATAGTTGGATGACCAGGTCGTGTACCCTTCGGAACATTATATCTTACCTGAAGAAAAAAAGAATTGCCTCTTGCATGCATTGTGTACTCATATATGCAGGCACTGTTCACGTAATCGAAACAGGACAAGGCGTCACATTTCCTCATTCGTGAATCATTAGCATCGAACCCGCGTAATTTGCGAGGCCTTCTACAATTTCAAGCTCCGCCTCACTCGCCGCCATCGCTGCAAGGCCGTCAGTTATTATTATTATTATTATTATTTTGTCCTTTCGACAGCTGGAAAGGTATACGCGCAAACACGGGTGCTCGCGCTCGAGACCGGTCGATCCTTGAGCCAGATCGCAAGCGATGCGGTAAGCTAACCACATTATACCCACGCCGTACTTCCGTCAGAGACAGCTGGGCATATGTATGTTAACTGCTACTGAGCCGCGTACCTGCCAGGAGCGAAATGCCGACGCGCTTACGTACTCGGCACGGCGAAAACAATTCACGCGCGCGTGACGTCGCTCCCACGCAGCTGCAGAATTTGCAGCTAGGATCAAGTGGGTGGTAAAGCAAGATTCACACGCAGCAAATTAAGCCAGCCATTCTTAAATTAGAGGATCAATTGTCGTAAATGCTCCCGTTTATTATTGAGCGATATTCGCCATTGAGTAGCGTGTACGAGAAGGGCAGCACGTACTTGTATACGATAAACCGGAACGCCTGATAGAATAATTAACACAATTGCATTAATTAACTTCCTAATTTATTACTTTATTACGCACATTGCATTTTACGAATTGTAGCCGGCGAGTTAGCGAGGCGATGTGTCCATTTGGAACGAATTCTCAGGGTGACGTGACACCACTTTCGGGGTGTTAATTTTCAGAACGTGCGACGAAATTCTTTTGAGTTCCAGTTACTTTCGAGCTTCAATGCATTAAACAGCATTTTGGAAAAAGAAAGAAAGATGTAAGTGCGACTATACATTGTTACCACAACTTTCACGGCGCATATCTCGAAATATACTTTATAATTCGTTCCAAGCCAATATGTCTTGCAAATTCGAAAGCTACAATTCGTAAATTGCAATATGTGCTGTAAATAATTTACTGAAAATCTTAATTAGTGAAATTCTGTTAATTCGTCAGTTACGCATTTGATTGCTCATGAAAGTAATGTCCGCCTCGTCGAGAAATTTAGTTCAAGGGTTAGAATTCCGCTAGCTGCCACAGATGAACTTTAACATTTTGGTGCACCACAATATAAAAAAAAGAGAGAGGGAGAGAGAAAAGGAAAAGAAATTATATACACGAGATGGAGTAGACGCCATGCACTGACTTTCCACTTCGCAGTTCGTCGCTCTGAAGGATACATAGACGAGCCTGAGTAAAACGAACTTCTTTGTTTCACAAAGTGTGTTCGCTATATGAGAAGTTTTCTAGAATTGAAGTTTCTTCAAAAACTCAAACAAATACTGAAGGCGCAGAAGAGGCGCATAAAGACTGTCTAAACCAAAAAACCTCACACTCTCGAAGTTCGTCAAGCTGTTGACGTTGTCATAGGTAGAGCCAGTAGCAATAAGGGAGGCGGAAGGGGGGGGGGGGTTCGGGGGCAGTGAGGTTTGATAGTTTCTTGGTCATCTACGCCATAGGAGGCTTTTTTTTTTCGGAAATTGTCACAACTCTCTAGCAAGAGTTTCATCGCCGAGACATCTACGCATCATTCGAAGCAGCCCCGATTGCTGTAATGACAGCCCTAAACTGAGTTTAATCCTACCCAAGGGAAAAAGGGGGAAGGAAAAGAAACACCTTGCTGCATGCTGTTCACTGTATCGACATAAAACAGAGAAAAAAAATTAAAAAAAAAGGAAAAAGGCGACGCGGTTTATAGAGGTGATGGCCCACCCATGCAGCCTTCTCCACAGCCCCGGCTCGTCGAGACGCAGGCGGGCCGCGGTTCATTCCGTTCCTGTAACCGAACTGAGCAGCTTAGTGAGTTGTTACTAGTACACGGCTCCCTCTGATATGCTCACTGCGAAAGTGAGTGTTGAGAAACTATTCGTAGTAGCCGAAAACTTGTTCTCAAGGGGATCGTTATAAGTATGCTCAACTGTATTGAAAAAAAAAAACACAAAATTGCAGAGGGCATCGCATAGAAAAGCCGATTGGCGCCCAAAATAGCGGTATCACGCCTGGCGACAACGGAAACCAGCAACGACGGTGACGGCATGATCTCGGCAGGACGACGACGGCTCATACGTCGCGGACCTGGAATCGAATCCCTGGAGGAGAGAAGAGTTGGAGCTTTCTGGTGACTCTTGCTTGGGACAAAGGAGGAAAGAGAAAAGCAGAAGGCAGGTAGGTTAACCAGAATAACGTCCGGTTGCCTACCCTACACAGGGGGAATGGGGCAGGGGAAAACAAAGATGACAGGGAGAGAGAGGAGGGAAGGAAAGAAGGAAATTAGCGGCGAGTTCGCTGACGCGTGTGGTCTAATAGTTATTGCACTAATAGTCACAGACGTTCACACAAACCCGTCGTCCTCAAGAAGCACAAGAGTGCCTCCTCCGCTTTATGGGCCGACGAGCGATGGGGCGGTATTCCAGCAATACCTGCACGGAAAACGGCCGATTGTCCACTTCTTGGAGAGCGTTAGCAAGTTCTTTTCTTTCATAGGGCATAACGTGGGCACAGCAGGTGCTCGATATTTTCTTCGGTGCCGCAGACTCCGCATGCACGCTGCTGCTTGGGCCAGAGAAGCATGATCATGATGCCGGCCACAAGCACCACTCAATCTGGAAATGATAGCGGCAGATACGACGTTAGGGGAGGGCAGAAATGTGGAATAATGGACTTTAAGCGTGGCGCGTGTTTTGTGCATGGGGATGAGGCGAAACAGTGAGGGAATACTGCGAGGGTGAGAGCGAACGCAGATTATGGACGCGAATGTTTTAGCACGTAATAACTTACCGCGGAGTCGAACGCAATCAATCCCGCCAGACATGCCTGAGGGCACGATCTCCATTTCTTTCATCGAGTTCATTCTTATCAGGATGGCGTGCGCTCCATGTCCGTTATTCGCTAATAAAAACTAAATGCACTGGTCACCTTGATGTTGTTGCTTGCATCAGCGAGCAGATATTCCCACATCTAGGGGGATGCATGCTGGCAGGATTATTGGTTTAGCGTGGTTACGAAAATAGGAACAAATAACAGTGCTTGTCCTGCATTTGCTTTCGTTGTTCGTCATACGCACCGTTTAAGACGTACACAGTCGCGTTCAGTATCAGCTTCGACACAGCACCCGTGGTCGAAAGGGCTCCCAGACTACACGGCGGCGCCGAAGTAAAGAAAGTGGCTTAATAAATGTCATTAATTGTAACGGTGTTCTCGTTTTTCGTATGTCGGCGCCGTCGTGCCGTCTTCGGCCTCCTTCGTCCTGGGGCATCGTGTTGCAGCTCGTATTGAACGTGACTGTACGTGTATAACGTCTTAGCGTTACAGTCATACACAGTCGAGAAATAAACGCACTCTGCACAGAACCCGCTGTGGTTACCAAGTGGCTAGGCCGTTCTCGTTCCTAAGCACGATCAATTCCGGGTCACGGAGGCCGCATGCTGATGGGGGCCTAATGCAAAAACGTCCCTGTGCTTATGAGTATGTTGGAGAAGAAACACCAGACAGACCCTGCAGTGCCAGGTGTCCACAAGCTATGTTTTAACAGACCTCGCTCAATCAGGCGGGAGCGGGACCAAGCGCGCCACCGGCTTTCGATTTCGCAACCGCCGATTCCACTGCTCGCGCACCGTCGGCGTGCTGGGCTTGTTGTCATCGTCTTTTGTGATCGGATCATTGTGGCACGTAGTACAGTGCGCTACAGGGCCCCCCTTCTGGCGACGAAGCCGTGAGCTGGAGGAATGGCGAAGAGTGGATGCTGGTGGGGTGAAACGCACGTGGCGAGTAGGACTGGCCTGGTCGGGAGGGAATGTGACAGCAGGAGTGGCTAGAGCGTCAGAGTCAAAGTAGGCAGGCTTCAGACGGTCGACGGAGACCGTATCATCCCGGCCGTTGATGAGCAATAGAAAGTTTTTAGGTGCACGCTTGAGTACTCTGAACGGATCATCATACGAGGGCCGCAAGGAAGGACGCACAGCGTCGTGGCGCACAAAGACGTGCGTGCGGTTCTCAGGGCCAGGGGTGACGTATCCACACCGGGAAGAAAGTCGTTGTCGGGGAGGAACGACAGTACGCATAGCGCTGCGTAGACAGTAGGCGTAGTCGGAAATGTCAGCAGGTACTGCGGTCGAGTAAAACTCTTGCTTGGGCTAGTTGGTTCATGCTGGAAGTAGTAAAGGCAAGGCGCAGAAGACCAGGACTCAAGAAGAAGAACACAAACGACAGGACCGGCGCCACTCGAGACTGGCACCGATCCTGCCGTTTTGTCCGTCAACCTGATCGGCGTTTCAGCTTGCCAGTCTCGAGTGGCACCGGTCCTGTCGTTTGTGTTCTTCTCCTTGAGTCCTGGTATTCTGCGCCTCGCCTTTACTACTGCGGTCGAGTCGTCTCGAAGAATTCGCCAGGGACTCGAAGAGTGGTGCCAAACGTAAGTTCGGCGGCGCTGGAAGAAGAGTCACTGCGAAGAGCGGTGCGGATGCCAAGCATAATGAAAGGAAGGCGCTCGATCCATGATGAAGGAAAAGTCGAAGTCATTAGTGAAGCCTTCAGTTGGCGGTGAAAACGCTGGATGATTCCATTGGATATCGTGTGGTAACAGGTTGTCTTGATGTGATTGACGCCGAGAAGCCGAGATGGATTGCCGAACAATGTTGAGTCCAATTGATGGCCACGGTCAGTCGTAATGGTGGAAGGGACACCGTGGCGGCTAATCCAGAGTGTGATGCGCTGGAGCTATCGACTGCGCCGTTATTTCCAGAAGGGGCATTGCTTCAGGCTATGGTGAACCTGTCAATGCACGTTAACAGGTAGCATGGTTACCGCAGGGAGGAAGGCGGCCAACAATATCGACGTGCAGATGGCTGAATCGGGCGTCCGGAGGCAGGAATGTGCCAAGAGGAGTCGCAGTGTGGCACATAATAGTGCACTACAAGTATCTTTAGGTGCACGTTAAAGGTATACACTAAACAGAAACACTAAATCAGTTTAGACTGATAAAGCGTTCTCATGGAACAACGCTTTCGTTAATTTTGCGATAAGAGGTCTATTACTAGAAGACAAACTTCCTCGCCGATACCCCAGCGCCGGTATACGGTCGGTGTGTCGTCATATATATTTCAAATTATTTTCCCCTATTTGAACTTTTCTGGCGCAAACATCATCAAAGTCCACGAACTTCAGTCTTTGGCCCTTTTACAATACATTGTAGCCCATCATTACACCGATGAAAAATTATAGCCTGCGCAGATGACGTCAAACCGTATGTTTCAATTCCGGCCAGCAGCGGATCGAGACAGTTAACGTAGACAGCTAAGGACGCAGCTTCGAGCCCGAGTAAAGGAACACGTCTGGAACCGTCTGGAAGACGATAGGAAGGTGGATGGATGGATGGATGGATGGATGGATGGATGGATGGATGGATGGATGGATGGATGGGTTGGATGGATGGATGGATGGATGGATGGATGGATGGATGGATGGATGGATGGATGGATGGATGGATGGATGGATGGGTGGATGGGTTGGATGGGTTGGATGGATGGATGGATGGATGGATGGATGGATGGATGGATGGATGGATGGATGGATGGATGGATGGATGGAAGCTATGAGCGTCCCCTTTGGAACGGGGTGGTGGGTTGCGCCGCCAAGCTCTTGTTATCATATTGCCTAATGACCTACCTATGTTAAAGAAAAGGAAAAAAAGAAAAGGAAGGGGAAAGAAAGAAAAAAAAAGGAAACAGGCAGAATTCCCATCGCCAGCGCACATTATTTTTATCTTGTAACGCTTTGCGCGTGCGATCCCATGAAAAGCAAAACGTAATTTATCTTCAGCGCACAGGAAAGCGTGGCTACGTTTTCTTGCGCACAAATGACCTTCCAGTAGAGTTTCCAAGCTCAGCCACCATCTTCTTTGGACAGCAAGGTGCTCTGCATCGTTCTTGAATTCGATGCTATCTTCGCGAACCTGTCTCCTTTGACGTCTTCGTCAGAATTGGAACGAGACTTAATATGGCGGCTGTCTGCGTAGCCGTCTACATTGCCGTCTACGGCGAGTATTGGACCACAGCCAAAATCGTAAATCGTGTTTCGTTCTCTTCTTTCTCTTATAAAGCCTCTCCCACGTTAAGAGTGGCCTATTTTGTTATTCTAGAAGCGTAACTTACTGGTACCCAACTTATTTCTATCTTAAGTGTCCGCTTGCAGAAGCCCAAGTGGTCGAAATTAATCCGGCGTCCTCCACTATGGCCTCTCTAACAGTCCCGTGCTCACAGCACGTGTGTATACTTTTAGTGCCCGCAGTAGAATCCAGAGAGGCAATACCTTCGCCACGAACTTGACCAACTGGACGACCAACCGCTATCGGAAAAAAGAATTCTACAAAATCGAAGGGACCTAATGTCACAGAAGAAGGCCGTCCAAGCGCTATGGCGCTTTTTTGCGAACTACCGGCCGTTGCGAACGTCTTTAACTGGAGCGCTTTTTGTGTGTGTATCTCCATCTGTGCGTGTTTCTTTCTTGTTCTTTTTTTTAGCGTCTTCCTCTCTGTCATCTTTCTATCTCCTATCACCTATCTCCCATCTCCAGTGTAGGGTAGCAAACCGGAGACTGATATCTGGTTAATCTCCCTGCCTTTCATCTTCATTCTCTCTCTGTCTCTCTCTTGGCCCGCTAAACTTCGCATATGATTTAATATTAATATGTTCCTTCAAAGACTTGCGTCTGGAACGACGTAAGGCTCGGCGGGTACATGGAATGAGATTTGTGGTCGTATCAATCTTCCCAATGACCTCTGTCCAGATTTGTGGCAATACTGCTTCCGCAGTGGTCGAGAATGTGGCCGCATGCGGAGCTGTTCGCAAAGCGACGGTGGAGGCGCCTGGCGGATGCAGCGCGTTGTCGATTATGGTTAATGTACCAGCAATGCACACAGTGATTAATGTACTTATAATGTATATAGTATTCGTGGTGCCCTGCGTATATGGTTGCTGCCAGTACTGTTTACATAGCGCAATAGATAGCCAAGCTGGAATTGAGACAGCGAGGCTAACCGGAGAAAATGTGCACCATGGTTAACGCGTACAGGAGAATACGTGCATGTATGTAAGGGGAAATACGTGTACGTAGCATGCATAGGAAGCAGCTTGTGAATTTTTCTTTCGTCTAAGCTTCCAATGCTTTAACCTATGTCCCTTCTGATATGGATAAACCTTTACAACGTTGAACGCCGTACAGGGTAAGCCGGTGCAGCGATCCTCTCCTCCGGTATCAGACCGGCAGCTGGACACATTTACTGGACCACACACTCAGGGCTTCATGATCATTACGCAGGCAAAACATATACAACACTGAAATGGGAATTAGAAGTTGTTCGCTCTTGGACAAGTAATGCGCGCGCTCTTCGTCGCCGCACGCATTGTAAGGTTGCCTACTTAAATAAGGCGACTCGCCCCGCACCAGCCTTGGAATGTCCTTCCAGCGGGGCCCGGCCTTCGTGCCCTCTCTCCCTCTCTCGGCACCCGAAATAATTAACGCGCTGCGATTTAGCGCCCGCTCAACGCACTCCCACCCCCTTCCTAGTTTTTATTTCCTTTATTATACCGCGGGCAGCAGTCCTCGCGTCGTAGCCGCCGTGTTACACACACACGCACACATACACACGCACGCGCACACACGCACGCACGCGCACACACGCACGCACGCTCGCATGTACGCTCGAACTGACGAAGCGAGTACGAACGCGCGCTGCACGCACGGCCAGCGAAGCCACCCCCGGTTGCACCCCCCTATCCTCCTTCCGTCGACACGCAGTCGTGTTCCAATTCGAAGATACGGCATGCGCGCGCGCGTGCTGCCGCAGCAGCAGCGGCAGTTGGGGCTCTCCGTAGTACAAAGGCCACGCAATGTGTGGAAAGGAGCGGTTCTCCCTCCTCCTTCGACAGACCGGAGTGTGCGGAGCAGGTCCTCTCCCTTCCCCCAGCGAGCCCCGCTTATCTCTGGGCGGCGATCTGCATTCCCAACACGTGCAGCTCAGCAGAGAGCCAGGCTCTGCAGAAAGACCGGCGCGGCCCCGCAGGCCTCCACGCCGAAGCGAGGAGCTCAGGCAGGCACGCACTCCCGCTCAGCGCTCGAGGCACCGGCAGGCATCGAGCGCCTCTCTTCCTTTTTTTTTGCGCTTCCGCGAACGCATGCAGAACTCCTTCCTTGGCAAAGCCCCGGCGCGCGCGTGGTGGATGGAGATCGGCGAAAGCCGGCTAGGACTTGGGGCAGGAAAATGCTGCCGCTGGCGGCGCGGTCTCCATGGCTACGGCCGGGGAGACCCGACCGGCGCGTCCTTCCATTACGGTATAAATGTCTCTTCCCTCCCGCACACCCTGGTCTCGCGCGCGGCCCGCGGCTATTAATTTGGCAGCGCGCCGCCCTCACGCTTTTCGTCCTCCTCTCCCCGGACGGAGGTTTCGCCCCCCCTCACGCACTGACGACGACCAAGCGGGAGAGGCTGGCGGCACAAGATGCGAGCGTGAGGGAAGGAGGAAGCGAGGCTGACGACGCCGGGTCGATCGGCGCGCTGTCAGGCCGGGCTTGGCCGGGGTCTTTCCCCGACGGAACGACGAGGTCCCCCGGTCGATTCCGTTTTTCCGCGCGCCTCCATTATGGGCTCGGGTGCCCGTCAGTCGCGCGTGGGCAACCCCCCGCTTCGCAAGAGGGAGGATGGAGAAGAAAGCGTGCAGCTCGCTTCCCTGTCTCTCCGCTGGGACGATGACGATTGCGTGTGCAAGATTGCGCTAATGAGCTTTTGAGGGGCCGGAGGAGCTCGGTCGCGGCGCCGCATTACATATTGCTCACCCCGGTGCGCGCGCACACAGCACGTATGCCGGGTCGACGAAGGGTGATCGCGTTACTCTGAGTGAGTGGGTGGGATGGCCGGTTGGCTTTGACACCGCCGCGGGGCGCCTTTGAAAAACACCGCGGCGTCGCGTGACATAATAACGCCCTGCAATTTGGCCAACGCCGCACCCGTTCGGAACGACGTCTCGTCCTTCGAGAAAGCGCATGTCGCTGCTTTTCTAGTTTCAGCGCCTTGCGCCAGTCCGAGTGCGCTTTCGTAGGAACTGGCTGCTAGCCGTAGTTCTACATGATCTATCTATCTATCTATCTATCTATCTATCTATCTATCTATCTATCTATCTATCTATCTATCTATCTATCTATCTATCTATCTATCTATCTATCTATCTATCTATCTATCTATCTATCTATCTATATTCGAGTACTCGGCAAATTTCAGTGAGCACGACTTCTAAATATCTTGTAGGCGAAGGTTTTGCCAAATGCATGTACCTGACGCTTTTCGAACTAAACGCTTTTCACTTGAGAGCAACGCGAGAATCCGAAGTTGCAAACGCAACGCAATTTCGAGTATTTATGTACTTCTCTCAGAGAACAAGTGGCATGAACTCGATCTGCCTCCTTCGAACGCTTATGTCGGCGTATAGTATGTCGCGTAAAACAATTGAGGAGATTGAGTGACTGGCTGTTCAGTCGCCACTTATAAGTGACTTGCAAGGAGTTGAAATCTATACAGCGAAGCATTGTGTGAGTGCATAAAGAGCCGAAGCGCCAGTGCGCGCACGCACGCACAAATGCGCGAATTATTAGATATATTTAGGTTAGGGGACGCAAGCGGCTTGCGTGCGCAAGAACTAGGGGCGATAGTATTGCGCATGCGCAGCACCGTGGTCCCTAGTTCTTGCGTACGCAAGCCACTTGGGATCCCTAATCTAAAACTCTCTATCGTTGTGCGTTAGTGTGACGCAGGAGACCTGATATGCGGTCGCGGCGGCCGCGTTCTAGTGGAGGCGGAATTCTTTTTCTCCCTCTCTCTTTCTAGTGCACCAGGCTTATGCAACAATCATCCACCATTTATTAGGTGTCCTGATTCACCTACATAATGATAAGGTCGCGAAAATCAGAAATCGAATTTCGGAGACTGCAATCAGTGGGATAAAGAAATAGAAAAAGAAAACACCCGTGTTTGCATGCAGCACACATCGGCAGTCTTCAGTACTAATACTACGGCCGAACACCACGTCCTACAGCGTACTGGCATACTTACAGTCGCAAACTTCGTCATATGGAAAACCTCGTTCAATCGCGGTTGCATCATTTCCAGCTGTGCGAATAATTTTGTACATACTCGTAAAAGTCGTACTTAGATAGACAGTGCAATGATGATTCGCACGATAATTGCATGAGCTAAAGCTGAGGCCATGTTGCGTATAGCAGAACTCATATAGACGCGAGGGTGCATTGAGCCACAGATTCGTACAGTAAGCAAAGCATACCACGAAGCCTCCTTTAGCTTACGGTGCGGCGACGTATCTCGCTGTATACAAGCAAGTGCGTACCCAACACTCAAGGGCGCGGCGTGGGCATGCAAATTCTTTTTGGTCACAACACCTTTAGCCGCGCGCTTCGTTATGTGTGCGTCGATATAACGTAAACAGCTCTCGGGAATTTTTGGCTTCGTTTAGCGTGTTTCTCTGCGTCATCTCGTATACAGCGCTCTATTGAAACTTGAGATAATTACGGAATCACTGACCGCTCGCGTTACCATCCCTGGCGTCCGCCATTTTGCAAACCATCCAGCGCGATCACCAGCAATGCGACCTCGCGAAAGCGTTCCGCAAGATCTCGCAAACCCAGCGTGCATGTGCGCATCTCTTTCTTCCGTGACGTATGCGTATAGCATGCGTTGCACGCGTAACGCTGCGTTTACGTCGACGCATATATGTAGACACGCATGCGTTTATAGGACGTAATCGCAGCGTTACGCGTGCAACGTCAGTGCGTATACGCGTTCCCGACACGCAGTTGCTTTGCGTCTACGCATACGCCAAACTAAAGCAGATTAACATAGAAACACGGCAGGTTTAGTGTACGTGTCGCGGACGTCGGGCACACCAAGCGCGTGCACCTATACATGCGGCTACCGCTCTCACCACGTATACTGACCAAAATGCGGCACCTTGGCACACGCAAAATTTGGGTATGAAGCTAGCTTACTTTTGTGCACGGAAATGTCACGATTATAGTTGATAGTTAAAATGCGCCGAGTGTATATAACGAGCGTCCTGTAACAAACACTAAGCCTAATGCCGCAGCCGCGAGGAACGCGCACTTGCGATGTGTTTTCGACGTCGCCCAGAATCGGCGTTCCCCTATTTCACGCCATGCGGTAACCACGCTAGTGGTGGCGAGCTCCACCACTGGAAAAGCTGGCGCCACCATCGGCGTGACGTGGCATGAGGGATCACTTGGACACAGCGGCCGCGTCGGCTGCTTCGGAAGCGCCGAAGCGAGCTGAAAACGAAAGTTTAAAGTTAAACCTGCGCCGCTGTTCCGAGTTAAGTGGTGAGGCTTTGCCGCCTTGGGTGTCAACTTGAGAACATCTGAAACTACTACAATAGGTAGTGGCTGCCTTTGGATGCGTGCAGCATGGTAGGCTACTGCTCGGTGCCGCATTGCCGGACGTACGCAACGGAGCCCGGTGTCAGCCTTATTCACACGTAGCCGCAGGGCAAGGAGCTGAGTGAAGCTTGGCTGGCGAAACTTAGAACCGGCAGACAGCCAGCGGCTACTATACTCGGGTATGCAGCAAGCACACACGCGACGAAGACTTCTGTTACGGCGCCGGGACTACCCGATGCTCGGTGAGTAGCAGAAAACGTGCTCTGAGACGCTCGCCCGCGCCCGCTGCCCGGCTAAGGTCAGGACGGTTTGGTCTATGAACTTGTTGATGCTAGATAGCGGCAAGTTCACTGAAACGGAAAGGGAGCGGTAAGACGCACATTAAAGAAAAACATGGCATATGGTCATGTTTGTATTAAGAATTCATGCACTGGATTACAAAAAAGAAGCAGAGGGAAATCGCACGCTGAGAAGACCGACAAACATACATCAACTTGAGAAATAATATTGAAATGTCTAAGAATTTAGAAGACAAAAAAAGATTGAATCGTCGCTACGCACATCACAGTCGCCGTAGGCGTCGAAGCCTCTATAACGAAATTATTTTTGAACAGTTCTGATAGCTTCCATGCAACAATGGTTGCTAGTGTACTGTCAAATGCTCATATGCTGCGAGCTCACGGCACGGTGCGAAAACGCGCTCACAGCGAAAGCAAAACATTGTGCGCGGACATGCATGCAGACGCGCAGTCGGTCGCTGCGAACCCGTGCGACCGCTGCATTGAGCCTTCATTCTGTTATGCCCCAATTGGTTATACAGACAGCCTATAGCTATATGAACATATTTCACATAGTTTACTTTCAGCGTTTGCCTACCTTTCAAACAAGAAGCCGGTTCGGGAGAATCCATCGCGGCGACCGCGCATATGCGTTCGCTTATACGCATTCGATAAAGAGATAACGTCTGTAAATGATTCTGCGCTTTAAGTTTGCCCAGGATCGATAGTCAAAAACTTCCCTCGTTTTGAGAGCACCTACATAAATGTCCAGGAGGGCTGCCGCGTGGTATTTTTATTGAGCGCCGTAAGCGATCGAAACCTATAAGGAGCGCGCCGCATGATCCTACGCAAGGGAGGCGCTTGCGACAGATGGCGACTCCGTAACACCTCGCCCCCAATACTGTTTAATGTTGAGAGACGCGGTAACTACACGGAACCCATTTCGTCACACGTATTACATATGCATGCAGCTCTGTCAGTACATACGTTCAGCATAAAATGGATGCCGCAGGTCGGCGCTCGGCGAGTATACAGGTGTACGGGGAAAATACGCTTATGGTTGGTATTGCTTTAAATTGTTGACGGCGAGCACACGCGCGCCGTGTTCGGCGTCGCTTTGCTGCTTTCGAAGAGACGCACGCGTCTTGGACCGGTGATATCGGCAGGGCGAACTTACAGGCGATTAGAATATAGAGGCGATTGCGTCGCGTTATTCGCGGACCTCAATTTAGAAACACTACAGTGTGCATGCATTCAGAATCGCGTGCATATTGCGGACGTGCTATGATGCGCACGAATTTATTGCGCTGTCGCTGCATGGCGGTCACGCTTTCCACTCCCGCATTGGATCAATCGTACACGTATCACTGGATTGGATTTTGCTGCAGCAGCTGGGACCTGTGCGTGGTGGACAATTTCGAAAGCGAACAATTGATAGACCTGGGGTTCTTTAACGTGCACCTAAATCTAAGTACACGGGTGTTTTTTGCATTTTGACCCCACCGAAATGCGGCCGCCGTGGCCGGGATTCGATCCCGCGACCTCGTGCTCAGCAGCCCAACACCATAGCCACTGAGCAACCACGGCGGGTACACTATATACTCGGGTACACTCGGGTTCCGAGGAACCCGAGTGGGTTCCTCGGAAAGAAAGCTAATCTATGCGTTGTACTTATGTTAGACTGAGCAATTACGCGTCTATATTTCAAACAAAAAGAACAAAAGAATTAAAAGGTAAGTATAGATGTTCCAGGAACAAGAAAATAAAATTACGCGTCCTCCTGTGGGTTAATTCAAGTCATAAAGGCTGTTCCTTTAAAACCGAGGAGGCTGAAATAGACATGGTGGAAGTGTTTCTGGTCTAACTGCGATGTAAGTTGTGTAGATCACTATTTATTTATTTATTTATTTACTTATTTATTTACTTATTTATTTATTTATTTATTTCATTGCATGGAGAGCTTACACTCCAGAGCTAATGTGGCTGCTGAATCCGAAGAAATTTATGTTACCGCTCTCTCTACACACTCGCGAGCTGCAGGGCAATTAATTGCGCGCTTACGTGCTGATCGGTTGACAGTCACCTCTCCTCCTCCTCTTCCTTCCTTGCTTTCCTTCTTTTGTCTATTCCCTCCTCGCGTATGTCCTCTCTATTCGTTGTCAACACCGCTTGCGGCGACGCCTATCGGCCCCGGCCGTGCAGCTCTCTTGCGACATCGCTCACCTCGTCCCGCTTATACGACCTCCAAGCCGCACGGGCGACGAGGCAAAAACAATATGTAGAAGGAACGGACGGACGCTATCGGTGGCGGCTTTGTGATACTGGTGCAAACAGTCCGAGTGATAAGCTACACGTTTGAGGGAGGTATTTCAGACCTCGCACATGCATGGTGGCCCACGCCCCCTTGTCGATTTGCGAACGCCACGTCTAACTCGTCCGCCCAAGGACGCACTGATATGATTGGGGCCTAAGAGAATATCTTCTAAGGGCGAGCGCAAACGTTGTGGTCTCTCTCTCTCTCTCCTCGGTATTTCCTTTTTCTTTTTTTTATACGTTTAGATCTTTCACTGTCAGTGTCTTTACCCTTGACCCGCATAAGTGGAGGCCGAGTGACAAAAGCAGCTGCGAATGTGGAAGGATGATTGAACGAGACTTTGAGGGACCCCTTCTACATTTTTTTTTTTTGAGCAATCGATGGCTATACCTCACCGTTCTTTTTCATTTTCTGTCGCGGCCCATATCCCACGAGTGAATGTGCCACGCCTGCCACCGCGATTTAGCTCGTGACTTTGGGGCCTCATGCACTTAAAGCCATCAACAGATTACCTACACACAGCGCCAAGGCTAATACGAGTTGACATATACAGCGTGACTATATGTGGAAAAGTATGAGGCCCTTGCTGAATTACGTGCCGCTATCACGGGGCCTGGAGCCAACATCTGTTGCTACCAGCCTCTATAAAAAAGGTATCCAAAGGAGCCGGAGTGCTGCCGTGAATCCTGCATGCACTCCAACAACCACTTATCCGCCAATCCCGTACTTTGCAGTAATTTTTTTTTCACTAAACACGTTCTGAAGGAAAAGCGTAAGTGCGCTGATTTGACCCGACTATGATGATGAAGATGATTTATTTGCACTTCATTTGAAACGGGGCGGGGCCGAATCGTCACCTAGCCTGCTTTAGTTACTCAAGTATGCTATCAATGTTTTCCCCTTCTATATATAACATTCTTGTATACATCTCTTTAATCTTCTCTATTGTTACGGGGATGTTGCGAGTATAGAAATACTATATTTACAATATACATACAGCATGAATCAGAGTAGTTACGATGGCTGGCCACCAACAACACGCAGCAGCCAGCGTCTCCGATCTTCTTCTTCCTCTCTCTCCTTTCATCCTCCCGTAACACTATCTACCTTGTACCGCTGCCTGTGCCTGTAATGGATGCGGTCGGATCAGCCTCTTCCCTGCTTTTTTTCCCACCGATACTCTAAACGTTTCTTGTCTATCTCGACTGCTGACTGGTCGATACTTCTGTCTACTTTAACTTCAAGCGCTTCTGGAAGTTGTACGTTACGTACTGGTCGCACTGGGTTCCAGCACATCCATTACATTAGGATGTGCTGAGTGGCATCCGGATCTTTGCTGCCGCGTACACATGCCTAATCTAATTGCAAATATTTTCTCCGATGTGTTTCTTTCCTTAGGAAACCAGCTCGAGCCTAAAAAAAGCAAGGCACTTACTTGCCTTCGTGTTATCGTACAGACTTTCCCTTCTAGTTTCACTGTCTTATTTTTTCTAATTTCATCCCTGTAATGACATGTGATTTGTTCCTGCAAGTTAACTTATGTAGAGAAAAGTCTAGAATGCCCGCACAGCCCATCCACGTGTATATATACTACAATGCTCGCGCGGTAAGTATACTGAACCGACAAAGCAAGGAAGGTTCGTTTTCTTAAAATCTTACGATCACGGAATTAGTGCCTCTTATTTGCGCCTAACGCACGTTTCTATTTCCTAACAATCTAACCCTAAGAGTGCTAAACCAACTAACTAACTAACTAACTAACTAACTAACTGACTGACTGACTGACTGACTGACTGACTGACTAACTAGCAAAATAAATAAATAAATAAATAAATAAATAAATAAATAAATAAATAAAACAACGTGTACACACGCAGTCGCGTTCCGTGTACATGCACCGGAAATGGTGGCGCCGCGCGCGCGAGTTGAACGTAGTTTCACTCCCGTTACAACACCGGCGCAGATATGTTTTTGCGTGCCGGCAGTGCTCGCCGCTATTTGCTCATGGTTGTGTACTGTACGTACATACGTGCTTCCGCTTTCGCGCATCTTCCCACGGCGCGACGCATCCGCGCGGGGCCTGTCGCGAACGAGGTGGAAGTTCGAGAACGTGTCGACGGCGAGCGAGGGACCGTTGGTTGCTGCTGCGTGCATTACGGGATAGGCGTGCAATACGTCTGAAGTTCGGTTAAACTTCCGCCCACGCTTTCGGGCGAAGCAATGGAAACGCCGTCTTTGCGTCAGGTTTCTCTTAGTGCGGAGCGCGCGTTATCTATTCCAGCGTGCGTAACGGAGATATATACGTCCACCGGCGGACAGCTTTCTGGCGCGATGAACGGAGAGCTACGGATGCAAAGAGCGCGTAACTGCGCTCCTATAAACATAGTTCCAAAGACTCGTGCGATTTATTTTGAGCCAAAGTATAGCACGTCTTATCCGTACTACAGGGCGCTTATATTCGAGTAAAACAAAATGCGCTTATACTCTATATATGTTTTAACTGTTTGTTTGTTTGTTTGTTTGTTTTTCGCTTTTCTCTTCCGCATTTCGGCAAATGTGAAATCGCCTCACGTGGAAGCTACACTTATTCAGTATGTGCTCGAAGAAACCGAAAGCTATGGTAGCACTGCCAAGCTCTGCCGGAATCTCCCTCGAGCGGCCAGTCGCGCGGCAATTTTGCGTGTATTTGCGGGCTTCTTTCACGCTAGGAACAATACTTTTATGTAGCACCTACTAAGCACGTACAGAAAGCTGTATCGGGAGTTTTTCGTGTTGCTCTACAATTTTTTCATTGACACTTTTCATCTAGTTAGAATACTTGAGAAGATAATTAGTTAATGAATACTAATTATGTAATTAGGCGGAATATAAAGAAACAATAAAAGCACAACGTGAGTATCTCCAAGCGACGGCAAATGAACATTGCCTTTGTTCTGCACATCTAAGTGGCATTTGGATATTTTTAACTCTTGGTGCATGATAGTTGTGGACCGGTGTACCTGAGACCAGAGTGTAATGCGCTGACTACAACTACCTGAACAACGACATATGACACACCAGACAAGGACGACAAAGCGCTTTATCGTTGTTGTCATAAGTTTGCTCTCTCGTAGTTCACATAGTTAATTGTGCTCAGTTGTGTACACTCGACGCATTGCAAGATGAGCGAGCGCTAGCCATCCCCATTTCTCGCTAAACTATAGAGTCTTTCGGCCAAGGTGTCCGAGGATCTTTGTTTCGGAGAACGGGCTGGTCATATGAGCGGGTGAGACTATACAGTGCGCAGAAATAGGGCACATTGGAAAGAAGTTCGTTTTGAGAAATTGTGATGACCGCTGTGCAGAGACTATATATACTGCTGTCGTATAGTTAATGAGTTCAGAACCGACGTATCGCTTAAGTCTGCTGTCTGTATTTTTTTTTTTTCACTATAGGTTCTTCATGTAAAGTTTCACTGTAAAAAATCGTGTTTCTTTTGTGGCTAAGAAGAAAGGATAACTGACGTCACCAAAGATGCCAACGTCTGCTACACGTCTTCTTTAACAACAACGAGAAATAAATACCACATGCATATGTCATTGAATGATGCATCTCTATAGACCGGCACGCTTTGCGACAAAGCGATATTCAAGGCATCGAAGAAAAACACGGTCGGCGGCTTCTGTGTTTCGCTACAACAATGCTTTATTATTCAACGCATTGTCATGTGCTCCCAAGCACGCACGATGCGTAGTGTATATGCATGTTCGCACTATAGCGCGCGCAGCCAGAGTTCTTTTATCGCTCCGTATACCTGTTTACGTGTATAAAATGCGTAGGTTTATTGCAGCAAAAGTTTATATTCTTTTAAAAGAACTACGGGATGATATTTACCTCATTCTAACATATTTCACCATGAAGGCGAGCGGCTTTAACTCAAGTACTGTCCGTACATGTATCTGCACCTTCTCTCTCCCTTCTCTCTCTTCCCCTTCTCCCTTCCCCTTCTCCCTTCCCTCAGCGTAGGATATAGCCAACCAGACCCGCCCCTCACCCCCATTGACTATATTCCTCTCCCTCTCTCTCTTGAAGGCAAAGGCCACGCGAACGAAACTTAAGCGGCAACAGCGACTTTGCTTTCCAGAGACTCAATTAATTTTCCGTTTATGTTTTCTTATGGCGTCCGTCATTTCTGGTGGCCGAATCGGGCTACGGTAGCGGCGGTGCGGCGGGGTCCGCGAGCCAGTGACGACAGACGAAACGAAGGAGGAAGTGAAAGGGATACCCGGAAAATACAGCGCCATGCAGGTCATGGGCGCTCCGACGCGAACTATAGTGCCGTTGTCAATCGTCAGTGTGCGAATGGCAGCTTATATATTATATATGTGACTGGGTGTCCGTATATACGGCTGTGGCTTCGCTGAAGTTGTGTCTGCTATCGTCGCTTCAAAAGTTGGATTCAATTTGTATACCCATTATGTATGTCGCTGACGTATACATAAAACTCATTTCCGCATTTCATGAACGAAAACTTTTCTTACGCAGCTTGATCAGCACTGCATGAGAAACCGCCCAAGAAACCGAAAGCGCTGCATGCTATGGAAAGCGTACGTTTAGTGTATTTTAACATGCGGGTACCATGCGACACATGATACGGATTGCTTGGCAAGTCCGGGAATTAATACGTGTGTGTACAGTAATGGGAAATCGTATGGGATGATAGGTCGCGTGCTGAAACGTCCCAGCATGGATAAATTCATTCAGTATAATGTAAACAAGTTAAGGCGTGTATATTTCACAATCGCTCTTCCGCACTTCAGCTTAGCTCACTTCGACTGCTCTCAGAGCACGTGTTTATTTATTTATTTATTTATTTATTTATTTATTTATTTATTTATTTATTTATTTATTTATTTATTTATTTATTTATTTATTTATTTATTTATTTATTTATAAGCAAACGATTTAACAATAACATCGCTTTCGGTGACGGTGCTTTGATTCTGTCAACTGGATGGGGATATTTCTTTCACTAAACGAGAAACCCCATGGCTATACTCGGAAAACCATGCATTTAAAACGTGCGGGCACATTTAGCGTATACGGCTACGCAGACCGAATGACTTCAACGGCGGCCGCAAACTTTCCGACCAGTCCTGCCCGCGTTAACGCGCAGAATTTCAAGCAGATCGGGCTCGAGTCATGTACGGTATAGCGCCAACCTATATCCGTGCAGGCTGGTTAACTCTGGCTCTCCCCAACAAGCTTGCGTCTACACGAACCCGACAGGCTGCTCAGCCCGACGGCGCACGCTTTGGCCGGACTCACGTAAATGGCATAACGGCATATGTCGGCTTCAGTTGCTCTAAAATACAGTCTATTGCTTCCTATATTTCTCCTGCTGACAGTAAGCAGTCAAGTTTCGACGCATATAGTTTGCAGCTGAGAGCCACAATGTTCGTAGATGACTCAGGCAATGTGGAAGATATCGGGGGCGAGGGACACCACTGGAGAGAATGGCGCTGCCGTCGGCGTGACGTGGCATGAGGGATCACGTGGATCGCATCGGAACTGAGAACGAATGGTTTTGACAACGCCGTGCGAGCCTTAGCCGCGCAGCATAGCTATGATAAGTAATGAGACATCGAAGGATTCCGAGAAATATTTGTTCGGTGCGAAGAGTTGTCGCATGTCGCCTTGCGCGACGAAGTTGCTATAGCTGCATAACTACAGTATTGTTGAACAGCTCCCAGAAGCGTTGGGGCAACAATGACAGCTAACGTTACTCAAAATTATCGCATGCTGGCACTTAGAGCACGCAGCGCCACTGTTAAAAATACGCACGTTATACGCAAATACCGCTTATTCATCGTGGAATGCATAGGAAACGGGACAATTAGGAGAAGACAGCTACGCTTTGTCCTGTCGGCTGCTTATGGCTCTGCTTGTCTCGCTGTTTTTCCGCCATGAAGCCTTGCTAACGACATCGAATGCAGGCGCCTTTGGAATATACCGCGTTTTATGCATATTAAAAGAATTGCCTGGGAAAGTGCAATGCATCCTTTTCTGGTGGATTAGCTGAAAATGCGGACATTACTTACACGACAAATCGCAATGTATGCAGATAGCTCATTATATATGTATCGACCAATTGCCATCACCCCAATAGATCACGTACTCGTGCCGCCTGCGGCAGAAAGGATCATGGTTATATCGCGCTCAGTTTTACAAACACGATATTAAGGCAGGACAGGACGTGGACGGACGTAGCGCAACGGATGGACGGATTGCGCTACGTCCGTCCACGTCTTGTCCTGCCTTAATATCATGTTTGTAAAACTGAGCGCAATATAACCATGAACGTTCACCAACTAGCCCCCTTCATTGCTTTACTAAAAGGCAGAAAGGATGTTCCACATCCGCCGCCAAGGTTTGTGAGTGGTGGCACTGCACGGTAAAAACGTTTACACCCTTAGGGGTGTTTTCTTGTTGCGCTGGTAAGAACCCTTATCGTTAGGGCCTTAGAAAAATTTATGGAGGCCGACAACGGAGCTCTAACTAGATGTGCGATGCCAAAAGACGCAGCTGAAAACTATGTAATCATTCTGACAACTTTGGGCGCACAGAAATATCCAACAAGAAAATTTCACAGGGAGAGATATGAAACTCTCTTGACGGTTATTTCTGTGCGCTCAATGCTGTCAGAATGATTACATAATTTTCAGCTACGTCTTTTGTCATCGCATGTCTAGTTGAGCTCCGTTGTCGTCGTCTATAAAATTTTGCAAGGCTCTAACGGTAAGGGTGTCACCAGTGCGACAAGAAAACACCCTTAAGGGCGTAAACATTTTTACAGTGTGGCTAACACTCCCAGGGTTCGTTCTAGTAGTAAAACATAAATATCCCAGAAAGTGGACGGGAAAATGACGCGTCGGTAGCTCAACTGGTAAGAGCATCGCACGCGCAATGCGAAAACGTGGGCTCGTATGCCACCGGCGGCCAGTTGTTTTTTTCATCCGCTTTCGTTTCCATTAATTTATAATTTCTTAAATTCAATTAGTAGGTACAAGTCATTTCCCTTTCGCCTTAGGTGACCTTGGTGTCTTCACCTTTTGATTATTCTCTATATGTTACGTGTTGAAATCGTGAAATCAAGCAGTGAAGTCATGTATGCTCCTGGATGTGGTACGAAGAATATAGTGGCGTTCCTGTTGATATGTTTATAAAAGCATCCCTCTAATGGCTCCGTATAATACTGCGGCATCAGTGCATGCTTTAGTACATTTTGGGACGGATATGCTCAAACTGGTGCTATAGTCTCAGGATTTCTGCTAAGCAGATATATTTTCCATAGTCCTCGACTTCAGTTCTTCAGTTGTAACAGGTTAGTATATTTTAAAACATTTATTAGCAATTCTTCTTATTGCTACGCCGAAATTAGGTTATCTTTCTCAGGTAATTATGAAAAAGATTAGATATATATGTATATATATTATGTATGTATATATACAAGAAAGAAATAAATAAAAACAAGGCCGGCATACCGATCGCAGTGAAGTAGAAACGAGAAATTGTAAACATGCATGCACACGCACAATCACTGACTGTAAATCCGTTTGATCGCTGCATTGGGTTGTCAATGGCTTAGGTTGTACAGACAGCCTACAACAGGAACGCATTTCTCATTGAACGGTCTCTCGGCCATTGTTCATTGTACATTCTTCGCTCAAAAAACTTCTTCGGCGGCCGTGCATTGCATCTTGTGAAGAGAGAGCGTCTGTAAAAAAAGATACTGTACTTTCGATTTGTCCAGGAGCGCTAACTTGGCAATGAACAACTTCCCTTGCTTTGAAGGCACTCGCAGAAATGTCCAGGAGGACGCCCGCGCTGGGTTTTTATTGAGCGCCGGCCGCCACATATACGATGAGCGCACCGCGTTATCCCTCGTACTACGTCAATGGGGAGACACCGGTAGGTGGCGCCACTGTATGTCCTCACGCCCAATATTTCAAAACGATAGACTGTTCGGCGAGTTGGCGCTACTATTTTATTTGTTAATAACAGCGCAAAAGCACGAGTCATAATAACGAAGAGGGCGATGGGTTAAGCGCTTGTCACATGAGCTTCTTCGTCCTTGTGTTCTTCTTTATATATATATATATATATATATATATATATATATATATATATATATATATATATATATATATATATATATATATATATATATATATATATATATATATACCGTATTTACTCGATTCTAAGCACCCCCTTTTTTTCACGATCGTGATGCCCAAAGTGAGGGGGGGTGCTCAGATTCGAAAAATGTAGAATGACACCCCTCCCCCTTTTCGCTACGATATCACGACGAGACGGGTGCGAGAAATAACATATTATTTTGCAAACATCCAAAAGAAAAATCGGTGCAGACAGTAAGCCCACCGCTTGTGTCGGATGCTTAGTGACTATCACTGCCACTCACGAGTCCGCGCGGCTCTGCAGTCCGGCTGTGCGGCAAGATCGCGCCGCGGACGCCGTTCTACCTCGGGACTCAGACGGCCCCGGCTCGATGACAGAGCGAGCAAGCGCGCTGGGCGGTCATGGCTACGCGCTATACCAAACAAATAGGGGGTGCTTAGAATCGCGGAACTATGGCATATATATAAATATATATATACTAAATGTGGAAGACATGACCCGATTTACGTGGACAGTAGCGTACAGCACAAAGACCTGACAGGAAACCCCGGTGCTCCAGGAAGAGATCACGTAAACAGAGTGAGAGCGTGGCACGTATCAGCTGCGTGTCGAAACTCGAGGGTGCATCGTCCTGCAGGTATGCTACACATCTGCCCCGCGATACCGCCATATGCGGCAGACATTCCCGCAAACAGCGAGAACGACACTTCGGTTTCGACGAGTGCGTTCCGTTGCTGCTGAATGCTCGTGTTCTCTCCCTCCCTCTTTTTTGTCTCTTTCGCTCCTGAAATATCTAACGCTCCCTTTATTTTTTATATCTATTACACTCTTCCCGTCACTTTCGAAAATGTTGTCGCATGAGATTCGATCCACCGTTTCCTTCAAAGAATGTTTCGTTTTTCAAGGCTTGCGCAGCAATCGACATATGGTGGACCGTATAATAATATACGTTTGAATGAACTTACGCGTGCACTTCAAGGAAAAACGAAACTTGTCTATCCCTTACAATAATTTTTATGGAATGTCTATCGACAGTATATAGACGTTTATAGACTGTCTATAGACTTTCTATAAAAATTTTGTAAGGAATCGCAAACAACGTAAAGAGGGGCGACGCGCCCTCTCACGCATTTGCACAACCAAGCGGATACAGCTCATTTTCGAGGCCTCGAATAAAGAGGTGCGCAAACACAAGAGGAGCACCTGATTTGAGTGTATAGCGGCATGCATGCGGAATAACATTCTCACGGACACCTCGGTTGCTAGGTGAGTGGGTAAGGAGTTGGTATGTTTTAATAGAATTATTATTTAGACGAACTAACCACATATACTATATGTACAATGACACTACACGCAGCAGCACAGATTATATGTTCTATTTGCGCAGAGACCTCATCTCTTATAATACGACCTCGGTGACGTTTAGTTGCATGGGATAGGAGGTACACGAGCCAGGTGTCACGCCCAACTAGACAACATCACGTCAGGTACCACGAATTAAAGGGACGTCAAAAGGGAAACAGGCGGCTTGATAGAAGAGAAAATCAGGGTCAAACTTTCTTGTCAGACAGCTCGAAACGAGACAAAGGACAAAATAATAATAATAATAAAGAAGGTGAGACGAAGACAAGCGCTTGTCTTCGTCCCGACTTTCTTGTCACTCTTTGTCTAGTTTCGCTCTGTTTAACACGACGGAACACCAGTTAGCCCGGTCTCATAACTTACCGAAGGTCAAAGTTCCCTTCTGTGTACTTCGCACTGAAACACCAGCGCCACAGGGGCGTAGCCAGGGGGGGGGGGGCTTATGGGGCTTCAGCCCCCTCCGAAATATTTTCGTGCTGTCATGCGCAGCCGACCAAAACAACTCCCGGCGCCGGACATCATGCTCGATTTTGTCTAGAATGTCCTAAATTCACGCTCGAAAAGACATTTTAGCGCGAACATTGCGAAATCGGGCTGGATTTCGCGGCAACGCCCATGCATCGGGAGTGAGATATCGTAACGCAAGGAGCCCCACCGAGCGCAAAATTTCAAGCGTGTTTTGATGGCGAGCGGGCTCGTCTCGGCATCTCGCGGAGGCCGCGGAATCTACGGAGCGCTTGGATTTCAATTCTGAAACTTTGTGGGTATGAAGTTCTCATAACATTTTGATGCGAAAGGTGCATTGACATTTCCAAAGTCGAGCTTTAGATGTTCAATTAGGTAACTTTGTGGGTCTAATGCTGTTGTGGATGGCGTATGGTGTATGGTGTTGTGGATGGTGTGGAAGGTGCACCGACTTTTCTAAAGTCGTACATCGGGCCATAACACGAGACAAGCCAAATCAACATAATTTTAGACAAGATGACAAAGCACGCACTGAGGTCCGATGAGACAAAGCGTTGTGGTGGTTCATTTGTGCCGTCAGGTCACAGAAAAGAATATGATCATTTTTTTTTCACCTGCGCCAAAGCATCCATGTCAGGACACTAAAGCCACCATTGTAATTAAGTTCTGATTTATTTGTCTACCTAGACTTTTATTCGCGAGGATATATTGAGCCTCTTTCTCATCTTATTTCTTTTTTTTTTTTTTTTGTTCTCGCAACCCGCGGGCTGCTGATCGAGCCAGAGCGCATGCGTTTTTCGCGTGCGGCATCGACAACCGCGCGGCGCACTTGGATGCGCGTTTGTTTTTCTATGGCCGACTACATTTTCACCTGGCAGAGTTTTGGACGCTTTCTGGCTAGCAGACGAGAAAAAGAAACAATGCATAGTCGCTCGCCGCCAGCATTGCGGGGATTCGACGGATTGCAACGCGTTGGCTTGAGCGCAACCTCTCCGGAAAATTTTGTCTCGCCGTTGTAGGATACCGAGCAGTATGCGTATGATTTTCTGTGGACCAAGCGTCACACGTTTTCTTCGATATTCCTTCGGTAGCCACACTAGGTGCCCAAAGTAGGCATTCGATTGTAGCCAACATGCTTTCCATTGTGTTATCCTATTTCGCCTCCCCCCCGCCCCACAAAAGAAAAAAAGAAGACATTGTTGCGGCGCAGCGAATTGTCGCATGGCTAAAGTTCGCTTTTGCTACTTCTTTTGCGGAAAGTAATGGGCCACGGGACGCTTCAGTTGCCGGATGCTATTATATTATTGCAATAGCAGCTATATGAAGACTCCAGGCTCATTCCTGCCGTTGCCCTCATGTTCCGTGTAAATAAACGCCAAAGGCGATAACATCGTGACTGCGCGCCGCATGCTCTATGTGCGAGTGAAACCGTGGGGCGGGAGGGAAGGGGGTGAGCGGACGATGGTGGCTCAGGCTTGTGTGCGCAAGGGAGAAAAGCGGGGAGGAAGCGCGGCCTTCCGTCGCACGCGATACATCTGGGAGTGGAGGGAGGGGGGCCCGGGGGTGCTGTGTTCTGTGAATCTGTGGCTGCGCAACCTGTTTGTTTGCCTTGTTTGACGCATTATATATCGCGACTTTTTCTTAGGTACGTAGATATATTGGTGACTTATGCGTGCATTTAAATATCTTGTTGCGAGGTTTTGTGCATATGCGCAGTGAACTTTGTTTCCAGTGACAATATTTTCCCCTGTATCAAGCTGTATCTTCGCATTTCTAATGCACAAAGACGAGTCAAATGAGACAACCCGCCCCGCGCAATAATGGTTTGGTTCATTATTTTCGAGGCATGCGCGCGAAACGTACGCATCTCATTTACAAGTGACATGCAGAGGTGAGGTTAAAAGTTCTTTAATGCTCTCATACACTGGGTTGAACATGTTTGCGTGACATATTGGGCACTTTAAAAGTAAATGAAGATGTTTCCCAAAAAGAAATTATTCGCCGTATGGCTGGCGTATGCGTTGAACATTGCGTTTCATTGGCCACTGTGAAGCATTGTAGCAAATTATTCAAAGAAGGACATAAAAGTTACAAAGACGATCCATGGCCGGGCCAAAGTCCCCGTGCAATCACCCCCAACACAATTAAAAAGGCCGTGGTTGCTCAGTGGCTATGGTGTTGGGCTGCTGAGCACGAGGTCGCAGGATCGAATCCCGGTCAAGGCGGCTGCATTTCGATGGAGGCGAAAACACCCGTGTACTTAGATTTAAGTGCACGTCAAAGAACCCCAGATGAGCGTTACGGCTTTTTCTCTGCAATTGTGACCGGGGATGACTCATGGTGCCGCTACGACTAGCCTGAAACACTACCGCAAAGCTTACAGTGGAAACATTTGAATTCACCACTCCCATGAAAAACAAAGGCCGTCATTTCTGCCGAAAAAGTGTCGACTTCTTTTTAGATCGTTAGGGGCCATTATTGATCGAATTTTCAAAACCCGGAGAGACTCTAAATGGTTTCAGATATTGTGAAAGGTCGGATCGGCCGCGTGTAGCAATCAAGACCAAACGACGTGGAAAATTGAGCATTGGGAACATCTTGCTTCACGACATTGCCCGTCCCCATGTTGCTGATGTGGTTAATACAAAACTGGCAAAGTTCAAGTGGGAAACGCTGCAACATCCCTCATGCAGCCCAGACCTGTTGCCTTGCGTCTTCCACATTTGGTAAAATTTGATAAAACTGTTCAAGGTAACCAGATTCGTGTCGGAAGATGGCGTGTAGTCATTTACAGATTTTTGAGGCAGAAGCCCAAGGAGTTTTATGAGACGGGAAGTGCGCGACTCGTTAGTAGGACAAGTGTCTAAATACTCATGGTGACTACTTTTAAATAAAGTACCTCGTTTGTCATATATTCGCATTGGCTCACTTTCATTTGACTCACCCTCGTATATGTTGCAGAACTCCTGCTTTTTATATGTGCTCCCTGTTGCGGCTATAATTTCGCAGCAATTACACGCAATACAAAACCAGTGACAGCTTCCCCTGCGCAGTACATTCTCACAAAGGAAAGCGTCATAGAGACTTTCTCCAGGTCGTTGCATATGTACGAAAATGTAAACAAGGTTGTTGAATGACAGATATATATATATATATATATATATATATATATATATTTGTGATACCTCGGCAAATTCTATAAGGTTGAGGCCCAGCTGCAAAGTGAGCCCCCCACGAACGAAATTTCTGGCTACGCCACTGCAGCGCCAGTATATACACGTCAGTCTGACGTCGCGCATTTCAAAGTACTTTTATTTTGCGCATTTAGGGATGTTGTCGAAACTTGTCAAGTGCACTGATTGGCTCTTTCAGGGTACGATGCACTCCACATTTATCAATAAAAAAAATTAGCTACGCCAGAGAAGACACCGTCGATACCTGCGACGTCGCGGCGATGCTGGTGCGAGAAATTCGAGGCGGCGTCCGCCGCCAGCCTTTCGTTTCTGCATCTTTTATGGCTTGCTACGCCTCTTCCCACGGCAACAGAAGAAGCAGCAACTTTATTAATGAATGGTCCGGCAGTTTTCGTTGTGGTGCCCTCAAATGGCGGCTCCAAGTCCTTGGACCCGGGCGGCACCTTCGCCTTGCCGGACGGCCCATGCAGAGCTGGTCTATTAGCTCTGAACTTTTGAGAGCCGCCTCCCAGCGGCGGCGACGCCGACGGAGAAGGTCCCCGGTGGCCCCCGCAGCCGGGGCGGCATCGGGATGAAGCGAGCTTGAGGCTTCCTGTACACTGCAGCAACGGCCGCGATTATGGACGCGTCGCGAACGGAGGTGGTTTCAGTACCGCTGTTGCCGGCACATTCCCAGAGCATGTTTCGCAGCGTTGCTCTCTGTGCGCAAGCTTTACACGTAACTGTTACACGTAACTTTACACGTAAACGTAACGTAATTCAGTGTGACAAATATTAATGTTTATATGGCCAGCTACTTCAGAAGTGCAGATTAGATGAGTTTACAGCTTTTTGTTCACATTTATATTACATATATATGTGTATATATGTTTTTTTGTCTGTCATATGTGAAACGTTTTGTAGCTTCTTTGCGCACAACTACTTTTTATGCATTCTTGCAGAACTGTGTATATTTTTTTGTTAAAAACACGCAGCAGCTCCGCGCTGCCCATGTATTGTGGTCATAGGGGGCAGGGTGTTTTTTCAAGCTGCACTTGCAGCTTTTCTTCCCTGTCTCCCCCAGTCTATTGGAAATAAAGATATATTCATTCATTCATTCATATAAACCCGAGTAGCAGTGATGTAAGACGGCGGGGCTAGGGTAGGTGTGTATCTGGAGCAAGCGTAAAATTACAACCTCGTTCCTGCTTAATTTATCGTGCGGTGGTGCAAATGTACGTCTTTCGAATCTGTAGTGTTGGGTTCGATTCCTATTCAGCGTCTCTTTAGCGACGACATCAAACAAGCGACGCTGTTCGTCCGCAAGCATCCGGAATTGTGCAACGACTTCGCAAACGTCAGTGCTTTTTCGCAGAACCGTACCATCTATCGTGCAGATGTTTACTTTCGAGCCATTCCTTATATATATATATATATATATATATATATATATATATATATATATATATCTGTTCGCAGCTCTTGTCGCCGCTTACGCAGAATTGGTCTGCGTTGTGTCCACGCAGCGCGAGGCTGCGGTCGTGCCTTTCCTTTTTCCCGCTGCCGCGATCCTGTTCGTGGAGTTGTCGTCTGTCCACAAAAAAATAGCTGATCTCCGAAAGAGCATACGGCGGCATTCGTTACGTTTCCTTTTCTTTTTGGGTGAAGGGGGGGGGGGGGGTGAGGGGGGGAAGAGGCGAAAGGGAGGGGTGCAGATAGTGCTCGTAACTTCTTTATTCTCTTTCTATAATGCTTCCAAACATGAGCAAACGAAACTGCAGCCGGAGCTTGTGTGAACGCGATTGGTCATGATATTGTGGTCGCGCAGTGCCGCCGCTGCAATTAGTATTGCTGGAAGTCGAGGCGTTAAACGTACAAGCTAACAAGCACGCGCACGTACAAACACGCACGCACGCAATCACGCGGGCACACACGCAAGCATCGAGTTTCCACGGAAGAACTAATCGAACTATAGGCCACTGTCTGGATACAATCCTCATGATATATATGCAGGTGAAAAATGAGTCAGTAGTAAATTGTTCGGTGACTAAAGGATGAAGCACATTTCCCGAACGTCCTTAAACAGTGAATATAGAAAAATAACGTTTAAAAGGAGCATCAGAAAACCACATTCTGTAGTTTCTGCAATTAAAGACGTGTCCATCAACCAAGTCATTCGAATAACTCAAATTAAATTTTAAAAAAGAACGCAGGAGGGCATGGTGATTGTTAGCACATCGATACAATGTCACTTCCGTTAAATTAAATTATCAAGTCTTTCGGACCACATCGCTGTAATGACCCGCTACTCCATAACACAAGCAACGTTTCTGCCACTAAATAGCGCCTCCCATCTGAACTCTTGTCTTTCTACCTCCCTCTCCCCCGTTCCCCAGTATAGGTAGGGTAGCAGACCAGCATTTTACTTCCATCTGCATTCCACCTTTATTTCGTCTGCTCTCTATTTTCTGATCTCTGCCTCTTCTCAGGTATTTGTCTCGAATACCGACAACTATATATTCCAGAATAATCGTTGGTGCTCGCGGCTTTTTGTCGAAACTGCGGATACTATTCTTGTCGCGTCCTCAACCTTATCAGACTAGTCTCTCTCGGCTGTTGTCACCCGGTTTTGCGGTTCGGGGTTCGGACTCGGGCGTCACTCAGAGGGTCGCTTGCTATACGTCACCGCCGAAGCGACTAAAACGTGCTATCTGGCCGGCGGTATATACCGGCGTGTCGCGCTAAGCTAACTAGGCGGAGCAGCGCCTCCGTATGTCTGTATCGCCGAGAATTGCCTTGCTTGTGGGTGAGGAGGCGAGGTTTGAAGGAAACGAATGGGTTTAGTCTACGTGTTTGCAGCGCACAGCGCTCCATGGATATGTAAGGACACACCATGTCGGAGCGCTTTACGTGTCTGATCTCGTTGCACGTCTGTGCACTGCAATGTACTAAAGATTCGTATTTTTTTTAGCAACAGTTTTTCCTAGGTATAACTGTAGACGAGGGCATTTGATGACCGTTTGTCGGCCAATCATAATGGTCGAACTGTTAGCGAAATCCCACCCATGACGTCGCACCATTCCGCCGCCGGACACCATTCCCCATACGACGCAACCACGCGACAATTGGGAACCTCGAGTCGACGCTGTTCTCACGGAAGTAATCGACGTTGGCTCCTTGCGTCAATTAACGGGCTTTCCGTGACGGTCAGCTCGTAGCGTTGTGAGAATCTAGGCCGTGGCGGTCGTTACCACTTCCACAGAATGCGGCGGTTGTCGTAACCCCGAAGGGAGCTTCTCTTCTTGACCCACCAATGGTCAGCGCCGGGCTGCGGGGCGCTGGTGAAGTGGTCACTTCGTGGGAAGCAGCCAAATAATGCCCATTGCTGTTCTGAGGCGTAACATGGCATAGAATCGGCGACAACGGGGAAGAAACTCAGAATAATGTATGCATGTAGGCCGTGTGATAAATCTATACAACCGACACGGTGCAGAATCGGCGACAATGGTGAAGGGCCTTAGAATAATGTATGCATGCGTGCCGAGTGATAAATCAACACCCGCAATAGTCCGGTGGAAAGCGGTCACCGCGGAAAAGCAATACAATAAGCACGTGATAATGCATATGTAGCATGTGCGCCTGACGCCGTGCGCGGAGCCACATTTCCGATTTCCGCGATTTCTGCTTTCGTTGCATAAATAGCTAATCGCTCAAAATCTATTGACTTATAGAAGCAGAACTCTTGCTCATGCCCTCAAAAACATTTACAAAATTCGACGAAGGATGTGAAGTTCAGTGGTCTTATATGGCGGTAACCTTACAGTTGCGTAATTCTGTATTCTGTACACTGTAAAATAATTTACACCCTAAAAGCGACAAGGTTGTAGGTTGCCCTATAATAGAGTCTTTAAAGTGGACGAAATCAATAGGCCTACAAAGCTCGCACTCTTGCTAAACATTTGTCTGTGCTTTAAATGCCAATCGCGCAGTTTGAGTGCAAATGTCGCATGCAATTTTCGAAATTGTAACGTCCATTACTTTTGGACAGCTGCGGAGTCGTAAAATTTGCCTTCGGTTTTTTTTTTTAAAGCTTCACGATTTCCATCAATTTCATAACAGATTGGCCAGCCCCCAAAATCCTGCTCCCCGTAGTCACTAGAATTCAATAATCAACAATTGAAATGCAATAAGTTTCGTTCAGATTGGTTTATTGCTTATAATTAACCGGTTGCGTTTCTGTCATTCGCATAAATTTCAGTATAGCCAAATCGAAGTTATGCGCACGTGCTAACTCTTCCTGATCATGAGGGACGCCATCCAGTCGTCAGCAGAGCATGGGCGTCACGCGGCGTAGTAGATACATACTCGAAAAATACGTTGGAAATGCGTCCGATATTGCGCTCATGCCCGCCCGACGTTTTGCCTCCGCGCACACAAACAATACTCACAATTTGCTATGCTTAATTTGCTCATGCATGCTACTCACATTAGACTCACCGAATATGCATCAAAGACTGTCATGCCACGAGAACACTTGACCCGTTTGGACTTACGCTGTGTGTGCGTTTAGCTCGGCTGTAGGTAGATTTAGCGTTCCAGCGGTAGACAGTGGTCCCAGTAAGATAGTTTAATTAGTTTGCATGTTGCGTTTTGTGGTGCGTTTCATGCACGTTGTGTGTCTGTGGCGTGCGCAGAGTATGTCATTCAATTTTTCGTCATAGTCACCCGGAGCAGCATGCTGGGCATGCCGCCAGGCAGTCATATCCTGGATTCATTAAAGAGCCCTCTTACCTCCGCCCCCTTCTTCCTCTTTCATAGTGAAATAAAATTAAGGAAGAACTCGGCAGAGACACTTAAAACTGTTTACGTGTGGGAATACGAAAGCATTATACCGGTTGTAGACCTTGAAACGTCATAAACGCGCTCACGTTATACACTTACGACGTGGCGCCACGTCCTCCCCATTGGCTGCGCCCTCACGCGCACAATGACGCACGCGCAAGGTCACACCTTTATTCACCCAGATGGCTGCGACGTGACGTGTGCAATGACGCAAGCACTAGGCTACGCCTATAGTCAGTCATAACCGTGGAGCCGCCGTGGCGTCGGGGAAGCGTGCTTGTCTCGCACCCCGGAGTCCCGGGCTCGGTTCCCACCTACACCGAAATTTACCAAATTTTCTTTTTAAAGACGTTAATTTGCTGTGCCTACAGGAACCTCTCTGAGTAATTTGACGTCAATTCGAGCATTCCTGACGTCTCTTCGCGCCGTCGGCCATTTTTGGTACCAACTTTCGGTCGTGCCGACGCGTGTTCGCGTAATGGTGCACACAGTGCTTTCGCATTGAAAACTTAACACAGCAAATTAACGGCAATAGGGATGATCGAGGCACCGACGAAAGCTTCTTGCATGACGTCACTCCATCGACAATCGCACCGACGGCGCCTGCCCCCAAAGTTTACGCGTCATACCGGCTGGCCGAAACAATGGCCTCCGGCGAGCGCCGGCTCTTAACGCCGGCAAGAGGCAAACAAAAAGAAAACTAGCAAACAAAAACAGAAGACGTTCCCGCCCGGCCATTCTTCATCGCGGGGCGCCTCCGTTAAATGGGTCCCCGATTGTCTGTGCAAACGCTCTCACTATAAACACGTACCCGCGCGCACGCACGCACGCACGCACGCACGCACGCACGCACGCAGACCGTCCTCCGCAATCAGCGCGCTAGCTGAGGCGGCCACGCACAGACACACTCACCCACACACACCGAGAGCGATGTCAACGCACGCGTCGGCGTTATCTGACGCGGCGGCGGCGGCGGCTCTGGGCGACTGTCACCTGAGCTGGCGCGCCGTGGCCGAGTGGGACCCCCCCCCCCCTCTCCTCACCCCCCCCCCCCTCGCTTGTGACAAGGCCGGATAACGGAGGGGCCCCCGCACCGAGCGCCGGAGGGTGACGTCTGGGCCGCGTCGCGGATTTGGCGAGAACGGCCGCGTTGCACGGAATGCGGACAAACGCTGTCATTCGCCGACTTCAGTGCGACTTTGGAAATGTCTCCAAGTTGGATGTCGTGAGGAAAAGAAAGCTTACTTACTTATTTCAGACGCACTGCCAATCCCAACGACGATTTCAGCACGAAGGGCGTGCATACAGTAAGCCCATCACACAAGTGTAAAATGGTTCTCCGTGTCGCAAGTAATAGTTTGGAGTAATTGCGAAAGGGTTTAGTTGCGCGTACAACTAACAAGTACATATGGTATTACATGCATAATGAATCAAGCATTAATACAGGAGGTCAAATGAGCATGCCATGATTAAACGAAATTTAATTGAAGTATATATATATATATATATATATATATATATATATATATATATATATATATATATATATAACAGAGCCGAGAACGACAGCAAGGTTAACAAGAACGGGCGATCAGTCACCGGATCGTGCGTTGAGTGAGAAGAGACGAGCTTCTGAGAAGCGATGGTGTGGGCAACAGAAAATTGAAAAGGTCGGCTGTATGAAGTGTCGCTACGGTGCTTCAAATGGTCATCGCATTGACGTCGTCATTCATCGTGGCAGTGGTCCTGCCTGGGTTTCTTTTTTCTATTATCTCTTTCTGCTTCATTTCGCCAATGTCCTCGTCCAATTTGACGGATGTGTTTGAGAGTACAGCTGTTATACTTCAATCAATTCCTTTCTAGCTCTCATAACTTCATCTTTTGACGTGTCCTTCTTTTGCTACATCTGGGAGCGCGCGTTCATGTTAAACGAAAACTTTTTTTCCCGAGCAGCTGACAAGTGCATCTACAGGCGTCAGGCTTCTACAGTTCCTCAGTATAGCTCGTGAAAACATGAATCCGAGACCAAACGCATTTGCATACGAAGGTCTTCGGCTGAAAAAGCCAACGCGTGAATTTTTATGCGTGCTTTGTTCCGCAAGTGCTGCAGGTTGCATTCGAAGTTAAGTGCAGTATCCTCGTATAGCCTTTAACTTTGCATTATCAGCGCGCGTACAAAGCGTTGCGCGTTGCGTTGCGTACAAAACGTGTAGGCAGTTTCGCTTTCGTTCAGTGGGTGCTCTGTGGACGTCGTGATAACGTTTCTCTGGTGACATGCATAATTTGTCATTGCTGATATTAGAAAGTGACGCACATCTAAGTGCAACCAGGAGGAGGAGGAAATAAAGAGGGATTTAAGGCATGGGATGTTAACCAGAAATGCGCCTGATTGGCTACCCTACTCTGGGGGACGGGAAAGAGCGCAAACAGCGTTTGAAAAAAATTAGATTATGGGGTTTTACGTGCCAAAACCACTTTCTGACTATGAGGCACGCCGTAGTGGAGGACTCCGGAAATTTAGACCACCTGGGGTTCTTTAACGTGCACCTAAATCTAAGTACACGGGTGTTTTCGCATTTCGCCCCCATCGAAATGCGGCCGCCGTGACCGGGATTCGATCCCGCTACCTCGTGCTCAGCAGCCTAACACCATAGCCACTGAGCAAGTGCGTGCACGGCGGCTAAACAGCGTTTATATACAATTATAGTACGGCGTTTACCTAACGCCAAAACGGCACTTCAGAGACTGAGTCGCAGATTATCGAAAACCATGTGGTTTGATGAGCGGACAACATCACCTTTCCTGCACGCTATTGACCAGTTATTACGCTTTTCACAAATCTTCAAGATAGAACGGGATTCGGATACATTCTTGCATCGTTTACGGCTCAATGTCGCAGCCCGTTTTTTATGTCGCATATGGAAAATACTCTCTTCAGTATGTGTACAGTGTGACACCCCGGAAGACTCTATAACATTTCATCATCGTATGTCCACGATTCGACCAACATAGGGAGGCAGTTCGAGATCGTCTGGACGCCTTAGCTAGACGTCCCTTTTCTGTAAAAAAACAAAATGGCTCGGTTCCCTGTTCCAGTCCCTATAAACAAAGAGAAGCTGCAGAAACCTTGCGTGATTTTCTTGCGAACAGTGATTTCATTTGTTCCTTGTGAATTAGTGCAATTAAGTGACATTAATTACGCCTCCCAACAACGTCACGATGTCTGACTTTGTAGTATGGATACCCATTTGGCATCTTGTGTGCTTTGGTGTGATTTTATTGTGCCACAAACTTCTTGTATAAGCTCTGGATTTAACTGATGCATTTATTAATGAGCAGAGTAACTGTGCTTGTCACAGGTCACACGCTGGCTCTATACTATGCATGCATAGATTTGCAGTCTTTATCGCGGCCTTTGCATACTTATAGAGTCAGTCTAGGGAGTTTTTCCCCTAGTGTAGTTTTTAATATGCGTGTATGTTTGCTATGACTTTAGGATATATCCCGCTCACCAGTACGCAAACTTCCCATGTTGTCACAGTTAATAAACAAGCAAAACATAATTATGCTATCTGCTACAGTCAATTAAAAAAAATTATCTATAGCTTGAAAGCGATCACCCCGTAAACACGCCATCTCGAGTGCATCTCCTGTATTTGCAACAAATATATATGCGTATAAGCCGCGTTTTCGCGAATGTCACAAATGGCGCATCGCATCGCATTTCTAAAGCGCGTCGTATTTATGTATAAACGGTGGTAATGCGCGATAGGAAGGCTAATCGTGTTGACGCGATATGCAAGGTATATAGTATATAGTTCATGACGGCTTAAATCCTATCACACAGTGCATGCACACCTCATCGCATTGAGGGAGAAAGGAAAACTGAGACAGCTGCCGCCGCTCATACTATATTAAATACTCCACTCACAGCAGGGAAGCGCAAATCCTCGAAAACAGGTTCCAGCTTGTTTCAGACGAAGGGGATTGCTGCATCTGTAAACGCTGTCGCATAGTATAATTACCGTAATACGCTAAAAAATATGCTATGCGCTACTGTCGCATTAATGTATTTGCGGCTATATAGAACACATCTTATACGCCTAATTACTTGAAATCGCCATGTGTGATCATCGCATAACCGGGCGCCATTGTACGATACATTTGCATAACCGCAAACGTAAGCGCTAATCATATCAGGAGCTGTATTCCCGAGTGATGATTTTCGGGAGATGTACTTTCGGTTTTCTATGAGGGTGACGTTCCAGCTGCGCAGCCCTGGTGGGCGAGCATCTTACTCAAATCTCAATCCCTTAAAGTTATCGACCGCGAATGCGCTTCCGATGACACGCAAGAATACATGTGCAAACGTAAACTAGACTTTTACATTTTGTTTTCTCTTTTTTGTGCTTGTAGTCGTTGTTTGAAGCAGTTTCTCTTCTCTTTAGTAGCCGGATGCGTACTTCGATCGGCACTGGATCTTTCTTATTTCGTACCGCGCGATGGCTAAACTGCACTAATCGGCCTTGGGACTAGCGACCGGATGTTCTGTATTCTTATTCCCCGTGACAACGGCACAGGACGTCCAAGTCCCGGATCCGACACTTGTGCGCACTCTCCGGTCGACCCCCGGGGGGAAAACCTCGCGGTGTAGAACACAACACGCGGGCAAGTCCGTCCTCTCTTCGAAGACTCTCCGTCACAACGAAGCATTACGTGTTTTCATTGGACGCATGTGCAGCTATAGCCGGTGGCATGATACGCAAATACGGCTAAACTACGCGACAATTCGTGTTGTACCACGTATAACATAACGTCTAAATAAACAACGCATTACAAGAGCGATAACACGTGCATACCAAGCCGCCTTCGCGGTCATCTGCTTACGTGCGGTTCAGAACCACGATGTTACTCTCTTTTCGAGCAGGGACTAAACACTTACTCTCCGAAATTTGCACACGGCACGCACATTCATGCAGTTAGTCCTTTGAGGGACGAAAGCGCCCTTTTTAGAACTAACGGCGCAGTTACTCCCGTTTTCCCCGGGATTTTTCTTAGAGTGCAATACAAAAAGAGAAAAAACTGCAATACGATGTCAAACAAGATTCAAAGGTATTAAATTAGCCCTGAAAAAAAAAATAGCTAACACCAAAGACGCACAGAGACATCAAATTCTGAAATGAGTCCACAGCATTTGATGAAATTGATCGGTGTTAACTTCAGTGGCAATATCAGATGGTAGGTTATTCCAGTCAGCTATGGTTTTGGGGATGAATGATTGTGCGTAATGGGCCGAGTGGCAAGCTGGGCGTTTGACTTTGCAGGGGTGATCACGGCGAGGAAAAATGACAGGGGGCGACTGAAAGAAGTCGTCGCGCTAACGATCATGATGATAAAGTTTGTGAAAGAGAGATAGGTGGGCGTGTTTCCGTCGTAGTGATAGCGGAGGCAGTTCGGCACGAATTTTTAAAGATGTAACACTGGAGTACGAGAAAAATCTGAAAAAATGAAGCGAGCAGCACGGCTTTGCAGGGAGCTGGAACATTCGACGATGTCATGCATGCAAGCCGAGGGGCTTGACCCGCACAATCGGCCTTGGGAAATGTGTTTGGTAGGCCTGCTACATGTACTTTGCTTTCCTTATGCACAATAAAGATTGTAGTGTAGTGTAATCAGATTTCGACGATCGCCGACAGTGTTCGCCGCTATCGTTGCGTCTTGACCGCCACCTGTTTTTGTCTGGGCACAGGTTCGCGTAATAAAGCGTTAGTTTCGTGATTCGCAGTTTTTTTTTTCTTTTTGCTGCTGCGTTTATTCACCGTCACTACAACGTGACAGTATACGAGGCGCACGCCCGTGTGAGCAAGTATATCCTTGTTACCAAACACATTTCGAAAAGTGTTTCCGCATACCTGATGTTTGTACTGTCTACGACGAATGCGAGTACGCACTTCCCGAATTCAGCCGCATATATATATATATATATATATATAATCCACAGCTGGTCGGAGGTATTCGCCCGTATCTTTGAAAAACATGCGCCAACGGGCGCCTGTACATAACCGCGCGCGCTTTCCGCAGGCAGTGCCTCTCTCCAACGGCAATGCCCTTGTCGCTGTATAGCGTGCAGCCTTTGTGCGCATGCATATACACGCATGCAGCTGCGCAGAGCGCCGCACTCAGCGGCAGGCTCGGTGGATGCACTCCCGATACGCTGCGCACGTGTCTGTCACGGCGTGAGTGATGGCGCTCAAGGGTACGAGAAAGGTCGCGGAGATGAATTGCCGTCCTCCTCGCCGAGAGATATAATAATGCAGACGTGATATGCACGTGTGTGCGCGTGCGTGCATAAGTGTGTGTATGTGTGAATATAGACGCAGCGTCGTAGGCTTTCACGAAGCGCAGCACAGCCGCTTTACTGGCGATTATTATTATCGAAGTGAAGTTTTCCTTGCGAACCCTCCCAGACTATATCCCGGCCGTGGCTGCTGTTTTGCCAAGTATATTTGTCGATATATGTACGAAGATTACACGAAGTTACCCATGAAGTGACTCATATATGACCCTATAGTATATGCTGGCCGCGTATGTCCAGCATGTGTTCCGCGCAACAACAACAACAACAACAACAACAACAACAACAACAAAAAGCTTCCTACGTAAAACCTCTACATATAATGGTTGGTTCAGAGACATCTAAAGCACACCGATCTGTTAATAGAAAGGCGATTTACATTTGACAAATTCTTCTATTTACTTTGCTTACTTTCGGCACATACCGAACAGCTAAGTTCGGTATGTGCCCCCAGGATGTGCGCCCTTTCTCCGTGGACAGTCCTCCAAGATGTGTATGTCCCACTGTGAAAGCCTGTGAAAGGCCCACTGCTGGGCCTTTCGCAGCAGTGGGCCTTTCCCACTAATGGGAAAGCCCCACTTTTTACAATGTAAGCGAACATGCAGAATCTCTTGAAGGAGGTCGGATTCGCACTGAATACTGAAACTGCACAGACGATCGTCTCAAAAGACCTCGGAAGCTGTCTGGATACCAGAGCAGAAGGGACTGCAGGGCAATGAGAGGTATAATCAGCTCGCCCGGAAAACGTTGCACTGGGCTCCCTTCTCCGCGACTCTGACCGGCTACACACCGGTCATGCTCAGATGAATCAGGAGAAAACTTTTCCAATCTATGGCCACACAACCGTAAACACGCGGCAGCCCTAGTAACGAAAGTAGCACCACCTGTTACTTTTAGTTCAAACATATATTTAATATCAGCCGCGAGAGATAGCGCTGTTGCGCCATACAGGGACCGAGGTTAAGTCCACTACAACAATGAGTCGGCGAGCGAAAGACCTGAGAGCCGTTCGGACCGATAGCAGGAGCAGAAGAAGCTCCCTTTCATTCTTGTTTCTTTTTTTTTTTTTTGCTAATCTCGCAGCTCGCAGAGCGGGTCACGAGACATACGCGCCAGAGAGCGCCATGTATGAAAGGCGGCCGATGAAGATGATGGCGGCTGGAGGGCTCCCCCTCCCCCCCTCCCCCACCCCCTCTTTAGAAGAGCAGCTGTGCAGCGGTGCCAGTCTTTGATGCCGGGCCATCGGGTAGATCCGTCGTTTCAGCGGTTGTAAAATCGTTGAAGGCGGATAATGATGACTCATGATTCATGTATGCCTCCTGTGCTCCTTGATTACGTAATATCAATATGACTGCTGGTATCTCTACTGGATCAAGTGCCTTTTTATAACCCGTATGCTTTCCCCCCACTTTTGCATTGAGGTCGTCGATGACTACAACATACTAAGTTTGCACTTTTCGCATCGCTGATTCAACATCTTCATAAGATTATTCTATTGCTTCATCATCTTGACTGGAGGTTAAGGAGTAGTCTTGTACTACCTTCATTCTATGCCTCCTTCCTATTCAGCTTCATTGCGACTACTGCTGCCCTCTCATTATTGCTGTATAGTTCATCAATGTTGCCCGTTTTGTCCTTATGAATTCGAGGTCCTACCCCGCCCCGCATTGTCTCTTATCTGGAGGTTCTCTGTAGCAGAGGACGTGGTCGTTGGTCAGCACTGTATAAGCCTCACCAGTTTTTCTAGCCTCACTAAGGCCAATAATTGCTCAAAGAGTTCTGCTATAGGCTAGCGTTAGTGCATTGAGCGTTGCCAGGTTCAGTTTCCAGTGGCGGCCTGTCCTGATCCAGAGATTCTTAGCAGCCTCTGCCGCGTCGCAGCGCTGACCACCGCATTGGTCATGTGCTCTGCAGCCGCTAGAGACTGAGGGCCACGGGATTTGCGGGGGTCATGAGGGAGGTAGTGGCCTAACACTGCACTAGGAGGGCCAGGTCCTGTTCTGGTGAGGGGATGACGTTGTTGAAGCTTAGTGGGCCTTCCTAATTTGGTTGAACCTGGACTAGTATAGCCCCACTGCATCTCATATTTTCTTTTGCCGGCGTCAGGCGCCATTCGAAGCCTGAAGACGTAGTGTACGGGAGGAGGATTCGAATTCACGACCTTCAGATTAGAGGGCTGGTGTTCAACCTCTGCTCCACGCCACCGCCTCCGTCACACACAAATGGAACACTTCCAATGGGTTATTAGACCATGCTGCTGGCCATGCATAATGACGTTGCAACCCCACCAACCCGCGCTCCGACGAGCTGCATGAATGACACCTTAATTCGGGCAGGTGGCCACTGAGTGGCACGTGCATTAGTGGCCATCACACACCACCGAAAGAAGTTAAAAGAGGCAGCCAGCAAATGCGAAAGCTTCCCCGTGGTAGCGAAATGCTAATTTACCACGGCGGCTGACTTCCCTTTAAAAACATTTAAGCAAAATAAAGGATTTGAACATCTGACTATGGCATCCGAGGATCCGAGATAGCTCAGTCAGATAACCCTGCAGATTGCGAGGCCACCCTAAGGCGCTGAAGACCAGCCCATATGAACCTATACATGCTTAAAAACTCACTTGAATTATCCGCCATATAGGCGGGATTTGCGATCGCGATAGTTAGCACTATTTTATTTATTCACTTCCATTCCACTGTCTCCGGCTGCGTCGAGAGGTGCGAGAGAAGAAGAAAACAAAATAAAAAGAAAATGAGAAAAAAAAGAGAGGAAGATTTAAAATGGTTGTATACAACCATTTTAAATCTTCCTCTCTTTTATATAGCGACCAGCATAAAGATTTATTTTCTCCTCTAGTTTCTTCCTGACCTTCCCTTATCAGTGCATGGTATAGATCTCCATTTTGCTCTACGCTCGCACTCACGGCGAAATTTGCGTATTTCAAACATTCGTACAAAAATTGCCAATAATCTTCCATTTTGCTTGACTGGTTAGCGACTAGCGTGAATAAAATTCAAACGCGAATATGTGGACAGCAACTGCCAGACGCGTTGCTTGATTTCCAGGTTCGCCTGGATTTGTATACGTACAGTTGCTTAATTCAGCTCCTAAACATGCGTTTGGGACTAACGCGGTGCTTATAGGAACCAGCTGCGGAACGACTGCACATCGCGCTCCGACAGGTTATTACGCGTAACAGGTGTTCTGAGTAGTCTTCTTCCTTTTCCATTTTTTTTCTTCTCGTCTTTCAATTTATGCTGATAGTATGCATACATACTAAATTGGCGTTTTCGAGTGGCGTCGGCTCCTCCTTTCTTACAACTTTCAACAAATCAACATTAAAATGTTTATAGGTATCGGTTATTAAGTTTGACAGCCTCTCTCTCTTTTTACGCATGCGCTTCCCTTCTCCCAACACGACCTAGAACAAGTTGCCTCTCCGCTTTCCTTTCCGTCTTTCTGTCATCCCTTACCCCAATCCTAGTGAGCCAGTGTAGGGTAGCAAACCGGATGTCGGCCTTATAGGTTAACCACGCTGCCTTTCGCGTGTCATTTCTCTTTCTATCTCTACTCGGCTACTCGGCTAGTCAGTCGGTCAGTCGCGTATTCATTCATTCAGTAGTATAATTATTCCGTTAATTGGATGCTTAGCTATTCTGTTATATAGTTACTTATACAGGCGAATCGAGAAGTACCTCGGACTCCCCGCCTATACGCTCGCTGTCAGCGGATAGCGCTGCCATCGCTGCGGCGCGTTGCCATCGATCACGAGCGCGCCGCTAAATAAAGGCTCCAGTATTTTCAGCGAAAGCTACCGGGAGACAACCGCGACCTCGAATGTACGCGCGCCGACGACGAATGCGGATGGCGTCCGTCTGTCGTTGCTTCGATGCCATCCGAAAGCTAAATGATGAGGCGTTGGATATACATTGTACTGCATCTTTCCGAGCAAGAAAAGGAACAGAAATGAAAGGAGAGCACAGAAAAAGACAAGGTGTATCGAGATGACGCGCGCCTGCTGCACTTCCGAACACACGTGCGAGCGATTCGTGTCGACGCGTGTATTTCTCAACGTGAGTTGTACGTAATATGCAACGCTTGCTTGTGCTGTACGGCGCGGTGTGCACCTCTTACGCGTTCTTGCTGCGAGCTGCGGAGGAACTTCCAGCAGCTTGGTCTTCCGAGAACCGCATTCACCGAGCTTAATAATAATAATAATAATAATAATAATAATAATAATAATAATAATAATAATAATAATAATAATAATAATAATAATAATAATAATAATAATAATAATAATAATAATGTGAATATCAAGATGTGAAAATTGTGTGATATTATCGGTGAGATGCCAGTACGTTATTCGGAAACTATGCAAAATAATTTATATATTCGATTCGCTTCTGGCACTATTCAATTCGTGTTCGATTCAATTCGATTCCTACACTACTCGATTCGTAGATGGTGTTTATTAAATGGTGAGAAGTGTGAAAATAGGCCATGTATAGGGCCGGCTATCCTACTCATTAAAAATAAACTCCAGCTATTAAGGAATGTATCAGACGTGTACGTAATGAACTACATGGGATGAATTCTAATCATTTACGTTTTTTTTTGTAATTTTGTCATTTAACGATTACTTATTCTTTTCTTTTTTTAATCGGTAACCCTCACTGTACTTCAATTACTTATTTCAATAACAAACTACATGTAACCAGTTACAAAGCTGTAGCAGGCGAAGCGCAGCTTTCAATACTTCAGTTCAGAGGGAACTACAGTGTCCAAAGGGATGAAAACATGTTTGTGCGTTACCTCCTTCCCACAATCGGCGTCCCACAGCTGCGCCTCCATCACCTGAACATGGCAGGCTTGCATATTCCCATCTCTCTAGGAAATCGGACCTCCCATCTTTTCTTTAAAAATAAATTCATCTCTGTCTCTCTGTCTCTCTCCTTCCCTTTTCTGGTAGCACATTTAGGCGGTTTTCATAGGTGGTAAGAGATGTTTCTCAATTATCATTCTTCGTTGAGTACAGTCTATGGCTTCTCTGGGTATAGACCAGTTTTTCATCTAAACGCACGTGTTTCTGTCTTTCTGATGCATAAGTGACTCACATGCGCCAATTTTTGTAATTGTAACATACCAAGAGTATTTTAGGGCTGGGTAATATGAAGCTTTATATTAAATTACTTCATAGATTTGGCCACCATTACAGGGAACGTGAACGTTTGCTGGAATCCATTACAATCAGTCGTTGAAATCTAAATGGCTAACCAGAGAAGGAAGTCGGGAGGAAGACCACTAGGTGCTGACCGACAAATTGAAAAGGCGTTTTTGTGGCTGGATAGCGAGGAACGCTGATGGGAGGGATTCGCCTATATATGGACGGTTTTTCAGTTTTGCACTGGCCTCACCGGGATTGCCTTCCACTAGCGCGAGCAAAAATGAAGCGTGTATACTTGCCTTCGTGAGGGCCCAGACCCAAGCATCGCGGCATTCAGTAATCACAATCTTGTGCGCGAGGTGTTCGTACGTTAAAACACGGCCCTTATCGGCAGCGCGAACGTTGAGCGAACTGTCGGTGTCGCTGCCAAATCAATGTCTTCAGAAGAAAACGAAGGAGGATTACCGAAGAAAACGTCGGAAAGCAATTCTCAGTGTGAATAAAAAGTGCGGATAAACACTCTCTAGCACTGTTCCTGTAAACGCTCTTTCGGTCTAGTGTCAGGTGTTAGAACTTAGCAGGTCACGCTAGGCGCATGACAGTGGAGTTGATTGCGTACATTTAATTTGCGTTCCATGCTGACTCAGAGTGCAGCGGCCTCTACGCATATACTTTGCAGCCTGCAACAGACATACTCTACACAGCGCACGAGGACGATGCACTGCATGGGCGTCTCAAAGAACAAAGTGCTCTTGAGAAAGTGGTGTATACGGTGTCTTTTCTGAAGATGCGTGCTGTTCCAGTGCAAAATGAGTGAAAAGAGCCGCAGGAATCGCTGAAGTACGCAGATTTTACTAGCAGATTGTCCTACGGCAGTATTTTGATTGCCGTTATCGACCTTCTAAGTGTTTCTTAATTTTAAAGTTATATACGGTGTGGGACCGACGAAAAACAATTTAGAAGTAGGCGCTCTCGAATGGAAGTGATTCAACTCACGGAATTAATGAGAGAAGAAAACGCATAAGATTTATTTATTTATTTATTTATTTATTTATTTATTTATTTATTTATTTATTTATTTATTTATTTATTTATTTTCTGTGGGAGGAGGGGGATAGCTTATTTGCGCATACTGTCGCGTGGGACTATTTCAGGAACAAGCAAGCAGTGAAACATAAGATGGTGGCTTTTATTGTGCGAGAGTGGTGCTGTTGCAGCGAATTCAGTACGAGAGGGATCTCTGAAGTCTGCTGTCTTCTGTTATTCTTTCCCTTTTTTTTTTGTTATTGCGGTTGTTACAGAGCAAGTAAAAAAAAATGATAAAATAGAGTCAACTGCCAGAAAAAAGCAGTTCACCATTGAAGACGATGATGAGTCATTGGTTTTTATAGTTATAGAATCTCCAGAAGTATAGAAAAGGGGGAAAGAGAGATGCAGAGGCAACCTGCAGACTTAGCAGACTTCGTTGATCTCTCTTGCGCTGAACTGTTTTACTGCGATAGCGGCAGTCTCTCAAAGCCGACGTCGGCATCTTTATACATCGCTATACAGTCATGGAGTTTCTCACTATATTTACATATTAGAGGGAAATATGGCGCCATCTGTCTGTGGGAGTTTTCTAACGGGCAATGTGCCGTCAAGGATATGACAGTACATGGGTGTGCGCGCGAGGCTTGTGTGGGCTGGTGTTCTCTGAGGCTTCGTCTAAAACGTGGATACGGCTACACGGAGAATGCATTCTTATAATAAAATTTACATAGAAGGTTTTCATTCACCCGTCGTATACACCTTAATCATAATAATATGCAGCATAATCAAGCGAACAAAAGCAAGAACAGACGACAACTTGTTCCAAGCGAGCGCGAGTCTGTTCTCCAACTTTAGCGGCCTGCTGATAATTTTTATCTCTGATATAATTTTACGTGCAGTCACAAGTCCTCATAATTAAACCAAACGCGTTTTTGGGTCATAATGATCTTTAAACCCCTTTTCACGCGCTGTTTTCGTAGGAAACGAATCATTGTGACAGACGGAACGGTGCTAGCCGGGCGCTTCTTGAAGGCGTCCTGCAGCTCTCCAAAAACGACGCCAATCAGAAGTCACAATATATATCTGCATTCCCATGCATACGATAGCGCAGGAACGCCAGGTTTCCCTCTAGGCAATGTAGTGAGAAACTCTGTGCCCACAGTAATGCCTGCATGCTGTACACTCCGGAACAGCGCATGTGCAGACCCCACCGCTCTCAGAGTCAGTGTGGCGTACAATAAACCGCGCAAATCGCTGCAGGCGCGAAGGTTGAGCACTGGAAATTGTATACCGCATTGGCTAGCGTTTTCAGGATCCCAACCGCACATATTGCAACTGCAGGGGCCAGCGTTTTCTGATAGTTTGAAGATATATGCGTCCCCGAACGCGCTTCGAAGCCCATCGTCGTTCCCGCTCTAAATTAAGGTTTTCCCAACAAAGCCTTCGTCCAGCAATGCCGGATAAAGCTGCAAAGATTAGTTTTAAATTAGGGACACCAAAGGCAAATGCTGCAAGTCGACGTGAACTCTTAAAATATAATTCCAGAACAGTCTCAGCGTTTGTTTCGTGCCAAGAAAAATCTTAGTTTACGAGGAAACTGCATCTGAAGGGTCGGCGTGTGTTTACCTTTAGCACAATTCAAATTTGCCTCAATTCAAATCTCCCGCCCCCCGAGCGGGGAGTGGTGACGTTGCACACGTCATCGCCGCCCCCGTCGGTGAGCAAAGCGGCGCCCGGCATACGGCGCAACGTTCTCTTTTTCTTTTCTTTTTTTTTTCCCCGTGAAGCGCAAACGCGCGGCCATGGACAAACCGAGCCAAGACAGAGCGTTGGATTCGCCGCTGCAGCTGCTCTTGGTCAAGTGGCGGGTACACTCTAAAATTTACACCCTAAAAAGTGAAAAAAGGGTGTAAATTATTTTACAGTGTACGGTTCGGGCATCCCGCGACATCATATCGTGGACGTGACATTCTCCGCTGCTCGTAGTTCGTGCGAGTTTCGCGAGCCAGCAAAACCAGGGCAGCACTATGCGCGTTAACTCAACTACCGAGACGCGAAAGCACGGGTGGTGCAGAGCGGAGTATAAACGAAACCTTTCGACCGCCTGCTTCGTTGTCAAGGGTAAAGTCAAAGTGTTCTTCTTTTTTTTTTTTGTAAAGATCGAAGAGAATCGGACAAGTATGCATGCGCATAAGCGTGTCACAGCGGAGAACAATTTAGTCATATGTATACCGGTGTGACAGCTGCTCAGAGATTCTTCTAACAAGCACAGCTGAGAGTGCTTCGCACTGCGAAACGCCTATATATATACTCGCTGTCACTAAGAGGCCGAAAGTCGACATTTAAGGATGTACAGCAAAAGTGAGTCGTTTCACGCGAGAATGAAAGAGCGAAAGGTTATTGAATGTAAACGGAATTTGGGGCACAGTGAGATTTAGAGGGGCATGTACTAAAAGCAAATCTTAAGAGTCAAGCTAAAGTGATAGATTCGTGCTCGCGAAGTTCCCTAGCATGAATCGATATATCGCTTTAGCTTGACTTTAAAGATTTGCCTTGAGTACATGTCCCTTTAACTCTCACTGTGCCCCGAATTCTGTTTAAATCCAATAACCTCTCGCTCGCACATTCTCGCGTGAAATGACTCATTTTTGCTGTACGTATTTAAAGGGGGCATGACACCCAATTTTCGATCATAAGCTGTATTGTGCGAGGTAATCCTTGTGCGTTCAGGAACACGAGGGCGAAACTTTAGCGCTTTTGAACCAGCACGTAATTTGTAACCGAATTTTTTTTCATATTACACTCGAACGGACGCAAGAGTCGAGCAAGACTAATAATATATGGGGTTTTACGTGCCAAAACCACTTTCTGATTATGAGGCACGCCGTAGTGGGGGACTCCGGAAATTTTGACCACCTGGGGTTCTTTAACGTGCACCTAAATCTAAGTACACGGGTGTTTTCGCATTTTGCCCCCATCGAAATGCGGCCGCCGTGGCCGGGATTCGATCCCGCGACCTCGTGCTCAGCAGCCTAGCACACTGAGCAACCACGGCTCTCGAGCAAGACTGGCGCGCTCGAGAGCGGTGACGTCTCAAGCTGCACGCTTGCAGAGCGCGCCGTGCGTTTATAGCCGTGCGTGCAAGCGGGAATCTTCTGCTTTGTTCAGCTTTTCATTGGCATTGTTCAACTTGCAGTGACTGAAACAATGCCACCGCGGCGCCCATGTAACGCTGCGGGGTGCCAGAGCGAACGGCGCAGGGAAAGCTCCGTATCGTTCTTCAGGTTTCCCAAGGAGCCCGCTAAGCGTATACATATGCTTGGGAGGCGAATGCGGGCATGCATTGTAAAACAATTTACACCCTTAAAAGTGATAAAGGGTGTAAATGTGTCTATAACTCACACCCTTAGGGTGTTACCTATATAACGGACACCCTAAGGGTGTGAGTTATAGACATATTTACACCCTTTTTCACTTTTTAGGGTGCAAATTATTTTACAGTGCTGCAGGAAGGACTGGCGCGCATCTGACGCTTCTGTTTTGTGCTCGGAACATTTCACGCCAGACAATGACGATTTGCGCCTGCTCGCCGAGTTCGGGATGCCAGTGAAAAGGCTCAGGCTATTTACGGCCAGACGCGATGCCGACCATGTTTTACCGATATCGTGTGCAATGTAAGACAACTTCAAGCAGAGGTTCAGCGGAAGCGTACATCGCGCAAAATCCTTGCGCCGCGGACACACATGCGCGGGCACATATGTCGTGCGCAGGCGTTTGTTTACATTTCCGCACGCTACTACAGATGGGGAAAAAAATAACCTGGTAGGTACGCGCGGCAGCTTAACGAAATCGTACTTTTTGTTGAGTACAGATCCGAGAGGCATGCATGTATAGAGTGCATGTCAGTAAACCTTCTACGCGCATAACAATTTGCATTGTGCGAAGTATGCAGACTTCCGTCTCCCGTGAACGGCTGGCTAAGCAGCGCTGCACGCATGAAATATGACGAAATGAAGCTTTAGCACTCACCAGTGGGAAAGCGCACCACCAGCGTTTCGCGCAACTAACTTCATTGTCTCTGTCGACCACGTCTTAATTCTGCGGACGCAACACCAACGTCGTCGTCTCTGGTCTTCTGCTGAGCTGTCTTCGTCGCTCGAGCTGGTGGCGATCGGATCAAAGTCAAAATGCGCAGCGTATCCGACGCCATCGCTGCTCCTGCTGCTCGAAGGTTCGTCGCTTGCTTCTCGCGAAGTTGCCAGTGTCGAAGACATGGCACGCGATATCGAGCAAATATGGCAACAAGCGGTAGTTATGCAACGACCTCGTGTGGTGCGCTAGCTGATTTTATAGCAGACGACTCGCCTGGGTTCCATGCAGCCCGTGACGTCACACAGGGCCCGGCAATACGGCGGTTTGTGTCGGAGGGCGGGGCTCAGAGCCAGTGAATTCTAGTTCGTATACATATAGTATTCACATGACGTCCCATCCGCTGCTGTCGTCGGCTTCCGCTACCTTCCGCCATCTTGGAGTACCTTATCAACAGGCCCGCGCATAAGCCTATATTATAGCTTCCCCAACATGGCGCTGCAGTAAACTGGAAGCCGCGGAGTATCGTTGAATGACTTACGTCCATACTATTTATATTGGTCGGAAATATGCTTTTACGGCCCAGTTTTTTTACACGCGTATAGCCATAATAGACTCTCTACTACAATTTCTCGCGGAAAACCGCGAATTGTTGGGTGACCGTGTCATGCGTCCTTTAAATGTCGACTTTCGGCCTTTGAACGACAGCGTACGTTGGCTTTTCGCAGTGCGAAGCACTCTCAGCTGTGCTTGTAAGAAGAATATGTGAGCTGCTGTCACGCCGGTATATGACCGCATTGTTCCCAGTTGAGACACGCTTATGTATGCGCGCATCAAGGCTTACGAGCGCAGAGCAGCTTGAATGCCTTTGAAAGATGCTAATGCACTTGGTGGGTGAATGGGTCAACCGCCTCGTATGAATGATGCGTTTCTCTCCCGTGTTTAAGTGAACATTTGTGAAGCTATAGAACGAGATGTTTCGCATGGTTCGTGCACGGCGTTTAACGCCTATTGAATGTATACAGATTCACCGCAGAAAATTGTGCGCAGGGTGAAGCGTTTTCCTTACTAAAGGTGAAAGTTTACATTACTGGGGAATCGTGAGCTTTTGTACGCGAATGTCTGACTCTATGCTTCGAGGGCCTTCCGGCACGTACGACGACACACTCGTTTCGCCAGTTGTCTATATATGCACTTAGGTTTCTTGAATGTCATGACTTGTCGCATCGCGTTCTATATATACACCATGCTGCCGGATTCTGCGATGTTCACGTCTGCTGAACACTTATATGTGCTCCATGTTTATTCAGATTTTAATATGTCGTGTTTGCTCCACTTTTTTTTTTGTAATCCTCGAATAAAATCTTTTCTCTTGAAGGAAAGCGGTTCCACACACCGCAGCGACAACATTAGCGCGCGTATGAAAGCGAAACATTATTTTCCTGCGAACCGAACTCTGAACGTGTTCGGTTAGACACCATGGGTTGGTATACGTGTCTGGCGGTGTGGGAGCGGCACAAGCTTATGTTGAGCGAGGCGTTTCCCGATGACAACGTGTCCAACTTCGTTGCGTGTTCTATGTTATGCTTGCAAATGGTTGCTATAAACAGTAACAGCGTTCCTCGCAAACACCGATGGGAGCTTCGCTTAAACCGATTCCTGTTGAAATGACGTTGCATGGAATCTGCATTATTATTATTCTTTTTTGTCGCACACTATGGGCGTCAGGGAGACGTAATCATCGTCAACACTTCAGCTATTGTTGGGGCAGGTTAACGCGAGAAAGAAGTTATACAAGCTATATAGCACGCTCCGTTTTGACCACATTTCCATGCGAGACCAGGGAATGTTGAAATCAATGCCACATTAGAATATATGGTGTATTACAGGTTCGCCACTTCGCGGGACGCTATGAGCTTTAATATTCTCTATTCGAACGATGTCGCAAGCTGGGAATCACATGTAGAGCACAGCGCGTGCTTCCACTAAGTGAACTAAGCCGAGTTGATGGGCAAAAACGATACGCCGCGCGCCACAGCCGAATTAATCGTGGTGAATTCACGTTCACCTTTTCAGTGAATTTTACCGCCCTTGATTGAAACCACTCAATAACGACCACACTTGGACCTTGATGAACGGGTGTTAAGGCGAGCAACGAATGCGCTCATAACTTTCCTTAGAGATACTGCAGCCTCGACCAGACACTGGATATACATTACAGTTACAAGCCGTGCGGCCATCCGTACTCGTAACTACATAGAGTGTCTACGTCATAGTCCTAAAACGGATGTGCAGATCCTGTTTTCTGGGAGCCTCTTGTTCACATTCGCGAGAGAAACTTCGGACACTTTATTTGCTTTGTGTAGGGTTCACCTGCAGCTATAGGCGGTGGCTTAATATGAAGTTGAAGAAGTGCAGTGGAGCAGAGCAAGGACGCTCGAGCAGCATCGCAGAGGTTCAGTAAAACTCTCTCTCTCTCTCTCTCTCTCTCTCTCTCTCTCTCTCTCTCTCTCTCTCTCACACACACACACACACACACACACACACACACACACACACACACACACACACACACACACACACACACACACACACACACAGTCCAGGGGCGATTGCACCCTTCAGAGAAAGAATAAGCGTCATCATCGTCGTCATTCTAAAGTTACTTGTTACTGTGCGCGCTTGTGCATGTTGCGTGCATTGTGTATTGATGTATGGGAATTCGTAATTTCATTCTTCGCCCTCGCCATCAGGAGTTGTAAGCATTTCCAGCATCCACTCAGTAACGTTTTATATCTCTCTATATCTCTCTGAGTGACGGCTGGGACGTTTTCGACTGCATGCTCAGCAGCATGGCTAAATATGCACAATCTTGCATTTTGATTTTGTGGCGTGCTTACGAAGCTACCTTGCAGTTTCGGATTAACTTTTTCATATAGTTTAGAGACTCGTCGTTACGCAACTATTTGACTGAGGGGTGTCACTGAAATTTGTAAATTAAATGGAACATTTTGACCGACACCGTATAGCTAATTCGAATATTGTCTTTTTTTTTCCTTTGTGCAAGAAATGTCTCCTAATTGGTACTTTTCCACAGACTCCCATATATTTCAACTTCGCGCCCAATTTCAAGCGGGTCTTTCGCTGCAAAAAACCATACCACTATTGCAGTACCGTATGCGAAGTGCAGGCGTGTCGAACAAAAGTAAAAGTTTACGTATACTTTAAGTCTAGAAATCCAAAAGAGGTGGCCGACAGAACAAGGAATGATTATATGTGTGATACAGTTTTCTTATCATCGATTCCGCAAAATTGGACAGCTATAGAATGTGTTGTTTAAATCTTTTATTGTACGTAAGTGTGGATTATTACTCAAAATGCGGAACAAGAAAGTAACACAGAAAAGGTAAACTTTGTACATATTTACAATGTCAAATCATTAATAAGCCCTTTATCTTGTGTGCTAATGTGGTTTATGACTTGGAATGCAGAACAAAAATACCGTACTCATATATAAGAAAAGATATATACCGTAAAAGTAAACCTATTTGTTCGTATTTACAACGTAAAGTGAGAATGTAAACCTGTTGACCCATTAATATTACACCATCTAAAAAAGATCTATAGTTGCCGACATCTTCAATTGGATCTCTTCGTCTTCAAAAGTTTCATTGCTTGCTTTTTTTTCCCCTGTTCTCTCCGCGTGTTTCCCTGCGAAAAACGGAATCGAAGTAGAATCCATAATTTCATTACGTTTTCTTTAATACTCCTGTGTAGCATGCTCCTCACCAGTTTAAGAGAGGCAATACTTTCTTTTTCAAGAAGGTAGAGAAGGCGACAAAACTTTTTTAATGTAGCTTGAAAAACACTGAAAGAAAGCATTGAAGCTTTTTTCAATGGATGTAATCGCTGTTCTGAGTGGCCCTGACGGGTACAGATCAAGCCACCGTATATACGTTGTCAAACATAGCAGTGAAGTTCGAAGCACGATTACTTTCTACTGATCCTTTCCGTTTCTTCGCATGCCTCGCACTGCAGGTCATTTTTAATGATTTTCGCGCCACATAACCAGCTGTGCGTGGTATACGTAAGCGTATCATGGCTCTTTCGTTCTACGTCTTCGTTCCGCGATCTGTGGGAAAGATGCAAGCGCTGCTACAGCGTCACTCGAATTGCCGCCATCAGTGATGTTTTCAATGATGCCAGTCGTACTCTCCGTCGGAGGATGCACTACTGAACGTATACATGCGGACAAACGCGAACTGATCGTCTAGGAGAGGGTGGGAGGGGAGCAGTTTCCTGACCTGGCGTCCACGCAAGGTCGCAAAACGCAATTGCGTTTACAGTTACAGTTGCAGCTGGAATTTACAAGTTTACATGGGCGCCCGCTTTCGATATTTTTGCTATGTATGTATAACGATTAGCCGATGCCCCAAACCACTCGAGTATGCGAACTTTTCTTGAATACGGATGTGGTGCAGATAATTCGACGCAGCCGTTACCTTTCGTTCCCAACGCCCTCCACATTGATCTGTGCAGTTGGCTCCATCGCATGTCACTGCTGCGTCGACAAAAAGGACAGCTTTATCTTAGAGCATACTTGCCTCGATGATAACATTTTGAGAGAACATCTGCCCTCACGTTCCCGCGTGATGCGGAGACCCCAAGCGCATGCGTCCAGTTTCTCGCAGGATGTTTCATAATAATTTGGAAGCCTGTACAACAGTCAACAGACTACCGGAAGTTACTTCAAAGCTGCTGATAGTTTAAGCCAACTGTAGAGAGAGTCGGTGCAACCAATATTAGGCGACTCAGCTCAGCAGCGTAAAGAGAAAGAGAGAGAGAGAGATAAACGGGATGCGACGAGCAGGGAGGTTAACCGGATAAGATTCTGGTTTGCTATCCTGCGCTGGCTGAAGGCTAAGGGGAAACGAAAGACGGAAAGAATAGCGGAGAGAGAAAAAAAAACGAAGAAAAAAAAAGATAGGAGAGACTGATTCTCATGGACGCTCGGCAGCGTAAAGCGCAATCACCACTCCTTAGCAGCGCTTGCGCTAATTCAGTGCATAATGCAGCGCCAATTTCAAGGTGTGGCGTACCTTTTTACCCATGGGTAAGCTTACCCACATGTGCATTTCCAAATGCTTTCACAAATGCTTGCCCAAATTACCTAAATTCTTGCATTCAAGTTGCCAGCGCGAAGTCGTTGAAAACGTGTAGGAAGAAGGAAACGTCCCTGTCTGTCTATATCCTCTTTTCGTGTGCTTCTTTTCATATGCTTTTGTGCTGCCAATATGAATGCAAGCTGTATCGATCGACTACCTTCCTTATCGTCCTGACTGGTCTGGAACTGAATGCAAATTCAATTAAATATGTTTTCAAGAAGACAATCCTTAACTTCTTGCTCGAACTGAATTATGACGATTACCGCTAAACTGGCCGTGGGCCAGACCAAGCGGACGTCACATTGCTTATCGCAGTATACGCGGGAAAAACCCAGACGTTCACTCAGAACGATCAGCGTATATTAATTACGCGTAGAGTTAGTGAGAAGTCAGGTTGAATTAGACTGTAAGGGCTAATCTGCAACTGCGATACGAGTAACCATCCTGCACTATATATATATATATATATATATATATATATATATATATATATATATATATATATATATATATATATATATATATATATATATATATATGTATGTATGTATTGTGGGGATTTGCGGGATTCGACGCGCCATTGCGCTGGCGAATTTCACCCATGTCTGTAATCCTAAGCCATGCCGTTCTTGCTCCGAACCAGTTTTAGCGGTGGCGCTCCACTCGCCATGGTTCGTGGGTGAGGGCGGAGCTGGTGACGTCACGGGAGTGGCCCCTGGTGGCTACTGCCGTGACGGTAGCAGCTCTCTTTCTCCTTGGGACAGCACCCGGTACGTACGATGCTCTCTCTCATCCGCCGACACCTTTGTGACTAGGATTGAGCTCACGCACGGTGCCTTTGCCCGTGCGGGGAGCGCGTACCTCGTGTTGTTTCCTATCCCGACGCTAAGCCTAAGAACGGGTGTCTAGTGCTCGCGCGAGGTCGTACCACGCCGAGCCGCACTCATCGAAGGCCCAAGCCGAAGGAGATTGCCCGAGCTCTCGCGAGTTGGCCCATTGGTTATCGCCAGAGCAAGTAGCATAGCCGCCGGGACTTTTCCTAGCGGCGCGTCCCAGCTTAGCCTGTGCTCTCGCAACGACGTGCTACAGGCGCCCCTAGCTGCATTTTTCGCCCTTGGTGCGGGACCCCTTTGGTTCCCCGCCGTCCCGGGACCGGGCGTTTGTGCAGTGTTGGGTGCCGTTGGAAACAATTAACGGTTTCCTTCATTTTAGGGCAATTACTGTGTTTTGCGTGCGTCGCTCGGTAGCCCCTTGTGGCCTGAGCTCGCGCGCAGCGGCGCTAGAGGCTGACGGCTGACGCGGCCCTGTGGCTCGCTAAGCTCGAACCCGCGGTGGTCGGTACTCCTGTGAGACCCGTAGACCCCACAGTATGTATGTATGTATGTATGTATGTATGTATGTATGTATGTATGTATGTATGTATGTATGTATGTATGTATGTATGTATGTATGTATGTATGTATGTATGTATGTATGTATGTATGTATGTATGTATGTATGTATGTATAATCGAGCGAGCAGGTATAATCACTCAACCCTGAAGGCGACAGTGCATGTTCCAAGGTTGCCACTGACTGCTTTCTTTTTGCATTTTAATAAAGTTCGCGCACCCTGTGATTAAAGCGTTTATACAAAACTGGGCGATGTGTACGCAGGTGCTTCGGCGAAATTACCATTCAGATACTGGCGCTCTGTCCATTCTTGGGCTTAAACTTCTCCCTGCCAGTTTTACCTTGCATATAAGTTAGGCGGTCGCACTTCTAACACGCAGTGAATATACAGTTGTAGACGAATGCTGCAGTGTGAATGTTTCTCTTCGCTGCCTGTGCGCGATGCACCGCAGCGTTATTTGCATTCCTCGCAGTCGGTGCAACATACCGCGGTGCATCAGCCTCTGAAATTGCATCTCCAGCGCCGACGCTCGGTGTCGATCGTGCGCTCAACTTCACTTGTGCTGCAATTGGGCTACGTGCACCAGGTTGCACGAACTGAATGAACCCTTTGCTCCAACTCCGACCTCCACCCGGGGTTCAGTGACGTGAGGCATCGCTTCTATACCGGCTGTGGTTGGTAGTGGCTTTCACGAAGGCGTATGCAATAGTTTGATTTGAGTGACCGACAGTGCTGCGTGCGACGTCCGCGGCGCGGAAGAGAACATCGAACATTTATTGTGCCATTGTGATCGATTTCAGTCGGAAACACGAACATTGTCTATCGCATTGCGGCGACTCGACAACCGGTGGTTGTCCGTGCAGGTGGTATATGAAGACCGCTACATCGCTCGTCGACCCACGAAGCTGTGAAGGCGCTTTTGTCTTTGTTGAGGGAGACTTCCCTGTGTGACCGCCTTTGACTTGGGGAGGCCCTCCGCGGACGTGCGTGAGCTCACGGCGTCTTTTCTTTCCCCAACTCCTCTCTCTATCTCGTCTTTACATTCCCTCTTTCCAGTTCTCCAAAGTGCTGCTGCCAACCAGACGCATTTCTGGTTAACATCCCTGCCTTTTCTCTAGTTTCTCCTCCTCTTCCTCCACTTGTTGCCGAGCTAAAGGGGTCTTTTTATGGGAAAGATGGGGAACACGTTGGAATGAGTACGCGGTGCCTTTCAAGGGATGTATTGCCGAAGGAAATTCTAGGGAGGGACATAATATGAACGGAGATTCCGGAACTGCAATGCTTATGCTTTCCACGTTTCCTTTTCCCTTCACTCATCCATTGAGCAGTGCCTCGTGCCTATCGCCCCCACTTTTTTTCTTAAATTCCTCTTTCTTTCCGCAGCGCACTTGTGGTAACCTTTTGAGGTAAGCCTCTGACAAAGCTGCCCGAGAGTGACAAATGAGCAGCGACGGGACAGGCGGTTTTGCCCGTCCCTTTAGATGCATGCTCGCCCGAGCTGTGTGCAGGCGCACTTTGAGGCATGTCGCTTGACCGCCGGCAGCTTAAAAAATGGCAAGAAGGAGCTTCTTCACCGAAAAACCGAAAAAAAGAATGGTGAGAGCGGGGACAGGGGGCAGCTATTTTTAACTTATACGCTCGTTAGCTCCGCATTCCGCGCATAACCACGATACCGAGCAGTGCAGTGTGCAGTCCACTCAGAAAGGGAGCACCCGAAGGTGCGACTCTCACTTTGCTCGCGCATTATTGGAGTAGCGCCCTCTCGCGAGTGACGTCACGGCCAGGTCGCCGCTCACTCCTGCTCGCTCGGCTGCCGCGCGAGCTCGTTACTTTCGTGTATGCTTGGGGTACGGGTGGCCCTAGCCGTGCTTATTGAAGGATATGCCAGCCGTGCCTGAACCACAGATCCTTCTTCAAAAGCGGGTGAGTCGAGAAAACTTGCTGCTTTGATATCGCATGCTACGTAGCGTTGAAGGGGTCTACTGGTTTTGCAATGCACATATGCACCGTGTCTGTCCATAAATATTGCGTAACAAGAATGTCTGCAATTCCAATACGCAAACCTGTGTATCATGCTTCGCTAAACACTTAACATTCCCTTAGTACTTAGCTATGAGAGACGTTGCATTTTACATGGAAGAAGAATCTTGGTATTTAGTGTCGAGATGTTATCGGTGTTAGAAAGACATTGCACATCGAAGCTGTCTTGATGATTCTTATTACCCTGGTGAGTTGTTCTAGTCAAATATGGCCACTTTATGATTGAGTAAATGAAAGAGGCGCGCATTTCGTATGAAAAAAAGTTTGCTGCTACTTTCACCGCTCTCTGAAACAGGCCCTCATAAAACTAATATCTCATGGCTGCTAACACGATAGCGTGTCATGTAGAGTATTTGCATAGTTAACTCACAACTACCACAGTAGCACTCACCCGAAAGAAAAGTTTCGTGGTTAAGATCGAGAGCCAATCAACTGCAAGCGTTGAAATGTTTGATGGTGGCCCTCATTAGCCTTTATCGACAGTGTCGCACACCCCTCACGCAACCGTAGCAACCGACTGTCGTTATGGCGAGGCACGCATTGTTCGCGGAAGCCATCAGTTCACTACAACTTCGAATTGAAACCATGAAGCAGTTTTTTACAGCGCGAATTGCAATACCTAAAGTATACTTGAGATGCTACGGCGCAGCCATAGGGTGCCTAGAAAAGGAAAATTGAAGACCTTCTGCCTCACCATGTCTCGATCCAGTGTTGTTTACTTATACAGACGAAGAACCATTCTCTTCGTCAGTACATAAGAGAGAACCTCGCAAACCTTCATAAGGAAGACACCACAAGCCTTACATATTTCACTTGATTTTTGACCCTCCACTGTGGAATTATGATATCTTCAATATGTCCCATACTACTAATGAATGACGTTTCGGCTTCTTTCTCGCTGCAACCATACGGTTCAAAAGGTATATTTCACTAAAAAATTTGGGCCGAGCAGCCTGCGTCAGTTCGCCGAACAGATTCGTCATGTACATTCCTCAAGCAACAAACACCAGTAAATTGCTCAAGTGAGTTGAACGTGTAGGAGGGAAAAGGGATTATATATTGGTACATTCGTTTTCGTATTCTGCAAACAGCTGTAAACCTCAATTAGCTTTACTTCAAATTACCGCCACTTAAAAGAAACACGTGAAGAACCGCCTAATTTTGAGAAGCAGTTAAAGAAGCAAGTGGTGCTGGTAGAATCTAAACTGCTGCGCTAGTTAAGACCTCGTGTTACTGCCGCGCGTTTCTGTGAAGAAATGCGAAATTTTGTTATTATTCCATGAACCACTCGTCGTGAGCAAAACCGTTTTAGCGGATTACAATCAAGGTAACTGTTGTAGAAGTCATATGTAGCCAGCGTTTATAACATACTTGTAACGCGGCAGGTATGGTATTATAACTGGATTCTTATATGCTAAATTTTTGCGGCGTTGGATCCGCGCATGAAAAACCCGCAGTGGGCTGGTCTGCGCTTCTTCGGCGGGCAATGTGACGTTGCCTCTGAGAACTGTATTGTTGTCAAAGAGATAAGCTCATTCAATAAATTTTCATGAACGAAGACGTCGCATAAAAGATATTTGAGACGACCGCCATAAGTATAGACGCAGAGGGAACGAGAGCGAACAAACGAAAACACCGCAGAAAGCGCCCGGACAAAGCCTGAACTGTAGCAGACGACAGGCGCGAGTCCGTGCCCTGACGTCACGCGAGCGGCGTTCGCAGCGCCCCTGTAGTTCGTTCTCGTGGAGCAAGTGGCTGCGGAAACACTTTCAGTACACTGCACAGGTGTGTCGAACGGAGTCAGCTAAGCTACCAACCACAAGCTGTCCGCTGCAAATCTATAGGCGAGTTTCCTCTCGCCTTCGGGAGAGGAAACTCCGGACATGCTCTGCACTCAAGTGGGCCCTTGGACAGAGCACCGCTCCGTACATCAACGGTTATGCGTTTCTTACAAAACTCAAGTGGCGGCTAGCGACCTCATCGTTAGAACGTACTGGTGGGCTTGCTGCATTTACAGTGGCGCGATTGTTTGCGCATAATGAACATAACATGAACCACACAAGAAAAAGGGATGTATATTTGCGCTACTAGGGAACAAACACTTAAAGGGACACTAAAGGTTACGAGAAAGTCAAGTTAAAGTGGTAGAGCAATGTTCTAGAACGTCTAAGGCGTCAATATAATCGCGAACAGAGCTTTAGTAACCGAGAAATTGAGGTAAAGGCATGACACGATTTGAGACCCCCCGGTACTAGCCCGGACATTCCGGTACTAGCCCGATGACGAAAGCACTCCTCATAATTTGTGTTACTATTACTCAACTACTCGTATTACAAAAATATCATTTCATTCGATTATAAGGCAGAAGAAAATGCTACTTGTCTACGTCTATTCGGTTCTAAGAAAAAACATTTTGACATTACCCTTCAGTAGTATGGGTGGTCGAAAGGTTTCGTTTTCGCTCGACTCTGCGCCGCGCACGACTTGGAGTTTCAATAGTTTCGTTATCGCGTCGTGCTGTGCGGGTTCTGCTGGCTCGCGAAACTCATTTCGAACAAGCAGTGAGAATGCCACGTCCTTGTGATGTCGTGGGAAGCCCTCGTTGCTTTCCCGCTCCGCAGAGCCGGTGTCGAGGCCGCCGTCGTAGTACGCAACGATCCCGGCAGCGCGAGCCCTCAACAGCAGGTCGCGCTCGTCAGCGCTCAAATCGCTGAAGTTGAGCCCAGCATCGCGAGCCAATCTGTCGTTGTCAGGGTCCATTGCGACGAGCGTCGAAGTTTGCGTCATAGAATGAAGTACCAGCTTATGGTCGCGCGTTTCTCCTTCCGATAGCCACCATATATGGTGGCTAGCGGAAGTATATATACTTCCGCTTTCGATCTGCTGTCGGCTCTGTCTTGGCTCTGTTTCTGGCCGCGCGTTTGTGTTTTGCGCAGAAAAGCCGTAGCGCCGTCTGCGGACGCCGTTCTACTCACCGATGGCGCAACGTCACTATGAGACCATGATGTCAGTACTCCTCGATCGGAGGGCGGGCGTTTTGAACTGCGTTAGAGGTACGCGGACGCTTCAGAAAGCTTTTTCTCTTGAAGTAAGTCTCTCCTTGACACGAAACAAGCGTTTCGAGGTTTCTGGGATGATACTTCAGCAGTACACGTTCACTTTATAGTAACCTTTAGTGTCCCTTTAAGAAGGAAGTAGCAAGGATACAGAAACGTGGACAGGAGAAATGTGGACTACACGAGGGCAAGCGCTCGCATACCGTCTATTTTTTTTCTTATGTGGTTGGTTTAATACGCACAGTCAATCATGCTAACATCACGACCTCATCGCCTGCGAAAATTCTGCAGTCAAACCCTGCCTCCTTATTCAGCTATTATGCGTTTGTTTTGCGCTCTCTGGCGCCTGTTTTCTGCCGCTTTTTAAAAACTAAAACAAAAGCATCCAGTGCATCGTTCTCTGTTCCTTTTGTCCCGCGCTATAGCTTGTGATATTTTCTTTCTATATACCATGCATATGCCAACCACCCTAACTGCAATCTATACGGAAGTTCAGTCGTTCTTCCTTGCCGTTATTTCCGATGTAAACAGCGCATGAACTGCCGACCTTGCATATTTCGTCCGCGCAAGCAGGCGTTCGGCAACTTCAGTTAACCAGAGCGAGTGTCGATAGCATGCACATGCGTTTCCATAGTAAGGTCGCGATATAATATATGGAGGAATGCGAAAAATACATGCTTCTCTTTCTCGGCGCCGCTTTAAACGCACGGCCGCATGAGCTTAAATAGAATAATTCTTGTTGGAAAGAATGGGGTTTGTGTGAGCTTCCGCTTTACCTTTCATTCGCCATATATTCGTGCGGGCAGAGCCTGCGTTTCGCGTAAACTATTATAGTTCACGAGAGCAATCTCTCCGTTAGCGAAAAAAAGTTTTAACTCTCCTGAAATTGATCGCTGCGTAGAATAGACTGGAGACGTCGTTCTCATATGTAGAGCATGAGCACGCGTATCATGCACAAGGTGTGCTCTTGTAGGGGGTGAATACTGATGCAGTGAATCTGTTGTGTGCACCGACATCTGATCGCGGTCTCGAGAAATAGTGCAAACGGGAAATAGTGCAAACAACGGGACGTGTATAGACTGAGACAGACGAAGTCTATATACACGTCCCCTTATATGCGCTGTTTCCCGTTTTCTTTAGACATGTACCAACCCACCCAAGTCAGCCCCAACAGGTATTTACATCCATCCAGAGGGCATCGTGTTTATGGCCAGGGCGTTCCAGTGGGCATTGTGACAATGACCAGAGATCTCCAGAGGGCGTTGTGGCGACGTCCACGAAGTTCTTGCTGGAAAGGGCTCACAGACGCCTCTCCGGCCTCCTTACCATTTACGTTATACACGTTCTCAAGCAGCCCGTGATGCGGCGTGCAAGACGGCAACAGCAGCAGCAGTGGAAAAGTCAAAGGAAGAGGTAAAGAGAGCTTCGCTTTAAGAAGAAAAGTATCTAGACTCCCCTCTGAAGAAGTTGATATAGGGACGCTTAGGCAAATTGGTAATGCGTTGAAACAAATGGACAGCACACATACGCACACACGTGTGTGTGTCGATTCCAGTTGGCATTGTGACAACGACCACAGAGTTCCAGAGGGCATTGTCGCGACGCCCACGAAGTTCTCGCTGGAACGAGCTCACGCAGGCCTCGACGTTAAGGAGTCTAGATACCTGTCTTTTTAAACCTGCATAGCCGCGGCAAGTACATGCAACATGATTCTAACCGGGTGTTCAGTGCGGCAAATAAATAAATAAAAGAAACACACCAATATAGTGCTCACACATCTGCAAGCGACGGCTGAAGCTATATGTGTCAATGTTCGCACAGGTGTGCATTGTCTGAACCGGTTCTGGGGTTCCCACTCAGGCGTCACACAGATAAGCACTTGCTTATACGCCGCCGTAGCGCCTATACCGGGACGTCGCACTAACCTGGCTAAGCGGACCCACGCCGTTGTCCGTCTCCATCGCCGAGAGCAGCTTTTCGTGGTTGAAGGAAACGAGAAAAGAGTTAATTTTACCTTTGTTACAACTCACAGTCGGTTGCAACTGACAATCGGTGCCATGGATGTAACAGCACACTCCATGTCGGGGAACTTTACATGTGCACATTAAATGTTTGTACACACATGTCGGCAGCCAATGGCGCTTCCCTGCACCAAAGCTGCCCGCTTTTAAAAAAGTCATTTCTCCTAGGTAACTAGACGAGTGAACTTGACCGTGTCTCGGTCGACTGACCGAGACACAGTCATCAAATTCCACCCATCAAATCAAATTCCACCCATGACGTCGCGCTATTCCGCCGGAGTCTGCCTCCGATGTTACGCATACGACGCAACCATGCGGCAAATGGGAATATGCATGAAGTCGGCGCTGTTCCCACGAATGTCTTTCGCCTTGGCCCCTTGAATCAATTATGGGCATTCCGTGACGGTCAGAGCTTGTAGCGACGTGAGAAGCATGACCTTGGTGGTCGTTACCGCTTCCACAGAATGCGGCGTTTGGTGTCACCTCGAAGGGAGCTACATTGTTGCCCCGTTAACAGTCAGCGCCGGACTCCGTCGTCGTTAGGCGGGCGTTGGTGAAGAGGTCGCTTCGTGGGCAGCACCCACTACAAGTCGCGTGCTGCAAAGCCGGGCTATCCGCATGTGCTCAGCAAAGATGCGTTTTCCTTAAGAGTGGACCACTTTACATGTCCAACCGATGCGGCTTTAATAACGTCGTCGACAAGTTCGTACGAACACAAGTCTTATAAGAAGCTGGGCGTCTCTAGTAATTTTACCTTTATACTTTATTTACCTCCACGATGTTTATCATAAAGCACCGTTATCACGAAGTGTACGGTGATATAGAAATTGCAGGCCCAAAGGTATAGCCAATTTGTTCCGCATATCTGATAAGCGCCAGCAAAGTTTCGGTTAAGCGTTTGCGCAGCATATACCGCCGCTATAGCATTTGTGCAGATGCGGTTTCCATTTGCGTCATGCTGTTGCTACGACTGTGGAGCTGTCCTCAAGACAACCTTCTTTCATTCGAGCAGCGGAGGTTTGGTGCGAATTTTCTGTCGTTTACACGGAACATAAGGGCGCCATCGCAAGCGCGTATGGAATGAATACGGCATTCGTTAATCTTACACTGCATTCGCGCATCGGGAACGTGCGCGACGGGAATAAAATTTGAAGGCGTGCAGGAAAGAATGTTAGCCGCTTCTCCCAAGTGGCGGCCGGGATACGTCTGCGCTCTAAAAAAGAACAACATACAAGTTGCTTCTCCGTGTTGATTCGAGTAAAAACTACAGAACAGGTGCATGTCCGCCAGTATAATACGTTCGTGGAGAACCTATCGCACTCGATCGGGCGCCATTACGGCAGTGCGCGCAGGCCTGTAAGTATTTTCATGTTATAAGTCGCAGATCTGGCGCACAGCTTGGTGGACAAGTGTAAAAAGGACACGCGCACATTAATAAAATATCTATGGCACATATTAATTTGCATTTGAGGGCTCAATTATCAAGGCAATGATACTTGGCCACTATAAGAAGGGAGATGCATTCACCCGGTCCTGCGGGGAGCAGACATATATATAACAATAAAGATTAAAAAGAAAGCAGCCGGAAAGGAAAATAAGGTGAGATGTGCATAATCGCGACTGATGTCACAGAAGCGAGTGCAACACAAACGTTCGTGTCAGCGCTGACGGTCGAGGAAGGATAAAATACGGGCCAACAAGCTTTTTCATCATAGGTGCAACATACGCGAGCTGAAAGGAAAATAAAACAAAGCCTACTCCAAGCGCGGTCGCAACAATGACGCACAAAGGGCAGCGACGGCATCGCGACGGCGAGCTCAGGTGTATTGTCTTTTCAACGCAAGAGCGCAGCCGGTGGCGCACTAATTGCGTGCGCTCCGTCAAGCCGTCGCCCGCCGGGTAACAACCTTCGTGCGAGCTCCATCCCGGCCTTCGCCGACAGCCGCCAAAATAAATAACAAAGAACGCGCGCGACGCGGGGGAGCGAGCGATACGAAAACAGCGCAACGCACGGAACGTAAATAACAAAAAAAAGAGAACCGGCACACTCGAGCGGCGGCGGCGAAGGGGCCTGCGAGCCTCTCCATGGCGAACCCAGACAAGCAGGGCTGCATGTAGCAGCGAGCGAGCGATGCTGCAGCGGCAACAGCAGCAGCAGCGCACACACAGTGGAAGCTAGCAAAGCCGGCCGAGCAAGCCCCAGCGCGCGGCTCAGCCGGCTTGCCCGACGGGGCAAGCGAAGAACGCGACCGAGCGCAAATGCCATTAGCGTCCGCCGAAGGGGCGCAGGGGGTTCTCCCGCGCGCTCCCATTTGCTGAAGCCCCGAACAAAAGCCATCCGGGCTGCGATCACGTGGTGTCAGCGGGCCAATCGGCGCCTGCTGGCGGTGCTTCTCCTCGTTCCCGCAGCGGGGAGAAGACGGCGGCAACTGCAGCAGCCGGCGGCGCGCACCATTTTCCAGCGGAGCCACGGCGCCGCGTCGGTTGGATTTTTCCGGTCTCCGTGGTGGATTTCGACCCCGCATTTGGAGCGCTTCCGGCCACTCCTCATCGGATCTGACGGTGAGTGCAGAATCTTCACGCTTCCGCGAAAGCGCCACTGCATGCGGCATGTTGCTGCGACGCCTCGTTCTCGAGCAGCGAGCGATTTCTGGAGCGTCGTCTGCGCGACCGGCCGCCTCCGAGCGTGCCAACATGGCGACTCGGGAAAGGTGCGGCGCTCGTCTGCGCTCCCCGGTTTTTCGCGGGGCTCGCGCGGTTGCCTTCGTCGGCGGCCGTCGCTGGCCGGTGGCGGTTGCTCTGGGGCTCGCGGAGCGCGTCTGAATCGTCGGTTTTAACGCCGACGTCGTGGTTACGATGGTACAGCTCGATTCCGGGAGGTATACCGTCAAGCTGTCACCCGCCGCCGCCTTGCTGGCCCGCTCCCCGCCGGAGGTCCCCGCGCCAACGACTCTGGCTTCAACGGTAATGTCCTGGGCGTCGATACGATTGTCGGACAAGATAGTCTAGTGTCCTAGCTTAATGCCCACACGTCGTTTGTGGTGGTGTCACGCTTAGTTTTGCTGTATTCGATTCGAGTTTGCGTGCCTCCGGTCTTGTACTTCGCGGCGCTGAAAGCGGAGTATGGGTAGCTCTCAAAAACTCAAGTTTTTTCCATATAACCGCTATAGCAGTCGCAATTATGGGTTGTTGGGTATCTAGTATACACTTCAGTGATCACATTGACAGTGTCGGCTAGGCGGCTAGTCGTACCATAGGCGCGCACCGAACTTGATTTGGGGGACGTACCACGGGCGCTGTGCGCCAGCTTCACGTGGTGGTGCCACGGAGCGTTAGGCCTAACGACTGAAAGCGGCTGCATACCCAGGCTCGGGGGCCCAAGAGGCCTCTCGGGACCACGATTTCGGCCCCAGGTCATGTTTTCGACTCCTCAACGTCTGTGTGACGCCTCCAGAACAAATATTTGGCATCATCCGCAACCTCTGAATCTGCTTTCTGCGCGTTTTGTAGCAGTTCCGCAGTAGCAGACGAACGTTTTGAAGCGGCTTTGAAGGATTCGTGCCCCGAGTTACCTAACACCCGCACGGCCTTAACGCATATTTATGGAAGTGCAAAACCAAAAGGACGGTGCAGTTTTCACGTGTCGCTCTTCTTCAGCGAGCCGTTTCAGCGCACGGGGACATTTTCTGCGGGCGGCTGGCCGAGGCCGTCCCATAGCCGGGGTATCCCTTTCGCTCGCTGTCTTCGCCCTGGTTTCGGCCCTGGCTCGCCGGCTTTGCCAAATTTCTTGCGTCCTTTTGGTCCTTTATCAGACTGCATACTACTCATGCCGGAGGATCTTATATTTCCCCACATTTCGGGTACCCCGTTTTTGGTCTTGCCGCTTCGGACTCGAATCTCCCCGTGAAATGGGAGGATTTCATTCCTAGTACACGCCTAAACACATCCAAAATAAATATACATCTGTCACAGTCAATGCATTTTGTCTTTGTATAGTCTGCCATGGACAACGCTGTGTTACAAATCCCGTGGGACGTTCGCCTCGGGAGTGAAGCTGTCGTTCACTTTTCGTGCTGAGTTTGCGGTGTTGCCCATCGAAGTCGCGACAGGCGGCGCTTGTTGGAAATTCTGATGCTCAGTTATTTACGAACATATGTATATGTTACGACAAGCGCTGCAGTGCTTGGGCGTTGTGTGGTGTCGACTCGTGGTGACAGACATTTATGATGAGAAGAGATAGGCTGAGGCATTGAGCAACGTCACCACCACCACGAACGTTACTTCTATGGCCTATATATGAGCTTATACATAGTATACTAATATGGTATTTGGAAACAGCGACGTACTTTGAAGGTACGAACGTGCACAGCAAGCAGAAGGAGATATAATTTAAGAGGATTGTACCGCCTCTCCGTTGAACTTTCGGCTTGTCTTACTTGCGAACAGGGTTGCCAGGTTTGGCTACTTTGCGTCGAACTGACTCTACTTTTGAAGGCTTGCGGCGCGAAAATTTTCGTCTTGGCTATTTGCGAGGCTTTTACAAAAAGCGGATAAAGATAGGTGAGGTACACACGTATCTCACGCCCGTGTATCTAAAAAAGCAGTTTATTTGGCTACTTTTTAAGATCAACCATTTTCTATAGAGAATTAACTGCAGACAGCCCAGGAAAAATAATTCAAGTGGTATAATTCGCTGCATATATACTACGCCTCTACGACACACACAGAATGGGGAACGACCATCATTACCATGTGTATATAGGCACACCTTATGTCTCATTCCGCGGAACGTCTCCTCTTATAATTCATTCTGTGCCTGCTAAGAGAATTAAGAGGTGAAAGCAAGTTTTATTACGGTTCCATGATGAATTTGAGTCAAGGCATGTGATGGCACATGCCTTGACTGCTAAAAACTGCTAAAGAACACTTTTCTTTATATAGATTATAATGAAATCCTGACAAGTATATATGATATTCCGTTGCAAATGTGATAGGCATACATTGACGAATGATTAAAGAGCGAGAATCGTTCACATGACATACTCGCTTGTATACTGTATAGATCTCAGTGACAGATATATATATATATATATATATATATATATATATATATATATATATATATATATATATATATACTTGCGTTTATAATCATTTATACAGGGATAACAATAATAAGAAGCCACCACTTCTAACTTGACCCTCAAAGTCACGTTTTAAGCAAGTGGAAGGCCAGTAAACATAAGAGTTCCAAAGGGAGCAGCTCATAATCGCTTACAGCAATGTTTTCTTAAGCGATTGGCCAAGGTGGTGTCATGGCGACTTTCAAAGCGAAGCTTTCTTTGCCTCTTCCTTCGACTTTCCCACTGCTGCTCCTGCTGTGGGCTGCTTTGGCTGCTGCTGTCGCGCACAGTGCGGCGGGGAGATAGTTCAGCGACAGGAAAGGCGACGGGAGAAACTCGTTTTCATCCCACCGCGTCGGATGTGCACAATGCCCTCTGGAGCTCCCTGACAGTCGTCACATTAGCCGCTTGACAGCTGTAATTATCTGTGACTGCCCTCACAAGCATTGCAGAAACTGCAGCGCTTCGCTTTCTACTAATGTGCGAGGCCACAGGGGGCGCAGGTAGGACCAACGCCACCTAGACTGGCTCAAGGCCGGGGGGCTGCCTACGTGACGTCAGCCGGACCTTGGGGCCCGGCTCCAGCGCGAGCGTAGGAACGCTTCAGCACAAGTCCGCCTAATAGTTGTGCGTTTGGCTGACTTTCTTTTTCGGCTACGCGTGTAGTACTGTGAGTAACAGGCTGAAATAGAAAATAGAAAGACAAGTGTTTTCTACGTACACCAGCGTTCCATTAATTTATTCGTTAGAGTTTGCAGCTTCCGATTTTTAGCGTTTTTGTCCGGGTCAGACGCCTTGCCACTCAATCTCTAGCAGACATATTTTAGGAGAATGGTAGTGCTGCACCACCTCACTCATGTGTCCCTTTTCACAGGCGTCAAAGTCTGTGAAACAAACGCACTGTTTGCTGCTTCTGTTTGCTGCTTTTGCTGACTGCTCCATGCAGTCAAAAAAGGGCTTTAGGTGAATTTCACCCACCATCAAATTCGCGTAGCTTTGCTGCTCATTCAAGTCGGATATCTTATTTGCCATGTAGCGGAGGAATGTATACCGTCTTGATGCTCCAATTGCGGGTTCATCCCGAATGGTGAACATATTGACCGAATGGTCGTTGGGTGTTGCATGGTGGTGCTCCCGTGACTGCGCATGTACTTGTATGCATGGAGCGATATTGTAAAAAGTATACAGCAGTACACCATAAAGTCAACAGAGTAGCGGCGTCGTTCTTTATTTGTTGACATCAGCTGCTCGGTGAGCAGCTGAATGACGGGGAAGTTATCGTCTCCTTGTCTTGCACATGTTTTGCTCAGAAGAGAAACGACAGTCTCGCAGATGTCCATATCAGATCAGAGCTTTCAGAACTTATACTCACGGAACCGTCGAACCCCTCGACTTCCTCAAGCGACTCCAGCAGCTGTCGTTTGCTGCCGACGGAACTAGCAATTTGGAGCCGAGCCGCTTCACTGGTGTTATTGCGACATCTACCGTTAAAGACAGGTCTGCTTTTGTAACAACGGAGTATTTCATCCAAGCAGCGTCATCGTTACAAATGTGAGACAAAATGGCGCGTTCATTGCATTCGATGTACATGCCAAACTGTCAGCTGCTTGCCTCGAACGAAGTTTGCCAATGCTTTCACATCACAAATCTTGTCTGTTTCTTCCTCATTCTGGGCAGTGATAATTGACTCCGGGGCATCGGAGTCTAAGCGCATTCGCTTGCTCTCTGGGTCCTCTTGTCTAGTCCCGTCTCTAGACAGGTAGCTTGGGCGATCGGGAAAGACCGTCGGTACGGCATCAGGTCGAAGCCGTAGACGTGAGAGCGACACTGTCACTGTGCGGCTGGTGGCTCCGTCAACATAGCTTGTTTCTCGAACGATGTCTTCGGCTGTAAAGTGACGCTCCCACACCTAAACAAAATATGTCTTGGCATAAGTGCGCTTTCTTGACATCGCGGGCTATGTGTGACGCATTTAGCCTTTATATATATATATATATATATATATATATATATATATATATATATATATATATATATATATATATATATATATATATATATATATATTATGTGATTCAAAGGCGGCCTTACAATGTCTTCTGTCATCTCTTCGTCGCGGGTCCTGTGAACAACTCGTATCGGAGATACGAGAAATTCACCATCACATGATTGCGAAAGGGCACGACGTCGTGTTTCAGTGGCTGCCTGGCCATTGCGGTATCTCCGGCAACGACCTCGCTGACGACGCTGCTAAGAAAGCACACGAAGGAGCAACCCTTGTTTCTATACCTTTATCGCGTACTGACGCAGCCCAACACTTAGGCAAGCTAGCGCACCGTATGACATTGGAGAAGTGGCACACACCTGATTTCACTCAACATCGATTGCATTCCCTCGATCTGCAATCTGACACGGGCTGTTACCAGGGCTTCCGCGTAATGAGGAAACAATGCTGTGCCGCTTACGCTTTGTCGCAGTCAGGAATGCATATACGTTTTTGATTGGAATGGCTGATTGCGCCGAGTGCAATGCCTGCGGTGTCGAAGAAACTATAGACCATCTACTGTGCTGCTGCCCATCATTTGAAAATGAAAGACAAGATCTCTGCACAGCTCTCAACCAGTTAGATAGAAAACCGTTCACGTTGAACAAGATCTTGGGACCGTGGCCTCGTTTATCGCAGCTACAAAAGGCCACAAAAGCGCTGCTGCGATATTTGAAAGATACAGGATTGAGTCAGCGTCTGTAATCCGGACTGAGTGACTGAACGATATCCCCGCTGGACTTTCTCTTCTTTCTTTAATCTTTCCGTCCCAGTTTCCCTATCCCCAGTGTAGGGTAGCCAACCGGGCTCAGTCCTGGTTAACCTCCCTACCTTTCATTTATCATTTGCTCTCTCTCTCTCTTTAGCCTTTACGTGCCACAAAGGAGTTGTAAGCTAGGCTTGCAGACCCACGGTCGAAGCTACCTGCTCAGAAAATAATATACATTCAAAATTTCTTACCTTGGAGTTAGCTGACACGACCAGGTGTTCACGTGGAATGGCACGCGTATTCACGCCTTTCTTATACTTCGTCGGTTTCAGGGAACGAGAAGACGTGCACCATGGGGTCTGCTCTCGTAATTGGCATTGCACCGCGGCACACAACACGTCCCAGTCATTTCGCAGTTTCTTCTAATTCTGCCCAACCCTGTTCGGCACACATAACACGCGAGAAACACCGATGTCAGTCGCCGTTGCGGATTCACGCACAGAAATAAAAATGCAAGCAAACAACCGCGTTTTGCACCGACCACGTGCGTTTGACGGCTCCGCGGACGCGCGTTCATGCATGCCACTGCTGCCGCCGCCGCCGCGCTGGGGACCCCATGCAGATGACCTATGATCACGTGGCCACAGGAGCACCCCGGCCTGGAATAATTTCTTCGAGGTGGCGTTGGGTAGAACTGTGCAGAGAAGAGAAGAAGCGAGAGGAGAAGAGGCAGTTCCCATATAAGAGAGGGGGTATAGGTGACGTGAGAAGGCAAAACAGGGTAAGCTTAAGTTCAAGGTACGGTACAGTACGTTGCTGCTACTTCTGAAAAATAAACGCCATGCAAATATGTCAAGCGGGCAACTTACACAGGGCGTGCAGAATCAGAGCCGCACTAATTAAAGCGCACTATGGCATTGCTAGAGATGGTGTGTTTGATCCCAATCGCGGCAGCCGCATTTCGATGGGGGCGAAATAGGAAACGCGTGTTCACTTAGATTTGGGAGAGGTTAAAGAACATCACGGTCTCAAAATTAGTCAGCCACTACGGCTTGCTGCATAGGCAGAGTGTGGTTCTGGCACGTATACATCCCCATAAACCAATTCAAGTTTAATACTTCTGTCACAATGCGATGTGCCATGTGAGGAAATGACAACGCTCAACCCTCTCGGAGGTTATATAAAATAAGGCGCACATCAACCTCTCACTGTGTATAACACCTCTCACTGCAAACACCTCACTGTGTATTATGTGTACTACACAGACAAACAGCAGTGGTGCACGCAAGGTAACGTTTAATGTTAACTCACCACTCTCGCCTTAGTCTAAACGTCGAAGAAGTTAAGAAGCTTTAGCCGTCAAAATCACCTCTATTTATCTTCAATCAAAGCATCCAGCACGGAAAGCTTCGCTTACACCGATTCTCACGGTGCGTGGGATCAGCATAATTTTTTTGGCTACACTTTTTAAGCACCTGCAATGAATTGGCTACTCTTCTGGCTATACTTTCCGCGATTTCTTGGCTACTTTTTCGTTTTCGGACCCGGCAACCCTGCTATATATATATATATATATATCAGATGGCACGTGTCTGCCGTTCAAGGTTTGGTTGGGGCGTGCACGACACGATGACGTGCACAACGACGACTTTTCGTGTTGATATACAAGGCCTGATGCACACAGCCATCATTCGCCGCCGTCACTGTTTTTGCCCCACGGGGTCAGCGTTTGTATATATATATATATATATATATATATATATATATATATATATATATATATATATATGCGCCGTGTTTTTGACGAGGGAACGCGGCCGCCCGCAGCGGAATGCTGCGGAATGACTTCTGGGTGCGCCGAAAGCCCCATTGTGTTGTTGGTGGTGGTGAAAAAACATTTATTGTGTTGCGTCCGGCTATACTTGCATGCATGGCAAAGACAATTTCGCGAAGGGATTCTCAAGCCGGGCGTTTCTTGTGCGACCTTGCCTGCATGCTACATACTGAATGGCGATACATGCGTCTGTTGCTATATTGCTGCATGTTTTTTTCTCGTTGCGGGATAGCATGCGAGTTTTGTTTTGTAAGAGCTCTTCAGGCGGCCACTGAAGTTCCCATGATCTGGGAGGTGGGGGGAGTCTTGCAACGCATATATCGAGAAGTCAGCCTGGTGCCTTGAGGCTGCCGTTTGCGGCACAATGAGGGTAATCTCGCTGGGAAACTTGGGATTCATTAACGTCGCGCCATTTGAATTCGGAAGAACGACCGCGCGAGGGATCTAGCATTGTATAAACATGATCTCAGTGATATCTCGGTGCAACTTGACAACACAACACACACACACACACACGTGCAAAAGTTGCACAAAAGTGCAACTTTTGCAATTTTGCAGTATATGCAACTTCGCAACTTTCGAAGGACACGAAAAGAGAGAGAGAAAAATAAAAGGCCCGTGCATTGGGAGCACGTTACAGATTCCTTGGTGGTCTAAGTTAATCCGGAGACCCCCCACTACGGCGTGCATCACAATCAAATCGTGGTTTTGGTACTTATAACCTCAGGTTTCGTTCAAGACGGGGGAACAGACAAACACCAGAATGTGCTATGTTTTGACCGCATTATCGTTCGCGTATGCTGTTATCAGTCGGCGAAAATGCAGTCACACACATGCCATCTGATAAACGTCGTTGCTCCACAGTTTTCGCTATCAGTAGCGAGGCGGGAAAGCGCGGAGCACTGCCGCGATAAGGGCAAGGGCAGAATTGATAACTCACGGTGTCGCTGCTTGCGGCTGCGGGCATTCGATCTGCCGCATATGCGACACAATCAGTCTACAAATATCTCATTCAGCAGCAGTGGTGCATGCGTCAGCGTGTTGACACGCCCACTGAAAGCGGTTGGTGCGGTCCGCACCAGATTTTGCGATAGTCGCAAGGAACAGTTTCGAGAATTGGTGCGTATTCTGAGTGAACCTTATCAATGAAAGCGTGCCGCGCCTGTCATGTCGGCGTACGAGAACGCAGTAATAATGGCGGTACGTCGCCTCTAATCTCGCATATCAGTCTGTATCAGTCGGCATGCACGTATCTAAACGTGTATGTCAACATATCGCGTTTTGTGGTTGCAAAAGCCGGCGATGCGCGCGACCATGCATGGTCCAACGACCTTCGTTTCCGAAAGTGGCCTTCCGTCCAGCCGAGTCGGCGCCTCTGCGGGGAGGTTTACGCTCGACGTCGTACTAGCGCTAAAGGTGTTCGTTACATTGTTTGCCTCCGCGTGAGTCACTCCTAGGCTTCTCCCCCAATTCCACTGAAGCCTTTGTAACTGCCATCCCGAATCTCAAGACGGCACAACAATGTGTCACCAGAGCGGGAATGTTTTGACGTCATTTGTAGCTGGAAGGTAGCTGTGCAGACGACAGTCTGGAAGGCTTGGGAGAAGGCGAATAAGTGTGTGTATCATAGTTGTGTATATAGTTAAAGCTATAGGAAACAGTTTTCTTGCAGCCTTCGTTCTGGATAGGGGGATCGGGACCGTTCGAGCAACGAAAACATTGCAGAAGTACCCCATGCAGGTCGAAAAGTTTCTGCGGCCATGCAGTTTATTTATATATCCGCTGCGCGTCTTCACGTGTACGTGTGCGCAAGTAGTTCCGTTTCTTCCCTAATTTCTCTCGTTTCGTCTCTATATTCCCTCTTCCCCGGTCCGGGGTAGCAAACCGGACGAGCGTCTTGTTAAACTCCCTGCCTTACCTTTCTCCGAGCGCTCTCTCTCCCTCCTCTCTCTCTATCTGCACATAGCTGCAAAAGCAGACCAACACTGCTTCCCGAGCAAGTTCATAATTGCATCGCTACGGAGTAGTCGCACGACTCACCATAATGTAGTCGCAAGCTTTGAGCCGTGCATCCATATGGCGTCAATTTGGAAGCTATGGAAGGCGCGATCTTTGTTCTCGGGGCTCAGTTTTCAGTGAACTTGCTACCTTTTGGCGTGATGCGTGCCATGGCTCAAAACACACGGCCTTTCGGTTATATGGTAAGTGTGCGGAGGCGGTGATGTTACATGCGCTTTGCAGCGCCGCAAGAAGGCTCAGTTCCTGAGCGTCTCTATAATGTCTTGCTTCGAGGGAATGTAGCCTCCACTTAGTAACCAGGCGTTGTGCTACGGTGTGTGATTTCTATTGTAACGGTTGGATTTACGCTTCTTGATGGATCATGACACGGAAGGTTAATCAGCCGTGTGCCTGCTCTTCATGAAGAGTATTAGGCATTATGACGCCGAAGTGTGTTTTGTCTGCGGAAAATCACGCCGGCGCCTTGTGTGTTCCTCGCTGTCGAATGTTCTGGCGCTCTAACACTCAAATAATCTATTGTAGCAACTCCCTGATTCCTACGCTCTAACAGTGCGATGCGAGGTGGCAGCGTCAACGCTGTTTGTTTACGACCGTCGTTTGGGCAATGAACATGCTTAAGGTAACTTTACCAAGCGAAGCTCGGGTCGCAGCATGTACGTTATGCGATTTAACATGTTACGTACAGTTGCCGGCGTTTTGCTGTTTTCGCGGACAACTTTGTCTTACTGTGGCGATGCAGGGGAAGACCTTGTCAGCGTGTGCTACTGCGCCAAGTAGTATAGGCAGAGTTTGACTGCGCTTTCTACCTGCCGCGGTGGCTTAGTGGCTATGGTATATTGCGCTGCTAGAGAACCAAGAAGTCGCGGGGTCAAATCTCGGCCGCGGCGGCCGCATTTCAGTGGAGGCGAAACGCGAAAATGCCCAGGTACCGTGCATTGGGGGCACGTTAAGAGACCATCTGGTGGTCAAAATTAATGCGGTGTCCCCTCCACTACGGCGCGCCTCTTAATCAAATCGTGTTTGTTGCACGTAACACTACATAATTTAATTCTAATTCAACGCTTTGTATTTCGGTTTCTTGAAGAAGACGCTAGCACAGCGTTGGTTACTGCAGCGACGGCTTCGCATTCGCCAAAACGCGGAAGTTCGAAACCGAAAAATGAAATTGAGATTTAACAGTGAGTGGCGTACTAATTGATGTCTTATTTTAATGTAAGTGCTTTCGCATTATAAGAAAGATGTGTGTGTTTTGGGTTCGCCATCTTAAGCGCGAACGACCCTGGAACTGGTTTTACGAGCGCGTGCGCTTTACCATTGCCGCCGAAGAGTCCGCGAGTATATGGCTTGCACGTTTCGACTTTGGCTCGCGTTACCGTGCAGGCTGCTCTGAAGTCTGGTGGTTCTCTTCATCGATCGGTGTCTACGCGCCTTCTTCAGCGCGAGCTTTATTTATTATTACATTTTTTTCCCCCGAGTCTCCTCCACGTCCTTACGACCCTCGCTCGGGGTTGTTTGGGCGCGCGGGCGGTCCACTGCGGCGAGCGTGCGTGCCTGCCGCTGGCGGCGCGCCCTCGCACTGCCGCGCGAGAGAAGAGACCCGGCGTTGGGCGGGGGAATGAACCGGAAAACCGCCTCGGTGCCCCGTCTCCCACGCGCGGTCCGCGTGTGTACATGATACTACGGCGCTCGGCGCGTTTGTGTGTGTGTGTGTGTTGTATACGCGCGCGCGCTGTAGGAGCACGTTGTAGCCATGGTGAAGGAACAAGCAAACACGGCATTTCGGCTAAACGACACGGGACTGCGGCTAAAGGACACAGCGCTGACTACCACGGCGCTATGCGAGTATGTGTGTGTTGTATATACGCACGCTACGTATGAGCGCGTTGTAACCACGGTGAAACGAGCAAACACGGGACTGTGGCTCAAGTCGCGGGACGGCGGCCAAAGGACACGGGACTACGGCCAAAGGAAAGTGGACTGCGGCCAAAGGATATTGGACTGCGACTCAGGGACGCAGGACACAGCGCTGACTACTACGGCGCTATATGCGAGTATGTGTGTGTTGTATAAACGCACGCTATATAGGAGCGCGTTGTAACCATGGTGAAACAAGCAAACACGGAACTTCGGCTCAAGGGCACAGGACACAGTGCTGTTACTATTATTACGCCTATAACTGACTAGTGCAAAAAAGACAGCTATTAGGTGCAAGGGGTCAGCTTTAAAATAGAAATCATTAATTGTCATTAAAAAAGCAGCCAGGATAACCTGTCAACTCATTTATAGTCTGGTTGCAATTAAGCGTTACAAGAATAAATGGCTGCTGTATGACTATAGCTTTCCAAAAGAGCTAAATAAATGGTTGTCGAAAAATATTTGAAGAAGAAAGAAGAGCTGCTGATGGACTTATATGTACTGCAGACAGGTGCAAGAAAAACGTCACTGGTTAGCGTACAAGATAAAAATGCAAAATGAATAGACTCCAAAGAAAACTAAATGACAGACTACAAGGAAAAATGACAGGTTGCCCTTTGTTGAAAGGCTTCCAGTGCGAAACCGTAAACAAAACTTGCATTACCCACATTGTTTCTGCATTGCCTCGGAAACATTAGTCGTTTCACTTCTGATAATTTGCGATACTTTGTTTAGAAAATGGAAAAGAGTGACTTTCACAGTCTACTGTTACACAAAGAACAAAGAAGAGCCCATGCACACATGTGTGTCAGTCTACATGTGTGTCAGTCTAAAAGCGCACATTAAATTTTTATTTATTTATTTCGCGCGCTTTCTTTCAGGCTTGGGAAAGGCTTTTACGTAGCACGTATTGAGCAACAGAAAGCTGGATCGGGAATTTTTCAGTATGGTCTACAATCTTCTCAGCGACACTGTTGCTCTTAATATATTGTTTAATAAGTTGATTAACGAATGACAGCTAATTATGTAGTTTAGCGAAATACAAAAAAAAGGTGCCTGGCTTGCTCCAAGCCACGGCAAACGTATAACTTGCTTCAGTCGTCCAGCTATACGTGGCACTTGCACATACTTCCAGATTTTGGCCCAAGTTGCGTGGGACACATACAGTCTACTCACTTAAGCCGCGACTTGCACTGATACTGATAGCTATATGCAGAATAACGCAACCACTGGCGGCCGTTGTCCACTACTGGCAACCACGCGCACTGGCGGACAACGCCACGAATTACGACGTTAAAATCGATGCCGTTGTATCTTGGCGCGCCAGCAATGTGGAATATTAGTTTACGGATACTTTCGCTAAGTGTGTTGCACTTCATTACAATAATATTTACTTGAATTTTAGTGACGAGCGCAGCCGCAGGTGCGTTTCGGGCTCACCCATCGCCGTTGTGCGTCGCGCGTCATCAGTTTAGGAATGTGCTGCGCAAAATCAATTTTGGGCTTGAGGCCCACGCGCCAGCTCACGCCCTTCCGTCCAGTATAAGCGCACACACGAACTTGGTGCGGGTTCCCGATATGGTTGCTAACTCCGTTTCACGCTCGTTGCCGTCCGTCCAGTCCGTGCACGCGACCGCACGCCCTATCGCCGATGTGGTGCACTATAGTCGGATACAACTTTAGAAAAAAGGGGAGGCCCCGCCCAGATGACCGAAGCGGCGAAGTCACCGGCCGTCAGGCGCATGACGTCGGTCCAGAGTGCGCGCCCATTGGTGGATGCTCGTGTGCATCCGCCTCGGAGGAGTAAGCGCCCCCTTTTTTCTTAAGTTGTATCCGACTATAGTACGAATATTTTTGAAAGTAAACTTCTCGCAACAACTTGTTGCCCGCTACACCCGCGGGCTAGGCCTAACCAGCGCCGGTTCATCGCAGTCGGCGACCAAAGTTGCAGTTTTGGTGCCGAGCGCGGTATACGTGCGGTCGTGTTAATGCCATCTAGTAGAGGCTTGCGGAAATTAACTATTACGCTAGTATGTGCTTGACGCTTGGTGAACCCTTTCTTGAAATTTTCGCACACTTTCGATATAGAAAGTACGGGGGCAGGCCTTACACGAGTAAATACGGTACATGTTTTCCCGGGCGCGTGACAACGCAGAAAAATAAGTCGCTGCTAGAGCTATCGTGCGCGATCGACACTATATGTCAGGTGTAGACCGCTCGCTTGTGTGTCGATTCAACGCGACGCAACCCTAGCTTCGTTTACATGAACACGACGCGGGCGTGTCGACTGAGAAGTGGAGTTGACCCAGCCCAATCCGATCGCGTTTACATGCACCTTGCCAAGAGGTTTGGGCAACGCTTTGCGTCCTGGTAGAACGCACTCGCCTCGACGTTCTCTCGTCCTGACTTTTCATGCGAAATCTTATATAGAGTTTACATAACCAGACGACCGGATTTCGACCCAACAAACCAACTCGACCCGACTTCATCGCGTTCATGTAAAGGTTGTTTATAAGCGTTTTTCGACCTCGAATTTCTTCAGTTTATGTCAATTCCAGGAAATGTCATGCGGAAACGCGCGAGGAGGAAAGGGAATCGTTCAGTGTCCATAGTCAGTGCTACCGAATCGTGTGGCTTTTCTGTGTCATACCCAGCTGCTTCCTCTCCCCTTCTTTTGTTTCCTCGGACACTGTTTCACACAATTTGACGCCTGAATGGCCCCTATACGTTTCTCATTCAAAGCGGCTGTTCTAAAAGGCCGTCCTGGAAGAACGTAATGAGCTGCCCCGCTAGAAGCGTGCATGCGTATAACACACACACACACACACACACACACACACACACACACACACACACACACACACACACACACACACACACACACACACACACACAACACGGAGGCGGTTCTTTTCCTGCGCATGCATGCATGCATATATATAACGACACTACCGCCATATGCATATCTCCATATACATAAATCCGCGTGGTCTGAGTGTGTGTGTGTGTCTCCGTGCGCGCCGCCGCGCCATACGACTTGGTCTCTCTTGTGAAGGACGTAAATCAGGTTCATCAACCAACCCCCCCTTCGCCGCCGGCTCGCCTTGGAGCCGGCGCTAGCCGTGTGCGGCTCCGCGCTTTCTCTCTCACTTTTTTTTTTCTGGTTCTTTTCCTCTTGTCGCGGTGTTCTGCGCCGCTCGCTGTTTTTCGTGACGAAAGCGAGCGAAGTGATTTATTTCTCGACGCAACAAACTTTGCGCGCGCGCGCACGCGTGTCTTGCTATTGTTTTTGTTTTTCGTCGTGCCCTGCCTGCTTGGCGTGGCCCGTCTGCGTCCGGCGTCTCGATGCGGGTATGCAGGCCTGCGTTTATGTTGTGGACTGCGCGAGGATGCGCCGTGTATATATATGTGTGCCTCTATCCCCCTTTTCCGTCATTCGCTGCATCCTGAAAGAGCGCCTAAACGAGTACGCGTGTGTATGCGCATTTTTCTTGAGAGAGCCAGAGAGAGTTATCAAAACCTCGCTGTAGGACGTGCTGTTAGTTTTTTTCTTTTTCTATCTCTCTTTCTGCTTCTCGCATGAGGTTCTCGACATGCCTGACGTAAAGTAGTATGTGACTTTTAAAGGGAGGAAACTGAAGAGTGCAGCGCCGTAACTGTCTCAGTGAGGATGCCTCAACAGCACTGCGCAGGGGGAGGAAGGAGGGGAATAAAAGAAGAGGAACGAGGCCTCCCCGGTCGAGCTGCAGTTCCCGACGGCTCGAAGACTGACATCAAAGAAGCGGCTGTAACGTCAGATCTATGGTATTTTATCATTGGCGGGCAATGAGAACCATGCATTGTTTTTCCGTGGCTGCCGTATGCGACACATACGTAGATGGTGGTCGGAACTTCTCGCCTCTGCTAAATATACTACAGCTTTGTGTAACTCGGAAAGAATGTGATTTGAGGACGACCACCATCTATCTGGTTATCGTGAATAACAAGGCGCTGAAATGATCCGTAGCGACGGTTGTCAATACATATTTACGTTTGTCTAACGAGGGCTGAACGCGCCCTTGTGCAGGTTTTAGAAGCGACATGAGATAAGATGGGGTCCTTCACGACACCGACATTGCAGGGACTAATCTTCAAGGGTTGACCCGGCGTGGTTGCTCAGTTGCTATGGTGTTGGGCTGCTGAGCACGAGGTCGCGGGATCGAATCCCGGCCACGCCGGCCGCATTTCGATGGGGGCGAAATGCGAAAACACCCGTGTATTGAGATTTAGGTGCACGTTAATGAACCCCACGTGGTCGAAATTTCCGGAGTCCCCCACTACGGCGTGCCTCATAATCAGAAAGTGGTTTTGGCACGTAAAACCCCACAATTTAATTTTAAAGATTGACATAATCTTTCTGTAAGTGAGGGAATGTCAGCCGACTCGAGTGAACGCGGGTGAGCTTTCAGCGAATGTTAGTGGGTGAGCGCTTCTGACCTGTGTCCGAAGATGCGATCTATGTGAGAGTCATTGTGGGTTAGTGTGCGAATTGAGTGGGGGCGGTAGAAAGCCAGTGTGAATTAGAACGAGTGCCTCTGGTTATGGGACACTGCATACTGGAAGAATGTATAGCGTTAGAGGTCGTTTGCGTCCCTTTACTGTTGATTTATTATGGCTTAACAGCAAGGAAGGTCGACATACAAATCGACACGTACACGTATGTGACGTAAGGTCGTCGAGGGGTAGTCATACGACGCCGGGGGCCGAGATTAGAAGTCGCAACCCATGTGGCGTACGTTGAGCTATAGAGGCCAGTGCCCCCCTCATGACGGAGGGATCGCTGATGATGAATTTCTTCATTGCGACCCGCTGCACCGCCGTGCGTCAGACCATTCTGGTAAAGCGCCACCCGCAGCAGTACGCATTTTCTTGTGCCTGTCAGAAGACTCCCAGCGCACTTGTGTTGATGTTGGCTTGCAGGTGAAGCGGCGTTCGCGTGGCGCATTTGTATGTAATAAGGCGCGCCCTCCTCCGCCGCGAGCCGGGCCTCCCCCGCGGACATAAAATCAGTTTTGCTCTTCCGCCCTAGTGGCTTCGGTGCCGTAAAAAAAGAAGAGCGTGGCAGTTATCTTTTTTTTTTCATGTCTCAACTTTTTCTCTCGCCTTCGTGTATACCCACCCCACATTTTTTTCCGGGTGCTCCGCGGCGGCATACAACCGCGAGTATTACAGGAGAGAGAGAGAGCACTAAATTCGTCCGTCCCCCTCGTTCTTCGTTCGCGGCGCGCCCTCCCTCCACGTATCCCGCTTGCTCAGACCCTCCCCTCCGTTTCTTCCTTCTCCCCTTTCGGCCGCTGCTGCGCGCGCCTTTGTCCTATCGATTTTCAAACTGAGCCTGTGCAGTGGCGCCCCGCTCGGCGCCGCGTTCCGTGGCCTGCCTCGGAACTCGGGTGCTTTAGCGGAGTCGCCGCACCTTGGTCGTTTCCTGCTACGCGAGTGAGGCTCGTGCGCTGGCTTTTTTTTTTATTCTTCTTTAGTTTTGTGCACCTGTGCGTCCGTGTGTGTGTGCGTCGGAAACTTTTTCTTTTTTTCCCGCGCGCGCTTTCGTCGTACCTTTGGCCTCGCTCGCGTTGTTGCTGGCTTTGCTCGCTGTGCACTCTTTAGTCGAGTGCCACGGTTTGTTCAGTGCAGAGCGCGTCTACGCAAACTCGAAAAGCTCAGTGGGCGGCGAACTTCTAGCACCGCAACGACTGATAGTCGCAATTATACGCGCGTTACGTAGATCGCCATGCTACGTGCAGGTGCGCGACGCATGGACTCGCCACTTACTGGCGGCTACGGTGCTACCAGGAACTGCTGGCAGCTACACTTAGCTTGCTGGCAAGCATATTTAGCTGTGCGGACTTTCATACATTTTTTGTTCTCTCTTATTGAGATCTGTTGGCTCCTCGGTAACTCGTGGGAAACATTGCAACCAGGCGCAAAATGGGTGCGTGTTGTTTAACTTCTTATGTAGGAGAGCTAAGGAAAGCAGTGTGTGGCGCTTGAGACAATCAGCTGCTCGTTGCATACAGTACCGTTTACGTGTATAATGATGGCAAAGTAGGCAGTAAACAAATGTGCGGTTCTGTTTAGTGTCTTCGCATGATGTGGCGCCCTAAGTATTGGCCGCATTGTCAGATCACATAACGACGCGGGTGTCAAGAAAGCCATTGATCATCCCTTGTCGATTAAAAATAAAGATCCTGTCTCCAGCGCTTGCCGTTCTAACAAATTACGACCACTGTATCTGGTTACTATTAAACACATTGACACTAGAGCAAAGAAAAGGCAGCGGTCAAATCATATAGGGAGGAGGAACCAAGTTGGTTTAAAAAGAACAGCTTTTTTTTTTTTCTTGTTCAACCGTCTTGAGAAGGACGGGGTCTACGAGTAGTGTCATCAGTAGCGCCGCGCACACGTAGGACGCTGCGGTGGACCCCCTGGAGCTCTCGCAAGGCACTGTATTTAGCTGTCACGCGATAGGCACCCTGCAATGCAGTTTGCCTGTACATGTCGCGCCACCTGGCAGCGGCGGTGAGCACCCGCGGGTAGGCCCTCACCGTCATTTCACCATTGCCCGTGGTGCGCTCAGGCCCGCCTGCAAGCCTGCTTTTCCAATTTTCCAATGGATTCCCCGCGGCCTCTTCGCTGCTCCTTCGGGAGAAGCATGAACACAAAGAACAAGCGCAGATACTGCTGCGTCAAGGACTGTCACAACCGCGAAGGTGATGTCGGCATCAAATTGTACCGCTTCCCTTCAAAACCAGGGGAAGCAACCCGGCGGCTGAAGTGGATCGTCGCAGTTCGTGTCGGTCTTGCGACTTTCTGTTAAAAGAACGAAGACTTAAGTGCAACAACAAGAAAAAGAAATGAAAAAGAGCCAGCAGCGGCATCTATAATAACACGCAATAAAGCGTCAGCTGCATAAAAACGCGTGAATTGATTCCGGCTGTTGTAAATCAGTTTTGATAGTTGTTTAGCTCGTCTTGCTCCAAAACAAACGCGCAGTGGTTGTTAGGTGTCAAATCTAGCTTCGTAAGCGCTCCGTGCTGGAGCTTTGTATGCGCTGTGCTTCTTCCTGCGCCAAGATCAAGACGCAAATGCTGGAACCGAGCTCATTCGTGCCGATGTTTACTCGCGCTTAGAACAACTGAACTAAGGTTGGAGTACACTGTAGAACACGTCGAATATTCGAAAATTAGCATTTCCCTCGCACACACAAGCGCATATTTGTTAAGTCTTCACGTTGTTTAATCTCAGCTGATTGCTATCTATGATGCTTCAGCGGTAATGCCTGTCTCTCACATTCGAGCCCGAACGACAACACCAGAATATGCTCGAGGCACTTTGTCAACGGAGAAAGAAGCACTTGCCGGCCAATTCGCCAGAACCTCTACAATGTGAGGTGCAAGGCACGCTCCAAGTAAGGAAGCGACAAATTACAGTTCAATGACGTCCACGGCCGTATCTGCTCACTTAAGTGGCATAAAATAATGATTTGTTAACGCACTTTGAGATCGACGTCGTAAGCATACTTACTTTGTTCTGATAAATACTTCGCGACCTGCGGCGGTTGCTTAGTGGCTACGGTGTTGGGCTGCTCAGCGCGAGGTCTCGGGAGTAAATCCCGGCCACGGCGGCCGAATTTCGATGGGGTCGAAATACCAAAACACCCGTGTAATTAGATTTAGGTCCACGTTAAAGAACCCCAGGTGGTCAAAATTATTCCGGAGTCTCCCGCCACGGCGTGCCTCCTAATCAGATCGTGGATTTGGCACCTAAAACACAATTTAATTTAAGCACCTCACTGTAATGTCCGTGCTGTTTACTTCTTTGACACGGTATACGTGGTTGCAGTCGTAAATTTGACATCCTTTCTCAAGCGTCGGTGGTAAAAAATGGGCCTCGACGTTTTCGATTGCCTTAAAACCGGAATTTAAAACGTTCGAAATGCTTCAAACGAGCGCCGCAAAAGCATGCCTCCGCAGCAGCGGCCGCCTCAGTGTTTCGCGCAACTGACACGGTGGTGCTGACGGCTGAGCCGATCGCCGCGCCGCCTGACCATTGCAGGGAAGGGGTGGCCACCAGATCGAGTGACAAAGCATATTTCTGCAGTCTGCGGCATCCCCCCTACCCCGTTTCGGCAGCAGCGGCCAAGGCACTCCCCTTGTTCCTCTCGCTCGCACCGCGGCGTCGGCGGGTGGAAAAGCCGCGACGCGTTAGCACCTCGGCCACCCTTGCCGCCCTTCTCCTCTCCATCGCTTTCCTGTCGCCGCAGCCGGCGGCCCTCAGCGGGCGCGACGCGGTGAGCCGTACTACAGCTGCTGCTGTGCTCGCCGTCCTAGTGCTGCAGCAAACGGCTCTGTCGAGAGGCGGCGAGGGAGCGAGTCGTCGTCCAGATTACGGCTCACGCTCTTTGCGACGCCACTCAATGCCCGGCTTTTCGGCTTGCCCCCCTCGTGCCTTCTATTTCTTTTTCTCCTCGCTGTTCTCTTCCCGTCGCACCCCATCGCTTCTTTCCCCCTCCACCCCTCCCACCGCGACGGAAAGCTTCGCTCTCCCAGCGGCTGCGGTTCCCGTTTTGGGAGCCCAGCTTGGGCAGCACGGGGCAGCAGCACGGCATACCAACACGCGCGCGCACGGGGGCTTTCTCGCATCGCGCGTTTTCTCCCTCCGCGTCTTTTTTCTTCGCGGTGCGCTGCTCCCGAGTCTTTTTTCTCCAGGGGCCGCTGATGCCTTCGCCGCTCTCGCCCCCCTCCTCCCCCCCCCTCCGCTCCCTCCCTCCTGGGAAACCTTCGCGCGCCCCCTCTTTCCACTCGTCGGCCATAAATTTGGCTCTCCTCTCGCGGTGCCACTGGGGAAGTCGGTTGGACGGTCTGCCCGCCGGACGGACGACCTTGGCATTTGTTTGTTTGCTTGCCTCATTATCCTGCCAACCGGTACTCGGTTCGTATATCGCCAGCCGTTCCTTCCCCCCATAAGAGGGGTCCGCCGCTGTTTCTTTTTTATTACCTATTCTTTTCTCTTTTACTTTTCGCGTCTTGTACCCCGCGAAGACGGACTCGAAAGCGTGGTGTGGCTGAAGACTCCCCCCTTTTTTTTTGTTCGACGGAGGAGGAGGAGGCGTTGCTTTATTTCTACGGGCGCTGGGGCGTAGTAAAGGCGAGGTGCACTGACTTCTGCGAAAAAGCGAGAGAGTTAGCGCCTCTGTCACCTCTGTCGTCGTCCTGCACTGGTCGCTGCCACGCCAGGTTTGTATTCCCTGCGCGCGCGCCTAGGCTGGGTGCCTTTTTCCTCTAATGGAGATACAAGCGCGGGACTGTCAAAGGGACGCGCTGATAGCGGCTCGCCCGGTACGGCGTTTATAAAGAAGTTTGTCGATTGTGGTACCTGACACTCGGTCCCTTAATCTTCGAGCCCTCCTTTCTGGAGCTGTTTACCAGGATTCGTCACATTCGCCCGCGCTGGGGATTACGCTCGGGTTTGACATTCTTGCGGCGGGGGGCCCCCTAGATATTCTTCGCGCTTTCGAGGGAGATTGCCCGGCAGTGGTTCTACTAAGCGACTGCAACAAGCTGCTTTCAGTGGAGGACTACCGCGTGCCTGCCAACGCTTTCGAATTCTGTTTTCTCGTAAAGTTTACGAACTTGGCATTGCTTTTCGATTTTACGAAACATTGTGTCAATAACCGTGAAAAATGTGTTTGCGAATAAGTTTCCTTTGTCAATCTTGGAATTTTACAGTTTGAATTTTCTGGTGGTGAAGCGACACCAGAAGGGTACTTGCTTCGAGCAAATTTATTGAGGCAAGTTCCTGAAGCAGGCGAATTCGGCAACAGCAAGGTAGCTGAAAAAGTCGCTGTGATCTATAAAAAAAAAAAATTATCCGACGATTACGATACTCCCTAATGCGAAATTTGAGCGCAGCTCTATACGTGTTTCCATTTCGCGATATTTTGAAGCAAAGAATTTGAGAGAGATATGTAGCAGAGTCGGTAATGGTCGAAAATCTGATCTGCGGATCAAGCGAGCCGGCGTTTATACATGACTCGTCAAAGGTTCCAGTGTGATCGCTGGTGCCGCATGGCTTCCAGAAAGTACTATAGAATTCGCATAGCGCATACAATCAGATTAAGAAACAATCTCACACAGTAACAACCAAAACAAGCGCGAACGAGACCGACCCAACAGAACCAAACAGGCGCGGGCGAGAGCTGTGGCGCGAACAGACGATAGTACGAAACGAGCGGATCGGCTGAGACCAGACACGAGTGCGCATCGAGCCGTAAGGAGGGTCCGCATGACACCAGCATCGCGCGCGCACGTCACTGAAGGGGCCGCTCTCATTGGTCTCCGCCATTCGCGGCTCGCGTCCTTCGTCTCCCACTCCAGCGAAGGGGGGCGGAGCTGGTTACGAGGCCGACGACAACGCCGACGCGAAACCCAGGAACGGACGCCAAAGAGCTGCGCTCTAAAACGGGTCTCTGCTGTTGCAAAGTTTGCTACTGCTTGTGTGGTGCGTCTAAATGCAAGTAATCGTTAATAAAGTGCGTATGTATATCCCACAAAAGGCGTTTACTCAAGCCAAACTTTAAGAAGAGAGATACATAGAAAACATCTTTAATGAGCGTAAGAAAATTTAAGAAATAATGAGCATTATTCCCGTATTGCGTAGTTGTGTATGCCTACGCATTACAGTATACATACATGATTCAGTGGTAATTTACGCGTTTCCATACTTGATCGCACTGGAAGTGGCCGGCAAGTTGAAATGCTTCGCGCATCGTGGACTGACCGACTGATCATAGTCGCTTTTGTGCTTGGCCGGTCTGGAGCGGGGGATGCTCGAGTGGAGGATGCCTCACCAGCGAAATGCAGTTGTCACGGTCGATGTTCACGCCTCATCATTCACTTCGCTTCAGGACAGCAACGACGGCCTCCCGACCGTCACGAAGAGGCCACTAATGGATACGGGGTCATTGACAGGGTCTGCCGGGGAAATCAACAGCGGGTTCACGGTTTGCCACGCAGTTGCCTCGCATTGTGCCACGTTGGAGACACGAGCAGCACGTAGAAAGCAAACACCACGTTGGAGACCAGTGAGGGGCGATAAAGGCGGTGAACGATTCGGCGTTTGTGACTGACCAGTGAATTCCCTCAACGAGGGAAAGAGGAAAGAAAAGGGCACAAAGAGCGGAACCGGACGGCTGTGAAGAAAAAGGAGGAGACGCTTGGACATGTAGTCTGCTCTGATAGTTGTAGCCGTGTTGAAAAACTGAACCACGTACTTTTTTTTTTATATAACGCTTTTTCATTCTTTTCAACGTCGCTCGTAACCCTTCTTTCTCCCGGAATCTGGCACGACACCATCCACGGAACCTTCGTTGGCCGCACGGACCCCCCGATTTCACGACAGTGGCGGCGAGACTGACTTCACGGAACTTGGGAAGCCCGAAATTCACAACATCGCCGACTGTACTGAAGTGACGGCTCACTGAGTACAAAGCTTCTAGCCTTGGCTAGAAGCCTACCCGAATCACACCTGCTACTCCGCGTCTGAGGACGTTCTGTGCGTGAAAACCATGCGAAACGCATTTCGACCTGACGTCGCACGGCGTCCATTTCGTGCTGCGTCACGGCAGGTGACAGCTTCCATTCGCCTATCGTGCTTGGTATCGCCCTTACGTATCTATATGTTCATTCGCTCTAGTTAATTCCGCGCTTCGCACACATATTTTTGCAGTGACGTTAGCTGTGCATGCACAGGTTTCAGCTTCCGCGATTTTTCGTACCTTAGTGAAACATTGTATAGCTGCAAGCACACATTTTATTCGTTTCGAGAAACACAGCGTCGCTGAAAACGAATCGCAGAACCGCAAGGACGGAAAGGTTTCCGTCCGGGGCTCGGAAGGCAGCAGCCCCGTGTTTTCTGTCCTTTTCTTCGTCGACTTGGAGCGAGATGCCAGCGTATAAGAGAACGATGAGACAGAGAAGAGAGCGTGTGAAAGCGCGACAGAGAAGAGGAAATTCACGACATGTTCGTTTCTCTTCCTTAACACGACGACCATGCACTTTTTTCTTTCTTTCTTTCTCTCTTTTTCTTTTTTTTTTCTAATATCGTCTTCCAGCTCGCACGGTGGTCTTCAATGCGCGCTGTTTCCCTCTTCGCACGGCTGCGCGGTCTCGTCTTGCAAGGCTTTCATTCCGCGCCAGAAATTTGTTTTTGATGGGAAGCCTTACTCGGGGAAAGAGAGAGAGAGAAAGAAAAAAAAAACACAGCCACGCACGGAAGAACTGTGGAGCGCGAAAAAGAAACAGCTATAGTTATATGGGCGGGAAAGTTGGAGGAAGAGGGAGTAAGAACAGCAAAGAGACGCAGTTTCTCTTTCTCTGTGTGTTGGCAGATTGTTCTCGCTTCTCAGCGTTCGATCGCCCCCACTGAAAGAGTCGCGTTTCTTTTTTCCCCGACAGCGCCGGCGTAGATTTTCGGTTACGCTCTTGGGCGGTGCTTGTACTATATATCGTAGCGGCCGGCCTGGTGCGGCTACAGGCTTTGACAGAGGCGACGATAACGTATACGTTCTGCGCTCCGGCGGAGTTAAGGATATTAAGGGCGCGTGGGTAACGTGAGACGCGCATTCGCGTGTTTGTTGAACCCGCTGTATTATGCACGGACCGCGGCTGGCCCTCTTGCATTTTGTAAACAAACGATGCCTTTGCAGTGTCGTTGCCCGCTTCGGGCTGGCGATTTTCTCCGTCCGTGCCGCAAGACCTTTCCGACAAGAGCTCACTGGGCGTCGCCATAATTCTCTCTGGACTGTTGTGAACAAGCGTGAGCCTCCCCCCCCCCCCCCCCCTTCCCCATAGAAACGCTGCAAAAGCTGCGATGCGTGTGATTGTATATGCCCCCGCACAACAGTCCACAGAATAGATACCCGCTCTTCTCGCCCCCGATGGAAAGAAAGGTCTTACTCCGTTGGGTAGCGTTGTTGCATATGCGGTTCAACGTCCATTCGCCTCGAGGAAATTGGGAGCGAAATGTCGAGTTTTGTACAGAGCTGTCGAAACAAATGTCGAAAGATGATCGATGGATGTCTAGGGCGCACAAGACTGATCAGCTTACAAAGCGCACTGGTAAACTACGCAATATGTTGTTGTTGTTGTTCTTCTTCTTCTTCGAGAGAGAGAGGTTTGCGCGATAGCCACCGCAGGTGTGAGCTATGTTGGTTTCCATTAACTTTAATAAACTACACCGGGTACACCTGTTGCTTTTAAAACACATGTGACAGTGGGTTCTCAACGTTTGGGAAGTATATAGCAATACTTCATTTTCTTTCTTTGTTGCTGCCCGCTCGAGAAAGGCGTTTTACGGTAACTTTGTTTCAAGCGGGACAATACGTGGCCGCATCGCCATAGCCACAACAGTTCAACGTTCACATCTTTTCGGGATCACTTGCCCACGCACGCAGCTGTAATGCATACACATATATGTGCGCGTTCGTTCCTCGGTCAAACGGTGACACTTGCGGAGGTGAAAAAAAGCACGCGCACGGTCTCGTAAGCGGCGCAGTTATTTTTGGCCCCCGCCGTCACAACATGGTCGCGAGGACTGCTGTCATGTATATAACCAACCTCGTAGTCCATACTGCGGGCCGTAGCCCTGTTCGCAAGCCCCGCATTTGCCGCAGACTCCCGCAGTGCCTACACAGTTTGGGCTATCGTTGGTAGGACGGATTCGTTGGGGTGACCGCCCTAAGCCTCGTTTACGTGAATGTGAGAACTGGCGCATTGCATCACATCAACTTTCTAGGGCATCGCATCCGTGTAAACGGGGGATTGTAATGCCCTAAGAAAGCGCGTCACATTAATGCGCCGAGTAAGACGAATTTCGCACTGCGTGTAAACGCGATCGCATCGCATTTGGAATTCTGGGAAATGGAATTTGCTGCGCGGATCTGCTGCGCTCGCCGGGCTGCGGCGTGGCGACGCGCCGGAATATTTCTGGAAGCGCTACTGTGCCTTCTATGTGCGACACCGTGTTCTATGTGCGACGCGCTGCTGTCGCTTTCATGTAAACGCGCCTTTCGGGGCAAATTGGGAACGCTATAGAGCACCGTTTTGTCCTTGCTCTTGTTATTATTGTGTCCTACTTGGCGCCTGTAAAGCATCACGAAGCTTACACGTAACAGATTTATGCTAACGGAACTTGCGTGTATAGTAGCTTGTGAAGCTTCCACGTTCTGAAAGCCCCTCATCCGTGACGCTTTCTCACTGTTACCTCGGGGGAAAAGTGGTGTTGCGTTGTTGTATGCATTATTGCATGGGGATGCAGGGAAAGTGGCGCGGGATTGCCGAGAAATGCGGATGAAGCCAACTGTATATCTTGTTAGCAGCCCTCCGAAAAAGGCAAAAGTATTTTCGGTGTTCTTGTTAACTAATTAATGTTGATTAATCAGCAAAGCGCGTCGAAACCCGTTGAAAGCGATGTTTTCAAATGTACTCTACGAACCTCGCGCTGACATTGTGGCCGTTTAGTTAACAACTCATATTCGATAATGAATTATTGGTAATTAGTTGATACGAAGTCAGAATTACTGGCGTCTTCTTCGCGGTTGCTAACGACAAACAGTTGGTTTCACCCGCACCGAAATGGCCTTGCTTTCTACAGTTTAAACTTGCTCAGTGACAGCCGGGGCACCCGTATAGTGCTGCATGTCCCATGGCCATCAGGCGCACGAGGGTTCCATACTATTGCTTTTTTTCGACCGCACGTTGGCGGCGGCCCTCTTGCTTTAGTTTTGGATCCCGCGCGGCTCTTTCACCTAAAGAATAGAGGGGCTTTACTTTCGACCGTTCGCTGCCTCGTTGAGCACTTTGGCGCGGGGCCTCTAATGAACCAGCGAAGAGGCCCGTGGTGGTCCGTCGGTCGCGGATATACGGCGCGGCTACCTTAGTCGCGTCGCAGCCCGCTGACGTCCTTCCCACCTTGCGGCGACCTCTCGCCTCCTTCCTCCCCCGTCCGTATCGTGCGATCCATCGCGGCATCGGCGCACTTGTGAGGGACGGAGAAGATAAGCCCGTGGCTGCTGCCTGCGCGCGGTGCCGCTGCTGTGTACACTGCGCGCTTCTATAAAAGCTCCGTCGGTCTTTCGCGGGGCCTCCGCAGACGGAGGCTGCCCGCGAACTGTGTGGTCTCTGCATGCCTTTGATGGAAACGATCTTGTGATCACGTATACTGCCAGGAAGTCGCACGTATTTGTACCATGGCGAGAACCGTATGGAGGAGAACACAGTGACGGGGTTGTCTTGTTAAAACGTTGTTATTGTGCTCCAAGTATGGCTGTTTCGAAGGTATACGGCGATAAGTTTTCCAATAGATTATTCGTGCGATTTACTAGCGGAATGAATCAGAATGCTAGACTATATAGGTCGTGTATATTTGCGTCTTCACGTTGGTCACTGCCCGCAAACGAAGTTCGCGTGCATCATGCTTCGAAGTTTGTGAACAAATCCGTGTTTAGGTACCGGTGACGCGGCAGTTCGATTTGCAGTGTGAAATAACCTAGGTGTTCCAATTTCTCTTCAGTGTATAATGCACCTCTTGCGCATAACACCCGTGAAACAAGGAAAGCGCCCGTCCATGTTCCTATTCACGCAGTATGTCATGTCCTCAAATATGACACATGCATATGTATATATATATAGTACGTTGCTTTGTTAAGGAGGGTCTGTAATTTTGGCCGAAAATGAGGTAAAATGTATAAGGGAAGATTAATACGTTCATGAATACTGCTAGAATTGCTGTATGTGGCTCCCTTTGATCGATATATACAGTAACTCTAAATACGCTAGCAACAAAGAGTGCGCAGCGGCGAAATGCAGCAACACTAGCGATGGGGGATTCTTTGCGGGCCAACCGCTGCTGCAGAAACTAAAGCTCTAGGCAGTTACAAGACGACACCGAGCACGTTGTTCTGCGTATACGTATTCATTTGAGAGCTGTCTCGCATTGAGAGCATTTGTCTCGCTTCAGTGTGGGCGCACCTATATACGCATGCAGCTGTGAATGGAGCAGTGGGAACCGCGCAAACAATCGCGTATCTACGTGTGTGTATCGCCACGTCGTTTCGTGTTTGCCAGAATTTCTCCATACATTTGGCCGAAACTGTCGGATGGTGCATGCATACGCTGATGAGAGCTTGTCTTTTAAACTCGTAGCGACACTCGATTCTGTTGAGCTTTCGTTTCTGCTGTCGCATGTACAAAAGGGCGGGTATCGGACAGCGCATACTGCACTGATATACTTACTCCTTATGCTTGAGCAGAGCGGGCTTAACACTTTTTTTTTTTCCTGGTGTCACATTTCGCCTCGTATACGTGTCGGCCGTACATTGAGGGCGAGGTGCTCTCCTCAGATGGAGCTTGACGCGGGCCTGTTACGGCGTGTGTGTAAGATGAAGCGGCAGCTACCGCGTCCTCTTGTTCCGCGTATTTTTGTGTGTACGCTAGGCTAAGCTTACACATGTGGTTCAGTCGTGATGTTGTGTGTCGTTTAGTATGCATGTTTCGGTGATCGCACAGGAATGCAATGGCGGCAGCCGCAGCAGAACCTCGACAAACAATGAAAGACAAGGATCAAACAGCGTAAGCGTGAAGTTGGCGCTTACTGACGGGCAACGATTAACGAATGGTTCACTGTATGGACAGCGCAGAAACGCGCTGGACGACACAAATATCCCTAAATTCGTTGTCCGGCTCCGTTTTCGCGCTGTGATGTCATGTAAGGATTCCGGCTGACCAATTGATTGAGCAATAGCCTGCGGCAGTAACCTATAATTAGTCGGCCTCGCTTCGAAGTGGCTGGAACCATAGACCGACGACTTCGTTTAGAAATAAAACGTTTGTGGGATGCAGAATATGTCTCACGTATATTGCGTGCTCTTTCTTGTATACTGTAGTAGAAGGAACAGGCACAAGTCAACGGAAGAGCTACTAGGGTAAAATGCTTATGTATAAAAAAAGAAAAGCTCTGGTGTTTTAGGTGCGAAAACCATGATATGATTATGAGGAACGCCGTAGTAGAGGACTCCGGATCAAATTTAACCGCCTTGGGTTCAACGTGCACTCAATGCGTGGTTCACGGAGGTTCTGGCATTTCGCCTCCGTCTAAATGCGGCCGCCGCGGCCGGATTTTGATGCCGCGCCCTTGGGCATAGCAGCGTGTTATGATCGACTTGCCAGGTGTGAGAAGCGTTAGAAGGGGCTTCCCCATGTCAACATAATTTCCCTCTTCTCCGAAAAGGCGTCACCCTTTTCTCCGAGCTGACACAAAAGGACGGGCGAAGGGAAAGACAGGCCACAAGGTCAAGACGACGCCACCCCGTCCTCCACGAGTTGACACGAAAGGATAGAAGAAGACAAACCGAAGGTCAAGACGGAGCCACCCCGTTCCCCACGAGCTGACACAAAGGATGGATGACGAAAGCATTTCCACAGGCTCCGGAAGAAGACGTCGACGGCCACAGGGCCGCCTGGGATTATTTAAGGCCGTGCTAACCCCCGGTGTTAATAAGAACCGCTGGAGACTCATGTTGAATTCCAATGGTTGATCGCGAGCGCTCGGCCGGATCACGAACGGAGCGCGTCGCTCCGACTGAGATCACTCTCATCTGCTCACACCATATCTGCGAAGGGAACGCGTGCGCTCCCGCGGGAGCACTTAGTACAGGAAAATCAAGTGAGAGGGCGCTAGAATAGAGAGACGAACAAGCGCACGGAAGCACAACCCACCACCCCATTTCACTGTCCGTGTCAGAAGAATCATCACTCGACTTGGAAATTGTACTGTGAGTCGGAGCTGTCTAGGAGCGCGAACAAAATCGCACGGCGCGAAGCGGCGTCCACGTTTCCCATGTCGTCCATAGCTGCCCGCGACCGGAAACAGGCGACCGTGACAGGAAGCAGAGGCGGGTGAAGGAAATACGTCACGAGGACTTCCGGTCAAATCTGCCGATTTCGGCGGAGCAAATATTTTTGCTCCACGGAGCAATCCGGGATCAGCGGCTGGTCCCAATCTGCCATTGGAACACACAGCTCACGCTCCCATTCTGCCATTGGAATATGATTGCTCCATACAGAGCAGAAAAACTTGATCTGGATCTGCCATTGGAATTCAACATCAGATGAGAGTCGCGTCCATGCACCAATGAGGTGAACGCAATGTTTTTTTTTTTTTTTTCATCATCAGAACGCCCGGCTTCGTCGTCGTTTCCTGATTCTTGCGGTGAAGACCTGCCTCACCTGGTCGAGATTGTAACAAGCGCAACGCCATAGCCACTACGGCGGGTAAGAGTGAAATACTTTGTACACGTGAAAAATGTAGCGCGCTACACTATAATAATAATAATAATAATAATAATAATAATAATAATAATAATAATAATAATAATAATAATAATAATAATGAAGTTCAGCAGCGTGTTGCACTCCTGTAACACGTGAAAGCGAAAGCCTGCAGCACACTTGGTAATGCAATAACTTATATCATCTCAGGGTTCAGACTGCTTGAAAAGACATGACGAACCGCAGTGTAAAGTGCACGTGTGGACCTTTAGGTCCTCCTCAGTAACCACACTCGCGAGCACTTAATGCACTGCGTACAGGTGCAGCCTGCTGGTCGCCAGTAGGTGTTACGAATGTGAAACACAACCCGAACGCGGTTAAAGACACATATAATTGTTGCCCCTCCGGACTGGTTATTTGTCAAAGTCCATTTTTAGTGTCGCCAGGTGGTAAGCGGTCCTCTAACCACACGCCTTCACTGAGGCTCCGCGATAGCTCCTCGACGTTCAAAGACAAAGTCGTGGCCTTATGGTCTGTAAAGTAGCAGATGTGCTGCACCTCCTTAACGGTATCGTCGTTGTGGAACACCAAGTCTGCGCGTTCCCCTGTTTGTAGTGGCACTCTCGCATACGTTCTATGCGTGATTCAAATGAATGTATGCACTGCACTCTTCACTTTGCTAAGTGCTTGTAGCCTCTGCATTACGAGTGGGATGAGCCTTGTATTATTTGCTTGCTTATGGAGTATGGGCCATTGCTGATGATCGTTTTGTACTATTGGAGGGAAGGACGCGTCTTTTTTGGTTATGAGCCATTCCAATGAGCCACTTAAGGCTTTTTCAATAATAATAATAATGATGAAGACAACTGCCCACGTTAAGTGGTGAGTTACTTATTGCACCGCGAACGGGTGGTGCCAGTGCTTCGCACTTCTTGCGCCAGCGACGGGCGATTCTCATATTTGTCTGGTTGGGATGAGTAGCAACCGTTTCCTTCTTTTCTTTTTTTTTCTTTTTTTTTATTGTCGTGGATATAATGCAGTGTGGCAGAAGAGATCGTTGCCGCCTTCGAGTGCCGCCCCATGACGCTCTCTCACGCGCTGTTTAACGACACCGAAAGGTGTTTCTGGCAGCGACTCCTAGCAACGAGCGACGCCGCCCGGAGGCGCTTAGTGAAAGGCAGGCAGGCAATTTCGCAATAGGTAGTGAGAAAATGTGGTTGTTGGAGGTCATAGTGTTTCTTTTTTTCTTTTTCAACTTGGGTAGGACATTAGGCAGCCTAATAGGAAGAGCTTGGTGGCGCAACCCACCGCCCCGTTCAAAGGGGACGCTCATAATATTCATCCATCCATCCATGCAAGCACATTTTGCGCGCGCCTACCGTGGAACTCCGAAGCAGTGAACGAGAGACGCTCAGCTGGGAAGAGAAGGCAACTCGATCGAATTGCGAGTAACAGCGGAGTGGCGGTTGCCGCTGAATTCCCTTTCGAGGTGTAGGCAAGAGGTGTTGTCCCTTCAGAAGCGCGTGACCAGGAGGGAGAACGATTGGTCTGCGGAGCCTCTAATCACATAATGAGGGATGAGCAGCGGCGGACGCTCTCTGGAGAGAAAGGAGGGGGGGGGGGGGGGGGACCCGCGCCGTAATGAGAGCGCTATTCAATTAGCGCCGCCGCGGGCAGTCGAGGAAGTATTTTTCTTCCCGCCACACGGGTGGGCCGCCGCCGCCACCCTGCGGCACAGCGGGGCCGATGGATGGCGCCACCTGCGCAGCTCGAGGCGCCAAGCCGCCCCCCGTTCTGTAGGCGCTTGCTGTTTGCTTGTCTGTGCTTTCTTCTTGGCGGCCCGCGTGGCGTGCTTGTGCGTTCGAATCAAGAGGAGCAAGACGATGACAAAGGGTACGTGTGGGGGCGGAGGAGGGAGAGGAGGAGATGGTGCTGCTGTTCATGCCGCGAAGTGTCTGACGGTATCTTGGACGCGACAAAACAAAGGCTAAACAACTGCGGCCGAGGCGGGCGCGCTCTTTAAGTTATCCGATATCTTTAGCATATCCTGCATTGAAACCTGTCCCACATTGCTGAACGAAAGTTGTCTCACGTACGCTAATACTTCAAGGAACGCGCGACTCAATGTGAAGGCGCCCTAAATTGGGCTTTACTGACTTGACTTTCTGTTTTTCAGAATGCCAGAGCAACTCCACTTTCGCAAAAAAAAAAAAAAAAGAAAGGGGCATTGAATGCATCTTATGGAGAATGCGCGTGCAATATTAGTTTAAGCTTCGAAAGGAACAGCGTTAAATACGCGACAAGCGAGTGGTAAACGCACGCAGACCACTGCTTGCGTGGCGTGAATAAACTCATTTTGATGTCCATTCCAAAGATCTTGCCCTACCAACTAGCCCTGCCCCTACCAACAAACTAGGATGTAGTTTTAGCTCGTACGTGGACTGTCACCGTTTTCTCATTACCGGGTTTCCGCAGCCGTGGACGCCAGTAGCAACATCTTGCTGGATTAGATTTGATTATGGGCTTTTTCCTGCCAAAACTCCTATTTGGTTATGAGGCACGCCATAGTGGGGGCTCCGGAATAATTTGGGCCACCTGGGGACCTTTAACGTGCACGTAAATATAAGTACATGGGTGTTTTCGCCCCCATGAAGTGCCGCCGCCGTGGCCGGAATTCGATCCCGCGACCTCGTGCTTAGCAGCCCAACACCATTACCATTAAGCCACCGCGGCGGGTTGCAATGTCTTGTGACGCTTTGTACAAGTACAATGCGTTTGGAACATCTTTTGTGTATTGTGAGTGTTCTCGTCAAAGGAAAATAACAAAAGGACAACACGCTAACGATTACGTCATCACCAACGCTTTACTCTAGCAGTTAAGTAGAACGTGGTAAGTCGCTACAGCATAAGCCTTGTGTGCTGTCTGGTTAAACTATGCGTCATAAGATGTCCCCAACAGCATCGCTAGTATACCGTGTATGCACCAGTCCGGTAACGCGGTGTTCTGCAACCGGTAATGTCTTTACGGACAAGTTAAAACTCTCGGTTGTAAATGTTGTGAGTGCATGTTGCAGTATAACATGTACCTCTTTGTCTGGCTTCCAATTCTCAGACCGTCAGGCTGTCAACTAGTTTTGTTTTCTCGCAGAACAATATATTGACGCTCGTGCTCGTTGGTTAACCATATACAAAGCCTAAAGTACCCAAACACTGCAGTTCGTTGCATTGAACCACTCGCTGTTCAGTGACTGCCACCTGTAGTCAGTGCGGGGTATACAATGAGGCAGTACACTTTAGGTTTTGTGCCGAAAAAGAAAGCGTAAACGACGCGAACGTCTTGTCAACTCTCTTCTGAGGTGTTAACAGTGTCGTACGATACAGGTACGTTATCTGTAATCTTGCAGCGAATGGAGTATCCATGCGCAAGCGCAGCTCTAGATATGCTTCGAACACGTATACTAGAATAATCGCGGGCGCTTCTCGTTCTCTAAGATGGCATTTGGGGCTTACTGGCGTTCCATTACGAGCATATAGTAGTAGCACGTCGCGAACTAGATCAAATCAATTGACAGGACACACAAACGGCGCGATCCTGTCACTTCGTTTTATCTCGTACGCAAAGCACTATATACGTAATTCGCCGCGGTGGCGCTGTGGCTATATGGCATTCTACTGCTGAGCCCGAAGTCGCGGCTTTGGTTCCCGGCTTCGGCGGCCGCATTTCGATGGGATCGGGAATGCCAAGAACGCGCGTGGACCGTGCTTTGGGTGCACGTTGGAGAATCCCGAGTGGTCTATAAGTTGAAGTTACGGGTCGTTAAACCCCGCAATTTAACTTTTTAAGGTAGCTACGTCTGCAGTTCCTTTTCTGTCTTTTCCTGTATCCTAAAAGCCGAATGAATGCATGACGGCAAGCAGCGATATATATATATATGTGAAAGAAAGAAAGAGACTGGAATACAAGTGCCGGACAACCCGAGCGCAGTCCTTTGTGTTCCCGTTTGTCTTGCGCGCTGCTTGTAGCCTTGGATCCATATACCGCCTGTAGCCCGTTCGCGGTGTTTTCTAAACGCACCTCTTTAGCCATGTGTGTATGGCTCATGGCATGGCATGGCAAGAACTTTATTTTAGTCCAGAGAAACTAGGGTCCGAGGGTACAAGCCCCCAGGCTAAGTCGGTGGCTCCGCCCACGTAGGCACCGGTAGGCCAAAGGCTTTCCCGATGTCGTGAGCTCTCCGGACGGCCAGGAGTTGATCTTGGAGGACTTCGCTGAATATGCGCCGACTCCAGTCCTCCTCAATGTTGATATCCGAAGCCCTTTGGTTGGGGCACAGCCAGAACATATGATCAGATAGACACGGAGTGTGTCCACAACTTTTACATTCCGCGGGAAAATCCTGGTCAATTTAGTTAAGGGCAAAAGGTGTGGGATAAGATTTAGTTTGAATCATTCTTATTGTGACTGCCTGAGCTCGGTTGAGCTTCTTTGGGGGTGGGGGGGAGAAAAAAACCTTCTGCCGTCCCTATCATAGCTCAATTCTTTTTTTTAAAGTTATGTACCAGATGCAGCCTTTATGTAATATGTTTATATATTCTGTAGTGTAATGTGACCGCCGTGAGCAGTGTTTCTTTTTGTGTATCTTCTTTTTATGTGACTTCGTATACTACTGCCAAATAAGGGGGGCCGTTGCTCTGTCAAGCTGTTGAAAGACAGCTTTTACTTCGGTCCCCCTGCATCATCATGTACGACGTGGTGGTCGAAATAAAAAAATAAACTTACTTATCTCGTGTATACTCGCGCATCCGCGTCTTTGCGTCGTACAGTCATCTCTGACCTCTGAAGTGTCGCGAGCCTCACCGGAGCACGCGGCCCGTCCTGCGCGGTCATTATCGTACGAGTCCCTCACCCTCGTTAAACATCGCTTCTCCCGCCTCGTGCGTTGTAGCCGACGCGGCGCTCGTGTTCTTTTCGTGCTGGTCATGTTGAATGCAGTGCCGGCCCTCCCGGCCTCGTTGCTGCTTTCGTTCTCAACTGCACGCGCGCGCACGCACAGACAGAGGTCGCTGAGAGCGACGTCTTCGATGTGTGCGTGCTGAGGCAGCGAACAAGCGCACCGGTCGACGACAAGACGCGATCGGTATCTCGCACGGCCCGCCGTACGCGGGCACATCCGGCGTGCTATGCCGAGCGGGCGCGCGGTCGCGCCCAGCCGCGCAAGCGGCGTTGTGGCACGGCGGTGGTGCTGCAGCAGCAGGGCGGGGCCTGCTCCCGGTCTACGCCGGGTTCCTCCGGGGTTGTCCTCCTCTCACGCGCCTCTAATGGCTTCCACGCTGCAGGCCGGGAGATAAAGCGAGCCGGCGCGCTCGGCGGGAGGAAGAAGAAGCAAAGTGGAAGCAAAAAATCGAAGCTCACGCAAGAGCCGTGAGCGGGAGAGGGGAGAGCGCGCGGCGGAATTCGGCATTGACGCTTCGTGCCCACACGCCGCCGTGTACTGTTGAGGCCGCGCTGTGCTCTGACCGCCGCACCACGCGTGCGTGCTCACGTGAGTGCGTGCGTGCGAGTGAGTGGGGAAAGCGGTGGCGGCGCCGTTTACGTTCTCATTCTTGAGGCCCCGCGGCGTGAGCCCAATTCATGAAACGAGTGTCCCCCTCCCCGCTCCTCTACCCCCCAAGCTCTTCCAGATTTGAGGAGACGTCGCGCGATGTGTGGCGGTTAAACCAGCCCGCGCGTAGTTTTCACTCTGCTGGCCGAGGTTGCGCACTTGCAAATGCGGCAGACGGCTTCACGACACTCGACGTGCGGTTTGCCCATGCTACTATCGCGAGCTCATGCGTGTTCTGATCCCTGCGTTTAATTTTATTGTTGCACTGACAGAGAACCTGCTGTGCCAAGCTCCTTGTATAGTAGGTTTAGTGCGTCACATGGTTAGGCTAGCAGGAGCATGTTTGCCTTGCTCGTGGCCTTATGGGCGTCGACGTTTGCGGCGACACCCGCCGGTTCGTATGCGAAGTGGACGCTAGGGAGTGTATCGGCGCGTTCTGACCACCGTTGACCACGCGTGGACGAAGGTCCGAAAACTGGGATTGGTGAAGGAAGTCGTGCAAAGACGTGAGCTGATAATACATATATATATATTGTGTGCGTGCGTGCGTGCGTGCGTGCGTGCGTGCCTGCGGCGCTCATGTAGGTTTCGCAAAAAATCTGGATCGGAGAGGGTGCGAAAAGGAATTCGGCGGTGGAATGCGCGCGTATTCTTTATTTAGTTCTGGCTTTGTTGTTTTCCTTAAAGCGCTACTTGTACTTAAGCGACATGTGCTGCCTACAATACGGTATAGTATAGTACACGCGGCTTCTTCGATGTCTTAGTAGAACGCCTCGCGATTTAAGCAGATGTGTCCTTTATCGTTCCGTTTCTGTGCTTTCTGTCGTCCGTCGACAAGCTTCTTCCGTCAGAGAACACTCCCGTCATTGAAACGGTGTTTACAAGTACGGAAGTTGAGGAGTTTAGGGAAATTATAAGAGCGCTGTTTCACATACACTGCTCTTGTGCAGCAGTGCTCAGGCTCCGGATCTGAGTGCCACCACCCGGCAGAGCTCAATACGTGATTGCTTGATTGAGTTTAACGTCGTCCCAATGCAACACATCTCGGCGCGTGAGAAAAGGGCTGTTTCGACAGGGTCATAATGGGATTAGGGAATCTCACCGTAGTCTAACAAGTCGCACAATAGACAATCTTAGTTGGGCGTACGCAGCCACATGCGTACGTCGTATACACAATGCGCTGCGCTCGCTGCAAAGGAAGCGCGACCCAATACTTTTAGTTTAACGTGCCGTGATACGGTTTGCTCAACTAGACATGTCATGTGCGAGGTTTAAGCGTTTTTGGATGCTTCTCAGCGTCACCAAGCGTCATAAGTATACGAAGTTTTACTGACAGCGTGGCCTCCGCGATCGGCGCGCCAGACTATCGTGGAGGCCATGGTAGCTGCGACAAGCGTCCGAGACAAGCCGCAGCCTTGGCTGTATGCTTTGTTTACGTTTCAGGATGCTGGAACGGGTCACTTGTTGAACCTCTGCTAGTATGGGAACATAGTCTTTCAACGCAAAGTAGGCGCGATTTGGCGCCGGGTATGCTGTTGCTGTCCGCGTCGGACGCCGTTGCCGCCATCGTGCACTCTCGTTTGTTGGAGGTCTCGCAAGAGCATCGCGCAGCAAGCGGCACGTTACGCACACAGCACCTTGTTGCGGGCGTACGCACGCATCCGGGAAATAGATTCGTTCCGATCTGCGCATGCACACTTCCCACCCGCATCCTCGCAGCGTACGCAGGCTTGTTACGTACGTACAACTAGATGCGTCTAAATTAGCCTACGGTTGGCAACCTTATTATTTGAAGTGTTGGGTTTAGGAAATTTACGTCGCATATTACCAATTAACATTTCCTTGAGTTTTGTGTGATCGTCGAGATGTTCTTGGAGGTTCATGCAAACAGAGACGTCATCGTCAAACCGGACGCTTGCGGGACCGTGTTGTGGGTTCTGTGGGAACCTACCTGCAGGCCATTTTGGTGACTTCATCCCGATTATTTTGGTTTCAAAAAGGCGCACGTAGGGGCTTTTTGCAACTGCTAAATATACGTTTCCCGTGTGCGTTCTGCAGCTGGCGAACAGCCGACCGTTGTCGGCGGACGGTCCGTACTCCCATGACGGGTTCGTTGTGTTGTAGCACGTAAGGAAGGAGCATAATGGACGAACAAATGGCGCATAGTCACGGCTTGGCTTCCGTTATTCTCCGGTGGTAAAACTTTCGTGACCAGCGGTCGTTTCAGACTTGTTCGCGTCAGTAGGGATCACGTGTATAGTGGTCACTAACGTCGAAGCGGTTGGCCTTGTGCATGTATGCTTTTGGGCGGGGTGAGTGCTCTTCTTTATAATTTGCAATGCGCCGTTTAATTCGCGCCGTTTCGCAGTACCGAGTAAACTTGAATTGACGCGTGCAGCGCTGCGATGTTTCGCCGAAACGTCATTACACAAAGTTCCAGGTGGGTCGTGGGCGTATAGTTCTTGAGTGGTATGCGTTAATCTTTCTTGGTGCGTCCCGCCGTCGAAGTTCACAGTGTCGCATATTCTGCCGAAGGTGGCTCTGCAAGTGTGAATTTCATCCTACGAGCAAGTTTTTTCGCCATATGTCGATTTCGTCTAGCGATCGTCGGGCGTTGCACTTCTTCACAGAGGCCGCTGCTCGGTTAACTGCTTTCGAGGCATAACCCGTCGCTGGTGGACTGACAGCTGTGTTTGCGCCCCGAGTTCGCGCTCCTGTTGCTAGCTGCAGTGCCCATCCCTGCGCAGTTGGCTTGTGGTGCAAGCCGGCGGTATTCCTCGCGCCCCTTCTTCCGACTTGCGCGTTGCATGCGAAGAGACGAGCGGCGCCATCCCCGCTCCTTCTATTTCTGCGTCGGCTGGCCAGGTCTGCCTGTGGTCGCCGCTCGGTTGGCTGCTGCCCAGCAAGAGGAGCCGCGGCGCTTCTCTGCAGTCTGCTGAATCGGTTAACTGCTGTGCAGTTGCTGCTGCCTTCGCCGGGTCACCACCTCCGCGCTTCCTCCCTTTCGTGCGCACGCTCTGCGGGCCAGCGCTGCTGGATAGAATGCTGCGACAAGCGCGCCTTCTTTATCTCTAGCCCGTGGGCGCGGTTCGGGACGCTTTCATATTCCGCCACGTTGGCCGTTTGAGCCAATCAGAACTATATAGCAGGATGGCGGAAATTGAGCATGTCCAGGATAGCGCCCCCTGTGTTGGCTGCGTGCGAGGAGACGTCGTTCTTGCAAGTCGACACTGTCATCTTTTTTTTGTTCTCTCTCTTGGCTGAGTGCGCCATTTTCGGGTATACATGCATGGCCTTCGGCTTATGTGGAAGCGGCGATGGAATGAGCGGGAAGCCAGCGGCTGCGATCGATTCCAGGCCACCGACATTGGAACGAATTCCTTCTTTCACATGCCGCTAAACTCGTGCTGATACGAAAGACAGAACATTATATATGGGCACTGTTAAACGCCCTTTCGTTCTCCCAGTTGGATATGCATGCGCCGTGGAAAATGCACAAATTTAGATATCTTTGTCTAAATATAGTAGTGGTCATTGTCAAATATTTACGTTTTGCAAGTGCATGGCAACCGTCCCGCGTATCCGACCCTCTTTCTGCATTATTAAACGTTTCGTTGGCACCCATGTCTGCGTTACTGGGCGAAAAGCTCACTGTACCCGTCGCCCGCACGTATGAGCGATGAGCGCCATTTATACTCAGTCTTTTTTTATTTTGTTTTATTTGGTGCCGAATTGCCGGTCGACATATATAAAGTGTACATGCTACATGTGTACATGTGTTATACAGTTACATGTGTATACATTGTACATGAGAGTACAAGATGTCGGTTTATAGTTGGCGCAAGCAAATGTTTCTGCGCTCGTACCGCGGCAGCTGCACTGCGACATTGAACTTTCTCCACCGAGTTCGACGTACCTACAGCGGGATTTAATCATTCTCAGAATAACTGCATGCGGTTGCGGCCTGCTGCGGCCTGCAGTTGTTCCGTCCCGTCCTCGCGCCTCTTTATCGCGCTAGATTGACGTTGCGCACCTGCGTATCTCGGCTTCATTGGCGAGAAAAACGTTTCCTCGTGCACCGCACGCGAGACTCTCGTCAGGAACCTTTCCGCCTCCGCACGCGCCGTTGTCGCACGTGTAACGCAGCTGATTGTGCGAGCGGTTCGTGCGCATGGAATAGGTTGTATACCTGCGGCCGATGTTTCCGTAAGGCTTACGAATTCTGGATCGTCCGCTCAGAGTGAGCGAAGGCATCGACGCTCGCCGTTCCCAGGTCATCTCCCTCCGCGGGGCTGAGGTAGCCCAGTGCAGGCAGGTTTAACGTAGGGATTCCTTTCTTATCACCGGCGGCTCGCGGCTGGCCGGCCGATCCCGGCCAGCCGGGATCGGCCGGCCAGTTGGCGGAGTGCTGCTGGCGGAGTGCTGCTCGGACCAGAAACGACTCACTAAAAGGAAGAAGATTGGAAAAGAATCGTTGCTTTATCCAGACCCAGTGCTGAGTAAGGTGTTGGCTCGGGCTATATATAGCTGTTGGTTAAGCTCGATTACGTTTCACTCGCCCGTATCTTTCGCGCTGCTCTCGCTACGGAGCCGCCGTTTACTTTAATTCGGTGACCTGAAAGCATACTAGAGTGTTTATAGCTCAGCGAGCCAGCTGGCCTGCTGAGCTATACTCTACTACATACAGCTCGCGTATTCGGCACGAAGGGGCCCGATCGCCGAGGTATGCACACGGTCACATAGCACACAGGCACTGGCTACTCACAGAAGCTACGTTTACATGAACACGATAAAATCGACTTCGAGTCGGGTTGTCGGGCCGAAGTGCGCTCGTCCGGTTCATGTAAACCTTAGCGGGCGATTACGAGCGAGCCTAGAGGCGAGTTACGGTAACCAGCTTGGTAAGGTGCACGTAAAGGCGGTCGGGTCGCGCTGAGTCAACTCGACTTCTCTGACTCGACCCGCCCGCGTCGATCTTAATGTAAACGAAGCTATAGGCGCAGGCGTATACTGTCTGCGAGCATTGCGCACTTTGTACCATGTGTTTAGCGCCAATGTGAAGTTTCACTTTCGGCTTTAGGGTATTGAAGTAACGTGCTAGCGGGCGCTGTGTTGTTAGCGATTGCGAGGGACAGAGAGATAGAGAGAGAGAGCGGTGCCGCCGACACGCGGGCTCCGCTCCTCGCGCACATCACCCCGCGCCGGCTGCGGCCATCTGGCTGCTTGCCTCGCGCCGCCGGCATCAGCCGCCCTCCCTCTCCGTCCTCATCCTTCGGCGGAATCCGTGGCTGTTGTCCCCCCGCGGCCCGGTACAATGGCCCAAGGCCAACCACCCCGCGGGCGCCTCCTGTATTATGCAAGGTGACAGGCAGCGCTCGGGGTGGAGGGATGCCTGTCTGTGCGTGCGCGGATCCGCTTGGACTCTCTCTATTATATGCCCGCCGTATTATGCTCTTCGCATCGTATGATATGTGTGTGCGCCTGTCGTGCGCTGGCACGTCTGTGTAGCGCGCGCTCACCTTTTGCGGATGCGGGTCGGACGAGGGCGCGCAAAACGCGTGTTTCGTAAGGGCGGCGAAGGACGGGAGCCGAGTGCTGTCCGTGTTGTATTCGTGGGTGTACGGCGTACGCGATGTCGCGTTGTGTTTGGGCGCTGGCTAAATGATCGTCAGTCGCGACCGCGGGGAGCAATCAAGAGTACTACTGTCCTTTCGCTCTGTGAGGCAAACGTTACTACGTTAGATACATCCGGCGCGCCAATACAAACTAGGCACTATGCCGCCGTATTGGTTTAAATCGTGCACGCTTTACGTGAGCGAGGAAAACCTGCTGACGTTGTTTCGCCATGTGCGAGGGCGCGCCTTGTTGATCAGTAAAATGTTGTATCCGATGTTGTTTCAACTTAATTTTCCTTCGTGTGTGCGTGCGTGCGTTTGCTTGCCGCGCTCTCGAAGCTGCGACTTGGTATTACCGCTGTATACGTGTGTCTCAACGTAGTGGCTAGATTGTCAAAGCGAGTAGCTTCCCTTGGCTCTTTCGCCCGTTTTTGTGGTCGGTCTGCCATTGCCGGTACAAAGGTGCCGATGCAAAGCGAGGCGGGTGCTCTCGCTCAACCTTGTCGCGGGGCGCTTTCATTGCTGAGTGCTAACTGTCGTAGACGCACGTGCTGTCGTGCGACAGCTTTGAGGCGCCTGAAGGTTTAATTTAAATTATGGGGTTTTACGTGCCAAAACCACTTTCTGATTATCAGGCACGCCGTAGTGGAGGACTCCGGAAATTTTGACCACCTGGGGTTCTTTAACGTGCACCTAAATCTAAGTACACGGGCGTTTTTCGCATTTCGACCCCATCGAAATGCGGCCGCCGTGGCCGGGATTCGATCCCGCGACCTCGTGCTCAGCAGCCCAACACCATAGCCACTGAGCAACCACGGCGGGTGCGCCTGAAGGTTAAGACGCTGTTGCGGAACACTCGGGAAGGACAGCTGTCCTCTTTTCCCGCATCCTTCTTCCCCCATGGAGGCTGCGGGAGACGGCTCACGTGGCGCGAGAGCAGCATGTAAGTCACCTTCGGCGCGGTCGCTCTCGCCGCTGGAGACAACGCGCATATATGACGAATCGGCTTGTCACACCTACTGTAGCTACGGGTCGGCTGCATGGTTAATGGCCTTGTTCTCTACACAATTGTACAATGAAACAAAGCTACATAAATATCCTCACTGCAATAAATATGCGCCTTCAAGCGTATGATTCCTCTTGTAAAAAAAGTGAATAGCTTTCTAGAAGGGTTCGGCTATTCGCTGGCGTTGAGAAGCATCGCCCGACTGTTTCAGTGCATTTTTTCTTTTACTCGGCTAGTAGTTAAGTACCTTTCTGCTATGGAATTTTGGTAGCGCCTGTTGTTGCTGTCGTCCTCCTGGTAACCATCATTGTCGCAATATCTATGTTTCTTCAGCAAGAGTCGTACTTTAATGAAACCAAACCGTATTTAAACGTCACCGTCCAAAATTACATCCCGCGTGTTCGTCGCGTGACCGTATGGAGTCTTCGTGCCGTTGCCGTATACTGTCGTCGTCGTCATCGCGGCCAGCTAATCGCAGTTTTGGATGAAACTTGAGACTTTCTTTTGAGTGGGCCTCAGCACATTTTTTTTTTTCCCGCAACTAACCCTGGGTCGGTTGCCGTGTTAGGCTAGCTGCTCAGTTTTCCTTCTCGCGTCTCGTAACTGCGAGACGCTTGGGGCCCACGGCTGCCGCTGCGATGACTATACCACAGGGGTGCCCGCGCCGCGCGCTAGCGTATGTGCTCAGGCGCCTCGGAATGGCCCTCGTGCTGAGGCGAGCAATAACACCGTCCCTCGCGCGAGACCGCTATCTTTAGCCGACCGACGGGGAGGGCCTGTGGCGCGGCGGCCGCAGCAGCAGCAGCAGCCTTCTCCTTTGGCGACACGGCGCCCGCGCGAAGGAAGATAATTGACCTTGCGGGGTTCGTGGACCCGGCGGCGGTCGACGCAGCGAGGCGGCCTCCCGTCGCGTTCTGCGCCTGTCCCTTCTGCACGCTGGGTCTTTCGAGCAGTAGGCGAAATCTGTAGGCAGGAGCGAGCCAAGCAAGGCGTAGGCCGTAGCCGAAAACAGCGAGCGCTCAAAATTTTTTTGGGAGTCGTCTATTTTATTTTTTTTTGTGCTTTTAGAGTGCAACGCGTGCGAATCGTCGGTCGAATGCGTCTGACGCTGATCGTTGTGCGTTGTTTACTCTGGAGCATTCTGTTGGTGGTCAATGGTTTGGATTCACTGTTACGACGGATAAATAGGGGGGGGGGGGGAGGGGCGGTCCGTGTTCTCTAACCTGGAGCCATCCACTATGGCTGGCTTACATCGGCAAAATTTTGTATTTTGAAATGTAGATCACCCAGTCACGCAAACGAATGGGGACCAACTGCGATGAAAAGCCGAGCTTGACTGCACTTACACGTCGATTCAGTATAGTTGACTTTAGGTCGCGCAGTCTATTGATGCAACGACAGGGAATTGTTTCATATTTCTGAAGTACGCCGTTGCGTGCAGTGTCCTACAGCTGGCGCATCTCACTATTCAGCAAGGTGTTCTCAGTGATAGTTGTCATCAGCGAATTCGTGCAAGTGACTGGTGTTTTGCGTCGAGAGAAGTTCGGAGAGCCGCCACTTGCCCATTATTCGATGGGAAATGTTCAACGTATCTGTGTCCTTGCGTCTCACAGGTGTACCGATCACCGCGGTTTCGAGCGTAGCGAGCCATAGGGCCGCGCCAGCCTTAAGCGCGCCGCTGCGCTCGAGGTCAGGCGGCAAGGGGCTACCGAGCGACCAAGAACACAGTATTGCCCCGAGTTAACGGAAACTGTTAATTGTCTCCGGCGGCACCCGACACAGCACAAACACCCTGTCCCGGGTTGGCGCGGGAACCAAAGGGGTCCCGCACCAAGGGCGAAAAAAACAGTCAGGGGCGTCTCTAGCACGTCGTTGTGAGAGCACAGGCTCAAGCTGGGACACGTCGCTAGGAAAAGTCCCGGTGGCTGTATTACTTGCTCTCGCGATAATCAATTGGGCCAACTCGCGAGAGCTCGGGCCATATTCTTCGGCTTGGGCTTCCGATAAGTGCGCCTCATCGTGGTACGACCTCGCGCTAGCACTAAGCACCCGTTCTTCGGCTTAGCGTCCGGAAAGGATCAGCACAAAATAAGCGTTCCCCGTACGGGCAAAGACAGCGTGGGCGAGCTCAAGTCCTAGGGCGCTATAACGTAAAACTATTCCAAACTTTTCTATTCCAATTCTGCTATCAACCCTCCACGATTGGTCAAAAACTTTTATCGACCACCCCCACTTGAACTGTCTGTCACGCGACGTCACGAAAACCGCGATACCTCCCCATCTGATATGATGTGTACACACTGATTATGCATGACTTGACAGAAAAAAGAAATACAGTTATTTCTGATTCGACCCCTTTTCGCCATTAGCCCTCGGCTATTGGTAAAAATTTTCGGGCTGCACCCACTTCACCTGCCTGTCACGCGACGTCACAAAACCGCAAGAACTCACCGCGTCAAAGTGACGTGTACGCGATAAAGATGCATTAATATGCCGAACAAAACTGAATTTTCGTCGGAATAGCCGCAGGCTGCCCCGTTCCGAAAGGAATAGAAGATGGCTGCCACCGATCACTCAGACGCTGGCTACTCGCACCTGCTGGAGAGCATGGGTGTATTTGCGTGTAATAAAACTTCTTGCGTGGCCGTGTAACGTTTTCGAGCACTTTCAGCATGTTTACGACCTCATTCTGCCAGCTCTTCTTTGCTGAGGGTCCGTTTTAGCGTCATTCTTGAGCTTCCGTTTCATGCCGCTGCGATTTTCGACCAGCCACCGCAAGCTAAGTAAGGGAAAGCCGACCAATCGTAGACGCCGGTACCACCCTCTTCATCCGGTTATCGACTTTCAGTGCAGCCGCTCGGCCCCATCGAATTCCTCTCCACTTGAGCGTTCTCCTCGCCTCTTGTCAGCCAATTAGATACGACAAGCCGCTCACTGTAGGCAATGTTATTCGCTTTTCAAGCAAACAAAAGTGACCTCCTATGAACGAGGAGAGCGTTTGATTGGTCTGTTCAGACAACGCTGTGGGTGACTGCCCGATGCTTGCGTTGGTGGTTACGTAAATTTGACGTCAGAAAATTGGAATAGAAACATATTGGAATAGTTTTACGTTATAGGGCCCCTAGTCACAAAGGTGTCGGCGGATGTTGGGAATCATGTACATACGTACTTATAGTGAGTTCCCGGGGGTAAGACGGACACACTACCCGCCGTGTGCTGTGAACCGCCGACAGTGGCCCCGTCGTGACGCCAGCGACCTGCCCTCACTGAAAACCTCCGCGAGTGGAGCGCCACCGCTGACCACCGGTCGCGAGTGGGAAGTGGGTGAGGCGCATGGATGACAGAACAGGTGAAAGCGCCGGCGCATTCCCCAATCCCCACAAACGCGCGACGAATTTCGTACAAGAATTCATGTATAGGGAAGCGTGGTGGTTCAATCGTTCAACTACAGCTTGGGAATCGTCCGTATACATGTGTTCTTCCTCGGCCGCCGCTAAACTTTTGCACATACCAGTATAGTACGAATAGTCCATTGCACTGGGCTTGTTGGTAATTTCATTATTGGGAAACCAGAGCCCTGGGACGACGGTCACGTTCCTTGCGGCCGTCGATTATAGGAACCAGCGGTTCGTAGGTTCCCTATTCGCGTTCGCTCGACCTCGCACTATTCTGGGCGCTATGAGGCCAAACGTCGTCATCTGGCAAAGATACGCCTCTGCGGTTAACGGTGGAACGAACGCCAGCGGCATACCAAGGCCCCTGATGAAGCCATCTCGACGCCCCGGGTGCGTACAAGTAGGTTTATTTCGACGGCCTCGCCGGTTTTATGACGTGTCTTTGCGAGAAGCATTCGTTACCGCGGTATGGCGGCGGCCACTGTGAGGGTCCCGAGGAGTAGAGTAGCCTTTAACCGTTCTCGCGAGAACGACGGAAAACAGGGGGACGGGAACGCTCGCGCCAAGCGGACAGGGCCAACGGGCTGGGTTGGACGAGGCGACGTGGCACAGCTTCCTCGTTGCGCGTTCGTCATATTGGAGGCTCCCGCCCGGAAGAGAGAGAGAGAGAGAGAGAGAGAGAGAGAGGGGGTATGGCCGCCGAAGTCCGCCGGTCGGTCTTTTTTGTGGGCGCTCTGGCGGGATGAGCAGAAAAGAAAACGGAAGAAAAAAAAAAAGAAAAGACAACATCGGTGTGAGACAAATGACTTCGCGGCGCCTTGTCACACCGAACGACGTATAGACTACCGCACCACCGCGCGTGCTCTATGTGCGCAGTGCGCTGCGTTCGGGTGGTCGTGTCGCTCGGCGCAGGAAAAAGTAAGAGAAAAAGAAAAAGTGAGAGAGAATCGTGGCGGACGGTAGGAGGAGGGGGAGAGAAAGAAAACAGGAAAGATGATGTCGCGCTTGCGCGCACCGGGGTTTTGTTTTGATATGCGGCGTGCGCGCGTAATTGCCTCGGGGAAGTGGGGTGGGAAGATGCACCCGAAAATTTTTTCCGAGCTTCAGTGCGCGCTGGCTGACTGACCGGCCGACCTTGAGACGTGTTCGCATTTCCGTGCGCCGCAGTGTCGCGGACGAAATGACTGCTAGAAGCAGTCGGGACAGATTGATTCTTCGGGCGGCCGCCATCCATGTATACTTGTGGATCGACGAGAAAGTTTCGATGGGGAACCAGCGCTGTCCGGTAGGGGCTACGACAGTTTTGATGTGTAACTAAAATAGACAGGCACCGTCCGGTATAGGGAGGCTACGAAGACGGCACGACATACTTAACGATAAGAACGCGCGCCTGTATCGGAAGTTTGCTAAGCCCGATGCGCCCCGCCAAGTTCTGTACACGGCCGTGCGCGTTGCGTCGAGTGCATGCGCTGCTACATGCTAGCACGTCGGTTCACTGTCATGTTAGGAGTTGTGAAAAGTGTCTCAAGACGATCGGTGAATTTGCTGACGCAAAATTGCTGCATCTGCTACTGAAAACTGTGTCTACCTCTCGCTAGGTTGTGTGTTACGGTGCTGCTGATGGCACGTGAAACTTCAGCGATGGTTGCCCATAGAAGCAGCGTAAATGTTTTGTTTAGAGGAAAAGCGAGCAGTGCACCCTTACCACTTCTAGTACACTGTAACCTCGCGAGCTACGACAGCACCATCTTGGATGTCCGGAAAGCGCCTGCGCCGGTTGGAGTAAAACTCTTTTGAGTACAACAACCGCGACGAAAGAAATGCGGCCAGAAATCGAACGCGGTGTGCACGGTTGTGCATGCATGCGACCGTTGCGTGGCACTTGCCTGTTTCATGGCTGCTCGCACAAGAACGTACGCCGCCTTTCACGCCGTGGTGCTGTAATGGCTTCTTTGTTTATTGTTTTATTTTTTTCCGGTTTTCGCCGCTCCGTGGCATGGACTTGCACGCCACCACGCCGCCGTTATTGCCGGGAGAAAGCACTGGGTGCGGTGGATGATAAGCGTAGAATCTGAATGGAATTGCATAAGAATATTCTCAAAATGGGGTCCTGCGATTTTCCTCCAAGCGGTCCGCGGAGTCCTTATTAGCACATGTCTCATGGCGGCTGTGTTGCTTGATAGGACGTTATACTGGAATACTGAAGGTATTGTTTCTCCATCCGTAAGGGCTGCCATCAGAGTCATAGCCCACAATTATAGTCATAATTCTGGGGCGCACATTTATCGCTATGAATTTTGCCATTGTCGACGCACAAGTTGTCAGCCCCGTCGCGCTTTTTGATTAAGCGCGGCGTCTGTCTGCGCTGCGATGTGTTCCTGCAGAAGGCGCCCGGTTTAGTCACGTGACGAATGCAGCCACGCGCGTGAAACACGTGCTGGGCTGCTCGCGACCGGCGGAGTTGCGCCATCGCATCGGCGTTCCATTTTGCTTTTTGTTCGCCCTCCGGCCAGCGGCCATTGTGCGACCCTCGGACGACACGACGAAAAAAGCAGAGCGAGACTCCCCAAGTTTTGGCTAAATGGTGAAGGAGCCGGAGGCGCGCACAGCTCACGTGGCCCCGCGCGTTGTGGTGACGTGTTCAATATGTGTGTGTGCAGGGTTGGTGGGCTGCCTCAGGCGAACGATGCCGGGCGCGAGGCTGGCTGACCTCAACTCGGTCATCACGTGCGTACTGTGCGGCGGCTACCTGGTGAACGCCACGACCCTCGTTGAGTGCCTACACTCGTGTGAGTATATATATGCATCTTTTTTAAATTTTTGGTGCAACCGTACAGGTGAACGAGAAAGTAACGGTGTGGGATTATACAGTGCAGGTGATGGAACAGAACAGTAATCGTGTAGGCGTGCTTGTTGTCTTCACGAGCGCGTTAGATAAGCTTAACCCTCCTCCTCAAACTCATGCAGTGTGTTTGGCGGTGGACCTCGTCCAGTATTGAAGGTTTGTGGGCGGCCTGGCTGAAGTGTTCGTCGCGTTAATTTTACATGTCAGACAAGGCGCCTGAAACTTCGGCATTATAAGCGTACATGGTTATCGCACAGCAACGCTTGTTCGCGCGCTCCGACTTTACTCTGGGCACGATGCGCACAAGAAAAGGCTGTGCGATACATGACCTACCTCGCAGGTTGATACCTCGGAAATGCATAGGAAATGGCTCAAGTCAAATCGCACGGAGAGAGTTCTTCCGCAAACGACTAGATATGTCACTGGTAAATACCGAAACCTGGGCGCGAGTTTTGTATAACTATATCATCGTGCAGGACAGAATGCCAAGGGATGCAGTATAGAGCAAATAAATAGCGGTGTTTGTACGCTTTAGTACGTCTCTCGTTTGTTGGTGCTTTGTTCTGAGGATGACTACTCTGTAACTACAGCTGTCACGTCTCAACTAGCTTTTTTTTCTTCTACATTCGTATAATGTAATACCGGGCAGGCAAACTATACCCCTGGTAAGTGTAGCTACAGGCCAAGTGCCTCTGCACTTGGCCCGTATAATAGTCGTTCCACAACTTGTCATTGACAGTTGTTCACAGTCCTGCATCTACTATACAAAGGTGGCCGCTTTTCTTGGACGCTGTAAATAAGTTGATGCGATGATCACCTTCCTTTCCTTTACATCCCTCCCCCCCCTCCCCCTTCTGCAGTCTGCAAGGTGTGCATCGTGCAATTCCTGGCCACCAGTCATCTGTGCCCCATCTGCGACGTTCCAGTGCACAAGACAAAGCCGCATCAATCCATTCGGTAAGGACCACTCTTTTTTTTTTTTTCTAGTGAGCTTGCGCGCTCGAAATTGCTTTGCGCACGCAATACAAACGGATTTGCTTTGTTTCGCATGTCAGGGGTAAGCGTAAGCACTCGGGCGTAACGTACAGGAAAAAGCAAGTCATATTGTACATTTCCTGTTGCCGACGACAACAGTGGGTGCGTTTTACTCCATCATGCAGCGCGCTGTTCCCCTTACAAATGTATAAATTGAATTATGATAAATTCTGTTAATAGAGTTTATTGAAACTTACAGAAGCTCAGTAGGAAATTACAAAACGTCAATGAGTGTATTATATTAAAGTAAGTTTTGAGTAGCCTGCGAGTCTGTGGCTCCTGTTAACAAACGTCACCGATTGCTCCACGGCAGCCCTCGCAAGGTATCGCTGGCTATACGTAATTGCACGTTACGCGTCAGAACCCTGTGGCTTTGCTGTGCCGTGTAACGCGCTTTTCGTTAACTGTGGCGTAATGCTTACGAAACTTTGCACAGGGTGCACAAGGTTTCTTTCCTCTTTTTTTTTTTTTTGTAACGCAATTGCCATAGCTTCTCGTGTTTGCTCCCGCCAGTGCATGCAGCGACGCGAATGCTGACGCAACTAGCAATTAGGCATATATAGTTCTTGTACTGCACGAAAATGCGGAGCCTGCCAATATAAATATGTAAATGTGTCTCTCCTGACGTTTTCCGAAACGCGCTTTTTTTTATGATGTGCCCTAATGTATTCTTGTTAGCATCGGAATGTTGTGCATATCCACGCTTATTTCATTGCAGGCTTGACAAGACCCTCCAGGATATCGTGTACAAGGTCGTTCCTGGACTTTACCAGAGTAAGAAGACATTGCTGTATAAAAGACTGTGCCTGCGAAAACGCGCACCGATAGCGAGGCATGCAGCAGCAAGTTACATATATAGCGACTTCAATAGACTTGGCCGTACCTTACTAGCTGCCATTGACTTGTCTTGCACTGTAACTGTAGATGAGGGATCGGTGCTCGCGCTTTGCTACACGGGTATGTGGTTCCGCCTGACCGTCAGCGCAACATTTCGGTGCATCTGGCAAGCTGTTCTACATGTCACAATAATACGCCCTTCCAAAAATCGTACATCCCATTGAACATCACAAAGAGAAGGGAAAAAGAAAAGTTATAGAAACTCATTAGGAATGATTTAGAATGAATCTATCCTGTGGTGATGCCGTTATGCCTCTGCTGGCGTTCCGAAGTCTCGGAAGGTCGATGACAAGAGTTCTCTTTGAAGCGTTGGCAATGCTTTGGAATGCATTAAGTGGCAGCCACGAGGAGTATGTGCTTCCTGCCCATTTCCTGCGCGGTGTCGGCTATTTGTAACAGGAGTCCGTGCATCTCGCGATGACCCCGTTGGAATTGTGGCTGAATGAAATTCCACGCGATCGTAGTTTAAATTTGCCTCCAATACGCAGAACGCTATTCAGTCATGGATTACAATGCCGGCATAACGCGTCGGGTATAATAGATTCTCGTGCATGTGCCGAGCGGAAAGCATGCCATGTGGTTGCCCACCTTCAGCAGCCCAGCTGCGCACACGCGCAGGGTCAGTTGCGGTGGTGTGCGGTATAGGCTGTCGTTTTGGCAGAAGTGGTTGCGAGAAATCCCACCTTGTTGTGAAGAACGGAAAAATATATGTATGTTTATGTGTATTTTTCTCTCTCTCTCTGCAGAGGAAATGAAGAAGAGGCGTGACTTCTACGAGAAGTACCCAGAGAACGGTAAGCGTTCGTATAACTGCTGACTCGGAACATTCGAGCGCGTTACTCGCGCGTTCCTGTATGTAGTACAAGTTTGGAAACGGCATACAAGAGTTTGCGATGAAATCGATCGCTCAGTGTCAGCTACAGAGGAGAGAGTATGCAAAGATTTGCATCAAAACAGCAGCCTGGACGTTGGAGTGGCGTCAAGCGGCACACTTGGCTTATTTTCTACGTTCTTTTTTTTCGTTCTCTTTTGTTATATTTGTAGCGCGTGGTGAACATCTCCTCGTTAAGGTCGCGAACACCGAGATGTGTGGGAAACTGCATTCGCTAAATTTCACGTGAAGTCTGTACGTCTACAAAAGTGTTGTCGATCGTGACGTGCTGCTGTGCAAACCGACGGCAGCGGACGTGTGAGAGTTCTCTCGTATAGAGGGTGCTTGGTCACCACGTGCGCCCACCTTTTTTGAATTATCCAGTCCTACTGGCTCGAGTCGCCGTTAGTTTCATGTACACCGGATGACGCTTGTCATCCAATAGCCATTCACGTACGTTTGCACAATGCACTGTACACCTGTCCTGCAAGTCGACCTCGCTTCGCCCCACGACGAGGGGCAGGTGTTCGCGTCGTCATAGCCGTCAATTTGCTGGTAATGTCGGAAGGGACTGCATGTGATGTGTTTTGAGTAGCTCGCCGTATAGCATTCGGAGGCCAAACACTCACGACCCTTCCCTGTGGGTCGCAAACATTTCTCACTGTTTATTGTCGCACATCGTTTTGTTTGATTGGCATCGACCGTTTTGTCGTGCAGACGCGAACGTGACTTGTCCCGAAGATCGGGGAATCGTGGACGGCTCCAGTCGGCTCATCTTCAGCCCCGACGACACCATCAGCCTCTCCCTGGAGTACAGCACGGGGTAAGCGACATCTTCGCATACGCTGTGCGCTGCTCGAGCCCACGAAGATGTGCAGGTGTAGAAATAGATTAATACAGGCATGTCTTTCACACAGTCGCGTTCACTCTCACACTTCGAACGGTTTGAACGAGTCACTCCAGCGTGTGCGGTGGTAAAATCCACTGTTGCCTGCTGATCCTGAGATTCTTGTAGCTATACAGCGAGAGACAGCAGAGCGATTGCCGTTCAGAACGCACACCGTTGACATATAAGTGCATCGCTGTAATTTTGGAGGACACCATGGGAACAAGCTTATGAAATATTCATAACACGGACGTTATTTCTGTCTTTATTTCTTTTTATTCTTTAATTTCGCGCTTAACAATAGGCCGATGCACACCTCCGTGCTAAATAAACAAAAGAGGGGGTAAGAGAAAGGATGTCACTAAGTACGGGACGAGCGAGTGAAGCCTCTCGACAAATGCGTTCCGAATGCGTTCCGTTTGTTTCCTGGAATAGTAGCTGCTTCGGATGCGTCTCAGTACGCGCTCCAGTGACGCAAGTGTTGACGCCACTGGGAAGCGTACATATCCGCTGAGGCACGTCACGCGTTGAGTTGTTTGTCGTAGTTGCGCAATATCTGACGTCATTGAGTAGGTGTCATGACGTTGACGCCCGCATTTCATTCAATCGATTCACCCCCCCCCCCGTGCTCTTTCCCCGCACCCAATATGCCTCCCCCCCCCCAACCCGCATAGCTGCCGCCGCCGCTGCTGGCGGGTGCCGAGTGGGGAACGAGCGTCCTCCGACGCGATCGATCCACGCTGCAGCGAAGCTCCACCGCGTGGCGCCCCCGCGGCTCTCTCAAAACTGAGCCACGTTCTATCCTTCTCCCTCCTGCTCCTGCCGTGTTGTTCATATCTTCATCCCTGCTGCCTTACGCGGGCTTCCCTCTCTCTCTCTCTCTCTCTTTCCACAGCCTTGCACGGGGAGTAAAGGGCAAGATATAGTCCGGCGTAACGCGTGCGCGCGGCCACGCGCGTCGCGGTTAAGCGACGTCGGTGAAAAGCGCGCACTCTACAGTCCGGCGTCACGGCGTAGCCGGCGTGCCCAGGCGAGCTTGGCGAGCACAACGCCGCCGGCGCGGACATAGAGCGTGTTCTATTTCACGCGGCTGCCGCTAGACCAGAATGCACTGCGCGCTGCAGCGGCAGCGAGCAGAAGGCAGAATGGCGGCCTGCGGTGCGCGTACTGACAGTGCGGCTGTGGTTTTTTCAACATCCGTGCGGGATGACAGCGCGAGTGAGGACGCCTGCTTGAAGCGATTTGCAACCTTCCATGTGTATACGATGTGAAACGCATGGACTACCGCGACACAGAGCGCAAGAACAACGCGTGGGAAGCTATACGAAAGCAGTGTGGTCTCGCCACAGGTAAGCTGCATTTCGCAGCTCCTGTACTAGCTGGTGGTAGTCGCCGAGTTGAGGGCGCTTGTCGAATAGCTTTCGCATGTACATGCATGGTCCGCTTCCGTTTTTGACGTAGCCGAAATACTAGCAATATGAGTGCGATGTTCTGGCTGTCAGGCACGGCGGCCGCATTTCGATGGGGGCGAAATGCGAAAAACACCTGTGTGCTTAGATTTAGGTACGCGTTAAAGAACGCCTGGTCAGAAAGAAAGTGGTTTTCGCACGTAAAACCTTGTTGTTTTTTTCTGGCTGTCAGGAGAAGTTAACACCATCCCGCAAAAGTTTTCATTTCAGCGCACAAACAGCGCGCGGAACGAGAAGCGCGCGCGCTACCCGAACGACGCGCATGCGCCATGTAAACAGCTGTTCGCCGCGGCGAAGTTGCGCTCCCGGACGCACAGATGGCGCCAGCCTCGAGCTGCGCGCGCACGCCGAACTCTAGAGGAAGCAAATTTCTTGCACCCCTGGCGTCGCTAGCGCAGCGTATCCGACTTCGCCTGCCGCGGCCTGGCGCGCCGAGAACGCCGGACTATATCTTGGCCTTAAGCGTGGCTGCTATAAAAGCGTGCGTGCGTGCGCTGGCGTCCGCGGTGTGTACTACAGACGGCGATGCTTGTGCGTGAGCTCGCACGTATCCCATTGCTGTCGGCGGCAGCGCCGTCGTTTTCGCGCCAGGCACGCGGCAGCGGTGGCTGTTCGCTAAACGGCGGAGAGGGGCGAGAAGAGCAGTGGGCGACTGTTTATCTCAATTGGGCTGTGGCCATATAAAATGCGTCCTGGGGGAGGGAAGGGGGGGGGGTGCTCTTATCCTTTCCTCGCGATGTGCTGTTGGCGGCTGCCGCCTCGCCTCCTTCACTGTTTGGCAGACCCCGTGTCGGCCCTTCCTGCTGTCTGCCGCTTTTCCAAGCGTCAGCGAGGCGGTATTCGCTTGATTCAAAGGTCGCCGCGGGCGCTTGCGTCTTGTCGCTATTAGCGTACTTTGTTCTGTGGCCGCCTTATCGGCGACCGCGTTTACGGTTTTAACAACCACGCGAACTATAAGCGTCTTGACTAAACCACCACAATCTAGATAGCATGGCTTGCCAGCTTTGAGCGGTAACGTCACGCCGGGCGGGCGGCAAACCTGCAGTGTAGACATTTCGGAAGGGGTTCGCTGATAAGAAGACCGCCGGCCTTCCTTGATTCGTTTGAGCGCGCGGACTGTTATCTTAGAGGCGGCGCCTAAGCCGAATGGTTATGACGTTTGCCGATGGCACAGTTAAGTAGACCATTCGACAGGTTATATGTTGTGCGCTTAACGCTATTGCTTGTTTGGTCTGAAAATTTCGCTGGGTTAGTGGAGTCCTGTAAACACGCGTTTGGCGCTCTTGCCCGTGACTGTGGAAGTGATGCACTGTGGTTGTAACTGTGTTTATAACCCGGAAAAAATTTAAATCAGCAGAGAGCGTATTTCGAGCAACCTTCACAGGAAGTGGCGGGAACATGTTATCTAACCGTTTTTGGCGGACCAATCGACAGACTTACTTTTGTCCCTGCTGCGATGGAAGTAGAATACAAGTAGCATAGAAGTAGGGGTAGAAAACAGAGGCGTTCTTCCGGGCACGCGGATGTAACAGTGCGAGTATTTTTTACACCACGCAGTAAATCCGCAACCGCCTTTGTTTAGATTAACAGGTTTTCGTAAACTTGCTAACCAGTTCTTATTTTCTTACTTCCTTACGTGACGTATAACGCAGGTCGAAATGTACAGCTCATTCCACTGTGACGCAGACAGACCTAAACGGGCCTGTAGCGCTTCGCTTTATTTGTTTTCCTCAAATCGAAACGAACGTACCAATGCTGATAATCTTAAGAATTTACAGAGAGAGACATCCCTCATGTCACTCAGTCCATCGTAAAGCTATGTCGCATCTTCACACATAGCTTTACATCTAGTACTGGCATATGTAAACTGCGTTGTAATGTAGGTAATGAGTCGCCGTACATTCTGACTGAGGCTGCAGGGTGTTTCCGCGGCATCAGCAATTCGAGCGAGACAGAAATGTAGACCGTGCTGTGCCTCGTGGAATCCAATAGTCGTTTCTGGCATGCGCAATACTGAAGTGACTGGTTCTTCACGCAGGCGCTTGCCATTGCTTGACTCGTTGCTGAGCGCAATCATGCGTGTTTTGCGTTGATAAAAACAGCGTTATGGATGAATTATTATTGAGAAAATGGCATTTAACTCAGCAGCCACAACTCGCAATCGCGTTCCTGTGACCACTTCATCAGCGCCTTTGACCGTACTGCATGCAGTTTATCATCACATCGTGGGCTTTGGGAAAAGGAACACACGCCATGCACAGTTACGAGTATATGGCTCCAGTTCAACTTTTGGGGGGTTCGCTCGTTATGCACTGACTATTCAGCGGTCTTTCGTTGTTCAGAGCGCAGTGTCGGTCATCGACACTTGGTTATCGCTTGTACTGAAGAACGCTGTATGTCTTATTTCTTGCAGCAAGCAAGAACAGGCGGAGACATCTGGTGAGAAGGGCAAAGGAACGTCTACCGACTCTGGCAGTGATACGGTAAGTATACGGCTTCCGCCGCTCAACGCATTAGCTTATTCTCTGTTGACTTCTGCTGCAGTTTGGTGAAGGATCACTTCGCACCGTCTCTTGGGACGGTTGGAAGCTAGCTATAGTAGCGAACAGTCGCGTGGAATCATGGGTTGGTGTCATGCGAAACTGTACATTACGAAAATACTTACCACAAAGACAGGGCAAACGGGGTAAAACTGTTATTAGCTTGTAGTCCACTTGTCACTGAGAAGGGCGTTTAATTGAGCTATGTGGTAAGGATTCATCTTGTTCGCTTTGTGTTAGGGAGATGGCCTGTCACACCCATGCATTGCTAAATCGCTTACCGTTTCACACTTGCGGCATAAATTTTCGCATTTAGACAGATTCCTGCATGCAAACTGCGTCCCCGCGCCTGTTACACGTTCTACGCCTCAAGTTTCTGTACTTTTGCAGTGTGCACTATAGCAGTGCGTAGTCAGTGCATTTGCATGCGAACTCCGGACTCGTGCGTGGCTGCGGAAACGTATCTTAAAATTTTGAGAGACGTACACACACAGTTGAGACGAAAAAAAAAAAGAAAAAGCACTCGCTGCGGGAACGATGGACATGCCGTGGCTATGTGTACTGTTTGTTCTTCGGGCGAAAGCTACAGCTGGGGCAGTGGGCGCGCTCTGCTTCCCCTTCTCGCGAGGCAGGGAGGACCCCTCCCCCCGTGGTTTCGCGCCGCAGGACCCCGCGATCGATGGGCCACGGACCACGCGGCAAGAAGGGGTCGCGCGTGGAGGGTAGATTGCTGGTCCTCCTGGAAGTCGTGTGTATGCCGTGGGGGATGCGTGATGTGTTCCGGGGGCCGTGACGACCAACGCATGCACATTGCCTGTCCTCGTGTTCACTGTAGATTACTTTCTTCGTAGAAGCCGTAAGACGACGAGTTCTATAGGAAATGCGCCTTGGCTTTTCTCTTCCGAGAGCACAGTAACGCGAGTGCTCAGTGATCAGCTTCTGACGTTTCATCAAGAGGGGGTTCGGTCTGTATTAACAGCACTGCCGTTGTCCCTTCAAATGCATAGTTGCGTTTCCTTTTCGCGAGCCTCTCCATTTTGCCTGCGTATCACGTGGGAGGGAGGGGCTGTGAAGTTCAGCCCTCGGGGCCAAGCGTGGTTGTCGGTGGCCATTGCAACTCACTTCCGTGTCCTCCTTCTCTCTCTGTCCCCGTTCCCACTTCCCCCATACTTTTCTCCCTCCTGCCCCATGGTGCCCCCTACTGACCGCTTCCGGTGGAGAACAGGAGGTGGTTCCGAAGCGCTTCCTCAACTGCCCGGCGGCCTTCACCATAAGCCATCTGCAGAAGTTCATCCGCATGAAGTACAGCCTGGCACCCCAGTACCAGGTGGGTTCACTCCTCCCTAACCAGACATGCCTGTACGCCTATAGCCAGCCTTGCCTTCCCCCACTTCCCGTTCGAACGCGTTGCTTTCTTAACATTTTCGCTTCTTTGTATCAGTGAGTTTGTTCCTGTTATTCAATTTGTCCCTCTCACCGTGTAACATGCGTAAAAAAGGCCGGAGGGGCCTTCTTTATCGCGTTTGTCTTAGCAAAATGGACCGTGTTATGATCGAGAACATTTATTTGCTAGCGGGGTGGTGGACAATTGATAATAAAGTGAGGCGTCCCCGCGCGGTCGTGGAGTGCCGAGGTTTATGGAACCGCTGATTATAGGCGAACGGGCTGATACCAGTGAAAACGCGTCGGCAAGTTATATGTCCCCTTTGGCCGCGACATGCAGCTGAATCAAGAGGCATACACGGCGCTTGGTAAGGAGAAGCTGGCGGCGGCGGAGAAGTACCAGGAAAGAACCAGAAAAGGTCGGAACGTACACGAGTGCGAGGGATGGATGAAGCGCGGACGTTGCTTTCAAATTCAAACTCTGAACATAGGATAAACGCCTGCTTCGCGAGTCTTTGCAGCGCACCGTTTGCAGAGGCTTGCGACGTCGGCGCCTTCTTCCTTCTTTTTAATAATTGTTCCCCCATGACTCGGACTCGTGTGTTGGCGTGCGAGGGCGCGTATACCGGGAGAAGCGGCCGTTCGTTCTGCCCTTCGTCGAACCGGGTGGCCGCCTGTGTGTGACGGCTGCGGCGGGCGCCCGCTTCCCTGCTGCGGTTCCCGGTACACTGTCACCGCTGTGTGCGACGGTGCGGGAGGCGGACGACCGACGAGGCTTTCTCGCGCCGCCACGGCGACGTCAGCTCGCTCGTGTAACTCGGCGTTTCCTCCTCTTCAAGGAGTGGGCGAACAGGCGCAGCGGCAGAGACGAATGCCACATGGCGTTATAGCAGCGTTTGCGCAGCGCGTACGCATGGCAGCCGTGACTGTCGCGAGCCAACCTCTTGCTTGCCCAATATACGCCACGCATCTTTTTGCGAAGTGTGCGTCGTGGAGAACGAGGCAGGTCCTGTTGACGTACTTGTCGGTTTGGGGAGCGAACTGTACGAGAGGTACAGCGCTGGTGTCGTCTGGGTGCATTTCCCGCTGATACATTTGTTCATTTTGAGCTCAAGACCATGCTTGGCTGCTGTAACGCAAGGATTCCTTCCTCCCGATACTTTCTTATCAGCTATCGCCCGCGGCCGGCCGATTTCTGTGATAACGCGGGCGGATTCATTTCGGGCTTGGCCACTGGCCCGGCGCGAATTAGAATGGCATTGGAATAGCATCATGCAATATCCCCGCCCATTTTTTACAGGAATTAGAGCTGGTGACTCTCCTCTATCTTTTGTCATGATGAAAGTCACGCAGTGTGCAGCAGCTGCGACGTGTCGTAAAAGCGCTAATGAATGAGCTCGCTTTAATTTACGTCAAACAAAAGAAGCTACCGAGGAGAGAATGGCGACACGCTGTGCATGCGTGCAAGGACATTGGGAACGGCGCGTCGCGTACACTGCCACGCGTGGCGGACCTTTTCATTTGCGCGGAGAGTCGGTTGAGGGGGGGAGATCAGCAGTAATAGGAGGCCTCGGCTTCCTTTCCTTCTTTCTTTTTCTCCGTGCCCTCTTGTGTCAGCGCCGTCCCGCAGATGACCCTAAAGTTCGTTTGCTCGCGCGGGAGGATGGGGGACCGGTTTGGCGCGAAGACAATAGCACCGCCGCGGTGACTGAGATATGGATGCCGACGGCGAGGGAGGAAAGAGCGCGCGCATATGCGAAGAGGGATCCCACGCTCGGGACGATGTGTGTGTAGCCTCCGCCGTCGCGCGCACGCTGGAAATAAAGCCGACTGCTTGCGGTTCGGAGAAAACGCCGCTGTCGTATATGGTCGGTGATTTAGCTCGTAATGCGCTGCGGGCGCGCGCGAATTCCACTCACAAAGATGTGCCCCCGTTTCTCTCTCTCTCTCGCGCGCGCTTTTGTTGACCGCACCTTTTGATCCTGTGTTGATCTCATGATCAAAGCTGTAGGAACTTGCCCGTCCCATTTTCTGGGCTTGCCTTACTGGAACGAAATGTCGTCTCGCAGCCATATATATGTATATATATATGGCGTATATCCCCCCGAAAATGAGGAGGAGCGATTTGGTACCCTTTGTTTGCAGTTGTCGCGCGCATAGCCACGTTCCCAATAGCAGAAGGGTTATTCTCGCTGTTCTCCATAAATTCATTTGAAGTCTTGCTGTCGTGTTGAGAGTTGACGCTTGGCTTTGCATTGTCGATCGGACTGCCGTGTTTCAAATTGGGGTGACGATGTTTCTGTTAGCGAGCTGTCGCTCTTAATGTTGAGCCAACCATATCGACATGTCGGCGGCCCTCGGATTTTCCGTGCGTGCTTAGGGGCAGTGAGCTTCGTTTCTGAGTGCTCGTGAATCGAAGTTGAAAGCAGCTGAATCTAAGCAAACGCATCACCACAGTCCCCGCAAAGGAATGTACATTGCGCATATCAGGAGATTATTTATAGTATCTATGTGGTATTGCCACGAGAATACACGAATGAACTAACACGCGACGCCAGCCCCCTTTACTCTGCTTGATCAGATCATAAATGTCCATTAGGCGGTTACCGCAAAAAGGCGCGAAATGGAGGCGGTCTTAAGAAAGAATACGCGGCGGGCACTATTACGAACCAACGGTGAGCAAATTCGCCTTGCATCTCGCCGCATCATTAGCGTGAGCTCTCCGAGTGCGATGACCGCTCACGCTTCGTCGACGGCGAGGCGGCGACCAGCGGGTCTTCGTCGCGGACCGCTGCGGTATCGAAAATGCGTTAACTCCACGGCACAATTTCAGAATCGCTTGTGCCTGCTGCGTTCCTCTTGTCGCCAAGTGCACGTGGCTCCGCGCAAGGCTTTCTGCCCGTCGTCGTAGCGCATCGCAGCAGCGTCTCGCGTATCCATACGTGCACTCTCGGGACATTCGTTGGAAGAACTGAACGGTATAGCGCACGATCTCGCAAGTGCAGCGTGTATGCGCAGCAGCCGCGGCCTGGCCGTATCTGGAAGGAGTGGATGAAGGAACTGCCGCGACGCTTTCGCAGTGGGATCGGAAGGAGTGGACGGGGCACGGTAATTGTCGGTGGAGGCAGGCAGGCAGGTGCCCACTTTTCTTTTTGCTTGTCCTGGAAATATACGGCCGGTGCGACGACGGCGAAGGGGCGATCGCTGGTGGCGTGCACGCACCAGGCTCGTGGAGAAGGGAGGACGAGGCGCCGCCGTTCGGTCGTCGGAGCCGATGCGGAACAAAGTTGCCTGCGCGACGTTGCCAAGGGGAAAAGCGCGGATAACGAAGAAGGCTTCGACGCCGTCGGGTGGAGAGAACAAAAGGCGATCGGCGAGGACGCCGGGCAGAAGAGAAGCGAAAAGGCCGGCTCGGTGCAGACGCTTTCGAGCGTTGTGATGACTGCGTTGACTTGTGGTTCCACATGGTAGCGCTCTATTTTTTTTTTTAAACGTCGGATCACGCGCCCACGGCAGTTCGTTTGTATGTAGCGTGTAGACGACTGCTCTCGCTCTGTTTCTTCGATAGATTCTGCATTTGAAGCGAGTAGCCTTGCACTGAAATGCGAAAAGAAATGACGCAATCGTGGAGGGAACACGATAGAAGGGCGAGAGGGATGTATAGAACTTGTGAACACCGGTGATGTCCCGTTGACGAAACTATAGAAAGGCGAGGATTGCGCACGTTATTCTTGTGCGATGGAACAAGGACCTTAGACGAGTTAACGTCACCTACGCAGTGTATAAACGTTCCTCGGAGTTTTGTTTGTAATTGCCTCATGCTCGCAGCGAAGATGTTGACGTCCGCCGTAAAATGCAGTTGACGCACGCTTTGATGTTTTCGAGGTGTGTTGGCCCCTGTTTTAACGAACTACGCAGTCCGCAGCGTTTTGTTGCACTTCATTGATGATAACGTACGTATCGACCCTAATCTGCGCATAGATTTCGATATGGCGCAAATGATGTGTAGGGTAAGTATGTCGCGCATATTACCCATACGATGTGTAGGTGCGCATTTCAGGCTCCGGCTTGTAATGGCACCACTGAGCTCCGCGCCATCTTGGTCGCTTGCATCTGTCTCGTCTTTTGTTGCAGCATACCGAGGTATTTGTTTCAACGGCCTGACAGCTCACCGGGCCGCGAGGACAGGTTATTAGCGCAATTGATGGCGTCGTGCTTATTAAACAAGGAAGCGTTTGAAATGGCGAATTCAAGAAAGTCATCGGAAGTGCGATCAACCCTCAGAAAACGCATGCTACAGTCTTCTTTAGCGTACGCTCGACGGTTTGCCTTAGCGCTTTCCGCACTGTTTGTACGTTTTTTGACTGCGTTGTTGGATAGTTGAAGAAAAAAAAAGCTAAAGAAAGCAGGTCGGCTGCAGCAATTCTTTCTTTTTACCTGCGACGCGTCGTCACTGCCGGGAGTATAGAAGGTCAACGCAAGCGCGCATTTGGGCTGGCGGGAAGCTTCGCCCTTTTGAACGAATGTTCTCCTCGCCGCGCGTCAAAGAACGGAAGGCAAGCAGCAGCGATGACCGGTCAGCCATGCGTGCGCTCACTCGGTCGACGCGGCTGCGGCACTCCAACCGCTGTTACAGCAGAGCCCGCGCACACACGCACGCACACAGATCGTTTCGCTGGCGGCTCGAGCATCGTCGTCCCGGTCGGTCGCGCATGCTCTTTCTTTTCTTTGCCACTCTTTATTATTTTCTTCCCCCCGTCTCTCTCTCTCTCTCTCTCCCCGTATCCATTCTCCTGCCTTCGACACAATGGCCGCCGTCTTCTTTCGCGCGGCGGCCCGGCCGGGGCAGGTTTCAGGCGCGGGCCTTCCCCGCTCTCCTCTCGCGCGCATCACGACACGCACGCACAGACCGGTCACGATCGGCGGCGGGCCGCTTCCGATATGGCACCTCGGAGGCGTGGACTCGGCCGGCCGCCGCCGGGCCCGCGCGCTCGCATGTGCTTCCTCCACCTGCGCCGCCACTTGCCCCGTGTGTGCCGCCGTGGACCGAATGGCAACCACCCCTCGCGCCGCCAGAACCGGTGCTGCCCCAAAGCCCCTCCCTCGCGGGGGCCCCCGTCGCGCCTTTTCCGAATCCCCCCCACGACAACCCGGCTTCTCGTGCCCCCCTCCGCCCAACGATTCTTTCTTTTTTCCCCCCCGCTTTTCTGGGCAGTTTGGACGGTGCGCATGGTTCGCTCGCCTTTCTAGCGCCGTTGTGCGTGGGCTAGCGCTTTTCTTCCCAGCCCTTTCACGCAGCGACCTACCAAGCGCGCAGCGACGAGTTTCGGACGCATTCGCGTCGGGCGCCGCGCGCGCGCTTTTCTTCCACACCGCGTTGGCCTACGCAGCCGTTGTGGAAAAAAATAAAGGCTGCATTTTTGTGTCGCAGCCCGATGGCGCCAGGATTCGAGCTGTTGTCGTTCGCGTGTTGTTGCACTAGACGACGTCTGTTGGGCGCCTTGGCGCTGCAGGCGCAAGTGCGAGGTCCAAAACGGAAAAGCGACGCACTGACGGGGAGCTGGCGCCATCTGGACTTCTTGCGCGCGACTAATGCCGCCTGCAGGGGGTGGGGGGGTTCAAATTGCTGCGTTTCGACCCTGACACCAATCCAGACTGCGTGTTGAAATACAGTGGATAACAGAACCCGCGCTCTTGCTAATTGGCTAGCCAAGGTCCTGCTGACCCATATGTACAAGCCAAGGCAATTGATCTCATTCTGACTTGTCAGGCTCACTGAACACACACTGCCGAATTCTTTGATAAGGGTGACCTAGAGTTACGTTTTAGTAACTGTGCTTCTCATTTGTTGACAGTATCCGTCTGTTCTCTTCTAGATGTTGAGCTGTTTCATTTTTTTTGCAGGTCGACATTCTTCATATGGATGACGTGCTATCTCATGATTTTACTTTGATGGACGTTGCATATATCTACGTATGGAAAAGGGTAAGATGCTTTTGCACTCGTCGCAATTTGTTAGTGACAATAAATATACTCTCAGCATGAATGTTTTACCTGGCAAAAATTTTTATGCGAGCCGAATGTGATGTATCAAGCATTAGTGTTTCTATAAGTATGTATTCTGGTAGACAGCTGAGATGGGTGCACAATTGACTAAGCAAATCATTTGCACTTCTCCGCAGGATTGCCCTTTGCGCCTCTCTTTTCGGATATGCAAGGTGCCTCCAAAGCCTTCTGCTGTCGCAGTACCTTCTCTTAACACAACTAGCGAAGTTGAACAGATTGCTGCAAATGGAGCCAACAACAACCAAGAAAAAGAAATTGTCAAGAAACCTGCAGAAAACAAACCTGCATTGCTGAAGCCTGCAGAGGACAGTCAAGTCTCGATGCCACCTCCTCGTACTCCAGAACAGGTGAACAAGTTAACCACGAAGTCACCATCTGAACCAGCAGGTGCCGTTCCCAGCAGTGTGCCCCAGCCAGAGGAGCCTAGGGAACCTAATACTACTGCTGTACCTGCTGCTGAGCCTTCCATCGCTACTGTCGTACCTGCTGCTGAGCATCATGCATTGGAAACACCTGAAATGTGAGATGTGATTACAGTTGTTTAGTTACCCTTCTCATTATTTTGAAGAGCATTTATGACATCCATGTAACATGCACAAGCAAGAAACAGTGCAGAAGCTGTGCAGTGCAGCACCATGTTCCCGTACTAGTTTCCGTGTCTCTGAAATGTTACTGTTTTAAGCTTTCTTGGTTCACTGCAAACAAGTTCTAATAGAAGTCAGAAATGTGTGTGTGATGCTTTGTGCCATGTATGCGCGGCTCATTGGCAGTGTGCATGCAACCACTTGGCACCGACAAGTAGAGATTTGCTCTCTGATGGCTAGGTGTTGCCACACTGACTGATGTTGAATGCTTTTGTGCAGGAAAACTACTGCAGAGGAGGAATCTACAGCTCCAGGTAGCCCAAAGGCCATAGCCCTGGTGCAGTCAACATCCCCGCAGAGGCAGAAGGCATCGGAGCCACCAGCAGAGGCTCAGTCACCACCGCCATTGCCAAAGATCACCATAAGCACCCTGGACAAGAATAGTCACAAGATCTTGATACACACCAAGGAGGTGCCACCAACTCTGGGTCAGGCCCTATCGCCCCCCCACAATGGACAGGATAGGTCATCACCCCCTTCTGGAAAGAAGTCCAAACGTAAGGAGCAACGTGATGTTGACAGGCACCATCAGTCAAAGCGCAAGTCGCCTGAAAAAGTGGAGAAACGGGTTCAGTGGTGCCGGTCTCCACCAGAGGATGGTGGCCCCAATAAAAAGCTCAAACTGGATGGCTGCGACGATGCCGTGGAGGTGGATGCTGTGTGCAGAAAGTCCATCAGCTCTCCTCTACAGAGATCTGAGGGCGGTGCATCTCTTCCAGAACCAGCTAAGCACAACATGCCAAAGGCTGTGCCCAGCCCAAGGAAGCCGCCACCACCACCGCCTGCCCACCCTAGGACCCCACCTTGCACCTCGCTGCCCCCAAACCTGCCACGCAGTGACGAAGACACACGGCCACTTGATCTGTCAGTATCCCACCGTGGTGCCACTGCTGCCATTCCCCAAGAGCCACCTCGTCGTCGAGGCAGGCCTCCCCTTCCTCTGCCCTCAATCATGCAGCCCCTGCCGCTAGTGGCTAAGCGGCCTTCCCCTCCTCCGACGACGGCATACAGTCCTCCTACCTCTACGCCTCTCTTCCACAAGCTGCCAGCCGCACAGCCATCTTCTTCTTCGTCACACCATCACCACCACCACCACCATCGTGGCAACAGCAAGAGCTTTCTCAAGGGTGCCAACTTGACTTGCATCAACCCAGATCCTAATGCATTTCACACCAAAATAGTCATCAAGAATGTGCCTCCACGTAACTCCACCAACAATAGCCTCCACAGAGTGTGAGCTTGTTGGCAGTGCCTGGTAGCCAACTTTTGCTCTGGCAGATCACAAATTCTGTGGGGCATGTTTCTAGTCTTCTAGCCTCGGATGTGCCGGTTTCAGTGAAGGCAGCCCATCTTTTGGATTTGGTGCGTGTGCCTGTGTGACAGTGCAGTGTTTGTGCTTACCCATTGGATTATTGGATTACTGGACTAGTGCTGCAGGATTGCTCTCATTTGGATACACGGATTCTTCACCTTTTGGATAACCAAACCCAAAATTCTATGATCTGGATAATGAAACCTTGTGTGTCTGAGTGAAAGGTGGTGTTGGCCTGTGTCACATATGGATGAAGCCCTTTGGATACACTTCGGTGCATATGTGTGTGTGTGTGTGTGTGAGAGAATTCAGTGACGCCAGAGTGAATCTCCCCACATGGATTACCATTTCTCTGGCTGGTGTTATGCCAGCATCAAAGGAATAATGAACGCCGCATTTCTTTGGATTACCTGGGATTACACTTCGAACACTTCTGGATTACAGTGGACTACACTGCAGCGAATATGCCCCAACAGGTATCGCCTCATCGTCGTCACGAAGATCTGTTGGTTGCATAGAAAAACTTGTTAGCAACAAGTGCATACTGCATAGTGTGTCCATTACAGAGCTGCACTGTAGTCTTTTATATTGCATAGCAGTTGGTCATAAGGCTCCAGTATTATGCAGTTACTGTCTTTAAAGCTAGTGCAATAGTCTATTGGGCACATGTGTCATTTTGGGATACCTGACAGGTACTGCACAGGGTCTTCTTCACCCACCTCCTCACCCTTACTACTATAGGACTGTATATAAACCTGTAACGACAGCTCCAGCATTTCAATATTTGATTTAGCAATTCTTATAATGGTATAAAAATCACCCCATAGGGCATTTTATCCCTTTAGATATCTGATGGAGTCGCGAAGCATGGAACATTACTTCAAACACAGCAAAGTTATTATGATTTACATGAGGTGGTGTTCAGCACAATCATGCACAATGACTGCTCAGTGTCCGAAGTCAACTTACTGGGTGCAAATTAAGCACTTATGTTGATAAAATTTTGGATAAAGCAAGAAGCAAGTGGTGGTTATTGCCATCTGGCAGACACAAATGCCATTGTCAAGCATGTTATTCCACCAGCATAGAAATATGTGCAACTACTGCAACCTGCTTCTTACATGACTTAATCCAAGCCAGTGGGCACTTGACCCTTACTCTAATAAAGCTTGAGCAGAACGAGAACAAGGTAGAAGTGGCAGCGAACGTTTTGACTAGTGGACTTGCCTTTTCCTATAAAACTTATCATTCTTGTAGAAATTTCAAGCTGGCTCAAAATTTTTGCAAAACGATACCTTTGGAGCTCACTGGGAGCACTTCATTCTATACCCAACAGCTTGGGTGTTTGAAATGAAGGGTGTGTGCAGTCTGTATATACTTGTCTTTCTATGTAAGTGGGTAGATGGTAGTATAGTAGCGAGTTGTTGTGGAGTATATATAGACATTTTGTTATGCATAAGTGCCCCTATCAGACGGCAAGTGGAAGCACTTAATATATTAGAGTTGTATGGTGTGCACATGGAACTATCTCCATGTGCAGCTCTGCATTCAGAGCAAGAGTCTTTTTAGCATATGTATACCCACATCTTCACTGGTATATGGATGCTTTACATGCACGTCGTTGTGTGTGAATCAAGCTAGTGTTACAAGCAGCAAGTGTATTAGAGACACTGCTAGCGAAAGGGGCTCTGCTCATGTGAGGCACAAGAAAAAGCTTTCACCATGACATAGGCTTATGAATACCATATTACCATAAGAAAAAGTTGTGGCATAGAATGACAGCAGAGACTACAGCAGCAGTTGCAGTAATTTACCGATACTGCAGAAAGCTGCTGTCAGAAATGTATACAGGGTGTCTAGCAGCTTGTTCAAAAGGCAAAACCCAGTATTATTAGGGATCTTTGGTACCTTGAAATGATCAGGATCTCATGGGCAAATCTGTAAAGAAATGAACTGTGTTAGGGCAACTGAGGATATGGCCAATTTACAAAATTGCGTGGTGGCATCCCCTCACAGTTCTAAAATTCTTTTTTCATGTACACATTGCTTAGCATGAACATGCAAAAAAGGGAACACTCGTCAAGATTGCATAGCCCCATTCTTTAAATCCTCTCATTAGTTTACCTTCGTGCTATTCCAGAAATTCTGTGTTCTTCTAACTTAATAGTATGTCATGGAGAGTGCTACTTCTTTAGTAACAAGAATTTAGCAAAACCAATGAGGGAAGCCTGCAAACGCAGAACTTGGGAACAGCACTTTTGCTAGACACCGTGCATACAAAATAGAGCACATTTTATATTTGTGTTTGCAAGATTAAATATTTGAAAGTTTAAAGTTCACATGTTGGCAGGTGTGGACAATTAACTGTGAATGCTGCTTTGAGCATAAAGGGAAGAAGCACAGTTCTGAGGGAAAGCACACATACGCACACACACACACTGCCACAATGGCAAGAATATATGTCGGCAGTCCGAATGCACACTTGTTTATTGCAAGAAAGGCGCTGGTGGGGGGCACTGAAACACATGCATGTTGGTTAGTGCGTATAATTCTGGTTTCCAGGAAGAGTCTGCTATCTTCTGCCACATTAAAGGTCTAATAACGCAGCATTTAAATTACAATGCATGCATGAAACACAGCCATGACACCAAGCTATCTTACTTTTTTTACTCTACATTTCACATTGACAATGTACATATTTGAAGTACACAAAATGACAATGTGAATATGATTCACTAAACTAAAAGCTTCAAATGACAATGTGATCATGAAGCACAGCTATGATGAAAGCCATTTTAATATTTATGATGTGTACATTGTATAAGTACACAAAATGACAATGGGAAAATTGTTCACAGCATGTAGGTTTCTTCTTTACTTTCACACCATCTGTTGTTACAAATTCCCTTAATGGATGTTGAATATGTAAACCTCAACTAATTTATCTGGGCAGACATTTGTGATATTCAGTATCTAGTGATTGCATTTTCCAACTACAGTCGAAAAATTTCGTCTTCAGTTACGTAATTTGAAACATGGCAGGAAACACATGCAAGAAGGGACGACCAACATAATTGTTCATAGTTGTAAACTTGTGTTAGCAGGCATTTTAGTAGATAGGAAACAGACACAGTACAAAGACATGAAGTTGGAAGATTTACTTTCCCACAGGTGGCTTTGTCTTGTGAGATACGTTGAGTTTCTCACTATAATACCAAGAGGGAAATCTGGTGCTGCTGCGCTCTGGTATGCATGAGAATGCCGGTATATTGTGACTTCGGATTGGCATCATTCTTGGAGAGCCAGGCAAACACCGTTCCATCTGTCACAATGATTAATTTTCTTCTAAAACACCATGTAAAAAGCTGTTTTAGCTTTATTATTACACAAAAACATGTTTTGTTTAACTATGAGAACTTGTTGTTGCATGTACAATTATATGAAACGTAAAGAGTATCAGCGGGCCACTTAAGTTGGTCGACAGACGACGAGATTCGTGCTCGCTTTGGAACAGTTTGTCGTCTGTTATTGCTTTTCTTCGCTTGGTTATGCATTGTAGGTAAGTAAACTTCACTGGAAGATGTAATATGCATGAATGGAAACATTTTATGAAGATTTTACTTTAAGAACGCATTATTTGTGTAGCCATATCCTCGCAGACGCATTTACCATCATTCCCATGATGGCACAGCGCACCCTAGGAAACTCCCATAGACGGTGGTGCCAGATTTCCCTCTAGGTGTTATAGTGAGAAACTCTATGGTGAGATGTCATTACCTGAATTTAGCATTGTGTTATGTATAGTGCATGTATTATTGTTCGCCTGACTACGAAACTTGCCGTCTGATAGATGCTTACGGTGTAGTCTGTGAGCATAGCTATAGCATGCTGCTGCTTTGAAGTGTAGTGTTCTTGAACTCCAGTATGAAATAAAGAAGCGTTATTCCCAAGTTTGAGTGCTTTGCTGATTCACAATCTTGTACCACACTGCACTAATGGATTTCAGCATCCTGTAATGACTGACTGGTAGCTGCCACCATGCCATTATGGTCTTCTTAAGCTGATTAGTCATCTTGCTGCACTAACCATTATGTGTGGGGGAGAGTGTAGTTATGGTGAAATATAATTAGTATCTGCAGTAGCGCATAATTGCCCTGGCAAGGAAATTGTACTCCCTGTACTATTGCATTGTTACCAACCGAATAGGTAGGCCATTATACGAGTCTTTCAAATGGCAACTTTAAAAATGTCCCTTCATTTGGCTCTTTGTTCTTCTCATATTTATCCTCCAGAAGCTGCGTGAAGTTGATAAACGCAGACTGTCACAGCTTGAGTGGATGATTACCACTGCTGTTCTCGCAGCACTTTGTGGGTCTCCGATTTGTGTTCCAAGACTGTCCAACAAGCTGAGAATGCTTTCATTGGTCAAAAGCAGTGCTTGGGATAATTCTGGGCAGTCCGGAACAAAGATAGAGGAGACATTCTGCGGCCTATACTTCATGCACATGAGCATGCGATGCTCACGTCACTGATTGATTCACATCATTTTAAGTTGTACGCATTTCTTTCCGTTGTCGCAGGTGTAGATTTGTACTGTAGGTGTAATGTCTGAATTTTATTTTGGTTCAAGCGACTGTTTGCTATCCCAGCCATGTCTCCCTCATTGTTTTCGAGTAGCTTTCTAAGGACTATGCTTAATCTATTCTTCGTTGTGCGTTCTGCGTACTAAGCCCTATTTACGGGCTCCCGTTGAAGTCGGAAGATTCATGTATTCTTCACGTGCTCCATTAACTTTTTAGTATGTTCGATCCGAAGGCAACTATTAATATTGACGCGCAAACGGCGTTGACCCACGTTGCGCTGTGTTAGTGTTTTGTCAGGAGCTGGCAGTTCATTTTACATTCGTTTCGCCCTAGCCCTCGAATGTCGCCGCGCGGCCGTTGTCGCGGGAATCTGGCACACGGCGTGATTTGTGATTAGAAATCAAAAGTGAAGGAATAATGAAAATAAACGAATCGTTAAGAATTTGCTCGCAAGACATAGCGTCATTTGATCGTCGTAAGCCGGCGAACTGATCGACGCGCCTCCGACTTTTGGTCGGTGCAAAACATCATGGTGGAGCGTCATCGCTGCGTCAATGTTTGCCTTTTTCTTTGCGTGGATGTCTTTTTACACTGTCGACAGTGATTCCCACACTTTAGACGTATATTGTATACGTCTCTAATTCGATCTTTATCTTTTCGTTTCTGTTTTACTGGGGGAAAGAGGGGGCGCTAACCTAGCAAGCAACGTCACTGGTGCTGCCATCTAGTGCGCGAACGCAGAGGCGGCGCGCGGCTGTGTTTCCCATTCAACACTTGGTGGCCGTAGAACCGCGCTGTACAGAGATTCATTCCGCAGCGCAGTGTCAAGTTCTCGTTGAGTGCAGAAATGTCCGAGCTTCCTGAGCAAGATTCTCCGTCGAAATCGAAACAGTCGCTCAGGTTATGTGATCGAATCACGAGGAGCTTTCCCAGCGTCACAGAGCGCTATTACAAGCCACGATTTCTACTGGGTAAGTTCGCCTGCTTCCGAGCCCTTCTGATCGCCGACCGTGTGCCAAACTTCACGTGGTCGTTACCGTGAGACGTCATTACTCTCCGCGATGTAGTGCTACCAGGGTACTACTACGCTACCGGTGACGTAATTTGATTTTCAGATTTGGCTGCGCGTTTCGTTACGGTATGTAGCCTGGGTGAGCGCACTACCGCGGTTGAAGGGGAAATCGTGGGTGGCCGCGTGGCGGCGCAGCGTGGCGGCGTGTTTCAGTTTGAAATGTCTGAAGTTCAAATGATATGCCAAAGAAGAGCAGAGAGGTCACTTTCGTTCCTATTTCTTGCCTGTCGGTTGCACGCATTTCGTAATTTCGGGTGAAACCACGGAAGGTGACGTTTCGTGTCAAAAAGTGCGTGCTGCAGTTCACGCATATCGATGCATAATAAGCATTCGTGTTTCTGCGTGTTGACATGAGCGCTCGTGTACGTTCAACATTACGAGCAACAAAACAGCGCTAAACAACAGGACGAGGAGAGCGCTGTTTTACTGCCCGTAATCATGAACCAACCAACCCAAATGCGTACTCTTCTTCATCAACATGTTGCGCATTACCAGTAAGAAGCTAAGTGCAATTTCGAATGAACGAAGGCGGCAGTGAACTGTAGGTTAAGAGCATTTTGTTGTCATAGAGCAGGCTGGTGCCGACCGCTCGCGGTCTGAAAAACGAAGTTCTTAGCAAGAACGCTGTTAAATTAAGAAAGTACTCGACATCTATGAAAAAGGCAGACTCAGCTCGACCTTACAATGTTGGATATAGGTTGACTAACTTACGCTGACTTACTAAAAAGGGACTTTTTATATTGTGCTAGAACTCTCGGACTGCTCTCAGAATTTATCAAGCTCTTGATGTGTTGTGCACAGGTTTGGAAAACTTATACAAGCTTTTGTTATCTAAAAGCGCACATTAAATTGTGCAGATACTAAGATTTTCATGTATGTTGTACAAATCATTCATGTTTGCTTAGCAAAGTAAAAATCAGCGCATGAGAACACTGCGCTGAACAGGCACGGTTAGTGCCAATCCTGAGGCTGCTAAATGAATACACCTCTTTTCATTAAAAAAAGCTGAAAGCTGGTTTGTTAAGAATCTGCCCTTCTAACTCGGAAGTTGTGAAGCACATCGAAATAGAATTAAAAAAAAATTAAGCATGCTTTAATTCATTAAATCTCATATGTTGAACATGAATGCGTAAAAAGAAGACTGTGAAAGTGAAGGTAGCGGAATATGCCAAGTAAATAATATTGACCATACTGTAGCATCATGCAAATTCCAAAGAAAGGAATGTGAACTACTTTGTGAGCTTGGTCGACAAATACTTTCAGTTAGCAGGCTACAGAGCTGTGAACATATTAACAAAGCTATAATGTCCCAGGTGGCACGTGTAGGGTTCAAGTGTGATTCCTTATGTGATTAATAATGAGGCAGAAACATCTGTCACAGGGAAGTTTTGTGAATTAGCATTGTCTGCACTTATGCTGTCTATGTAAGTTGTAATATGGTGTCAACACTTATAGGTAACAAAATTAATTAAATTATGGGGTTTTACGTGCCAAAACCACCGTCTGATTATGAGGCTCGCCATAGTGGGGGACTCCAGAAATTTGGACCACCTAGGGTTCTTTAACGTGTACCTAAATCTAAGTACCACAGGTGTTTTCACATTTCGCCCCCATCGAAATGCGGCCGCCGTGGCCGGAATTCTATGCCGCAACCCCGGGCTCAGCAGCCCAACACCATAGCCACTAAGCAACCACAGCGGGTTTATAAGTAACAAATGCATTGTGAAGTGCTCATGTAAATGCATCAGAGGAAATATGCATTACCCTCAGGTATTGCGATTACATCTTTTTCAATAAGTGTGAAGCATCTCATGGCTTTATGAAAAATGCTTTTTCAGGAACACGTTAAACGGGGCACTTTAGTCAACATTTACCACAACTTTGACAAACTGGTGTTTCAGAGCTTTTGTAATTATAGTATGCGTAGCAGCTGGTAGCAATTGCCAGTCACCATGCAGCCAACGACTCATGAGCCTCCAACAAGAATGATGAAGTGCCTCCACTTCTCATAGCTGCATGGCATGAGGGGCATGCACGAGTTCAAGGCAAACACTAGAGACTCTCCGAGAAGGTTGCATCATCGTGGCTGAGCACCTGCTCTTCAGACGCAGCGCTGATCACTGGGGGGCAGACATTGGCCATTTCTTGTCTCGATACAATACAATGCAATACCATTTTTATTCATTTGGATACATACATACTCAATTACGCTGATCCGCCTAAGCATAATGCACTTGTTTGGCGGGTTAGGCAGCTGGTGGACTTAGTACATGCAGTTCCAAGTTTATATGCCAAAAATAAGATATTGATATTGAAAGCAAAAAAAAAATGCTTCATGCACTGTATGTAGCGCAATAAAACAAGTACATACAGAGCATACCGACACAGATATATGCAACGAGAAAAAGGCCACAAATTTCATCATTTCAGGGAAAAGTTCAGGTAATTTATACAAAAAACTGCAGTTGATGCACACATTTTCTTTTTTACCATTAATGCAGTAGAGATCATCATCAAGCTCATTCAATACAGCTGGTACATAGAAGCTTCCCACATTCTTACTGCAGTGCATAAGAACATGCAGTTTGACATAGCGCTCTGTCTTGTGCAGTGTTACCTCCTTGTTCACTGGGGTCTTCTAGTTATTGTTGTAGTAATATAGCCTGTAATTACTGTGAAGTGAAACAGCTGATGGATAGGCAACACTCTCAGCATACTAAGTTTACCTTCTACTGTTGCTGATTGCGAATAAGTGCCGTAAGTTGTAGTGTTGACTGTTCTTATTACAGAATTTAAAACTTGAGCTTTATAAAAGCCTGAGCAATTACCGTATAGCGTGATTCTATATGTAAGAAGAGGTTCTACCAATGATATATAAATTAGACACCAAAGATAAAGTGGGGATTTCTCTCTAAAATGGCACATCATGGCAGCTATCGTTCCTGTCTTTTTAGCAAGCTGACTAATGTGATTCCATGTCAAGTGCTGATCCCAGAAAATACCAAAGTACTTAATAGCTGTTTCCACTGGCAGACAAATGCATTTACATGGATAAAAATTTGATGAGTGCAAGAATAATGGTTTAGAAAACGAAATCGCTTTATGGGGATTCCTAAAACGTGTGTTTTGTCTTCTTGAAGTTTATGAAAATTGAATTCTGTGAGGGCCAGTCAACGACTTGGCTGATGTCTGCCTGGAAGCTTTCCACTCCTATATTAGTTTCACTAGCCTCAAGTACCAGCACTGTATCATCTGCATATTGAAACACTCTAGAAAGACGTGCTCATGTTATTTTTTGAAGATCTCTTTCTTTACCAATGTTAACTACCGGTGCACCTTCAGCTTTATTGACCAGTATTCTGCCATTTCTAGTCCCGACAAACTTGTACTCTTGCTGCCTGGAAAGCTGGCGGCACTGCCAGAACAATTCTCTTTGAACCCGTGTCACATTTTCATTTATGAATATACACTCAGTGCGCAGGGCACCTTCTTTGCTATCCATTTATCTGTAGTGGCTTGATCCACAAACTGAGCAATGATCAGTGCAATCTTGTCTGGCTGCGCTTTCAACTGATGAACAGCTTTGAAATCATGCCACTTGAGTGCAGGAAGTTGCAGCTTCGTGCTTAATTCTGTCAAAATCTGATAGAGGTCTTGGTTAGGTGACTCTGGTATGCCAAGTATTTCTATATTTCAGTGCCTTGTGTATTTTTGAGTGGTTCCGACATAATCTTTAAAGTTTGACAATCAGAGTGTCCTTTTCACTCAACTTTCGAATGAGTTCCTGCAACATTTTCTTCACTTCTATAATTTCAGCTTCATGATTATTGGCTTTTCACAGAACCTCATAATATTTTCTTGCTAGCATTTCTATCTATTTTTCGTTTGCTTCTGCTGTTACAGATTGCTTATCGACCATTTTTGAAAGGGTATTCAGTCTTTTGAGGACTTTGGCAAGCTTCATCCTCCCCATTCCACTCCCATGTGTAGGGTAGCAAACCAGTTAAGCTAAACTGGTTAACCTCCCTGCCTCTCCTTCTCCACTTTTTCCTTCCTTCCTTGGCAAGCTTCTGGCTCGAACCACCGATCGAAGCACTTAAGGAGGCAGTAGCTTCCCCATCTCTTTCCTCGTCGCTGTCTAGGTCAGACTTGCTGTTGTCTTGAACATCTCTCCCTGTTTGACACACCCTACATTCTCATGCTAGCATTTCACTACTCTGTAGTTTATTGAATGCCTTTTTAGACACCTGACCATTTCCCAACTTGTTACAATTTGCTACAAGCAGTACACGTTGACGCAGATTCTTCCGAAATAGTCTTCGAACGACAACAGCACTGTTGTGATGCCATGTCTAAACACTCTTTGGGCAGTCTAATGGAGTTTCGTGCATCAAGATGGCTTCTGCCATAATAAAAATGACCTTACCTAAGAGCAAACAAGAAAGTCAGTCCTGCAAACGGCACCCCACCAGACCACAAGGCAGCATTGGTCTCACTTTTATGCAGTCCAGGGTCCCATGGTTTGCGACGTCAGCCTCGTTCCAACATACAGTAGTGGAGTTATCTTTCGGTGACTTGTGCTTCACCTTGCTTCTTTGGCATGTGTGGCAGTAGCAGAAGGCTAAGGATAACCATCGTCGCCTAAAAGTAAGCAAGAAATCAGTCCTGCAAATGGCGCCCCACCAGACTGCAAGTTGTATGACTTGTCACTACTTACTTGTGGAATGCAAGTTATATTACTTGTGGCCTGCCACCTTCATTTGTCAGCCAATGTCATAAAATTGGTGACTTCCAGATGGGGAACTCTTACTAGAGCACCGAGCCCGAGCTGCCTGCCAATCAAACATCATGTGACATTTCATAGGAGCATCTACCGAAATTCTGACCCTCAGATTTTCACCTTGGCTGGCTGAGGCGAACAGCCAGTTCACCGCTTCAGAAATCTCTTTGCAGACATGGAGGTTCCATCGTGTTGTTTTGGCCGTGTCGCTTGAGGTAGTTACCGAGTTACGCAACTTGATTCTCACACCTGCACCGTTTAACCCATATGTGTGCTGGTGTCTGACCTTCTGAGGCGCACATCCGTTTCCGACCTGCTCCGACTGTAAGTGATCCTGGCCAAAGAACTTGGTGACTGTAAGCGTTCACAACTCCAGCGTCACTTTCAACAGCTTCTGAAGGACAAGGCAGCTAGTTATGACCAGGACCTCCTCTCTGAGCTGTTCCTTCAGCACCTCCCACCCAGCTTTTTCATGGTGCTTGTGTCTACTACTGGACTATCACTGGATCAGCTCACCCAGCTGGCCGACTCTGTCATGGAAGTCACCCTAAAATTGGCGATGATGTGCACAGCACAACAGGGGCAAAGGACGGAAAGAAACAAGGGTGACAGGCACCGACTTCCAACTGAACTTTATTATCATAAACACACATATAGCCTTAGTACACATGATCACAACCTGACCTGCCGACATATGATGCCAAAACTAAAAGACATCTTGAATACCCATCATTCCTTTCTGTCCTCTGTCCGCTGCTGCGCTGTGTACATTTAAGCTGCTTCAACAGCTTATGACAGCAGTAGCAGTAGTAAGGAGTTGCTTTAGTGCACATCATCATGGATTGCGAACTGGCCAGGGGGCTATTCTGTAAGTGTCCACCTAGCGGATATGTCCATTGTATCTGCTGCTGAAGTTCCAATTGGATGGGGAGGGGAGCACATCAGAAGGATACAGGCTCCCCCAGCCAATCGGCACTTCAGCAGCAGATGAAATGGACATGTCCACTAGGTGGACATTACAGAATACCCCCCCTAATCTTACACCTTGCCTAACATTGGCTTTGTGGATGCCTCATCTATGCGTGTGGAATGATGGAGTCATACCACAGATGCCTGAAAATACATTGGAGGTATATGCCTTACCTGTGGCACCCTTTACATTGAGCTATTTCTGCCTCGTTTGGTAGCTGGTAGAAAATCTGACTCACTACCCCACCCAAGTACATTTTCACACTGTTAGTTTGTTGTGCATTGCCATTGCTTTAGCGGGATAATATGGAACAGCAGTATTTATCATTCTTAACTTGTAGATGTGAATGGCCTTAAATGAGGTGGTTACATACTTTATAAAGCCTCCAGATAACGCATGTTTCATTTTGTCTATTTTCCTTGCATAATTAGGAAGTCAGACTGAACCTGGCACAAACACCGTACCCTAATCGGTATTTCAGCTGGAACCAAACCCAGGCTAGAACTTACATTATTGGAACACACCTGAACCCCAACCAAACCTGAATGGAAAGAAATAAAAACGGTAATCAGCACGGAGCAATACTGTTCAAGCATTTTTAGTGGTGCATGGAATCAAGCTATTTATTAGGCTAAGCAAAAAAACAACTTTCCTTGCACAGTTGGCCCCGCCTCACCTGTAGCCATTTATTTTAAGCAAGACAGTCTGTATGCGACAGTTGTCACAGGTGCTACCAAAAACTGTGAGCACATAGGCTGAGATGCTTGCTATTCTTTCAAAGGACCACCGACTGTGTTGCAACATTGTGTTACGACCTCTCTGGCCTCTCTAATGCCAACAGTAGAAAATAAAGAACCTCAGCTGCAGTAACTATGAAATCCTTAAAGCGTGTACACAAGGAAATATGCAGAGAAGAAAGGAGGCAACGCAGCAAGCCACCAGAGGAGCATGCAACCACGCTGCTGGTGTGAGTGAATGTCACTGTCTCGACAAGCTTGTTGGCATGTCGTCACCAGGGCCGGGATAATGTAGCAATGCTATTCCAATGCTTTTCTGTTCGGCACTTTGTCAGTGATCTGACTTGTCCTCTACCGACATTATCACTGAGATTGGCTGGCTGTGAATTGTGGATGCTAAGGAATAGAATAGAGCAGAAGGATTCCTTACACTATGCCGACCTAGTGGTGCATGGTGGGCGTCAGGTGCCCCATGCGGTAATATTCAGTTTTGTTGAGGAGAGAACCTTAAACAGTGTAAAATCATTTTTAAACATGAAGAAAAATGCTGTGTTGCATGCACATTGCTGCTCACCACGACACTTCAATATGATACTGAAATTACTTAGATGGTGTGAACGGAACCCTATCAAAATTCACAGCAGCCAGTGTGAGCCACTAGGATAAAAGATGGTGAGGTGGACTTTTTCGGTACTGTCGTAGAGAGTGAGATCATGTCATGGTGAGGCGCTGCGTGTAGAATTGAAGCAACGTCCCTTCTTTTTTACAAGGCTCTGGTCACATGAATTCGTATAATGTCAGTAAAGAGTGCATACTTTCCTGAGCCCGTGAGGTGTAAAATTTGCATTTGTGTTCTCTTATTTTTTCTGTGGGATGTTCTTTTGTGGAGTCATTATAAAAAAAGTTTCACCATGCTGATTGGGTTCTATGCTTTTCTTTAGCTTTCTGGGGATGGTGATACCTATGAATAAGTTGTCTCTATATTCAAAAGGAGTTTTCTTTTTTCCTCATGGGTAATTATTGCTTGTCATCACATTGCATGTGTAATGGATGGTATTTTATCCCCATTTCAGCGTTTAATTTGCTGATGTGGTTGCCATGAAGATGCTTTATTATTTCCTGCAGTGTTCTGTCACTAAATTACAATCATCAATTTATGCAGGAACAATATAACACTGTTTTAATAACCGCTACTGCACTTCATGTTTACAAGAAACCCAATCTTCTGGGCAATTATTACACGTTAGTAATATTATCACAAACGTATTAATAACTAGTGCTATTCACGGCACAGAGTAATAAAGAATATATGCCTGTCCACAGAATGTTTTCGTATCTTGCATGTAAAGTAGATTTGCATACCTGCCAACTCTCCCAAAATTTTCACAACTATTACGATTGTGGAATTGTTTTTGAATATTTTGTCAAGTTTTATAAAAATGCTGTTTGTGAAAAAGCTTTACCTGTTGGTCGCCGAACCTCCTCTTGGAAGTTTTCCTATAGCAAATGGGTTCAAGATGGCTGCTTGCTTCAAATAAGCTTATACAAACAAGTTTCTGAAGAAGGCAAAATCTGCAACATCAGAGCCGCTGAATGACTTAATGGGATATAAAAAACAATGTGTTGCTTGTCAGTCATCTAAAGCTAAACAGTCATAAATGAATTACTTACGTATCCCACAAAAGATGTGTGCTCAAGGCAAGCTTTAAATCAAGTCACGATACCTTCCACCTCCAGTCTCTTGCCTGAAGTATTTTTATGAATTTTAATGTTCATAGGTTGGTGGGTATGGGCTTGCCACTTTTATTTCTCTCGTTCTTATGTATGTGTGTTCAATATAAGATGCATAAACCCAGCCAGACAATATAAATGAAAGCTTGCAGAAACATGTATGTTTGCAGTAGCTATGAAACACTAAATTTGCATGCTTGAAAAATTCTAAAGCATCGTCCTGTTCTTCATGTACCAGTGAAGTCCTCTTTTAGTCCTCCTAGATCAACACTTGCACACAGGCTAGTTAAATAGCCTTATGTTCCATGTCACATGATATCATGAGGCTGAAAAGCACTGTGCTGAACTTGTCTGCAAACTAATTCGATGTTGTAAACAGGTTCGCAAACCATTGTAGTTTATTTCCCAGAATCTAAACTGCAGTGGAATGAAATCAAAGCTAGATGCACCTTAGCCACCAGCATTTTTTTTTTCCATTTCAGCTCCCTGCTTCTGACACAATATTTTAAATTTGAAACATCTGTGTTATTCACTTCATCTGTACATCTGATACTTCACAAAAGATACTTTTGATCAAACATTAATGGTGAACAATAGTTCAAACACAAATTTGATTTCAAAGGTGATTTAGGTGGCTGACTTTGAACGGCAGCACCTCATAGAGATCAACTAAGTTTGAAGGCATCCAGTGATCTAAGTAAGCTTTTATCACATTCAGCGAGTACTGAGAGGTGTGGAGTGAAAATACTCACAGAAATAGGGGACAATGAGCAAGCTGGCTTCAAGCCAAACTTCTGCTGAATCTGTGCTGTCGAGTCACAGCTCCCTAATTTTCTGTACATTGCTGTGGTTCCTCCTACCCAGTTTTTGACGCCTGCAAAATGCAAAATAACTTGGAGCAGCACAAGTGGAAAGGACTGATTTGGTGGCATAGGAGATAACTCAACATGCTTAAACATCAATGAGCTCTCATTCATGGAGCTGTCGTGAGCCTGACGTTTTGTGGCGCAGTGCAGGTGTGTCCTCAGCACTTCAGCAGAGAGTAATACCATGTGGCAGCCTGGCATGTTTTCCAGACAGTCTGCAGCATTGAAATGCTCTAGGCGTTTTAAAACCTGAAACTGGCTGCAATAAAGCTAGTATAATCATCATCATTCTGTTTATATCCACTGCAGGACAGTGTCTCCCAGCGATCTCCAATTACCCATGTCTTGCACCAGCTGGATAGGCTGGATTAAATGAATGTTTGCTGTGTACTTGAGAATATTTAAAACACAAAGATACAAAAACAACATGACGAGTTCTAGCTGCTGATTTTACTTCATTTATGTGGAAGGATTCCATTAACTAGCTAGCAATCTGGTCATGACTTAATAATTAATGTGCCCACAACATGCAGTATTCAAGAGCATGCACCATGGTGGCTGTCTGCATAGCATTATATGTCTTTATTGTGCTGTTGTGCGCCAACTAGCCCAACGTGTATCATTTGGATGTTCAATACCGTGATTATGGTGTCAGTAGTTGGGAACATTTAAGGAGAAAATGCTGAACTACAAGCTTTTCTGTCAGTAGTCAGTATTGTCTCATGATTTATCTTTTTTTTGCTTACATGCAAATGGAAGTGATGCTCAAGTATAGCTGCAATGATGATTGGGGAGGCTTCTGCATTCTTTTGATTTCAGATGCAAATGGAAAGAAAGGACACGATCAGTGTGCATTGTTCCACTCAAACAGGTGCAGTAATACTTCTGATCTGTGACTTCTACACTGTCTCCTAAATTGGCATCAATATATCTGTAAAATTTGTGTGACCAAGTACAATGTGCAGATCACCTACCCATGATTGTCTAGGCAAGGTGTAAATTGTTTTCATGCTGTGAGGAGGCCACAGCTACTAGTAAAATACTGTGCAGTCTTTCAGCTACCGTGTCAACTCTCTGCTAGTTGACATCACAAATAGTGTGATGTCTGCTGTGGAGGTGCTTTGTCATTAGTGATAAGAATCCCTGCAACCAACCTGGTGATGGCAGTTGAGATAGTAGCACCATGGCTGGGGTTAGGATTGGCCGTTTGGTGGGGAAGAGAAAATGGTGACAGCTTGATAGAGTTCTAAAGCATTTTCACACTTGCCCATAGGCTCGTAGGAACTATATGCTTGCCAGTGTGAACATGAGCATCGAGAAATGAGCACATGAGTACGTTGAGCATAGAAAAATTTTGAATTGCTGAGAAGGCTTATAGCTTACCTGTTCAATATAGGTTTATGAAAAAATTATTGTGTAAGAATATTGCTTTACACTGCCTTACATGTGACCCTTGACAACCAGCTTTTTGACTAGACATTCTTCAAGAACACCTTTAAGAGGACTGCCAAATGACCTGAGCAGCTTGACAAGTTTAAGTAAGGATACTATACCTAAAAAAAAAAAGATTTATTATTGCTCTTAGGACAACGATCGAACTTGAATTATAAAATTTTGTTGATGGAAACAGCTCTACGTACATAAGCCAAGTAACACCAGACAAAGAAAGAGACACAGAAAACTTTATTCAAAATCCTTGCTGGGGTCGAGGGAGGCAGGGTGCCGATAGACAAGCCCCACCAGAGCCTCCCTTTCTCAGCGTTGTTACAACTTTTGTTTCATATAGTGTGTGTGTCACAAAGTTTTGCAACGACTTCGGGTACTTGACTGTTGGTACATGCCCTGTCATTTGAGCAATCTCTGCAAGAGCAAGGAACAGGTGACAGTTAAGTAGGCTACAGACAGCCTGGCAAAATTAGGTCCCATATATGTCACTGGTACCACAGTACCGCAAACTGTTGCAGACACCTTACATTTTAAAGCTATGTCTACTGGAATGTGTTGCTCTTTTCTGTTAGCATACGGTTTCCTATATGTGTTTGCTACCCCAGAAGAATTATACTGGTGTCCAACATGATGCATGCAATGGGGTCCAAGACTTGTACGGCTTAAAGAGGCATGGCTTTAGGAGGCACTGAAACACTTCAGAAGCGTGATAAATACGTGTTCCCCATCTGTAGACAATACCTGCTGTAAACATAGATGCCAAATATTATTCTGGTGCATTCAGTGAGAAACCTACAATAATGCACAACAGATCACTTGCTCTCTCCATTGACTTTTACTCTCCCACTTTTCTCCCACTCTATGTTATATCAGCGATAAAGTTACAACTGGCACAACAGCCCAATGATGCCAGCCATTGGGTGACTGTTCCTGAACATAATATCCTTATGAGCAAAAGCTCGCACACACGTGCACGCCCTTCCATACCTTCTTGTTTCTTGGGAAACAAGGAAGGGTTGGTGTGGCTGTTAACACATACTGCCCATCTTGCCACTGCTCCTTTGTCGCTCTCTGGCACTTTTTGTCAAGCTCCTGCATTGCAAGGTTAGCCTAAGTAAGCCGCAAAAAGATGGAAAAGAAAAAAAAAACAGAGAAGTAGGCAGCATATTGCTGTCTTTATTGGCCGAGCTGAGAGGAACACGAGTTAATGGAGAAAGAAGGAATGGGGAAAGTTAACATTGAGTGCTGTCTCCATTCTCTTCTCAAAATGTTTTTCTGTGATATATTAACTGAAAGGCATTGCACTTATTTCAGTGTGCCTTGCAAGTTTCCAAAAAGGTGTTTCAGGGCTCCCATTAAACTAAAAGATAAGCAAAACAAACTTGACCTGTGAGAGTCAACAATCTATACTCCTGATAAGACAAACTAAAAGGGATAATGAAAATGTTTTTGCCTTATAATAAGTTTGTGTTAACAGGAATTATTCACAATACAAAATAAACTATTTCTGGTGCAGCTAAATGTCCATGTCACAAGACAAGAAATGAAATAGCATTAAAATATGAATTCAGGTGTAGAAATATATATTCAGTGGATTTTTATGATGCAAATAATATCTATGCATTCTCAAACATTTGAGCAAATCTTACTTGCCATTGCTTAGCAAACCTATGTTATCTTGCAGTAGCTGACCTTTCAGCTAGTTAGCTAAAAATTCTTCAGCTCCGTCACATTGTTTTAAAAAAAATGCACTAAGGTATTCACAGTGTTACCAGCTGTATCGTGTGAACACCGCTAGGCAGTGTTCTCACCTTAATTATCAGCCTGCAATACCACTTTGAGGACTGCCTGAATTAGTTCTCTAATGTATTAGCCCTGCTGGTTTCCACATCATCATCAATGCTGTGTAGCTCTTTGTGTCTTCAGAAACACCATTTGCTTCTCATGCAGTTAGCAAAGTAACCTTCACCAAGTCTGCCAACTTGGGCACCTGATTGCGCCAAGTAATAGACATCAGTGGTGGCTGTAGTAGCTTGCTTTAACTAAATAAGTGTTGTTAAGGAGATTTGTTTGGGTTGGGAGGGTTCTATCGGAAACCAGTAAGATGCTCACACATTGTTTCTAAAATCCGAAAATTTGGCTTAACTGAGTTTGTTTTAAAAGGCCTTGAAACAAAACTTTTCTAACTAATCATAGAATGGCCTCACTACTAAAAGTCGTCGCCTCGTTAATCTCGTGCTGCAAAATTTTTCAAATCTATCGAGTGTGAGTGGAGCTAAGATGTAGTTATTGCACTGATGAGCAGCCTTCGCTCTCCTTTTGTCTCCGCTAGCATGCGGGAAGCTGCACAGGGAAGGTGGCAAGGGTGGCCAGGCTTTGTCCAAAAGTTGAGCATCTCAAAGGCAGCATCTACTCTGGTTGCAACATCTGCTCTACACAGCTTCATTTATTTCGTTTTCACTTATTTAGCTAAAAATAAGTGAAAACACTTTTTTCACTTTTGAGTACAATGAATAAAGAGTGTTATTTTGCATTTTTCATTCAAAAGCCAACTCGTGTACATGTTTGTGTGCATAGCATTGCCATATATGCTTACACTATGTTGAAATGTGCAACTAAATGGTTTAATATATAGAGGTGCATTACAAAGAACACTCAACTTGCATATATTTCAGCAATGAATGAGCTGGTAGAGTCGAAGAGTTATGCAGGAGTTAATTCTTCCTTTCATTTGAAGTTTCAGGAATTGCCATGCATTTGTAACATTTTTGGACCCACTTTGGTGGGGTAGTGGGCATGGCGTTGTGCCAGTAAGCAAAATGGCATGGGGGATCAAATTCTGGTAATGGCGGCCCCATTTAGGCGAGGGCAAAATGCAAAACCACCCATGTACCATGCATTGGGTGCACGTTAAAGAAACCCAGGTGGTCAAAACTATTCCGGAGTCCCCCACTATGGTGTGCCTCATTATCATATTGTGGTTTAGACACATAAAACCCTTGAACAGAACAGTCTTGGGTTGCAGTCTCAATATTTTGTCTTTAATTGGATGTTCTATTCAGTTTAATTATATGTAATTATTTAATACAGCTGTTGTTGCACTTAAGGATTGTTTTCCAAGAAGCTAGGCACACTTTGGCTTACCTGGATGCTTACATGGATACGGTGAAAGAATGGGAATTCAAAGGCTCCTATCATGCCCTCTTCATAACCATTCATAATTGGGGCTGCAATGTAGCCAATAGTGTGTGGCTACTTATAAACAAGTTATAGCTGTCTAATTGTGAAGAGATTTCCTTAAGTGCTTACGAAATAACATGCTTACAGAGGGTTCTTAAGATCATCATCATGAGTTTAGCGGTGAAGTAATCAGTTGCACACATTCTTGCAGATAATAATAATCAGAAGGTGCAAGTTTCACTGGATAGTTACAACATCTTAAGCTTGGCCGCAATGCATTTCGAGCTGGTTCTTAAATTTTCACATGTTCTAATGGTTTGTTATGGGCAGCTGTGGCTACTTTGTGCACAAACTATAGATACTTTTAATGATTACACGCAGTGGTCCCAAAAGTGCTCTTTGCTCTTGTGAACAACTATTGTATGTAATGTCACATTCGGCATCTGGCAAACCAGAGTCAAGTACACTGATGTAACTTTTTCACCTTGGTGACAAAGAACCCTTGAAAGCAGTATTTAGTGGCCTTGTATACCTTTTGTTGGAAAATAATAGGTGTACACCATATGGTCAATGCTGATACATCTTGTTCCTGCTTTTCAGAATTGTGCTTGTTACACTAGCTCCATCTCACCCCATTATAAGAGAGAAAAAGACGGTCACAAAGGTTGATTATCAAGTAAATGAGAAATTAAATCGCCTCAACAATCAAGTGTCTGGGAAATGGAAGAAGGTGAGCTCATATACAATTGGCACTTTCACAATGAAGCTCAAGTTATGGCATTGCTCTCTGCAGCTTGGTGTGGCCAAAAGTTGCCAGCTTTATAGTTCTGTCTGAAACAGTTGTCTGAAAGCAGTAGTTCTGTCTGAAAACAGTAGTCATAGTTGGCCCTGAATTTATTTTTGTTATCTAATTTCTTCATTATCGCAGTTGTCGTGTCACTTCAGCATGATTCCATCTTAAAACATTTTACTTTGTGCAGTGGAGAGCTAATTTGAACTGCTGTTTTATCATATTTAGCATAAGCGTTTTAATATTGTACAAGTGCATGCTTGACGAAAGTGGCTAAAATGGATTATTACAGGACACACACCACAAAGGCTATCTAACTGTAGCTTGCAGATGGGAACTTGTTTTATGAATTATTATTATTTTTTGTAATCTATTTAATTCCTCTGCACAAGCATGAAACAGTAGGGGCAGGCAGGGAACACATCATATTTTAATGAATGCCTTAAGTCATTTTTTGATAGTTCTCATGATATGTGCCTCCACCAAGTGTGTTCTATTAATTAATTAATTAATTATTAATTAATTAATTAATAAAACTTGATTAATAATACAACTGAACCAAAGGTCTGTCATGAACAGCAGGTTGCCATTATCCCTCAAGAGAAAAGTATATAACAGCTGTGTCTTACCAGTACTCACCTACGGGGCAGAAACCTGGAAGCTTACGAAAAGAGTTCTACTCAAATTGAGGACGACGCACCGAGCTATGGAAAGAAGAATGATAGGTGTAACGTTAAGGGATAAGAAAAGAGCAGATTGGGTCAGGGAACAAACGCGAGTTAATGACATCTTAGTTGAAATTGAGAAAAAGAAATGGCCATGGGCAGGACATGTAATGAGGAGGGAAGATAACCGATGGTCATTAAGGGTTACGGACTGGATCCCAAGGGAAGGGAAGCGTAGCAGGGGGCGGCAGAAAGTTAGGTGGGCGGATGAGATTAAGAAGTTTGCAGGGACGGCGTGGCCACAATTAGTACATGACCGGGGTTGTTGGAGAAATATGGGAGAGGCCTTTGCCCTGCAGTGGGCGTAACCAGGCTGATGATGATGATGATGATGATGATGATGATGATGATGATGATGATGAAAGGTCTGTCACTAATGCACTAGGCTTCTGCAGAAGAGGAAAAGGAGAAGAAATTGGTCAGGATAGATTGCAGATCTCACTGATACATGCTTATTAGCACCTTACTATGATGTACTGACTACTCATTGATCAGAGGCAGTAGATTCAGGTGCTGTGCAGACATGGCATATGGTGCAAAGGAACTAAAATGCATGAAACTTAACTTGACAGAGCGAATGACACTAGCACAGATTATTGCTAGTGTCTGCATATGAAATCAGTTGTCTACCAGATATATTGGCTCAGTGTATTGTGCTCATATTTGCATAGCTGTGATACCTGTGAATCATTGAAACCACACTGACATTGGCATTCATCGTGGATAGACTGCACTTAGGATGACATGTTTGTCATTTAATGATTGGTTGATGTTTCTAATCATGATTTGGTAGGAAGTGCCTGCCTTTGGTTAAGATGCAATGAAAATTTTGCATCAATACTTCTTGGTGACGTATTTATTTTGTATGATGATACTTTTAAGCCTGGTTAATAGTTTGCTACCTTGTTTGTAGGGTGGCCAGAAACTACAAAAGGAATCTGCATTATGTATCGTAACCTGCTCAGATGGAGAGATCTATACAATAACAAGCACAGTTCCTGGTAGCCTGATAGAAGTTAATGACCATCTGACCACTTCACCAGAGCTTTTGACTGAAAAGGTGATAATTTTGTTCCTTTGTTTTTTGTATTGAGTGCTGCAACTTTGGATTTTGTAGTAGGCATAATGTTTGCATTCTCTGGGTTTCCTGTCTAGACAGGTGAGTGGATCAACACTCTTGCTTGGCAACTGCTGCAGTTTGTTCCACGCACAAATAAAATACAACTACCATCCTAAGAGAGATTAACAGCAGGTAAAAAATTTGACAGTGCTTAAGTGCTAGTTATCTCTGCATATTGAGATGGAGCCACTTAGGTTGAGGACCAGTTCAGGTGATGTAGGTCAAATGATGTAAAATGGAAACAGTTGATCTGTTGTATTGTACATTGCTGCACTGCTATTATTCTGCAGTTTAGTTTTTAGGCTAGTAAACATTAGATTTGCTTCAGGCATTACACACTAGTTTCTGCTACAAGACCTATTGCTTATTTTTGGTTCTTAAACAACATAGCACTTTCACTGGTCCCAGCTTGTATTAAGAAGCTTTCTTTGCTTAGCCCAGCACTTTTTCGCATCTTTCAGTATCTCGGAAGATATTGTCACATTGTAGTGATGAACAAAATAGTCGTAAAACTGTGAATGACAGAACGATTTTTCATTGGGCAAACCTGTGCCCACAAACGCAAGTTACACTCAAAGCACAGTGATAACGGCGAACGCAGTTGGCGATAGTCAAAATCTGATGAGCAGGTCAAGCGCATTGGCTTTTATACATCACTCATCGAAAGTTCTAATGTAATCGTGGGTGCCTGCGTGGTTCCCGTAAACTACTGCACAATTCGTGTCGTGCATGCAGTCTGATAATGCAAGGTTCTGCGAGGACGTGCACAACAGGTAAAATGAACGATAACGTTTTTGTAAGTTACAAGTCATGCAGGTGAGTCTTGTGCTGAGTGATGACATTTAACATTTGTTAGCTGGTGAACAGCGATCGCGGGAGAACGATAAACAAGCACATGTGTCACGACACGCGCACACACGTATACACAATATATATAGGTAATATTCTCACTGGCTTATATGTGCACTGCATGTTAATCTCTAAATGTTAATATCTAAAGGGGTGCCAGCACATGCACCTCTGTTTTGCGTAACAAAACAATAAATACCATCATAAAACATGTACATTTATAATGTCGCCTCATAGGTATCTCTAATGCACACGGACGTATTAATGGCATAGTGCTTGACATTCAATGGTTTCTTTGAAATTTCTTATATTTGGCCTACAGCCCTGTTCTCTGGTCACTGCATGTGTGCCAAAGTGTATGCGCCCATTCCTGGCCAGTCCCCAAGAATTGCCACTGTGATACAGGGGGTACCGAAACCTTAAATGCACTAACATATGTGTCGTTTTTTTTGCATACACCTCTCCACACCATTCTTTCCCCAACAAGTATCAAATATTGCCAACATCTCATAGTGTGCATCCATCTGAACTAGTGGTTGCATTGTGGCATAGCTTCTTGACAGCATAGGGCACAAACATAAGCATTGAATGAGATTACACGTTATATAAAATGAAATTAGAGACAGTTATTTGTATATTGCATTTAATTAGCCGCTATGTGATAGCTTCACTTTGCAGGTTCCAACATGCATTTTGGATGGGCAAAATTTCTATTTTGGCTTTCACTGGAAAAAGATATCATTATGTTGCTGGTCCTGTTGCTAAACAGCAATATTGTTTTTGTCCAGACCACATGCACATTGCGAAGCTTGCTTGTACAAGCATGATGACGTAGTGATTTATAGACGTTTAAAAGTTGCAAAAACAGCATCTGCTCTTTACCTGTTGTCATACTCATGGCACCTTTCACATTCTCTAACAGGTCACTAAAAGCCCTCCTTCTCGAAGCCTCTATATCATTTCTTATGCTGCTGGTAACATTTAAAACCAATGTTATGGTATATTTATATAGCTGGATATAAACACCCATCATTTACATTCTTCATATTTTGCACCTTCAGGATATAATGCACAGTCTGTCTGAACAGGCAACTTCCTCTATCCTACTGGAAAAAATAAGTGCAAAACAATTTCCAGTGCTGCTTCTGCCCTTTGCAACGACATTACTGTGAAGTAGACTGTTTTTTCTAGATATAATGGTTCTTGAAAAAGACACTAATGCTACTTTGTTTGACTTTTCCTGTGCTGCAGTTATCTCTATTGTTTGTGTTATAAAAATGTTACTGTTTGTATGGCTCTATAACTTTCTGTGTAATTTGTATGGATCTGAAAAAGCTAGGAATCCATGTGCGTCACATGCAGATATTTTTGTTGTATGCTTGGTGTGATGAAATTAATGAGTGTCTTTGAATAATGAAGCCATTGCAACAAATGATATGTACACTTCCTCACAACATTCAATTTGGGTTTATTCAACACTAAAAACAAGGCAAGAAAATTCTGCTTATTCTTTTTATTCATGAGTACACTTATTTGCTTGTTAATTATTTTTAGTGCAAGCTCCTCGTTTCAATATGCCACACGTTGAAGTGTCCCCTTAGTTGACGTTATCATTTAATTAACTTCTCATATATGCAGTGCTCCTCAGTGCAAGACCTGCATGGTGAATTGTTCTGCATGTCAAATTTCCAGTTTGGTCTTATTCATAGGACAATTACGTTCGTAGCTTGCATTAACAGCACGAAACAGATTACAAAACATAAAAAAAGGCTATGAACCATGGATTTGCACATTGCCTTGTCAAAAGAAAGAAAGAAGAAACTTTGGGTTGAAATGTAAGATAGCTCATAATTATTGAAGTATTTTTAATATTTAGGCAAAAAGAATTACTTGTATCTTACAATAAGGTATATTTCCATGAGTCGCGCGTACTAAGTGCAAGTCCAGCTTACAGCCATAACAATATTACCTTGCCTGTCGATGGCCTTGCCAGATGTTTGACCCAGTTAGGAGCCAGTGGATAGAAGTTTTATTACAACTGGTTCTCCTGCATTCTGAACGTAGCTTAACAAGGCACAGAAAATTGCATTAGTATTTGTGGTGACATAGTGATTATCTAATAAAAGCTTGATTGGCATTGCATATGTGCTTGGCAGCATGTATATTTAAATGAGAAAAACATTTTTTTAAAAATGCATTCATGTTTGTGGATTGTTACATGCCAAGCGCAGGAGTACTACATTTTGCAGAAAGAGTGAGAGTGAACTTTAATGAGAATCAGCAGTTTAGTCGGCTAGGCAGCAGTCCCAGCAGGCCTCCCACGATGGGACGTCGAGGTCTTGCCTCTTCGCCGCTTCGTAGGCTTGCTGGGTCACCCAGAGTTGGTCGTCGAGATGGAAGAAAAAAATTTTTCATACTCATGCCCATTTGTACAAAGTTAGCTATGCAATACACAACTGAAGTATGCCAATGGTTTAACTCTTCCCATGCATTTGATTTAATTTCTTGATCAGGCATGCCATGCACCTCAAACTAGTACATGAGCCTCTGTGTGCTATTATGTCCAGATATCCTAGTAAATAGTAGGGCCATCTGAACAGGCTGTTTCACAGCAGTAAGTGGTCAAACTGCTAGCCAAGCTCCTGCAGAAGGTCTAACTTAACTCAGCTGCATGCTCGTGTCCAAGAGAAAACTCCACACAATGGAAATAATTTCTCATAATGAGTTGTACGTATGTAGTGGACACACTAATGAATAGAAGTGACCCACAGTGAGAAAATTTTAAATTGTGCTCAGTATTACAGGAGCATAAGAATCGAAACATGTACTCCGCATCGGTGTGGTATGTATTGAGGCATTGTCAAAGCTGTGAAGTTAGTATAGTTATGCATTTTTTTAAATTTGAAACTGCGATGCGTACTGTATTCCAATTTCAACGAAACTTCTTGTTAATGTATTACATTGGAAACCCCAGTTTGTGCAAAATATTGTCAAACTTGTCGAGAAATAGAAGTGGTAGTCTTCGGTTTTCATAGCTCAGTGTGTTTCTTGAATTCTGAAGTGAGTGTTTGGCAGCTTGTCAAAAAGATGTAGATTAAATTGACTGACTTCTAGGGCAGCATGAGTAAACAGTTAAGAGAAATATGAATTCAGCCTGACTGCATACTCCTGATTTCTGTGGGAAAAGTGAAGACCACAGAACATTGTGCAGAAGCATGGGAGGGAGACACGTAGTGTTAGCTTAGTGGTAATGTGAAGCCAGGTCAACCTTCCCATCTTCTTTCACTTAATGAACAACACTTTCCCATAACTGAACATTATGCATTGCCGAAGAGAGCTTGGTCCACAAATAGTGTTTTGTAGTGGGCGAACAGGAGCACTCTTAAAGGGCTCTCGCAAAGGCTTCCATTGGTTTCGGTGCCATCACTGTGGCTACAGCATGAGGCCTGGCAAAATTGCTGTAATTTGGCATGCTGAAAGCTTGTTAGCCAAATCTGGAAATCATTAATGAAATACAAGCACTATTTCTGTGTTGTATATGCTGACTTTAACTCTCGCAGCCTTGGTCATCTGGCTACATTGCCATTGTTCTGCCTCCGCTAAAGTTGGACACAGTGCTGCTGGACACTATGACATCGCCTGAAGCTTATGTGGCAGCCAGGAGGGAGTTGATACCTATGTGCTACATCTCGGATGAAGAAATGTTTGTTCATCAGCAAACGCCACTTATTATGGAGGACGCTTAAAGGAATGTTATGTGTAAGGCTTTGCTCTATTTATGTTAAGCAGTTATGCTTCTTTGTATTGCGCTTAGTTGAACTAATAAAGTGTCATTCCTTTTTCTTTGTTACTCTTGTTTAACCATGACCAAGCAACAAACTTAAAATATGGTGCAGTTGTGGGGGTGTCACAGTAGCCCCATCTCACCAGTAATACAAGTACATTGATGTTGGCTGGGTTTAGCAAGGCCTGCCTTAAAGCTGTACGCTACCGAAATGCTTGCACCAGCTTCTTTGTGCCCACTGGACATAGTGAGAGGCTGTGGGGTAATCGTTTCTCGTGAACATGATACTGTTATTAATGGCAGAGCTTGTTGACATTACCACTCCCGATAAGTGTTCCAAAGGTCTTTAAGCAAAAATCAAGCACTTATACTTTTGAGACCTTTCATCTGCTGAAAAGCAAGCTAGTTGTACTATCAAATTGGCACAGCCTAGATAAGTTGGAAGTATATGATTGCCATGTTTGCTTATAGCTGTGAGCCATATTTCCTGTTCACTGGTTAGTGTAGTAGTGTCCCTTAAAGGTATCTTATAATAGCCTTGCTGTAAATGTATGGAAGTTTCAAGTGCGTCATGTTCTACGTAAACACAACACAGGAAGGCTTTTAAGGCACCAACTCGCCTCCAAAGTTTGAAGCAGAATCACTGTCTATGGTCTTCTTGGTTCATTTGCCTGACAGTAACACTACTGTGCGGATACACGAAGATAAAAAACAGGAAAAAGCTATGTTCCATTTTTCTGCCTCTTCTTTGTGGATTCATGAAGCAGCTACTAGTATTATCATCAAGGTCAGCTAAGCATGCGAGACATATTGTGCTCCTTGGGTACGAAAATTGTCACCACATGTTTTGGTTCACATCACAGCAGGGCCAGATTTAGGGTATACATGTACCATCAATGAGGGACCCTTATCAAAACAAAGAATAAGGGGAAAGGGAAGGAGAGTGCACTCAATTTTGGTTTCTAAAGCTAACATTTGAGATTGAGGCCACATGTCAGAAGTGTCAGTATTGGAGCCTAAATATATTGTGCAGTTGAATAGCAAAGGTGTAGCAAGAACATTGTAGAAGTATGAACAGCTTTACACGGCCTCCTCTGCACGGCCGAAAAAATCGCTGAAAGCTGTGTGCTCTCACAAAGAACAGAGGTGATGGTAAATTCAAATGACCATGCTGGTTTCAATCTTCGCTGGACGGACGGAAAAAACTTTAATGGAAAAAGGACCTGCGAGGTTGCCAGCCTGGGCTCAGGCCACCCGGGCATTGTGTGCGGTGAGGCATAGCCTTGCCACCGCTGCCCGGGCCCGCTGGATAGCCCATAATTGGTCGTGTAGTTCTGAGCTAGTCAGAGCGCTTAGCCATCGCTCCTCGAGAAGATCCGGTTCTATCTTGTCCTCTACGTATACTGAACCGATCTGTGTGCACTTCCACAAGATGTGTGCCATGTCTGCGTGTTCGTGTTTGCAGAGCTTGCAATCTTCGCTGGATGAATCCAAGCATACCTGCCTTAAATTCCGGGGTTATTCTTTTAGTAGAAGTGAAAACACTACCTTCCGAAACGTACCTTGACACTTGTAGAATACAATATCAGGTGCTCCATGAGCTACCGCGTGTACAAATTAGAACAATCAGTTCGTTTAGTTCACATTTTCTTTGCAGAACCTTTGTCGTAGACGAACGGATTGAGAAGCTAGAGGCCGGGGTAGCAATGTCTCTGGGGTAGCCGGCGCTCTGCGCCCCACTTTGCTTGAACTCGTCATGCCTCTGTGGTGGCTTAATTGTTGCGCCGTGTGTGCTTGTATTGATGTCACGCACCGATCGTCGATTCCGCACGGCAATTTATCAAATGGATGTTTGCGTTTAAATCTCCCGTCAGATAATGGTTTTACATGTGATGTTATACCTTGCGATGGTTCATGCAGCCTATTGTCTGAAGCCTCCCGTGTGTCATACGTGCCTCCGAAGTCCGTTATCGTGCAAAATTTTACTTGCTACAGCAAGTTATACTTGCTGTTGTCACTGGTTCGTAAATTTATCTATACCATCTGATGTGTCATATGTCTAACGGTGAAAAAAAAAAAGGCAAGAAGAGAAGCGAAAGAAGACGCATAGGTGTGCGCCTAAATCTCGAAAGCAACAATCATCATTCGCTGGTGCACGCAAGATGACTCCTCAGTACCGCGCTACACTACCTGTAACCGCGCTGCAGCAAGGTTTCACAAAGTCACGTAGTATCTGTACCTCACTAGCTCAAGTTTGTCAGCGTTGTCAACGTTAGTGGACATAATGTACCTCCTTTGGTCAACGCACACCTGGAGAGGCTATTGATGAGCAAGAGACGTACGTCAGCGGCACTGTTGGCAAAGAGCCCGAACTTGCTACCGCAAGTCTATTTCAGTCACAGTTTTATGCGATGCATGCACATTTTCACTAATTTTATGGTATATACATTATTAATACATATACTGGGTGAAGCATATATTTTACATGAATCCACTTACCTTCTTGGCTTGATATCTCCAAACAACCGCCTAAGTACGAGAAACCGATTGAACGTGCCTTTTTTTACATCTCCACGCAACGTCCTTGAACACCAGCATCTGGAACGCACAACATACGAGGGGCCCCACCCGAGTTTGAGCCATGCGGTTGCCCGGGACTTGAGTCTAATTCCGACAAATACCTGTCTGCACCTCAGGCTGTGGCACGCGATCTGGCCTACGGCCTCTCCTGGCCACTGCCCGTGGTGCGGGGTCAAGCTAACTCTCGCCCACGTAACATGGGCAGGCTCGAGCAGGCCCCCAAAATTCAATTCCCTCTGCTGAGATCCAAAATCACAAACGGGGGGTGGGGGGAGGGGGAGGTGGACCTGGAAACTCAAAAGCGTATCCTCGACCAGGCCCGGCGAGTAGCTCTGGCCAGTGCAGTTTTGCAGTAGAGAGCCACTCACCCGCTCCGAACACCCTTTCCTTTTCATTCAATAAAATGTTGTTCTATCTCTCGGAACGGCAATGATGCTGCGGCCCAAACGCATTTGATGGATTTGCTCCCATAAATTTCAAGCAGCCAATCACCCGAAACGAATTATACTGCCGCCCTCGCACACTGAGCATCGCGCAGCCATTCTGTACGACGCATCTTCCAATGAACACGGCGACGCACCGTGAGAAATTCATCACCCGGCTGGCGCGCATGCGGATATCGCAGCTCCGAAAAACGGAGCGCTAAATCGCTCCATGCGAAAGAGGTTTCACTTTTGGCCTAGCGTTTTCCCACCCGAATGTCGTTAATTACATACTTTCGGCTGAGGCGCAGACCTGGCGGTGTTCTTTGATAGCAGACTGCAAGACAGCATTCTCATTCACAGTAGGTGGCCTAAAATTCGCTGCTGTTCTGGAGGCAACAAATTGCAATGCAGGACGTCTACAGCTTGGCACTGTCCTTGTAAAAAAATGTTTTAAAACTTCACAAGGGACCTGAACCGCTACAAGTCTTTGGGGCGGTGATCACGCCTGTCGGCCTGGCGCTTGAAAGTTCGGCCGAAAGAGAGGAGCACTGTCAATCTCACCATACCTGCGATTTGGAGCTACTGTATAGTTAGCGCGTAGAGGGCTGTAGGTATTCTGGTCGGGCCCGACGGCGGGCTCCATTAGGCTTTCAGTGCCTTTGGAACTACAGACGATTGTCATACCGTTAATAAGTGTCAATTGAGTTAGCGGAGCAACCATCTGCATATGCAGACGTCCCAGCGTGTTACGCTGTCTGCGCTACTATTGGGGATCATCAGAATGTGACCTTGGGCGCCTTAATTACAGCACTGTGGGTGCGACGGCGCCAGTTCTTCGGTCATTACTGCACAGCAGAGAAAGTAGTCGCGGGGACCAGGTTTCTGGGTGAGGGTATACGTAAGGCCCCGTCGAGGCATTTTGGCAGCAGTGGGAAAAGAAAGAGAGAGAAAGAAGTAGAAGAAACACAAGGAGGAAACACCACGCAAGGACTAGTCTCATACAGAGCGCTAAGGAAAGGAAAAAAGAAAGCGATGCGGCGGATAAGGAATTAGAAAAAGACCGAGCGCCAGACGAAATGCGAGCGTGTGGAGTGGCCATCTGTGGTCGCATGGCCTCCCAATTGGCTGCGCGCGCACGCACGGCGACAAGCTGGCGCGTCTTCGCCGTCGTGCACGGCAAAGTTGGCGCGCATGTGCGGCGCGCCCGGCGACAGGGCTGCCGCACGGAGACGCTAGCAGCCGCAGCAGCAGCAGCAAGAAACGTCCTCGAGCACTTTAATGAAGACGGCTCGCGGCGGCTCACAACTCGTCTGCCTGCTGCAGCCTACAGCCGCCGGTGCACACGTGCGACCCACCCATCGCCGTCTGGCCACACAGTGAGTGCGCATTTACCTCCCACCAACACGCGCCACGGTGTAGTCACGCAAAGTTGCGTCGTGCGCGTTACAATCTTAAGGAGGCATACGGGTCTAGGTGGACATAACACCAGTGCAGATAGTATGCAGAACGTGAGTTTTGCGCCTTCAGCACGATGGAAGAATACTTATTCCACCGTGGCCATCAGAGAATACGTCCTGCCGAGGACAGACGAGGGCGGATGTTAGGATCTCACCCGGATGAGGGCTGATGTTAACGTGCTCTTTCTGTAACCGTTGCACCGCGCTGTTTGAAAACGAAAGTTTTGGAAGTGGCTTCTTGATGTCTTGTGATTGTTAAAGCGAAGCTTTCTTTGCCTACTGCCCCATGTCTGGCATGGCTGCCTGGCTGCTGCGTGCTTTTGGGTTGGTCGCTATCTCGGCGCACATATTTGTGGGGTTAAATACGAAGGTTATATGTGCACCGAATTAAGTGCCTGCGAACGGGCTGATAGTAGAATCCTTGTATGCACTGCTGACCAAGTATGCGCACCTCTGTTCTACAAGCAAAATAAAATAAAAAATAAAATAAAAAGTATAAGAAAAGCTTCCTGCGTAAAACTTGCAACATATAATGTCGGTGCACGCCGATCAGATAATGGAACGGTAAATCATATTTAACGGATTCTTTCACTCACTTTATTTGCCTTGATTTAGCCACTCACAATGTGCCACTGGGTTCGATCGTGGCAGTTCTTGGCCAGTCCTGCAGAATGGGCATGTCCCACTGTGATTCCTGCATAAAACCTGGCCATATTATGTCGGCCTCACAGATATATCTAAATCACGCCGATCTTTTAATAGAATGGGAATTTATATTTGATGGATTCTTTGATTTATTTTTACTTCCTTTGATTCAGCGCTTTGGTTTGGGCCATTGCGGCGTGCGCCCTTTTCTTGCCTATCGTCCAGAACGGGCATGTCCCATTGTGACACGAGAGGTATAGAATCCCTAAATGTTGCTTGATATGTGTCGTTCTTTTCTGCGCCTGCGCCTCTTATCACCATTCTGCCTTCGATAGCCACCATACATCGCCTTCGTCTTTGTGACATCACTGCGTAATGCATCTCACGCTGTCCAAGAACCCGGTTTAGAGTTTGCATTTCGACATAGCTTGTTAGCGACGTAGTGAATAAATATTTAAAAAAATGCATTACAGTAAATTTGCGACATTTGCTGTGAATAAACATAAACATACTCCATGAGCTTACGCGTTGCGTAGCATGAAATGAAGCATTTGTACGCCTCGTCGTTAGTTGTTACATCATTTAATTAACCGCTTCACATATATTTCAACATGTGCATTGGATCTGCATAGTTTTTTCCCTTTCAATTGTGTACATGAGTTCCTGCACTTAGAAGGAAATTTATTTAATGGCCGTTCAGCAGTTGTAACATTGTAACTATAGTGCTTGTTTTGCATTAAGAGAAAGAACTGCGTAAATACGGGATAACAGTCCTAAGGCTTCATGTACGATCGACGAGAACTTATGCTGTTTGCATGTAAAGGTGGTACTTCTATAGGTTAAAAGCACGCAAACTCGCAAAACACGCTGCCCACTCGCACAATTCAATGCGAGGAACTTGTGGATGACAGCCGAATGGCGTTTCGCTCAAATCGTTTTTTATTTATATATTTTTTTTTGGGGGGGGGAGCTCTTACAAACAGTTTGTGTGCTTTGATAACTTAAACTTCCTGTATACTGCGAAGACGATCTCGGTGTGTGTATTTTCTTAAACTTTTTTTTTTTTACCCGACAAGAAATGTATTTTTATCGTTATCGTAATCTTGCCTTGATGGTCTAACAATACCGCAACAACATTTCTGTGTATCTTACCTTATGTAATGCCTGCCGGCGCTTAAGTTATAAAAAAATGAAATTTATTTGTCAGACGGCAATGGCTGGTGCGCCTATAGTATATATCCAGCAATCAAGCTTCGTTATTTGTGTTTGTAACAGGAATCGTGACCGCACAAGGTAAATGCGCGCGCTTTGCCTCATGGCGACCTGAGATCCTTTCATCTGGCCTGTTCTTTCATCTGGCCGGCTCAGCTTGTTTCTTCATTTCTGTGTGGCGCTGTACCACTTTTAGAATGCAATACCAACTCGACCAATCCTCAACCCTAGCGACCTGAAATCGCTTCAGTAGCGCGGCACTCCTCCGACGTTTCGGCGCACGAGGGACTCTCCAAGAGATTCCTCCTTGCGCCGCCGCTGGGACGCGGAGTTGGCTCCCGCTTTTGCACAGCGTGCACTTGGATTTCTACATTTAAATACGCCCCACGTTCACTCGTTGCGCCATGCACACGCTCTAGCTTCGAAAGGCGCGTTCATGAAACAGCCCTTTCTCGCAGGACATTTGAAGTAGCGACTTCGTCTGTCTCAGGCGTTCGGAACATTTAGCTATAACTTTAAGAGCAATTTCTTCTTCTATTTCACATATAAGATACAACATCGCAATACATTTTTTTTTACTTTAGTAACTTGAGATCAGCATTCAGTGTGTCTTTTAAACTAAAATTATTCGCGTGTGGGCACACAGCCTCGCAAAATTAACCCCGTTCGACTGATCGAAAGCAGCGCGATAAAACTGCGCTGGGAAAGCATTTATGCTGCTATCGACATCACAGCTATGAGCTCGTTGTTCCTATCGAGCGAATGTACGACGCTTTGGAGACGTCCTGGCTTCCTTATTTTTGCGTTTGAAGCCGTGTTGCTTGTGTGGAGTGGTTCCGCAGATAAATGCCGTAAGCCGTGGCTGCACGCACATCCTCAATCTAGCGCCATCAACGTATGTGTATGAAGGCGTGACCATTAGTTCCATCAGTTAAGCGTTCAGTTTGAAACTTTGCACTATAGCTGAATAAACCAGAGGACGACTGTTGTTGCAACTATTGCATGAATGTGCAACGAAAGTTCATTCACGCACAAGACAACAGACCTGCGTAGTGGGGAGAAACAAGATATACAAAGGAGACCCAAGAGTAATGAGAATTATGTACATTTATTTAGTTCGCATATTTTACTAGCATTCCAAAACGGACGCAATGAACTTATCTCATTATTTTACTCGTCGTTCAAAACTGTTCAGCAACGCTTGTAATTTTAACGAGTTATTTATCCTCAGTGCTTCCGTCGTTTTCTTTTTTATCTCCTGCACATCTTGAAGAAAACGCTTTCCTTTAAGCTTTCGTTTCAGTCTAGGAGGTAAGAAGCCGCGAGGTGCAAGATACGTGGGGATAGAGACGGTGACCTACAGGGCAGCTTTGTCATCAAATTTTAGTACGGGAAGTGCCGCACGCTCGACACTGTGTTGGGCGACAGCGTGGGTTGTCGTGGTGCACACTCAACCCAACCGAGTTCCACATAACTGGCGCGTTTTCTTCCATCTGCATCAAGCAACTGCCTGGGAACATTACGTAAAAATGCTGTTTGACTGTCTGACCGTGCGGTAGAAATTGAAGCCTTTTACGCGCATGCGCATTGTTTATTTAAAAAATGTCGTTAATTTCGAGTGTCCTCTCGTATATAACAGTACAAAGAAATCTGTGATCACAGTTCTTTCTCGGGGTATAAGTGAGGGCTACGTATATACGTAGCCCTCTCGTACGTAGCCCTGCGTACGAGGGCAGTTTCTACGTATATACGAGTTCGTATATAATACGGGAAGAAAAAGTGGTTTACCTTTTGTTTTAACAATGAAATTTAACTCTTCCTTCAAAACGAATGAGATATTAAATTTGTCGAATGAGGCTGCCCCCAAAATGCAAGCAATGATGGGATTCTTCGCGGACACTTTGGCTTGCTAAAAAGGCAGCATAGCTGACCGCAGACAGAGGCGATAACGCCCAATTGTGGTTGTCTGATTTGTGCTCGTCCGTCGCTAGAAATTTGAAGGAAGTAAAACCTCTAGCGGAGTGCACATTTGCATGTGTTAGGACTCCCCTCGATCCTCAACATGAAAGCAGAAATATTAACTTCAAATTTTAAAATAATATAGCCTGAAAATTTATGTTAACGATGAGTATTCATTTAATCTCATGTTTAGATGAATAAAAGATCAATTTAAGTATTCTTCCATTTTTACGTACTGCCGCTCGATTCATGGCCGATACCCATACTCATAGGCGCCAAACCAAACCAAGTGAGCGAGGGCGCCTGCGTATGTGAGCCTTCGGCTGTACAGCGTCGCGTTTTTTTTATTTATTTTTTATTTTTTTATGTGGTCTCTTGGGATCTCGGCGTATTTTTGCGTTCCTGCTGCACTCCGACACGGAATTTCCGCACTGTTGGACCCTGGCAAGGTGAGTGAGTGAGTGAGTGAGTGAGTGAGTGAGTGAGTGAGTGAGTGAGTGAGTGACGAAACTTTCTTGTGAACGCCTGCAGAACGGTTAGCCTTCCCCTGTTAGGGAGGCGTTACCGTGACGCGGCCATGACGTCTTCGCGGCGTGTGGCGCCTCTACTTCGGCCACGGCCGCACTATTCCCTTTGGTCGACCGCGCCTGCCCCTCTTTTGGGGTGGCAGCCTCTCTCCGGTTTCGCTCGGTCGTTGCCTTTCGAGGGCCGCCGAGAACTGCTGGACGGCCTGGGTTTGGACGTCTTGGTCGTAGGACCTCGTTGCGGCCTCGAGCCGCGGCGGGATCGTTGTTATCGTTGCAGCTTCATGCGGATTCTTAGCACAGTCCCAAGGTGAGAAATTTTGCTTGACAGTCTGCGCTGCGTTTCAAGCAATCTAGGCTTAGGGCACGGCACCGACCGTTGTGACGCAGTTGGCGAAAAACAGCTCGGCCGTTGTGGCGAGTTAGTTTGGCGTGTATACTCAATCCTACTGGGACATGTTTGCGACGCTTTCTATGGTCCCCGACATTACTGTGACTTATTTCGGTTATACTTATTTGTTAGGCGCGCTCGCCGTACCGGACGTTGTGACGCAGTTAGCGAAAGACAGCTCGGCCATTGTGGCGCTGTTAGTCAGGCGTATACTGAATCTTACTGGGACATGTTTGTTACACTTTCTATGGGCCCCAACACTGTTGTAATTTATTTCGGTACTTTTTAGGGATCTCTTTGGGCACGCTGACCGCACAGGACGTTGTGATGCAGTTAGCGACAGACATGTCGTAGAGAAAGGCAACGCGGGCGCTGTGGCGCAGTTGAACGTTGGTTAGTTTCGCGTTGACTGAATCGTACGTGGCCACGTTTTTGACGTTTCTTTATGCCCCACCACCCACCCACCGATCAGCAACCTATACTTTCTTTCGGTACTAATGCTTGTCGAAAACGCGACGAGCGATTGCCAAGAGTGATAACGGAGTGTGTTGCTTGCGCCGGCAGAACGCACAAAAGATATCGCCGAGGAGCTAAAAAACCAGGAATTTGAAAGTCAAAAATTCTCTATTCTGAACGACTGAAAACAGGCTTTGCACCCACGCATTTGCCTTGAGTGCGGAGTAGAAGGCATTCAGCGAGCGTCTAGCTCTGTTCGTGTTATGGCCACCTATAGTGTACGTCGAGTATACCATCGCGCGGCTTAGGCCAAGTTGTGTCGACAAAGTGCAGTTGCCCATGCATTTGTGATATTAAAGTGCAGTAATTAAGACCCAGGAAAGGCGGAATGCTTAAAAATCAGATGTTTTCGTCATGTTTTTATGTATGAAATTGCTTGGGATGAGTCGGGTATTTTTCTACGCTTTGTTTGTAAAAGCGAATTGCTTTTGTTCGTAATGTCGGCCATTCACCACTCTCGCACGTTTCGCCTCCACACGCACCTTTCCTATAAGGTCTAAATACCAAAATGACCCATGCTTGTAATTTACTTTTTTCAGCTGATGTCGTCCAGTGGAGCTTCATACGGGAACTATACTGTTGTTCATCTGGTGCCACAACATTGGATGAACGCACCAAAAAGCCCGGAACGATCATTTATATGGAGCAAACTAAACATTTCATCATTTCTCAAGGCGTCTTGCGTTTAGTTTATGAAATTGCACGTTGTGCAGATGACATATTCGATGGATGCTTGTAAGGATCGCTCGCCATCACATTTATTTTACTGAATAAACGAAAAAGAAATTTCTCAGCAAGAAAGCGCGAAGTTGAGCAGAAAAAAAAAGAAAGAAAGAAAGAAAAGAAGGAAAAAAGAAAAAGAAGAAAACAAATGCCGCGCCGATCAGCGCAGCCAGCTAACGTTCAAAACGCGCGCGCCCTGAACCGGTAATGTGGTTCAGGTTTCCGTACCAACTGCTTGGTGCGCTACAGTCTATTCGGCCGTTGGGCTCTTGGGTACCGCTAAGGCGTCGTAATACAAAGCTAACGTGGGGACGGCGAGAGGCCCCTGTCTGCAGGAGCTATATACCACTTTTGTAGAATGACGCCATGCCGGATTCTGTCACAGCAAAAGTATACACGAAAAATATGCGGATCCCTCGCATTGTGGAAATCAATGTAAGCGAAGCTTTCTGTGCTGTTTGCGTTGGCTGACGATAATTAGCGGTGATGATGACGCCGAATGTTTAATTTATTCAACGTTTAGTCCTGCACGAGAGCGGTGAGTTGACGTTAACCGTTACTTCGCGTGCACCACTGCTGTTTGTCTGCGTAGTGCACAGAACACACAGGGGATGTGTTTGCTCGAGGCGTTGTGCGCGGCACTTCGTAACCTCTGAGAGGGTTGAACATTTTCATTGCCTCACATGGCACATCGCATCGTGGCAGAAGTGCAATACTTTAATTGAATTATGGGGCTGTCAGTGCCAAAACCAGAATTGCAACTGTCAAGCGGCTAATATGGCGACGCGTAGGGAGCGCCAGAGGGCATTGTGCACGTTCGATGCGGTGCAAAGGTCCAAGCGAGTTTGTCGCGTCGTCTTTTTTCTCTGACTCGTTCCTGTCATGTAGACACACGTTATAAACCGCCCCCCGACGCGGTGTGCCAGACAGCAGCAGCAGAAGCAGTGCGAAAGTCCAAGGAAGAGCCAAATAAAGCTTCGCTTTAAGAAGAGAGAAGCAAATTGAGAAGCATGGCATGCTACAATATCGTCTGTACTGGCGTAGAAATCCTGCGCGGTCATCTAGCACAGACGAAACAGGACCACTATAACGCTAGAGCATGCGCTCGGAACAGCATGTCGCAGCCGCCGTTGCCTGGCACCTCATCCTTGGCTCAAGAAACGTGGCTGCTGTCGCCTAAAGGCCTTTAGACGAGTGTCGCAGATCATTGCGGCGGAGCTGTAGCTGTGGCTCACCAGTCTGAAAAACGGATGGCTGGCCATGTGTGCGCTGCGCACTCTGTTTTAAATACACTGAAAGACTAGTGAATCAAAGATGCTGCACTTCACTGCTATAGTTATTGTGGAATACGGATCAACGCTCGACAAGGCCGCGTAGCGGTCGAGTTCACAGTTGAAGTCGGTACATTGAGCGTCGTATTTTGCACATTTGCGTTATATGTACCTTATCGCCAGAATTGGACAAGTAGGCACGCTGCTCGCATAGCGGCATTGTTGGTTGCATGATATATCTGAAACTTCAGGATAGGAATGCTGGGGAAACATCACAAACCATACAAGAACACTCCTGGGGCAGGCGACCGACCATTATAGAGCCTGCGTAAGTCTATCGGTAGTGCACAATGGCAGCCGAAAACCTTCGTCGCCTGACTGCGTTGTCGGCTTTGCGCAAGTCCCCTCCACTTTTCACCGTTACAGAAGGAAGCAGAGTTATTCTTCGACGTGGCATTATCACCGTTCTCGTGCCGCGGATGCGCCTTTTTTATTCTCTCGTTCGTTCTTTTCATTTCGACATTCTTGCAAACGCGAGCCAGCAATGCGGCGACCGTTTCCTCGCGCAGCCCGTGCATTGCCAAGGCCAGCTGGCACGACGCTCGAAATATATTTAGATACGATGGCGAACGCTGTTCGTGGCCATCGTAAGGGATGCTGCACTAAACTGTCCAGCCGTTCGGGATATCGCCATCCCATTTGGCATTCGCGCCGTAAAGGGGTGCATGCTATTTTCGGCCTGCGTTTCATCACGATGAGGTTGCGTGGACGGGTGCTTGCATGCGCGCTTTCCTTAACGCGGAGACTTACGCCAACAATGAACGCCGCTAACGCCCCCTCCGTTTGAATGAGCCAAGAAGAGCCGCAGCTATATTTAGACACCTTGAGTGGCGTCGAGTATTGGCATTCTTGTTGCGTGAGGCGGTAGTCGATTTCTGTGAGAATACTGGGAGCATCGAACGCGTGCCTTCTGTTCATGTAACTTCTATAGGGACTCACTAATACCACAGTTATGTCGATTTACGTCAATTGTTCGACGCTTTGTTATTATTTTGTAATGTTCTCCGAGCTAAAAGTCTAAATTTGTAATAAATGAAAAAAGCGAAAAGCAGCAGGCACAGATCAAGAGCAGCCTCAGTGTGAAGTCAACCTTTCAGGACCACAAGGATTTACAAACGTAATGCAAGGTTTCTTGCAACTTTATTATTGGTTTACAATCTTATAAAAATACTGCTACATAACATTGCAGATCGAGTCTCTCTCATATATATCCACACTAAACGTGGTTACTGTCACACCAAACATTAAACTCAATTGATATATATATATATATATATATATATATATATATATATATATATATATATATATATATATATATATATATATATATATATCGGACGCTATCTTGAAAGTACTCTGCGGCGGGTGCAAAGTCTAGGCGTGCCGAGGGCATACGACTTCGTGTGCACTGTTTTCTTGCCGCTTCGCGTTGAAGCGAGATGCAGCACGAAGGGCTATTCGCTCACTGCTGCTGCCGCTCTACCTCACGCCATCCTTATGACAGCGAGTGTACGGGGTCATCAAGTGGCATCAGTTTATGTTTGCCTGTGGGCGGTGCGACACTGTGGTGTTAATTCCGTTACTGAGCGAATGTTTACAATGTTATACTGCCGATAAAAGTACTATCCTTACTTCGTATAGCTTTTTAGCACTTCTGTTGATCGGTGTCCTTCGTTTTATTTCTTCAATGCTTCATCCCGACCAGACGGGCTTCCGTTGAACCCTCGATTTCATTTCGTATAGCTGTCTAATAATTTGCTGTCGCAATCTATGCATTGCCTTCCCCGTGAAAGTGTGACTTCCTTTTTGTCATATGTAGCTCTATGGCTTAAACCTACGACCGCGTGCAACTATGTAGCTTCGTAGCGCCGCGTGCATTTTGTGCAGAGCACGTCTCTCGCCTTCCTCTTGGAGGCCGAGAAACGTGCGAGAGTCAAGCAGGGCGCGCCCTTTGCGAAACGCGCTTCTTCCTTGTCGGAACACGATTTTAGCGAGCGGAGAGAGCCTTCCTCCTCCGACGATAGCGAGCTATTGCCCATCTTTCGATTCTGCTGCCCATCTATCGTGCACGCGACATCGCACGTAGCAGTGTACGACCGCTGCTGCGCGCCTACACAGGCTGGCCGACGTGACCACTCGCCTCGTATTGGAACCTGTTCACGGAGTGCGGTTGACGCGTGGCTCCCATTGTCGTCGCAGGAGATAAGGCTTTCTGATGAACGACGTGATGCGCCGCTAATCGCGCCTTTTTGGTGACATTGCCGCGGGCTGTGCACTTACACTGGGGCGCGACTTAAGCGTAGGTGAATGTTTATGGAGACTCTCACCTCGTATAGTCGAACGCCTCGTGAGGGCGATGCGCGGGTTCGTCAGGCGGTGGTTCTTCACGGTCAAGACTGTATTAACATGCCGTCATCAGCATGCCACGTGTGGACTTCAGGTACGTGGAACAGTCGCTCTTTTTGCATGACGGTGCTTCGGAAGCTTCATCGCTGCAGTTGCAGATGAAGTCGCATGCATAGTGTGTATTTTAGGCGGGGGCGATGGGCGTGACCAAAGTTAAGGCCTGCCCCACCCTGAATTTTTTTTCTTTATATGTGTTAACCTAGATAGCATTCATAGTTAGGCCATTTATTTTCATCGGGATTTGGTTTTAAGCGAACTTGGTCAGCATTTGCACAACAAATTGGAAAGAGGGGTAACAGAGAAAGTGGCGAGATAATAATAATAATAATAATAATAATAATAATAATAATAATAATAATAATAATAATAATAATAATAATAATAATAATATGATGGTGATGGTGATGGTGATGGTGATGATGATGATGAAGAAGAAGAAGTAGTAGTACAGGTTCGACACGGAATTCAGCGGTAGTAATTTCACATGAGTACATAGTAAAAAAAAGGGGGGGGGGGCATTTTATATATACGTTTACGAAATCGCTTGCGGTAGCGGTAAGCTTAAGCGGAAAGTTTACATGGGAATCTCCCAACAATCCCATGGCAACGTAAAAAATAAGAGAACGTGTTGTTCGGAATACTCTTAACCAACATTGAAGTTTGTTACTCGAAGGGGAAGGCTAAAGCCTACCGACTGGCGAGGACATATCTTTATTTAAATAATCAACTGTTTTTAGTAGACGCTCATGAAAATCGAAAAACACTTATGTATCTACAGCACGTCTAACCCATGTACGCCTGAGCAGAAACTGAATTTCTTCGTAATTCAGATGCACATACTGGAATTGACGTGTGCACTGGAAAGATTGCAAAGACAAGTTTGTACTGTATAGTCCTCAATTTCAATTTACATTCATAGTCAGGGAAGAAAATTGGCTTTATCGCGGAATGTTTGGTCCGCGTACTTGGTCCGCGTAGGGGAGTGCGTGACCGGCTTTCTGTTAAAACCGTCCAACTCCTCCTTCAAGCAAGGATAAACTGCAGCTCCACTGAGAGGTTGATTCTCCTACCTGAAAGATAGTATTGCTTCAGTGCGAATGCCTATAATAAACTGCACGTATTATAAAGCATAACCACATGCTCGAGTGGTTGACGATTTTCCGTGGCGTCCTTTTCGAAGGTTTAATGATATATGGCATGCTTCCTACCTTCTTTCCGAACATAGAGTTCTCGTAAATTGCTTAGCGTGCGTAACAACACATGTTTCATGTTCGCAACTTTGTTGCGTATCTCGAAGGGTGGGTACAGCTACGATTTTAGCGACATGTTCTCTATTCCAGAAAGCTTTAGTCATCAGTTTTTTATTTGCTGTGCTTAGGGTGTGCGTTCTCATTGACTAAAATGTATAATTCTTCGAGCTTATTAAGTGCTCGTAACGTGACTGCACTAAGAGACATCCATAAACAAATTCTCGTGTTGCTCTTCATTATTGATATAGCAATTACTGGACACCCCAGGTGCATTTCCGCCGTTACCCTAATGTTCCGTATAAAGACAAACCGCCGTATGCTGTGTGTGCGTGCGTGTGCGTGCGTGTGTGTGTGCCCACACGCGCACACACACACTCACACGCACGCACACGCACATGCGCACGTACACACACACGTACACGCACGCACACACACACACACAGAAGGAGAGAGAGAGAGATATTTAAGTGTGCCCTTATTATCTATGAATTCGTAGGCGACGTTAAACATCAGCTGCTGCCTAGAGGACGTGTTCGAATAGGTCTGCTTCTGCAGCTACGCAGTACTGAGTCCGCTTTGTCACATCCTCAGTGGCCTTCTCGATGACCGACGCTGGAATTCTGCGGCAGACATCCGTTATCCTTGCCTTGAGCTAATCAGACGCCCGTGTCGAGCACGCAAGCACAATCTTTCACATAACCCTAAAGAAAGAAATCGAGTGGAGAGACGGGTCAGGTGACATAGCCGGCCAATTTATAGGCCCGTGCCTTCCAATCGCACGAAAAGTCGCATCCAGCCGGTTTCACGCTCGCCTGCTGCTGTGTGCTGGTGCTCCATCTTGCTGATACCACAGAAGTGGAAGACGTGACAGCGGGACTTTGCTGAGGAACTCATCCACCACTCCTTCAGAATTTCGTCTACGTAACGCTGTCCAGTCAGTATGTGATCGAAGAAGATGGGACCGATTATAGCACCGGCGTAAATACCGCACTACACATTGAACAACCACTGGTACTGGTGCCGATTGTGCTTTACCCAGTGTGAATTGGAGTCACTTCAATAGTGTGCATTATGCGAATCTACACGTGCATTTCTGCGAAAACTGGCTTCATCTGTGCACGTGATGTTACTCAAAAAGTCCGGTGCTTCATCAGCTTTTGTGGTGACCCAATTCCGGAAATCTAGACGATTCTACAGGTCCCTATCTTCCAAGCATTGGTGGTGGTTAAGGTGGTACGGGTAGAAGGCCGTCATTTAGAATCCTCCAAACTGATGACTTGGAAATTGGCACCTGGGCGGCCACGTCCCGCACGCTAGCATGGGTGTTTGAGGCAATAAAACTTAGAACATCGGTGCGTAGGCTAGGACTCAAAGATGGAGGTGTCAGCCGCTGTTTCTTGAAGCTGCCGGTTTGTCTCAGGCTTTCATAATTTCTGACCATAGTTGATGCGTTTGGTTTACCGCCGCACTTCCATGACTGACACATATTTGCGGCCTTCCTCTTGTTGCCATTTGCAGCTTCGAAAGCAAGGATCATGTTTATCTTCTGCTTATTAGAGAAAGACATGGTGGCGACTAGGGCGAAACAAAACTCACCTTTAAATCTCTGCACTGACGTTGTCAATTCGCTTTTGTGGTGATAAATTTTGTGGCGAAAAAAAAAATAATAAACCCGTCCGTGCACTTTATCTACTCTACGACAACTATGATAGCTTGTTTCCAAATAATACCAAACGCAACGTGTTGCTTCAGCCGGAGCGCGGCAGATAGGGAACTAGATCGATCACGATGTTTTTTCTTTATTTCATTTAACTCAGAGAGATCTTGTTCGAGGGCGCTGCTTTAAGATGCGGGTGGCAGCGCAGTCACATGGTATTCTCAATATTTCGCGTGGTTTATTTATCAGTTTGAAAAATATAAGTACGCAGTTAGTATGCCACTGAAAATACCGCATTTAGATGTCCCTTGGCTGTACCTAGGAATACCTCATTGACACTTTGAAGATTAGGATAGCAGGTGTCGAGTTAGATATATAATTACAATTACCTAATTAAATTTCAGTAGCAAAAAATTACTGCCATCTACACTACAGCACTGGAAGCAATATGTACTAAGTTTTCTTCGAGTAACCCATTGCTTCTTTCTTTTTAAATCTCGGTGCACGATAGTTACTTAGGACACCCTGCATGTATTTATGACCTCTGCGTGCAAGTAACGATGTTTGCATCCCTAATAGATGTTGTAAATTGTTATAAATATATTTCGTGAGTCGTTAGCATTGCCTACTAGAAAGAAAAGCAATACTGAGACACATCATTCACGCGCATTTCACACGCCGTTGACAAAAGACTCCGCCGAAGGGGTCACTGTAGTTTATAGGTTTTTTCAGTTTAAAAAAGAAAGCACTCAAAACAATTTGAAGGGAAGTGAATTTACGGCCACATATTGGTTCTCTAGACATAGGCTATCCATACTTGTGTAAATAATTGTTAATTGGCTACCTCCTCCTCTTAAAAAAAGTTTAATAATATTTGTCCTGTGTATATATTTAAATATGTTGTGTATGTGCATGGTGTTTACAGTATAAATTTAAAATAATGTTTCAGTGAGAAAATACGGATGATGGAGCCGCCGCTGGTGCTTCCGATGCGCTTGTCCTCCTATTGTGAGGATTTGCAGGAGTAAAGCGAAAGTACGAATTAAAAGCCGTGCTCGTCCGCGCCAACAATGATGCAGTAAACTATTAGCCGCAATAAAATTTTAAGTTATAAGGTAGAGGCAATTCAAAAGAAACCTCAAATGATGTGGGTGACAAAACCCTGGTAATGATACCTTAGGTGTGTTTGTGAGGGAGAGGGTGAGGATGGGCTTCGGCATCGCTGCGGGGGTGGGGCAGGCTTTGCCACCCAACCCCCACACTCCCAGGAAAACTCCGGAGGGGGCTCGCTGCATGTGGCCCCGTGAATTGCGCTCTCTGTATGCAGCCCGTATTTCAAAGCTACCATTTGTTTTGACGTTGGAGGGCCCAGACGCTGCCGAAGCGCGAAAGCGTTTTGATTGCTACGCATCAGATGGCGCCACGGGATTTAACGGTCCAGGTGGGGAAGGTTTTTTCGCAGTAATATTAAAATTAAACCTAGCGGTTTCTTTTTTACGGGCGTATACGCTTGTATTCAAATGCGCCAATCTTAAACTCCTTGCTGCTACGATTTGCGATGTCGCGTTCATATGGCCCATATATGACGGAACAGCGTCACATGGTCCGCTCGCCGCGTCGCTTGTCGCCGTCGCTTGAATATTGCGTGCATGTGGTTGCCGCTGTATGCTTGAACGAGGCGCCGAGTCATGTCGCCACATTGCTTCAATTCTGGTCCTTGTGTACTGGTATGCATATGCGCTCATCAGCCACGTACAGCCAGAATTTATATCAGAGAAGCCCCAAGCCTCCAGTGGTTCGAATAAACTTTCTTACACACACACACGCGCGCGCACACACGCACGCACACACACACACACACACACACACACACACACACGCACGCACGCATATATATATATATATATATATATATATATATATATATATATATATATATATGTTTGTGTGTGTGTGTGTGTAACGTCATTATATAATATAGGTGTTCGGGATGGCATAATTAATGTTCTGTACGCCTCATAGTGGAACACTAAATTATATCTAGTCATTCACAAACGCTTCGCGTTTGCCTCTTCTCGTGTGTTTGAAGTGCTTTGGTATATTTCGACATCAATGACGTCTAGCTGATTTTATATAGGCAAGTAATTATGTGAAGGAGCGTCAAACGTTGATCAAATAGTCGTGTGCCGCACGTGCTTCGTCTTTCTTTTAAAAACAAATTCGTTCTCAACGTTCCGCACAAAAGCGAAATGTCCCGCAGGTTAGCGGAGAGAGAGAGAGAAAGGCAAAGGAAAGACAGGGAGGTTAACCAGAGATTATCTCCGGTTGGCTACCCTGTAATGGGGGAGGGGCAAGGGGATGCGATAGGTGAGAGAGAGAACTAAAAAAAAAAACACGAGAACTACACACACAGGCACGTACACAAAAACTGTTTCTGCGGGCACTGTCACGCAGCCTGCAAAGGCGTTCCTAGTGTTATGTAGTGTCACCGTGCAATTCTGCGTCACACAGTGAAGTCACAATCTGTCAGAAAGTCCAGTGCCTTTTAAATACCGCAGCAGCGCCTTCATAGCCGATCGCGCTGATGTTCGCGTAGGCCAGTATCCAAGGATCTTGTTTTCTGTCAGTGGGCGCTTGTCCAGTTTGTCTAGGGTGGCTGAGAGGACTGCTCTTTGCGGGTTGAAACGAGAGCACTCACAAAGAAGGTGCGCGATTGTTTCATTGCACCCGCAAAAGTCGCAAAGTGGGCTGTTGGACATTCCGATAAGAAAGGAGTACGCAGTTGAAAATGCCACTCCAAGCCATAGACGAACTAGAAGCGTGCAGTCGCGTCGTGGAAGCTCGGGCGGAATACGGAGTTGTAAATTAGGGTCCAGGGTGTGAAGTCGTGCACTTGTGAAAGCGGATGAATTCCACTGAGCTAATGTCAGGTCGTTCGCCAGTACGGCAAGTGTTTTCGCTGCGTCGGCTCTCGAAAGAGGAATGGCAACGCAGCTGACGCCGTCATGGGCAGATCGGGCAGCTGCGTCTGCTCGATCATTGCCGTGTATGCCACAGTGACTAGGCAACCACTGATATATGATATCGTGTCCTTCGTCAACTATGCGATGGTGTACTTCTCTGATCTCTGCGACGAGCTGTTCATGTGATCCGTGGCGCAGTGCTGAGAGTACACTCTGTAGGGCTGCCTTGGAATCACAGAAGACCGACCATGCATGGGGTGGTTCCTCCTGAATGAAATGAAGAGCCGCACGCAAGGCTACCAGTTCAGCAGCTGTTGTTGATGATACATGCGACGTTTTTAGCTGTATTTCGACGGATCTTGTTGGTATCACCACAGCAGCAGCTGAACTTGCAGATGTGACTGAGCCATCGATGTAAACGTGTACGCGCGCCCACTGTGCACCTCATGTAAAAGTTGTAATGTGGCCTGCTTAAGGGCAAACGACGGCATGTTAGCCTTCTTCGTGATTCCTGGGATGGTGAGGCGTACTTCAGGTCTGTGCAGGCACCATAAAGGTGAGGATGGTCTTGCTGCAGGCATATAGTTCAATGGCAATGAGGTGCCCGACTACCTTCTCACCACCTTGCCGCTCTACCCGCAGACAGGTTAGTGGAATTAACTGAATACGTTCCTGGCGCTCATTTCTATACCGAGAGCGGCAGCGGAAGCTCGGAAGCATCGCAGTAGAGCCACGCGTTGTGTTCAAGGTGAGCTCAGGGTTGGCGGAATGTACACTATATAGCGCTGTGATGGTACACTCTTCGTCGTTATACGCGAGCAACGTAATGCGCCTTCGTGTGCAGAGGGTGGAGCGCGTTGCGGTCAACATCTACCTCGTGCAATAATCTGCATACATTAGCGGCGTCGGGTTATCGGCCGCTGCGTGTGTAACAAAATAACATTCGGCTCCACTCCAGCGTGCAGGGACAGCTGCACGATATGCAGATGCATGTGTGTGAGGCGCACGTCTAATGATGCGCGTGGGTGTGAAGCATGGTCTTGTCGTGCAGTTCGTAAGCCCGAAAAACAACTTTTGCGGAACCGTGGCAAGGTATACGCGCTATGGGTGTGGTGCGGGTCACGACCAAATATGTTCTGGGATCTGTTATGGTTTCGGTGAGAAAATGCACTGAAAGTTATTATTTTTAAAATGTTCTTCGTGTTTCAGTTAAGTTGCGCGCTTGCGTCGCGATGTTTCGTTGTGGCAGTTGAATATATAATTATTTTGGTTCGTGATGTATTTTGAGGGCGTAAACAGCGTTCATACATAAGTGCATCAAAATGGAATGGCTAGTGAACAATGTCATATGCGTCGCTGTTAAGCAGGGGCCGTCTCTACAAAGGTTCGAAAGTTTGAAAGCTTATTTAACATAAATAAGGTACGCGATTGCGAAGTACACTTCTTGGGCCCAACAAATTTGTTAAAGGGTCCCTAAGTGCGCAAGTGCCCTCTGCAAGTGACCTTTGCTAATGATATCGACACGTGATACTTATTTGTTCTTTTTTCGGAGACTGTATTTCACCCGCTAACTTAACGTTGTCGCTCAGCGCAAGACGCACCTGCATGATTTGGAACTAATGCTAATCTTCATTCTATGTGTCGTGTATGTTCTCGCCGAATTTTGTGTGCTCAGATTGCAGGCGCGAGACGAATTATGTATATAGTGTGCTTTTTGGAAGGCACGCCGGCACCATCGATTACGCTGGAACGTTCGAAAACTCATGTATACAAGCCGACGCGCTTGACCCGCAGATCAGATTTTCGACCATCGACGAGTGCATGTGCTCAACGCTGTCATTGTGCTGAGTGTTATACGTCTAGTTGGGTACAGGTTCGGTCAGAGTTAGCTTCCTGATTTACGTCGTGCCGCTGTGGTTTTTCACCGTCACTACAACGTGACACTATTCCTAACGTCAGGATTGGCTGAAATTTTCTCCCTTAAGAATTGTAGCATAAGGCTTTTTTTTTTCTTTTTTTTTGAATGCGGGCCCTAACTTTAACAGCATATCCAAATTCTTCTTTGGCGACATCGCTTTTGACACCAGGTCCCGTATTCGCAAAAAGCTCTTTCGCTGGCATTGTTAGTAAGAGAAAATTTCAGCCAATCCTGATGCTGAACATATCCTATGATAAGGAGACCGCGGCCAATGGCAAAAAGTACTTCGGAACAAAAATGTTTTGTGCATTCGCCGCCATTTCTTTATTTTTCTATTAAAACAGTCGGATAGTAGCATGCACTGAAGTGCTAATTGCGACTCATTATTGCTATGAGGTCAATTTTTGATGGCAGACTACATTCACGTACTCTAAGGAGCCACAACTGTACGGTTAAGAGGCCAGAATTACGAAGTCAAGAAATATCAATCCACGTATAGATCCTGCCACTCCTAGCCGTATGTCGTTTCACAATAAGCTGGTACAGAAGTGGAATCTGCGGTTTAAGTGGAGCAATAATATCTCGATCTTTCGAATGCGCCAGAACGTCGTCATCACAGTTTCGAGCAGTTCCGAGCGCTTTCGAGCACACCTGGTAGCTTCCAGTCATGTATGAACGGAAAAAATCCGAGGGTATCTAAGTATTCCGAGTTGTGAATGCGAAAGCATTAATGTCCCATTGAACGCTGCTGAGCGGTCCTTCGAGTTATCAACTCCTCGCGGGCAAGCGAGCGCGTTGAGACGCTTGGCGCATTTTGATTTGGCTTTACCGAGGCGCAGTTGGAACGTAGGCGAGAGCTTGCGCGGACAAGGAACGTGCGCATAACATGGGCTTCCGAGAGGGAGAGCGAGACTGACGTGGCGTCGCGGTGATGCGCCCTCTCCCCTCACGCAACACCTGGCAAGCTACCGGGGCAGCAGGTGTTCCTTTTCTCCCGCTCTGCTCTGTCGAGACGCACCTCGTGACATGGCGTCGTAGCCAATGGGAACTCCGCTCGTGACGTGACGTCGCAGCCAATGGCAGTGCGAGTTTGGGTACCGTTTCGCTGCTACAGGCGCCGGCTTTTTCGCTCAGTGGGCCATTTGACGCTTCCGCATCAATAAACTATAGGAGGGAGCATTGACTCGCCGTAGTGGCTTAGCGGCTATGGCGTTGCACTGCTAAGCACGAGGTCGCGGGATCGAACCCAACCGCAGCGGCCGCCCTTCGATGGAGGCGAAATGCAAAAATGCGCGTGTATACTGTGCATTGGTTGAACGTTAAAGAACCCTAGGTGGGTCAAAATTAATCCGGAGTACCTTACTACTTTGTTCCTCACAACCTGATCGTGAGCGCGCGCCTATAGCGCGGCACTGAAAGACGCTAACCCCCGTATGCAGAAATGCAACTTAAGTTGAAGCCCATGCTTGACTTGATCCGAGTGACGCCTATCGGGAACGCGCCGAAGGAAACGCAGTGAGCGTCTTTGGGCACGTTAACGCCAGGCGTCATCTAAATCAAGTCAAGCATGTGATTCGACTTAAGTTGCATTTCTGCATACGGGGGTAAATCTTGCCGCGACATGATCACGTGTTGGGCCGACTTTTCATGGCTTCACTTGTGCTGCGCAATGCTCCCTCCGTGTTCTTACCTTCGTGCATGCTTCCAGTCCAGTGCCACATTTGGTGTTGGTAATTTAGAGAGAAAGCTGCTAAATTTAGTCTTTCGTCACCTTAACAGCATTGCTTTGCTGGAGTCTCATTGACTTTCTTAGTGGCTTAGGTACGCAGTAAAAATGGGCCTGTGAAATTTCCTCAAAGCACTGTGGCTAAGTTCAATGGATCGCCGGCATTTCTTCCAAAGGGGAATATATTCACCTCCATTTGTCGCTACTCCTCAATATATACTGAACATTAGTGCGCCGTTACACCCGGGCGCATCGAAGCTCTCTTCTAGAAAAAGCAAGCTCTTGAAATCCTAAAGGGGTTTAGGGGATCGGCGGTTATTTTGATATCTCACATTCTGATCGCTGACTCGCTAACGCAGCAGATGACTTAAAGGGAAGCTGAAAGGTTTTCCAGAAAAAATGAGTGAACATCTGTACATAATGGTTTTCAACCCTCCGAATTCGAATATCGTATCGAAATTGAGCGAAAGAAAGCGCAAATAGATTTTATTTCGACGAAAAGTGCAGTAGCGGACACGCCCAGCTCGCGCGTCTCGTTTCCGCCTGTGATTGGTCGGTGCGCCTCGTGACGTCAACTCTAGTAACCGACCGCTGCCGCTAGACATGAAGCGCGGTGCCAGGTAGTTTGGTGCTGTTTTTCTGAGACGGTAATGGAAAATTTAGAGACTGCGTTTTTCTGAGGAGTTCGGCGTTACTCCCTACATGTACGAGCCGAGTGCGAAGAGCCGGCCTCTCGAAGAAGCAAACGATGCTGGTCCGAGCAGTGCTTTCGACGCGAACGAAAGCAAAGTCTTGGGATCTCCTCGTGTTGGAAATGCTCTTTGGTGAGTATGTTTTTTGCAAACCGATCTAGTGATCTTGCCGATCTTTCGCCGATCTAGTGAGCTCGTTTCCGGTCAAACAACTGTAGTGTTGTGTTCCTGCATGCCTCCTCGTGGAACGTAAGCGGGGATGCGATCGTCGGCATTTGTGCGCTGTCCAAAGCTGTCGGCAATCTACACAGACGGTCTAAACGTGTGAAGAGCTTCCCGGTTCATGCAGTACGTGTACTGACCTTCACCTGTTGACTACCACTGACGTTGACTACCACTGACGTTGACTACCACTGACGTTGATTACCACTCACGTTGACTACCACGCACGTTGACTACCACTCTACATACACGCAGACGCACCAACAAAGGAATGCAGGGTCGATCGAAGCAGATTACGATGGCACGCACGCAGAAACAAGCGCGGTCAGGCACGGTCGCGGACGCTGCGTAGGAACGAAACAGAGTTGACGTCACAACACCGCGGTTTCCGGTCTCCGCTCCGCTCGCTCACTCAACGGGGGGGCGGAGCTACAGCGCAATTTCAACCGATGATTACGTCGTTCCTAATTGAAACCCCCCCCCCCCCAAAATTTTACCTACATGGTTTATAAGGTTCCAGCATCCGTATATGAGCGTCTTATTGAATTCGACAGACTCTTCAGCTTCCCTTTAAAGCTATAGTTTTAAAAATAGTAAGAAAAACATCTACGGTGAGTTATAGCAAATATATATATATATATATATATATATATATATATATATATATATATCAGTGGCGTAGCCAGAAATTTCGTTCGGGGGGGGCTCATTTTGCAGCTTGGCCTCCTCATATAGAATTAGCCGAGGGAACAATATCTATATATATATATATATATATATATATATATATATATATATATATATATATATATATATATATATATATATATATATATGTATGTATATATATATATGTATATGTATATATGTATATGTATATATACACGACCAGGGGAAAATCTCAATGACGCCGTACTTTGTTAGAATGTATTGCGCAGGAGCAGCTGTCACCGGTTGTGTATTGCGAGTAATTGCTCCGAAATTATAGTCACAACTGAGAGCACATATAAAAAGCAGGAGTTCTGCAAAATATACGAGGACGAGTCAAATGAAAGTGAGCCAATGCGAATATATGACAAACGGGGTACTTTATTTAAAAGTTGTCACCATAAGTATTTAGACACTTGTCCTACTAACGAGTCGCATAATTCCCGTCTCATAAGACTCCTTGGGTTGCTGCCTCAAAAATCTGTAAATGACTACACGTCTTCTTTCGACACGAATCTGGTTCCCTCGAGCAGTTTTTTCAAATTTTACTAAATGTGGAAGACGCAAGGCAACAGGTCTGGGCTGCATGAGGGATGCAGCATTTCCCACTTGAACTTTGCCAGTTTTGTATTAACCACATCAGCGACGTGGGAACGGGCAACGTCGTGAAGCAAGATGTTTCCAGTGCTCAGTTTTCCACGTCGTTTGTTCTTGATTGCGACACGCAGCCGATCCGACCTTTCACAATATCTGAAACGATTTAGCCTTTCCAGGTTTAGAAAATTCGATCAATAATGGCCCCTAACGACCTAAAAAGAAGTCCACTTTTCCGGCAGAAATGACGGCCTTTGTTTTCCTTGGGAGTGGTGAATTCAAATATTTCCACTGTAAGCTTTGCCGTAGTGTTTCAGGCTAGTAGTAGCGGCATTATGAGTCATCCCCGGTGACAACTGCAGAAAAAAAGTCGTCACCCTCATCTGGGGTTCTTTGACGTGCACCTAAATCTAAGTACACGGGTGTTTTCGCCTCCATCAAAATGCAGCCGCCGTGACCGGGATTCGATCCCGCGACCTCCTGCTCAGCAGCCCAACACCATAGCCACTGAGCGACCACGGCCTTTTCATTGTGTTGAGGGTGATAGCATGGTAGCTTTGGCCCGGGCATGGATCGTCTTTGTGACTTTCATGTCCTTCTTTGAACAGTTTGCTACAACGCTTCACAGTAGCCAATGAAACGCAATCTTCCACGCATACGGCAGCCATACGGCGAATAATTTCTTTTTGGGAAACATCTTCATTTGTCAAAAACCTCACGACACCAAGCTGTTCAACTTTTGGAGTGTCCATTATGTCACGCAATCGTGTTCAACCCAGTGTATGAGAGCATTAAAGAACATTTAACCTCACCTCTGCATGTCACTTGTAAATGAGATGCGTATGTGCTACGCGCATGCCTCGAAAATAATGAACCGAACCATTATTGAGCGGCGCGGGTTGTCTCACTTCCATTTGACTCGCCTTCGTACATTAGAAATGCGAAGATACAATGCAATATACAAATGTGAAGATACAGCTTGATACAGGGCAAAAAATTGTCACTGGAAACAAAGTTCACTGCGCATATACACAAAACCTCGCAACAAGATGTTTAAATACACGTATAAGTCTCCAATAAATCTACGTACCTAAGAAAAAGCCACTATATATAATCCATCAAACAAGGCAAATAAACATGTTGCGCAACCACAGATTCACAAATCACAGCACCCCCCCTCCCTCCACTCCAAAATGTATCGCATGCGAAGGAAGGCGGCGCGCTTCCTCCCCGCTTTTCTCCCTTGCGCACACAAGACTGAGCCACCATCGTCGGCTCAACCCCTCCCCCTCCCCCCACGCTTTCACTCGCACATAGAGCATGCGGTCACGATGTTATCGCCTTTGGCCTTTATTTATACAGAACATGAGCGCAACGGCAGGAATGCGCCTGGAGTCTTCATATAGCTGCTATCGCAATAATATAATAGTATCCGGCAACTGAAGCGTCCCGTGGCCCATTACTTTCCGCAAAAGAAGTAACAAAATCGAACTTTCACCATGCGACAATCCGCTACGCCACAACAATGTCTTCTTTTTTTTCTTTTGTGGGGCGGGGGGCGGCGAAATAGAATAACGCAAAGGAAAGCATGTTGGCTACAACCGAATGCCTACTTTGGGCACCTAGTGTGGCTACCGAAGGAATATCGAAGAAAACGTGTGACGCTTGGTCCACAGAAAACCATACGCATACTGCTCGGTATCCTACACTGGCGAGACAAAATTTTCCGGAGAGATTGCGCTCAAGCGAATGCGTTGCAATCCGTCGAGTCCCCGCAGTGCTGGCGGCGAGCGACTATGCATTGTTTCTTTTTCTCTTTTGCTAGCCAGAAAGCGTCCAAAACTCTGCCAGGTGAAAATGCAGTCGGCCAGAGAAAAACGAACGCGCATCCAAGTGCGCCGCGCGGTTGTCGATGCAGCACGAGAAAAACGCATGCGCTCTGGTTGGATCAGCAGCCCATGGGCTGCGAGAACAAAAAAAAATATGAAGAGATAGAGGCTTAATGTATTCTCGCGAATAAAAGTCTAGGTAGAAAAATAAATAAGAACTTAGTTACAATTGTGGCTTTAGTGTCTTGACATGGATGCTTTGGTGCAGGTGAAAAAAAAAGATGTTCATATTCTTTTCTGTGACCTGATGGCACAAATGAACCGCCACAACGCTTTGTCTCGTCGGACCTCGCTGCGTGCTTTGTCAACTTGTCTGATAGTATGCTGATTTGGCTTGTCTCGTTGTATGGCCCGATGTACGACTTTAGAAAAGTCGATGCACCTTTGGCGTCAAATATTTACAACAGCATTAAACCCACAATGTTCCGGAATTGAAAATCTAAAGCACGACTTTGGAAATGTCAATGCACCTTTCGCATCAAAATGTTATGCGTACTTTATACCCACAAAGTTTCAGAATTGAAATCCAAGCGCTCCATAGATACTGCGGCCTCCGCGAGGTGCCGAGACGAGGCCGCTCGCCATCAAAACGCCCTTGAAATTTTGTACTTGGTAGGACTCCTTGCGTTACGATATGCGAGTCCCGATGCATGGGCGTTTCCGCGAAATCCAGCCCGATTTCTCAATGTTTGCGCTAAAATGTCTTTTCGAGCGTGAATTAAGGACATTCTAGACAAAATTGAGCATGATTTCCGGCGCCGGGAGGTGTTTTCGTCGGCGGCGCATGAGAGCACGAAAAAATTTCGGGGGGGGGGGGGGCTGAAGCCCCATAAGCCCCCCCCCCCCCCCCTGGCTACGCCCCTGATATATATTGAAAATCGCAAATTAGAAATAATTACAATTACGATCGTTATCACCACCACTTAACAGCTTTTCGATAGAAAGGGAGGTAAAAATGGAGTAAAGGCAGTTTGTTCTCTCGGCCGTCTGAAGCATAGCGTTGCTCGACATGCACGAAATAGCCGTTGCTTCTTACGTAAATACATGAGAACGGAGAAGTAGTCTTTCTCGGCAATCAATTGGCACCGAATTTGATTATGCTTTCTGTACTAAACAACAGTTAAAATCGATGGAGTAAAGTAAGCAATTTTTTTTATTTCGGCCAACAATTGTTAAAGAAAACTTTTGAAAATTTCAGAAAAAAGAAACGCAAACACAATTCTGCAAATAGCGCCAGTTAGACCTCTAAACCAGACAAAATTTATGGGTGAAACACATTATTGAGCAGGACTTTTCCAAAACCCCCGTAGACAGTGTAACAATTTCACGTAAGCTGTAAACTCGCTCATCAAATTTTTTCGCTTCAGATGCAACTGTCAAAACTGCGACATTTCCTATTGGTACCGAGTTGCGGCATTTGAAACGTTACACTTCGGTATTTTTGTTTCTTTCTATTTCGGGGGGTAGGGGTGGGGGGGGAGGGGTTGAAGATTCTTAGCAAGTTCTATTACAATTTTGTTTTATTGCTAAATCAACATGCCGTTTCTAATAGTCCTCAGAATTTAGTTTTCTCTGTCAAATGTAACTCATTTTATAAAAATCATTTCATCGGTTGTCTCTATGAAAGCATTTTTGCGTTCCGAGTATCTGAATAAGTAAATGCGCACTGACCCACAGGTGCACATTTCTCTAAGACCGCGCCGAGGCCCAAAATGTGCCTGAAATACACGCTCCCGGGCAAGTCACTGGCGTCGCGCACCTGGAACCGGAGCTAGCCGGATCGAACCGGTTAACGGGTGCGCTGCAACGGTCGCGCCCCCCTCATTCGGAGCGGACCGAACCGGATTACGTGGATGCCACGGACGCCGAACAGCGTCTTCTGTTTGCGGCAAGCAGACGTCATTTCAGACGCGCGTTGTTTTAGGTGGGTCAGCGGACATTCGGCGGTTCGTGTTATATTCCAGCTTTGGCCAACTCTGCTGGTGTTTGTAGAACGTCGGAGTTTGCGCAGTTGTGCTTCGCCTTCGAAACGTCGCATCAATGCGTGCGTGCCATCAGCTTCTCTGAAATCGGCGAGCGTCACAATGAGTCTTCGTCGCATCTTCCTTTCCAAGGTGAGAAATGCTCGATTACACTTTAAAGGAACAGGTTTCGTGAAAGCCGTGGTGCAAAGTTTGTTTGTTACAAAGCGACACATTAGCTTAAAAGGACACCGCTGACACGAATCACCTCAGAGAGAGAGAGAGAGAGAGAGAGAGGCGCAGGAACAAAGAGTAAAAGTGTTTGTAAACCCAACTTGTGTAGAAGTTTGCTGCTCAACCTCTAGTCATTATGATTAAAGGACCACAATAAAAAGTCTATCCATCCATCCATCCATCTAGTCATTATGATTAACGATTTCCGCACTGCTGTCAAGTGTCGTGAAAAATTGACTCTCTCCTCAGACGTGGCTCGCATCCATTTCTGTCGTCGACGTACGTCTTTGCCCCTCGTCTTGGGTAGCGAAGCGTCTACGTGCGTGCATATGGTGTTGAAAGGTCGACTCATACAGCGCATGGAGCCGAGAGATTGAAAGCTTAATTCTTATTTAGAACGATGGCACGAAGTTTCATGACATCACATAGGTTGAGAGTTGTTATTGACGGCGACGACGTTGGCGTATTGACGAACGATGACATGGATGGATGAATCGATGTTATGAGCGTCCCCTTTGGTATGGGGCGGTGGGTTGCGCCACCAAGCTCTTGTTATTTTATTGCCCAAGGTCGTAGCTATGTTAAAGAAGGAAAAAGAAAAGGAAAAAAAAGCACTAACGATGAATTCCCATAACCAAAGTTCATGAATCTCTATTGTGAACAGCTGAACTAAGACGGCGTCGTGACGGCGACCGCAGTCAGTCCCGAAAGTGGTGCACTGAGAATCGAAGCAAGACACCAAGTTTTACATAGAGCAATTAGCGCTTGATAGAATGCTTCACTCAGTCGAGGCTTCAGTGTTCTACAAAAATGATCAGTCCTGCGAAGTTCAACATCCCTCGAATCCTAAGTAGACAAGATCAAGCGTGCTAATTCACCGCATCGCCAATAAGTTCAGTGCGCAATGTTCCTGGGGACTTGCAGATGCGTGTTGATCCGTGGGACCGCAATCGAAATTTATCAGACAGACACTATCGCATGAAGATACATTATTTCACGAAAAGGGAACTGGTACACCTTTACGTTACAATGAAGGTATATGCTGCAGAGGCAAAATAAAATCGCTCCTGAAAAAAAAAAATTCCTTATTCTCATTCGCGTTAGTTTGAGCTGGATAAGAGAAAACAGAAACAGCTTATTTACAACATGAAAACAAGACATAATAAGAGTAGACCATTGAGTGTTTAATTTGAGTAATTTATTCCTTTCCGCGTTTAGGCAAATGCAAAACCGTCACGTGTAAGTCACGCTTATTCCCCTCCCTTCCCGAGTCCCCCGACCCCCCAGTATTTGTTCCAGTGAACTAAAACGCTGTCGCAACGCTTGGCGCCGTTACACACTTGCAGAATTGCAGAAGCTCCCCCCGTGTGCACGTATAGTTTTCCTTTAAGTTACACGGGAAGGCGTCCGTGAGTATAGGCATCATTCAAAGCTTTTATTAAATACGGCATCTCTCTCTGTCACAGTATCTTTGACAACGAGTAGGGGGCATTGTATACCTGGCCCCATACCGAAGGCGGTGAGGTGTCGTATTGCCAATATATTATCGGGAGATGCAACTGGCTCATGTCGCTTAGATTTGCGCACTCTTAGAAATACCATGAAATAGAGAGAACAAACTCCAGCCATGGCTGAATAGTTGGCGCCTCCGATTCGAGCACTGATTTAGGCCAGGTCACGGTTTTGTAAATTAGCAAAGACATTTTTTTTTTTGTCTCTGCTCGTAAACTTACATACGTACGGATAACTTTGTAATACGTGGCATCGGAAGATATCACCTTTAGTTTGATAAAACGCAGAGATGAGTAGGGTATGTCCTCCAGCTTATCTATTTCGCAAAGCGTATCAAGAGGCGAAAGAGTATGTTACGCAATGCCAACTCGTTGGCATCCGAGGGACGCGGCAGCACGGGAGAGGCCTTTCCAAAGTCTTTGTTCCATCCACAGGCGGTGTTACTTCTTATCTTGAGAGGGCTGTGTTATCTAAGCCTGGAGAGTTGTAGAGCTGTTCCAATGTCTTCACGCGCATTTCCCATGAAGCAATTGTGCAATGTTGAGCAGCATTCACATGTACCTATGGCGCGATAGGAAAGAAAGAAAAACGCCCGCAAGGTCAAGCTTCCGTCGCATGATACCGCGCTTCGCCATATGTACTACCCGGGATGAATGGCTGGTGGTCACAGATTTTATGTTGGTGACAGTGAACTGGGCTTTGTACGCTCTAGAACACCTTTATCGTACTGAATACACCCTCGTGCATCAAAGTGAGAGATACATAAGCAGAAGAAACAGAACAAGGCCTGCTTCGATGGAAATGGAGGAGGCGGAGAACGAGCAGAGTATACCTACCGTGTATAGTGGGTGTGTGAGCCACAGGTTTCTTGACTCGTTATGCGCCTCAGTGTGCGAACGTCTCGCTTTCGACGACTGCCGAGGATGAGGTTTCGCGGCGAAGACAACGAAGTTGATCCCGCCGTGCCGACGGCGGTACTCCTCCTCCTCCATCTCCTCCTCCTCCTCCCGCATCTTTCGCTAAGACAGAAGAGCTACGCTACGCGACACAAGCCCACGGCACAGCAGCGCGTCGCCGAAAGGGAGCATTCACCTCATTCCCTCCTTGCACCATGGCGTGCACTCGAACGATCATGCACGGCAATGAAGAGTTTGCGTGTTCGCGAACTGGTGGTGAACGTGCTGGTGCACATTATTGCCTGGGAGACGGCGCCTTATACGATTACCAGGCCATCAATGTACACCAGAAGCGCAAGCTTGTGAGTATAGGCTATATTTATACACAGGGTGTTTCACGTAACTTGAACTATATATGTATCTACAGGGTGGGCAGGACGAGCCCCCCTCCGCCCTGTCACTGTCCACCCGGTAGATACGGCTATCGTTCAAGTTACGTGAAACACTGTGTTAGCTTCACCTCCAAATGCCACCACGGAGACTCATTGACGGGTATCTGTGCATGGTGGAGTGTCGTCAGAATGTACCATAGATTGCCATTCCGCAATTGCAACAAAGGCACTAGATATGTTAATTAAGGAACCGAATTGTGTCAATCAATCAATCAATCAATCAATCAATCAATCAATCAATCAATCAATCAATCAATCAATCAATCAATCAATCAATCAATCAATCAATCAATCAATCAATCAATCAATTTATTCCTCACTTCGGAGAGGAGGGGGTCAGGAAGCAGGAAGAGGGACTAGGAAGCTTGACAAGGCTTTCAAGCCCCTCTATAGTTCAGCAAGAGAGTACATTTCACGTTACAGTGCATTTCACACTTCAGTAAATTATTTACTATGTAAATTCAGTAAGATGAGTAGCTTAATTGTTAACAATTATTGCACAGTTTTATGTGTCTGTCGCAGCTATGAATCTTGGGTGGTAAAAATGACCGTTCGGCCTTTAGTATACTACATGTTTAACGAATTAAGGAGCTGTCGCTAAAACGCCCCGTACATACCATCTACAGTACTGCTCAATAAATATATTCTTTATTTTATATTGCCTGATTTGATTACCGCTATTCCAAAATATTTCCTTTTATGCTGCTCCGTGCACTTATCACGTAAGTGGAATTTTGCTGGAATGTAGACCCGCAACTCAAGCAATACATCGCCTTCTCGGTAACAGCTCTCCTTCTTTTTATGTAGTATGGTTTTCCACATGGGTTAACGACCAATAGATAAACTAAATCGTGCGACAGCTATGCTCAAAGGCCGCCCCAGATCACCTGATATAGTTGAAGCGTGCGCAAACGAACTGCGTTTTTATTAACGGTGAAGCTTGCATAATCAAATTTGCATTCCTTTCTGGCACTGACGAGAGTGATGCCATACTTCTTTTTCCTCTCTCCCGTTATGAAGCTTGTGGAATGCTACGCGTTTCCTTCGTTTCACTTGACCTCGCAAGCGCAGAGAGAGAGAGAGAGCCAGTGAACCGTAAAAGCCGAACGCATGCAGAGAGACCGGCCTGACATGCAAATGTACCGCGCTCCGCGGGATTTAACAGGAGGGAGGGCATGCCAAGGTTGTAGCGGGACGGCGACACAAGCCGCGGGGCTGCCCACCCTGCTTATGCATGCTCTCTCGGTTGAGCCCCCTCTCCTGTTGTCGTGCTTCACTGTGTGGCGTGCGCACTGAACAGGAGGAAGGCGAAGGGGTGCGCCTCCCTCCGAAAGTTCCCGGCACGGGAGAGAGGCGCAACGCGAGGAAATCCCCCCATAAACGTGCCTGTAATTAAATGATCACTTGCAACTAGAACAACAACAAAAAAGAAAGAGACAGCAGATTTGTGCGACCTAATGAAGAATCACAGCCAAATTTCCAGCGAAGCTCGGTCTTTCGAACTATTCAATTGCCCATAAAAAAAAACCGCACGCTTTTAAACGCTGCCCGCCTGTGTGACACACCGGCCCGTTTATTGCACCCGCTCACACGTTGCCCGCATGTAACAGTTTCGAGCACTTGCTTCGGGAATTATTTTAAAGGCCTCGCACATTTAACTTGGCATGCCCATCAGCTGTGATATCCTGCCTGGAAACCCCCTCTCATCCCTCGTGCACCGAATTGGATTCTGAGGCAGTTATAAGACCGCGGGATAAATTGTGCTCCGTTCGTCAAACACCCATGTAACGCTACGGAGCGGTTGCATAAGTAATTTACAGCAGATGCTGTAATAAGCCTTCACATTCTGAGATTTGCTTACACATCAGCCAAAGCTTGCCGTCTATTTGTACTAAATTATAAACAACATGTATCATTTAGTTCAGCGAGGACAGCGGGGAACCTACTACATGCCTCCTGGAATGCATTAAGATATAGGGAGAAAACGAGTATTCAGTAACTATTTCCAAAGTATGTAATTAGGACAGAAATGTCAAACTTTCGCCGCAAGTTGCGCCCTTCCCCCTTACATTTCCACAGAATGTGAACTTCGTGTCACGTAGAGTTCTTTTGGGACACAAGAAAACATTGCGGTTAACTGTCGTTTAACGCTTTATAGGCCACTTGCTTCTTTTCGCAATCTTTTTGCAGAACCCGTAATTAACCGGCACTCAGTGAAACATTGCCCGCACATCGCCCGGTATTTTCTAAAATGACGCCTGTAGTAATTCAATCACTAAATAAAACAAATGAATAAAGAACCCTGAAATCTGCTTCATTTTACATGCCGTCTGTGAATTGAACACGTGATTTTGAAGTGCAGGCCAGGTTCCTTTCATTGGAGCACACGTAAAGCTTGCACATGTGCGCCAATCGCCGTGTATTGGCTCCTTTGTGTACTTTCTCTCACTGAATTTTCTCGATTAAAAGCTAAACCGAATTCTGTAGAATAACTTCTGTGTACTTTTAATTTTGTTTATTATTTCTTAATATTTTTCTTTTGCTTAGTTATAAAGCGCTGAATCCTATTAGGCATATAGTAAACGACCACATTCGAGAACACAGCATGAGGAGTTAATATTTCTGCTGGAATTTAAAAAAAAAAAAACGATATGAGCTTGTTTACAGGCATGGCCAAAAGTTTGCACGGGAGGTGGGTTCCGCGAAAGAGTCGACTATATGAGCTGAGTTATAGCTTTAGATCACCTAAAACAACACAACACACATTTGACATCCAGGTTTCGTGCCCAGGCTCTGCAAATACATTGCTTCTACTGCGATAGCAACTATATGGACACTCCGGGCGAATTTCAGCCGTCGCCGTCTCCCTGAGGTTCCGTATGAATGAAAGCGTGTGACGGTGAGTCGGCGAACGCGGTTCAATCTCGCGTGCGCGACCGAGGAACGAGGCCCGGATGCATTTTTACAATTGCTAGTAGGTACAGCTGGGCTTGGCGCTTCTTACGGCGCTCGACGTTTCTGCACAGGCGCGAGTAGGAACAGGTGCGAGAGAGAAAATCTGGGGGCCCTTGGTCCTTGAAAATGTGAGTCGGCCTAGGCACCACGGAGGAGATTTCTTAACGCGTGTTGTACGCGTTTGTCCTCTAGGCATGCCGGCATTGCGGAGTGCAGTCCAGTTTGTTTACGCTCCGCCGCTGGCTGCCCGCGCCATGAGGCAGTGGGCACGGACGCCCCATTTGGTGATTGCTGTGTCTGAAGGGGCAACGTTCTGACTGGTATTGTATAAGTCGCGGGTCGGTTTTTTAGTCGGTACGATAGATTGAATTTTTTTGCAAGCACTACTCCATGGGGGCACATGTAACCGGCAAACGGAGGCTTCAGGAGAGCACCTGAGGTTATATATTAAAGCAGGCGGCGCAAGATCTCCGGGGCACCCAAGCGGTAGCGGGGGGATCAAAGATGGAAGCAGGGCGGCCCGTGGGTTGGTGCCGCGGAGGCCGAAGCGTGCCAGGGGGTGTCCGCATAAAAAATTGGCTGTCCGCTGTCGCGGACAGCCGATCTCATACTGCCCTGGCACGCGTAGGCCTCTGCGAGCCGCAACCCACGGGCCAGTCCGTGTTCTATAGCTTTCATATCCCCGTTGCCGCTTTGGTGTCCCGGAGGCTCCGCCAATAATGCAAAATAATGACACGTTGTTCTAATTAGTAAAAAACACGATTGAATAAATATAATTTCGTCGAGCCGCCAGCTTGCAATGCTAAGTTCAGCACTACAGCGCCCCGTGACTTCTGCCGGCACGCCTATATAGGGACAAGCGCATACAACACGCGCTAAGGAACTCCTCCGTAGTGCCTAGGCAGAGTCTTATATTCAAGGAGCAAAAGTCCACACATTTCCTCTCTCGCAACCGCTCTTACTCGCGCATGCGCGCAAACGTCCGTCGTCTGCGCAAGTGTATTTTTTCTCGGATCCCCGCATCCCGTGTAATCTTAATATGACTCTAGTGTGCGCGTGTTTTACATGTGTGTGTCGTGTGAAGCTTACAGTGACCGCAGCGGCGAAATTTTGATTCTTCTGCAGGGTCGTTGCATAAATTCCTGTTGATGATTCATTGTGGATGCAGAACCTCATGAGGCTGGACTGACGACTACTGAGACGTGCTAAATCTCGCAGTCCGCGCTTAACAGAGATGGGCGTGCCTTCGAAAGGCTTGCTCAGGAATAAAGTGCAATTTTATGGTGCAAGCTGCTCATCTGGCTTGTATTCGAGTAGCACGAAAAGAACACAGTGAATCCGCCACTTGGATACGAGAACAAAGCTTTGACCATCACCTATAAGTGCCAGTGGGGTGCAGGTACTGGGTTCTACTCAAGATAGCATGAAAAGAATACACTGAATCCTAGATCACTTGGTTACGCGTACAAAGCTTTGATCAGCACCTATAAGTGCAAGGGTGGTGCAAGGTACTCATCTGGCTTGTGCTCGAATAGCGCGAAAAAAACACACTGAATCGGCGACCACTTGGTTACGAATACAAAGCTTTGATCAGCACCTATTAGTGCAAGTGTGGGGCAAGGTTCTCATCTGGCTTGTAGTCGAGTAGCGCGAAAAGAACACACTGAATCCACCACCACTTGGTTACAAATACAAAGCTTTGATCAGCACCTATAAGTGCAAGTGTGGTACAAGGTACTTACTCATCTGGCTTCTACTCAAGTAGCACGAAAAGAACACACTGAATCTGCGACCACTCGGTTACGAATACAAAGCTTTGCTCAGCACCTATTAGTGCAAGTGTGGTGCAAGGTACTCATCTGGCTTGTAGTCGAGTAGCACGAAAAGAACACACCGAATCCGCTGCTACTTTGTTACGAATACAAAGCTTTGATCAGCAAATATAAGTGCAAGCGTAGTGCAAGGTACTGGTCTGGCTGGTACTCGAGTAGAACAAAAAGAACACACTGAATCCGCCACCACTTCGTTACGCATAGAAAGTTTTGATCAGCACCTATAAGTGCAAGTGTGGCGCAAGGTACTCATCTGCCTTGTACTCGAGTAGCACGAAAAGAACACACTGAATCCGCGACCACTTGGTTACGATACAAAGCTTTGATTAGCAACTATTAGTGCAAGTGTGGTGCAAGGTACTCATCTGGCTTATAGTCGAGTAGCACGAAAAGAACACACTGAATCCGCCACCACTTGGCTACGCATAGAAAGCTTTGATCAGCACCTGTAAGTGCAAGTGTGGTGCAAGGTACTCATCTAGCCTGTACTCGAGTAGCACGAAAAGAACACATTGAATCCGCCGCTACTTGGTTAAGAATACAAAGCTTTGATCAGTACCTATAAGTGCAAGCGTAGTGCAAGGTACTCATCTGGCTTGTACTGTAGTAGCAGGAAAAGAACACATTGAATTCGCCACCACCTGCTTACGAATACAAAGCTTTGATCAGTACCTATAACATCAAGTGCGGTGCAAGGTACTCATCTGGCTTCTACTCGAGTAGAACAAAAAGAACACACTGAATCCGCCACCAATTGGTTACGCACATAAAGCTTTGATCAGCACCTATTAGAGCAAGTGTGGCGCAAGGTACTTATCTGGCTTCTACTCGAGTAGCGCGAAAAGAACACACTGAAAGCTTTGATCAGCACCTATAAGTGCAAGTGTGGTGCAAGGTACTCATCTGGCTTGTACTCGAGTAGCACGTAAAGTACGCACTTAATCCGCCACCACTTGGTTACGAAACAAAACATTGATTAGCACCTATAAGTGCAGTGTGGCGCAAGGTACTCATCCAGCTCGCACTCGAGTAGCACGAAAAGAACACAGTGAATACGCCGCAACTTCTTCGCGAAAACACAGCTTTGATGAACACTTATAAGTGCAAATGTGGTGCCAGGTACTCATCTGGCTTGTATACTCGAATCGAACGAAAAGTACACACTGAATCCGCTACCAATTGTTTACAAATGCAAAGCTTTAATGAGCACCTGACTTCTCTTTCGCAATGGCGTCACGTTTTGACACATCTGAACTGGCGCGTTAGGTCGTTATCCCGTGACGTCGACAGCTTCATTTCCTTTTCACCTTAATGTTTGTAGCATGCAAAACAGAGCTGATAAATTGACTACGTATCTGCATGATGTGCATGCAAATGAAAGTCTGTTAATGTTCACAGACACGTGGCTTACGTGCGATTCTGAAGTGTTTAGAATGGCCAATTGTAGAAATATTTGTCGATTGCGGAGTATCCGACGTGGAGGTGGCACATCTGTATACTTAAGGAGCGGGATTATTGGTGACGTTATTGCTCATTTTTGTGTTGTGAATGTTGATGTTGAAGCGTTGTATGTCTATCTGTCGCAGGGGTTGTTGCCTTACTATAGGTGTACCGCTCTACATCTGGGCCACTACGTGCATTTTTATCTGTAATGAGGAATATTGCAGTTATGATGTCTCAATCAGCACAAATCTGTGTGCGTTGGTGATATAAACGTCAGCTAGTTGTGTGAACAACCAGTTACTAATAACGTCCTTGATACTTTGCACTGTATGTAGTGGTCTTCAAAATATGATTAAATCGCCCACTCACGTATCAGATACTTCTGCACGAATTGATGTCTGTTTCACCAATACAATGAATGCCGATAGCTGTGGAGCGACATTGTGTGCCCAAGAAATCAAAGTGCTTTGTACGCCTCTGGTGTTGTTTTGCACTCTTTTCTCGTTCTTTCGTACACCCACTGGTTATCGTCCCTACTTTTGGTTCCTCTATTTCTAAATTTCCGTATAAACGGCCACGTACCGGTTACAGGATCAGCAGGACGCACGTTGAGGCTGGTTAATGTACAGACTATGTAGCTTACTTCATGAGCTTCTCGCCACCGCAGACTGTCTGGTTTAATTTGAAAAAAAAAATGAATCGGACCCATGCAGATCCTTCGCTGGCTTCATGAAGGTTTTACATGATCTGTGTGACACGGCGTTTTCTGAACGCCGATTCTTAAGTTAGAAAAAAAAAATAACCACCCTAGCACTCCGTACAGATAGTCAACCAGCGAAGCTGAAACGTGCGGCCCCAGTGTTTATCACTGGGTTATTCCCGATGGTTCATTAAACGACGGCTTGTTCGTCTGCCAGATCCTCGGTACGCAGTTGCTGCTTGCGCTCGGCTTTACGAGCCTATTCATGTGTCCGGGCAGCAACATCAGCACGGCGTAGACGAGCTCGTTCCCGCTTCTGCTCGCAACATTGCTGATCGAAAGCTGCCTGCTGCTCAGGAGTGCGTATGACGCATGGCCTACCCATTTCGAAGCCGCAGAGAAACTTCTGCAGGCGCGCTCGGCTCTGACAGAGCAACGACGTCACTACTGGTGTAGCTAATCGCGCGTCTCTTTCTCCCTCATTTTTTTTTCGCTCATTCGCATGGGCTTGCGCCGGAGGAGCTTCAGGCGTACAGGTTACGGACGGGCGGACGAATCGGCTACCCAAAAATACCAGGATTTTAGTGACGTTTCGGCCGAGGTCTGGCCACCAACAGTGCGATTGCAAGCACACCGGTTTCAATTTAATCATTTTTCTCTGTAAAAAAAGAAAGAAGTGAGGGAGAGAGAGATAGAGAAAACAGAAACGTGAATACAAACTTTACAAACTTGCGCGTAGACACAGTGGCATTATTATAAAAAGAAAACTTAATGTATGACCACAAGCACCCGTTCATTTAATGGCGTCGTGAATACCAACACGTGCATTGACTCAAGTCAAAGTCAACGACAACAACTGTGAGTACAACCTTGCGCGCACGTACAGTGGCAATGGTTTGTAATACCATAGTTCAACTAACATAAAGAATTTGTTAATAATGCAGGAAGAAAGCAGGACAGTTGACAGTGCACCAATACCCTGAGTATGTTTAGATTATTCGGTTAGTTGAAGTTATTGACTGCCTATTTACTGCATATATATATATATATATATATATATATATATATATATATATATATATGTATATATATCAAGATTATGTCCTCTGCATTAAGCCCCTAAACAAACATGACACGCGATACATTGGAAAGGCTCTTAAAGCGTTTACAACATTTTTGTCTCATTTAGTTAAGTACAACGTCGCTGTGACTGAACTCTATATCTGCAGGTGCCATTTAGTCGCACACGCTCGCATTATACTCACATTTACAATGGACACTTCCACTGCTCAGGTTTACACGACGATATTATCACTTGGCTAGGCTCAAATCATCCGCCGGCGGTTAAATCGTCTTCAGTCTCTCTTTAGCTTGATTTGAGGCGGCGCGTTATCCTTGTTCGCTCGTCGAAGCACCCTACTTGTTGAACAATACAGCGCTGAGAAGAAGAAGAAGAAAAAAAAAAACAATTATTTGCGGTGATATTTCGTCCGAGGCGCTGAGGGCAAAGGCTGCAGCGTCTGCAACGTTCTCACGTCCGACGACAGGAGGCGCCACCGGCCTCCGCCACATCTACTGCGACAGCGAGCTGCGTTGATTCGATCGCGGAGAGCGCTGAGAAGCTATCGTTAATCGAAAAGAAGCCAATATTAGGAGTTCCAACAGCGGAGCCTCGGCATGGTAGAAAACGCTCACGACGTTTTGTAGCACCGGTTCGTTGTTGCTGTTGTTTTCGTCGGTGTCGCCGTCATTGGTGTTGTTGACGCAATGAATAAATCTGTCAACCTAGATGAAATTCGTTGCAGTTTTGTGCGGTTTCCACTGCACGTGTCTTTTTCTCCTTTCCAGCTTCTTTTCTTTCTTTGGTTTTTATTTTTTTTAATAATGTTTTCTCGCCGCATGTATGAGTCCTTCTTTACTTGTATACTGTGGCGAGCGAAAGTACACATATTCGCGCCTGTGGTGACAAAGAAACTGCACATCATATTCTGTGATACTACCTGCCCTTACAAAGTGAGACGACTGCCATCCGAACTGCACTAAAAAAACTCGAGAGAATACCTTTCTCGCTGGACAAGATATTGGGAACATTGTCTTGCGTTTATCACAGCTACAGAAGGCCACAAAAGCGCTGCTGCAATTCCTGAAGGCAACCGGACTGCTCGATTGTCTGTGACTAGTACTGAGTAGTAGTAGTGGTTCAATGACTGGAAAATGTAGAGAGGTCGGCCGGAAAATGGAGCATCTGGCCTGCTACTCTACGTAAGGGAAGAAAGGGAAGAAGCGGGGTCACTATGGAGGATGATAATGGGAGGAACGAGGTGAAGGACACATTGCATAACTGAATTTTCATTCAATGCGTTTTCATCTACCAACATTTGCCTATTTAAGGCGCATATAGCAAAGTGCTTTGTTCTTGTCTCGCCAACTTTTTCGTTTAGTTGTAGCAGTTGGCGACATCAACATTTTCTCTCCTTTTCTTAATCTTTTCCTCTCCGTACTCCTTACCCCCGTGCTAGGTAGACAACTGGGCTTAGTCGGTTAGCATACCTGCCTCTCATTTATCCTGTTTTCCTCTCTCTCTTTCTCTGTCTACTGAACCATAATTGACAGAACATGCAGCCAGTATGACAGCACGTAATTTTACTGTGGAATGGTCGAAAGCTGAAAGCCGTCCCAAAGTGTAACGCTTAGGCGCCATACACTGTAGCCTGCTGGTCATTGCCGTCGGTCGAATCGCTGGGTAATAAACAGGGGTTCCTCCGACTGCCTATTGTATGCTGCGACACATGTATGTTCACGACACATGTCACATTAAAGCATGCACCGGGATGTTGGTAAGTGGCAAGAAGACGCCACCCACTGCACCAGTCGTCATGAAACCTACCTGGCTGTCTTTATAGCTTTACTGTATACGTTGGACTGCACTGATCGGAGCCGCGTACCTGTTTATTTTTTACATAAATACGTAGTCATCTACCAACATTTGCCTATTTAAGGCGCATATAGCAAAGTGCTTTGTTCTTGTCTCGCCAACTTTTTCGTTTAGTTGTAGCAGTTTAGTAAAAGCTTTAGCTCCTGTCCCTTTTATCAGCCATGAATGACTATCAAGCTTCAGAATATGTGGCTAAGTCCAGACAATTCGACTGTATTAAGAACTCACTATGAGTAGATTATTCTTGTGCTTCTAAATCAGCCATAATAAGAATCTAAATAGGACCAGCTATAGTCCCGTATAACGGATTTGACACTACAATTTGGCTTCGTATCGTATGATATGATAGAAACCAGGGGCGGGATTAACTAAGCGAACTTATTAACAAATTTTGCCGAAAGAAAGATCTTACGAAAAGCCTACACTCACAGATCTAAAACTGTTCGTAAGATCAGCAAGCTGGCGATGGCCGCCGCTGCAAGGACGAGTGCTGTAGTCGAAAAAAAGAAAGCGTGTATGTAATGGTAGTGCAGGTGCGAACTTGTAAGTACTTGCGACAAAAGTATGCGTAAGTCGATTCACGAAACCTAAACAGCCGTGGCAGCTGCCGACATCAGAAGAAATTTCTACGATAAGAGAGAGAGAGCAAATGATAAATGAAAGGTAGGGAGGTTAACCAGGACTGAGCCCGGTTGGCTACCCTACACTGGGGAAAGGCAAACGGGACGGAAAGATTAAAGAAAGAAGAGAAAGTCCACCGGGGATATCGTTCAGTCACTCAGTCCGGATTACAGACGCTCACTCAATCCTGTATCTTTCAAATATCGCAGCAGCGCTTTTGTGGCCTTTTGTAGCTGCGATATACGAGGCCATGGTCCCAAGATCTTGTTCAAGGTGAACGGTTTTCTATCTAACTTGTTGAGAGCTGTGCAGAGATCTTGTCTTTCATTTTCAAATGATGGGCAGTAGCACAGTAGATGGTCTATAGTTTCTTCGACACCGCAGGCATTGCACTCGGCGCTATCAGCCATGCCAATCAAAAACGTATATGCGTTCGTGAATGCGACGCCCAAGCGTAAGCGGCACAGCATTGTTTCCTCATTACGCGGAAGCCCTGGTAACAGCCGCAGATGCATAGATGGATCGAGGGAATGCAATCGATGTTGAGTGAAATCAGGCGTGTGCCACTTCTCCAATGTCATACGGTGCGCTAGCTTGCCTAAGTGTTGGGCTGCGTCAGTACGCGATAAAGGTATAGAAACAAGGGTTGCTCCTTCGTGTGCTTTCTTATCAGCGTCGTCAGCGAAGTCGTTGCCGGAGATACCGCAATGGCCAGGCAGCCACTGAAACACGACGTCGTGCCCTTTAGCAATCATGTGATGGTGAAGTTCTCGTATCTCCGATACGAGTTGTTCACAGGACCCGCGACGAAGAGATGACAGAAGACATTGTAAGGCCGCCTTTGAATCACAGAATATTGCCCACCGATTAGCCGGTTGGTTGCTAATATAATCAACGGCACCTCCGAGGGCAACAAGCTCCGAACCGGTCGATGTTGTCATGTGAGAAAGCTTGTATCGGATGCTTAGTGATCGTGATGGTATAACCACTGCCCCGGTGGAGCTGGTCTGGGTGGAAGAGCCATCCGTATATATGTGGACTCGGTCAAAGTAGGAAGTGTGCAAACAATCCAGACCTGCTTGCTTCAAGGCCAAGGTAGATAGGTCGGTCTTCTTTCTTATTCCTGGAACCGTAAGACGCACTTGAGGTTGTTTTAAACACCACAAAGCTGAGGTTGAACGTGCTGATGGTGTAAACCCCGATGGTAGGGAGGCACGATACTTGCTGAACTCGTTGGAGAAGGATGCCTGTGGTCGTCGTTCTGGCAGACAGGCAAGAAAGCTTGATTGAATCCGTGAAATATGACGAACATGGGCCCTGAGTGAGTCGGTGCTGATGTAAGTCGTGATCGGATGGTCTTGAGCCATTATAATGGTTCCTGCTGTTGAGGCGCTCCGCGGAAGGCCTAGGCAAACACGTAGTGCCTGTGCTTGCACGCTCTGAAGTTCTCTAAGATTGGACTTGCATATTTTAGCAAGCACGGGAGAACTATAACGTAGAAATCCCATAAAAAGTGCTCGATATAACTGTAGCATGGAGCCTATTGACGATCCCCATGTTTTGCCGGCGATGAACTAGAAGATGTGAACAATAGGGGTGCGATCTTGTACGCGTTCCAAAATAGAACGGAGGCGGTTCGTTCTTTACGTCATGAAATAGGCGGTATGTTCCGTTCCGTTCGTCCGATAGCAGACGACACGGAATGATTGACAGCAGATATCACGTCACAATTGACGTCATGGCGTTCGGCACGGTTCAAATTGACGAATCGTATTTGGCTCGGTGGAACGAACCGCCTCCGTTCTATTTTGGAACGCGTACAAGATCGCACCCTAGATGTGACCCTCTTCTTCAAGTGGGCAACCTGAGGGCTCCAAGAGAGGTCCCGGTCAACAATGACACCCAAAAACCGATGATTTTTCTTGTAGCTGATAGGCTGGCCATTGATATATACTGGATAACCAGACATTGCTTTTCGCGTAAAAGCGACTAACGCACATTTTTCTGTTGAGATGCTAAGGCCTTGTGTCTGAAGATAGTCAGATGCCTGTGTTGCTGCTTGCTGTAGCCTTGCGCGAACCTGCAGGCGAGTGATCGCTGATGTCCAGATGCAGATGTCGTCGGCGTATATTGAAACACTCACTGTTTCCGGGAGGGATTCAGCCAGCCCCAGAAGCGCGAGGTTGAAAAGAACAGGGCTTAGAACAGCGCCTTGGGGAACGCCTCGGCATGTGTAGTGGTCGGTAGTCGGACCATCTTCCGTACGCACGAACAAGGACCTTTGTGTCAAGTAGTTTCTGATCCATCGATATACTCGCCCTCCTAGTTCAACTGTGAGAAGTGCGTCGAGAATGGTTTGATGGGAAACATTGTCGTATAAGCGCCTTTCACGTCAAGAAAGAGTGCGGCTGATAATCGCTTCCGAGATTTTTGTTGTTCTACAGAAGATACCAGATCGATGACACTATCAATCGATGAACGGCCTCGTCGAAATCCCGCCATTGAGTCAGGGTAAATTTTGTTGTGTTCAAGGTACCATTCGAGCCGCATGAGGATCATACGTTCCACGAGTTTCCCGTTTTCTACGATAAGCGCGTATAGCAGTCTTACGAACCTAATTTGTGTATCTACGCCGCTCGAGCTGACGTGGGTAAGCGTTGCACGTATACAGCGTATATAACGGCCGATTGGCTAGAGGCCAGGCCACTGCTGATAACCGGGGATGGCTCGTGCTTGTGTTTCTGTGGCGCGCTCTTATTTGTCACCTCAAAATGCATTAAACAGTTCTAGGGCATAATTGTATTCGGCGCGCGCTGCTGTGGAAGGCAGTGACCTTAATGTTGTGATGCGAACTTCTGCTTAATGTCTGATAGCCTGCGTATCTGTATGCGCGTAATTGCCCGATGTTTCTTACTCGTCATGAAACTCTATTGCGTGGTAGCAAAGATAAGTGCGAAGTCCACCCCTGACTTCCGTCACGTTTGTCATTGATGTTTTTTTGGGCCCTTCTGTCTTTCTTTCTGGAGCTTTATCTTGCTCATAGGGCTCCGGATGATTCATAGGACTCCATGCGCGACGAAACAACTACTAAAAAGACGCGTAAACGTTTCTAATTATCAAAACTTGTCGCTGTTACACAATTCGCTGTTGTCTTCCGTGCTGTTACCCTCAGCCTTCTATTATATTGCTCGTAGTTTCAATTCTGCACTAGGTCGAAGTGACTTAGCGTCTGTGCACACGGTTTTGGTCATTCTGTGACCTACGGTGTGAGCGAACGAATGAGAGCGCTGACGGCAATCCTCTCTGCGATATACCTCAAGGGCGACGACATGTAGAAAAAGAAATGGCGAACGGAATCACGTTGCAGAGTTGATAAGAAAATCATGTGCACTGCTCGAACAACAGTGGCGCTATGAAATGAAGTCCACCTCACGAACCGAGCAAATACTTGTCGCATGAGTTCACATGCACATGCACACACACGCACGCACATGCACAATTATATATATAACCACACTGACTCGTACGTATCACTGGATCCACTTCGTTCTTAGTAAAAATTAATAAAAATAACAGCGCTCAGAATAACGCTCATAAAGACGCCACTGCCTTTTTGTTTTGCATGCGAGGCAGCAGGCCACGGGAAGAGCAGTTGACAAAGAAAAGCGACAACAGACGGCAGCCATCGTTGTCTTATGATTGGTTGAGGATGCTTATTCTTAACCCCAGAATAACATCAATCCTGGGCGAAATGACGTCACCTACGTAGTTCAATCGCTTCGTGCGTTGTTCTTCCTTTTCCTCCTTCATTTAAAAAACCCTTAATAGGCGTTTATGAATCCAGCGCAATAATTTTCTTCCAGCCGGCGAAGGTGTTGCGGTGCTCCGCGACTGCTGCGCAGTAGTCAGGTCAACTTAACGGATGAAAAAGCCGGCCACAGTGGCCTGGTATCGCGAAGTGAACAATGTGAGGCATGCACGACGATAAGCGCGGTCGCTAAAGCGCGTCGTGTCAGCAAGATCAGCGGTTGCTGATTATGCTACCTTGCCTACTCTCCCAGCGGCGCACAGTTCGATCACTCAATTCAGCGCGCTTGGACGAAGCTGCAACATTTGCGTGCAATTTGCGGCGCAAGAGCATATCGTATAGATTGTGTTGAAGGACTGAACGAACTTCACATCAAGGCCGTGGTAGCTGCAGCAATCGGCTGACAACTAAAAAACTATTTCATTTATGTGTTGCTTCCATATTTACGTTCTGCCACATCGCACACTATGCTTCAGTGATAGTTTCGGTTTCACATGTTTTGATTATCCTCTAGAGAAGTGCAAAAATACTTCTCGAGGAAGCGGTCAGACAAAGAGACAATCTCACTAATGATGTTCACTGCATCCCTAGAAGAAATATTCAAGTTGTCACACTGGGAAGGATTAGGAGCGACGGTCAATGGCGAATATCTCAACAACCTTCAGCTTGCCGATGACATTTCTCCTGCTCAACAACGCTGGGGACACATTGCAATAATTGCTTTAGGACCGTAACCGAGAAAGTATAAAAGTAGGTTGAAGATTACTGTGCAGAACAAATGCCGTAGCTCGGAATACTGTCGCTATACTGTCGAATACTCCGATACTGTCGCTCCGAATCAGGACCGAGGCAGGTGTCGGTAAACAATGATGGTTAAACATGTAATACACAGTAAACAGAACAAGAAAATAAAAGCAATCTATCGATGCATCTATCCTGTTGCAAATATTCACAAAGAAAAGCAGGAAGCTGTTCTCGAGTGCTTGCGTTTACAACGTGTGCTGATTGGAATACATTTGCGATCCCGTGCTGTTGAAAGAATAAAAAAATAATCTGTATCGTTCTTTGTAAAAACGTTCTTCCTTAACATGTGTATCATATTTAGTCAGTACTATTCGAAATTTTGTCTCATTTATTTATAAAAGCTGACTAGCTCGTTAATGATTTAGTAGAATATATGAGGCAGTTTTTCTTTCCTCTGAACGCGAAGTAGAGGCATGCAGGCTCGCTTTCACGTAAAGCGGTGCTGCTACTTCTTGCCACCTATACTGTGAGAAAATAAAACCGTAGTGCACGTTCTTGCACTTCCTCATTTTTACACCGATTCTATTTGATACAGGTCCCTCACGTCGCAAGCATACTCAAACAGCAGGCGCACAAACATCTTATAAGCTACAGTGTTGTGGATGGGGTGGCGACATAGTTCAAGCGACTCCGACACGTCCGAAATCTTATCGCGTATCTCCCACGGGTATCTGCTCCAACCTTCTCCAACACTACCGTCTCTCAAACCCACCGTCTATGTCCCCTTCCTCATAAAACGCTCACTCGGGAAGAGGCAGTTGCGTGGCGGAAACTGCATCCTCACCTAAGCCTTTATCACGTCGTACAACACACCCTATCTTTGAACGATTGTCCGCACTGTGGCGAGTGTACCTCGCAGTGTCACACCACTCGGGCTTGCACCAACACTCCCTACCTTCCTCTAATCGGAAACCCAACCCCCGAACAGTCGGAGGCTGTTCTGTCCAGCGCGAACCCGTGTGAGCAGCAGTGCAGCTGCATGGTGTCGCTGGTCGGGCGGAGAGCGGCAGTCGTATAGGACTCCCACAGACTGAAGAGTCCCCTCGCTGGCGCGGCACGGAAGCCAGGAGAAAGAGAAGCTCTCGTCACCAGTCCTCATAGCTCCTACGGAAAGTGCTCGCCGAACAGGTCGTCTAAGAAGAAGGGCGTTATTCAGGGCGTTATACTGAAGGGCGTTATTCAGAAGTCATGCATGCAGCCCTTGGGCCGCTTCTGCTATACGATAGTGAAAAAGACAAACTCATGGAGATTTTGCGTCCATTACCGCCGCCTCAGTGCCTTCACTTCGCCTCGTACTTTTTCTGTCTGGACCGCAGGTTGACCGTCTGTCTCGCATGCAGATGCCAACGCATTAATCTGACAGATTAAAAAAAAAACGATTTTGTTGCGCCTGACGGACTTTGAGTTTAACGTCACGCCGCCTGGCGTATGTAATGACTCGAGCAACCTTTGAGCGATTTATGGGCTCAATCCTCCGCGGTCTCAAATAGGAGACAAGATCTAGATGATGTGAGTATTTTCGGCCGAAGTTTCCACGAGCACAACGAGTGTGTCGGCGTTGCTTTGAAGTGCATTCAATAAGCTTGCCTCATTTTAAAGTCTAAGGGCCATTTCGGTGAGCTTGAATCCCTTGTACTAGAATAGTTCATCTACAAAGACGGTATGCGACCGGACGCCCAAATGATTGCTGCTGTTCGCAACCTTAAGCAGCCGAAAACAGTAAAAGACCTTAGCAGTTTCCTGAGCATTTGTTATTTTCGTAGGTTTATTCAAGACCGTCGCCCAGCTTGCTTATCCACTGACAGACCTGCTTCGCAAGAACACTCCTTAGATGCATATGAGAGGCTCAGTTCGAAACTGCTTTCGAGCAGCTGAAGTTTTTTTATTCTGATCTATGGGCCACTTGTGCGCCATTTCGATCCGGAGGTGTTCACGGAACTGCATATTCATGAGAGTGGTGTGAACGTTGGTACTGTGCTCGTCTAGTTTCACGACGGATCGAGGCCAGCACGTCGTTGTTTCCGCAGATCGTACTCTAATGAAAGCAGAAAGCAATTGCACAGTCACAGTGAACTGAAATGTCTTGCCGTTCTGTTCGCCATCCACAAGTTGTGACCATATTTGTACGGCCGCCATGTCAAGATTGTTACCGACCATAATTATCTCTGCTGGCTCGCAGGACTGCGTGAATCAGCTGGTCGCTTAACTCGGTGAGCTTTGAGGCTTCATGAATCCGACTTTTCCGCTGCTCACAAGAGTGGTCGACGCCACACAGATGCCAACTGCTTATCTAGTCTTCCCTACACAGCGACTACATAGCTACACTCTCATCGAACTTGTGGGACTTCGCCGTCTTCGAGAACGAACTGCAGCGTTACCCTTTACTAAAGCTGATTATTGATGCGACCCCTAGATCTGTACGGGCTGCGCCATTTGTGGTTCGTGATGGTCTGCTGTATACCACAACAATTATTCTAGCAATTAACGGTACTCCACTGCTTCTCATCGTCCCAGAATGCCTCCGCCTTGCGGTACACTTCGGGCCACGCACGAAGAAATTACGTCTGAGCTCGTACTATAATCTCGTACTTTTTTTTTCTTTCTTTCATGGTATTTATTATAGTTGCATTCAACCAGATGTTCACCAGTTCTGCATAGTCAGAGAATGGAGGGCACAATGAAAGTCACACAGAAGAGGCAGCGTTCATACTGTGAGTAGAAACGTTCGTGTCACTTCAGAAGGGTGGCAAGGATAAGCACCTCACCAAAATAGGGTACCAGTCCGGTTGCACACCGAGTCCATCATAAACCTGCTTGAGGTGTAGTGTCATTTGGATGAAATTTGTCCTTGTAGGTACAACCGTCTCGGCGTTTCGGTCCATCATTCGCGTTTTCCACAAACTGTGCATTCCCATGACAAAAAACATATCGAAAGGTGCACTATTATCAGAGGTTGGCAGCAGGTATCGCACAGTATGAGCGTTAATCTCAAAGTCTTTCTTTAAAGTCCGTTGGAGGACATCCTAAAATAGGATGGCGTCGGTGCAGCTAATAAAACAATGTTCAATTGTCTCTGGTACATCACAAAGGCGACAGTTAACAGAAGAGACAAAGATACCCTTTTTTTGTAGCCATGCTTTAACCGGTATGGTTTCACTATGAACTTTATAAAAGAATGTTTTGCAGCAAGGGGATAAATGCATTTTGCGAACTCGCTTTAGCACATCGTGGCCTGGCAATGTAATGTATATTGATCGGTAAAGTGGAGGCGGAAATAGCATGGATAGTAAGTCTTTGTACAACGTTTTGCGCGACACAGAATACAAGTATTCAGTGGAAAACCGAACTGTCAGGAAACGAACCGCCAAGTAAACTTCTTGCATGAACCCCCACAAGCATAAGCGCGAAGAAAAACTTGAAGAAACAACTAAATCAGGTAACGCATTAACAAGTGTGACTTGCATGTATGAACGAATCACAGGATGGGAAGTATCGCGAAAAAAGAAGAAACGAGACACTATCTGCCGCACATAAAGATGTACTAAGCCCAGCCCACCTTCGCTAACAGGCCTAAAAATATTGTCTCGCCTCATGGGCTCAAAAGTTGAAGACCATACGAAGGTTGCAAAGATACGGTGAAAGCGTTGGATGTATAGCCTAGCACAGTGGATAACTTGCAATACATAGAAAATTTTTGTTGCCAAGAACTTATTGCAGGCTTCGCCTTTCCCAAAAATAGAAAGTCGTTGTGGAACGAATGTCTGGGCGTAACTTTGCAGTACCGAAACCCGTTCTTTCCAATAGTGTGCGCTTAATTTATATGCGTCTAGCGGCACGCCAAGATACTTTGGCGGGACATCAGTCCACTTAACGCCTGCAAACTGTTCTGGTGTATAGCACCATGAGCCAAACCATAAGCCTAAACTTTTTGAGGAGTTCATTCGCGCTCCTGATACGCTGCCAAATTCTTCTATTTTCGATACTACTTTTTCAACACTGGACTTATCCGTGCAGAAGAACGCTAGATCGTCTGCGTAAGCTAGGACTTTAACTTCATTACCCAGTATATTGAAGCCATGGATGTTACTCGACTGAATTACGCTTAAGCATAGCGGTTCCAGGTAAAGGGCGAATAGTAGTGGGGACATCGGGCATCCTTGTTTTACTGATGAGCAACTAGAAATGGGTTCGGAGAGTTGGCCATTAATAACTAAACGAGTAGTACAACAGGTGTAGCAAAGCCTAACGCCTTTAAGCACAATGGAGCCAACATTGACATGCTCCAAAAGAGAAAATAAATAGGAGTGGCTGACACGATCAAAAGCTTTAGCAAGGTCTACCTGGAGCATTGCAAGCTGCTCAGTGGAACCATAAGAGTATTGAAGAAGGGTACGGGCGATGTGTATGTTGGTTTGAATTGATCGGCCCCTGATTCCACACGTCTGATGGGAACCAATTAGAATTGACATCGCAAATTGCAATCTATTAGATAGAACTTTCGCAAAAATTTTGTAATCCACGTTTGACAATGTGATTGGTCGATAGCCTTCAACAGAACGCAGTTTCTCTTTATCTGAACTTTTGGGAATTAAAACTGTGTGGGTTTTGCAAAAAGACTGCGGAAGGGCGTCAACTTCTAAACTTGTAATAAAAATATCCAATAATATGGGGCTGATAATTGATTTGAAAGCTTTGTAAAATTCACTTGAAAGTCCATCGGGGCCGGGTGTTTTCGACAGAGGCAGCTGATCAATAGCTAGCTCAATTTCCTGAATCGTAAGGCTACCACTGATGACTGCACAGTCATCATCCTGTAATGGTTTTACAAGAGATACAAAACTCTCTAAAACTTTTGCATCGTGATCATTCGGAGGGGCACTAAACAACATAGTACTACTTGTGTCAGTCCATTCTTATGGATTGACACAAGTAGATGGAGATGTGCTTCTCCATCTACTTCTACTTCTCCATGGAGATGTGCTTCTCTTGAAGCACATCTCCATGGTTGCTGAGCCTGCATCACGTTCTCGCATTCCTGGTCCCATTTAATCTCATTTAAAATCCGAGACATTGAAGTCTCCCGCCATGACAACATACTTGTGATATGCATGCAAATCTTGCCATTTTTTCTTAATGTATGAATTCTTGCAAGAGTAATTCCAGCCGCGTGTCACACGCGTACATGACGCCATTTCTTCTTTTGTTCTATCAAACAATAGTGCGACCATCTTGCCCCTTTTTTCTGTTCTCTACAACACTGTTCGAAAGACATCGTCTTTTTGTTCTTGCGTCACGTGAAAAATCCTCATCAATTAAAATGTTTGTTCCCTTGAGCATACGGGCGGTTGCGTAGCAACTCACATTTTAAGCAAGGCTTGTATTGGTTCACAATATTCGGTGGCGATCTAGTTACGCAAAAACCCAGTGGATCCCAGAGCAGAGCAGCTGCGGGAAAGGGCGGTTCGATGAGCTGACAGTTGCGCCGGCGCCGGAGCGTGAGTTATTAGCAGGGATCGCAGCTGCATAGGCGCGCGCTCACGCCACGCGCGCAACCATTCAGAGCCGTTTCGCTTCCGCCGGGTAGGGAAAGGGCAAGAAATGGTCTCGTGCGCGCTGCTCCGGCTTCGTAATCAGGGTTGCGAGATTGGGCTATTAATAGCCAAATTGGGTTACTTTTTATGCGCGTTGGCGTCGCAAAATCCCGAGTTGTCTGTACGTGGCTATGTTTGGGCTATTTTGTCTTAAGAAGTTCCGAGTCCCGAGGACCACATCAGCACTGACAAAATTCGGGAGCGCCAGTTTATGAAAACACAAGGCCCATTTCTGCTACAAAGATACGTAGGCAATCTCGAAGGCTGTCTTTCAGGCACTGTCAGCGCTGGGAGGATGGCATTAAGCCACGGCTGCCATGTTTGTACGTAATTCCCGTGCTAAGCTATCTTATTTTTGCTTTGGTTTCGGTGCAATCTGCGGCCGGTTTGCGCGTGGTACAGTAAGAAAAACGGTGGGGCTTACAGCTGTGTAGTGCGCGTTCCGTGCCGCCTGATATACAGCAAACTATTATGTGGACTTACACAACAGTTCAAGTATTAGCACGCATGATGTGGCGCATCATTTTCACCCGTGGTCCTTCAATGTTTATCAAGGGTCCCTTGAAGCCTATTGCTTGGTTTTCCCACAAGTCACCGCATTATTTATTTATCCGGTAACTTTACGAAAGACTCCGCAAGTCGCTTTAAACCAGATATGCGGCGGTTAGAGTGGCTGTGGAAGTTAATTCAAATGGCACTAGAATGCATATTTAGTCAATTTTCGTAAATCCCCAAATGTGAGAAGTATAAACTGGGACTCTACACAATGTATTTTTGTTTTTTTGTTGTTTTTTTGTTCTTTGTCTTAGTCAAGCAGCTTTGTATTACGCGAAAGTTGCGATTGTTCCATGGTAGTTCTTGAACATAGCACATTATTGCAATAATGTGCTCTGTAAATATATCAACAACCATGTTCGTCCACACAGAAGATGGCAAGGCAGTTGGACACCAAAGGTTGGTGAGTGAATGCCTTGCCAACTTCAGGATGGTAACTCGTCGGTTTTCGTACCATACTCCTGCGACAATACTTTCCATTTAAACTATGTGCCTAAGAGTAATTGCGATTATGGCTTACTTTCTATATGCACGCGTACTTTATGATAATTGAAATTCCACTTTGTTCGTCTTACTGGTCATTACATTGTACTTTGCTCACGCGTATTTTCCAGCTGTGGTAAGAAAAAGGGGCGCTCGATGTACGTTAGGTGCTCGTGGTACTGTTGCGTTTATAAAGGTTTATATATAGTGTTCTACTGACTTCCTATTTTGATGTATAGTGCTTGAATTTGTTAGACAAAGGGGTTTACTTTGCACTTCGTGACAGCCGTGTACGACCCATAAAATGGATTTCGTGTGTTCTCTGGTGAAATTACATTTCTTTATATATATATTTTTTTTCAATTCGCATTGAAAGTAAGGTACACAGGAGCTCTCGGAAATTTGAAACACAAGCGTCCGTGCCTGCATTCACAGAAACTTACGTAGGCGTTTTCATATTGCACGAATCTTGCCAGTGAATCCCTGTTTAAATATTGCACAGTCCAACTCTTTTCGATACTAATACCACCTGGATTATTACCAGCGCCGCAATCCACGTGGCAGTTAAATCTATAAACTTTATTTCACCTCTTCTGTTATGGGCGAGCAGGTCCTTCCGTTTGTTCCCAGTGAAAAGCGAATTGTAGTCACAACTGCCGCTTCTTCGCACCAGGAAAATGCGAGGTTTTAATTTTGCTCCAGAGATCCAGTGTGCCTCCAAACGGCAGGATATGCTAACTCAATGTCGAGCTGCTTTCGAGCAAAAAAATACAAAATTGAGTGAGAAATAGAGAGAGAGAGAGTGGGAGAGCGTAAAAATGTTTATTTTATGAATCAAGCTTAGGAAAGGCATCCCTATTCCAAGATGCCTTGAGCTCGGGTCGCCTCTTGCGCATTCGGTCGTGACCTGCCGAAGCTGATCCTAGAGGTTGGAGCTGGCGATATTTTGCACGACTCTTATATAAAAATGCCTCGGGTAAAGCGAGGCGTGAACTAAAGTGAGCTCAGGACGTGGTTTAGTAAATATCAAAACGTCTTGAGTAAATCGAAAAAAAAAACCCTGCGGCTCATTATAACAACACGTGGTGTCTAAATCCACGTCTTCGTATAGCAGCTCTCCCCAGAATTCCTTGCACAGATCTTGAGGAAGCCAGCGTTATGTTGGTTCCATGCGGCGCAAGTAATTTTGGAAGCGGAAATATACGGTGAGATTTGGACACCATCTATACCATCTTTGAGACACCTGCAGAACATCATCAAACGTTTCGGTTATGTATTTGGCTACTTTGCGCTCACTAAAAATTTAGGTCTGCCTATTTGGGGGGCGGCATTTCGAGATAATTTGTCTGTTTTTTGTTGCTGCCATCTGGCAACCCTGCTTCGTTTCCGCTCAGTTCAGTCTCGGAAAACGGATGGGACGGCCACGCGTTGTGCGTTCCCCCGAGGAACTGGCAGCCTTCGATGAGCGGCGGCGTGAACTTGCCCGTTAAAGGGCTCGCCGTCGGCGCGCCGATCCAGCCGTTAGAGCCGCACGAGCCCAGGTGATTCGACAGCAACGAGAAGATCCCGAGTTGAGGGAGCGAGAGGCCGAAGCCATCCAGCACCGTTACCTGTGGGTTACTTAGCCGCGGCGAAGGTCAGGTGCACGCAGGACAAGCTTCGCTTACCCCAATTTTCCGGTAGGGGAAGGGTTGTTCATTTCTTTAACTGAGGTTTCGAGACGCGAAATGCGGCCCTTGGGCTGTTTGAAGCTTTCCCGATCCCGTGTGCCCGCTCTACGTTTGCAACTGCAGCTATAGCGATCACGGAACACGTTAGAATTCTGCTACTTCTGTATTTTACTTGCTATACCCGTACTAAGACCAAGTTTCATCTCGGCTCTGAAGTTAACAATGATCTCCGAGCCCAGGGCGCGGCTAAAGAACCGCGTGCCGCGCATAGCGGCCTCGGAGGCCATGCTTTAACAACATCTAGAAAAGGTCACAATGTAGAAATTGTTCCACCCATGGAGAGAAAAAAACGCATATTTATTAAAAACCATGGGATAGGATATGGTGCTGGCTTCTCGCATCTGAAAGCAGAGGGGATGGCATCTGAAAATGCGGAGTGAGTCGTAGGCTTGTATTATAGATGTACTTCTCCAGCCCCTCGTTGATTGACAAGGGCCCGACAGTTTCTCCTGCAACCGGCATGCCATTTTGTCAGATGGACACATTTCACGCAAATATTTGGGCACAGCGTTGGTGGCAGCGTGGCCAAGACGTGCTCTCTGTGCTAATGCTGACTTTCGCACTGACATAACATATATGCTATGCATTCGCTGGGGCGTCCTCGTGACATCGCGAGGAATTTCCAAGTTCCTGCCCACGTAATTGTAACAGAATGCTGTAAAAGAACACATTTAGGTGTCATGTAAAGGCAAGCCCTGCAGCTGCCGAAAAAATTTGCCGTGGTTCGGAAATTGAACCTTGGACCATTCGGGATAACCTCTCTTGCATCTGAGCCAGACTATATATATATATATATATATATATATATATATATATATATATATATATATATATATATTATAGCCTATACAGTCTATATAGTATATAGTACAAATCAAGAACCAGAGCTCCAAACTCCAGACCTTGCATTAATAATTTGCACCTGAGCTCGTCTCATGCTGCAAAAGCCATTATGAATTGACTCAAGCTTTCAACTTTCTGATGAAATTTTAGCGCTCATGTGCTGCAAGTAGCGGCTGCTTATGCCTTCAGTTTTCCCGAAAGAACACGTAATATTTTACAGGCGCTCTTTCATATCAAGGCCGGTGAACGAAGACTGACAGATGTACTACATCCATCATTTGCCGTATCTTCTGACACAGCATCCCCCAGTGCTGAAATCCACGCACCTCATCTTCATTATTTTTTTCCCTTAGCGGTGAATTATCCGTTGCATAGCGCATCTCAACCATTAACTTGTTTGCATTGATTCCAACCTGGCAAAACACTTTTGATGGCCTCTTTTTGTGCTTTTCCTCCCTACCCCCACCCACTCACTGCTCAGGCGTCCGAAGACTGCGATAGACAGTTGCATGCAGCTCAATCAATAGTAATTTGCTATCCTTTCTTTTTATATTTCTTTACATATTGAATAAAGAAACTCTACTACTGTATACACAGCATGAAAATCTGGTTTCCTGAGAGAATATACGATGTGTATTCCTGCGTGTGGTACACTGACACCGATCTCCGTGTTTACCTATGGAGTGTGATTATTACTAAAATTATAGCTTAGGTTTTCCCTTCCGGTGGGACAAAATATACGTATGTAGATTACCCTTAACAACAAGAGCATTCGAGAAGATGTAGAAGCGAAACGAGAACCACTCACCAGCCGTTTTCACTTCCTTACGTAGATGGCATTTGCGTCTGCCCAGTTGCAGATGCCGTGCATGTCGGAACGATCCATTCCTGATTTCTTATCACGTACATCGCATCAAGTGACTGATCCCTGCGACGACAACGGCCGAAGGGCAATGTAGTGGACATTGACATAGATAACTACAAAATGCGGTCGAATGTGTGTGGGTACGTTGTTGAAAACAGGTCCCGGCGTGTTCAAAACATCCCTAGATATTGTCACAAAGACTTCAAATCCCCAAGTTTACACCAAAAGCCCCAGATCTAGGTACAAATCCCACAGTTGGTATTACTGTGCTGTCATGCCGAATAGCTCACACGCAGGGCAGCCGTAAACCGTCTCCACTACCTTTGCAAGTGTCCTGGCTGGTGGCCTTGTTTTCAACGGAATTACTTGCTGACAAAACAACTGATGCCTAACTGTCGTCATTGCAACAAATATAGGTCAAGATTAGAATTACTTTGATAAAGCCAATCGTTCTGTGCCTATAGGGTTTTGGGGTTTGGCGCATCTGCTTCTCCTGTCTTTCGCCGAGAACAGTTTACTCTTGCACAATCTTCAGGGTCGGCCCGCTCTTGTTTCCCTGGATACAGTGTCGTAGCAAAGGGGGACCGACAGTATACTGCGCGGTCACATGGAGCACGTGGTGGAGGTATACCTGCGTCTTGCAATCTTCACTGGCACAGATAATTGCTGTGCAGCGGCGCAATATCCAACACGCTGGGCGTGTCACGCATCACGACACTCGCCAACCGCACCACGAGAGCTTTGCTTCTCAGATTCTTACATGTTTGTTGGATCTACACAATTTTTTGTCAACTGCTAAGCTTGCTTTTCGAGGAGACATCACTCCCTTTATGCTGCAATACAGTTTAGCGAGTGAGTGAGTGAGTGAGTGAAACAACTTTATTTTGTCCACTAGAGACGTAAGCAAACGCCACGCCACCTGGCTAGGCCCACTCGGGGACCATCAGGTGGAACCTGACGGCCCTGTCGCGAGCCCTCTGGACTGCCAGGGTTTGAGAGGTCTGATCCTGGGCCCTAATCAGCTTCTTCATTTCCTCTTGAGTGAAAGGAGGACCGGCAGAGGCGCAGCCCCACAGGACATGTTCGAAGTCCGCATAGTCACCACACAGAGGGCAATCCGGGCTTGGGAACCGGTCGGGGTACATTGTGTGTAGCGCTGCGGGGCTCGGGTAAGTGCTTGTTTGCAGTAGTCTGAGAGTGACTGCCTGGGCCCTGCACAGCGAGGAGTGCGGCGAAGGTAGGACTCTTCTTGACAGATAATTGTATTGGCATATTTCGTTGTACGAGCAGAGAGGCTCGGGTCGCCCAGGAGAGGACGCGTTGCCCAGCGCACGGTCAGTCAAACCTCGTGCAGCCGAGTGCGCCTCCTCGTTGGGGTTGATCAAGGCACCCTCAATGGTCCCAAGGTGCGCAGGGAACCAGGCCAAAGAGTGATGTTTCATGTCTTTGGTACTTTGGATGATACGTAGGGCCTGGGGAGCCACCATTCCCATCTGAAAGGCCCTGACAGCGGCCTTAGAATCCGAATAAATCGTGTCATGTACACTGTCCGTCAATGCAAGAGCAATAGCAACTTGCTCTGCAACGCTGGAATTAGAAGTGCGGACGGTAGCGCAGCTAAGGATTTTAGCATCACAGTCGATGACCACTGAGGAGAAGGCCTCTTCTTGAACGTAGGAAGCAGCGTCTACGAAGCATGTTCGGTACTTGTTCAAGCGGGCACTGGCGAGCAGAGCTTTACCCCTGGCTCGCCTTCGTCCTTCGTTGTAGGTGGGATGCATATTTCGTGGCACCCGGTGTATGTAAATTTTGGACCTTACGTCGCTGGGCAGCTTCACAGCGTCGAGACTGACGACCATGGGGTTACGTCCCAGCTTGCCAAGTATGGCTCGGCCCGCTGGGGTACCGGAGAGTCTGACGAACTGGGAAAATTCTTGGGCTTCAACGATTTCTTCGAACGTGTTGTGAATTCCCAAATTGAGAAGGTCTTTTGTGTGCGTTCGCATGGGAAGGCCGACGGCAAGCTTGAAGACTCTTCTGATTAAGGCGTTGATCTTGTTGCGCTCCGATACGAGCCAATTGTGCATAGCCCCTGAATAAGCGAGGTGGCAGAGCACGAAGGCGTGGATAATGCGGATCAGATTGTCTTCCTTGATTCCGCAGTACCTATTGGCGATTCTTCGGATCAGGCCGAGGGCGCTTTCGGTCTTGGAACAAATGCGTTTGAGGGCGGCTCCATTGGCCCCGTTTGACTCGATAAACATTCCTAGGACCCTGATAGTGTCTACCCGCGGTACTGGGGAGCCCTTACCGGTGAATAATGTAATGTGGCTCTCTGCTGCTGGCTTCCAGGATCGGTGTGAACCGCCTCTGGGCCTCTTCTTGTAGAGCAAGAGCTCGGATTTAGCGGGCGAGCACCTTAGCCCGGTGGGGATTAGATACCGCTCCGTCACATCGATGGCCTCTTGCAAAGCACCCTCGACCTGCCCTTCACATCCACTGGAGCACCAGATGGTAATGTCATCCGCGTAGATCGTGTGGTTAATGTTGGGGATTTTGTTCAAGGCCCTCGACAGGTTGATCAGGGAGATGTTGAACAGCGTCGGGGAGATCACCGCCCCCTGAGGTGTTCCCTTTGGACCAAGCTGGATTTCGTGGGTCAAAAACTCGTCAATCTTCAGTCTAGTGGACCTTGAGGAAAGGAAAGATCGCACGAAATTGTACGCCCGTTTGCCGACGTTACACTCTGTCAGGCTCCTGAGAATAAAGGCGTGCGATATGTTGTCAAAAGCCTTTTCCAGATCCAAGCCGAGAATTGCCTTAGTGTCGGCGGAGGTAGAGTCAATGATTTGGTGCTTGATCAGTCTCATGGCGTCCTGAGTCGAAAGCCCCGACCGAAAGCCAATCATGTTGTGTGTATAGCATTCGTTAGACTCGAGATGGTCAGTAAGGCGGTTAAGCATGGCGTGCTCGGCCATCTTTCCAACACACGACGTCAGGGAGATGGGCCTTAGATTGTCGATGCTCGGCGCTTTACCTGGCTTCGGTATGAGTACTGTGTAGGCTGTTTTCCAGCTCTTGGGAATGAGGCCGCTACACCAGATTTCATTCATCTTGCGCGTAAGAAACTCGATTGAGGCGTCGTCGAGATGCTTGAGCATTTTGTTGGTGATCCCGTCGGGCCCAGGGGCAGATCTGCCGTTGAGGGATGCGAGAACTCGCTTGACCTCAGCCACGGTGAAATCCTCGTCCATAGATGGTACGTCACGCCCTTCGTACTCGGGAAACTGGGGGGGCACCGGATCGTCCGTGGCCGCCAGGTACTTGTCTATGAGGTGCTCTATGACTGCCTCATCTGGAGTCGAATCGGTGGCCAAATGGACAGCTTTCGCCAAGGCTCTCTTCTGGTTGGACTTGGTGTTGCCATCGTGCAGTAGGTGCTTAAGGAGACCCCAGCTTTTACCGTTCTTGAGCTGGCCCTCCACCGAGTCGCACAGCTCGTCCCATTGCTGCTTGCATAGCACCTTGCAATGAGCCTCTATCATCTTGTTTATATCGGAGATTTTCTTGCGTAGTCTTCTGTTATGGCGCTGAGTCTTCCATCTCGCGAGCAGTGCCTGCTTGGCTTCCAAAAGATGCGCCAGCCTACTGTCCATCCTGTCCACCTCCAGATCGGTTGTCACCTCCTTGGTGGCTCTAGCCGCGTCCTTCTTTATCTCGTCGCACCAAGAGTCTAGGTCCACATCATCGTTAAGGACGCGCTCGGAGCGGTTGGCTCGGAACAAGTCCCAGTCAGTGAACCTAAAGGTCCTCGTTTTGTTGCGGGCAGTCTTGATCACAGCTTCGATGATGCAATGATCGCTACCGAGGTCCATGGCTGTGTTGGTCCACTTGACGTTTTCCAGGTTCTTGACAAAGGTAAGATCCGGAGTCGTATCTCGGCATACCGAGTTCCCTCTCCTGGTTGGAAAGTCTTTATCGGTTATCAGCGTAAGATCTTCCTCCGCTGCCGCATCCCATATGTCTCTACCCTTCTTCGTATTGGTACAATAGCCCCACGCCTGATGCTGGGCATTAAAATCCCCCATGACGATTAGAGGCTGACAGCCAGCCAAATGCACGGCCTTCTTGAGAATACCACTAGGCCTGGCTCTGTGAACGCTGGGTCTGCAGTAAACATTCAGTATGAAGATACTGTTTCTTCTTAAGCGCTGCGTACGGGGGTCGACAAGGAGTTCGGCCATGACGTACTCGATCCCATTGTCCGCGGGACCAAGGTCTCGCTGAAGGCACGTGAACTTTTTACTGACCAGGATAGCGACCCCCCTTCCTCCTTCAGTGGAAGCCACCGTAAGGAAACCGGTTTAGCGAGTGACAATTTTTACTTCTACGGGAACCTCGGAATAGGGCTGAGAATGTGTTGCAGCTCACCACCTCAAATGAGGGTCGCGTAGCTCATCCTCCCGCTTCTCCCCTTTCTATTTAGAGCGAGAGAGAGAAGAGAGAGAGAGAGAGAGGTAATTCGCCCTTTCCACACAGTGTTCGTATCATATGTGTACCTATGCACGGCTACTTGATGCGTGGAGTAAAACACAATGAATGGGATTGATAAGTGAAAGAAAAAGTGACACTGACTCAACGATGTGCAGCTCTCGTCCACTCGATTTCATATGTTACACGTCTACCGCTTTCGCAAGAAATACGTTGCCTCGCTCTGAGCCGCTTCCACTCCTGTTGTGCCGCTGCATCGTCAGTGTTTTATGTAAGTGGCAAGTGTTCGTGGAATCGAATCGCACCGCGGTCGGCACGCGTCACAAGTCGCGATGGTTTATCTGTATGTAGGCAGGCTCGATGCGTCTGCAAATGTCGTACCGATACGTAGCACATACGCCACGTAGCACACCTGGCGTATGTGCTACGTGGCGCTAAATCTCGCGAGACGCCGATCGGGTATCGCGCGTATCGGGCGCTGCGGCACGACCGTCGACTCGGCCACTCGTGCGCGCTTTGTACCGGGCGGCGCGCGCCCTTTGTGCGGTGAATACGCATCCGCCGGCGAAAGCCGCGCCCATCGAGTGGACGACACTCGACACGTTGCTATATACCCTCCGCCGCACCTTGGCTTCGTTTCACGGTTGCTTTTTCTTTCTTCTACTCTTCGAACCCGATAAGCAAGGAGAGCTCGCACGAGCGCAAAGTTGCCGATGTGGGCAATACTGAACCAAAGACGTTCAGTTACCGGGTGTGTAATGCCGGATAGGTCCATAGGCGGTATTCAAAGAAATGCAAGCACACACGCATTCTGTGTCTCAGCGTGGGCCTTATATGTGCAGAAGGCGCTGTGGCCCGTTGGCGTTCAGTGCTTGTGCACCTGCTTATGCAAGGAAGTGCGAGCGCGCACAGTCGCCGTCATATTTAACCCGAACATGCTAAGGGCACGTTCGATGGGAAGAAAGCCCAATCGCGCTGGGCAGAAAAAAAAAAGAGTAGTCAACTTCAGCTTTCGGTTTTACTTGTGTTGCACTTCTGGCCGTCAAACAGTAGGATGGAAATTCACTAAGGCGATCTTTGCAGAAGATCGGTTCAAAATACGCAACGGGAACGATTTGGCGTTCTTGCATGCGATATGTGCTGTCGAAAACGATGTCAACGTGTGAAGTGACTGCAGTGCTAGCAACTATATTTCGCGTGTTTATTCGAGTTGAGGCTTACAGCGACTGTACCAAGAAAACATTTGGTCTCCGATAATGGGGCCAATGAACGTAAAAGAACGAACTTGGGTTCGAAGTACAAACTGTTTGTGACTCAGACAATCTCGTGTCATATAATCTAAGTCTTAACCGTAAGCAACTGAAATTTTGACTCGTAAGAATTCTGGCTTACAGGTATATTAGCCAAGTTGGCTACATATAGCGAAAGACCGGAGCGCACGCGAAGAGCTTGCCTTTCAAGGAATAAGAATGCGCGGATTTTGTCATTGTCGCACCCTGAAAAAAGTGCGCATACAAACTCAAGAATAGCTCAAACGTGGAGTTTGTAAATCATCAGTACGGTCTTTCTTCGCATAACAGCTGTTTTAACTTAGACTGAGCAGTATAATAAACCCAAGACGCATTCACATTTACGGCTAATGTCTTCCATAGCAGGCCGCCAATTCAAGGAAGCAACATAACAAGCAACATAACAATTTCTGAAGTAATTCAATGACAATATTTGAGGGATAAGCTTTTGGTTACACAAAATGGTAATACAATAGAGAGCAGATAAGATAGAAAGAAAAGAAAACAGATTATTTATTGAAATTAAGGGTAAACAAAAGGCCATCGAGCCAGTGTTCCAATTCGGTCATACAAGATTGTAGAACATAATATAATGCGTGTAGATCAGCTGTTGCGCAAAAGAAAGCTATATCATCAGCGTACACGCATAACATAATGTCATTGCACACAGGGATCGAATACAGTAAGAGATTAATTAAGGGAAAATGAGAGATCCACCCAATCGTAGCAATTGCTTACAAAGAAAACCTGTACGGGTTCCTCGAAAGGAAAGACTCGCAGCTGAAGAAAATTTCGTCCTGGTCCCGGACCGGGGCGAATTTTTGTTCGGCGGCCCGGACGAAAACTACAGAAGCTATCAAGAGTAAACCGGGACTGAGATACAAGATTCTTGAATTAAAATAATATCGGGAACTATATATTTGGTGAACGAGATAAACAAGGTCAACATAATTTCGCATAACACCACACAATACACTAACTGAAAAACTACAAAAATTTGCAAGAGAAAGTCTAACCCAATAGATGGCTGTTGGTACAAAATATAATACGCTATATAGACATAAAAAGTATGCTATGATTAGGCATCACGAGCTTTTTGCGAAGTGTAACTGCTTGGTCCGTACAAAATGCCACAGCTGAAACGGGACAAGAATTCTTGGCCCGGTTTAAAATCCTTGCAGCAGCCTCCGTTCCTGGCCAGGCCAAACATAACGTGGAGGAGCGCTACCAATGTCTCGTGCGACATTCTATTTCGAAGGTCTATTTTAATGAGCGAGGCCTGGCTGAACACTCGTTCGACGGCGGTATTTGACACGGGTAATGATAGCAAAGACAGGAGGACGGCTTGGAGTTGTGTAGGGAACGGATGGCTGTGGTGGCTGTTGGGCAACAAAAGAGGATATGTTCTACGTTGGCGTTGGAGCAGGGGCAATTTGGGCTGGAAAGGTCTGAACGAATTGCCACGTATAGGCGCCATGCGGCAGGCAGAAAATTCGGGAAATGTCGGTTAGGTTCAGCTCGCTGTTGTCCCTCCGTTCTGGCGCCGAGGTCACCCGATGCGCCCCGTCAAGGGGAGCTGAAAGCATCCCAGGCTTAAAACCTACCTATAGATGCCGAAAGCATATGTGGAGACAGCTACCAAGTCTACATGTTCGCTGGCGCGCGCGCACGCGCGGGTATAGCGTTAGTTCGCGGATGGAGACGTGTTTCCTGAGGCCAGCTTTCTTCATTAAAATTATCAAAAGGACGCGATCCTTGACTTTTTGACATGCACATGGGTTCTCTCACATAGAACTTGGAAATTTTGATTTTGTAACAGACGCGCTGAATTTCTTCAACCTGCTGTCGTCTGCCATTTTGATTCCAGCGTGGTTTTCAGTTCTGCTAAACTGTGTTTACTTTTTTTTACGCAGGAAACAGATGTAGCCCAGAAATAGCCACATAGCCAAAAGGGAAATTCTGACGCCAACTCGGACGAAAAGAGCCTGGCTATTAATAGCCCACTCTGGCAACCCTGGCCCTCAGAAGTTTGACAGCAGAGTGCGACTTTGGAGTGCTACCATTGATTGCAACTTATATATCGACGTCCACGCAAGAAACTTTAGCAGTGATCCCTACACAATAGTGCCACAAATTGTGATGCTTTGCAACAAGTTCGTCTGTGGCGTCCGAGTCGAGCATGCATCTACAGAGACGAACACCATATATATATATATATATATATATATATATATATATATATATATACCTCAGGTTCCTCGTAGACTTTGAAGAGAAAGGGGAGAAGTTCCAGTGCGACACAGGCGCTGTTATCTCCCCGATAAGGGAAGATACGTTCTGCAGAACGCTACGCGTCCTGGGCGCCGCGCGAGTTCGTGTCAGGTGCAAGTAAAAAAACCGGGGGCTTCATTTGCGGGTTACGAAGGGCACCCGCAGGAGCAACCTGATACGTGACGAGACGAGTTCTTAGCGCTTGACATTCGGATTCGGGGCATAAAATTCCAGTCACTGGGGACGATGCGTCACCCTTGAGCGGATCCTTCCCTATCCCGTATACGTAATAGACCTAAAAATGACAGAGCACGAAAGCGTAGAAGATCAAGTTGGTTTGGCTGAACTGTTGAAATGGATAATCAAGTGGAACATATGTGAAATTTGAAATGCTGACATTTAGAAGACGGAGGAAGCAGTAGCGAACGCCAGAAGCGTGATATCAGCAATCAGGTGACTTGAAATGGGTGGAAGCAAAACGCACGGTAATCAGATTTAAACGGGGCAATGTCACCAGCAACTCAGCTGATATAATAAGGGTGTGGAAAGAATTTTGCGCTGAACTATTCAGTACCCAGGACAGCCACGTAGCCATGATCTTGCGTACTTGCAGAGAAGTATCGTGTGCAACCAATGATGATGTCCGAATATTTTTGTAAGATATTGAAGAGGTAAAAGCGGCAATAGAAAACAGAGTAACCGTCGATATTCTAAAAGAAAGGTCACGTATTGTGCTTGAAATGCTTCCAACACAAACGGCACAATACTTCAGGACTTCACTTGTACTAGAGACGTGCAAGAATCGAATCATATGCCAGTTAACTTGCTTTCGATATTATGCAAAGCACTTAGTAACCTAATCTCGAACAGAAACGGAACAACACTTGACTTTAATTATCCAAGCGAATAGGCCGGTTTTTGAAGATTATGTTAAAAAAATGCATCGCACCCTTGAGGTAACTGAGGGCTCTGCGGAATATAACTAGTCACTCTGTATGACATTTTAGTGACATTGAAAAATAAGGAGACGTTGGCACTACGCAGGGAATAGTTCTTGCTGCTCTTTGTCACATGACAAGAGTAAATCTCAGGCAAGCAAGTAGTCAGTTGAAGTTTATTTTCCTTCAATAAAGGTCACCTAATTCCGCGCTTGGGAATAAACGGGCCGCAAGTTTGACACCACTACGAAGCTTCTCGTTAAATTATAATTAATACCATAATTACACCACGATTCCAACGATCACGCAAGAAAGATCGTTCCACTCTTGGTCACTGACCAAGAACGGACGTTTTCGGGCGAGACCCCACGACATTTACGACATCTGTAGATGGCTGACGCTATGCATTAGTAGCCTGGAAGTCCTTGACGAGCGGGCGTTGCGCTAAGGTGATGGCTTTCCGCTTGAATAGGCACGTAACGCACCATCTCTTCAACCACGATGTAGCATCGCAGACCGGGAGGAAACGAAAAGTGTTTACTTTGAGTCACAAGAGCTGTACATAGACCTATATTGCACACCGTGTGTACGGAGCTTAGCTTTCACGGATATGCGTATGTATACCTTAACCTCGGCAACCCCGCCCTTGACCTCGGCATTTCTTCGCGAAAGTTTGCGCCGAACGATCGACGCCGTCTCCGAGTAGCGCCGGCTCCGCGGCGCCAGTATATATATATATATATATATATATTAGTCATAAAGTGTCAGCAGATATTTGCTTGCTGCGCACCTTATTTATAGAAAGAGGTATGGAGACGTTTCTTTCCTCGACCTTACGGCCAGAGGACCGTCCTTTATTAAGAATATATATAAGTGTGAGTGTGTGTGTGCGCGTGTGCGTGCGTGCGTGCGCGTGTGTGTGTGTGTGTGTGTGAAGAGGATAAGTGCAGTAACTGTCTCACTTATTCCGCGTTTCCCTTTCGACTCTTGCTCGCAGGGGAAGCCGACACTTTCCTCCTTGCATTACGGCGTTATCTCACAGCCGAGCAGCGAAGATACGCGCTCCTCGCAAAGCCACGGTAACGCTCGCATCCGTGCGTTGATCTTGAAAAGAGCTGTGTGTGTGCGTATGTGCGTGCGTGTGTGTGTGTAAGAAGCCAACTAAATTGAAACAAAATAATAAATTAATGGAAATGAAAGTGGGTGAATAAACAACTGGCCGCATGTGGGATACGAACCCACGCCTTCGCATTACGCGTGCGATGCTCTTACCAGTTGAACTACCGTGGCATCGTCTACCCATCCACTTTCTGGGGTAGTGTTAGCCAGCGCCACCACTCACAAACCTAGCGGGCCGATGTGGAACATACTTTCTGCCGCAGGCGTGACGAGCACGTGATCTATTTGGGTGAATGCAGCTGCTCAATAAACCCACACATGCTACCTGAAGACATCAGTGTTACCGGATTCGAGACCCTCGTTATGTAATTAACGAGAAAAGGGGGTCAAACTGAGGGTCCCAATTTTTATTAACCATATCTTAAGAAGCCAACGTACAAAGACATCAAGGACAACACAGGATAAAATACTTGCACTTACTAATTGAGTCAAAGAAATGATAGGTTAATGGAATTGAAAGTGGATGAAAAAACAACTTGCCGCAGGTTGGGAACGATCCCACGTCTTCGCATTACGCGTGCGATGCTCTTACCAGTTGAGCTACCGCGGTTCCGTTTTCCTATCCACCTTCTTGCCGTCACTCAAATAGATCGTGTACTCGTGACGCCTGCGGCAGAAAGGACGTTCCACATCCGCCCCCGCTAGCGAACACTAGCAGGGTTAGCTCTAGTAGTAAGACATAAATAACAAAGGAAGTATGGAAAAATGGCGCCGCGGTAGCTCAACTGGTAAGACCATCGCGCATATAATGCGGTGACGTGGGTTCGTATCAAAACTGCGGCCAGTTGTTTTCAATGCGAAGCATTTCATGGCAACCATTTGCCAATTTGACAGTATCTACCTAATGTGTGTGTGTGTGTGTTCCGGAGGCAGAAAGGAGCACGCTATACCCAAAAAAGAAAAAAGAAAAATGAAACATCTGCGAAGTCCAAGAGTTGAACGGTAGGGGAAGGAAGCGAAGAGAGCGGAGCTCGGCTTCGGCGTCGCCACACTTGGAGACCGTCCAAAGACACGCCGCGACCGACCGACGCCTCCAGTGATGCATGTGTGGGAGCACGAGAGCGTGAATCTCGGACGGGATCGCTGGGGCGTGCCACGCGCTTGACGCGAAGAGGAGTGAAGGTCCTGCAAATTGACAACTGCGCAGCGGGCCCGGTATACATCGCCGGAAGCCGGCATCTAGGCATGCGTGCATGCGCCTCGCGCATAACCGAGCAGCGATCCGTGCCGGTATACGGAGCGCGCAGCATGTAGACGCCTGTGTTTCGCAGAACCAACGCGACCCGTTATTGACTGCGATAACAGTTAATACCAGAGTCTTTCGATTCCACGATATACGACAACTGCTGCTGGATAGATCGAGGCCTGCGTGCTTTCACTGAAGAAAAAAAAAAGCATTATTTCATACATCTTTGAGGTACATAATTTAAATTGCGTTCACTTCGAAGTGCAACACACACACACACACACACACACCTTCTCTCTCTCTCTGTCTCTCTCTGTGGCCTAATTCCTTGTCACGCAGAGAGGGTGCGTCAATATACAGTCATTTACAGCAAGAACAGTATATGTTGTTCTAATCTCAATTTTCGTTCTGTGTGATGACATGTGAGAGGCAAAGCTTCTGAAGTTAGCAGGAACACTTTTGTTTTTGTTTTTGCTTATTGAGCACTGATGTACCAGACGCGTACACGTAATGGGCATTCTACTTCATTTGACTTACATTATACAACGCTTTTTACTCCCACAGTGCTTCGTCAGCCATATAGCAAGGCAGCAGATGTTGTAAACGCGCACGCGGGGACTGCTTGCCGCGTACGCACCAATCTTGTCATAGTACATTCGAGGGTAAAATGGAGCGAAACCGCAACATCTTACATTTGTGCCAAGAATATACGCTGAACGCGTATGTCTTCACGCGAAGCTGTGCGTATAGACTACGTGATGGGGGCGATCAACGGGTTGACTTGTGGTCGAAAGTGCTGATAGCAAACCCGCGCTAGCCACGCAAACTTTTACTGGGAGCATTCGCGATGTTGCTTGCGTTCTTTCGTTTTGCATCGCCTCCAACTTACCTTCGTGGGCATCTGAGCAACAGATAAGAGGCCGGCGCTACAGAATGCGTTGCAGTACTTGCTCTCAGAAAGCGGATCCATCATTCGCAGAGGTCTGGTAACGTCGGCATATGCATGAGTCGCGATACAAAGACGCTGCTTATCTGTCAGTGTTAGCGTATTTTCTAGGCACGCGTACCGCGGTCAGCGCTCTTCGCTTGACTGACTTGGCGCATGCACGACACTTTGCAGATCTTCACCGACACTATACGTCCGGGGTTGCGTCCATTTCGCTAAGATCAGGTATACATTTACTGATACCACGTTTGGTTCGCACGCGCGTGCAGTTTGCTGCTTTAGAAAAGAGCTGAATGCTGCCACTTTAGCGAAAACAACGTTGAGCGACGTCTTATCGTGGAAATGTGTTTTTCTCCAAGCGAGTTTCTTTTCCACCCGCTCTCTAGCGCCTTGCTATCTCACTCAAGTAGAGTGGCAAGGAACTGAACCGAAATGTATAGAAGATTCGAGAAGCTGCGTGCGAATGCCGGTGCGCTGCACTGTTTAGCTGGCGTCACCTGGAACTGCATGCACTGTTTTCACAGTGAACTGATTGCGCTCATCGAAAAAACTTTATCATATACAGTCGAATGCCCCTATATCTAAATACTTGGGGTCGTGGAAATCGTTCCTCATACAGGGCCCTTCGTTATAAAGGTCGCGCACCGCACAGTTCACATTAGAACCGGGGACAGAATTATTCATACGTTATACAGGTCATTTCGTTGTGTAGGCGTTTCTTGTAGAGCTGCTCGACTGTTGCACTATATATATGTAGCGTGGTGAGTGCTAAACAGCGAGCGCGGAACGGAAGCACCTTTGTCGTCCTGTTCGTTCTATGCATGTTTGTCTTATACTCCTGACACACGGGCGAACTAAAGTTCTTTGATGTAGATCCCTGAATGTAGAACTGCATATCAGAAGGAGTTTCGCCGCTTACACACGGCACGGCGCTTTACATGTTTAAGTAACGCAGCAAAGCACACCGTGCTGCTGCTTTAAAGGGGCACTAAAGCGAAACAATAAATCAGTTTGGACTAATGAAGCATTGTTTGAGAACTCCGCAGGCAGTCATTAAAAAAGAATAGTTTGATTATTCGATGAGAAAATGAAGGTCCAAGTATCAGTATTTGAATTTCGCGCCGAAACCCCAGCGCCGGTACGTCAGCATGACGTCAGGGATTCCAAAGTATGTTTTCACATTTGGGCCGGGTTGGCTGAATAAAGGTTCCCGAAACCTGCCATGTTCATTATTTGGTTCCTTTGGAACACAATGCGGTCAATCTGTACCGCTATATATAATTAGTAGGCCCTAGAAGATGCCACCAAAATCCAAGATGTCACAGCCCCCAGGTGCGGGTACTTAAGTAGGTGTCGCCACCCGTATTTCGTTCTTGCGCTTTTTCTGGCTTACCAAACATCTTATCGTTGTAAGAGTGGTGTTTTTGGTGTTGTAAAACGGTAATTTACTGACGCAGAAGAAGTCATTTTCACTTCAGTGTTCCTTTAAACTGAGAGTGACAAAATGTTTAAAAAATAGTGTGTCTGTTCAAATCGCGTCACTGGTGACTATGAAATTATTTTTGCAACAACTAAAGCTATTAATAAGGTACCATTGTGTTTCGTCAAGTTTTGTGTTGTTGGAAGAACTGCGTACCGAGGTTGCAAGGAGGTTCTCAATGGAAAGAGGGGTGATAAAAAAAAATGGATAAAGGGCGGCGCAGTAAGGTTACCAAGGTCACAAATGAGTTCGGGTATCTATCTCCCTTTCCGCAAGGCACTTTCACCGAAAAAGAGACTCCCCATTTGTCGTGTGTCACAGCGCGTGAACGCCTTTGAAGTATATGTCCCCTCGCCCAAAGACATCTTTAAGTGCTTGTGTGTCAGTGGTATTATATGACGAGCGCATACCTTTAACACTTAACAATTGGAGTCGTCGCTGACCGATACATATATATAGTAAATAGAACGAAACTGAGGAAGAGCGAATGTTACTGCATTGACTGTTAGTGTACGCTCGTAGCTCCGGACATGCAGCCACTTCGTGGATGACTTCAAATCCTTAGCGCGCCACCGTGGAAAATCAAGAAAACGGACCCTTCGAACCGTGACGTCATACGAGGACGAACTACTACTACTACTACTACTACTACTACTACTACTACTACTACTACTACTACCACTACTATTACTACTTACGGCTACTACGACAACTATTACCACTACTTGTTGTACTAGCCCTCTCCTGAGCACGCATTCACAAAAGAAACTTCTCTTACGGAAGAACGTTGCTTCACTGGCCGACTTTCGAGCGTCAGCTACCACCGATAGCGATCGTGTAGATAACGAGATCACCGCCTCGCCGATGGCCAATCGCGAAACAGCACTTATAGGAAATATATGCATTGTGAACACAGGCCCAGTTTCGACTAACGCCACAGTAGCGGAGCTCGTGTTCCATAAATTGCGGCGGCCTCATCCGGAGGCAACCGGTGAACGGCAGCGGCAGACATCCACGCGCTGAGTCTGCAGAATCGGCGCGCCGCCAGCGCCGCGGAATCGACCGCACCGCCCGCTTGCCTATGCACGAATCCGCGTTATCGCGCCGCGCGCACACAGACCCACCTCGCGGGAGGAAAGCGGTGGCGAGGGGCGCTGTCCGCGGTAGCGGCGGCCCCCCTTATCCATCGAGCGCGCGGCGAGACCTGAGCAATGACCGCTGCGTCGCCACCGCGGCCATGCAGAAGAACCCCGCGCTGTTTCGCCGGTGATAGCGCTGGCGTGAACCAGCAGCGCGTTCACCGCAGACCGTGCACGTTTCCCGGCGCGTTCTCGGTGGCCACGGCTGCCGCCGGGTGGTTCCCCACTTCGGTACCGTGGCGGCCCTGCCGGCAGCTGGTCATTGATCGCGAGAGCGTTACCGCTCTGGGCTTATCCCGTTATTTTTGTCCTGACGGGGGAAAAGAAAGAAATAAAGAAAAGCACGCAGAGTATCAGTGTTGTCTCGCGCAGGCTTTGACCCGCCGACCGACCCAGCCCCTTCTTCGCTTTCCTCTCCCTGAGCGTTGCCCCTCTGCGCTCCTCGCGTGCGCCGCGGGTGACTGAATCGTGAACGCCGAGCGGTCTTCACGTGCCGCTGTTGCCGTGTCGGCGATCGGCGGGAAGCCCCTTCTGCGACGACGGCTTCCGTGGTCGCCTTTGAGAAAACAGAAGAGGAAACTTAGGCGCCGCGCTCCTCGAGCGCATTGCATCCCGAGGTATGTTTTCCTTTCTCTCCACTATGGCGACGCCATACTGGAGAGAAATGAAAGCATCCATGGTTTCATAAAGGAAGGAGAGAAGAAATAAATTAGATCAGCATATTATTACTTTCACTTTCTTATTCTTACTTTCTTCTTTCTTTTTCTCTATTTTGACATGTTTTTCCCTTCTCGCGGCCGACGTCATGGTCAACCCCTCGCAGTGTTAGGGAAGTTCCATTATTTGAGCATCTAGCCAGTATGCAAGCATTGTCCGAGTTGATCAGAATAATAAAATAGGAAGAAACAAGGCGAGTCTCTTGATTTTAAGCCATCAGGCGACTCTGGTACACCTAGTCACGTCATTCGAAAAAGAAAAAAAAAATAGCTGTTCATCGCGAAGAACGGTGTAACTGCACCAGGCTGTGGGGGTGCAGCAGCCTCACGAGAGTCGAGCAATAGGACGCGAGACGGCAGCCATCTACCGTCGGTGCTCAGCGAGGATTGTGGATTCATAACGACCCTTATAAGGTTCTTTAACAACGCAGCTCGTTCTATAACTCATGCCCTCACACGCTCAACACTGCAAATTGGTTTACAGTGTACCGTATACTTCCAGAGTTAGGGCGCACGTCATGACACGTAGGGATAAAAGTGGACACCGCATATTGTGCCCTGGTGCAGCGTAGACTGTGCACGTTGTTGCCGGCCAATGAAGAAAGGTTCTTTCGTAAGATAACCTTTTTATTTGTGTGAATGCCCGTCCGGAATTGATGGAGATACTAATCCTGCTGGAGAATCTTCCGGAAAGAGAACCGACAACCCGCTTTTACCTGAGCCACAATCGATTGGGTTAGCACGAGCGGGTGCCTTAGGTTTTGAGAGGATGAACAAGGGCTCCCTTGCCAGAGAGTAAACGGCTCTTCGTTCTCGCCACGTGGGACGGACGGTGGTCAGCTTTCTAGCCGCAACTCATGTGACGCGCTAATGGGCAATATGTAGTGTAGCAATACGGGCGACGGCGCAACTTCATTGTTTTCTTCTTCACCGCACGTTGTTTGAGAGCTCTATACCTGTGCATATAGTGAGCTCCACGTCTAATGACCTTCTTTCGGATTGCTGCGCACGCTCTCTTACCGGCATATATTCTCGAGGAATTAATTTACGCGGAATGTACACGTCAGCCAAAGCTCTTCTGCGTCGCTACCTGTAACGCGGTTGCCCCATCAGCAAAGGACTTGCGAACGAATTCACCAGATATATGCGTGCCGCGAACCTCATGCATATGTAACACCCTAGAGGCGGGTCACGTACACCTTTAACGAGACGTAACTTGAAGGAAGTTCTCTCGGTGCGCTTATGCGGCCGTCGTTCTGATTGAGTGCTCGATACCATTTCGAAGAACGTCACTTACGGCGCAGTGGCTGCACTCTGGTTAAAGAGTAAATTCATTCGGGAACAAGAAATAAACCAAAAGCTCGTTTGAACGCTTGCAAGTGAAGGAAGGCGTGAAAATAAAATTTGCCCGTTTCGCTTAATTGGAGCGGGAGTTGTCCATTGCACTTACATGCGGAACCTAAGTTGCCGCGTGTCCTACATGTATATATATATACATAACCGACAATATATTGGCAATTACCGACACCTTCGCGGGTGCTCACTAAACATATCAACACTCTTGTTGGTGGAAAAATGATGCTTATTTTGAGTCGTGACTAACACGCTCATCCTTAAGGGCTATAGATCGAAATGTTAATGGGAAGCTATCAAATTTTCTTATTTAGTGACTTTTCGCGTGTCAAGTAAACTTGATGATGGCTGCGCCAGACGACACGAAAACCCATCGCTGTCAAACTCGTGTCAGACATTTCAATGCGCACCATGCGGTCAGGATCAATAAAAAGTAGGGGCGTGAGAAGATCGGAACTTTCGAACGCATATCGAGTAGTCCTCGTTATTAGATTCGTATTCGATTCGAGAGATCACTCTTCAAGGTTGTCGAATCTCTTGTTTCGTTCCAACATACCGGATGACAGAAATAGTTTTCGATGTCTACAGCAGGAAAGGCTATAGTGCAAGCGGAGCGTCTTAACCCCGAATGAGTCTGTTGCAGGAGAACCGCGCTTGTCGCGCAAACGTACAAGTTCGTGAGCGAACGCATGGCGAAAATCACATGCAAATCGAATTTTTAAACACGCATGTCTTACTTTAGGCGAGATGTGTCTGTTTCTCCAGCGACAGTGACATGCGAGTTTTCTCTCCAGACTTAGGCAAACGTAGTTGCTATTTGGGCAGTCTTGCCATGCTTGGATGGATATAAAACGACGTGTGGTATGTATGGTAATGTGCTTGCTTCGTTCCTTCAGTGAGCGCCACAGTTCTACGTGCATCTGATGTCGTGCTTTTTTGTCTGTTGAGTTCCTGACATTGTCATAGCGCGCCAGATACATTCACGCTTTCTTTTTTTTTTCTCATTTACAAGTTCTCAAAATCTGCTCAAATCTAGTTAATAACATAAACAAGCCTTTTGTTGCCATAAAACTAAATGGGTGTTTTTATATTTTACTTTGTTCCATCATCATCATCATCATCGTCATCATCATCATCATAATCAGCCTGGTTACGCCCACTGCAAGGCAAAGGCGTCTCCCATACTTCTCCAACTACCCAGGTCATGTACTAATTGTGGCCATGTTGTCCCTGCAAACTTCTTAATCTCATCCGCCCACCTAACTTTATGCCGCCTCTTGCTACGTTTCCCTTCCCTTGGAATCCAGTCCGTAACCCTTAATTACCATCGGTTATCTTCCCTCCTCATTACATGTCCTGCCCATGCCCATTTATTTTTCTTGATTTCAACTAATATGTCATTAACTCGCGTTTGTTCCCTCAACCAATCCGCTCTTTTCTTATCCCTTAACGTTACGCCCATTATTCTTTCCATAGCTCGTTGTGTCGTCCTCAATTTAGGTGGAACCCTTTTCGTAAGCCTCCAGGTTTCTGCCCCCTACGTGAGTACTGGTAAGACACAGCTGTTATACACTTTTCTCTTGAGGGATAATGGCAACCTGCTGTTTATTCTTATTCATTCTTATTCTGATTATTTCAGCCTCATATCCGGATCCGGGGTCTCTACCTGTCCTAAGTAGATGTAGTCTTACCACTTCCAGTGCCTCGCTACCTATCGTAAACTGCTGCTCTCTTCCGAGGTTGTTAAACATTACTTTAGTTTTCTGCAGATTAATTTTTAGACCCACCTTCTGCTTTGCCTCGTCAGGTCAGTGAGCATGCATTCCAATTGGTCCCCTGAGTTACTAAGCAAGGCAATATCAGCGAATCGCAAGTTACTGAGGTATTCTCCATTAACTTTTATCCCAATTCTTCCCAATCCAGGTCTCTGAATACCTCCTGTAAACACGCTGTGAATAGCATTGGAGAAATCGTATCTCCCTGCCTGACGCCTTTCTTTATTGGAGTTTGGTTGCTTTCTTTGTGGTGGGCTACGGTGGCTGTGGAGCCGCTACAGATATATTTCAGTATTTTTATATACGGCTCGTCTACACCATGATTCCGTAATGCCTCCATGACTGCTGAGGTTTCGACTGAATCAAACGCTTTCTCGTAATCAATGAAAGCTATATATTGTTGTGCCATTACCACAAGCCCGGATTCCGAATCTGCAAGATGCAGAATTTATCCTGCGAGCGCCCAAATTCTCCCTTAAAAAGGCAAGATGCTGAGCCGTCAGGCAGCGGTGTCCTGCGGGAGAAGCCTCGGCGAGCGACGTGTTTAGACGTGTCAGCGTGTGCCAGACAGCCCGGCGCCGCACCTCCTTTTGCATGGAGGTCTCCGCGCGCGCGAACTTTGAACCGGGTGGCCAGCGCGGTCGCTGGTTGGACCCCTCGGACGACCGTCGTGTGCTGACTTTGTATTGGGCCGTTTGAGTGACAATGGTTCCTCGGGGATTATAAAAGCAGCGACGCGCTGCCTGAAAAACAGGATCCGCCGACCCACCGGGAGAGAGTGTCGCTCCCGACTGGGGTGAGATGTGTCACGCGTTTTCGCCGGACGTCGCCGTGCGGGAACAGTAGCGTTTGTGTGAGCTCTCGGCCCCAGTGCCGATCCGATCTTGTCCTGTACAATGACCTGTATGTAATGTATAAAATCCCTTTCGTTATTCTCATCGACGCCTGGCTCGGAGTCTTCGCTACCAACGCTCTGTCACGAAACGGGTGACGAGCGCTACGGGACCACAAAGTCGTAATAGTGGTGCAGCGGTGCAAGTTCGTAACACTGGATGGCAGCTACGGGATTGACCGGCATCAGCTACCTCGGCGCGGTGAGTGCCTGAAGTTTACCTCAAACACCAGACTTTCTCTGACACAGGTTATAGTAGCTTAGGGAAGGATTTGGTGTTGCATTGTGATAACCTTGTGTGTTTCAAGCCTAGTAAGAGTGTTTTGAAAACCAGGGGATGCTGAGGGGGTAAACAGGGCAGTGTGTGAAATACTTGCATATGTCTTACTAGTAGTGTTATAGTAGCGTACGGCAGGTATATTCAAAAAGGGTAAACAGCAGGAGGACAGTGTGAACGATGGAGAAGTACAAGGTGAAGGAACTTCTCGAAATTTGTGAGGAGTTGGGCATTGAGTTGGGCTCAACCAAAAGAAAGAATGCGATCCTTGAGGTCATGAGGACTGGGGACGTAACGGCTGAGGAAGCCGCTGAGGCCTGGGCGGATATCAATGAACGTCGGGAAAGGGAGGAGAAGGAACGTTGCGAGCGGGAAAGGAGAGAACAGGAACGTCGCGAAGAGGAAAAGGAGGAAAGGAGAGAACAGCAACGTCGCGAGGAGGAAAAGGAGGAAAAGAGAGAGATTCGTGAGCACGAGCTTAAAATGAAAGAGTTGGAGACCCGAAATAGCTCGCCAGCGCCTAGTCTCACTTCTAATGTTCCAAGAATACGCGATCAACTTCCACCCTTTGTCGTCGGAGAGGATATGGCCAAATACCTCGTGAAATTTGAGCACGTGCATCAGTATAGTGTATTTTGTTTTGACTTTACCCATCGCCGATTCCACGTCTTCATAAAAGCTTTCGACTTCCTGGTCATCATGACTGCATGTAGGGGCATAGGCTTGTACCACCTTCAATTTGTACCTCTTATTAAGTTTTACAACAAGACCTGCCACCCTCTCGTTAATGCTATAGAATTCCTGTATGTTACCAGCTATTTCCTTATTAATCAGGAATGCGACTCCTAGTTCTCGTCTCTCCGCTAAGCCCCGGTAGCACAGTACGTGCCCGCTTTTTAGCACTGTGTATGCTTCTTTTGTCCTCCTAACCTCACTGAGCCCTATTATATCCCATTTACTGCCCTCTAATTCCTCCAATAGCACTGCTAGATTCGCCTGACTAGTTAACGTTCTAGCGTTAAACGTTGCCAGGTTCAGATTCCAATGGCGGACTGTCCGGAGCCAGGGATTCTTAGCACCCTCTGCTGCGTCGCAGGTCCGACCGTGACCGTTGACCGAGGACCGTCCTTTATTATATATATATATATATATATATATATATATATATATATATATATATATATATATATATATATATATATATATATATATATATATATATATATATACACTGTGTGTGTTTCTTTTTTCTCATTTATTTATCCTTGTCTCTCTCTCTCTCTGTCACCTATCGTATCCCTTTGCCCCTCCCCCAGTACAGGGTAGCCAACCGGAGAGATAATCTCTGGTTAACCTCCCTGTCTTTCCTTGCCCCCTCCCCTCTCTTTCTCTCCCTGGCGTTTTCGGCGAACACCAAACAACAGACGTTGTTTATAATAGGTTAAAATGTGGGACAGGTTATGGGAGATGAGTAGTGAGCGAGTAAACTTTTATTTTGGAGATATGTAAGCGAAGATCACACTTTCTGGCTTAAATACGGTCTCTGCAACAAGCTACGTGTGCAGCGTTCCGGAGCGTTATAGCAGTGTTTTACGAACGGCAAAATATACAAGGGTTTTATGGACACCAGCGTTATGACAAATCAGCATGCTAAGTTAAACGTGTGTGGTTAAATTACAGCTTCTTGAAAAAAAAAAATCGTTAAGCAAGTGCTCTAAGGCACCATATGGCCGTTACTTGCTATGTTTCCCAGTGTTTCGAGAGAACTCACATCGGGTTCACATTTGGTAAGAATTGGGGAATCTTATGTATAATGCGTGCTGAAACTTTAAAGTTTCTGGCTTATGAGATTTGCAAAAAATTACTGAACCCCCCTTTCATTTCTTATTTTCGTGTGTTATAAGAGGTACCTAGCTGGTTTTCCCGGTGTCCCTGGTGAATTAAATAAGGTTCCATGTTTATATTTGGTGGTAATAAGGCTTGTGTAATAGATAATATGGAAGAAAATTTTGATGTGTGTGGTAATTGCGGCCTTTCAGATAATTTACTTATGCAAGCACTCCGGAGTCTTATAATTGTTTCTTTTTACGAACAGCGCATAATTTAACCTGCTGCCCTGGAAAAACTGTTTGGCGACCATTGCGGGATCATTATGGTCAGTAGACTAGAGACTAGAGGAGCTGGGGGAAGTTAAGGCTTCAGAAAAATCCATGCCGCTTTCCTCTGTGGGGATGAGGGCGTTTCAGCGACAGAAGCGATTTGTTGAGACGCCATATGCGTCGGTGTCGTGTGCCAGACGCTGCACAGACGCGACGCATGCACTGCCGCGCCCTAGCACTGATGCATGCTAGCTCCGACGCCGCGTACCTGGTAGCTTGAAATCAGCCGAAGCGAGCGCGCGGGTTTTTATCGGAGAGCGATGACGTCACACCACCTATGTCCCCGTCGCGCCGCGCCGCCCCTCTTCCCCCGCTAGGCTCCATCCACCCTCGCCGCGTCGCTATGCTGCGCGATGCTATATTTATACTCTTCTTTCACTTTCTATGAGCTCTCTCTCCCCCAGCTCGGTGAAGCTGCGGACGTCAAGAGAAACCCAACTAGGTTCTAACAGCTCCACTATAAAAAGATTCTTTAACAAGTACTCGAAAGCATGACCACAGTGAAGCTCAGAATGACGAGGTGGCTTTACGATGGTGATGGTGTAAAAGTGGGACGCACAAAGCAAGCGTAGCTTCGAGCTTTAATTGCGAATCATTCTTTGGCTAATACCCGGCACTTGTTGTACACTTTGCGGCGATATATATATATATATATATATATATATATATATATATATATATATATATATATATATATATATATATATATATAGTTTCTGTTGTGGAGCGATGTTTTTGCTAACGAGTGAAGACCGTTTCTTCGTTTCTTGTTCGGGCGTTTTAGATGTTTCAATCAGTCAACCCAATTTCTCGGTGTATCTGGCCGTTTTCGTGAGTTGATCACGAAGATAGTGAAGTCTAAAAATGTATGCCACTTGGGCCACTGTGCACTTCCCACGGGGAACGGGCGGCTTCTTCGACGAGCCTTTCTCTCTTTATTTTTTAATGAGATCAAAATAAACAGAAGAGTTGTTGTCGCCGTTTGCTGGCGACGGATACTCGTTTTCGCTAGATTGATAATACAGGATAAAAATAAAGGAAGTATAAATGCTTGCCTTAGGTAATACGTAAAAAAAGAATCGGCGGGACCAATTTCACGATCACTTTCGATGATATACAGAGAGAAAGAGAGAGAGAAGGCAAGGCGAGGAAAGGTATATATATATATATATATATATATATATATATATATATATATATATATATATATATATATATATATTATAAGAAGCAAACAAACAATGACACCAAGGGCAACATAGGGGAAACCACTTGTACTTACTCATTGAATTGAAGAAATTATACATTAATGGCAATGAAAGTGGATGAAAAAACAACTTGCCGCAGGTGGAGAACGATCCCACGTCTTCGTCTTCGTGCTCTCGCCAAGGCGGGAGTATACGACTGCAACGCTGAAGACGCCATCTCACGGAACTTTAAAGGACTGGTCGGCGTGAACCAGACAAAGGCTAGAACTCGGGCAGCCAAGACCTGTGAGGAGGTGGGTCTCTCCGCTTTGGCCAAGTCCGTCAAGGCAGCACGAAATTTGTGCCTTTCGGTGTTCTTTTCCGTGGCAACCCACAAAGAAGGCAATCCTTTCCAAGCCATAATCTCAGAGCGTGGCACATGGCGACGACGCGTGGCTTCTTACCTGCGGTCGTCCCTAGATGTCCGCCCCATCGATGATGCGTGCGTCATCATGAGGCCGAACAGTGTTTCTGAATACCTTCAGACTGAGTGCCGGGAGCAAGCGGGCGCATTCTCGGTTGACGTGAAAGGCTTATTCTTTGCCCCACGACCTCGTGTGTGATGAAGTTAGCCAATGCATTGATACGCATGGGACCACTAAGTTTCAGAATGCATGTGGAATACATGTTGACAAGTTTTTAGAGCTCCTTAGTCTTTACCTCAAATCGACCTTCATAAGCTACAATCGTGCCATTTTCATCCAGCGGGATGGCGTGTGCATTGGTTCCAGTATCGCTCTCGTTTTTACCAACCTCTTACTAGCACGTTTTCACAGAATCCGCAAGAGTAGCCTCTTTGCGACCAGCTTTACCAACGTTTTCAGATTTGTGAATAATTTTTTGGTGTTTTGCAGAACCAACAAAACAGGCCAACTTTCGAGTGCAAAAGAATTTTTCGAAATCTTCCTGTCGCTAATGAAACCATTGGTACTAACGATCAAGCATCGCACCGACGATAAGATAAGGTTTCTAGACCTCGAACTAGTGTTTGAAATTGATCATGTATGTTGGACATACAATCCCCGCTCGAAGAAAAATATTCTTCCCTTCACGTCCGCGCACTGGAAATAAGTTGAAAAAGGTATTGCAGTCTCCTTTCTCAGAGCAGCTCTGACCCGTCCATGCCACCACTGAGTGGCTAGTAGCTTTATGCACCAAGTGCACTGGCTCATACAGCCTTGGCATCCTAGGGCCCTGCTGACGGAGGTTTCAGAAAGGCTTTTGGTGACCCTGACTAAGGGAAGGGCTGGACGTGACGCACATGACAAAGGACCTCATGCAGGCACAGACGTCATACCCTACGTCCATGACGTCTCGCACAGATTAAAACGGTCACAGGTAAAATAGGCGTACGCATCTTGTTCAGCGCAAGGGACAAACTCTCGATGCTATGCACAAAGTCAACAAGGAAGGCCCCAGAAAGGCCAACCTGAAAAAAAAAACACACAGAACACTTTATGTTGACTGCGCACATGCAGTCGTTTATGAGATTCCGCTCAAGTGCAAGTGCTACTACATTGGCCAAACAGGCCGATGTTTGAATGGCCGGATTAGAGAGCATGCATACTCACTGAAAGTGTCGGTACCTAATATTAGCCCAGCGCTGCAAATAATGAGGCTGCAAACCTAACTTTGAAGATTGCACAATATTCGGAAGATATACAGAGCAATGAGCAAGATCTGACATGTATATATATATATATATATGTAATGCGTTTAGCATTAGCATTCTACCATATAGCGACACACCATGTTCCCACCGTCGCATCGAATTATGTATGAGGCGCACACTGCAGAGAGACTCATCTTTCGCGCTGGCGCAGCCGAGAGTCCGTGCGTGTTCTCCGAGAAGCGAGACGTGCGGCGCGCCGGTGCGTACGAGTGCTGAGGATTGTGCCCTCGCTTGCCGCATCAAAGTTGGCGTCAAAGAGGTTTATTGAAGACCAGCACAGACCGAGTGGCACCCGCCGTGGTTGCTCAGTTGCTATGGTGTTCGGCTGCTGAGCACGAGGTCGCGGGATCGAATCCCGGCCGCGGCGGCCGCATTGCGAGAATATAACCTACCCTTATATATAGCTTTCATTGATTACGAGAAAGCGTTTGATTCAGTCGAAACCTCAGCAGTCATGGAGGCATTACGGAATCAGGGTGTAGATAAGCCATATGTAAAAATACTGGAAGATATCTATAGCGGCTCGACAGCCACCATAGTCCTCCACAAAGAAAGCAACAAAATCCCAATAAAGAAAGGCGTCAGACAGGGAGATACGATGCTCCAATGCTATTCAATGCTCTCCAATGCTATTCACCGCATGTTTACAGGAGGTATTCAGAGATCTGGAGTGGGAAGAATGGGGGATAAAAGTTGATGGAGAATACCTTAGCAACTTGCGATTCGCTGATGATATTGCCTTGCTTAGTAACTCAGGAGACCAATTGCAATGCATGCTCACTGACCTGGAGAGGCAAAGCAGAAGGGCGGGTCTGAAAATTAATCTGCAGAAAACTAAAGTAATGTTTAACAGTCTCGGAAGAGAACAGCAGTTTACGATAGGTAGCGAGGCACTGGAAGTGGTAAGGGAATACATCTACTTAAAGCAGGTAGTGACCACGGATCCGGATCATGAGACTGAAATAACCAGAAGAATAAGAATGGGCTGGGGTGCGTTTGGCAGGCATTCTCAAATCATGAACAGCAGGTTGCCACTATCCCTCAAAAGGAAAGTGTATAACAGCTGTGTGTTACCAGTACTCACATATGGGGCAGAAACCTGGAGGCTTACGAAAAGGGTTCTGCTGAAATTGAGGACGACGCAACGAGCTATGGAAAGAAGAATGTTCGGTGTAACGTTAAGGGATAAGAAAAGAGCACATTGGGTGAGGGAACAAACGCGGGTAAATGACATCTTAGTTGAAATCAAGAAAAAGAAATTGGCATGGGCCGGACATGTAATGAGGAGGGAAGATAACCGATGGTCATTAAGGGTTACGGACTGGATTCCAAGGGAAGGGAAGCGTAGCAGGGGGCGGCAGAAAGTTAGGTGGGCGGATGACATTAAGACGTTTGCAGGGACAACATGGCCACATTTAGTACATGACCGGGGTAGTTGGAGAAGTATGGGAGAGGCCTTTGCCCTGCAGTAGGCGTAACTAGGCTGATGATGATGATGATGAAATGCGAAAACACCCGTGTACTTAGATTTAGGTGCACGTTAAAGATCCCCAGGTGGTCCAAATTTCCGGAGTCCCCCACAACGGCGTGCCTCATAATCAGAGAGTGGTTTTGGCATGTAAAACCCTATAATTTATTTTTTAACAGACCGAGTGGAATATACCTAATGCTCCAAACTCGGGGTCAAACACTCTAAGCCAAAAAGGACTAAAACGGGTATGGCTGTTAGTCTCTTGGGGGACTAAATGACCTGCCACAGATTTTGAACCAATTTTGGACTAACTGCGGGAGCAAATGCAGCGGCCTAACTGGGGGAGCAACTACTGCAGACTAAAAGTGAGGGCAACTTTTAGACCCTCCCAGTTAGTCCCTAGAGGATCAACGGTTAGTCTGTTAAGGTTAGTCCACAGGGAGTAACTGCAGGAGCAACTTTTAGTCCTTCCCGTTAGTTCCTAGAGGACCAACAGTTAGTCTGTTAAGGTTAGTCCACAGGGAGTAACTGCAGGAGCAACTTTTAGTCCTTCCCAGTTAGTCCGAAATCACTTTTCCAATGATTCCAGGTTGCCATAGCTTTTCAAGCAAAAACAATGATCGAACTCAAGTAACCCATGTTTATTTTTGATTACATATTGCCACCATCATCTTGAGCCACAATTAACAAAACAAATAAAGGAATACTAGCATACAAATGCCAAGTCCTTGGTATACAGTAATGCCATATAGATACAGAAGATAAAAAAATTGACTGGAAATATGCAGCAGTTCAAACAAAATAAAACAACTCCAAAGTATACAGCAGATGGAACGTGTCATAGCCAGAGTAAAATCATGAAAATGAAATTAAGTCAGGAGCAGTCACAGTCAAATATAAGTTAGAAGCACTCTACAACCCCCGAATGCAGAGATCTAACTTGGCTCGAACTTGACTTCTGGCAGTCTCAAGACAGCTTCGCCGCGCGTCGTAAATCGTGCTTGATCTTGCGGACGACTTGGGAACGACTTGGCTGCGTCGAAGTCCGCTCAAGTTTGAAGTCTGCTCCCGGGCTAGCTTGAAACTGACTTCGTGTGTTATTCCAACATGGCAGCCTGCCGAACGGACGTCGCGCGGAGGTTAGCTGCTTTCGAGTTTGCTTGCTACGCCATGGATACAGCATTTTCAGAGGCGCAGCCCTTGCCGAAAATTCCGCGACCCACCCTACGTGACCGAGGGAATTCGATGGAGCTGTACGACGACGAACAATTCCTCGGTCGCTACAGGTTCACGAAGAACGCCGTGCAACTTCTCGCTACGTTGCCTATCCGGGTAAGCTGGGACAATAGAGGACCGACTGTGTGCCTCCTATGATGCAGTTGCTGATGGCTGTGATGTTTTACGGCGCTGGCACGTTTCAAACAGTCACCGGAGGTCCGGTCCGCATTCCTCAGTCAACAGTGTGCCGCGCAGTAGGAAAGGTGACTCTGCTCATCGCGAAGCACCCGCGCTCGTACTGGTGCGCTTCCCGCAGTCGCGGAAAGATTGATTGCGAGCGTATTTTCTTATCTCCTGTGACTACACATAACAAAAAGTAGCCCAAATAAGTCAGTCCTGCAGAACATGTGCGCTTACCAGTTTTGTGGCGCTTTCCCTGTTCTTCCGCAGCTTCCTCTTTCCTCTTTTGCTTCAGGTTGGTCCAGCATTTTTTCAGTTGCAGGTGATCGCGCCGCGTAATCCCGTGGTTGGCATTCAAATGTTTTGCTATTTCTTTCCATGTCTGATTCTTCTTGGTCAACGACGCGACGTAAGTTTTCTTGCATTCCACAATATGCTTGTAGCCGTTCAGGAGTGTCGTCGGCAGGCTCCTTTCGTCTTCTTTAAAACGGGCTGCCGTGTTGCGTTGCGGTGCATTCTCTTGGGAGCAGACCGTACGTGAGTGCGACATTTCAACGTCAAAGCCTGTTGACAGAACAGCAATTTCGTACCAAATGCGGCGCGCGGCCGTCGCGCGAGCCCCACAACTTATTTTCCTAACAGACGACACTTTCCTAGCGGACGACACGCACTGCCGATTTGCGATGTCTACGACGGTGCCGCACTCTCCCTCTCGTTGTTCTCGACAAACCCTCCATGCGAAGCAGGCAAATCGTTTGCACGTGTCATTTTATTTATTTATTTTGTTTTCTATCGGGTGTTGTCACCCATATGGGTCCGGGCAGGGGACTCAACGGCGCTCGGTACTCTTTGTTCACAGCACATGTTGCAGTTTTTTTTCTTGTTTGTGACTCCGGCCTAGTGCGTTCGAATAGGTTGGCTTTTTCTTCAAAGGGTCACGTAGCCCGAGCAGAACACGGGCCGTCGCCTTCGTTCTGGAATGCCTAGAGGCGAAAAGGGACGCGCGAGCTCCCTCAGAAACCGACCGTATGCCTCGTCTCGGCCTCTTGTATCCGGTTGCCGGCCCAGACGGCGCATGAACGCCTTGCGGCAATCGAGAACAAAAGCCGAGAAAGAAATGACAGACGAACAGACGGGGGCATGATCGGCAGACGCTGCCTCAGGATATCGAGACGACGGAAGAGTGCGCGCGCGCCCGCCGGGACCCCGACGAGCCGAAGTAGCCATCGGCCGGCGGCGGACAAAGGCGGCCGCCGCCGGCAGAGAAAAACACGTACGCACCTTCAGACGCCCCGATGTGGTCTCCCCGGGACCCGACTTGCGCGCGCTTACCCGGAGTGCACGCAAGCAGGGCCCGATTCCCGCCAAAATGTTAGCCAATAGCGAAAGCCTGTTGACCTTCGTGTGGGCGGGATGACAGCAGAGCGACAGTGTTTTATGACCCGCTGCCACCCCGTCCAGGCAGGGAGGAGAGGGACACGGAGCTCCCCTCTCTAAAGGGACTAAAGTCAGAGGACTAAATTGTGCCGTTGATCCCCACCGTCGACCGTTACCTTGCAAGGACGAACATTTAGTCCCACAAATTTGCGCACGACACTTCGCCTCTGCACACGGCACGCACGGTGGATTAACCGTTGATCCAAAGGTCCAACGGCTGCCGTTAGTCCCCTTTTCCCCGTTTTCGGCTTAGAGTGAAGAGTCTCATTGAAGAGCGGTACGTACGTTTGGCGTGATCGCCGAAGAGCGCCGTTGATGATCATTGTGGTACCGACGTCAAACACTCTACCGAGTCAACATGTACGCTTAGATACCGACAGTGACGTCAAATTAGAGGTCGGCGTGAGAACGATGCGACGAATATTTTCCTAGAACTTCAGCGAAAGGCGCCAGAACTTGTGGAAGCTTTACCTTCTCGCGAGCTTGGACCATTGACCTCTCCCCGTTGGCGAGCGAAGCAAGTGTGGATCTTGGTGGGTAAGGGAGGCGAGGGCGGTATTTTGTAAGTGTCCACCTAGTGGACTTCTCAATTTTGTATGCTCCTAAAGTGTTGATTGGCTCTCTTCTACTGACACCCCGGCCCACCCAATCAGAACTTCAGCAGCAGACGAAACGGACATGTCCACTATGTGGGCACTTACAGAATACTCTCCCCCCCCCCCCTGCTATGTTTGCTTCCCTCTTTCTAGGACTAGCTTGGCGGCTGCGCGTGTGCTTTGTGTCAACCTTCTCCTCCTCGGAGGCACAGCGCTGAGCCGATACGAAATACCGGACTGGTTGATTAGGACGTTAGCCCTTTCCCTAGCTGGTGATCTAGGGAAGATGGAGGGTAGTTTAGAGACGTCCTCAGTGTATGGTGTGTGCTCTAGCGGAATGATGTAGACTGCTCTGACATGTAGCTCATGCTATAAGATCGTGCCAAAACCACGGTCTGATTATGAGGCACGCCGTATAGGGGGGACTCCGGAAATATTGACCACCTGGAGTTCTTTAACGTGCACCTAACTCCAAGTACACGGGTGTTTTCGCCGGAGTTCGATCCCGCGACCTCGTGCCTATGTAGCAGCCCAGCGCCACAGTCACGGAGCAACCACGGCGGGCAATGGAACAGCTTCGTCTGCCTTGTTATCATCGTGTTATGCCAGAATGACTAGGTAATTAACCAATGAAAAAATTCTTGTCCCATTTTCTTTTTGACTTGGTGATGAAGTTTCACGATTTCAAACGCCACGTGACCTTGTGATCCGTACTGGAGAGCTGACTGCTACCCCTGGTAAATCGACTTCGAGTCACATGTGTCCCGTTTTATTTGAGGTTCCCGGTCGATCGAAAGAATGGTGGCTGCTGCAGGTTTCCACATCGAAGTCTTCACAGCATAGCGTTACTCATATTTTCTGGATTATCGCAGCGCTGGTGGAGCTTATGAAAATAACCGCGCGCCATTGTTGAACCGGAACTGCACGGTAGCCTAACTCAGACCCCCATCTACCCTTCAACTCCGCAAGCATTGCAGCACCCACAGTCCGATATAACTGAACGCGAGTATCTCGAACCTCGATAGGTATCGAGTGCCATAGGCTAAACTCCTTCGATTATGCAACGTCTAACGCACTCTTGAAGCTGTTCTCATAATCGCTATCGGGGAAAAACCGTGTCTCTCATAAGTGTCCTTTTGCGCTTTCGTTTTAGGCGGACATCGCGGCATATCAGAGTAAGGCGCGGAAATCATCAGTCGTCCTGGTTCACGGCGCTGATAATTGTATCTATGCGTGTTGAGGACCATGAATGATCCTTATCTTTTGCCTGAGAAAACCCAGACTATAGTGAGCTCGAATCGTTTCTACCTCAGTGATAGGAATGGAAGCTCTGGACTTCCTATCCTGCGCTCAAGAAGAAAGTGCCCTGCGCAAGTTGCCGATGAACACTCTGCTCTGAACAAGCCTTCCTTCGCACACACATTCAGTATATATATATATATATATATATATATATATATATATATATATATATATATATATATATATATATAGCAAACGAGGAAACCTGATTAGAACTGCACGCGAACAGCCGAATCGTATATGCAATTTGAATTCTGTGGTTTATACATGCCGAAATCGCGATATGATTATGAGACACGCCGTAGTGAAAGACTCCGGAAATTTGGATCTCCTTGGGATCATTAACGTGTTCCAATGCACCGGAAACGGCCGCTTTTGCATTTCGCTCCCTTAGAAATGCGGCCAACGCGGCCGGGATTTGATCCCGCGACCTCGTGCTTAGCAGCGCAACACCTTAGCCGCTATAGGTCACCACGGTGGGTAGCATATGGAATTACTAGGACTTTTATAGAGTGCTTTTGTGCTCATGTCTCATCACACAGTGGCATCTTAGGTCATTGCTGTGTGTTAGTCGTTAAGACCACTTTTACGGTTCACAGCGTGCGGCGATGAATGAAACGGATGCCAAGCGCCTAAGACTCGACGTGCCTAATCGTAACGGTTGTAAGCATGAAAAGTCTTGTCTGTCGCGTGTGTGCGGCAGCATTATGTACCAGTGCAAACCCTACTCTCCTTTGTCCTACGTTCACTCCCTCTACGCCAGTTAGTGGTTTCTCTTCGAATTCCTCTGTGTGGGCAGCTGACGTGTGTTGACACGACGTGACCTACGTTCAACCCCTTTACGCCAGGAGGTGGTTTTTCTCCATATTCCTCTGTGTGGGCTGACCAGTGTGCTGACAAGGCCCTCTACCAGGGAGCAAGCGAGAATAAGGCCGCCCGGTTAGAGTAGAGCACAAGAAGGCCCGAGATGCCAAGAACATTGTTTCTCTGCCCTTGCTTCAAGGAGAACGCACGCCGAACGTTTCTGTGCTTTTTTGTCTTGGAGCGCACTGCCCACCTTTAACGATGTGTTAAACTTCTGTTATTTCTTTTGCATCATCCCTGACGGAAAGTCGTTCGCTCTAGTAAACGTCGATCAAGAAGGGAAAATTACAAACTCCTCGACGGTCCGGACGATGGTGGCCGAGGTTGCGGAACAGGCCGCAATAGCGTTGGCCCTGCTGGACGACGGGAGAATGACGATATACAGCGACTCGAGATCGGCGGTCCTCGCATTCGCCAAGGGCACCGTCTGGAAACCGGTCTTGCGGATCCTACGGGACGAGGAAATCGAGCAACACATTTGAAGCCCAACTATTGGCAGTCCAAAGGGCCCGCGACGTGGCGGAGAGGCTAGGTCTTTCTGTCCCGACGTGGGAGCGGCCCGCTACGTGCTAGTGCCCGTTCCTATGGATCTCAATAAAGTTTTTCCATCTATCCACCTCGTTTTCTCGGCCGAATCATCTCCAATGGTCAATCTGGTTCGAGCTCTAATCAGCCGCTGTCGAAGCGTCGCCGAAATCCCGTCCTCGTATCAACCAGTGGTAACCGTAACCACTGGTACCAGCTCCGAAAACCACATGTCATTCATAGTTGTCTTTTGGAAAAGAGAACCTCGCAAAATTATGAGTTCGCACATGGTCAAAAACATGGCATGTGCGCACTGTCAGAAGACGTCTCGCGTACCATCATTGCAAGAACACAATAAAGTAATAGCCACCAGGTCTCCTCTGTAGCCTCGAAGCAGGCGGGGGAGGGAAGGGTGGAACCGTCTCCTCTTGCTCTCCAAACTTCGGACGACTCTCCTAAGGGAAACTCCAGCGATATTTTGATGTCCACTGATTTTAATAACATTCTGAATATACATACGTTCGCTTTTGCACTCCGATTATCTGTGCCAAACAATATGACTGCAAGTCATTTAGTTTCCCTTATAATGAATTTTAAAGATCGTTGCGTTCCCGACTCATGACATTTTACTGGCCACCCTGTGTTTGTGATATCTAAGACTACACCGCCACTGTCGCTGAAATCACCGATGTATAGTTCGAGAAACCTGTAAAAGCTCCCCAGGAGACACCATCAGCCTAGGGACCTCCATGTACCGCGTTTTTAGGGTGGTGCCAGCCTTTGTAAGCACCCGCGCCGCGCTCGCCAGAATTCCACTGAGTGGCAGATGGCGCTGTTGCCAAGCCCCGCTTCCGCCATTTTGATCGTCACTCGAACGCGGAGTTGTGCTACAGTGCGGTAGGTATGTTCGATGGTCCCTATTCTGTGGTTCGGTAGGCGCTACAACGACCTGAAGGAGCCGGCAGTCAGTCTGCTTTCGTGTTTCGCTAACAAGTGACATCTGGGTTGGCGTGAAATCCGTCGGATGATCCCGCAACTGTGAACGAAGTCAGCTGTTGCGCCCGCACGGCCGCGGATGGTAACCCTACCAGTCCCGACCTCGACGACAAGAATCATGACCGGCTGCTGCGTACCGCAGTGCTCTAACAACAGCCGCAACGGCGTGCGGATGTTTCGGTTTCCGGTCAGCGCTACCCGAAGGAAGCGCTGGCTGGCACAAGTTACACGAGACCGTTGGACACCGTCCGCCTCGTCATACGTATGCTGTGTAAGTATTGCTCCAATCCTTATGCGGGTGATAGTGTTTTTTGGCGTACAATATAAAGTTTCGCTACATGCTCACGCGCAATTTCATTTAGTAAGGCTGAATTAGATTGCATCAAGAACGTGAACAATTGACTGACGAGCGAATGTGTGCTAGAATTCGCGGTAGAGCAAATTGCACTTCGCGCGCGTTGTTTTCGTAAGCTAGACTGCCTAGCCTCAGTAACTGCCTGCAGCAGCTTCCGCTGCTGCATCTTTTCTTAGTTAAGTAGCTTGCTTGCTGTTATTCTGAAAATGGCTGTGTTCTGCATGCACAGAGCAAGAAATTCTGAAGAAGCAGTGAGGAATGGAATAGGCAGGGGCTACAGCGGGATGTATATGTTGAGCAGTGCATCCATTTGCAGTGGGTGTACTTCAACACTGTTAATCAATTTCAATTTTCTTGCTAATGCCAGCATGGTTACGAGCAACCTTGATAGCTAACCTATATTGGGGTTACTATCTAAAACGTTATGTGCTGTCGTAGAGAGCTGTCATACACACTACCATTCCTGCATAGAAAGGATGCTCATAAGAAACAGCTTCCCAGTTCATGATCGTTAAGTGCATCCATGATTCATAAGCTGATACATTATCAGACGCTACAAGCTCACACCCGTGGCATGATGAGCAATAAGAATCGAAGCAATGACAATACCTCGGTGTTATTTACTAAATTTCTATGCCTTGCAGGCCAACTTTGAGGACTGCAGCGTCGAGCAAAACAGAAAAGATAATTGGAAGAAGCCAACAAGACATGCCATCCCGGCACTGTTTCCATTTCGACGTAAGTATATAAATAAGTAAATAAATAAATAAAAAATAAATAAATAAATAAATATATATATATATATATATATATATATATATATATATATATATATATATATATATATATATATATATATATATATATATATATATATATATATATATAAAAGAGGTCCGTGGTTCGAATCCCGGGGGCGCGCAATTTTCCACCGGATTAAAAAAAAATCCGCGTGCTGATAAAATTGCATAAACAGGCCTGCAGTGTGGCCTGATTCCGCTGACCAGAACCGGTAACGCACTTTCTCACCAGAGCAGGATAGGCCACCCTGGTGCAGTACCTGGCCACAACTTCCTATATGTATACAACAACCAAGCCCCGGCCCTCAGACCCCAGCAGCTGCGAAGCAACTGACCATGGCGGCGGTCAGACCTGCGACGCAGCAGAGGGTGCTAAGAATCCCTGGCTCCGGACAGGCCGCCATTGGAATATGAACCTGGCAACGTTTAACGCTAGAACGTTATCTAGTGAGGCGAGTCTAGCACTGCTATTGGATGAATTAGAGGGCAATAAATGGGATATAATAGGGCTCACTGAAGTTAGGAGGCCAAAAGAAGCATATACAGTGCTGAAAAGCGTGCACGTTATGTGCTACCGGGGCTTAGCGGAGATACGAGAACTAGGAGTCGGATTCCTGATTATTAAGAATATAGCTGGTAACATACAGGAATTCTATAGCATTACTGAAAGGGTGGCAGGTCTTGTTGTGAAACTTGATAAGATGTACAAAATGAAGGTTGTACAGGCCTACGCCCCCACATCCAGTCATGAGGACCAGGAAGTTGAAAGCTCCTATGAATACGTGGAATCGGCGATGGGTAAAGTCAAAACAAAATACACAATACTGATGGGCGACTTCAATGCCAAGGTAGGCAAGAAGCAGGCTGGAGACAAGGCAGTGGGGGAATATGGCATAGGCACTGGGAATAGCAGGGGAGAGTTATTAGTAGAGTTTGCGGAACAGAATTATATGCGGATAATGAATAGCTTCTTCCGCAAGCGGGATAGCCGAAAATGGACGTGGAGGAACCCGAACGGCGAGACTAGAAATGAAATAGACTTCATACTCCGCGCTAACCCTGGCATCATACAATATGTGGACGTGCTCGACAAGGTGCGCTGCAGCGACCATAGGATGGTAAGAACTCAAATTAGCCTAGACCTGAGGAGGGAACGGAAGAAACTGGTACATAAGAAGCCGATCAATGAGTTAGCGGTAAGAGGGAAAATTGAGGAATTCCAGATCAAGCTACAGAACAGGTATTCGGCTTTAACTCAGGAAGAGGACCTTAGTGTTGAAGCAATGAACGACAATCTTGTGGGCATCATTAAGGAGTGTGCAACAGAAGTCGGTGGTAACTCTGTTTGACAGGATACCAGTAAGCTATGGCAGGAGACGAAAGATCTGATCAAGAAATGCCAATGTATGAAAACCTCTAACCCTACAGTTAGAGTAGAACTGGCAGAACTTTCGAAGTTAATCAACAAGCGTAAGACAGCTGACATAAGGAAGTATAATATAGATAAAATTGAACATGCTCTCAGGAATGGAGTAAGCCTAAAAGCAGTGAAGAAGAAACTAGGAACTGGCAAGAATCAGATGTATGCGTTACGAGACAAAGCCGGCAATACCATTACTAATACGGATGAGATAGTTCAAGTGGCTGAGGAGTTCTATAGAGATTTATACAGCACCAGTGGCACCCGCGATGATAATGGAAGAGAGAGTAGTTTAGAGGAATTCGAAATCCCACAGGTAACGCCGGAAGAAGTAAGGAAAGCCTTGGGAATTATGCAAAGGGGGAAGGCAGCTGGGGAGGATCAGGTAACAGCAGATTTGCTGAAGGATGGTGGGCAGATTGTTCTAGAGAAACTGGCCACCCTGTATACGCAAGCCTCATGACTTCGAACGTACCGGAATCTTGGAAAAACGCTAACATAATCCTAATCCATAAGAAAGGGGAGTCCAAAGACTTGAAAAATTATAGACCGATCAGCTTACTGTCCGTTGCCTACAAACTATTTACTAAGGTAATTGCAAATAGAATCAGGAACACCTTAGACTTCCGTCAACCAAAGGACCAGGCAGGATTCCGTAAAGGCTACTCAACAATAGACCATATTCACACTATCAATCAGGTGATAGAAAAATGTGCGGAATATAACCAACCTTTATATATAGCTTTCATTGATTACGAGAAAGCGTTTGATTCAGTCGAAACCTCAGCAGTCATGGAAGCATTGCGGAATCAGGGTGTAGACGAGCCATATGTAAATATACTGAAAAATATATATAGCGGCTCCACAGCCACCGTAGTCCTCCATAAAGAAAGCAACAAAATCTCAATAAAGAAAGGCGTCAGGCAGGGAGATACGATCTCTCTAATGCTATTCACAGCGTGTTTACAGTAGGTATTCAGAGACCTGGATTGGGGAGAATTGGGGATAAGAGTCAATGGAGAATACCTTAGTAACTTGCGATTCGCTGATGATATTGCCTTGCTTAGTAACTCAGGGGACCAACTGCAATGCATGCTCACTGACCTGGAGAGGCAAAGCCGAAGGGTGGGTCTAAAAATTAAACATTACTTTAGTTCTCTGCAGATTAACAGTCTCGGAAGAGCACAGCAGTTTACGATAGATAGTGAGGCAGTGTAAGTGGTAAGGGAATACATCTACTTAGGACAGGTAGTGACTGCGGATGCGGATCATGAGACTCAGAATAGGATGTGATTGAGATCATTAGAAAGATTACAAGTTCTTAATATTCAGAAGGAGGTCCCGAAGTCAAAGACTGCAATGGGATCCCCTTTACAACGTAAACGTAATAAAACAAAAGTACAGCAGTTTCAACAAATTGTTAACATAGAGAAATTACAGGTTTTAGTATGAATACCATGATTGAAGAATTACATATGCATAAATGTCATGAAAAAAGGACTGTAACACAATCTCGTTGACAGCTGATAAAGTAACAGCGTAGATGACGTGACGAACACAGTACAATATGCTAACTTGAATGTATATGTGAGGCAGAAACAGAAGCTTAACGGTATGGCAATGAAAATGAAATGATGGCACCCTGAAAGACTGGTTATGAGTATGGACTAGGCATTAATATTCGACAGAATGTGATCTTTTAGTTGTTTCTTGAATTCGTGAATTTTAAGCGTTTTTATGTATAATGGTAGTGTGTTCCAGAATGTGATAGATGAAAAATGGACGCTCGGTTTGCCATAATTAGTATGTATTTTAGGTAAAATGAAGTTCCTATTTATTGCAAACCTGGTAATATTAGTATTTAATAGAGAAGATTGTGGTATCAAGCTATCGCATCGTGTGCAATTGATTTGACGGAACAAAAAGGTACCTAGATTATATTTAACGAGTTGTGTGACTGTCAGAATGTGATTAGTTCGTAAAAGATATGAGGCGTTGTTGTTATGTGGGCTAAATGTAGTTATCCTAATAGCCTGATTCTTTGGGATTTGCAATGAGTTTAAATGGGTTACGTAAGTGTTTCCCCAGCAAGTAACGCAGTAGTTAATGTGGTAATGAATAAATGAAAAGTATAATGCTAGTAATATTTGATGATCAAATATGTTTCGTGCTTTTAGAAGTACCCTAATCCCGTAGGTAATCTTCTGTTTTAGTTTGGTTAAGTGTTCAGTAAACTTAAGATGTTTGTCTACTTCTATGCCAAGATAATTACATGAAAAACTTGCAGGGATAGGACTTCCGCCCAAAAATATAGAAGGAATGGAGTAAAGTGTTCGTTGGTGGGAAATGAATACAACAAATTTTGTTTTCGACGGGTTTATTTGTAGCTGGTTAGTATGGCACCACTCCAGCAGGCTGTGTAAATCGCCATTAAGGTTAGATACTAAGGTTGTAATACATTTATTGGAATTAATAATAGTAGTATCATCTGCATAAACTATACATTTCGAAGAGGACAGGCAGTTAGGCAGATCATTGACGTATAATAAAAATAAAAGCGGACCGAATATGGAACCCTGGGGCACCCCAATATTAGTGAACACGGTTTTAGAATGAACGCCTAAAATGATTACTACCTGCATTCTGTCTGTTAAGTAATTTTGTAGCAACAATAGTGCTGGGCCGGTAGTTCCCAATGATTCAAGCTTACGAAATAAGATGCGGTGATTTATTTTCTCAAATGCTTTGCTTAAATCTACAAATACTGAAGCTGCATAATTCCCTTCATCGATAGCGAGCTTTAGTTAATCGGTTAGAGCAACGAGAGCCAGTTCGGTCGAGTAACCCGAGCGAAAGCTGTATTGGAATGGTGAGATAATGTTAAATTTTGTAAGGTAATTAGTTAAACGTTTTTCTATTAGCTTTTCAATTACCTTACTAAAGAAAGGTAATACACAGATGGGGCGATAATTGGAAATTAAAGAGCGGTCACCTTTCTTTAAAATTGGGGTGATCTTGCCTTGTTTTAGTCTGATTTAAACATGAAGTTGATTATGTCTGCAAGGACATCACTTATTAAAGGTGCAATTAATTTTATATGGGAAGGGTGTAATTTATCGATGCCGGCGCCGGTTATTTTCATGTTGTTTATAATGTTTAGAACTTCCTGGGATGTAGTTGGAAATAAAAAGAAAGAATGTGGCAGGCGCTGGGGCACGGGATTGTCTTGCGCAGGTGACTGTAGCTCGCTGCTAAAGAAGTAATCAGCAAACGCATCAGCTATTTCTTTAGCTGTCTTGCATACCACACCCTGATAAGCAATTTCTGTTACAGCTTCGCGATTATTTGCCCTGTTTAAGAAGGAGTTAACAATTTCCCATTTCTTTTTTACGTTTTTACCGCATTCCAAAATTTTTCTTTCGTACCATGTTTTTTAACTTTTTTTCAATGTCGCAGAAAGCTGGTTAGAAAACCTTTTGTACCGAATGGCTAAAGTCTTGTTAAATGGTTGTCATTTGGTTTTCTTATAAAGATTATCCTTTTTGCGCATTGAAGCTAAGAGCTTATCTGTTATCCATGGATTTTGAGGTGATGCGTATTTCTTTTTTGCATTTAACTTGAACGGAATGACGATCAAAACATGACTTAAGCATAGCGATAAACAGTGCAAATGCTTTTTGTGGATCAATTCTAGAAAAGATAGGCGACCAGTCAAGGTTCGACATGGTGTCAAGGAATGATTGTTTGTCTAGTATAAACTTCGTGCACGTGATTTTTTCGGAGCCATGAGTATAGTGAAAGCTTAAAAATATAGGATAGGGATCAGTTATGTCGGTCATTATAACACCTGCGTCTGGTGGATATGCCAAATTTGAAAATGCATGGTCAATTAATGTACCTATGGGGTGGTTAGCACATCGTGTCGGTATCTTAGTTAAACATTCATAACCAAAGCTGTTAAGACAATCAGAATAATGTAAAGCATTGGTAGACGTACTATCAGCGAGGTCAATGTTGATGTCGCCTATAATTATTACATTTTTGTTTTCATCTGCCAGCAGTCCCATGACGTTATGTGGAGCAGTACAGAAATTTATTGCTGATGACGAGGGTGAACGATATATGCAACCAATTATTAGGTCCTTGTTGTCTATGTTGAGGATGTCATTTTTAAGTTCAGTCCAAACGTCTTCACAATCAGTTACATTAAGTTCGAGATTGTCCCTTCGGTTGTAAGTAATATCTGAATATATATACAGCGCTGCGCCGCCATGGTCGCTGAACGGACGATTGGAGTATTCAGGAACAAAACTAGGAAAACAGAAAAGGTGTTTACCGTGGTCGCTCAACCAAGTTTCATATACTCCGATGTCTGAAAATGGGAAGGTGAATGAAGAAACAAGATCGGAGAATTCATCGAAGTGCTTGCGCAGACTGCGCGCATTCAAGCAAGTGCAAGACAGATCGCTGATGATTTGAAAGAAAATTGTTTAACTGGTTAGCTGTTTGTTCTTAACTGGAGAGCTTTGTTTTCAAGTGTTAAATGTTCAATGACGAAGACATGGTTCTCTTTTGCTGTTGCGAGGTCACTATCACTCAGGCAGAGTCTAGCTTTCCGTGTTTTTGCGACGAACTCAGCTTTCTTCGTTCTCGAGCAGAAGCGAGCGATGATATTTTTGTTCTGTTTATTAGGAACACGATGAACAACGTCGATGTCAGTGGCCGTTACGGGGCAACCAATTTTGTTGCCAATAGTTTGTATGACTGTCGCACAGTCCTCTCCTTGTGTGCAAAGAATGCCCTTAATCTCGACGTTGTTCAATAGAGAATATTGCTCCAGTTCGTTAACTTTCTCTGTGAGAGTGTTGTTGTTTGCTTGTAAAGCTTTGTTTTCGGCTTTTAGGTCATTGTTTTCGGCAGTCAGCTTTTCGACGCGTTTGCTTAGAAATTCCACGCTAGTTTCTAAACTATCAGTTCTTTTTTTTTAGGTTCTACGATGTCTATGCCCGAATTGCTCGCCCACAGCAGAAATTTCCCAAAAATGTTATGAAGAAGCTTTTCGCTTACGTTTCCAAGCTTGGATTCAATGTCATCAATTTTTTTGGCGAGCTCCGCATTTGTAGGCATTGTTCACCGACCAGACACGGAAGACCGCGCGAGACGAGGTAAGCTTGGCAGTGTAAGTTAACACAAGTTCAGCAGCAATGTTTGGCAGCGGCTGCAGCAATATTAGAATTACAAATGACAATGATACATATGGATATGACTAGCCTGCGGATGCAAAGAACGTTGGTCAGTGTGTGTTCCTGTTGCCACAACCGCTGCCAGAATGAGGTGCCGGTACCGCTGCGCCTCCTTTTATCCTCTTACGACTGCGGGCAGGTGGCGCAAGCGCAACGCTGGCTCCGATAGCCCTGAAGATTCTTGAACCGCGCAACTGGTGTAGGCCGGGACACACGTGGAAGCAGATAGCGGGACGTTGGTCACCGGGAGTGGAAGACGACGACGACGACAGAAGTGAACATTTCTGGCAGATGGCAGTTAAGACTACTTTCGGCAAATATAAGCTTGCACCCTATCTAATTTTAATTCAATCTCATTGCAGTCTAAAAATGCTTATGCACACTCTCAGGCCCTACCCTGCAGTGATATGACTCACTTATTCAGCAGTAACAAAAAGAAAATGAGGAATTAAAAGAAAAGACATTCCATGAACAAAGCAGCCCCCCTCAAACATGACGGTTCCGGAGTAATTTCAACTCCGGAGGGTACTTCCACAACACAGTCCTCTACAATAAGAGTGGCATCACCTCACTTGCGTTTCATGCCACAAACGATGGCAATGCTCTGATCATTCAGACTGAAATCCAAATGATGGTGACGCTGTGATCAGTCAGCATAAAATCCCTATGGCATGCTATCGCCTGTAAAAATAAAGCACGAGGGCTGCCTGTGTTGAATTTGATTGTTAACTCTTGCTTCTGAACAATTTTTTACAGCTGTGCCGAAACGCCGCAAGCCACCAGAGTATCTTCCAAGACACAGCCACTGCTAACGCGGCGGCAACTGGACTGGCAGCTAATGATGGATCTGCAAGCCAGTATGGTAGCATATCAAACAGCCTGTGCCTTGATGTGATGGCAGCTGAACATGTGCAAGATTAGCTTACCGAGAACTGTTACAGTAATGCGATCCACTCACCGCGCCAGCATGACAGCCTGAACGTGTGCCATACTCCAGGCAGCTCTGGAACAAGTAGCCTTGCATGCTTTACATATTTACGTTCACCAACATCATTGCCGTATTAGGCAAACGCTCGCCTACCCAGGTGTTTAGTTGTCAACTGCAGTGTTGATAGTGATGAGGACGACGAGCTTTCACAACAGAGGACTGCTGCTGCAACATGTAGCAAGTTTCAGTAAAACGGAATTGATAATAGAAAGTGTTCCTTATCCCTCCCCCATGTGTTCACAGAGTCGTCTAGCCACACATCGGCTAGCCTCAGGGGTAGCACTTCTTGGAGCATGCTCCCTTCACTACAGCTGACAGAGATCCATTCTGAACCCATTGGCACAATGGTGTCAGAATTGTCACCAGAAGAAGCAGCTGGGTCCTGTGATAACCCCTGAGCTACCAATCTGGTCTTGTTCACTTTCTCTGGAAATGACACCTATGAAAAGCTAGAATCGACACGCAATAGCACTGCAGAGTTAAAAAAAGTACAGTGACCTAACACGGAAGTACAAGAGGCTGGAAATGCTGCACAACAAGGCAAAGACCTCCATTCGAAGCCTGAAGCAACAAGTCTGGGCGCCAAAAACTTGACTCCGTGTTCAAGAAGGAATTCCTAAATGCACACCAAAAGAAAGTACTAACAAGAAAAAATAGCAAAGGATGCGTTTGGTCTAAAAAACAATGAGAACATCGCTGCAAATCAAGCATGCATGTCGTGCAGCTGGTTATGAACTTCTGCGATCATTATCGCATCCCCTGCCCTCAAGCAAAACCCTGATCAGGAGGTTACAAAAGATCCACTTTCTTCCAGGTATCCTCCATGAAGTGTTCGATGTGCTCAAGCGCAAAGTGGAGGCAATGGAGGATATTGAAAATGATTGTGTCCTATTCATGGATTAAATGTAAATCGCTCAAGGGTACGAGCATGACCGCGCACTGGACTACCTTTTTGGCAGCACGACCTTGCCCGACACACCAGACAATGTAGCAAACCACACGTTGGTGTTCATGGTGGGTGGTCTAAACAAGCGCTATAAGCAAGTGATTGCATACCACTTCACGGGTAGATCTGTTGATGGACAACGGCTGAAAGACGTTGTTTTCAGCCTCATATATAAATGATTCACATCATATCGCTGAGAGTTCTTGTCGTAACAAGTGATATGGGGTCAGCAAACCGGGCTGTGTGGCGGTTGCTAGGGCTTTCTAGCCATCGAAACTCTGAAACAGTTAGCAGTGTCCCTCACCCTCACCTTGAAGGTAGGCTGCTGCATCTTATGACGGACCCCCCAGCACATGTTATAAAAAATCTGCGGGCAAGCTGTTTCTACTTGAACAATGAGACAGTGAACCAGCAGGGTCTTCCTAGCAACAAGGTCGACGTCAAACATGTAGAGGAAGTACTCGAGCACGACTCCGGTAATGACCTTAAGGTAGCAAACAGCTTGTCTGCTGTCCAAGTGAGCGCTGGACATTTTACAAAAATGAAGGTCAGCATTGCTGTACAGCTTCTTCGTGAAGCCCCAGCTGGAATTCGCTACCTAATCCAGAAAGGAAAGCTTCCAGCCGAGGCCGAAGCAACGGCTTGGTTTTTTGAGCTACTTTGGAGATGGTACAGCTTAATGTCATCACGTCATCCTGTGCTTGTTCTGAGCAAGATAGATGTCACCAAGTATAAAGAGGCGATAGCAACGCTTCACCTTGCCCAGCATACGCTGCGACATGTGAAGAAGGGAACAGCGCACTGGAAGCCGTCCCAGACAGGCCTTCTGATTTCAGCATCTGTTGTACTTAGCCTCGCAGAAGAACTTCTACGCCACTGTGGCTAGATGTACGTCCTAACCAGTCGATTAACCCAAGACTGCCTGGAAAACATCTCAATCTTGCCGATGAAAAAGCCCTCCCCAAGTGCATACGATGTCAAATGCGCTTTGAAACTGGTTTGTGTAGGGCTGTTTCTACACACACCGAAGTCAACAAGCAACGACATTGATGACAGCCTGCATCTCACCGACCTTCTTGGTCCAACTCTACAAAAGCAGCTTCGGGAGTTTGCGGATGACGAGGAGCGCCTAGAGGACCTTGTTATTGAGGAAGTTTCATCAACTGAATGCGACATCCTCGCCTACTTTGGAGGATTTCTTCTCGGGGCTGTAATGAAGGCAACAGAGAATTGTGAGCCACGCAGGGCAGTATTATAGTTGGAGAAAATGAAAGCTACAGTGCACTCGTCAACTTAAAAGAGTACGTAAAGGGAGCTCGCAACCTAATCAGGCCCAGCAATGAAGTGATGGCTGTCCTGGTTCACATTGAGGAACATTTCAAGGCATTTGTCTCAGCTGATACCATCTTGGACATGAAGGCTCCGTTCAGGACCACATCAAAGTTCTCGGCTGAAAATGTGGAGGTTAATCTTGAAGGAGTGTGTAGTTCTCACAAGGAAAAGGTTGAAAAGTTGCTTTTGGAGAAGTATGTTAGCTCACGCTTGCGGATGCATCTTTGCCAACAAATGGCTCGACGTGTTGAGGCACATTCGAGCAAGACGTGTGCTCGAGTAAACCTTTCATAGGTCAAGCAAAATGATAAAAAAAAAACCTCATTGTAGCCTGCTGTTTTCAATTCTGAACCGAATGGCATAGTGTGGATACAGACTGTAGCTTATCTGCTGGATCCAGCTTATTAATTTCTCTTTTTTACTACTTTGCGTGGCGTTGGTTATTGAAATAAAACTTCGTAAAGTAGGCACTTGGGGAGGGGGGACAACGGTGCCGCATATGCATGTTTTGCCTGATATGTAAAGCCGTCAGCCAAATAGTAGACCAAACAGGTCACTTCGTAACTAGAGTCCTCCTGTTAGACGACTCCAATGTGCAACACACTGCAAACCTATCTGCTGTATTTATTGTGCATAGGACATTGTTACATTCATTGTATATATGCATTTCCACATCTTTTCATGCTGCTTGCTACTACAATTTTAACTGTCCTTTCTAATTTGCTTTATTCGGCACATCTTGTGTTAATGGTGTAGTTGGTAAGAAAGGCCTTGCTGCTGCAAGGATTACAGACCACAATGATAATGTGCGAAGCTTCACCTTTATTGTTGATTACTGTCTGTTTCAAATATTTTTTGTATTTCTACTTGTTTTCAGTGATTGTGTCTATCCGCTGTATATATTCACATTTCCTTTGATTTCATTCACGTTTTGCATTCTTTTGTTGGACATTAAGTGCCCAGTTTTGTGTGTGTGTGTTTAGCCCTACCGGCAACAATTATTGATGGGGATGTGCACAAATAAAGTGAAGTACCTTCAAATGACAAATGCCTTATGAATTAATCCTCAGTATGTGAACCATTTGTCTATAGTTTTATCTTGCTGTGCTAAAAAAAACTTCGCATGACCATAAAATGATGCATGCTTTGGTTCTTGAATACACGAAGAACATTTGCATTATCGAAGTCGAGGGCTTAAAAACATGGTGTTCACTCCATTACAAGCATGAGAGGAAGAACATGCACCTGCACTTGCTTCAGTTCCTGCATTGCAAGTTATCTAGTCAGGTGCAGTTATTACCAACGTCCAAACAAACGGGGGTTGGTGCACACATGCAGGCAGATTTAGCACACATTCGATTGTGTTCGTTCTTTTTTCTTGCTGGAGTTGCAACCAAGCAAGCATGACGGTGGAGAAAAACAAAACATGCACTTCTGAAACTGCACATGGTAACGTGTTTGTAAATAGCATTCGTTGGCATCATGACATCGACTTATCAAGTCACAGTGAAACCTTTCTTTCAACGATTTTGTTTGCTGTAAAATAAGAGCTGTGCAGCGTCGTATTAGGCAAAAGCAAGTTTGACAAAGGGTCATCAACTCTTGTTACCTCGTGCACTTTCCTAAAGTTCAGTCCAGTTACTGTTATTCAAGTTTTCTCTTTTATGTTACAATTGACAGCACATGTAACAGATTTCTGCCTAAATAAATCACTATGGACTGCAACACTGTTAACTTAATCTTGGAACATTTTTTGTCTGCTTGTGTAGCCGGCCAAGAAACTGCTACAGGAATTCACTGTGCTGGCACATAACCATCTTGCACAGACCTTTGAGCAGCCCAGTGTGTGGAGGATGAGGATTGCTTGACTAATTTGTTATGGCGTTTTGTTCTGTTTGACAGACATTTTAAATCGGTGTCTTTTACAGTGTGAATATGCTACTTTCTAATTCGTTTTTAGTTAGCCTTCCTATTTTGGTTTTTCATTTTTTTGTGTGTGTGCATGGCGGTGGGGGTTTATATCTTAAACCAGACTTTCTGCAGGAATCATAGATGGGAAATTATAACAACGTGCACGATTCAAGGGATGTAGATTCCAATGGTCGATGCTTTTTTAATGCTTCCTCAGTTACGGGAACCATTTGCCCGGCATTACTTAAATCTTGCTGCATAAAAAATAACTGTCGGACGTAGTGTGATGTAATTGAGGCCGAAGAAACGGCAGTTCCCACTTTTACGGGCGTGCGACAAATTCACATCGGCACTTGCTTCAGTTTCTGCGTAATTACAGTTAAGCACGAGCGTCGACAACGTTCAAACAAATGGGGTTGGTGCACGTGCGCGAGGACCTAACGCACATCTTGTGCACATCCTGTACGTGTCCTTTTTATTAGTGGCACGAGCATCGAATGACACTCTTGTTTCTTGAGCAGCACTTACGGTTCACCTCCTGAGATGACCGGGGATGAAATTCAGAAAAAAATTGTAGAGCACAAAATTCATGAATTCCATTACAGATATGATATCAGAGCATAAGTTTATGTAGTTACAAGTTGATTTACTGGAGTGTCTGGAATAATTAATTAGCTCAGACGAAATTCTGTATAAATCAGAAAAAATAGAAAAGAAATAGTACAGTACAAAATTAATAGGTTTCATCATAGATATTATATCAGAGCATAACTTTAGTTACGAGTTTAGTTACTGAAGTGTCTGGAATAACTAGAAATCACTGATTACCGCACACCAACGCACATATCACCAACGCCGAGCTGCGAGTGTTACTACTAGACACCAAAGTCAAAAATTAGGGTAGCCTACCGTTTTTCTATACCCTTTTACAACGTTAAGTAACCCATTAGCCCAGTAACATGTACTTTTAAGATTTAACACACTGTATAGCACGGATATCTTTTTTTCATCTTTCCTGTACTCAATTACATACAACTGTGGAGTATAAACAAAACATAGGCTTCGGAAACTGCATATCGTCATGTCCGCTTTAATGGACAGCATGAGCTAGCTATCGTGAAACTGAGCAATCGGGTCGAGATAGCGGGGGAAAGTTCTCTTTCAAGGTCGGTTTTACTTGCTTATCGCACTAGGTAAACGCAAATGCGGCGTAAGGGCCATACACGTCTTAGCATGAACGCTAGAGTGCGTGGTTTGCGCTCCACAGGACTGTCTGTGCCGGCGATTAAGTGCTAAGCGCATGCAAAAAGAGCTGAAGGATCTGGATCATGGGGCACTCTCTGAGGCTGCGCATTAGTTTGCATTGTGTGTGTGGGACTGTCACTGTTCACACTAGCGACGACATGAAAGCTAAACAGACTCTGCTGACCCCATTGAATACCCATGTGGCTGCCGAACAGACTCGCTGCAGCGAACGAATGAGCTGCGGCCAGATTTCGCCGAGGACGCAGCCTTCCTACCTTACATCGTCGCCGTTTTGAAGTTAAATTGGAGCCACGCGCCGAAAATCGGGCTCCGGTAACAGCAGCACCAGCTCAGAACGTTTCCGAGTGGGCAAATTAGCGGGTGTTCTGCGTGGCAAAAGAATGCAGAAGCGGTTTAAGCGCTCCTGAACCTTCGCAGGGAATCGAAATGGCTGCCTGCCAAATTTAGCGGCCGCTTTTACCTCACGGTGGTTCTTCCGCGAGATTTGGCTCTGGCCTGGGGCGAAACGCGGTACGTGGAGGCTCCCTACATCGGCCTCGCTTCCTTGGCGTTAGCGTCACGTGTAATGCGTCTTTAGCACGCGTTCTGCATCTTTACATTACGGTAGTGTAGGATCTGACGTCATTGACCCATCGTGTGGTCACACGAAGCAGCTACCCGTGACGGTTTCGGTGTCTCGTTTATTGTTTTTTTTTTAAGTTAATGATGAATTTCTAAGGAAATTGGACCACTCTACCAGTGAAATGACTGTCAACACCATTTGAAAATGACAGTATCCTAAACGGTTAAATAAACGCCGGAGTTGTCCTTTAAGGCTCCTGTGATGTATCCAGGACAGTTAGATGTGCTTCTTGAAAGAGCGCAAAGAGGAGAGGGTGTAGGTTATCGGAAGGGTCGAGAGTTGGTCATTTGTCCATTACTGTACTGTTCAGCCAGAGTGTCTGCTATATAACGTGTGCCCTGTCGCATTCCGCAGCTCTGGAGGAATGCGGGTGTACCACCGCTTCCGCTTTCTCACTTTGTAATCCGCAAGGAGCATCTTAGTGTTGCGCTGCAGAAGTCACATATAAAGATGTGTTTACAATATTTACACGAGAGACAAAGATGCATAAACAACATGGCTGTCGAGAGCGATTCCACCTATACGCGTCAAATCGTCTTCTGCTGACTGGCGCCACTCTTGGTTGCGCCGTAACCCTATTATGCGCAATAGAGAATCATATTACAGATTACCTTCATCTACACAACCACTAATACTACGCGCTATGCGTTATCAGAGTCTGAAGTTTTGTGTAGGCCTACAGAGCTGCTCCCGCCGGCGTATACTGCCACAGTAGGCGGTGCCTATTTATTTGTTTGTTTGCTTGCTTGTTTGTTTGTTTAAATACTTTTCAGATCTGAAGGCTTTGCAGAAAGAAGTGGTTCATAATAGCAAATAACAAGCATGCGCAGCAGTAATGTTCGAGACAGTGTGTTGCGCACAGCTGCTTTGAAGCTTGCATTGTGCGGAATGATGGCAATGGAAACAGGCAGACGGCTCCAGTACAGCCTCGTTCTTGGAACATAATAATCCTGGTATTACTTTTTTTTTTGGGCATGACGGCACGCCAACTGTCAGGCTCTGATCAAAACAGAATGTTGTACGTGCTTAAACTCATAACCTATTCATTCGGAGTGGGATTCAAGCGATGGAGAGGTGAGCACAGAGCTGCTCAGCAGGAAATCCAATGTGCGCGTGCATCCTTGGCTGCTGCACATCGCTCGTGCCAGCAGCGGAAGCCAGACGCTCCAGTTGCAGCTGGGCCGACCAAGCGAATCGCGACAGTGAGTCCACTTGGTTTCGTCGCTTTTGCAGCGAAGCCAAGTGGCACTCGTCATGTAAGCAGAATCCGATACCGCCTGCACATAATTACAGGTAATGAAGGTGAACTAATGAAGACTTAATATTATTTAATTAAATTATGGAATTTTACGTGCCAAACCACGAACCGGTTAAGAGGCGTGTCGTAGTGGGGGACTCCGGAATAATTTGGACCACCTGGGGTTCTTTAACAAGCACGTAAGCCTGAGTACACGGGCGTTTCTTTCATTTCGCCCCCATAGAAATGCGGCCGCCGTAGCCGGGATTTGATCCCGCGACCTCGTGCTTAGCAGCGCAACAGTAGTGACTAAGCAACCGCGGCGGGTAATAATATAGATGACATGTATAGAAACAAAAGAAAACGATGAAAAATATATTGCAAGAAAGGAACGCGTAGACGCAGGAGACCATTACTTCTGCATGCGCAAGGAAATAATAGGTACGAGGGCACTACTGAGTGAATAAATTGCGACAACGTCTGACACACACAAGCACCGTGGTGCAACGCACGCGAACGCGATTGTCCGTCGCGCGCGGTTCTCGGAACGCCACTGGTGAAGTTGTGGGGGCATCTCCGTTTAGAGTGGACCCTTGTCTCGCATGAATAAATGCACTTCTAGCACGGTTTGCGCAATGCGCTTAGTTTTGTCCTGTCCTGTCATCGCCCTTCCCACAGGCGTGCGGCTTCAAGTGGTCACCACGTCGATCAATTAGACGACGCCGTTTGGCTGCTGCTATTACTGATGGTTTATATATCATCAACATCCTCAGTCTGGCTACGCCCAGTGCAGGGCAAAGGCCTCTACCCTACTTCTTCAACTACCCCAGTCATGTGCTAATTGTGGCCATGTTGTCCTGCAAACTTCTTTATCTCATCCGTCCTCCTAACTTCCTGCCGCCCCCTGCCACGCTTCCCTTCTCTTGGAATCCAGTCCGTAACCCTTAATGACCATCGATTGTCTTCCCTCCTCATTAAATGCCCTGCCCATGCCCATTTCTTCTTCTTGATTTCAACTAACATGTCATTAACTCGCGTTTGTTCCCTCACCCAATCTGCTCTCTTCTTATCCCTTAACGTTACGCCCATCATTCTTCTTTCTATAGCTGGTTGCGTCGTCCTCAATTTAAGTAGAACCCTTTTCGTAAGCCTCCAGGTTTCTGCCCCGTACGTGAGTACTGGTAAGACACAGCTTGTATACACTTTTCCCTTGAGGGATAATGGCAACCTGCTGTTCATGATCTGAGGTCTAAACGCAGTGTAATCCACACAGTCTATGCTCGAGAAGCTAACAACCAAGTGACGGACTTGACTCCCTCCAACCGACGCTTCACCGGTCACTTTACGGAAGATCCTTGGCCTCAATGGAGGAGCGAACGACGAACACCTGCTCCTCCTCTCAACCTTAAACTCACTCGCAATCAGGGAAGAGACCTTATGCAAACCTCCTCCGACAGAGCAATATCGCATCTCCGTCGCCAGAGCACACGTGCCCTTGGTGCGGGGTTCGACCGACACAGAAGCATATCACGTGTTTGTGCGGGAGGCGCTCTCACAGTTACTTCATTTAAAAAAAAAACGTTGTTTTATGCATTGAAGTACAATAATAACTGGAGCGCCAATGAAGTTCTCCGCAAAGTTCGGGAGTCTCGAAATTGATGTGTACCTGAGAAATCGTTCCAAGGGATCCGAATTGCGAACTACCGGCTAGAATTTGTAAATTGCAATACGTGCCATACGGTAACCAGTAAAAAACATATTTAGTGAATTTTGTTACTTAATCGATTGTGCATTTCAATTCTTTGTGCAGGTAATGTCTGCCTTTTCGAGTAGACCAGTTCATTGGCTAGAATTGTGCTATCTGCCACAGGCAATATAAAAAAAATTAAGTGTTTGTTGAAACACCCGGTATATAGGCAGAGCACACTGCATGTATTGAGCGAAAAAGGACCAACCAAGTGTTGACGTTAAAAAATAGAAAATCGACGCACATGGCGGTTGAGATGATTCGATAATTAAATTTTGATTGTATCTCCCTATTCTGTCTCTTTTTTTCATGTTCATTATTCGCTAATTTCGTGTCTCATTCGTATCGTATTTCACACGCAATTGCGTTGACTCTTCTTTAGCGTCGACACTTATAGTTGACCATTTTTTAATTCTGGAAGTAGCTGCAAGATAGCCAGACTCCAGATACGCCAAGTCCGCGTAATATTGGCAAGGTCCTTGTCTTCAAAAGCACGCAAATTCGACGCGTGCGGTGAAAGCGTGAAACATGTCGGAGTATCCGGTATACACTGCAGAATCCTTTACACCCTGGTTCACCCTTTAAGAGTGTAAATTATTTTGCTGTGTACCCCGCGCGCGTATTACGCATACTTGGCAGATGGCGCTAGTAATACACTCTATTTACGGACCCTCTACTTCTTTTTATTTATGTCGAATTTTTTTCATTCGCTTTTTTTACGCGTAGGTACGTTGACGTTGTCCTCTATCGCATCGACATTGGTTGATATTTCTTTCTTTTTTTTTCTCCAGTAGGCCAGGTCCGCTTATCCCGGAGGCAGTATAGTTTCTTGTGCAATGTGTTTAACTGTTGACAATATTGGCGCTGATTGCGACCGCACCCTTAAAGTTGCCTATATACTCCGGAACTAATTATTGCTTCTTGTCTCGTTGAGACCTACGTTTTGATGCCTTTCTTCAGGTTCGTTTATATGACATTCCAAAGTAACAAGGAAGGAAGAAGTATTTTAATGAATGGAAAATGTAGAGAGGTCGGCCGGATAATGGAGCATCTGGCCTGCTACTCTACGTAAGGGAAGGGGAATAGGGGAAGAAAAAGGGTCACAATGGGGGATGATAATGGGAGGAACGAGGTGTATGACACATTACACAACTGGTATCACAGGCGTGAGTCCAGGCCCGTGTCACCTAGGAAACGTGAAAGTGCACGCATTGTCTCTGTCGTCTGCCAACCCTGTGGCCACGCGCCTAGCAAGAGATCCTCCGACAGTGGTCCATTGTGTAAATGTCTCAATGTATCTGCCAATGTCAGTCTTTCTCGCGCATACTCAGGGCACACCACGAGCACATGTTCTATAGTCAAAGTAACAAAAGTAACAAAGTAACAAAATTGCCCTTTTTGTTAAGAGGTTACAAGATAGCCAGATCCCAGATATGCCAAACCCGCATGAAGGCATGCAAAGTTGACCTTGTCTTCAAAAGATTTCATAGAGCGTGTACTGAATGATGTGGGAAGACGTCCCATGAAGTGTGAAAGAAGTGTGCTTTGGAAGAAGAGGAAATGTTGTGATTATGTTGCTAGGATCTTGATCAATGAGGCATACCCATGAGGTGCTTGGACAGATGTCATTGGGAATAAGAGCGCTGAGACGGTTTAAGATCTCATATTTGCGAAAGCCACAATTTTATTTATGAAAGCGAAGGCACGGGAAACAGGACGAAGCCATTAGGAGACCGTTAACATATATATGCATCACGAAAGTCAATAGCAGTGGGGAAGTGAGAGAGAGAGCGAGAAAGGAAAGCCAGGGAGGTTATAACCAGAAAAAAATAATAGACTTGCTACTCTGTAGGACGGCAACGGTAACATAATTAAATACATAAGAAGGAAGACAGATGAGTATTTAAAACCAGAAAACGGCGGACAAAATTTTGAGGCAGCACACCTCACTCTGTCTGTGTCTCGGAAGCTTGTAGACAGTAGAAAGCGAACTAGCACTATACGGCGAAATTTAGCGCGTACATCCCTCGTGACCACTGTCCGAACATCACATATATATATATATATATATATATATATATATATATATATATATATATATATATATATATTGTGCTGAAGGCACTGGGCAGTGGGCATGGTGCTGGTGGAAGAGACGAAGACGACGAGAAGTGTTTTGCTTCCCCGTTTTGATATAGAATCAATAACAACATGGACAGAATATCAGCACCTCAAATTTCCGTGGAAAATCCAGTGGTGTCCATCAAGACAATCAGAAGTAGCAATCACGAGATTACGCTGCCGTGTCCCCCCATTAAACCTTTATTTACACAGGACTGGTCTGACGCTGTCACCTCTGTGTCCATACTGCCAAGAAACAGAATCACTAGATCATTATTTTTTGGTATGTCGACGATACAAGTCGTTAAGAAAAAGACATCTAGAACTTCCGTTCGCAAAATTAGGGTTAATGTTATCACCAGAAATCACACTATCTTTCGGTGCGTCAGTCATAGGGGTCAGCCACAGGGACGTATTTGATGCCGTTTGCAGTTACATACAGTCAACGAAACGAATAACTTTTTAACTTTGGCTTGTATTTTGTTTGATTTTGTATGTTTTCTTATCTCTCTTTCGTTATATTTTTTTCTCATCGAATAAGTGGCACTTCAAAAGAATAGGTGAACGTTTCAGCACGCAATTCTTGGCCAATCCCACAGTGTGGGTATGAGCCATAACATGAGGCCATCATCATCATCAGCGCCGACCTCTGTAAGCCTACCGCTACAACCCAGAACCAGGGCTGCTAGGCGAGCACCCCCGTTGTATTTGGTGGAGCTGCTGGGCTACTCTTCGACATCCTGGAACTCCGCAGCCGGACGCTACCACCAGCTATTGCAATGGATAAACCGGGACCGTCCTGGGCTGCTGCTCCAGTGCCGCCGGCCATCGTCTGCTCTGTCGTCATCCGGCAGCGCGATCCGGCTATATTTAGCGACACAGGCGACCACGACGTGGAAGACTGGCTCGCCGAATACGACCGTGTCAGTGCCAATATTAAGTGGGATGACCGCGCCAAGCTCACAAATGTCATATTTTACTTGACTGACGTGGCAAACCTATGGTTCCGCAATCATGAAGCCGATTTTACCACCTGGTCGGCTTTCACGACAACTTTGGCTGAGGTCTTCGGCCGTCCCGCCGTTCGCCGGCTTCGCGATGAGCAGCGCTTGCGTAGTCGAGCTTAACGCCAGGACGAGACCTTCACCAGTTATATTGAAGACGTGCTCTCGCTCTGCAAGCGCGTCAACTCATCTATGGACGAAGCTGACAAGATCAAGCACGTCATGAAAGTCATCGATGACCATGCCTTCCAGATGCTCGTCGCGAAGAGTTCCCAGATGATTGCCGAGGTCATACAGCTTTGTCTGCAGTACGACTAGCTGCGCAAGCAGCGTGCATCAACACGCGCTGCTCAGCAGGACACCGCGGATCTATCTCCGTTGGATTTCGGCCGCGACGCTGCCGACGTCTCTGCTTTATATATATATATATATATATATATATATATATATATATATATATATATATATATATATATATATATATATATATATATATATATATATATATATAATGTTACGGGCACCGTTAATTTCTTTGTGTGTGTGTGTGTGTGTGTATAAGCGATTGTGTAAACATGTGCTGTATTGCAGAATTCTTTGATATCTTCCTTCCTTTTTATTGTTGTTTCGTTCTTTTGCATTGTACAAAGACGACGCTTTGCTTGTTTCCACTTTTTTTTTCTTTTTCTCTTGTGTGTCACATGTTATTGGCTCTCAAAGCCTATATGTATATCCCACTCCTGCCTAGGGCCTCTAAAACAGGCTGGCAGTACGGAATAAATAAATAAATAAAATATATATATATATATATATATATATATATATATATATATATATATATATATATATATATATATATAGTGACGGAGGCAAAATGTAGGCAAATGATATATTTACAAAGTATGTACATGTCTGATGCGGCTCACGCACAAGCGTCCTCATCGTCGCCGTCATCGCTGTGCCAAAGTTAGCGTTCATCGATGTATCGAACGCTCCGTGACGTCGTCTGGGCCGACGACAAGCGTACCGATCCGGTAAGTGCCATGGTTTGTGACCCACCCCCAGAGCAAAGTAGGGATCGTGAAATAGAAAGACTTAAGAGAATGCGGAACTAAAAAAAAATGAATCGGAACATGATTAGAAAGATAACGGCAATAAGGAAACTCTTAAGCGAGGCTATAAACAAGCAGGAAACAAATATAACACTAATACACATAAAGAAGCCCCAGTCCCCGCGCCTGCTGGGGAGGGACCCATGTCAGCCAAGCGTAGGGCTGTTGAAAGTAAGCTCAAGAACACTGAAACAAAGATGGAGGAAGTCAAAGAAGCGCTGGCGTCTTTCAAAGACAACAAGCAGATACTTATGGACAGTGTCCCACAGTTGATAATGAATGTAGGCCAAGTACAGACGGCACTGAATGACCCTAAGGAGGGGCTAAATGCTTCTGGCGAAGGAATCAAAACCCTGGAACTGATGACTGTGTCAATGGACGTAAGGGAACAATGCGGGTCGTCATTCCTCAGAGCTACACTAACTCCCCAGGCGGGGGAAATGAAAATGCAATATGGCTCAGACTAAGCAGGAATTTCGAATATGGCTGTGGAATTGCGGGGAGTGCAATAACAAACGTACCATCATCCAGCAATACCTTAGGTCACTTCAGTCTAAACCGCATATTATCGCACTACAAGAGATAGGATATGGATATGTCATTCTCACTGGATACAGGGCCATGGAGTGTCAAAGGTACGGTAGGGGCCTGTACGTGCTTGTAAATAAGCAGCTTACACACATCCGACATGACTTGGGCATCATGGACAAAGACCTAGAGTATCTCATGGTTGAGGTTGTAGTACCAACTTCACAGAAAAATCAAAGGAACAATACCTTATTCGTACTCAACATCTACAGCGATTCGAAACACCAGAAACAGCACTTCAAGAGAATATTCGAAAAGGCTAATCTAGCTGGAAGTAGACCTCTGATTATATTAGGAGACTTCAATGCAGCCCACGAGCTATGGGACTACGTTACGACGAATGTCAAGGGCAGGAATCTGTGGAACCACGCGGATGAGCTATAGACCTGGTTTTAATCATGGATAAGACACATCCTACAAGGGTCGGCAATTCTGTCTGCAGAGACACCACACCTGACCTTTAGTTCATTAAGAACACAGAGCATGTTTTATGGACTAGCACAAACATGAATTTTGACAGCGATCATTACGTAATAGAAGTCAAACTTGAAGTTGAGGGAGGCCGAACTCGAGAATTCGAGATCTTAGATTGGGACCTTTTTCGTAAGTTAAGAGCCCAAATCGGAAAAGTAATCACCAAACTGAATCTCAGAGACTGGTGTGAGGGCATCAGAAGGGACATCAAAACAGCGTCCAAAAGGATTGTTACAGACACTAATGTGCATGGAGGCAATGGACTCGAAACTTGCCCACTTTATAGAAGCCAAGGAAGCCATAACCTGAAGGTGGCGGGCCCAAAGGCTAAATCGTAGGCTGAGAAAAAGAATCGCAGAATTTAACAAACAAATCGAACAACACTGTAACACCCTCTGCCAGCAACAGTGGGGCGAGTTTTGTGAGTCACTCGATGGGCAAATAATCAACGACAAGGCGTGGAAATTGATCAATCATCTGCTGGAAGAAGAAGGCACTAAAGCCAACCAGAGACACAGCCGTACTCGAGCTATACACGTAGCCCTTAAGGATCAGCCCATCGAAACAGTTACCGAACAACTAATTGACAAATACCTACCAGTTAGAAATAAGCAGGACCAACCACTTCCATCAGAATACAGGGGAGCCGCTCAACCTGAATTCGACCAATCCTTTACCACGTCCGAAATCCGGAGGGTGTTAAGTGAACTAAATCGAAAGTCAGCACCCGGTCCTGATGGAGTAACGAACAGATCACTTAGCAATCTCGATGAGCCGTCATTTGAATCGCTGACAGACTTCATCGATGAAGCATGGATCTCAGGCGAAGTCCCAGAAGAATGGGAAACATCACAAATTATACTAATACCGAAACCGGGTAAACCTCCAAGCTTGGACAACTTACGACCAATATCACTTACACCATGCGTGGGGAAGGTCGCTGAACACGCAATCCTTAATTGGTTAAAAGACCACTTAGAGGAAAATAATATATACGCTCACAACATGCTGGGTTTTAGGTGCGCACTTTCCACGCAGGATGCCATGAAGCAAATCAAACACCACATACTCGACTGATATTCTAGAAATACTAAGGCAATACTTGGATTAGACTTGGAAAAAGCGTTCAACAGCATCAAGCATGAGTACATCCTCAAAATGATATAAGACATTGGACTCGGGTTGAGGATGTTTAACTACATCAAATCCTTTCTCGAAGCACGCACGGTGAAGATAAAGGTCAGAGACACAAACTCGGAAGTGGTTCAGCTCGGAGATCGAGGAACCCCCCAAGGATTGGTGATCTCTCCCCTCCTTTTCAACCTGTGCATGACTGGTCTGTCCAGAAAGCTGGGCAACATTAAATGCATTGACCGTACCATATATGCTGATGGTCTCACTGTATTGTGTGCTGGTGGCAGTGAAGGGCAGATACAGGACGCACTGACTGAAGCGATCAGGATGGTGGAGGAATATCTGAGACCCACTGGACTCATGTGCTCCCCACATAAATCGGAGTTGCTACTTTATAGACGTGAAAAAGAAGCAGGCCTAAGGGCTGGAAACCTCTATAGGAAAGCGATATACACCTTACAGAAAATGGTGTCAATATACCCAGAGTCAACGTGATCAGGGTACTATAGGCTTTTTCATTGATGCAACCGATGAAAACTATACGGAGGTCAAGAAAATCACCTTTAAAACGGATAACGCGTGCAGGACACACGCCTGGCAGGAAGACACAAGGGCATGAAAGAAGATAACCTCATCAGGTTAATAAACTCTTTCTTACTTTGTCATATTTCATACGCCGCTGTCATGTACAACTAGACGCAGGTTCAACTCAATAAGCTTGACGCAACGATCAAGAAGGCTGTTAAAAGCGCATTGGGGCTCCCAATTCGAACCAGCACTGAAAAATTGCTCAAGTTAGAAATACACAACACGACAATGGAGATGGGGGAGGCTCAAGAAATGTCACAAATAGCGAGACTATCTACAACCAGCACGGGAAGATAAATCCTGGACAAGATCATGATCAACCCCATTACAGATCCAGCACAGTACACTAAAATTCATCAAGAATTCGCAGACAATATAATTGTCGCACCGCTACCCAGGAATGCGCACCCAAAATATAACATCAACAGGAGAGTTGCACGAGCCAGGGCGTTAATCAAGAAAATGGATAAAGGGAGCAGAGGAGCCTGCTTTGTTGATTCAGCTGCCTACAAGGATCGAACTAAGTTCGCGGCGGCGGTAGTGGATCATCAGGGCAAATGCACCAACTGCGCCACGGTCTACACTAGCAAACCTGAAGTCGCTGAACAAGTGGTCATTGCATTGGCACTAACAGACGATAGATTCACAAAAATATATAGTGACTCGAAAACGGCTATTAGAGCTTTCAATAGAGGAAAGATTGCCCCACGTGCACAGGCTGCGAGAATAATTAACATATGGCAAACAAATGTTACACATTACATTTATTGGTTCCCGGCGCACCTTGGTTCACTTGATGACATTCTTGTCAATCCAGATGAATCGGTCAACAGCGTCGCCCGTGAACTTAAAGACCGGGACGCTTTTACATATGGTTTCGATTCTGCTGGATTGGAGAGCCTTCAGAGATATGCGCTCATTACATGTAATTAAATTACAAAACATTACTACATGGGAAGGAGGGAGTTTCCACCCCCTCACTACAGGCTAAACAGAGCACAAGCAGTTACACTTAGGCAATTACAAACACAGTCTTACTATTTACTTGCCACAAATAAAGGAATGGTATGATATTGCAGACATGAATATTATATGCAAAGCATGCAGAAAGGAGATATGCACGCTTGAGCATATGCTCTAGGAGTGTGGGTTGCTCGGCCCTGGCATTTCCCGGAATCGGTTTTTAGGAATGATCAGATCCCCAGATCATATCCCTCAAGCCCTGGCTGTCAAGTATGCCCGTGATAGGGCTAGGAGGGTTGACGTCCCGGTCCCAACATGCGACTAGCCACGCAAGTGGCAACACCTTGTACAGGACCAGAATAAAGCTTTTCCTCCTCCTCCTCCTCCTCCTCCTCCTCCTCCTCCTCCTATAACTGAAGAAGTATATCTTGTTTCTGTTTACTGCTTGATGTGTGACTCTTTGATGTCTGAAATTGTTCAATGGCGCACTGAACTTTGAATGTTTTGGAGGGCTGCCTTCGGGGTCGCAAACAATCGATGCAGTGGCTACTGGAGAATGCATTCAGGATGCCACTCGAATTTCAAAAATCTGTACGGCAACAGAACTTGTTAGACAGCCCCCCCACCCCCTCCCCCACCCCCATGCCTTGACCTTGTTTTCAACACACTTCGGTTGAGTGACAACTCGGCTATGGAATTAATATGTAGTTTTGTCGGAACCATCAGTATAAACATGAAGTCGTACAGAATTTTTATAGCGCTTCTTGTTTGAAGGATGCTAGTGACATATTATATTTCTTTTCGTGCCAGAAATAGTGAAATGTGAGAATACCAAGGTTTACAAGCCACGATTACTGTCGTGGTGACGACGAGCGCTGGCACGCAGCCAGCAATGTCTCCAGCCCTTCGACAGAAAAGAGGGAGACATATATTCGCACATCGCGTGAGCAAGATGTATAGCGATCGGAATAAGCGCAGTAGAGATGGGGTGTTGGGCCTTCGTTGTCCAAACGGCGGCAGTTACATATTTCTCTGAAAGCTGAATTATATAGCAGCTATTTAGACTTTTAGACCGGGCTCATCCGATGGCTCTCAGACATATATAGACACATATAATACGTATAGCGACCACGCGCCCCAATGTGCATATACCTTGGGATTAAAAGTCTTGCAAAGTCTGTCTTACGTATGCGCTCATCGCCCAATCGACCTTACGAAGTAAGCATGCCAAAATGGTCACGAGCGCTTAATTGCAGCTTGGAAAATGAGACAGCAACGACTACGGTAAGATTCCTTGTGCAAGTTTAAGCCTTTGCCTAAATATACAAAGTTGGACGTCCAATTCCAACGGTTTTTAGCCATCCGCCGAAGGGCAGAACGTAAATACAGGCGTATTAAATTCATGCTTGATCTTCGAGAGGCCAGCCCCCCCACCCTCCACAAAAAGAAACATATATATATCGTAAGAAACTAACAAACAATGACACCAAAGACAACATAGAGGAGATTACTTATACTGACTGCTTGAAGTAAAGAAATGATAAATTAATGGGAATGAAAGTGGTTGAAGAAACAACTTGCCACAGGTGGGGAACGATCCCAGGTCTTCGCATTACGCGTGCGATGCTCTGCCAATTGAGCTACAACGGCGCCGTTTTCCCATCCGCTTTCTTGGATATTTATGTTTTCCTACAACTACCAATACAGTCAAGGCCCGTATAGCTGTAAATCATACTGCGAAATGCTTGATCCACGCACCGTTTTTCATAAGGGTATACGACGTTATATGAGGCATTCTGACGCCTCCTCGTTAGCACTGCCCCTTCAAGTCCATTGCTTTTCATCAGTGGTACGTCGCGAGATTGACGTAGCCTAAGGTTCCTGCTCGAGGGTGGCAGTGGCAGAGACGACGAAAGACGGCAATGACGGTGTGTAACGAGAGAGACATAAGCTAATTGAAGCAGATGAATCACGTGAAGATGGTGCATATATATCAGATCGCATCACTCCACTTAATGGGTTAATGCAAAGTTCCAAAAGCAAATTATTTTCGTCATTCTATCTATCTGCGATTTCGAAGCGTTCTCTGAAACGTTCAGCCATCCCACGGTTCAATCGTGTATCAGCTGTCATACCGACGATATTTTATTTTATAGTGACCTGATGTAATAGGAGAGGTTGGCGCCATTAGGTTACATTACATACTCGCCGTCGCTTGGCAAAGAAAAATATTGTCCCGACATTTGTAACAAAATGTAGCGCACAATTATCCCGAAAGTCAGTAAGTCGGTATTAACAAAAAGTTATGTGCGTGAGTCTAGGAACCCACAAAAGATGAACATGTATATATTTTCATATGTAAACACAAGTACTTCGCATTGTGCGAGAACGCCTAAATAAGTTCAATTTCACAAACGTGTACACAACCCGCCGTGGTTGCTTAGTGGTGTTGGGCTGCTAAGCACGAGGTCGCGTATTTGAATCCCGGCCACGGTGGCCGCATTTCGATGGAGGCGAAATGCGAAAACCCCCGTGTACTTAGATTTAGGTGCACATTAAAGAAATCCATGTGGTCCAAATTATTCCGGAGTCCCCCACTACGGCCTGCCTCATAATCAGATCGTGGTTTTGGCACGTGAACCCCCATAATGCACGAGGCGTGACAGTTATGAGGTGTGACAGTGTGGCAATTAAGGTGGGCTTTTCGCAACCGCGAGCCAAATTCCTTGCTGTGCAGAAATACAAGTATAATTCACAAATTGCTGTGCAACTGGATTTGCGGTCTGGCCAATGCTTCAGTAGTATACATGCCCGCGGTGTAGTGACCAGTGTTTCTTTGTCGCATTTATGACTTTCTGATTGTCGCTTAGATTTACCTCGTGACAGTTGTGCTCGGTGCACGTGATGGAGGTAGAGAATTACGGGACCAGTGACATATCAAGAATACAGTGAAAAATGCCTGCGCATTTTACGGAACGTGCGCATATGCGTTCGCCAACGATCCATCTCATCTGATTCTCCCTGTACTCCCTTTTCTGCTATTCACGCCCCACTCTTTCACCTTTGTTGGGCGCTGCCACGTCGTGAACCCTACACAGGGTGTCGATGGTGTTCGTCAGGTACAAATGATGCAGCCGTAAAATGACTCGCTGCAGCTCTTTGGGGAGCACCTTCTATTTGAGCTGTGCCAGAAGAGGTTCCTTAGCACTGGTCCAGACCACCATTTGTGGTCCGATTATGCAACGTGATTAAATATAAAACCATTCTCGTAGTGAGAGGCGAGACGTAATGTCCAACGATCCCGTATGCCCAACTGTGTGCCTAAAGACCCAACGAGAGGGAATGTACAAGGAGCCTAAATATCCAATCATGCCTGTATATTAAACAAGGTGACACGGACAGCATATAAACAACCAGATCTTTTCTTCTTTTATTTTCTGACTACTGTAGAAAGGTTTGGTACACGCTTTAACGCTGTTTCGAGCAAGGAAGCCAACCGTTGTAGTTGTGAGAACAGTATCTGTGTCGCCAAACCTTGGCGGCACTTTTTATTTTTATGTTCTTCATTCAACTCCTTGAAGTTGGAGCACACGTATGTAGCTTTGAAAGTAAGCGTTCGACGATCCCCAAATCGTTTCAGATTGGTTAAACGCAATGCATTTGCCCAGGCCGACTGCATGCTGCATGATCACGAAGCATCTAACAGTCATGTTGGTACAAGAACGCCCGATCAGTATTTTTCACTCGTCCGTACTTTTACATGAGGTGGACGATAGCTGGTAAAATCTCATGCTCTGCAGCTATTCATACGTTACTTGTTTTGCCCTGCCAATAAACATTATTAGGCGCTGGTGCGGTGTCCTTTTCGTCCTTAGCCCTTTAGCGTTAATTTCAGTGAATTAATTCTTTTATTCGCATTCTGCTCGCCCTGCGGGCATGTGCCCTGAGCTGTCCTACGAATCGTTGTTACAAGCACATGGTAAGTGCGCGGTGCATATCTACACGGTTTCATTCCGACCACCTGGTCCTTTCGCGCACTTTAATCTAAGTGGAGTAGTAAACTGGGCTGTTTGGTATTTGTTCATATTTGAAGGGTATAGCGCTTGCGATATATAGCACGGAACGAAAGGAAGACACAGGACTACCGCGTACAAAAGTACCGCGCATACTTTCAGATAACTGACAAATTTCATTAACCTTTCGTTCCACGTTCGGTCTGTAGCGCCATCTATAGGCGCTTTTGCATTTAACCCCGATCGGAACGGTACTAGGAATCGAACCGCCGCTAAAACCATGGAGGAAGGAAAAAAATTTACTAGGCAGCATTACGTCACGCAGCCAGCCTTGGCAAGCGAACGCCCCAGCGTAAAGCCACAGTGGTGGCCCAACGCGCGACCTCTTGCGTCGAGATCACGTAGCAAGAATTGAGCTCTGCTGCGACATCTGGTTCCCAGTAACTATGCCAGTAGATCTTATTCGGTGCGCGCTTGTTCGGCTGCCCTGCCGTGGATCTGCCTGCAGAGCGGGAACACTAAAACCAACCGCGCACTTTGACGTGCGATCACGTGTGTTGGGCCGCCACTGGCCCAACAGATTTCGGCTTGAATCGCGTTGCGGTATGCTCCCTCCTATCTTTTTCCTTCCTCCCTGGCTCAAACGCCGTGACTGATCTTGAGGCAAGAAATGGCCGGGCGAGCTGGAAGCGCCATCTCGTTTCCAGTGAGTGAACTAGTCCGTGAAGATCGTCTATATCGAAGCCGGCATGTATATCCAATGATACGGAATGTCCAAGAAGCCTGAATTGTGTACATTGTATACAAGCGTTTGTATACACCTAACGAGACGGAATCTCCAACGAAGTTTAGTATACATGCACTGCTGGGTATTCCGTTTCGTTGCATGTACACAGGTCACGTAGTCCCCTCCTCATCCCTTTGTGGTGTTTCCTGAACACTGTGCGCGCCCACGACATGATTCAGCGTCGCTGAGCAGTGGGGCGTCTCCTCTTCGTATCTGTGTGACCTGTTCGAGAACCTACTTTTTCGGAGCGCGGATCCTGCAATGAAGCGCGCTTTTGTGGGAGAAACATCTCCTGTATACTATTAATCTGTCATTGACTATAGGCCAGCTTGTAGTAGGCAAGTTAATACATAGCGACAAGTTAAAGGCGGCATGCACGTCAACGACTGCGACAGACCATGAGCTATAGATACAGCAAGTGTAGGTAACATCGTTTTCCCTCTCTCCCTGTCTGCGCGATGTCGCTATGCATGTCTCAGCCTATATACAGCCTCAAGTGCTGCGTTGGACGCGCGCAAACGCAAATGATAGAGTGTTGGTTCCTTAAGCAACATCTATGTCCAGACAGCGCGCGATGTAGAAGTAACAGTGCGCGAAAACGTGAACACGCCAAATTGCACAGCTAATGTGACGTCACTAACCGCGTCAAGAACGACTGTTGAACGAATGATCTTTTTTTTAGAGCGGCCAACATTCGGCATGCAGAGTGTATAAGCCGCTGATTACGCTAACCTTGGTAGTGCAGCGAAAACTATAGGGGCCCTTCCAGTGAACCATGGAAGGACAGCCGGCTACGGGCTTTCGGCAAAAAAGCAAGTTCTGTGACCCATTGCTAATCCATCCGTAATCCTTCCACTCAACCGGGGTTGCGTACGTAAGGGTTCTTCATCGTTATCGTAATCATCACCTCAGCAGCAGAAACAGCTTAAGGACCTTGCAAATCAAAAGCCTCTTCAAGTCACAGAACAGGAACATTAATTAGCGGGCGGTGACGAACGAACCCTCGTGGTTATCTGCACTGCATTGATTTGTACACAGGGCAGAAATTGACAATAGAGAGTTTTAGATTAAGGGGCCCCAACGCTTGCGTTCTCCTAATCTAAAACTATATGGTATTTGACTGCGCATGGTGGCTTTTCTATCGCGAGTTTGAGCCGACGACTGTACTTCTCAGATTATGGAAAAGAAATCATTGTTCTTTTTTTGGCTTCATCGCAGCTGCGGACATCAAGATACACGCGATATTTGCCAGTACGATTATTAATTAATAATTGTTCGAAAGCCAGCACATCCATGGACTAACGTATATGGTCACGGTGTATTTCAAGTCACGCAGTGCTCAAAGCATAACCCATGCGCTAGAAATTTTTTGTGTATATAGCACCAGTTTCTAGAAATACGAACTCGGAATATGCTTCGAGTTGCATCACTGTTCGAGCTAAGAATTTTCGTACTATTGTGCCGAAACATATCGCTACAGTGCGGAAACGTATAATAACGTACGCCAATGAATTTCGATGCAGATCTGAAGTACTTAATTAATGAAACTGGGGCAAAGTACAGCGCTTCTACAAAAATACATTGCTTTAAGTACTGGCTGACTTCACTTCTGCAATTAAAACACACTGTTCGAAGTCAATGATTGAAGTTTCGTTGGAGATTGGTTGCATTGACGATTATTGCACAAATATTTATCTCCACCGTTGTTACGAAGCTGTATCAGTAAAAATTGTGATTTTTGTTTTGAATTTCCTGTTTTTAATTATGCGAAACAGTCGTCACAGAAACGGATGCTGTAATGTAAAGAGTTTGTCGGCGTGTTTGCCACGATGCACGTCATCAGCATAGTATCCCAAACCCTAGGTGTACACACTTCCGCTTATGCGTGCAACAACAACGCGCGTATGCGCAGCCATCTAGCGCCCGCTGCACAGAGCTGCGGCACTGCTGTGCTGAGCTTGATTATTCTCACACAATGCGGCGACAACACAAGGCCGTGTATCGCCAAATTTACACAGGAAGCGATCCGACGACAACGGTTGGAGGGCCGCAGCTGCCGTTCACATGCAAAACTTAAGTATTATTATTTTTTAATGACGCAGCACGTGATGCCGCATAATCAAAGAGAGCGTAGCCGAGTCACTTTAGTGCAAGAACTTAAAAGAAACAGGGGAGGGGTGCTAATTACTAGCTCGTGGGCAGACGGCAAGATTTCTTCGTTGTCACGCGTTGCACGCACGCAAATTACTCGCGCGCGACAAACGGCGTGTGACAAGCGGCGCGCGCACGGCAGACCACGCCGGCGCTCGTCGCCGGCAGCGCGCGCATCCCGTCCCCTCCCTCGCCGGTCGAGACGCGATTGGTCGGCGCGCCGCCAGTGGGCGTGGCGCCGACCTATTTAAGCGCGCGCCGCGTGCCCACCTCCTCTCGGTGCGCCATGCTTTCCTCCCGGTGCTGTGCCGCTGCGGCGCTCGCGCTCGCGTCCTCGGTGACCGTGTTGGTGGTGGCCTGTGCAGCCGCATCCTCCGGCGCCCAGCCAACGACCACGCCGACAGCGGCGACCACCGCCTCGCCGGCGGGCAGCGCTGCGACGGCGAACTGCACGCGGTGCGGCGGCGCGGTGATGCAGAGCCGCGCCGTGCGCCTGCGGGCCATCAAGGCGCAGATCCTGAGCAAGCTGGGCATGAAGCGGGCGCCCAACGTGACGCGCCGCGCTCTGCCGGGCATCCAGCCCCTGCACCAGCTGCTGGACCGCTACGACGCCGGCATGATGCAGGCGGACGCGCCGTTCGAGCCCGGCGAACAGTACGACGACGACGACGACTTCCACATGGCCGCCGAGCAGATCATCACCTTCGGCCAGCAGGGTGAGCCGAGACTGTGCGCCGACCGGTGTTCTTTTTTTTTTTGCTTCTTCCCGGCGAGGGTGTTGAATTCCCTTTAATCCGCATTTCGTGCTGCGACAACGATTTCGAATTCTTTCCTTTCATTTGGAATGAAAAAAAAAAGAACGTTCCTAAATTGCTCTGTTCGCTTCCAATCGCGGTCATCAATTTGGCACATATTATATATGCAAGCCCTGCGATTGTGCGCTCGAATACTTTGCAGATTTAACCCTACCCACCTACGCGTGCAGATATCTTAGTATATTGGCAATGCCACAACGGTGTTATAAAGTGGGAAGTATACGTCTCACCTGCGCCGCAGTTCTCCGGCGTTGTCTTTCTCTGGACTCTTGCCCCTATATATAGATATCAGTTGCGTATGGGTTCTTTTGCGGGACACACGATTCTTGGCCACGTGCCTCCCTTTTCTGTCGACGCCTCTGAAAGTCGCAAGGATAAGCGGTGATTGCCCTGTTTACGAGACGAGACCGCTCTGTGCATGTCCCCCCTGCCGCAATATTATGTATTGGAAATGCGGAGCTCTTTCTCAAATTTGTGGATCTGGCAATCAGGGCACGTAATTTGAACCGCCTATGCAATCTTGTCTTGACACGCAATAGCGATAGTGCATTTATCTTTTAGTTCCGTGTCTACGACCTTCTTGCGTTGCGCTTACCTTTTTCGTGGCCGATGTTTATATGGTCCCATTTCAGCGGTATAATGTGGCTTTCCAGAATAATTCTCGCTAATACACTTCGATGCTTAAATAAACTTGTTCTTTGAAAAAAGAAAAGAAGGCGTGTGATGACTGTCACATTGGTTGTCACGGTACCTTTAGCAGTTGCGTGTATTGTTGTGTCTTCCTAGCAATCAAACTCACGGAAGGTATAGATGTCTGATCGTCGGGTATAACGGTATATACTGAATATGTATAAGCTCGCGCGGGAACACGGTTATAACTCTTATTTAGAGCCTCATGAATTATACTAGTGTTAACCATTAACTTTACGTGTATAACTCGCGTCAATACCTCGGAACTGCAAGCTTTAATTTTTCCCTTTTTTTTTTAATTGCGAACAAGACTTGCCGTAAGGCATAATTACGTCTGGCGTGTATTATATGTATGCTGTAACACCTGCGTTGCGTGTGAATTCAAGCAGTGTTCTGTGGTATCTGTTGTCGTGTACCTGCAGCGACCACTGGTCACGCTTACACGAGCTCAAATGTCTAAAGTATATACCTTCTCTTTTCTGATAACCTATAACGCTTTTTTAGCAGACATCTACGTGTGTACTGCAAATTATTTACACCTTTGAAAAGGAATAAGGGCCTAAATTGGTCAATATATAAATCAGACCTTTACACCCTTCTTTAAGGTGTGAGTTCTATACGGGTTTCTTAGTGACTTTTATGCCATCGCCTATAGCCTTTTTCCCCTTACATGCCTGATTCGCATTGAAGGGTGTAAATGATTTCACAGTGTGGTTCGTGCACCCGCCGGCCCATCTACCATATATAGTGCGAGTGTTCAATGCACGAATGCAAGAACGAACGTGAAGCAGTCGCCTGTGCTACATAGGGTCCTGTTACCTTTCGTGAATTTTATAGTCGTGTATACCTCGTATATGTATGTATACACACGCTCGATCCGGGTTTTCCTGTTGCTATGTGCTGGGAGAACATTAGTGTCACGCCAAGCCTATCGCCGTGTTTGAGCATGCCATAGGGGCTGCGCCGCACAATAGGATATCCCTCGCCAAACCCAACAGGGGGCGTCCCGTTTATATATATATAGACCGAGACAAGCAAGCATGCATGCAGAAGCAAGAATGCAAGGGGTGCACGAAGTGCTACGTATTGAGCCGCGCAGCGTTGTTCGAGCAAATGGCGGCCCTATAGCGGTGTGAACGCGGAAGCCATTTAGAGCCGTGTGTGTGTGTGTGTATCGCTAGGGGGGTCGCCTCGTCTCTATCGTTTGTTGTGTGCGTGCCAGCGCCTCTTTTTCTCCCATTTATGGCGCGCGGGCGATAACGCGACAGACAACGCGCAACTCGATTTTTTTCTCTAGCTGTTTCCTTTTTACCGCGTTGTCAGAGGTGCTATATACACCGATTCCTCCTACACAGGGGTCCCTTGACTTATCGCTGCAGTCGCACCCTCCTTTCCTTTCGTTCGCCAATGTGGCGTTCTTATAGCTATATTGCATGCACCCATCACTGTGTATACGTGTTCGCTCGCTCTATTCATGCGCGCATCAGCGGTTTCCTCTCTTGCGTGTCGAATTTTGAAGATCTGTCGAACCGTGCGACGTACAGGAATCGTCAGCATGCAGCGGAATCCACGGATGCGTTATACCGCGCCGTCTTGCTCGCATTTTCCCGCGTCTGGTCTGTCCTTGTGCTTCGTTTCGCGCATTCTAGCAGCGCCTGTCTGCGCTATGCCGGACCACCACGTATACCTAACTGTTGCTACTGCGTTGATTACAAAGAGTCTCTCTCTCCAGCTATTGGAAGCGTTCAATGCGCTATCTTTCACGGGAAAAAAGAAGAGAAAACTCGCTATCGCGGAAACCAAAATCAGCACTTTTGATATTTCAGGTGCGGAGACGGATATTTCAGAGTATATATAGCTGGGCAGAAAGGTTTCATTCAGACGCGAAGTAATTCGGGTTCCGTATGTGCCAACCCGGACAAGCCTGCGGGTGTTGCTTCGCCTGCAGACTTTCTCGTCTAGCAGTGAAGGCGCCCTCCTCATATGTCGCATGCACGTGGATGCAGCATTCCCGCGAAACCACGCAAATGGTAAATTACCATCTCCGCATTTTCTCTTCTTGAAAATGCAAGCGCTTTAGAAAGTCGATGCTGTTTTTGAATATAGGCGCTGGTCAGTAATGGCATGACATCGACAGAAAGGTGGGCGGCACTTTAACGGTGAAAGTGCTCAAACCAATTTCGTAAGCGCAAGTTCTCAACCTCCGCGGGAATCAGGCACGTACCCAAGGCCCCCCCCCCCCCCTCCCGAAATCAAGTGGCACACCTCCCCCACTCCATCTGCCCACACCACCACTCCTTACGCACATTCCTAAAGCGCCGCCCAATCAAGCTTGAGACGTGACAGCTATTCGGCGGTCAACATTTTGCTGCCTCTTTCACTCCTTTTGGATGGCGGTAGAGAGAGAGAAGGGAAGAAGGAAAGCCAGGGAGGTTAACCAGACTGAGTCCAGTTTGCTACCCTACACGTGAGGAGGGGAATGGGGAGTGAAAGAGAGAACTTAGGTGTAGGATGCCTATAGTCGGGCACTCCAGTCTGTTTCCCTCAGGTAGCGAAAAAGCGCTCGAACTGCTTTCTGGGCTAACGAACTGCGAGGCCAGGCTCCCAAGATCTTCGCTTCCGTAAATGGCCTGTCATCCAGTCTATTTAAAGCACACTGGAGAGTCTCACACTGATTATCGAATTGCAAAAGTGAAGAGACCATCAGTCACCTTCTGTGCCACTGTTCTCGCTTCGATGGCGGTAGTTATCGGCATCTCCTGGGATGTGAAGGCCAGATTTCTCATCGATTCGGTGCCCGCGCGATTAACTCGGGATGCGTTCAGCTGTCACCATCTATTGCAACGGTCATGCGCATCGCTGTTCCTTCTTTAGTTCAACCTTCTTTGTTTAGACTCATCCAGGAACCATGAAAGGGATTCAGTTTGTTGTAAGCTGCCATAGTCTGCATGCTCTTGAAACGAGTTGCGGCAGGAAAAAACGCCAGCTGCCTTTAACTTTTCCTTTTGCCTCATCACTTCCACGAGTGAAGGCTCACCGCAACACTGGCAGATCTTCGGAACCATTATATAGGTTACAAAGGAGGAAAACTAGAGCATTAGAAAAAACAGAGTCCGTCATCAAGCTCTGCATCAACCGCTAAACCCATAAGCAATATGAATGCCACCCGTTATCTCGTCTGGCTTTTCCCTAATTGTAGAGCACTTCTCGCGCAAATCGGCGACTGGAAACAAGAGTCGCAAGGAGTTCAGAAATTACGCTATCTACTAAGGGAGAGAGCCGAGGCAACAGCCGAACAGGAAGGAAAAGCGAAAATTAAGAAATTAGCCGTTGTTTGTGAAAACATTTATAGATCAACATCTTTTATTTAAAAAAAAAAGTAGGGAAAACGCCACCGCGGAAGCGGAGAATGATTCCGTGTGTTTTGAATGACGCTTCTGCAGTTATCAGTCGAGCCGGCTGACGTAGCCACATCTCTGCTGTGCTTATGTGTTTTTTTTTTCTAACCTTCTGCGGTGGGCGCAGTACGTCTAGAACCGTATCCGGCGCTCTAGGCGGCTATACGGGACCGGCGGCTACGCAACGTTATGCAACTTCCTAAATAACAACACGAGTCGGTTTTGGCACTTGGTAGAGCAGTAAACGATGGATTCAAAAGAACTGTGATTGTTCCGCAATATATATTTCTTAATAATTCTTCCTGAGCTGATTCAAAAAACACTACCAGAAATCCTTATTTTAGACTTCCGCTTGTTTACTTGTTTTTGGCAGTGTTCTTCCTGCGCGAGTGCATTTGATGTGGTTCCTTGTTTGTCAAGTAAAGGAGAGGTGCATCTCACAGGCGTACCTGTGAGATACACCCTATTTCATTTCTCTTTTGCGGGTTTAAGCGTCTTTATGCATTCCTACCAGACACGTACCCAGGATTATTTTTTTTTCGGAGGGAACCATAAACAAATATGAACCAGCGCAACGAAAACGTCGTCTGAATTTTCAAACACATCGCGAACAGATTTGATACACATGTCGCCAAGCGAACTTTTCAGTACCGACTTCAATTAATCGCCAAATATATTGTGCGGAATTTTTCGTGTGAACTGCATACGAACTTGATATCAAAGGAGCTTAATGATTCTTCGCATTGCGTCAGACTGTTGAGCTCCCTTGTTCTTTGTGTGCACCGGATGAGTACATAAACAAACACTTAAGATGGACAAGTAATGGACGAGAGTTGATGCACGCGCGTATGCCATTCGCGTACGATCTTACAAGTCAAGAAATGTGATAACGCACGCAGCATGTGCCATTGTCACGTTGAACATTGTTATCGCCTCTGATTCAGCCGTTCGCTTCCGATTAACCATACTCGGGAAATTATCCGGAGTGCTCGCGCATGCGGTCATTGATGCAACGCCCCGTTTGGCCGATATAAAAACGCTTGCATGAAAGGGGGATCTTATACACCACACAGTCACCAACAAACCTCTGTCTGTGCTGCTTTTTACAACTTTTTTTATGCCTTATATCCGTACTCACGAAACAGCTAGTAATTATAAGTGCGGTGCAATTTCAACCCGACCGAAGGTTCCATGGCACAAGATAGTGTGTGCATTGCACTGTTCCTCTTATTATTGCCTTTTTTGTATATGTGGTGGCGCCCATTTGAGTTCGGGTACAGGGGACGAAACGGTTCCTTTGTTCGCGGCGCCCGAAGCTGTTTATGTTTTCCTTTTTCTTTATTTTCGCTGTCGACACGCGTGCTCGTAAAATTCGGTTTTGTGCTTCTTCGGTCAGAAATCGCCCCGGCTCTATCTTCAACAATAAGTCCCTTCTGCTCGAGTGCCTTGAGCGAAAAGAGCGACGACAGATAATAGCTCGAAGCCGACCATGCCTGGTCTTCTAGCTGTTCGCGCATCTGTGTGTGCTGCATGGCGGCGCACGGAATACATCGAGGAGAGCCGCTGACAAGGCCCGTTTCACGCCGAATATCGAGTATTCTATCCTCTCCGGCTGCAGTATATATACTGAACGCTTGTTGTTGGGGAAGGCTTTAAAGCAGGAACTGAAACTGAAGTAAACATTAATAACCACAACGTATTTTTACAGAAAGTGTTTTTACGTCGCTGTTGAAGAACCACAAAACTTTCTGCAACGCCTGCGCTTCGTGGGGTCACCGCTCAACGTAGCCAGACAGCGCAAAGCCAGCCCGCTGAAATACTTACAGCTCAATGAAATGTGCGGAAATCATTTGTAAGCGCCTCTATGAAACCTTTTTTTCAGCTTGTTCAGTCATTAACAACAAATAATGCGATAAAAAGCCTATTTGCTATGTTTCTTATCCAGAAACACATTCCTAGAGTCTGGCAACACTGACAAATACGCTCCGAGCACACGGCGGCATCCGCCTGTCTTTCGCTGGAAGTCAGCGATGCCAGCGAACCGTCGGCGTCGTCACGCTGCGCCTATTCGTGCCGGGCGAAGTTCGCCATGAAAGTTCCCTCCATGCATCCCGGGCTTAAGTGACGAAGGGAAGGACGGCATCCAGTGAGAGTGGTCAGGCGTAATGTACATACAATACAATACAATATGTTTATTTAACATCTTTCGGATGTTGGGTGCGCCGGCAGAAAGCCAATGCGAAGGCTTGACGAGGCCGCCGCACCGTATACGTAGGCTTGGCAGTGGTACACGAAAACATACACAGCGTGAAAACATTTTCAGATAACAGACATAAGATAACAAACACAAGATAACAAAGTGGGCATTGTTTAGCTATACGTACATCGATTGAGATTCTTTGTTTAATAAATGCGGGAGGGTGTCGCACAACATTTGACAACCATAATTAGTACGCGGGTCTTAGCTACAAACCATTTCAAGCTAGTTCGTGTTGAATGTATAGGCTCTTTGCGTTTTAATGCGGACAGCATGGCTCCCAGCGTTCGGTTCGTCCGTTGGTCGGTGGGCTGTAGGCTGTAGATGTGCGGTGAACTGTACGGCATGAGCGAAGGAGCTCCTGAAGGACATTGGATAAAAACACACGCCCTCTGTCTCTGAGTGGTTCGCGCGGTACGCCATGGCGGAAGACGAAATTACGTAAGATGAAGTTCGCAACGTGACAAGCACCAGCCGAAGGAAGCCCGCAGCCGTTTCCGCATACCGCGATAAATGGTCGATGGCGCATCTGTCACTAGCTACAGAGCGCGAAAGTGGGCCATAAAGATCAATTCCGACATGGTCGAAGGGGCGTGCAGGACACGGTATAAGGGCTGGAGGAGGCCGGGAGAATGGGGAAATGGTTTCCGTCGATGACACGATTGGCAAGAACGAACGTATTTGCAGACATACATGTACAGTACATGGCACGCTAGTAATATAGCGTTATCGGAGCCGCTCATACGTTCTCAGCGCGCCAGCGTGCGCATGTTATGGGTCAGCATGAAAGTATGCGCATACAGCGTACCGCGTGTGGCTATGGATGACGAGCATCCAATTACGGCTGTCTGATTGATAGTTGCGACGATATAATTTAGTTCGTCCCGTATCGCGAAATGCGTGGCTTGGCGGTGAAGTGCACGTAGGTGCAGCGCTGGTTCGGCGACGCACAGGTGACAAAGAACGGCGGTGTGGTGAGGGCGAGCGACGGGAAGGGAAGGGTTGAAAGGCGGAGTCAGGCCGGGGGTCTCGGGCGTACACATCAGGTGGCGCGTTGGGCGTCATCAGGTAGCCGGAAGGAATAGCCGCGGTATCGTGGTGCACCCGGCGCTGCCGCGAACCGCCGACGACAGAAGGTGCAACGTGACCTGGAATTCCACAAGCGTAGGATATCGGTCGGTTGTCAGCAGTGCGCCACGGACGTGCGCCAGCGCATGGCGCTGGTGGCTGTCAGAGAGGTTGAGGGGTCAACGCTGCAGCCGCATATATATATATATATATATATATATATATATATATATATATATATATATATATATATATATATATATATATATATATATATATATATATATATATATATATACTATAAGTGAATGATGCGGCTATAGGTGTCGGCTGAGAGGCGGACGGCAGCACCTCGAAGACCTGCTTCTGAATAACTTGTGTGATAGACGACGCTGCGTGGGCACTTGTTGCTCGCGCACATATTCTTTGATTTGTGACGGTAGCGTATTGTGGTCAGCACGTATGGTTAAAGCGGCGAGGGAATCGTCCGTTGTTGTCGGCCGCCGATCGACTAAGACGCGTTGTTTACGTAGCTCTTCAAAGCTCTGGCACAAGGTCGTAAGCTCAACGACAGTGCGTGGGTCCTTGGCCAGCAACGTTTGAAGGGCATCGCCGTCAATGCCTTTCAGGATGTGTTCGTTCTCTTTCTCGAGTCGTGGAAGGATGCAGGCGCTTTCACAAGCCGATCACGTCTTCTGTGTAGCTAGGAAATTTTCGCCTTGCTGCTGTGCACGTACGCGGAGGCGCTGTTCGGCGCGGAGTTAGCGCACGGCGGGGTGGTCGAACACGTCTGCGAAGCGTTTCTTGAACGCACTCCATGTAGCGAAGTCGGACTCGTCGTTGTGGCACCAGGCTTGCGACGCCTTTGAGATAAAGCGAGACATTCTGTACTTTCGACTGGTCGTCCCACTTATTGTGGCCGCTCACCTTTTCGAATGTCGCCAGCCAATCTTCCACATCGTGGTCATCTGTTCCACTAAAGAAGGGAGGGTCGCGCAGCGCGCCGGTTACGAGAGCCTGCGCGGATTTGGCGCTGGCCTGCTGGGTGGTTTCATCAAGCATTGTCGGGGCATTTGGTAGCGTCCGACTTCGCAGTTCCAGGTTTGAATACGTACCCCGCACCACTACATTTTCTTTTTGTTAGCAAGACTGGAAAAGTGACAGCCTGCACGTGTACGTATTCTGTAAGGCTACATTATTCGTGCATTCAATTGTCCAAATATTTCTTAAGTGTTGTAATTACGTCACGAAAGGCCTTTACCAAGAACATCGATGGCGAACGCCAATCCATTGACGTAGAGTAGGCGCGTACCAACGCTCACAGACAAGTGTGTGTGTGTGTGTGTGTGTGTGTGTGTGTGTGTGTGTGTGTGTGTGTGTGTGTGTGTGTGTGTGTGTGTGTGTGTGTGTGTGTGTGTGTGTGTGTGTGTGTGTGGCGAGCTTTAACCAAGTGGTGGTGGGGGGGGGGGGTATGGGAACTCTAGAATCAGGTTGAAGCTTTGTTCTGATTCCAACAGCTTCGTAGTTATAGGCTCTCCGCTTATAGGTTATTAAATGGACGCCCCTTTTGCGTCATCGACCTTTCTATAGGAAAAGGGTTGGCACCGAGAAGTGCCGCCGTACGTCACTTCACGCCGACCAGCTTCCACCGCGTCGGCGCCTGCGTTGTTTCAAATGCACATATATATTCATTGCAAGCGTACAAAACCCAAACGGTTGTGTACTTGTCGCGATTACAGAGCTGTCGCCAGTGCCACATGCACCGTGGCTCATGAGTGTGGCGCTGTCCGCGATCTCTGGCTCGAGGGAGCGCAAGGAGTCGGTTTGAATCTATAAGCTCCAATAGCAACAGAAGGGACACAGCACGGCCGCGCACCCTGAAAACGGCTGTGTAATCAACTGCGCAGAGCCACTTGACAAGGGCCGTGTATGCGTGAGAACACGTTTTGATTCGCGACGGCTTACCCAGCACCACACAAGGGAAGGGGGGGGGGGGAGGGGTTCAGTACGCCGGGAAAGTTTTATATGGAGCAGAAAGACAAACGTTGCAGCATCCTGCACGCATACTGAAACTGCGAGCACAGCAGCAGATGGTACTGTACAGCGTGTTTATATACATATGCGCGAGACCTTTAAAGATTCGAGTGAACAAGAACCTTGCCCCCACGCTGGCATTCCTGTACATACGCGAGTGGTTTGCGCGCATTAATCACGGCTCCCAGAAGTGGTCTCATTTGGAACGAGCCAGTTTTCTGTTTCTTTCTTCCACAGCGGCGGCGCGCCGCGCATACCTCCGCGATGCCTGGCAGAGAAATTTCTCCCATCAGCGGTAGCCAACCGGATTTTTTTTTTCTCTGGTTAACCTCTCTGCCTTTCCCCTTTCCTCTCTCTCTCTCTCTCTCTCTCTCCCATCAGCGCAGGCGCCGGTCAGCTGCTGCGACCGACGGCCGTCGCGCCGCGCTCCTCCGTGCCGAGTCGGCCGCCGAGGAGAAGACACGACTGCGCGACGCCCCGGCGTCTTCCCGGCCGTGGAATGCGCGCCTCTCCAGCGGCGCGGAGGTATAGCCGGCGACAGCAGCAGCAGCAGCGACGGCACGTGTCGCGCGTTTTCTTCCGCGGCGCCAGCGAATATCGGCGGCCCGGCGTGTCTTTACCGGTTTCCGCTCAGCAGGGTCGCGCGACACATTTATCGAACCGCGTGCCGCGGAGCCACTGCTTGGAGCGCTCTTGCGTGCTGCGGCCCGGCCGAAGACGCCATTTGCATAGATTGGGCCTCTTTTTGATGTAAGGCGTGCATCGCGTGCCGTGCCGCACGCATCCAGTGCACCTCTCTGTGCAGCCTGATCGGCTGTTGGAAGTTCCCCGGGCTGCATGGCGATCGGCTCCAGCGCAATGCATATTATTTGATCCGCACCGATGGCACCGGCTGTTGGAATCTCAGCGCTGCCACCGGCTGTTGGAACCTCAGTGCTGACACCCGTTGTTGCAACCGGACCGTTGGCGCCCGTTGTTGCAAATGGGTCGCAAGCCCCAAGGGTAGCGTTGGCCTGGCGGCCTGGGGCACACTGGAAGCATCCGAAGGTCCCAGCAAAGCATGAGGCGACTGCTAACAGAACAACTGGTTTATTCTAGCATCGCAAAGAGCGGGCGGTCAGGTCGACCGAAGTAGAGAGACGGGAGAGCACGTTCATCAACAGAAGAAATCGGAGCCTCTCTCCTGGCGTCCGGGGGCAGCTGCTCTTATACTCTTGGCGTCGCGGGCAAGAAGGAAGGTCACGAGATGACACCACGTGGCAGCAAGGCACGGACGGACTGAGAGACATGTAGAGACAAGGAGGTGACGCATCAGCCGGGCCGGCGCCGGTCAGACCTCCTCGCTTCACACTGGGGGAGCTCCTCTCCCCAGCTGCCGCGCTTTGACAAGCGTGGGCACACACACACACGCACACACAAAGACACGTGGCACTGAACATGCCGGGACGCGCTCGGCGGGGATGCGTCGCGGCCGCTCCGAACGGGCCAAAATGTCCGCCGCTTTGAACGAAGCCCCGGCGTCCGTTGAATTCGCGCCGGCTACACCGCGCGTCATAGGCGAAACGTAACAATATATATATGTATATACATGACTTAAGAACATCTGCACGCGCCGAATACGACATTGAATTGGACAAGCTTCGTGGCAATACGTCGCCGTGCATAGCGAAGTCGGCATCACGAAGATAGCCATCGTGCTGCGAGTGTTTGGATCCAAGAAAACAGTTGTCTCACATATGGAGTACTGCTTGTGGTCTCCGTGGAACCCCTCAGCAACGACACCTTTTCGAGTCATTGGCCCTTCACGAACAATGCAGAGAGATTGACATCGAATATATAGTTCCGCTGGAACATCGACGCTCGACCACTCACCGATTTCGCGCGACCCCCGCATGGACAGTCATTTCACTATGGACGAACTTGAAGCTGTACTTGCCTTGTGCAAGCGTTCATCATCGCGCAGGACCCGACGCTTTACCTATCGTGTCTATACTTAATCTTGGCTAAGAGGCTCGGAAAGCGCTTCTTCACTTATTCAACAGCTCCTGTTCGACAGGCACGGTTCCACAGGAATGGAGGACCAGTCGCCTAATTCCAATGCTCAAGCCTGGCAAGTCGCCTGTAGACACTGCATCGCACCGACCGATTGCGCTTGCCAGCTGCATCGAAAACTAATAGAATGGTTCTAACACAATGAGAATGGCACCTCGTACATTACGAGATATATCCAGACGCAGTGGCACGTTTCAGGCGTGGTCGTTCATCCATAGACAACGTTATCGACTTGGTGACGTACGTCGAGCACCAGAAGTCATACAAACGATTATCTGCTGCCCTGTTTCTGGATGTTAAGGGAGCATATGATAACGCAACACATGAAGCGACCTTCAACACGTTAGAGGCAGTAGGACTTGGAAGCAATATTTACTTCTGGGTTAGTAGCTACATACAAAGGAGATCATTTTTCACACTTACCGAGGATGGCCCAACCTCCCAGCATTACAGTAACCGTGGGGTCCCTCAGGGTGGAGTACTGAGCCCAACGCTCTTCAATTTAGCACTCATTGGACTTGCCGACATCCTTCCATGCACCGTGCGGCTCTCCATCTAGGCCGACGACATTTATATTTGGACGTCGGGTGTGACGCGACTTCAACTTCGCGCGCGGCTTCACTTTAACATCATCGTATACCTTTGGGAACAAGGACTTCAAATATCATGTGAAAAATGTGCAGTGGTGGCACTTGCCAGGAAACCAATGTCTCCATACGTGATATCCGTCGACGGACAACTGATCTCGTACACCACAAGTCAAGTTTTTCGTGGCTATTGACACGAATATCTCCTGGGACCCTCAGATGAATAATGTGAAAAAACGACTGACAAGGGTTTGCCATATTCTTAGGTTCCTAGCAAGAAAGATCTGGGGAGTGTCAATACGCTCTATGCTGCAAGGGTCCTCTCTATTGGACTCCTGCGGTATACCCTACCAGTCATATCCAACACATGCCTGCAGTACTAATCTGAATACAATTCAAGGTATCCAAGCCCAAGCCCTCAGGATATGCCTTGATCTACCGCGGAGCGCGTCAACGACATAAGTTATTAAAATCGCTCAAGATTACCCTATCAGAATGCACATTACCATTGAAACAATGCGTGTGACATGAGACACTTCGCCCGGACCCCTACCCACCACCTCGAAAGTCTCCCTGTAAAAAGGCCCCACACGACATTCAGTGCAACTGCTTTCGCGCACCGTGCCTCTCTTACTTCAGCGTATACGCAGCTACTGCAAGACCTTCGATTCCTCCATAGTGTGTGAGCCCGGCCGTGTACTCGAGAAAACCTCACAATCCCAGGACCTCAGAAAAAGTCGGACTTGCCGTCATTTGCACTCAAGTAATTGGCTTCTTGTACGAGAAATACAGCGACTGCATACACGTCTGTATACTGATGGCTCAACTACATCAACCAGTTTCGGTGGCGCTGCGAGACAGCTTTGCGTTCTAGGACGCACACTCTCGTTAGCTGAGCGGAACCAGACTGTGCAGACTCAGCCCTTCGCTGCAACTCAGACCTCCGGCCGGACTGCACCGACGCGAAGCTTCTCTTCAGTGTCGGTTGTGATTGAGGGTTGCCTTCACGAAAGCTTATTCAGCAGTAATTGGAATCGCTGACAGTCCTGCATGTGATCTTTGCGGCTGCGAGGAGAACATTTACCACCTATTGTGTAACAGTCCTCAGTTTGACCCTCTACCTTTCTCCCTCCTACCCTCTCTCTCTTCCAACCCCATCCCCTCGACCCTGCTGGCGCTGAGCCGTGCTCCCGCAGGGGTTGCAGAGAATAGCGCTAGCCTTTTCTCCTTCCCCTCAAGAACCACTTGTCTCCTCAGTTTGAAGCACAAAGACAATCTATGACCAACGGATTCAGGAAACTAGATGATCGTCTTCTGAGTGAACAGACAATACTAGAACACCGTCCCCACCGATCATCGGCTCAGAAGGCACTAAAGGCACTTTTATGCTTCCTGAGAACATCCGGCTTTTGCGAGCGCCTTTGAATCTGTAATGCTGTTCGTGCACGTCTCTCTACCCTCCTCTCTCTATTTCTCTTCCTTCTTTCTATTCCCTTCTCCCTTCCCCCAGCGCGGGGTAGCCGACCGGACTCTTGACTGGTTAACATCCCTGCCTTCCTTTTATCTATCTCGCTCATCTTTCAATTGAACAGCGATCTTGACCGTGCACGTATACCCGTATGTGCTAGATATATATCTATATGTCGAATCCTCAGCCACGCATATCTGCATCAGTGCTGACAGTACTGTGAACGAGGTTTACAGTTACACCGTTATACGTCAGTTTCGTCGTTTTTGTGGTCAACGACAAAATGTATTTCTTTTGTACGTATCTCATTTCGCAATATCACATAACTTTGGCAGGAATCTTCTTTGTTGTAGATAGTCACGGACATAGTGTTTGATTTGAGGAGGTATTTATGCCGTAGCTTTAGGTATACGTCTTGCGCTGCCAGAAGTAATCACGTTCAAAGACTGCATTTGTCTAGATAGGGACAAAAAGAAGATAGTTCTCGCACTGTGAAGCATGCATCAACCATAGCGCGACGTACTTGGCCTCTTACACCTCCTCCCTCTCCATGCATACTATATATATATGTCGCCATCCCTTTTTACTAAAGTTCTTATCTCTCTCTATTTCTGTCCGCAAACTGTCCCTGCAGATATTTTCTGTGTCCACACATTTCAAAGTCCTTCCGCGCAAGCAGCCAGTGTTTTTTGGTGACACTATTGACACCAGTCGCCCGTGTATATGTATATATGGAGGGGCGTCGTTTCTCGGCCAACGAAATCCTTCTCCACTCCGAACTTCTTGGCTCTCCTACACGAATAAAACTCCTTTCACCGTGCAGCGCGGTGTGGCGACGCATGTAGGGATCGCTGGACCGCGACCCGTGGCGCTGGTCAGCAGCTGCAAGGTCGGGGAGAAAACGCTGCCACCTGCGCGGGACGGGCGGACCCCTTCGGGGGGTCATGACCTCGCGCGGCGAGTTTCCCTTGGCCCGTGACCCCTTCGCAACAGGAACATGCATGCCCGCGGCGGAAGAATCGGGCTTGATTCTTATTGTCCGCTCGTGAGCTGCTCTGCTGTAGCCCTGATTTCTTGCACTTCTGACTCGTTATTTATGCATTTTTTTAAATCTTTTTTCGCTGTGCGTATGGTCCGCGCACTGCGCGTGAAATGCTATACCGTTTTCTTCGTGTCAACCTCGATCTTCGCGCTATAAAGGTACATTGCTCGCCCCCACAGTGAGAGAAGAGAGAGAGAGAAAAAAAAAACCAGGTGCACGGCTTTGTGCCCCGCACTGCTTTTATGCGTGCTCGCTCCGTGACCTGAAACGGGATGCATTCCATGTGAGAGAATGCGCGTATATAATATATATGTGCCGAGAACGGATGCATTCACGGAATTCCACTTGGCTCAGGTAAGGCGTGCGTGTGTACAGGTATGTGCACGGAGCCGAAATTTTCGACGTGGTTGCAGGGAGGAGGTGGATGGATAGAATCTAACGTTTACGCACAATGTGAAATCCTGGTCTTTTCGCTGCCGCATTTGCACGCTGGTTGGAGCGCATATTATCCCCGGTTCCTGCGGCACGTCGAAGGTTCATCCACGTTTACAATCTGAGCAATCTGAGTTTGTCCGTCTATGGCAGATATGCAAACGCACGTGCTCTCGTAATATCGTGGCGACAAGAAAGCCGGACATGCCGACAGTACACACCGCTTGACCCGGTGTGCACTGTCGGCATGTCCGGGAAAAAAGAAAAGAAAAACATTGGCCGTCATGCTGCAAAGTTGCATTCCGCCACTGTGGTGGTAACACAGGTCTACTCGTTTTAGAGGGAAAGAGCGAGGTACAAATATTTATCGGGCGTTTATACAGTTACGTTCTTTTTTTTTTTTGCACTACGAAACAGACGTAATTTATTTCTCCGAAATTTCTTACACACAAAAAGGTCCCGTGGTATAGTGGAGAGAGGGAATATCACAGTGGAATATGCTAGGCTGAAAGTCTATCCATTGGGGGAGAGAGAGAGAGAGAGCAGGGTCCCGGGTCGTGGTGCTGAGTGCATATGTCTAGACCCCGAGGGATCAAACGGCAATCGTCATTGTTATGTCAGAATATAATGAAACAGCATACGCTAGTGGTGTCTAGATCCCTTGGCTAAAAATAAACTGCGTGCGTAACTGCGTAAAAATGAACTGCGTATCGAAACTCCGTAAAATGAAATCTGCGTGCAATATATACGTGCAATTTGTTGACGAATCTGCGACGCCATATATTTAGAGTTTGCTAAATAGTTCCAATATAAGGATTTTTTTTCCCCTTCCTTGAATACCTTATACGCCAGCTGTATACATCCGATGTTTCGTAATCTGAGTGTGAGCATTCCGCAGCTACGTAACAACCTTCATCGTGTTCTTCTTCCACTTCGCTGCTGATTATACGATATATATATATATATATATATATATATATATATATATATATATATATATATGTCTTCTTTAGCTTGCGTATACACAGACGCAGAAGCGCAATGGGTGAAGCACACTGGAGCCGCGGCAACAGCGCATGGCCGCTGACCGCTGCGCGACAACAAAGGTGCGCGCGCACGTCTTTCGTCAAAGTGTGCAAGCGCCATTCGATTGCCGCATTTACCTCACGAGACGAAAATTTTGGTGGATGCATGGTGTTGGGCTGCTAATCACGAGGTCGCGGGATCGAATCCCGGCCACGGCGACCGCATTTCGATGGGAGCGAAATGCCAAAACACCCCTGTACTATATAGATTTAGATGCTCGTTCAAGAACCCCAGGTGGTCAAAATTTCCGGAACCCTCCATATACGGCGTGCATGCCTTATAAACAGAAAGTAATTTTGGCATGTACAACCCCATAATACTGGCTTTTTTATTTACTTTTTTATAGACGATAATTGCACGTAATGCATCAGTGCATCACTGAGGGTGTTTCGTGCAGTGAAAAAAAAAAGGAACATTATCTCACGCGACTAATTTAGCTATACACGGGGACCTATACACGGGGACGATATAGAATATTGTTAGGCCTGGCACTGTCCTTTTACACTATCTCTTAAGGACAACTTCGAATTCAACGCGCTTTCGATGTCACATCTGTGGGCCACGTTGACGCCGCTCTTCGTCCGTATACGCTAGGAATACGGCTTACATAATATGTAGGTGTACCAGAATGCATGAATGCATGCATGAATTATTCCGTGCCTATACAGGTGTGCCCGCTTGCCTAGTGCAAATGTTGCTACTCGGGACGCGCGCGCGTCATTCATGAAGCAGAGCTAAAAACGCAGGACCATAACGCCTGCGTCGTGCGTCAGGCGGTTATGCAAGAAGTCTTCTTTCAGGAGGTGGATGCGTTGACATACGTTGGGCAAGCCAGGGTGCGACGTCCTCCGTCAAGGTTACCCGACGTAGCTTGAGCAGTTGAAACGGTCACTGGTGCACAAGTATATTAAGGCAATTCCATGCAGATGCAGCCAGATAATATATATATATACATATATATATATATATATATATATATATATATATATATATATATATATATATATATATATATATATATATATGTATGTATATGAGCCCAAACGGGAGTGAGCACCGGCTATATGCCGTATGGACATGAAATTAACGCTCACCTGCACCCTCCGCCGCATATCTAATCTGTCCGGTCTATCCGTCTTCGTTCCGTCCAACCGTGGTGTCGCACGGATAAATTACAGGAGCTCTTTTCGAGTAGCTTTTGTTCGCCCTCGGCAAAGTGCCTCGTCAGAGACCAAAGCAGAATGCTGCTTCACGTCCCATATATATGAAGTGTGCACCGTCACTTAATTTCACTGCCTCAGGCCTCGAGATACCTGAAGGTGTACTTTCTTTCTTCGACATGAGGGAACAATCGCGGTGTATTCAACTTTGACGGGTAACTGTCACAGCGCAAGAATTATGCGCAACGCCAAGGCAAGCATGAAGGTGCCTTCTGTATAGGGCGAAGTGTGCGAGAAATGCCTCATTACCTAACATTAACGAACCGAGCTGTGCAGTAACTTTCGTGCTTTCTTACTTCAAAAATATGATTTCGTCAGTAATATTAATCAAATGGGGCCGGCTCGCCAAGCTTCGTTCCGCAAAGGCAAATCGCACGCACAGACACATGCGTGAATGCATTCATAGTCAATCAATCAATCAATCAATCAATCAGACAGTTGATAGATAGATAGATAGATAGATAGATAGATAGATAGATAGATAGATAGATAGATAGATAGATAGATAGATAGATAGATAGATAGATAGATAGATAGATAGATAGATAGATAGATAGATAGATAGATAGATAGATAGATAGATAGATAGATAGATAGATAGATAGATAGATACGAGCGCTACAAAGCACGACCACCAAACGACGGGGGCACCTAAGCAATTGTAATGTGTAAATGCGAGAGCGGTATACTTGTCGCTGAGGTTAGTGCTGCGATGAAAAATTGGCGAGTTGTTTAATGCTGGTGCATTGAACGTGCGTTCCGATTAGAAGTATCCTGCGACGAGCATGGACGTGCCGCAGCGTATAGAGCCGAAGCCAGATTCCCGTACACGAACGCTGCCGCGTCCGTTCGAGACACATTCGGCGCCACGCAACCGCGAGCTCCGTGCCGCCTTGCATTGACCGTGGCAAAAGAGGCGCCGGCGGGCGCCGCTGCGCACTGCGCTCCTCGTGGACGAGGCACCCGCAGTCACACCTGACGCGCTGCCGGGCGACAGGTGACAGGCACGCACGCATTGCCGCAGGCGTCGGAGCCGCGCCTGCGGTCTCGTGTTCGCCCGGCGGGTTCCACGATGGGCAGCGCAGATAGCGCCCGCATCACCGCGGCTTGCATGCGCGATGCGACTCGCATCCGTTCACCGTGCAGGTGCGCCTCGCTGAGGCCAACCTAGCGGGCTCCGTGACGTGGGCGAGGGGAAAGAAAGAAACGAGAAAAAGGTCGTAAGGCCTTGCTGCCAGCCGTGCGTGCCGATACATCGTATACCGCGCGCCCAGCGAGGCGAATCTGCACCCACTTTTGCATCACATACTCTCGAGCGAGCAAACTCGCGCGGCTCGCACCGTCGTGCATGCGTATCGGCTGCTTTACACGGCCGCCCGGTTTCCGCAGCTTGTGCTCTCGAAGAAAGTGTGACAAAATCTGCCATGCGGTCGGCCGGGTGAAGGAGAGCGCTATATATGGCGCAACCCATCGAGTGGCAAACGAGAATGGGAAATGAGAAAAGTATTCCACGCAGCACAGAAGAGAGAGAGAGAGAGAGAGAGAGAGAGAGAGAGAGAGAGAGAGAGAGAGAGAGAGAGGCGCGGGGAGGGGAGGTGAAGGGGGGATAATCGGCGCTGTTTGGTCGCGTCACTTGAAGCACGCATACGCAAATTATTATCGTCTTTTTGATCGTGTGCCAACACGCGCTCAGATGCAGGTATTTCCACGTCGCTTTCGCCGAATTCCGGTGTATACGAGAGTTTAATATCGTATAAGTTTGCCAAGTTCTGTTTTTTCGATATCCTTATCGGTAATGTAGCGTTTTTAGCGTGTTGTTTTGGCAGGTCGGGAGCATAAGTATATCCCCGAGCCGCTGAGCATTTTGGAGCACGTCGTCGTCTTGTTCGTTTGCGATGGCCAATCAAACACCCGTCGCAAGCTTACCGCGTACGATCTGCTTCTTAAGTTTATTCATGCTCTGTGCTACGTTGCCTGCTCTCGGTTGCTCGGGCTTGCACTTGTATTGCTTCAGCGAGATCCGACTTTTTCCTCACGTCTGTGTCAATCAGTGTCCCGTCACAAAAATTTCTTTCGACAGCAGCGCCATTTGTCTATAAGGTGTACTGCCCTTCCGTGAAAAAAAGTTCTTCCGGAATTTGCGGAATAGATTTGAGACCTGCATCTAAAATTTGTTCTTCCGACGTCGGCGATGGCGATCAGCATGACTGCATGCAATGTCTGGTTGCATATGTATGTACTCTTATTAGACTGTTACTCCGACTAGTTATGCGCCAGGTGATAAACACCATGAAAAAGCGTGGCCGGTATCGTAATAATATATATATATATATATATATATATATATATATATATATATATATATATATATATGGGCCAGCCGCTGCAGTATGCCTGCGATATCATTTTTTCTCGAAACAATAAAAATTATATTGCGCAGTGTAGTCGTCGTGCTCAACAGTAGCTGAAATAAAAGAAAGACTCGTCATCCGCCTGCCACGTAGAGAAGAACGCTACAGACGGAAGAGCATTGAGCTTCCTTCGAACACCAAGACTGCGTAAAGGGGGCCATAGTTGCGCATACTTCACGTCAAAGGGCGCTGCTTGTCGGATGTTGCGTAACTACTAGACGTAAGAAGAAACGAGACAAAAAGAAAGCAAGTTCATTTCGTCTCTGCCTTCCTTATACTTCCCGCTTCCTCCGTGCCACAAGCAGTGCACTTTGCCATGAAGATTTTTCTCCGAGTATCGCCACTGCGTGAAAGTTGAACCATTATACATATAGACCAAGGCAGAATTCACTTCATCGTTGGCACCATTAGTGCGGCACCTACACTGCACTTGAGCGCCGCTGAAATAAGTTATGTAGGCTTACGACTCGACGCCCCGCAGTTTACAGCGGGAACCCGCAGCGGCCCACAAGCGGCGCCCTTTCCGGCCGGCCAACGGACGCTCGGGAGTGGCTGCTCGCTGCAACTGCGTGTGTGCCGGCGGGAGCTGTGCGCTTGACGGATCCTGGCTGCGGCATCCGGCAGCCGCGGCGGGCCGGCGGGGGTCGCGTGCGGCAGAGTGGCTGCCGCCGCCGACCAAGGTCACGGCCGTCCCTCTTGACCTTGGAGGGGCTGAGCGCTCTCCCTGGCGCAATGCCGCCACCCTTCGCGCCCCACGCCGTTGGTCACGTGTGTGCCAGCACCCACATAACAAAAAACATTTCCGTATGTTTTTCGAGTGTGTACCCCTGAACTTTCTACATTTTCGGATCCGTGAAGTGAAGAGGAACACGCTGATACCCGACTTTTGTGGGTGGGTGGACTTTTGTGACATTTCTTGCCGTTTTTCTTTCGACTACGCCATGACTGTGTGCTGAGCCTAACCGTGTTAGTGTTCGCGAGGCAAGGCATCGCTAGCCCACCTCTTCTCGTCGGAGGCTTTTTCCACGGACTTTGTGATGGAGTGTGAGGTGGAAGGGGAGTTTTTATCCCCCGAGGACTTCACTAAAGACTCAGGGTGGCAACTCGTTGCCGCCAGACGTTCTTCAAGGAGCACGAGAAACGCGGCCAATGCCAATGCGGCCGACGTTCAGCATAACACCAGTTCCCACGCTCGGCGTAGCGCCGACCTCGCGGGCATTAAAAGCAAGATAATTCGAGGAGCCAGGATGCCTCCGATGCCCAAGGAAGAGGCAAAGATCGTCGTGCGGCCCAGGGGAGGCCTGTGTATCAGCAAGTGCGGACCTACCGCAGTCGCCGACGCCATATGGCAGGCTGCCGGGCTCGATTCGGCGTCGCGAGACACGGACACAATGTGTCCTAACTTTCAACAAAACATAATGGTGATCAGCACACCAAACAGGGACAACGCTGCACGCTACGTCGGCGTCGAGGGCATCTCCGTCGCCGGTCAACGTTTCGAGGTGAGCGCTTACGAGGCCGCCCCTCACTACACGTGCAAGGGCGTCATCCGAGGCGTCTCCCTTAGCGACGGGCCCGCGGTGATCGACAAAAAACTTGTAAACCCGATAAATCCCACGGCGCTGGGCGCCAAAAGAATCAAGAACACCGGCACCGTGGTGGTCCTGTTCGAGGGGTACCGAGTGCCAAATTTTGTCTCCTACGGCGGCACTATTGTCAGGTGCACTTTATTTCGCAAGCAAATGGACGTGTGTTACAGCTGCGGCAGGCTCGGGCACCGCTCCGACGTCTGCCCTTCGCCGAACGACGCCATCTGCAGAGGATGCGGAGAAGCAAACCCCGACGCCCAGCATAGGTGCGATCCCAAATGCAAGCTGTGCGGTGGCGACCACCTTACCGCCGCCAAGGAGTGAAAGCGACGATTTCAGACGCCATATCTCGTCAGACGCAGACGGGGGGAACGCTCCCGCGCCCTCAACGCCGAACATTTCCCGCCCATGGAAGGCGCGAATCAAGCCCGGCAAGCATCGCCTGAACGCCAACACGGTCGCAGCCGCTCCCGGTCCAGGGGGAGATCCAGGTCTCGTGGCCGCTCCAGGGGTCACATCAGGAGCCGCTCCGCCTCCAGGGCCAGGTCGATGTCAAGATCCCGAGTCCGATCCAGATCCAGATCCGGTTCCAGGGGCGGCCCGGGTTGCAGAACCCAGCCAGCATCTGGACCTCAGCCCGCCTCCACATATTTGGGGAAGCAGCCGACCCTCCTTTGGGCCGATCTGGCACGTCCCAAGCCCGGTGCCAATGTAGAAGCTGTTCAGGCGCCTCGTAACGGCCAACACCCAGAGCGAGCTAGGGACGCGGAAGTCACTCGCTTACGCAAAGAGAACGACGATCTCAAGAGCACGATCAAGAGGCTAGTTAACGAAATGGCAGAGATTCGGAAACTCGTTTCGAATGTGTCGGATAACGGTGCGCCAGGCAGGGCCACAGAGACTCCAATCCCAGCCCCAGTAGACGGTACTGCGACGTCCACCAAACGCAGAGCAGTAGTAAAACAAACAGGTGAATCGGGAGCGTTGTCCGCAGAAGTCAGCGAGATTAAGCAAACTGTCATTGGGCTGGCAGATGGCCTCAGACAGGTCACTGCTAGCGTCAGTTGTCTCACCGATAACGTTCGTCAAATTCAGGTTGCACTCGGAGACCCCAACAGGAGCCTCGGAGCTCTCGCTGATCGCATAGATGCCATTGAGGCGCGAATGGCTTCATCCGCCTCCGTCGTCCAACCGCTCACCGTTCCCGCCATACTAAAGGAAGCTAGACTTCAATATCCAACCAGGGCGGCGACAGGAGGCCCCAGTCTTTGCACAGCCCTAACTGCCCCATTAGGTGGTAGTCCATCCGGTCCGCCATAATGGATAGGTCCAAAGAGAGTTTTCGCATTTGGCAATGGAACTGCAGGGGGTATTCTAACAAAAAAGCCCCTCTGCAGCAGTTCTTCAGGTCTTTCGCTGTCAAACCTCAAATCATTGCTCTCCAGGAAACATTAGTCTCCGCCGCCTCGCTCCAGGGCTACAGGGCCGTGTCGGGCCTGCCCGGGGGGCGAGGGATTTGCACCTTGATTGATAAAAGGCTGACTCATCTCACCCACGACCTCAAGCTGGCGAGTGGTAGAATTGAATACGTCATGGTTGAGATCCTGCTCAACGTACCACAGCAGAATCGGCGCAGAAACAGCGTGTTCGTCCTCAATATCTACAGCAGCCCCAGGGACTCGCGCCAGCAGTTCAAGACCATCCTCAAGAAAGCGACCGACTTGGCCGGCCCTCGACCCTTAGTCGTCGTCGGTGACTTCAACGCACCGTACGGCATCTGGGGTTACGTCTACGACACTACCAAGGGGCGCAACCTGTGGCAAGATGCCAACGAGATGGACCTCACTCTGGTCACTGACAAGAATTTTCCTACGCGCATCGGCAACTCCGTCACCCGGGACTCGACACCCGACCTCGCGTTCGTCAGGAACGTTGAGGACGTGGGCTGGGAGAACACCGCCATGGAGTTCGGCAGCGACCACTACATTCTCGAGACCAACTTCAAGGTGTCTCGGAGTAGGATCAAGGAATTCACGTTCGTCGATTGGGACCGCTTTCGCAAGATTCGCGAAGAACCCGGCAAAGACAGGGCACCCGCCACCCTCGAAGAATGGTGCGAAGGCGTCTGGAACGACGCTTCCGCGGCTACCAAGAAAGTAGAAACCGATCTCGACGTCGAGCGGATGGACAGCAGACTTGCCCACCTGATTGAGGCCAAAAACGCCCTGCTCCGCCGATGGAAGGGCCAAAGGCTCAATCGCAGACTCCGAAAAAAGATCTCAGAGCTCAACAAGGTCATCGATGAACACTGCAAGGCGCTATGCCAGCAGCAATGGGACGAGCTCTGCGAATCCGTCGACGGACAGATGCGCAACGGCAAATCCTGGGGTATGCTGAAGCACCTTCTCGACGAAAGCGGTTCAAAGTCAAATCAGAGGCATACGTTGGCCCGGGCCCTTCACGAAGCCACCAGGTCTCACACGGTTGATGAGCTCGTCTCAAAACTCGTACAGAAGTACTTGCCCGTCTGTCGCGATGGAGATCCAGTGACCCAACTCCCGGACTACCGAGGCCCTCCACGCCCCGAGCTCGACGAAGACTTCTCCGTTGCCGAGGTCCGACAGGCCATCTTCGCACTCAACCGCAAGTCTGCGCCTGGTCCAGACGGAGTCACCAATAGAATGTTGAGAAACCTCGAGGACACGTCGATCGTCTTCCTGACCGACAAAATCAACGAGTGCTGGAATAGCGGCGTTGTTCCTGCAGAGTGGAAGATGGCCTGTACGGTGCTCATTCCCAAGCCCGGCAAGGCCCCGAACATCGAGAACCTCAGGCCGATTTCTCTAACCTCCTGCGTCGGCAAGGTCATGGAGCGCGTCGTCCTCAACAGGGTCAACGGGTACCTCGAAGACAACGAGGTTTACACCTACAACATGATCGGCTTCCGCGCCGGACTCTCGACGCAGGATGCAATGAAACTAATAAAGCATCAGATTGTGGATGGCCGTTCCAGAGACGTCAAGGCTTTGCTCGGTCTGGACCTCGAGAAAGCTTTCGACAACGTGCTCCACAGCTTCATCGTAAAGACCATTTCAGACCTGGGTCTCGGTTACAGATTCCATAGCTACGTCAGCTCTTTCCTAACGGACAGGAAGGCCAAGCTTCGCATTGGGGACTTCCGCTCCAACGATGTGCCCCTCGGAGGGCGGGGCACTCCTCAGGGCGCCGTCATCTCACCCACCCTGTTCAACATCTGTATGATTGGTCTTTCCGAGAGGCTGGCACGCGTAGAGGGCGTCAAGCACACCATATACGCCGACGACATCACCTTATGGTGCCCCGGCGGCTGCGAGGGCAGAGTCGAAGAATCCATGCAGGAGGCGATCGATGTGATCGAGGAGTATCTCCGCCCCACCGGACTTCGATGCTCCCCCGCCAAGTCGGAGCTTCTGCTTTACAGAAAAGAGAAGGGAGGCAGACCCAAAGATTGGAAGCCAGTTTCCGAAAGCAGCATCAGTCTTCGTACTTGTGACGGGGGGGTGATACCCAGGGTCGACGTTATTCGGGTCCTCGGCATGTTTGTCGAATTCAACGGCGGGAACGGAACGGCTCTCCGCAAGATCATCGCAAAGACGGACAACGCTTTCCGCCTCGTTCGCAGAATAGCAAACCGGCACCGAGGAATGAAGGAAAACAATCTCCTCAGGCTTATCAATGCCTTCGTGCTATGTCACTTTACTTACACAATTTCTATGCACAACTGGCTCAGAGCGGAGCGAGACAAGCTCAACGCTCTCATCCGCAAAGTGGTCAAGAGGGCTCTCGGGCTACCCATCAGGACGCATACCGAGGATCTCCTCAAGCTGGGGGTGCATAACACTGCCGAGGAGATTGCCGAGGCCCAAGAACGTGCGCAACTCACTCGCCTGAGCACCACAGCGGCAGGTAAACACATCCTCGAAGAGTTGGGTTACCACCCTGCGGGATTCCCGATGGTCAGTACCCCGATCCCTAGGTGCATTCGAGACAAGTTCGAAGTGGCCCCTGTGCCCCGAAACGTCCATCCCGTCCATAACGAGGGCAGACGCAAGGCCAGAGCAGCAGCCATCCTCAAACAGATAAAGCAACGAGACATTAGAGCAAGCTTCGTCGACGCCGCGGAGTACAGCGATGGGAAGACCTTTGCCATCGTTGTGGTCGACTCCAGCGGCAAGATTTCTAATTGCGCCTCCATTCGCACTTCAGACCCCGGAGTCGCCGAGCAAGCGGCCATCGCCCTCGCCCTGCTAGACGGTCGTGGGTCCGAGATATATAGCGATTCCAAAACAGCAGTTAGGGCTTTTCAGAAGGGTTGCATCGCCAAGCAAGCTGCTCGTCTTCTTAGCAACTCGAATCGATATGCTCTCACGCATCATTCAATCCACTGGTTTCCAGCTCACGTAGGGTCGGTCGAGGGTGCTCCCCAGAACCTGAATGAGTCTGCTCACGAGGCTGCGCGTGACCTCACCGACCGCGCTTCCTCTGCAAGAAGCACCGACTCCCCTCCTCCCTACGGCCACAGGGACGCTCCCGCTACTCATAACGAGATTATTAAATTCTTCTACATGTCTAGAAGGGTCTTTCCACCCCCTCACCCCAGGTTGAATAGGGCGCAAGCCGTTTCTCTTAGGCTTCTGCAGACTAGTACGTATCCGTGTCTGTCCGTTCTCCACGAGGCTTACCCGGACGTTTATCGCGACGACGCCTGCCCCTCCTGCGGGCAGACCTCTACTCTAGCGCACATGCTGTGGGAGTGCGGGTCGACATACCCTAAGTTCATCAAGGAGGAGTGGGACTCGCTTCTGCGTAGCCCCGCTCTGGAAAAGCAAATCCTGGCTGTCCGGCGTGCCTGCGACCGGGCCGGTGGGCTAGACCTGCCGGTCCCGACGTGGGACTAGCCGGGTGCGCGACGAGTTCGCGTCCTCGCCGGACCTACAATAAATGTTTCTTCACTCACTCTTCACTCACGTGTGTCGCGGCCGCGAGCTTTTCGCCGCACACCTGTGCCGCCTTGCACGATATTTCATGGGGACTGCACTTCGTTCCCGCACTCTGTATGCGAGCAGTGGTACGAACAGGACAGCTGCGCCGTTCGCCGTGTTGAACGCAAGACGACTGGCCCAGCCACACGGACAGCTTGTATTCACCGGACGCGCATCTTGTTCACCTCCTTCCTTGCTTTCGGCCTTCTCCTCTACCTCCCCGTGAAAAGCGATCACGTGGTCTCTTAAGCGGTGTGATTGCATGATCGTTCTCTTTTATTGCAGTTGCTCAACCTGTCCCCACAAACTGGATGTGTTCAGTGTATATGCAGGCTGTCCCAACTATCATGTACCGAGATTAAAAAATATACAAATGTCACGTAGCCGGACGGAACCAAGGTCATGTTTGCCGTCGCTTGGAGATGCTCAAATGATTTTTTTACATTGGGCCTAATTACATAATTCGTATGCATTAATTTATCAACTCCTCAAACATTGTAATTAGATGAAAAGTGTCAATGAGAAAATTGTAGAGCGACCTGATAAGCTCCCGATCATAATCCATTACGTCACTGCAAAGTATGCAGTGCACCAACTTCGGGCCGGCGTCGCCACTGCGTCTGTCGTTCTTGCGTGTTTTCTGTATTGCCGAGCACCCTCTCGCAGTGACAGTGGCTGCATTGCTACTTCAGAAGCGTCATTTCCTAATACAGGTCAATATTTCTGTGTAGGCTCACCTTAAGTCGTCTAGCAGGCGACTTCTAGCAGGCGACTATTCTTCTAGGAACAAATGACCAACGGGGAACGACACTCGGCAGTGGCTGCTCGCTGCACTCCGTGTGTGAGTGCAGTGATCAGCTGCACCACTAAGGACACGCTCATTCTCACCGTTATTGAGCACAGGGAAGAAATGACACAAGACAAGACGACGGGATATATATAGAATAAACTTTATTCTCCAACGGATAATGTGATCTACCCACCCCCCGACACACAGGTCAGGGGGCGAGTGCCGCCGCCTCAGGTGCAGGCTGGGAGGTCTTGGGTCCCAGCAGCCCCTTCAGCCAGTTGGACGAGCGGGAGCTGGAGCTCAGAGTCCGAGCTGCGCAGCAGGGTCTCCCAGGTGTCTCTACTGCCAATATTGTGCGTCCCCCCGGAAGAGTACGGGCATTCCCATATTATGTGGTCGACGGTCCCTCTCGCCCCACAATAATTACATCTATCGCTCCTGGCATCGGGGAACATGTGGTTCGCCATAACCGGGTGCGGATACGTATAAGTTTGCAGTCGTCTTCACGCAACTGTTTCTGTTGTTTAATTTCAGGTCTTGCGGGGATCCCAGTCGAGCCAATCTATAATGCTGCGTGATCTCCCTATATTTTAGCATGCGCTCTCCGCTCCCTCGGTCATCGAGGGGCCCTGTAGCGGCTCGGTGGTAGAGATCTTGAGCCAGCTCGTGGGTCGCCTCTTTGCCGGCCGGGGACGGCTTCGTGAAGCCGGAGTACAAATTATTTGAATTTTTCTATTTAACTTTCTCTGGCCTAGGATTCTGGCCGCTAAGAGCGAGATCCTTCACTTGCTAAAATTTTGTATGGCAGTTTTGCTGTCATTGATCACAAATTTCGCGTCCGTTCAAGATAAAGCTAACGCGATCACAATTTCCTCCGCAACTTCTATGCTGCGCCCGCGCAGTGTGGCAGCTGTCACGGGATTACCCAGGCCGCTGACGGCCGTTGTCACCGTAAAACCGCCGCTACCTCCCGCCGCGTCTACATAGGCCACCTCATCTTCCGAAATTTCACCGAATCTAATTTGTAATGCTTCGGCTCGTTTTTGCCTCCTGTATTTGTTATGTTCCGGGTGCATGTTTTTTGGCAGGCGGGGGGGATAATCAGACTTTTATGCGAAGCATATCACGAGAGCTCAACCCAGCTCCTCAGGTGCGGCGGTGTCGCCTTCAATGACCTTTGACCCCATGCCATACCACGTGACACCGTGACGTCACGACAGAGGAGAAACGGTGCTCCAACTCGCGCCGTCGCTCGCGCCGTCGCGGCGGTATATAAGCAGCTGCGCTTGTTTCTAGGTGGCTTTGGCTCAACTCTTGCAAGATGGGCTGGGTGGGAATCGAACCAGGGTCTCCGGAGTGTGAGACGGAGACGCTACCAGAGCCACGAGTACGATGCTTCAAAGCGGTACAAAAGCGCCTCTAGTGAATGCGGTGTTGCCTTAGAAACGAGCTCAGGCGTGTGTCGCTTGCTCAGGCGCACATTTCGTTGCCGCGCCGAACGCTGCGTTGCTCGACGCTCACCGCGTCCAATGCGGGGCGCGTAGTCGCTGCGCCGTAGCCCATTGTCTTACACCCCTTGGCGGGTCGACGGGAACGCTGTCGCGTTCCACTCTTGAAGGCGAAGCAGAGTAACGCATGAGTTGTTTCTTCGTCTAGCCGAACCAAATATAGCCAAGCAACAACAGTTCACCAGGCTAAACAGTGGTTCAACAACTAAAATAAAGGCTAGTATGCTTCGCATCCTGGGCTTAACCTTAGCTAAGCCACAGCCATTTTTTTCTCACTTCCCTATCTACTTCCACCTTCTGGGTGGGACCTCTATGCAACTTTGGTCAATATGGCTCTTCCTGTCCTCGTGGTGCTAAGTCTCTCAATTTGAGAGGCACCTGTCCTGCCTTCTAGTATTGCGTGTCGTGGTCTTCTGTGTCATTTCTTCCTAGATGAACACGTAAGGCTACACCAACAAGTCCTATACACAATGTTCGGCACATTTGGCGTGAAGGAGCGTGCACCCGGTATCCATCGGCAACCCGTGGTCGACCCCCTTTGTATCCGCGAACGTCCCTTCCGGGGTAAGAGTTTGCGGATGCAAATCGCACCAAGCTCACGGTAAGCGTAGCGGAACGGAACGCTTGAACGTAGCCTCTTATACTCGGAGGCCATGACTTGACCATCCGCCCCCTTCTCGGGCCCACAGTGTGTGTCTCTGGGTTTCATGTTCGGCGTCCCCCGCGGTCACAGGGAAAGGGGCACGATTCCTTCCCGAGAACCAGTGTAGGGCGAAGAAACCATTGTCCAGGGGCGCAGGGGGTAGTCGGCCTGGGAGCCTGCGCGCCAGGTGTGAGGGTAAAGGAAGGCTTTGTGGGCGCGCTCGGAAGCGCAATACTTTGTAGTCGTTTGCTTGTTGGTTCGTTCTTCTACCTTTTATTTTATTACTTCGTGCCCTCCGCGCCCAGCTGCTGCCAGTGGCGCTATCGCATAATTTCGAAGCTCGGACTGCGGGTGCTGTCCTTGCTCGTTGATGGCGAGGGAGGAGGGAGGCAAGATGTGCTTGTGCACTTGACCTCGCGAGCATGCGTCGGGAGCGTGCTCCCCTCCGCTCCCCGGGCAGGGCCATAGAATGACTAGTCTTCGGCCTTATACAATGCCGTACACATGCCTGGCGACAAAGCCCCGCCTGCTGCGCCACAAAGGACACGCTCATTTTCACCGGTATTGAGCACAGGGACGACGTGAATGGGGTCAGTCCTCGAGATGTTTTTCTCCCTTTGTTTGTTTGTTTGTTTTTTCTCTATCTTTCTCTCTCTCATAGGCCCTCTGGCGTCTTTCGGCCAATACATCTTCCTTTCCTTTTCATTTTCTTTTTTTCTTTAGTGATGAGGTTTCTATACCTTGGAAAAGCTTTGTCGCATGGTCAAGTGATTGCTTTGTTATGCATGTAAGGATATTAAAAAAACGCGACGTGTTATACAGGAAAGTAAGATGTACCGGTGAAGTCAGATAAACCGAACGACAGTGTGTAGATGGGAAGGAGAGACATGGAACAGTGGGTTAACTGGACGGACTGGCTGCAGAGGGAACGTATATGGAGGAATAGAGAGGGAGAGGAGAGAAATAGGCACTGTAGCTGCGCGCACACATAAATGTGCACGCCGAGTCTATGAGCGGTCGCAGAGAATTAAGGAACTTCGGTAACGCTTTCCTTGCCTTCTGCGCCACTTATATATGCACATAGCCACTGACCAAGGATCTACACCTCCGGAAAAGTATAGACAGGGAGAGTCCAGAGTTTTGTTATAAAGTAGTTTCCTATTTGGCATGTACGCTGAACGTACGTGCCGTCACTTGTTGGTGCTGTATGGTGCTATGTACGACCCTCACTTGTTGGTATGCGTGCCATATGCACACAATTAATTTTACATCCCATGTGGGTTTAGACTGGTTGATGGAGTCCAACGAGGCAATTCGGGCCTTGAGAGATCTGTCGAATGTGAGAGCGATCGACGCTCCGCGTCAATTTTCGTATGATTTTTTTATTATTGAAGTGAATGTTAGGAGAGGTTGGCGCCTTTATGTGGCGGCACCGGCTACTCCTTGTCACTTGGCTGACGAAACAAATTTACGCAAAAAGGGAGAATAGCGACACTAAATATAACACTCAGAACACCGGATCAATAAAGAATATACAGTCCAACAGTACATGAGTCGCAAAGGTCTGTGCATGAGTTCAGTGATCTTCTATTGTAAACTTTTTTTTATTAACCAAACTTGTTTATTTGATTTCATGTAACATTGTCATTTTGCTATAATATCTAGTACGGTTGCTGTCTACTTTGAATGTGCAGCTATGCGCAGCTCGATCTTCCTACATACGCTGGCCATGTAGTTAAGCCGAGTCGGAATACCATTTCACGGAATCACGGAATACCATTTTTGGTATTCCGTGATTGGATTCTTTATTCATATAGCTGCAAACAATTTTTAAAACCGCCTTTAAACTTCCCTGTGCTTTTTCGTCAGTTCATTTGGGAAATCCACATTGGTTCGAGTCATGAAAAAAAAAAAAAACGCCCATTGCACAATATGTCTGCCGTTTTTCTATTTCGTAAATACCCGCGCTGGTTCCAAATAATCTGAATGTGCGAAGATTACTGCGTGCCTTCGTTACAAAGCAATTATTTTTCTGCTTGGACGAAGGAAACGGTCTGGCGTCATAGCTTGTATGCTATTTAGGTCCCACATATATATCGCGGAAGTTCGGTTGTTTGGTAATTTGCGACGTGGTGCTGGTGTCAGTTGCTCAAGGTTTCTCTGAAGCGTGCGCATGCATAGCCAGATGTAAAACAACGTTTTTGGCCCCGAAGTCTTGCACTGAAGCGCATTGCAAGAGCTGTGTTTAAGCTATCAGCGTATCAAGAGTCAAGCTATCAGCGTAAAGCAAGAGCGTTTAAGCTATCAGTGGGCGGTACCTTCATAGCAAGAGAAAATACCGGGCAAATTGTATCTTGTTGCACTTGCCGTACGGGTTACCGGAGCTGCCAAAGCTGCGCACAATCGTTTTTTTTTTTTGGGGGGGGGGGGCAGGGGCGAGGAGCTTTTTGCATTAAGTATACTCGCGGACAACTTTCCGTGGCTATGAAGGGAAACCTTTACGGGTGCATGGCTGCTGCACAAGTATTACCGCACCAAGTATTCCGGCAACGTTTGACAGTGCTTTCGGTTGCTCGGAACAGACGCTGAATCGACGCAGCTTCCACTTGCAACACTTTCGCGTTTCCCCAGACGCGGAAAGGAAAAGCCGCAAAATAAGTAAACCTTTACACTCAGTGGTGTGTTCCATCTTTCTTAGCTGTTGCTAATAAGGTGTTTATGTTTTCTCATCCCCAGCCTGTATACCGTGGATTGAAACGCGGGACTCTTTTCAGAAGCGCTCTCACTTGTGCGCGATTTGCCTCCGTAACTTTCCCTTCATAGCCACAGAAAGTTGTACGCGAGTATAGGCTTACTTGTGCAAGCCTAAACTTAGCTGCATATTCAAACTAGGCGAACCTATAGGCGCATTGTGTACTCGTGTGCTTGTCATGTCGCGTTTTATTCATTCTGTAACGTTAAACCATTTGGCCCAGTTTTCTATGTTATGTGAATGGGCAAGTTCGTGCGCTCTAAGATGCCTCGAGACACTTACAGGCAGTTACCCCTGCCTCCTCCTTATTCCCCTGCCGACACACGCATGCGCGCGCATACAAAGGCACGCAACCTCCCCCCCCCCCTCCCACTGATTTAATTTTTTCGCAGGTTAAACACCAGAACAAATGGTTTGATCCTGTGAAGTGGGCTTGCTTGCGTGACTTAAATGTACTGCAGCAAATGTCTCCATGAACAGCCTAGTGCCGCAGTATACAGAATGATGAAGTGAGCTTGTGATTTTCTTTGGTACGCAATACCGGTCTCCGGTAGGAAAGAAGAATGTGGCAGAAATATATAGGGCAAAAAATATTGAAGCGTTTAAAGGAACATGCAGGCATTATGGCCGGCGCAACACTTGACTGCGAGTGGCACGCAATAAACTCGCACGATCTGCACTCCAATTACGGTCGAGCGCTCATCAACGGCAGCGAAATGTTGCGCTTTGAATAGATGACTGTGAAAACACGCACGAGGTGTCCTGTGGTTCACAGCTGTCGAAAAGCAGAGTCGTTGTCGAGAATGTAGTGGAACGCAGCACGCGAAGGAATATACGAGTGGTCGATGAGAACTGACACATTACACTACACAGCTACTAGAAAGTGATACTCATGCAGAAAGTTATCGGCACACATTAGACATAGCTGATTACAGATTGAAACGCGGGACTCTTTTCAGAAGCGCTCTCACTTGTGCGCGATTTGCCTCCGTAACTTTCCCTTCATAGCCACAGAAAGTTGTACGCGAGTATAGGCTTACTTGTGCAAGCCTAAACTTAGCTGCATATTCAAACTAGGCGAACCTATAGGCGCATTGTGTACTCGTGTGCTTGTCATGTCGCGTTTTATTCATTCTGTAACGTTAAACCATTTGGCCCAGTTTTCTATGTTATGTGAATGGGCAAGTTCGTGCGCTCTAAGATGCCTCGAGACACTTACAGGCAGTTACCCCTGCCTCCTCCTTATTCTCATTCTTCATTCTCATTCTCTTCTCATTCTTGTCTCATTCTCTCGTTTTCTTTCTTTTCCTTCTTTTTTATGTGCTTTCTGTCCCTCATTTCGGTGCTCTCCAACACCATTCACCGCTGACAGCGATGTCGCATTGTGTGTGTGAGAAGCTTGATGCGCGACGGTTATTGCGGATTCTAGGAATAAATTACCATATTTCTTTAAAAAAAATAGGGGGGAGGGGGGGGGAGGAAGATATATAGAAGCGATTCTTTTCCCCGCGCACGGTGACCTCAGTTTTCACCTTCTTTCTCTGCATTTATTGGCGGAAACAGTTTCTCTCGCTTCTGGGCCGAAATTCCTGGCGTGACTGAAGCGGATACCGTTAGGTATGCGCGTGGCACTGTGCTGTAGGGGCGCTCTCCCTTATCGCCAATGTTTACACGTGGGGGGAAGGGAGGGGGGGGGGTAAGGGTCCGGCGCAACAAGCGCCGTGTGTATGACCCTGCTCGCAGGCCACGTCAGCTGCCGCCTCGCGCAGAGAGAGCACGAGGAAAAAAGGAGGAGAAGCTTGGGCAGTGCTGGACAGGCTCGCCGTGGCGGCGTCGGCGGCTGCGCGGGGCTTATCCGGCGTAACGAAGTCGCGCGCGCGACAGTCACAACAGGCTGATAGAGCCTCCGCCGTGCACCGCGCTTGTCCGCGCCGGTCTTTGCTTGCGCGGCGACCCATTTGGCGCATTCCTGGGCGTCGCGCGCGAGGACCCCCACTCGGCGTGGCGGGGTGCTGTACGCCAGCGCCGCCGATACGGGCGCGCGGCCATGTCCCCAAATGCCGCAGCGGATGTCCGCAAGGTTGAGCGATCCGCGGAGACAACGAAACAACCTTGCGGCGCGCGTGGATTCACGGCGCGGCTGGCTCGCGCGCCCTCGATGGAGCTCTCGAGACTGTCGACGACGTTCACTCCGATCCGCGATCGCGGAGGCATCAACAGCTTGCGCGACCGCCAGCGCGTTGGGAGATCAGAGATGCGGCGCCCGCCTTCTTTTCGTGCGATCCATCCGTATCGGACTCGCCGTGGTGTCTCGTTGCCTGCGGCATCTTGTTGCTGCGGGCATTATAATGTTGTCGCTGTTGTTGTTTACGCGATGATACAGCCTTGAAAAATGCGATTCTTCAGAGTCGGATATCGCGCCCTCATCTGCGATAGACCCTGCTTAGAGATCGCGAAAAGAGGATTAGAGAAAAGAGAATAAAGATAGAATCAAAGAGATAACTATAGTATCTGACCTGGCATACATAAGAACTCGAACGCAGTGTGTATTACAGACGTCATCCGTGTTCCGAAATTTCTGATCGTAATGAGACAGTGCAAATATCTATTACTAGACTGCCGGCTTCACTGCACCATTCCGATTGGGGCGAATACGAAAAACGCCGGTGTGCTTTTACTTGCGTGCAGGTTAAAAAACCCCACGTTGTCAAAAATAATCCGGAGTTCTCCGCTGTGCAGCGTATACAGCTTACAGACGTGAGAATCTCTCAATAGATTTGTTCATTGATGAGGCTATATATAGGATCGCATACAATTAGCACACACATGCCGTGTATCTTACTGCAGACCGCCCTGCGATGCGTTCCAAGTGTTGTGGGAATTTACTAATGCTCAGGCAACTTGTGGTTCCTTCTAGCATGCAGGGCAAATATTATCACAAGTTCGTAAACAACTGAAAAAAATCGACACGAAACAGCAAAGGAATCTGATGAAAGCGTCTGTTCAGCTCCATGATCGATATGGAAAAAATAAAAGAAGAAAAAAGAAAACAATAAGAAAACTTTTAACGCGTGGCGTAGAGCCTTCGCGGTATAGTAGTAATGTGAACTTTATGAACGCCGCCTCGTGAGGCTTCTCAATGCGCCTGCGTGAAACTTGCGACAAATGACATCTTATTGCCGGCGCTTGAACGTTAATCTGATTTTGCGAAGGCAAAAGCCGAGAAACCTCCAGGAAAATTGAGGAAATTGAGGAATCCAGGAAATTGAGGCGTGTCATACGGCAGCTGCCTCGACCTTGCTTTCGTCTCCGACTCTCTCGCCAGATGTGTGAAGTGGTTTCCAGATATTGAGACACATGGGAGTGATCACATTCCCACCTATCTGAACATCAAAGGCTTGTCGTCTAGATCTGGCCCACGGAATACCATTCGGACTATTCAATGGGCCAAGTTCAAATCTGATATGGAAGATGCCTGCAGCGAGGGCCTACCCTCTGGGTTAGAACAAACAATTAAAAATACGATGCGAAACGCCACTCGCATGCTGACGATCTCTTACACGCGGAACGACTCCGACATAGAATAAGAGCGACTTCGCGCACTTCGTCGACGGGCGGAACGTCGATATCGGCGTACAAAATCAATCCATGACCTTAGGGCAGCCAGGAGGATACAAAAGAAGATTCAGCGTCGAATGGATAGATTAGCGTCTGAACGTTGGGCAACGTTTTGCAAGACACTCGACCCCCGCAAGCCGCTATCTCATATTTGGAAAACGGTGCAAGGTCTGCGTTGCCTTCCGGAACAGCGTTTTCCCTTCAAGGCGCTCGCGCTTTTCCAAGGGCGGCAAGACATCGATGTCGCAGAAGACTTTTGTGCGCGGATGGCAGACCAAGCGACACGTCCAGACCCTCCAGCCCGAGATGACGTCCCCCGTTCCCGTGATTGCCGCATGGACCTTCCTTTCTCAATGGAGGAGCTCGAGGCAGCACTAGCTCTCTGCAGGCGCTCATCATCTCCGGGCCCAGATGGTATATCATACCGAGCCTTGTGCTATCTCGGAGAATCCGCACGGATAGCACTATTGAGTCTCTACAACACCTCATGGCAGGAGGGAAATGTTCCCGACGAATGGAAAGTGAGCCGCCTGGTGCCAATCTTGAAGCAGGGCAAATCCCCGCTAGAGCTCGCCTCTTACCGCCCAATAGCGTTGGCCAGCTGTGTAGGAAAGATAATGGAACGGATGATCCTTGGCCGCCTGGAATGGTACCTTGAATACTACAAGATTTATCCGAATTCCATGGCTGGTTTCCGACGTGACCGCTCTTCCATCGACAATGTAGTTGATCTCGTTTCATATGTCCAGCACGAAAGGTCCCGTAAACGTTTATCTGCAGCTTTATTCTTAGATGTGAAAGGGGCATACGATAACGTATTACATGAGGCAATTCTCGACGCTCTTGTGACGGTTGGCCTAGGTGGTCGAGTATTTTTGTGGATCGCAAGTTACCTTTCTGCAAGATCATTCTATGTGTTAACCGATGATGGCCCAACTACGCGACGCTATACCAGCAGGGGCGTTCCTCAAGGCGGTGCTCTTAGCCCGACGCTATTCAACCTCGCTCTTATTGGGCTTGCTGAACACTTGCCAACTACCACCAAAATTTCAATATACGCAGATGACATCTGTGTCTGGACTTCGGCAGTCACACGTCCTCAGGTACGTGCACGGCTTCAAAGAGCGGCTACTTTGACAGCGAGCTACTTGTGTGAACAAGGTCTGAGCATGTCGCCAGAAAAATGCGCCCTAGTAGCATTTACTCGCAAGCCAATGACGCCTTATGTCATCTCAATCAATGGGCGGACCATTTCCTATGTCAGAACCCACAGATTTCTTGGCGTAATTATCGACCGAGACCTCAGTTGGAGCCCACATGTGGCCTACATGAAACGGCGCCTGACAGCAACCTCCCAGTTGTTTAAATACTTGACAGGAAAGACGTGGGGTATGTCAGTAGACGCAATGCTGAGACTCTACAGAGCTCTCTTTCTCGGTTTCTTAAGATACAGTCTACCTGTACTGACCAACACCTGCAAGACAAATATTCGTGTGCTGCAGGCAGCACAAGCTCAAGCACTCAGAGTTTGTCTTGGTTTTCCCAGATGCACGTCAACTGAGGCAACTATTGCGATTGCTCGGGACCATCCAATGCAAACTCACATCATGGTGGAAGCCCTGAGAACGCATATCAGACATTTTGCACGTGCCCCCTATCACCACCTTGCAACACTACCTTCAGACAGGCACCAAGCATCATTCTCGAAAACTATCGTCAAGTACAACGACAAACTTCCCTCGGGCTTCAGCGCTCCATCTAAGCCACCGATACCCCCTTGGTGCCTTGTCAGCCCCACAGTCCATCTCAGCGTACCAGGAATGGGGAAAAAGTCTGACCTGTCGTCGCCTGTGCTCAAACAACTGTCTCTGCTTCTTCTGCACGAGAGGTACGCGGAGAGTGCACATATTTATACAGATGGTTCCACAAACATCCAGTGTTCGTCCGGTGCTGTGGTCGTCCCAGCAAGAGGTATTACCATCAGCTTTAGGACTGACCACCCAACGACATCTACATCTGCGGAACTAGCTGCTCTTCGCCCTGCTCTTTGTTTCGTCAATCGGGAACCACCTCGACAATGGTCAATTTTCAGTGACTCAAAGGCAGCCCTCCAATCTGTGCTATCAGCTCTGCGTCGCGGGCCATTCGAACAGCTCGTGCTCGATATTAGAAGCCTGCTTCATACATCACATGAGAAAGGACATCACGTGACGTTTCAGTGGCTGCCAAGTCACTGCGGCGTCATAGGAAATGAAGACGCTGATAAAGCCGCTCGGACAGCTCTTGAAGACACACAGGAAGAGGCAATACCACATTCGCGGTCCGACGCAGCCAGCAGACTTCAAGTGCTTGCACGGGAGATCACGCTCTCTCTATGGTGCACACCAAGCAGCCAGACCAACCGCAGCAATCATCAACACGACCTGCCCTCATTGATGCGTCTCTGTATGCCAACTGGACTCCGCCGAAGTGAGGCCACCCTGCTTTATCGCTTATGGCTAGGGGTGGCCTTCACGAAATCCTACTCGTTTCGCATTGGAATGGCCGATAACGCTCTCTGCAATGCCTGTCTTTGCGAGGAGACGCTGGAACACATTCTGTGCGACTGTCCTGAATATAATGTTCAGAGACAGTCCATGGCATCTGTTCTAGCGCACCTGGACAATAGACCATTGTCAGTTGCAACCATTTTCACACATCGCCGACAGAAGACATCGCAGCTGAAGGCGACGAATGGACTACTTCGGTTTATGAAGGATACGGGCTTGGACAAGCGGCTGTGACAGTGATATCGCGTACTGCGCAAGAGTGACGGACTGTAACTGACGATGTGTTCGCTGTGTTATGTGCTCTCTCTCTCTCTCTCCTCCCATCTTTCATCTCCCCCATCCCGCTCCCATGTGTAGGGTAGCAAACCGGTTAAGCGAAACTGGTTAACCTCCCTGCCTTCCTTCTCCACTTTTTCCTTCCTTCCTTCCAGGAAAATAGTTGCACCCTGACTTTTGGGGCATAATACAAGGGCCGCGGGGGGAAGGGGAAGGAGAGAGAGAGACACATGTATTTGAAGGAATAAAAGGACTACGAAGATCCAAATCACATGTTGGGATCGGAAAAGCGAAGGTTTCGTCAAACGCGCAATTAAACACCGTACAACTGATAATATTCAGCGCATCGTTTTGACCCCCAGCCACCACGTGGCCGCGAATTATACTCGTACATTCTCCGGGATCGGCCCGCTTCGCTATGACAGTGTAAATCGGCGCGCCAGCTATAGTGTCCCGATCCCGGAGATGGTGCAGTAGGAAACTGCGCTTTTCTCAACGGAAGACCGACCAAGCTGACGCTCCAAACCCCGACAACGCTAGACATTGAAATGTTTTCTATAATAAAGGAACTCTGCTCTTGATGACGTATATTAGTTCTAATGAGAATATTTAAGTACGCGTTCTTGTATCACTGCATAATCCCTATAGGAAACATGGCCAGCAGCCGGCACACCTGAGAGGGTAGTAAAGATAAGAGCGTGGTCCTGTGTATGTGTGTGTGTGTGTGTGCGTGTGTGTACCTGCGTTTGTGAGCTATTCGACAAGACAGCAATACCGGGAAATACGGAAAGACTGTGTGCGATCGAATTCTCGAATATCAGGTTTTCTTACGATTCGATCGCTTCCAATCCTATATCTGCACTCTCCTGCAACCTTTGACCGGCGCATTTGTTCATGCGTGCACGATTGACTGCGCATAAGTTTGTCACACAGCTGTGACCACAAGAACAACGCGTGAGTGGTGGTACACGCAAGTCCGAGGCACAGTAACCTTGCACGGACACGTTTGTTCCACTCATGCTCTTAGCGACGAAGACAGCGGCAAATTTCCATTCGTTTGCATCCACACTCAAAATGTTCAAATTTCCAAGCCATGAGTTGTGCACTTCGACACATAAACGAGCGAACAGTGGCACGCCTACATTCGCATATAGCGCACACGTGCGTTCGTGAATTTACCGAGTGTGCCAGCTAACACTGAGCAAGCTAAAATTAAAAAGCGCGAAGCTTTCTTGGCGCGTGAGGATGAAACCAATCACACGTTGTTAGCAACCTCCAGAAGAGCCGGCAGTATTTTTTTTTAGTTCTTACTATTTGAGCAGTTTGTACTGACTTAATAATAATCATATTTACTCTCTTAGAATGATGTGTGTGTGTGTGTGTGTGTGTGTGTGTGTGTGTGTGTGTGTGTGTGTGTGTGTGTGTGTGTGGTGTGTGGTGTGTGTGTGTGTGTGGTGTGTGGTGTGTGGTGTGTGTGGTGTGTGTGGTGTGTGTGGTGTGTGTGGTGTGTGTGGTGTGTGTGGTGTGTGTGGTGTGTGTGGTGTGTGTGGTGTGTGTGGTGTGTGGTGTGTGTGTGGTGTGTGTGTGGTGTGTGTGTGGTGTGTGTGTGGTGTGTGTGTGGTGTGTGTGTGGTGTGTGTGTGGTGTGTGTGTGTGTGTGTGTGTGTGTGTGTGTGTGTGTGTGGTGTGTGTGTGTGTGTGTGTGTGTGTGTGTGTGTGTGTGAGGGGCAAGGGGATCGATATCCCGCACCTCCACCAGTGTCGCGTTCGGTTCACTGGAGGCTATAGCGGGGAGACGTATTCAATGGAGAAATTTGAGCTATTGTTACACCAACTGGCCCATATCAAGCTCCTGCTGCTCAGTTTAGGCTTCTTCCCAAGCATCTCGCTCGAACTCTCGCGGGGTATACTTGTCGCCTTCGTCGTCAACGTGCTTGGGCAGATAAGACGTGGGAGAGGTGCTTGGGCAGGTAAGAAGCCAACAAACACTGACACCAAGGACAACATAGCGGAAATTACTTCTGCTTAATAAATGAAATAAACGATAAATAAATGGAAATGAAAGTGGTCATGCGGAGGTTGTGGGGATCGTCCCCCACTTGCGGCAAGCTGTTTTTTCATCCACTTTCATTTCCATTGATTTATCGTTTATTTATTTCATTTATTAAGCAGAAGTAATTTCCCCTACGTTGTCCTTGGTGTCAGTGTTTGTTGGCTTCTTACGATATGACTAATAAAAATCGGGCCCCTCGAGTAAACCCCTTTCTTCTCGCTTATATATATATATAAAATTTCTTAGCTTGCTTCGTATGAACTGGCGGCGGCCGCATTTCGGTATATGTAGGGAAGAAATGCAAAAACGCCCGTGTCCTGTGCAAGGGGGGTGGGGGTGCACGTTAAAGATCCATTGGCGGTAAAAATTAATTCGGAGTCCCCCGCTCTACGGCGTCCCTCGTAATCAAATCGTGGTTTTTGCGGGTAAGACCCCAGAATTCAGTTGAGTCCACTTACGTATCGACTGTGACACCTGGAATATCGGTGCCGCTTTTAGCAGCGCTGTGTAAGACGGAGTGTGCGTCGTCGTGGTAATATTCGGTTGCCATGCGGAGGACCAAGTATCCGCAGGAAAGCGAGGAAAAGCTGCTTATTTTAGCGCCACTATATTGGACGTGGCATTTTGCCATGACCAAGCTGCATAAACCGCGCCACGTGGACGCCTGGACGCATGCCTTCACTGCCTTCCAACCAGCGGTTGTTACCGGGCTTCGGGGAGTATCGTGGTGGCAGGATCAGTGGTCACGTTGGCGTTTATGCAGGGTGATCATTTCTTAAGTTTTGCGGAATTTGAAAAAAGAAATCAGCCTGTTGCAGATAACATACTTCTGGTCCTTGAGCTGGATTATTCAGATAGGCCGACATTGCTTGCACGAGAAATCGAAACACACATTCAAATAATTAACGAAAAATTCACTAATTGTAGTTTCGAATTAATTACGGCACATATTGCAATTTACGAATCGTAGTCGGTGAGTCTGCGAGGCACTGGGAATTCATTTCCGGAATGACAACAGTTTGGAGATATGCGCAATCGAACTTGCCGTTGCTCTGTTAATTGCTCCACTTACTTAATTAACAAAACGCTCGTTTATGTATTGAAACACAACAACTGGAACAGCCATCTATTTTGTTCCACACATTATGAAATAATATCTAGAAACTTGTGTCATTCTAGAACTTCATTAACATTTTTATTTCTACACTGATAAAGTGATGTCTTCCGAGTGGTCACCGGTATATAGGTGAAACTGCGCTGAACAGAAATAGCTAACCGCTAGCCTAAACACGCTAACCGCGCTAACCTTAACAATCAATATATTTTGCATTAGAAAGTGGTACTGAGATTTACTTGCAAGAAATTAACGTAAAGCATGTTTGACGACTGCGAAACATGATAGAGCATGATGTTCGAGATAAACCGCTCTTTACTGAAAAAAAAAAAAGATTTTTCTGATGAGAAAAAGTTTATATATCCAACGCCGAGTGACTAGAATTGTAAGCGAAATTCAACATTTGTTTTCAACGTGAAATTTTAGGAATGAGTCCTGCTTTCGTGCTTCATTTCGAAAACTGCGTAGACTCTCGTTTACTAGCTCGGTTCGATGTTGGCCCTGCCTGGGATATTGTATACGTCCCAAACCATCATATGATTGGTAGGCACGCCGTAATGCAGGAATCCGGATTCATTTTGACCACCTGTGGTTACTTAACAGGCACCTAATTTAAGTATGCGCCAGGGTTTTCGCATTTCGACCCTATCGAAATGTGGCCGCTGCGGCCCGGTTCAAATCGGCGACCTCGAGCTTATCAGCGCAACGCCATATACCCAATGGGCCACCGCCAGGGGCGTAGCCAGGGGATGGGGGGGGGGGGGGGGCTTATGGGGCTTCAGCCCCCCCCCCGAAATTTTTTCGTGCTGTCCATGCACCGCCGACCAAAGTGACCTCCGGCGCCGGAAATCACTCTGGATTTTGTCTAGAATGTCTTTTTGACGCTCGAAAAGACATTTAACCGCGAAGATTGCAAACTCGGGCTGGATTTCGTGGCAACGCCCATACACCGGGAATCACCTAACGCCAAGCAGTCCCATCCAAACACAAACTTTCAAGGGCGCTTTGATGGTGAGCGGGCTCGCCGCGGCATCTCACTGAGGCCACGGAATCTATGGAGCGCATGGATATCAATTGCGAAACTTTATGGGTATAATACCCGTGTCACACGGGCGTTTGGAAGGCCTTCCAACCGATAGTCAGTTGACTCAAAGGTCAAGTTCGAGCTGCTACACGGGCGATTTCGACGGCCGCCGAGTCAATAGTCTATCGAGTCAACGGAGCACCTTACAACTCTATCGAAATCTCGATGGCCTTTGAGCAACGGAAACGGAAACAGCGCGAACATGCCCTCTCGTTTACAGTGTGCTCCAACTCACGGTTAGAAAGAACAAATCTAACCAAAATGCTCTGAAAATACTATATATGAGTGTTATCAATTATTCAATAAAGTATTTTTGCCACTTGATATGCGCGAACTACACACACTCTCGACAACAGCGACGTGCAGCGACGCAAACGTTGCCGCAGTTTCGCTACTCAACAACTTAAAAACTAAACGTACATGTAAGACAATGTATAAACAATTGTTTTAATGCATAAAGAAACATAAAAGAAATTCTAGTGCTTTTTAAGTGGTTTTAATGTTGTTTAACTTTTTGTGACATGAAAACGAAAATAAAGATACGCAGCGCCACACAATTTGGCGAGAAACGCCGAAACCACTCAACGGCCTTTCAAAAGTGCCGTGTAGCAGCGTGACAACTCCTTTGAGTCGATAGAGTTCTGGCGTTTCGAAGGCCGTCGACTGGAAGGCCTTCCAAATGTGCCCGTGTGACACGGGTATTAATCTCATAAGCTCTTGATGTGAAAGGTGCATTGACATTTCCAAAGTTGTGCTTTAGATTTTCAATTGCGGAACTTTGTGGGTTTAATGTTGTTATAAACATTTGACGCCAAATCTCTATTGACTTTTCTAAAGTCTTACATCGGAACATACAACGAGACAAGCCAAATCAACACACTAGCAGCCGAGTTGACAAACAGGCAGCGAGGTCCAATGAGACGAAGCGTTGGGGTGGTTCATTTGTGCCGTCATGTCACATAAAAAAATATAAACATTTTTTTTAACCTACGCCAGAACATCCATGTCAAGACACTCAAGCCAGCCAAAGTAAATACGTTCTTACTTATTTTTTCTACTTTGACTTTTATTCGCGAGGACACATTGAGCCTCTTCGATTTTTTTTTTTTTGTTCTTGCTACCCTAACCGCGGGCTGCCAGAGCCAACCAGAGCGCATACGTTTTTCTCGTATGGCCTCGACCACCGTGCGGTACACTTCAGTGCGCGTTCGGTTTGCTCTGGCCGAGTGGATTTTCACCGGACAGAGTTTTGGACGTTTTCTGGCTAGCAGACGAGAAAAAAAAACAATGGTGGCTCGCCGCCATCACTGTGGGGACTCGAAGGATTGCGCCACATTCCTTGAGCGGAACCTTTCCGGAAAGTCTTCTTTCGCCGCTGAAGGATACTGAGCAGTATGCGTATGATTCTCAGTGGACCAAGCGTCTCATGTTTTCTTCGGTATTCCTTCCGTAGCCCCATTAGGTGCCCGAAGTAGGCATTAGATTCTGGCCAAGATACTTTCCTATGCGTTTTCTTTTTCCTTTCGGTGCCTCCGCCTCACAGAAAAAAAAATACATTGTTGCGGCGCAGCGAATTGTCGCATGGTGAAAGTTCGATTTTGATACTTCTTTTGCGGGAAGTAATGGGCGACGGGACGCTTCAGTTGCCGGATACGTTTATTATATTATTGCGAAAGCAATTATATGGACACTCCAGGCGCATTCCTGCCATCGCCCTCATGTTTCGTATAAAGTCCAAGGGTGATAACATCGTGACCACGCGCTGCATGCTGTATGTGCGAGTGAAAGCGTAGGAGGGGAGGTGGAATGGGTGAGCCGACGATGGTGGCTCAGTCTTGTGTGCGCAAAGGAGAAAAGCGGGGAGCAAGCGCGCCGCCTTCCGTCGCGCGCAATACATCGGGGGGAGTGGATGGAATGGGGGCGGAATCTAGGATTCTGTGAATCTATGATTGTGCAACATGTTCATTTGCCTTGTTTGACGCATTATATACAGTTACTTCTTTATTACAGTATTATATACGCATTATACAGTTATTACAGTTATACAGTTATTAGACGCATTATATACAGTTAACTTATACAGTTACATACATAGACTCATTGGAGACTTATACGTATACTTAAGTATCTTGTTGCGAGGTTTTGTCTATACATGCAGTGAACTTTGTTTACATACAGCTCAGACCTGTCACCTTGCGACTTCTACATTTTGGGGCAACCGAAAAAACAGCTCAAGGGAACCAGATACAGACTTTTTGAAGCAGCAACCCAAGGAGTTTTATAAGACGGGAATCACGCAACTCGTTATTCAATAGGACAAATGTCTAAATTCTCATGAAGACTACTTTTAAATAAAGTAACCCGTTGTTGGCTCATTCATTTGACTTGCCCTCATATATCTTGCAGAACTCCTGCTTTTTATACGTGCTCTCTGTCGCGACTATAACTTCGGTGCAATTACTCACGATACACGACAAGGGACAGCTACTCCTGCGTAATACAATGGAACAAACGACAGCGTCATTGAGATTTTTCACTGGCCATTGCATATATACAAGAATGTGAGCACGGTTCTTGAATGAGAAAGTTTCATTAAGATATTTGTCCTCAACTTGTTCAGTTCATTGCCTTTTAATTTTTCATATCAGCGGCATGCACTGCTTTCCTGGTTTCGAACTGATATAGTTGTAAAGTTCGTGAGATATTTTCTTTACTTAATAAATAGACAATAAACATGGAAGCATTGACGTCAGTTATGTTGGGCACAATTTTTGGCACATACGAGTATAATATTTTATGAAAAAAAAACATTTTATTTGTATTTACAGAGCGTAGCTTTCAAGAATTCGTTTGCAGCATCTTTGGCAATGACAATGCAGTTATTATTCATGTATTTGATCCCTCGATAAATTGTTTAAGAGGAAGCTTTAGCTCGGGCTTAATCCGACGCGGCCTATTCAAATACTTGTAAAACGCAGAAATGCTTTTCTGAGGTAATCCTGCTAATTGCTTTTATTGAAATTGGTTGCATTTGAGAGAGAAAGTTAAATCCTAGTGTCTGTTGCAAACAGAACTTAGATTTAGGGCCTGAATTTTGTTTAAAATATTTTGGAAAAATCGAAAGTTTGAAAAAATAGAAGCACGGCGTTTACAAACTAATAGCTATGCATGAAGAACAGATATTGTGGTTCTGTAAACGGCATTTATTATAACAGTCAAAGCGGACAAGTTTGCTGTGTCAATTTGTATCTTACGTTAATTGGTTACGTTGTGTACAAGGGTTCTGCAAAAGCCGTATTTCCACAATACTAAATTTTTTTGAGATTCATGTGTAACATATTTATTTTGTCCGCTGTAGATGTACTATTAGATGCAATTCACAGAACTGTGATATCATTTTTCGTTGTTGAGTCACAGAGTTTTAAACTTGATAGTTTCGTTTGCCGAAAATTTTCAATTTTGGCCAATTTTTAATAAATAATTGACCTCCTAAATGAAAAATTCGAAACCAGTAGTCACTAGAATTAAACTTTTTCTTTTAAATGCCACAAACCTCCTCAAATTTGCTGAAGTGGTTGCAGGAAAAAACGTGCAGCTACATATATATATATGTATTGGGCCAGTGGCTTAGCCCCCCCCGAACAAAATTTCTGGCTACGCCACTGGCCACCGCATCGGGTGGTGATATAGCAGATACATTAAATATACGACGTTTGTTGTCTTCCTAATGCTGTCGTTCATAAAACTAAAGCTAGAAAGAAATATGCAGTAATTGGAGAGCGCCGTTCTACGCGAGACGCAGTCAAAACGCGCGAAAACGCACGAAAATGTAGCTATACTCTGTAGCCGAAGCGTAGCAGACGACAAAGGGCGGTCCCCCGACTGACGTCACCGGAACGCCGTTCGCAGCGCCGCCATCGGCTAAGAGAGAGTACATTGCCTTCACGCGTTTAGAAAAATATGTTAGCTCGGAAATTCAGGCCGCAGATAGGGCAGATAACGCGCAATTAATAATAAACCCACAAGAACGTGTGAAGCTATATGCGAGCACGAAAATATGTGGCAAATCCGCGGAATATATATACCCATGTATAGCAGGAGGACCGGAACGTCAGAGCTCCGTTTGGTAATTTCAGCATAGGAAACTGTATGTACGGTGTCGGGAGGGGTGTCAGCTCGTGCTATCTGCACGTGCTGCTTCATGCAAAGTCCAATGACCCACACGCGCGAGCCGGCACGGTTGCGCCGATGCAACGTGCCCCTTGGCACGCGGCCGCGATACAACCGAGTGCTCGCCACCCTTCCACCCCGCGGTCCAAAGCGCGCGCTGTCCTGTCTCCGAGGCCCGCCGCCGTCGGCCCGGCATGTATACGCGGCGGCCTTATCGCCCTGCACCGTGTACCTCTCCTTTCCATGCTGCGCATCTCAACGTGTATGCGCGCACAGACCGACCGCTCCCGTGTTCCGCCGTCCTCTCTCTCTCTCTCTCTCTCTCTCTCACTCTTTGTGAGTGAGGTATACACACGCGTGTTGCTGCGCGTACATGCGTGTTTACATACTCGCACACTCGCAGCGCGTCTATTTCTGGCTGTGCCGCCGCGGTGGACAAAGGCAAACAGAGATAGGGAGCTGCGTAGCAGGTGAGCGCCTTGCGAGCAATTCCGTGGCCGAGCGTCGATTGCAGTCTCCGCTGCGCCAATGCATCTTCCGTACGTGTCTCTGCAGTCGCACGTGCTGCAACTGAACTGCATGGGGCGCTGCAGCGTAAAGCCATTCCAAACTTTTCTATTCCATTCGTGCAGTCGGCCCTCCACGATCAATTACATTTCTTTCGGGCTGCCTCCCACTGTCTGTCACGCGACGTCAGGAAAACCGCGAAAGCTCCATACTTGATATGACGTGTACATATTGAATATGCATGATTAGACTGAGACGAAAAAAAAAAGATTATTTCCGATTCTATATATACGCATTTTTCACCATCAGCACTCCAGTCCTCCGCAACTGGCGAAGAATTTTCGGGTTGCGCCCACTTCACCCGTCTGTCACGTGACGTCGAAAAACCGCTAAAGCTCACCGCGTCAGAGTGTCGTGCACGCACTAAAGATACATAAACATGCCGAACAAAACTGATTTCTGTTTTCGGAATAGCCGGAGACTCCGGAGACTGCCCTGTCCCGAAATGAATAGAAGATAGCTGTCCGCCAATCGCTCTGGCACTGGCTATACCGCATCTGCCGGATAGAATGCATTTATTCGCGTATAGTGAAAAATTCTTGCGTGCCAGTTTAACGTTGTCGAGCCCTTTCAGCACGTACATGACAGCGCTCTGTCAAATTTTCTTTGCTGAGGACCCCCTTTAGCTGCCCTTTTTTACCCTTCCGTTGCATGTCATCGCGATTTTCTACCAGACACTGCAGTGCTATATATAAGAAAGGCCAATCGCAGACGCTGGCATCACTCTCCTCATCAGGTTGTCTACTGTTACGAACTCCAACCGGTGTCGCCAGTATTACGACATCCCACCGCTGCCACCAGTGTTACGAACTTCCAACCGGTGCCACCAGTGTTACGACATCCAACCGGTGCCACCAGTATTACGAACTTCAACCGCTGCACCACGATAACGGCTTTGTGGTCCCGTAGCGCTCGTCACCCGTTTCGTGACAGAGCGTTGGTAGCGAAGACTCCGAGCCTGGCGTCGATGAGAAATACAAAAGGGACTTTATACATTATATACAGGTTATCATACAGGACAGGAACGGATCGGCACTGGGGCCGAGAGCTCACACAAACGCGACTGTTCTCGCACGACGGCGTCCGGCGAAAACGCGTGACACATCTCACCCCAGTCGGGAGCGACCCTCTCTCCAGGTGGGGTCGGCGGATCCTGTTTTCGAGCGGCGTGTCGCTGCTTTTATAATCCCCGAGGCCCATTGTCACTCAACCGGCCCAATACAAAGTCAGCACACGACGGTCGTCCGAGGGGTCCAACCAGCGACCGCGCTGGCCACCCGGTTCAAAGTTCGCGCGCGCGGTGACCTCCAGGCAAGGGAGGTGCGGCGCCGGGCCGTCTGGCACACGCGGACACGTCTAAACACGCTGAGGCTTCTCCCGCACGACGGCGCAGCCTCTTGTCTTGTGAAGGGAGAATTATGGCGCTCGCAGGATAGATTCCGCATCTTGCAGATTCGGAATCCGGGCTTGTGGTAATGGCACAACACTACCTTCCTTGCACTATAAAGCCAGGCCCCACCAAAACCCTCTCTGCGTTTGCATGTTCCTGTGCTCTGGTCAGCCAATTAGACAAGAAAAACCTGTCAAGTAAGGCAATGTTATTCGCCTTGAAAGCAAACAAAGGTGACCTCCTAAACCAAGGAGAGCGTTTCATTGGCGTGTTGAAACAACGCTGCGAGTCTCCGCCTGATGCTTGTGTCGGCGGTTTCGTGAATTTGACGTCACGAGATCGGAATATATTTTTGTTATGGGGCTCCTGATTGCACGTGATTTACTGGCACGAAGTAGCAGCATGCGTATATTAAATGTGTTTGGCACCTTTGGAAACACAACTACACACAGCACAGCGCGAAAAGACAACGGAAGTGGGCACGTATACCCCTGTGGCGTCTTATGTTTTCGCACTGCTCGGTATCTCTGGGCCCGTATTCCCCAAAAGCTCTTACGCTAGAAGTGTTCGTAAGAGCGAATTCCAGCCAATCTCGATGCTAGGCATAATATTGTAAGGAAGCCGACCAGTCAGTGGCAGAGAGCACTTACGGAGGAAAAGCTTTGCAAATTCGGCCTGACAAAGCTTTTATTTCGTAAGTGCTCTTTGCCATTGGCCGGTCGCGCCTTCGCTAATAATATGTCCAGCGTCAGGATTGGCAGGAATTTTTTTTTTACGAACAATTCTAGCGTAAGAGTTTTTTTATGAATATGCGCCTTGTTTCCAAAAAATTCCGTATACCAGCCAACCTTAGTCGCAACTCTCCTGAAGTCTTTGACAGTTCGTTTCGAAGGCTCTTCGCAGTTTGGCGGCAGCATACATAATGGGGGCAGTGTATACAGTGTTATGTGCGTGTGTGTACATCCGTCACTTATAGTATTGTTACGATGTCTTCGGCCATGGTCGCTTCAAGGGTCGGCCTCGGAGGAGCCAGAGGCAGACCGCGTTACCCGAACACGTCTATATAGAGCGACGAAAACGAATCCATGGGCAACTTCCGCAATTACGCGAGTGCAACGTGACTGCAGCACAAGCCCGAGAAAGATGGCGACTTCCGCTTTAGCCGCTCACCAAACGGAAATGACGGGCGTCACGTGAGCGGAGCTCGGCGATGCCGGAGCCGATCCGACGAAAGCGCTCTCGACCGGATTCGATCGGGCACGGATGGAACCATGCCGAGCACACTTCGAGCGCTTCGTTTCAACCAGCCGAATACGGAGTCCAGTGTCAGAACGCTATCGCTCTATAACGACTAGCCGAATATCATTCATCATAAGCCTTTGTTTTGTATATACTACAGGAGGAAGCTTCTCCCCCTTACAAAAAAAATTATTGAGAACATATTGAAACACCATCATTTAATGTTGAGTATCGTATTGAAAAGTAATTGAAAGTTCGTTAGGATATCATTGAGCTAAGTGTTGAAGGCTCTTGAGTATTGGCCATTGAAATTTTATTGATACACCATTGGGTGTCTCAATGTTGAATAGTTGTTAAGTTACCATTGAAAGTCCACTATTCTTAAATTTATTTATTACAAATACCTACAGCGCGCGAGTTGAGCATTATCGTAGGGGGATTAATTACAAACACAAATGTCAAAGATTGAACTTCGCGAAAGACAACATCATATCAGTTATGGTATTAAGCATACAATCATCGTAATTAGAGAGAAAGACAACGTATTCAATACCAAAAACATCCGATTATAAGATTTGTTACACAATGCAAAAAACGGCACACTGGAAAAATTGTCTAAAACAGATTCATGTAAAGTTCTCTATGGAAGATGAAAAATTGGGTGCAGACACCATCCCATCTGGGAGCAAATTTCATTCTGTAATAGTTCGCGGAAAGAATGAAAACTTAAGTACATTAATATCACCTTGGTAGGCCCTTATTTTCTTGGAATTGTCGCGTCTCTTCGACTGATAATGAGGTGATTTTAAATATATATTCTTATTGATTCCTGTGTTGCCGCTGTTTATGTTGTGTAAAAGCTTTAACCTGATTATTTTTCTGCTGTGGGACAGAAACTTCCACCCCAGATTTTCCCTGATTTGCGAACCTCAAATTTTGTAGTCAGATGCCCGTGACGAATCTTGCAGCCCTTTCCTGAACACGCTCTATCTTCAAGAACTTTTATGAAGGGGTTCCATGCTGGGCAAGCGTATTCTAACAGCGGCCTAATATTTGTGTGTGGGCGCATACTTGATGTGGGCGCATACTTGTAGTTCCTCTGGAAAAGGTGCAAAAGGCGGCACGCTTTAGCGCTTGTTATGTCAATGTAAGATCTCCAGTCTAATGCCGTGGTTAAAGTGACGCCCAGGTATTTGACTTCGTCAACGCATTCCACTAAAACGTTATTTAGAGAGTGTGAACGAGACACATTTTTACTTTTTGTTCGTAAATTGAACACGATAATACCTTGCTATGTTCAAATCCATCTTCCATTTAGCACACCGGGAACAAGCTTTTTCTGAGATCAAACTGCAACACACTCGTACGTTCGGCACATGACACAGGATGGTACACAACGCAATCACCCGCATACAGTCTGATATTCGAAACACAGCCTTCACTTAAATCATCGATAAAAATGAGGAACAGAAACGTCCCAAGGACCGACCCTTGAGGCACACCTGATAAAACATTAACCGTTCTCGACGTCGCACCGTTCAGAACCACATTTTGCTGCCGTTTAAACAAATAACCTTTAAGCCAACCGTAACGTGAATCAGGGAGGCCAAGAAATGAGTTTGTGCAAAAGTATGTTATACGGAACTACGTCAAACGCCTTTCGAAAATCAATGAAAACAGCATCTATCTCTGTACTATTGTTAAAGACGAGTGCAACGTCATGTATGAGTTCAGTAAGTTGAGTGGTACAGGATGATCCCATGCGAAATCCATGCTGGGTCGAGATAAAGCTTGGTTGGTTGTGTTCGTTTTCTTTAGTTGTTATTGGGTTACCATTGACGCTGCATTGAAATATGTAGTAGTTTTATTGGCCTGTTGAGTCATTATTGTCACAGCACTGAAAAGTACATTGTGGCTCAGTTGAGATGGCATTGAGATTTCGAAACTCGCCACTGAAATATGATATTTCGTTGGGCTAGTGGATTTTCATTTCATTTTGAAATTGCTTTTCTATTCATAATTGCATGCTCCGGTGCCTGCTCATAACTTTCCCTAACACAAACAAAAGTAGAGATTGACCTATTTCAGGTACCTTTATTTGCACTAAAGATGCGTGCACATCAAACATTGTTACTGTACATAGGGAACAACTGCATGGAACCTGCCGACATAGGCTAGTACCTACAGCACCCTTAACAGTGTAAATGCATCTGAAACAAGTACATTTAAATTTAATCAGAACAATCATTGTGGTCTTCACTTGTGACTGAAGTTTCTGACTAGAAGGAAAAGTGACTTAAAGGCTAGGCTTAAGCATACCCTTGTCACAACTAACTTTGAACACATGAACTCTTGAAGCTGGCTTGCATGTGTGAGCGCACAAAGACATCTGAATACGTTGCATTAGAATGTTTCACGCACCAACATATCACAGAGTTGCGGCTGTCTGTGAGAAGGCAAAATAAAAGATAGACTGGAAACAAATGACCTCACGTAGGTATATAACAAGCTTTAGCGTATGTATTTCACCTCAGTTAAAATCTAATCATTAGAAGTTGTCGGCATTCTGCAAGCAACGCGCGTTCGGATCGGTCCAGCTCAAAGCGGCAGCAGAGAACGGTGCCATGTTTCAGTTATCGCCTATCGAAAGTGTGCAGTATACGCCTTCAACGGCAACACGCCACGCTAGATAAAGATGCTTACTGCGGTAGCTTTTGCGGTGATAAGCGATAAGGCGAGCCCGTTGACGGCTGTGTTCCTCGCCGACGTCGCCACCACACCTCTGTTCATTTGCGATGTGTATCCATGTACAGGCACCGCGCGGAAGCTGGACTTATCGGTTGGCCGTTCTCCGCACTTTCCGAAAAGGAGAAATATATTTCGCGGCGCACCGCATCATTAGCCGCAACGCAAAACGAGGCCCGCTTAAGCGCGGCACAAAAGGTGATCACACTGTGTGGTACACGATGAGCCACTACTTAATCTTAAAAAAATAATTCTGGTGTCCTACGTGTCAAAATCACGATCTGGTTTATTATAAGGCAGGTCGTAGTGGGGGGGACTCCGTATTAATTTTGACTTCCTGGAAAATTTTCATGTGCACACAATGCACGAGCGTTTTTGCATTCCGTCCCTCTGGAATGCGGCGGCCGCAGCATGGATCGGACCCACGACCTCGAGCTTGGCAGTGCATTACCGCGGCTACCGGAATGTTGCGACAGCTGCCGGTATCGATCAAACAATCTGCCAATACATTAAACTCTATGAAGACCGCGTCGGTAATATTCGTCGCAACCACGTTTTAACTGTTCGTACATTTTAATCTGGTGTACATGAACGAGGCTTTTCTCCCATTTTATTGCCTCTACCAAGAATCAGTATACTTCAAGGCCAGCCATGCATGAAAGATCTTAGACAGAATGGAAGAATAGCTAGTACCTATCTTCATGCCTTGGATGAGAAAAGTTATGGATTACTCAGCGAAATTTACTTGCCATGAGTTAGCGAGGCATATTCGAACTAACCTTAATGATTTCGTTTTCTTCTTGGAGCTCTTTGAGCCTCTTCGAGCAAATACATGGTGCTCTCCATTAGACGTAAAAAGAAATGGAAACGAGGGACACTGCGCAATATACGAGGTACGCATGTAAATCCCCCAAAAATTCGTTCAACCGCGCATTTAATACAACATTAAACTCGTATTCCAGTAAAAAGAGAGTCTCAAATATTATGTGTCAAGTATGACTTTAAGGTTCAGCTTACGTGACCGTCCTGAACCTTCGAAAATGCAAAGTGCGAGCGTGTTACAGATAGCCACGAACCGTGTTACCAATAGCGATATACTTATGGCTGATGGTAACACCAACATAAGGGAGTGGTGCGGTTACCCCGACTGCGCATGGCATGAGTGGCTCGTTTTTAATAACTTTTAGAACAAGCTCACGTCCTTCATTGGCCCACATTATCAATGTAACATGACCGTGCATAACACTTCACACGATCCTCTCAATCCACATAAAATGACTTATGTGGTACAGTGCTGTCCACAGGAAGGAGTGTGACATGATTCCATGTATCATTTATGCGGCTCGATGCCCGACACGAATTTGAGGCCACTTAACATAAAAACTGCAAACCCGCAAGTCAGCTTCCCCGCATAAGAAAAATCAGAAGCAACGAAAATCGGAAGCATTTTTCATTCAGGCATTGGGGTCACAGTGCATTAGTGTGCCTTCCTTAACCTTGTACAGCGCTGAATTTGGTTTTTTGGATTCTGTCGCATGAGTGCGCTCTTGGGATCGGATGTTGGTGGCTCCACCGCATGGTGCTCATGCTCACTGCGCATGTTCCTCTTGTTTGAGCGGTCTATAAAGGAGTGACGCAATAAAATGATGTCCGTTGAGAGTAGCGCCTTGTCCTGTCGTCTTTCTTGTGTCTGTCGTTTTGCGCTAAACAAAGTATTCAAAAATCAGTAACACAGCCATAGTAACAGTAACATCAGTAATCACATCAGTAACACAATCACATCAGTAACAGTAGCCATAGTAAAGGCTTTCAACGTCGCAAGGTGCGTTAGAATACCGTAAAGACGAAGCACTACCAACAGGCCCAAATTGCCACGGCGGCCGCCATATACAGCTAAGTAATGAGTAAATTTGAAGTGCAGCATTGCCTTCCGGTATGAGTTGGTACAAGCGTAGCACAGCTGCGCACCTGCTGCAAAGTTATTTGTCGCGGTTCCCTTAAGCTCTTAATTCCTGCCTAAATACATTGAAAGGCAGCTTGCCTCTCACTATCGGAACGAGGTAACAAGCGCTTAGACTTCCCTCGTGAGCCCCTATGAAAGACGGCGTGGCCATTGTACAAAACTGCGCAGAGAAGCTGATCCTCATGTTCCAAGTGTGTTCTCTCATAGAAATTAAGGTTAGCTAAGGTAAAGTTATTAGACAGGAACAAATGAGGCAATGCAATTTTACGCACGTGGGGCGCCGCTGCCTCTTCGCCTACCATTTGAGGTTTCAGTCGAAGTAGCAGAAGCAGCAAGGGTTTCGCGTGCTTTCGCTCTATGGGCATGCGGTTTGACTGAAGAAAGTGAACGGTGTGCTTAACACCTCACGCTCGTCAAAGTCAAAATAAAGATGCTACGAGATTACTGGCCTAAGTGCAGAAGTTTGGCTGCGGCTGGTTCGGAGTGCCTTTCCCTCCAATTGAAATCATGAACTCTGCTGCGCATCTCATCAAAACAGCCAGGCTCGCACATCCGTCGAAGCGACAAGAACGAGGCAAAGAATGCTTCGCATTAAAAAATTGGAATGTCTCCATGTGCGTGTCCTAATAATTATGTGCTGGACTCAACTGCTACATAACAAAAAACAACTAAAAAATCAGCACAAGTTACCCAATAAATTATTTACTGAGAAGCACTCAATGGTTAATATCGTTGTGCAGGTGTTGAGCGAACTCAATCACCTTTGAAATGCTGTTGGAAGTCCGTTATTTCAACAATTACCCAACAATATATCAATGGTAAATAAAAAGTCATTTTTGTCATCATCTCCAATTATCTGTTTTGCGATGTCGCTGATTCCATGCAACTTGCACCTGCAAATTTTCTGGGATTTCATCACCCCACCTAATTTCCTGTCGTCCTCGACTGCGTTTCTTTTCCCTTCGTGCCCAGTTTGCAACTCCCCACAGGTTATCTGCCCTACCCATCACATGACCTGCCCAGCTCCACTTTCCTCTCTTAATGTCAACAATATAATATCGGCTGTCCCCCTTTGCTCTCTGATCCACACCGCACTCGTCCTGTATATTAAAGGGCCCCTCACCAGGCCCCATAGCAAATTTTTGTTATACGCTTAAATTTAGGTATTCTCTAGGGAGCGTTCTGTCGCAAAAATTTTTCAAATTGGCTCGTTAATAGCCGAGATAGACATAGTTCAGTGTCGCGAACCCATGATTTCAAAAGGCCGGCTTCACCGCAAGCATCGACGCTCTCTCCACTTGCCCCGTCTAGCTTCCGCAAGCGAAATTCCTTCCCTGCGTTCTCGCATACCGTTCCTTGAGGATCGCGTGACGCATACGTCACGGCCTTTTTCTCCTCGCTTCATTAATTTTTATTATTATTATTTCTTGCAACGCTGCGCACTTTCGCTGACGGCGTCGCCCGCGAACTGTTGTGATTATCTCGTTTCGTGCAGCGCACGATTTTGTGCGCTGTGCACAAGGACAAATGACTAGTGGTATAATTCAGTGCTGCACGAAATACTCAGGCAGGCACAAGCTGATCGCAGAGCATGATCACGCGCTGGAACACGGTAGAAAATGGCATAATTTCGGCACCTATATATGTGACTGCATGACCGTGGGAACAAGCAGGCGAAGCGGAAGTACATATCTCTTGCTTCGGTGCGAAGTAAATACAAGAACACGCAGACATTCGGTTTGTGTGTTTTATATCTCTAAACTTCAATTCGTCAATTCAAGCAACAGATCACACAAATAGCAGGTGCTGCCTTGAATAATTCTCGAAATCACGTGTCTTGATGATTGACGTCACACTGCGGACACGAGTACGTAGGCACAGGGACACGAGTACGTCACCGTCCGGCTTGGAGCGCGGTCGCCGCGAGGGAAAGAGAAAATGGCGTTCGGATTGAAATGACCTTCCCGCCGCGCGTAGCGATGTAATACTTTATAAACACGATCGTTAGCGCGTATTGTGTGCTGTGCGCTTGTCAGCTCACAATGGCAGACCTGGTGAGGGGGCCCTTTAACGTTACGCCCATCATTTTTCGTTCGGTCGCTTTTTCGCGGTCGTTCACTTGTTTTCTAGCTTCTTTCTTAAGCTCCACGTTTCTGCCCCCTCATGCTAGTACCGGTATAGAATGCAATGGTTGTACACTTTTTCTTTCATCCACAGTGGTAAGCTCCGAGTCAAGATAATTTGGTAATGCCTGCTGTATGCACTTCATGGCAACCCATTTCAATTCTTCTGTAAATTTTCTTGTCATGATCAAGGTCCCAAGTGAGTAATTGACCTGAATAAACGTACTCCTGCAGAGACTCTCTCTCTCTCTCACACACACACACACACACACACACACACACACACACACACACACACACACACACACACACACACACACACACACACACACACACACACACACACATATATATATATATATATATATATATATATATATATATATATAATCTCGGTATGAGTTGCATTAGTGTGCAACTCATACCGATAGCCATCATTAGATAATTGGAGAAGAAAGTTGCGGTGGCTCTACATGTAAAGAATTCCGTCGTGATGAGACGAATCACCCATGTGCGTTGACAGTACTCATTATTATTATTATTATTATTATTATTAGTAGTAGTAGTATACTGGAATACAATGCATTCATCATATACAGCCCTTTATATGAAGCGCGTGTTCCATTGTTTCTTATTGTTTTACATCATGCTAAACTGCAGTGCTGAACTCGGGGACACGAAAGTGAAATTAAGGTAATAACTGCGGCAAAAGCCATGCATACAGCATTTCGCTCAAAATTGGAAGTGCATGCAAATTCACTATGCGGCAGCAGTTTAGCATGGACGCATCAGGTGAGCAGTCGAAGGAACCGCAGAAGAGAGAAGGCGTTCGTGAACACGGCATAAAAGTGCCTGCCCGTCATGTCGTAACTTCTGTAAGGCGTATCAATTGACCCTTTATAATATTTATAGAGCTGATCATGCTTAAAGAACACATAACTTTCATGTGTTAACTGTTGTCTATTGTACCGTGGACTAAATTTTTTTTTCTCGAATTTCGAACATATCGGCACTCTGCAATGCAGTGTCTAAACGTTTATTGAAAACCGTACACATGGATATATAGTTCAGTCTAAATTCCATTTCCTATCCTATTCTTCATATTCTCTGTGCCGCACCGTTTCCTATATGCCTTTCTTGCTCATTACCCCCTCTCTCTCCCTTCTCCTTTTCCCTTCGCCTAGCGTTGAGTAGCCAACTGGACTCTTGACTGGTTAACATTCCTGCCTTCCTTATATACCTCTCTCTCTCACTCTCTCTCTCTCTCTCTCCATCTCCGCTTTCTATATTTTCATTATATCGTATTTAATGCTTTCTCGGGGTATTTCGCGTGCCATGTTGGAACGCGTATAGGGTAGCAAACCGGGCGCAATCCTGGGACAGTATAATTCAAGAATTCCTTTCGCTCGATTCTATTTTTCCTATCATCCACTGTTCACGGCCCATCGATGTCAGTGATAACTTGGGAGGAGCTAGCGCCGCTATGCTCACGAAGCGCGACCAGGAATTGCATTAGCATAGGATCGCCGCGTTAACCTGCCCCTAGTTACATTCCCTGCCTTTACTTCTCCAATTATATCTCAACAAGCCCCCTCCCCCCCCCCCCCTAACCCTTCGTGATGTAACGTATAATGCATGCACTTGCATGTGCGATGTATTCTTACAAAAGTAAAGTTTATTCACTCTCTCCTCGTATGACGCTGCCGACAGGCCAGAAGCGAAATTGGCCACCTTCACCGGCCCCGTTCGTTTGCTATACGAAGTCGCACAGCGTGCATATCAGTCGACGTGAAGAGCAATGGCCGCCAGAATTTTTACCCGCGCGCATTCATATTTCTCGCGAAGTGCGCTGGTTATCCACCGGCGGGCACGCGAGAGGTCTGCAGCGGAGTTGTCTCATCGCCGGGTTGTCCCACCTTCGATCAGTGCGATCGCTTGGCGGCCAAGTGGCGGGCACCAGCGACGCGTCCGCCAGGAGCCGCCGCTTGCAAGTCGCTCGCCACGGGCAACAACTCGCGAAGCAAGGGCGACAGGGAGCGCAACAAGTGAGCGGCACCACCGCGGGAGGAGGGCGATAAGCGGGGTGGCCATAATATTCTCCCCCCACCGCGAGGAGGGCCCCTCCTTTCGGCGCGGGCTATGCGGCACGCGCACGCTCGTTCGCGCGAAAGTCCGGAAATGGGCAGGTCCCGTGGGCGGGGATTGGGCCCAGATTGACGGCTTTCGGGCCCGCAGCCGCCCGTCGTCTTCCAGGTTTCTTTCTCGGCGCGCTCTGCTCGCTTGCGTGCGCGCACTGCTGGAGGAGTGCTCCCCGGCTCTTGGTCAGCTCAGGTAACACGAGCTTCTGTGCCCAGAGAGCAGCAGGCCAGTCGCGTGTGCAGTGGCGTCGAATAATGCCACGGGCCGCGTCATCCAAATGCATTCTTGTATTCGCGAAACTTCTCTTACGTCTGAGCGTTCTCCTCATTGGCCGGTAATGATGGCCTTCGGCTTGATAACAAACACAATGACCGCAGCGACAACCACTCTTGGACACTTGCGTGTGAAGTCTTCTTCATCGTCTTCTCTTTACAGCGAAGCTGTCAATGGCTAGAATCTGGAAAAATATGTGTCCCCGCCTCGAGATGTTGACAAAAACAAACCATCATGTGGGCCGATCCTGGTGATAGTGCAGAAAGGGTTCAAGCCCAGCGGAACATACCCGTATGGGCTCGGGCACCAGTAACGCGCTCTTGAACTACCCTTGTCACACGTGGGACTCAGAGAGGCCCCGGGCACAAGGGTAAGAACAGAGGTTTTTGAAAATAAGTTTTGTACAACCTTTTCAAAAAGGACTGTTAAAACGTTATCGGCGCCCGCCGCGCAAAAGCTCTAGTGGTGAATATCCACCGAACTGCAAACTTTGTAACTGCCCCCTGGCGGACCAAGATCACATCTTGTGGGGATGCCAGAAGAACCCTCCCCCGAGAGAACTCTTTAGGCGAGCTCCTTCACAGAAGAGTGGAAGATGAAGACGGAAACTTCCAACCCGCAAGACCAGATACGGTTGGTGGAATGGGCTGATATATCGTCGCGGCGAAGCAAACGCCACGCTAACCCACATCACTGGGAAAGAAAACTCCGGTCAACCTTGACAATAAAAGTTTCTTCTCTCTCTCTCTCTCTCTCTCTCTCTCTCTCTAGTGCCGCTGCTCGCGCGTTCGTCGTCGTCGCTTCTTCCACAGCGACCCGCCGTGGTTGCTCAGTGGATACGGTGTTGGGCTGCTGAGCACGAGGTCGCGGGATCGAATCCCGGCCGCGGCGGCCGCATTTCGATGGGGGCGAAATGCGAAAACACTCGTGCACTTAGATTTAGGTGCACGTTAAAGAACCCCAGGTGGTCGAAATTTCCGGAGTCCTCCACTATATACGGCGTGCCTCATAATCAGAAAGTTGTTTTGGCACGTAAAACCCAATAATTTAATTTTTTTCCCACAGTGGGCTCCGTTGTGCAAGACAAAACTATCATCATCAGCAATGACTCGAGCGTCGTCGTCTTCCACATGTGGCGCCGTTGCCGCTCATCATTACATCGTAGAATTTCACGTCTCTTCTGTCGTCGTAATGGGGAGGCTGCGTTTACGGGAGTGTGAGCCATTCATCGTGTTACGTGACGTACACATTTAACAACAGAGGCGATACGCGAATGTGTGTGCGTACACCTATATCGCCACGATGACCACGGATTAGGACAATCTGGGTCACCTCTGTGTCGCGCGCTAAACAGCTTCGCTGTTCTTCCATCTTCACATAGTGGAAGGGCTCTAAATTGTTTAAAGCGCAGCTCTTAGGCGCCCGTACTCTTGGGTTAAACACCAGGGTCCCTCGGCGTAAACGCGTGAAGACGCTTGTGCCACTGCTCACGCGTTCGTCGTAGTCTTCTACCACAGTTCACACCGATGCCGCTCATCATGCCAGCGTTTCCATATATACTGCATGCCCCCTCCGACCCTCTGCGAAGGCGCCGACGGCACTAGCCCACGTGCCAGTGCCAGCAAATTCTTTTGCCGTAATATATCGCGAAAGGAAAAAATCTTGGAAGTTGCTTTTTATTTATGAAGCGCCTGCCGTGATTTATCGCTCACGGTCAACGCCGCAAACGCCGACACCGACGCCGACGACACCGGCTTTTCTGCGACACGAGCTCCTTAACGCTATCGCGTTAACACGTATATCGAGCTTGGACCTGGACCCTCCCTGCACTATCACCAGGATCGGCCCACATGCTGATTTTTTTCTATTAGCGGACGTCGAAAATATACAGCTTTCGCTGTAAAAGGCAGCAAAATGTTGACCGCCGAATAGATTGATTTGTCGTCGCTTTAGGAATGTGTGTGAGGAGTGGTGGCGTGGATGGTGAGGGAGGAGGGGGGGGTGCATGCCGCTTAATTTCGCCTCCCCCCTGCAGTTGCATATCCTTTTGCTAGAAATTGAATGGAGACACATTTGATGAAAAGCACTATATGGGTGCAGTATGCATCTTCTCCCTGGACTGGGCGGATATCTGAGCTTTGTGCCGAAATAAAGTGGCTGAGCGGTATTTCCTCTTTTCTTACAGCCTTGCCGGCATCCTCACACGGTCAAAGGAATTGTGGACATTACCATAATTTACCCATGCAGGAGGTGACATGCACTTTCTCACTTTCGAGGCAACCTTGTTGTAATCTATTTTTCGTTTGTGTTGGTCGATTTGCGTCTACTTCGGTGATGCTATAGGTGACGGGGGAAAACGCAAACGGAGGGAGGAGGCCTCCTTCTTATAGAATTTGTCGAGGGATCAAATACATGAATAATAACTGCCAAGCATGCTGTAAACGAATTCTTGAACGCTATGCACTGTCAACCCAAGTAAAGTATGCATTTTTTCATAAAAGAATATATTAGTATGTTCCAAAAATTGTGCCAAAAATAACTGACATCAGTGCTTCCATATTTCTGTCTGTTCGATAAGTAAAGAAAATATCACAGGAATTTTAGAAATATGTCGGTTCGAAATCAGCAAAGCAGTGCATGCCACTGATATGAAAAACATAAAGGCCATGAAATGTACAAGTTGAGGACCAATATTTCAATGAAACGTTTTCATTCAAGAACCTTGTTTGAATTGAAGGCGGTGGGCTTCCTTCCCGCTTTTCTCTCTTGCGTGCACAACACTGAGCCACCATCGTCGCCTCACCCATACCCCTCCCCCTCCCTTGTACGTTTTCACTCGCACATACAGCATGCGGCGCGCGGTGACGATGTTATCGCTCTTGGACTCTAGGAACATGACAGCGACGGCACGAATGCGCCTGGAGTGCCCATATAATTGCTATCGCAATAATATAATAAGAGTATGCGGCAACTGAAGAATACCATGGCCCATTACTTTCCACAAAGGAAGATTTAACAAACTTTCACCATATCGACAATTCGCTGCGCCGCAACAATGTCTTATTTTCTTTTGTGGGTTGGGACCACCCAAATGAAGAAAACGCGAAGGAAAACATGTTGGCCACAATCGAATGCCTACTCTGGGCACCTAATGTAGCTACCGAAGGAATATCGAAGAAAACGTCAGACGCTTGGTCCACACAGAACCACACGCATACTGCCCGGTATCCTACACCGACGAGACAAGAAAATTTCCGGATATCGAGGTCGCAAGAACATCGACGTCAATGTGATGCTTCAAGCAAACGCCTTGCAATCCCTCGAGTCCCCACAGCGATGGCGGCGAGCGACCATTGTTTCTTTTTCTCGTCTGCTAGCCAGAACGCGTCCAAAACGCTGCCAGGCCAAAATCCACTCGGCCAGGGAAAAACGAACGCCCCCTGGCTGGCTCTGGCAGCCCGCGGGTAGCGAGAACAAGAAAATTCAAGAGGCTCAATGTGTCCTCGTGAATAAAAGTCAAAGTAGAAAAAGTAAATAAGAACGTATACTTTTGCTCGCTTTAATGTCTTGACATAGATGTTTTGGCACAGGTGAAAAAAATGTTAATATTTTTTGCTGTGACGTGACGGGACAAATGAACCACCTCAACGCTTTGTCTCATCGGATCTCGCTGCATGCTTTGTCATCTTGTGTGATAGTGAGTTGATTTGACTTGTCTCGTTGTATAGTCCAATGTGCGACTTTAGAAAAGTCAATGCATCTTTGGCGTCAAATGTTTACAAAAACATTAAACCGACAAAATCTAAAGCACGACTTTGGAAATGCCAATGCACCTTTCGCATTAAACGTTTATGAGAACTTTATACCCACAAAGTTTCTGATTTGAAATCCATGAGTTCCGTAGATTCCACGGCCTCCGCGAGATGCCGCGACGAGCCCGCTCGCCATCTAAACGCCCTTGAAACTTTGTGCTTGGATGGGGTTCCTTGCGTTATGCGACTCCCGGTGCATGGGCGTTGCCACGAAATCCAGCCTGAGTTCACAATGTTCGGGCCGAATCGCTTTTGTTTTTTTCGAGCGCGAAAAATACATTCTAGACAATATCGAGCATGATTTCCGGCACCGGGGGTAGTTTTGGTCCGCAGTGCATGACAGCCAACGTGGCGCGGAGGATATGCAATCCACAGCCGGCTTGCCTTAAATTGTCTCACAACTGGGGACTGGAAATTCATCAAGTATTCAGAACGCGACCCATTCAATATTGCGTGCGACGTGCTGTGAGAGTAATCGCCGCATCCGCACTTTGGGGCGCCAATCTAAGTATCCTTAATTGCTCACTGTGATATCGCACACTGCTCTGGTTCCGCTTAATTATTCGCGAAACGTAGGTATTTCTCCATATATGCTATCTATATATAATATTAAAGTGACAGTCTGCCGGGATCCGGTAGCTGAACAGGGACTTTAAGTCGAGGACGCAGGTACGGAAAACACGATGCTTTATTTCCTACGTTTCGGCCGGGGTCGAAGGCCGGATCCCGGCCCCCCGAATCGTAGGAAATAAAGCATCGTGTTTTCCGTACCTGCATTCTCAACCTATATATATATGTGTGTGTGTGTGCGCGCCCGGCATATCCGATCTTCTCGCCGTAACATCCCAGCACATTGGCAGAACACAGGGCTGATAAAAGCATTCCCGGTGCCCCGTGTACAAGTGCGGAGCGCTGTCCCGTCTGTTTTCGGCTGTTTACTTTTCCGCTTCCACGCTCACGCCGCGTGGCCGTCCGTGCATGCCTGCGCAGGATCGAAAGCAACGACCGCGGCGCGCAGTCGTGCACGACACCGCGCGGCGCGACGGCGGCACGACTGCCGTCGAGGCGCCAAAGCCGCGGCTGGCGGCGGCGGCGGCCTCCGAGGTGTCGTGCCCCGAAGAGCGTGATGGCCCACGCCGCTCAATATCGATCGCGACCGGAGCCGGCGCCCGGTCGCGCCGTCGCGGCGTGAGCTGCCGCTGTGGACCGCGGCCGACCTGGTTTGCAGAGGGAGGGAGGGTGAGAGGGAAGAGCCACCGAGGCGCAGCGCGGCGCGGCGGCCGTCATCGCGTCGCCGCCGGTTATCGTGCGCCGCCGTTCCTTCCCCACGCCGCCGCGCGCGTGCGCCGCGTCCCGATGCGGCCGCGGCGGCATTCCGGCACACGCACCGCAGTCCGCAGCTCCCCGTTGTTCGCGCGCGCGCGCGCCTCCGGCGTGTGCTTCTTTTCTTCGTCCCGCGGGTTAATTGTGTCACGTATACACGCGCGCGTCCGATTCGGCAGCGACGTCGTGGCGCCAGCGTCGAGCGGTCGCAACTGTCGTTGCGCTTTGATGCGCTGCCCCTCTCGCGCACGAGTGTATAGCGGCTTTTCGCGTACAACTCACGGAACCGCGTCCACTGGCGCAGGTGAATGCATACTGTAGTGGCAGGACGCGATTCCCGGAAGGTTTCGCGGCTGCAGCTTTCGTATATACGTGTTGGCTGCGGTGCGTGCTCAGGCTGACTGTCGTCTGAAGGATGGGGCGACAAGCGCCATAAGTCTTCTTCGTGTGCCACCGGTGTGCAGCGTTACTACAGGACTATGCGTATGGCATCAGCGTGCATGCGCAATTTGCAAATGGAAGCGAATGCGTATACGGCACCCGTCAGGCAGTATACGCTTCTGCAGGATATATAGACCTGCTGGGAAATTGGCATACGCACGCATGTACAGGCGGTATTTGAGGTGTATAAGTGAGTTTTAAAAGAAAGAAATACCAGGAAGAAATTGAGTTGCTTTTACTGTGTGTGGTCGTGGTGGTCGTTAAGATCACGCTTTCGTTATGTTGACTGAGTGATACGGGCCTCATCCCCCTCCCCCCTCCATGTCCCGAGACGTTTGTTCAGAAGTGCCTCCTTGTTGCCAAACGTAAACCAAGAGGTGTACATAATACGCTTCCCTTTCCCTGGCGCCAAACAAAGCAGAATACATGTTCCCTATAATGGGTGCAGTGGATCGAAGAAATAGACATCTTGGCTGTATGTATATAGTTGCAACCTCTGTCAGAGATATGCTTCCGCTTGTGCGCGTGAGTGGCTCTCGAGGTGGCCCGTACTTGGAGTTCGTTTGGCATAGCCTCAACGTTTTGGAAGGTGATGAATACAGCTGCTCTCATAACAAGGATATCCAGGCAGTATACTGAGGACGCACTATAGTATATGGGACCAATTCCGGTCGTACGCGCTAAGCTTTCGGCGCATAGCCCCACCGTTTTGGAAGGTGATGAATACAGCTGCTCTCATAACAACGATATCCGGGCAGTACTGAGGATGCACTATAGTATGTGGGACCAACTCCGGTCGTACATGCTAAGCTCTCGACGGCGTTTTGATGGTGCAGTGCCGCTCCAGAGGATTGTAAGCATGGTAAGCATTGCATGGTGACTCGATGGGTAACCAAGGTTCACATGTGGGAACAACGCTTTCGCAATGCATTTGCGAGTCTCAGCCGCGCGCGTTGCAACAGCAACAACGGAGCGCTCGCTTGATGCATGAAGCATGACACGCAGGGTACCTCAAGAAGCTTGACATCAGGCGCTTATGCAAGAACTTCGCAGAGGCGCTCTTCCCCGCTTCGGGTGTTCCATTTATACGCGACATTGTACGCCAAATATAATGTCCTAGCTCAGATTCGCTTCACGATGAAGCGGACATGGACATCCTCGACACGTGCAAGCATTTAGGTCTGCGACGTTGTTTATGCCCCGCAAAGTGGCGCTGGAATCTCTTCTTGGGGGGTCCGTAGACCCGGACTCTCGCGAAGGCGAACAAGAAGCCTCGTACATCTCCCGTTCGCCCTGCAGTATGTACTCCGACATCGCCCGATAGACGGCGAGGAAAGTCCGGCGCGACTGCCGCAGCGCCGTTCTCGTTCTCACCGCGTCCCTATATATATATACACTTGCAAAACCCGAGCAGTAGCCTTTTCGCTTCGAGCAGATGGCCGATAGTGGCCGGCCGTGTTGCTCGCAGCCGACCTTATATACGGATGCAGGGATAGAGGAAAGCAAAATGGGCTGGCATGCCGCGCGCGGTCTCGCGCCTTTTAGCGGCGGCTAGCTGCGGAGGCGGATGCTGGCGCGGATCTGGAGATGGGGGCACATACGTCACGCCACTGCGCACGCCAGCGCGGCCGTACGAAAGAGAGCGCACCAGCTGATGGCCGCTGACGTAACAAGAAGGGGGGGGGGGGGGGGGAGACCCGAATCTCGCTCTCCATCGGGAGCGTCAAGGTCGAGGGCGCCTCCGATATATATCCGGGGCAACAGCGCACGTTCGGCCGGCGACGTGATGGTGCGCGCCCTTCCGTCTACCCCCTCCCCTCTTCCCCCTCTTCTGCGCTGCCCCGAGGAACAACCAGGTGAGAAGTGTTAAGAAGATGGACGCTGTCCTTTTCGCTATCTATACCCGCATCCCCCCGCGAGTGTCTCCCTCGCCGTCTGTTGAACGGGAGATAAACGCTATACATGCATGGTGGCTCGTTGATGTTGCAGTAAAGCGCTCCTCCTTGTCACACGTTTAACCGCCCTTGCTAGCTTCGACCTGCTGCGGACGTCTGTTACACCGCCCTTTTTTCGTAAAATAAAAGAATCGTCATAAAAGGATCGTCACTGTGCTCCCGCAGCCCATTCCACACACACAATGAGTTAGAGCGACAACGCTGAAGATGTTAGAGTGCCATGGATATATGCAGTGGCAAAGTCGAGCATTCACGCCGACTCGGAAAGCTGCAGTCATTCGTGAAAACAATGGCCACGGCAATTCGGAGAAAAGGCGACTTCCCAGCGAACGACCTTTTTTCTGCAGCCATTGTGTGGTCAAACAAACGGAAAAGGCAAGAACAGCACAAGGTATAATATACATGATAAAGGAAAATAAAACACAGCGCAAAAGGGACAAGAACACTGTAGGAAGAGTGCACAGGGCGAGTGCCAGCGCTTGTTTGATCATCTTGCCCTAACATTAGAGAGTTTTAGTTTTGGGGACGCAAGCGATTTGTGTATGCAAGCCATCCCCAAAACTAAAACTCTATATTGTTTGGGTTGCACAGACCCGCGCCCCCTATAGTATACGTCGGCGTTATCGGACACAAATGTGTATGTAGGCGGGACGGATAACCAGCATGGTAATAAGCGGAGTTGCGGAAAAAAAAAATCCTTTCAAAGTATGCCTCCATGCAGCGGCAGCTTGCCATTTATACATTATACATGTTTATCTTTCTTGCACTGCCGCACTGCCGCCTTTATCTGCACTGCCGCAAATAGCACATGCATTATTTATATGTAATTCTCATGGATGCGACTGGATGACAGGCCATTTACGGAAGCGAAGATCTTGGGAGCCTGGCCTCACAGTTCATTAGCCCAGAAAGCAGTTCGAGCGCTTTTTCGCTACCTGAGGGCAACAGACTTGAGTGCCCGACTATAGACATCCTACACCGAAGTTCTCTCTCTCTCTCTCTCACTCCCCATTCCCCTCCCCATGTGTAGGGTAGCAAACTGGACTCAGTCTGGATTTCTCCCTGCCTTTCCGTCTTCCCTTCTCTCTCTCTCGCTCTCTCTCTCTCATGGATGAGCGAACATCTAAACGTTTTGAATGGTCTCTTTTCCAACGCATCTCTCTCTTTCCCGCGCGCGTGCGTGCGTGCGTGCGTGCGTGCGTGCGTGCGTGTGTGTGTGTGTGTGTGTGTGTGTGTGTGTGTGTGTGTGTGTGTGTGTGTGTGTGTGTGTGTGTGTGTGTGTCATCGTGCTTCGTTAAGTCGCGCTTTTTCCAATCACTGCGATGAACCTAATCGTCTTAAATCCGGCGACTGTCTTACATCTTTGCCTATATATAAGACGAAGCACACCATCCATGCATGCATGCCTTCGAAGTGTAGCATCGCCATCTCCCCCAATACATCTCGCCAACTTCGGAGTGCATTTGTGTAAATGTCCTTGAAACGCAATCTCATTTTGACTGCTGATGGAATTTGCATGAGCTCCTATACAGAGAGGATACGTGTTGAAATGCTCGCTCCCTTCAAGTGTGTAAGTGAGGGGGATAAATTGTGAGTTCACGTGGGTGAACATGAAGCAACACTCACACATGCCCTGAAATAATACCGCTCCATGCGAGATTGAACAGAGATAAAAGACAGCAATTGAGTAACGAGAGGCGAAATTGCGGCTGGCTAAACTGCATACCATGGAAGAGGATGAATGAATGGACAAATGTAAAGCAGCCGTAGAGCAATACATGGGAACGGTTATCGAGGATCGTCAGCGCGAAGCGCGCATAACAGCAGCCTGTCGTGCTGTCATGATTCTCTCTCCTCAAAGCACAGTAGCAGACCGGCATCGGCAAGTCGTTCACGCTGACGGCGGGCGGTATCAACGTTAGTTATCCGTTCCGATATCGTCCTGCAGACAGTGTTGCTCTTTCCACCTCCTTTAAACACATTGTTCCTCTGCATAAGCTTCGAAAAACACCGCAGCCGAAGACCGTTCCCCGTGAAACGTACGATGTGTAGAAGGACTTGTTGTCGGGCTAGTTATGGTGTTTGCTTACCGACATAATGTAGCGCGAAGGCACAATCACTGTGCTGTGACGTGTATCTGCGTCTCTTCTTTGTAAATGTGCCTTCACGCTACATTACGTCGGTATGGTGTGTGGACGGGGTATGCGGTCGGTGGCACGAAACTCGGGAAGCGCCGCGCGACTGCGGCAGCTGTGAAAACCAGCACGATTCGTCGCCGCGCGCGCGCGCATGCGGGCGCGAAAAAGAAGGAAAGGGCGATTCTGCGGCGTCGCGGAACCAGTTCCCGCAGCTGTGCCGTTCCTCCTGGCAACAGCGGCGCGGCGCCGATATGCCGGCGGAGGCCAAACACTCCAAGGCGTGGTGGAGTGCGGCCGCCGCGTACACGCGCGCTCGGCACTTATCGCATTCCTTTCTCCGCGCGCGAAGAAATAAAACGGGCTCACATATATATCCTCTCCGTCGCGACACCGCGCTCCCATGTGTTGTGCAGAAGCACTCGCGCGGCGGCAGTGCATGTACATATAGTTTACTCGAGGATGAGAGAAACGAAAGAGAGATGGGAAGAAAAGGAGAGTGGAGGAAACTATATTTTGTGAGGGAAGTGGCGCACCATCGTGTGTTTTGTTTAGCTCAGAAGGCTTTTTACATAATAAGCGTGTACCAGTGCTTCTCAGGCAACCGAATTTGGCGATGAACCATGTGTGGTCTTTACGTTCGTCGGTGCGACAGTGCTTTCGCGCTTCAGGCGTACCGCTTACACTTCGCGCCCTTTCGTCTTGAACACTTGTACCTACGCCACTCCTCCTCCATCGCGTTCTTTCGAGCGCGCGCTTGTGTGCTGTAAGATTGCAGCTTATGAGGAATGTACATAATAATGTATGCGTGGAACGTCTGTTAGGTCTCTGCGTAGTCACCCGTGAACTCTCCCTTGGAGACATGTGGCCGTAAAAGGCCTGTGTTGCAGCCTAAGTTCGTCGAGCTTGTCACATGACAAGAGAGATAGCGACTTCAGTACTACATCCAAGGACGGAGTGCGTGACTGTGTAATGAATGCATGCTCATATACAGCCTCTTCAATGTTGGACGTTGAGTGTCGGAAGAGTATACACGACGACGAAGTCGATTTATCGCCACATTTTGCACACCATGATATAGTTACACAAATGAAATAGGGGAGGGGGGGGGGGGAAGAACGTGCGTTGTACGCCATTTTTTTGAACGGTTAACGACTTTCTATATACAGCGGTATCCCATATCCTCCTGCGCACTTTCGTGATGTTGCACCCCATAATTCAGAGCGTTTTAGGGACTCCTTTTCAAGAAGTTCCTCGAGCAGATAGCATCTGCACCTGTTTTCTTTTTAGACTTTTTAGACTCCTTCACAATACTGTGAAGGAGCAACGCCTTTGAAACGAGGCGGGGGCACTGCGTCATCAAGCTCACTCTCAAACTTCTGGGAGCCGATTCACGGATATCTCCCACTGGTGGAGAACCAAACAGTATTCGAAGGACGTTGGTCTAGGCGGCGCGAGAACGAGCTTGCCCCGTAATTACGGTTACATATTGACTGTGTCCGGGACATTGCGCCCGGCTCGTGCTGTTGAATTTATTTCCTACGAAAGACGTTCACAGACAAAAGAAAAGAGTAGGGTGGGGGAGGAAGGAGAAGTGCACAGAATATACATATATGTTTCTGCATATGCGCTATATACAGTATAATGTCAAGTCCGGTGCGTGTGCGTCCCGTGAGTTTCTTCTCTTACGTCTTGTTACGACTTTGCACCGCTGCACCACGATTACGACTTTGTGGTCCCGTAGCGCTCGTCACCCGTTTCGTGACAGAGCGTTGGTAGCGAAGACTCCGAGCCAGGCGTCGATGAGAATAACGAAAGGGATTTTATACATTATATACAGGTCATTGTACAGGACAAGATCGGATTGGCACTGGGGCCGAGAGCTCACACAAACGCGACTGTTCCCGCACGGCGACGTCCGGCGAAAACGCGTGACACATCTCACCCCAGTCGGGAGCGACACTGTCTCCCGGTGGGTCGGCGGATCCGGTTTTTCAGGCGGCGTGTCGCGTCTTTTATAATCCCCGAGGAACCATTGTCACTCAAACGGCCCAATACAAAGTCAGCACTCGGCGGTCGTCCGAGAGGTCCAACCAGCGACCGCGCTGGCCACCCGGTTCAAAGTTCGCGCGCGCGGTGACCTCCATGCAAAAGGAGGTGCGGCGCCGGGCTGTCTGGCACTCGCTGACACGTCTGAACATGCTGCTCGCCGAGGCTTCTCCCGCAGGACACCGCTGCCTGACGGCTCAGCATCTTGACTTGTGAAGGGAGAATTAGGGCGCTCGCAGGATAGATTCTGCATCTTGCAGATTCGGAATCCGGGCTTGTGGTAATGGCACAACAGTCTGTTAGACGGTTCCATCGCATTTGCGTATGTAGACACCGACACGAACAGCGCACCCTATTCCATAACCAGTCCATTGCAAACCACACTCTTGCGCTGCTTCACATATTCCACACGCATAGGTAAATCGTGTGTTGTCCGCGCATCCTACTGGGCCACAATTGCCCCCTTTGAGTCTCTGTCCAAGGCAACGTCAGTTTTAAAGTGCAGTCATATATAAATGGGAAGAGGTTCCCTATCTATCTATCTATCTATCTATCTATCTATCTATCTATCTATCTATCTATCTATCTATCTATCTATCTATCTATCTATCTATCTATCTATCTATCTATCTATCTATCTATCTATCTATCCATCTATCCATCTATCTATCTATCTATCTATCTATCTAATCACTTCATCGCCCCCTGACGAATCCCTTTAGGAAGTCAGAAGCGTAACAGGTTGGGCGAGTTGGTACGTCATGACTTTTTTAGGCTTGTAGCACAGCTCAGAACGAGGGAAAAGGAAGGTGGAAAGGGTAATGAAAAGGAACTGAGAACACGGTGAGCGCCAACTTCCAACTGATGGTTTATTTCGTGACTCAGAAGGCTTATATACACTCAGCGAACCACGTGACATGAAAAGGCAACAGCACAAAACCACGCAACAACACCAAAAGTAACCAAACCAAACCAAAAGTATAAGCGTTCGCACAGAGCGCTCGATGGTCCCGCGTGCGGGGAGGCGACCTTGAAGCGACCGCAATATCGCGCCTGCCGCCGCCGCCTCAGCGGCGTCAGCGGCGGCTGCGCTACGCTGCCTCGTCAGCATGCACCCATCTCCAATTTGCATACGCCAGCGGAAGGTGACAGGGGGCGCTGCCATAACGGCGAAGGAGCCGCCGGACGCCGGCGCTTGTGAAAGCGCGGCGCTCGCGATATATATATATATATATATATATATATATCGCGTTGCGCTTTTGCCGGCCTTGCTGTATGTGATTAAGCCAGGAGCGACTTCTCGACACGTGTGCATGCATTACGCGGAGAAAGATCCACTTGTGAGACATTGTTTCAACTCCCTTTACACAACCCGGTGCATTGCATCCCGGCATGTATCGCGTTGCGAGCTTTCATATATGCGTGCACGCTGAAGCCGTCCGCCGCGGCCGAATGAATTCCCCGAGAGAAAGAAGCGGCTGTATGGAGGCATGGTAAAGGGACCTCTTCGCTTATCAACGTCGACATACTGCAGTAAACGCCGTGGATCGGGACGGCGAAATTCGAAATATATCTCGGTGATGTATACGGGGAAACCTCGCGTGTTTGTCGTTTGTATTCTTTTCGATTATGCTTGAATTAACCCACGCATATCCTGCTTCGAGACGCTATACCTTTTGCCACCGCAAACCGTTTCCGTTTCGTCTACACAGCGTCGATCCTTAGTGTTTCATGCGCGTACATCCTTCCGTTCGGGTTGTCCTGAAGAAAAGTAAGGTCCAGTGATCCTGCATGCCCTGGATCCACCAAATTTTCACACTAAAGCGAATTCGGTGCTTGAGTTGCGGCAGCCAGTGGGCATTTTCTTGGGACAAATGATGGGCGTTTTGAACATTCACGGTGCCATTCGGCCAAGGCCGAGCTTCATGTTTCCAAATTATTCTTTGCAGGAACTCCTTTTCTTCATAAATTTTGATCACGCCCCAATTACAGAAGTCAAGCCGCCTTTCAAAGTCTTGGGGAAGGCAAACGTGGATACGGATGGAACCTATGCTTCTTGAGCACATTTGCGGCTGTTCCGAATCTTCGTCCGCATTCATCGACAATTTGTCGGATACTGATTTCTGGCATCCTCGTTACCGTGTGCGATACCGTAAATTTCGAAATCTTCATCGAGAATTATCTCGTTGGTCTGTCTCCCATGGCGGACTGATCCTTTCGAAAGCGCTGAAAGATGTTTACGAAGGTTAGCTTAGTTGGAAGTGGACGGTATGGGTGACGAACCGCATAGCCGCATCGCTAATGAGGCGTTGTCATTCATCTCAGCCATTGCAAAAAGAACCGCGTCTAGTTTGTTTTCAGTAGAATACCTCGCCCCGGTGGAAGTAGCTATTTCAGCACCAGTGGATGCCAACGTGGCTTTTCTTGATTGCCCTTCCAGAGGCGCCGCGTAAACAGTCTACATTAGATGACAGTGACGCAAACGCGTTGACAAGATAATGTCCCGGTGCGATCTCAAGTCGTGCAAGAACGTGCCGAAAAATTGCCTTCCGTGACCCTCTTATCATGATAATGTGTTCTGCATACGCCACACCGCGCAGTCCTTTCTTGATTTCTCCAGCCGAGAGTGAAAGGGGAACGGTTAATTATCATCTTTGCATATGCTTGCGCACCGTTTTCACACTAAACGCCGCACGCAACAACCGTGTCACACCAAGGAGAAGCTTTGCGCCGATACTCACTGTCTTGCATGCGTAAACATGCGAACGGAAATTAAGATTTGCAGCCGGATATCTCTGAACACGGGCATGCTAGAGCTCTACCAAGTGAAACGGTGTAGAATCGCGACTGCCCCTAACTTTTCGGTACATGCAAGCATGCCCCGCTTACTGCAGTAACAAAATAGTTCATTATTCAATTTCAGTTAATTGGCCGGCAGAGAGCGATAATTATCATCTCACTTTGTGTTCCCTGGCCACATAACTTATTTGCATAGGTGAACGTCACGTGTCTCCCAGCGCTTAATTTTAAGAAAACCCTTAAACTTAATTTTGATCATGCACCCTGTATATAGACTTGCCCTCAAACTTCTTCGAGTCAGTATAAGCCGCATATTTATATGTTATACTAACAGTAAGGTCAAGTTGTTTTAGATCTTATGCTGAGAACTTTGACCGGCAAGATGCTGACCGCGGTATACGCAACGCGTGCCCTCGAAAAGTCACACGCGTGGCGCTGAGTCTCAGATTCGCCACTCAAGCGACTTAGTGTTTTCAGTCCCTTCGTGTGCTCGAGAGAGAGAGAGTGAGAGAGAGAGAGAGAGAGAGAGATACAGACAGACAGAGAGAGAGTGTGTGCTGCGCGCATAGAGCGCGCTGCGCACGTTAAGCAACCATGTCAGAAACCATAAATGACGCTTTGCAAAGGCGAAAAATCTGGGCATCCTATATTCGTGTTTCCCCATTAATGCCCACATGTATGGGTAATCGATCCTATCTGCAGACACACGGAAGGCAAGGACGGAGGTCAAGGAGCCCACGAGTGTCATCACCACGTCATGTGTAGCATTGAATAATGACAAAAGACTCTCGCACCGCGGCCGAACGGCATCTTGCGGACGAAGACGACGCACGTCTGAGGGGATGATGAACCTGCTTGCCGCACTCATTGGCATGCGATAAGCGCAGCGTCGATGGCGGAAAGCGGCGATCGACTGTACACGCCCTGTATCGCCGATGAGTTGCGAATGCGAAATCAAACAGCCCAAGCCGCTTAATAAACACTTACGTGCGCACAACTGTGTAAAGGCCGTCTGAGGTCGATCGAATGCGGTCTTCTTATCCTTCAACCTATACCTGGGTGACGAAGCCGCCTTTTCAGGATCCGTATATACTGCTACATTTTTGCCAACTTCTTAAACTCCCTGCCGGCCCTGAATTCAAGGTCACAGTGTGTATACACGTTTCCGTGAAAGAGAAAAGTTTACTTCTGTGTTTTATGCGGCATGGGGAATGATTTCGCCGTCACTCCTGCATGCCTCAGCACCACGGAGCAATGCTCTGTGTACTATATACGCGCAGCGACAGCTCCTATAACCGCGCGTTCATTCCCATCGGTCGCGTGCCTGCGTGTGCACAACCTGGCGAACTAGTTTTCCTGTGTGTGTATAACGAACGGCTTCTCCGTGACAGGAGTCACAAGGCGCAAGGCCGCGTCTTGAAAAATAAACGAAAAGGCGCAGCGTATAGGGAGGGTATGGGGCGAGCATCAGCTGGAATTGCCAGGAGCGTATATATACGTATACACGCATGCGTGCATGTGCGAAAAATGTATACAGACCCCCACAGATACCGGAGCGACTGTTCACCCAGATAAGCGCGCAGGCCGCGGTCAGGTGCGCTACCTGAATTCGAATTAATCCCAACTGTCGTATAGCATATATGCGTGTATACTATAGCTATCCGCTTGCAGCCCCCGAAAGGAAGAAACATGTGTGCAAATAGATCTGGCAGAGCATGTTTATGTATACATAAATGCCATTCGCACGCACGCGGACACGCACGAGAGGGCGCCACGGGAGGAGCGCTTCTGTTGTCAAGGCTCCTTCGTGAAGCCACCCGGCGTGCCGCGGGCAAGCAAAGCGCCAGAGCTGCGCTGCGTCCCCTTCGGGCGCATCAACATAATGTCCCCGTACACGCACGCACACAAATCTCCCGTGCACAGGGTGTACGGGTGAGACAAGTTCGCTGTCCCCGGAGCGACCGATGTTATCCGCGCCGAATCTGCGATAGCGAGGAGAAGCAGTCGAGCTGTCGTCAGGTGTCGGCCCCGGCGGTTCTGCAATGGGCGGGTTGGAAACGGGTTGCGCCGCGGCGCCCCCCCTCCCCCCCCCCCCTCCCTTCGTGCGCACCACTAACCAGAGCACGCGCGCGCCGGAGAGAGACGCACGCGCGGTCGCCACCTCGATCAACGGTCGCGAAGCGCGTCCGAGAGCCGCAGCTTGCATGCCTAACCGCTCGCTCTCTCTCTCTCCCCGCCCGGAGGCTTGTCAGGTTGCGTTATTTAGAGCTACCGCTGGTTTGGCGCCAGCCGCGCCGCACGGCCGGGGTCGCGTGCTGTTCTCGGCGTCCACGTATCTATCTGACCGTCCATCTCGTCTTAATCGCGCTAGCTGCATGCAGGCTCGCCTTGTGCGTGCCTTGCTCGGTTGGGCCGAGTTGACTGCTCTCGCGAATGCATGCTGCTGCTGCTGCTGCTGCTGCCGTCAGCTACGTGCGACGGCTGCGTGCGACAGCTGCCAAGGACGGCGCGCCGTCCCTTTTGTCCAGCCTTGTTATATATGTATGGTGTCCCAGCTAACGTTAGCCAAGCTGTTCAACGAAAAAAGAAGAAAAATTATGAAAGAAATACGGTGCAAGATGCGATTTTAAGACCTTCGGCGTTCATTTGTTGGACTGACGACCCAATACCGCATAGGTTTCATAAGTGTATCTTGCACAGTGTTTTTTCTATTTTTTTATGTTTTCTTTTCTTGAGCAGATATATTGGCTAACGTGAGCTGGGACACAGGGTATATACATATCAGGGGCGTAGCCAGAGGGGGGGGGGAGGCTTATGGGGCTTCAGCCCCCCCCCCCCCCCGAAATTTTTCGTGCTGTCTATGCACCGCCGACCAAAGCAACCCCCGGCGCTGAAAATCATTCTGGATTTTGTCTAGAATGTCTTTTTCACGCTCGAAAAGACATTTCACTGCGAACATTGCGAACTCAGGCTGGATTTCGCGCCAAGGCCCATGTACCGGAAGTCACATAATTAATGAACGTCGCGGTTATCGGCTCTTGTGTGCGCAATGGATGCACAAGATTTTTAACCACCACCAGAAGGCGGAGCAGTTCGGCGCTGCCTCGACTCATCTGATCCCGTAACGCAATGAGGGTGACGACTTCTTGGCTGCAATTGTGATTGGGGACGAATCATGGTGCCACTATACTACGAGCCTGAAACACGATGGCAAAACTTACAGTGGAAACATTAGAATTTACCACGCCCAAAGAACGCAGAGGCCATCATTTCCGCCGGGAAGGTGTTGTTGACTTTTTTTTCGATCGTCAGAGGCCATTGCTGATATAATTTGCTAAATCTAGAGAGACTATCAATTCTTTTCGTTGTTGTGAAACGCCGGATCGGCTGCGTGTCACAATCAAGAACAAACTATGTGGAAAATTGACGAATGGGGTCTTCTTGTTCCACGACAATGCCGTCCCCACGTCGCTGATGTTGGTAATACAAAACTGGCAATGTTCAAGTGGGAAGCACTGCAACATCCGCCATACAGCTCAGACCTGTCGCCTTGCGACTTCCACATTTTGGGGCAACCGAAAAAACAGCTCAAGGGAACCAGAATCGTGTCGGACGATGATGTCAAAGGGTCAGTTGCGCACTTTTTCAAGCAGCAACCCAATGAGTTTAATGAGACGGGAATCACGCAACTCGTTAGACAATGGGACAAATGTCGAAATTCTCAAGGAGACTACTTTTAAATAAAGCACCCCGCTTGTCATATATTCGCATTGGCTCACTTTCATTTGACTCGCCCTCGTTTATTTTGCAAAACTCCTGCTTTTTATACGTTCTCTCTGTTGCGACTATAATTTAGGTGCAATTACTCACGATACTCGACCGGTGATAGCTAATCCTGCGTAATACATTGGAAAAATGACAACGTCATTGATATTTTTCACTGGTCGTTGCATATGTACAAGAATGTAAACACGCGGTTCTTGAACGACAGTTTCATTAACGTATTTGTCCTCAATTTGTTCATTTCATGGCCTTTACATATTTCATATCAGCTACATGCGCTCCTTTGCTGGTTTCTAACTGATATAGTTCTAAAGTTCATGTGATATTTTCTTTACTTATTAAATAGACAAAAACATGAAAGCATTGGTATAATTTATTTTGGGCACAATTTTTGGCACATACGAGTATATTCTTCTATGAAAAAACAAATATTTTACTTTTTTGACATTGCGTAGCATTCAAGAACTCGTTTGCAGCATCTTTGGCAATGGCAGCGCAGTTATTCATGTATTTGATCCCTTGGAAAATTGTTTAAGAGGAAGCTTTAGCTCGGGCCCAACTCCGACGCGGCCTATTCAAATAAATGAAAAACGCAGAAACGCTTTTCTGAGATAACCCCCGGGTCACTTTTAATTAAATTTGTTGCATTTGAGAAAGTTAAATTCTAGTGTCTCTTGGAAGCGGAATTTCGATTTAGCGCCTGAATCTTGTTTAAAATATGTTGAAAAAATCGAAAGTTCGAAAAAAATAGAAGCACGATGTTTACAAACTAGCAGCTCTGCATCAAGAACAGATATTGCGGCTCTGTAAACGGCACATATTATAACAGTCAAAGCGGATAAACGTGGCGCGTAAATTTGTATCTTACATGAATTGGTTACGCTGTGTACAAGTGTTCTGCAAAAGCCGCATTTCCATATTACTTATCTTTACTGAGATTCAAGTGTAACAAATCAGTTTTGTCCGCTGTAGATGTACTATTAGGTGCTATTCACGGAATTGTGATATCATTCTTCATTGTTGAGTTAGAGTTTTAAACTTGGTAGTTTCGTTTGCGAAAAATGTGCGATTTTGGTCGATTTTCAATAAAGAATTGACAACCTAAATGAAAAATTCGAAACCAGCCGTCACTAGAGCTGAAGTTTTCCTTTTAAATGCAACAAACCTCGTCAAATTTGATGCAATGGTTGCCGAGAAAAAGGAATTCACCTTTTAGCGGAATTTAAGGGAGCTAAAGCTTCCTCTTAAGAGGAAGCTTTAGCTCGAGCCCAACTCTGACGCGGCCTATTCAAATACATGAAAAACGCAAGAACGTTTTTCTGAGATAACCACTGGGCAGATATTAATCAAATTTGTTGCATTTGAGCTAGAAAGTCAAGTTCTAGCGACTGTTGGAAGCGGAATTTTGAGTTATGTCCTGAATTTTGTTAAAAAGATTTTCACATATACGACCGTTCGAAAAAAATAGAAGCGTGAGTGAAGTTTACAAATCCATAACTCTGCGTCAAGAACAGATATTGCGGTTCTACCCGCCGTGGTTGCTCAGTGGCTATGGTGTTAGGCTGCTGAGCACGAGGTCGCGGGATCGAACCCCGGCCACGGCGGCCGCATTTCGATGGGGGCGAAATGCGAAAACACCCGTGTACTTAGATTTAGGTGCACGTTAAAGAACCCCAGGTGGTCAAAATTTCCGGAGTCGCCCACTACGGCGTGCCTCATAATCAGAAAGTGGTTTTGGCACGTAAAACTCCATATATTATTATTAGATATTGCGGTTCTGTAAACGGCATCTACGAGATTATTCAAAGCGGACAAATTCGATATGTCATTTTGCATCTTACGTGAATTTGTTACGTTGGGTACAAGGGTTCTGCAAAAGCTGTATTGCCATATTATTACATTTTTTTTATATTCATGTGTAACATATCAATATTGTTCGCTTTAGATGTACTATCAGAGGCAATTTACAGAATTGAATTACCCTTTTTCGTTGTTGAGTTAGAGAGTTGCAAACTTGATAGTTCCGTTTTTTGAAAATTTTCAATTCTTGCCAATATTAATGAAAAATTGCTGACCTAACTCGAAAATTCGAAACCAACAGACACTAGATTTTAAGTTTTTCTTTTAAATGCAACAAACCTCGTCGAATTTGGTGCAGTGGTTGTCGAGAAAAACGAATTTTCCTTTTACATGTACTTAGGTAGGAGCACTTCAGCTAATGCTTCCTCATAAGGAGGTGGCCGAGCTGCAACTTGAGCCCCCCCCCGAACGAAATTTCTGGCTACGCCACTGATACATATGTATAGTGTCACACTGCGTGAAACTCTAAAGCGGCATATTTTTTTTCTTCTTTCGTCTGAGGCGGCTGACACTTCGTTTGCTGTTCCCGTATAGTTATATAAAATGGTTTTTTTTTTACTGCACCAAATTTTTAGATATTGCGTGTGGTAGGTAGCACAATTCTAACCCTTGTTCTGAATTACTCGATTGAGGCGGCCGTTACTTCTATGAGTAAGCAAAATGTTTAAGTGAATATTTAATACACTGTTAAACATCTTAATTCATTACTTTACGGTACATATTCTAATCTAAGAATTGTAGCTAACGAGTATGCAAGGAATATCGACTTAGAACAAATTATGAGGATGGAGGACGATTTCCAGATACGCGCCGTCAGAATTGCGGTAAAAATGCACTCTTGTCTTACTTACGTTTTCAAGGAAACGCTGTTTTGTGCATTGAAGCGCAAAAGTAAATGGAACGCCAGTGTATCTTGTCGCAAATTTTCAATATCATTATCTCGAAACTGGCGTAGTCCTGAAAACCCGTCTTTCTTACGCACCAAAACGAAATCCGTCCCTCCTCGACAGCTCGAGGAGGGACGGATAATGCTTCATTTCTGCATGCCTGCAACGTGGGTGTCGATGAGCTGACGCTCGGCGGAAGCGACTCGATGTGGTCGACGACGCACGATAGAAGTTCCATCTGTGGATATGCGATGAGCCATCGCAGAAATCTGTCCTACAAGCCGAAAATACTCGTCGAAGGAGGCTTCATGCTTGGCCAACAGTGCCTGTAACTTCTTCGTCTTCTGTGGGGTCAAATCGGAGCTGACTGCACTATAGCGAGAACGGAAGCAGGAACCGTATCTATAGCTGTATATGTGATTGTCGAACTTCGGTATTCAAGGTGACCATAGAGACAGACTGAGTGTCGACGACGCACGTGACAACAGCGCCTTTAGGAAGCAATATGGAATCATTGGTTGGGTTCAGTACAGCAAAAATGGCCGTGCCCTTCGTGAAGCAAACAAGGCTGGGCGCTAGTGCAATCCCTTTGGATAGGCAACGGGCTGACGGCAAAACTAGAACGTCACCATTGGTGATGTCAGAGTTAGCTGCAAGAAGTTGCTCGTAGCCCCACACAATCGTCGTCTGAATTGTCCGGGTCTGTCAAATGTCCGAGGCGTTATCGGCACGAGATGAAAGCATGCACACGCGGAAAGAAAGTCCCACCCTAGAATAAGCACGCGAGCACAAAAGAGACTGCAGCACTGCGAGCTGAATATGGCGTCGTATCCCGTCAATGGACACTCGAGCGGCATACACGGCGCCGATGGCCGAATTACAACGTCGATTGCGCCAGGTAGAAGAGGTCCGTTGTAAGGTGTGGTATAGAGCACAAGTCAGCGTGAATAATGGAAATAGCTGCCGTATCAGTCAGCGCTTGAACAGTCGCATCTTCTACAAACAATATATTTAAGTATTGGCCGGGCACTCTGGAGGAATTGTAGTCCGCGCGAGCCATGAAAATTCGGCGAGCCTCCAAAAACTGCGCAATCTGGTTTTCCGATCGGTAGTCAGAGGTGCGGGTTGCCGCGGTTCCAGAGGCGATGTCGAGCGTCAGAGTGGGGAGGCCTCTTTATTCAGCGGGGCCAGCGCTCAAGTGCATGACACTGACACTGGCCATGATCATGACTATATATATATATATATATATATATATATATATATATATATATATATATATATATATATATATATATATATATATATATATATAATTAGACGTAATATTTTTTTGAAAAGGCCGGACGTGAAGCGTGACAGACGTTATACCTGAAAGTGTCTCCTGTGAGGCAAAGGATGCGAATTTAGCAAGGAATTAAGGACAGCTGAAAAACAAGCAAAAGCAAAGATATGCACGGCACGCAGTTGATTCCTTCCATGCGCAGAATACATTGGCCAGTCGTTGTCCACATTTTAAAGTGTCTATAGCCTTTCTATGTCTCTTCCGCTCATTTTCGTGGAAGGTCGGACTTTCACGGCCGATGCAGAGGCCGGCGCGTAACATTAGCACGCGTGTGCTGCGAAGGGTCGACGTCGCTCACAACCATCTCCCTACGGTCAGCTACAGCCTCGAGCCTCCCTCGCCCAAAAGACAGCTGTCCTGCGGAAAAAACGCAGAGCATTGTGTACAAGATTACCTGCGCCGAATGCGCCGCTTCGTACATATATTGGCCAAACTATATATAGCAACTTCCCGGAAGGGATAATTCGTCAACACTGCAGCGATGACCTTCGACACATAAACAGAGAACGCGCAGTGCTGTGGCAGAACACTGCGAGCTTTTCGATCACCAGATTAGCCACGACCCGCTCTCGTGTTGGAGAGAGAAAACAACCACTGGCGTCGGCTCCTTTTAAATATGGAAGCATGTCTATATATGCTTACCCAACGAGAACTGGCCGTCACGCAATGTGGGCCGATCCCGGAGATAGTGCAATACCGGGCCGACCCGCTTTGGAGGTCGAACAGGCGTCAAGCACTTACCAAAGTGAAGCGAAAAGTGCACATGCATTCTTTGGAATCACGCATAGAATGCAGATAGAGCCCCCAGCAGTGAGGGCTAGGGTGGCTTTACATTCGTTCTGCCTGTCGCATCCACGCAAACGAAGCAGCGAGAACACAACGCCCACAAATCTCTCAGCACACGCCGCTCCGTGCCCCTCTCGCTGCAGATCGTCTTCAAGATATGGGCCCGCGGCGCGCGTCTCTCTCCAACGCGAAGCGGTGAGAACACAGCGCGCGAAGCTATCAGTAGTCGGCACTGTGCCTGCATTGCAGGTCGCGTTCAAGATACGGCCCGCGCGGCGCATAATGGTTCGACGCCGATGGACAAGGCACTAAAGAGCGATACTAGCTTATAATAATCGGAACTTGATCAGCGCACCTGTCCCCGCCACCTGCCAGTAGTTTGCTTGCTTCAATTCACCTTGCACACGAACTGCTGCAGTCCGCAGCAGTCCGCAGCAGTTCGTGTTGCCGCAGCGCTGTCGTTTATATACCGGCCGTATCAAGCTTCAAAACATCGATAATGACACTGCGCTGCGTTGAGATGAGCAAGTGGTACAATGCTTACGCATACTTATAGATTCCATTCACGCAATTCACGCAGGAACTCCCCGAGGAGTTCCTGCGTGAATTGTTTTTTTTTTTTTAATCGTGGCACATCCAAGAGATGCCAGGCATTATCAATCGTTCGTCAGCGACAGCTCCCGCCGTTTCCTCTCAAGGACTACAAAAAGTATCCGTGCGCCTGTCAAAGCGTGAAAAAACGTTAAAGAGCACGCAAATAACACTGCTATGCCTCACGCCTGGAGGAGCCGGTCGGGCTCCGATACGTTGGGTTTTTCATAATAAATGTTCGTTGCAGCTTTCTTCGCTATTTACTTGAGTTGTCCCCAAACAGTGCAGTTAGTTGTCCCCAACCATCTGGCCGAATGTTTACCTCTAACCGAGTTTCGGGGCGCGTTCGTCACCGAACTCCACTGCACAAGAGCTTCGGGGCGTCCGCAGGTTGAGTGCCGATTTACGCTCGAGCCGCCCGCAACGCCGCAAGCCGCACCGCGCGCGTGCGGTCGCGCGATAGATTGCACGTATCAAACACTTGTGCACAAATTTCGGTTTACAATGTGTAAGGTATACGCTGTCTACACAATATAAACGGTAATTTGTGCACAAGTGCTGGATACGTGCAATTTTTCGCGCAACCGCAAGCGTGCGGTGCGGCTTGCGGCGATGGGCGGCTCGAGCGTAAATCGGCCCGTACTGGATTGCTCGGGACGGACAGCAGGCCTCCTCTTCTCCCGCCGCCTTCTCCACTGTGGGGGCGGTGAGAGAGGAGGATGGCAGTCACCTTCCACGCCGGCCTCCTCCTCGCCGTTGGAGACAACACACCTTTGCCGAATCCGCTTATATGTATAGCCGTCAGTACTATCGCTAGCGATATACAGATGTGCCGGTTAACTCGGCTCTGTTCGGGATTGCGCACTAAAACAACAAACCTAATATACTCACTGCAACTAGCATACGCCTTCAAGCACGTTATTCTTCTAAGAAAGCAAATAGCTTTCTACGGTACACTGTAAGATTATTTACACCCGTAAAGTTGCATAAGGGTGTAAATCGGTCTATAACTCACACATTTGTACCTGAAGAGTGTAGCTTAGTTTATATAGAGTGTAGAAGCGTTCGACTGTTCGCTTACATCGACAGTCATCGTCGTTGGTTTTTGCACGATTTTTTTTTTTCTCTTTCACGTCACATTTCAAAAAACACCGCGTTGAAGGCAGCGTGTCTTTGTTCTCGCGTGGACGCAGCGCCTCCCGAGATGGGGCTGGTGCCGGAGTGGCAGGCGGTCCACTTCCGCTTCTCGGAGGCGGCGCTCAACCTGCACGTGTCCAAGGCGCATCTCTGGGTGTTCGTCAGCTCAAACCAGTCGTCTTCCTCGGCGGCCGTCTGGGTCACGCTCTACCAAGTGGCAAGGGACGCCGCTTTCGCACCTCAACTGCACCTCGTCAAGGTATGCCTCCTGCGCACACCTTCTTATAAGAGACGCAGTGCTCAATAATGTTTTCCTAAGCTGATCTCAAGCATTCGAATGCACTGTTGTTCATTTCACAGCACAGTCACGACCGCTGGATTAAAAAAAGAAGTGCGGCCTGCCACTTTGGGCGGGCTGCAAAGGGAGCGAATGTTTCAGCCGTAGTTGCATTCTCGGCCGCTTGGCTGGGCCGAACGGCGCCAGCTGTCGGGGAGAGGACGCGTCGGTTTCCACGGGCGACGGCGTATGGTTCCGTAAGGTTCGCTGAGTCTCGCAGGAGCAAGGAGGGGGTCAAAAGGACGCTGTCGTGGCGCCTTCTTAAGCTTTCCCGCACCACAACCCCTTCTTTTTTTTTTTTATTGTTACGATTATTTTCCCTCCACACGCTCCCTATAGCTTGCTCGGCGCCTCGTAAACCGGTTCCAGCGGCTCGTTTGCCTGACGAATGGTGACAGCGCGGCCACTCCCCACCCATTCGGAGCCTCGCTTTTGTTCGCCTCGCCCCCACCCCACCTCGAGCTATCCTTTTTTGCCCCCTTTAATTATTCCCAGCTCGAGCTCTATTGGTCGCCTTGCTCGATGGCGTTCAGTTTGAAGAATGAACTAGCTGCTTTGCACTTTTATAAAGCCACGACTCACTTTCGGAACAAAATGGCCGTCTGCAGGCCTCCGAATATTAAATGGCCTCTCTCTCACTCTCTTTGTGTGTATATATATATATATATATATATATATATATATATATATATATATATATATATATATATATATATATATATATGTATGTATGTATGTATGTATGTATGTATGTATGTATGTATGTATGTGATCCTTTTCATCGAGTCAGCGGGATCGTGCTGTCTTCCTCTGCTATACGGCTTTTCACTTATCTGGAATATGTGTGTGTGGCCAGTATACGTAGTGCACATGTAAATGCATACGTCTGTCGCCGCTGCGTTTCTCTCTCACCCGTCCAATTAAGGGAGCTCCGCCACTTTTCATAACAGCTTTGCACTGAGCGTGTGCGCGAGCGGGTGCACTTTGCACTACGTGTAAGAAGTTCTCCTCTTATTTGAAAGCTGTCTATGGTGTTGGGCTGCTAAGCACGAGGTCGCGGGATCGGATCCCGGCCACGGCGGTCGCTTTTCTATGTAGAATATTTGTAGAATATTTATACTTGCGACTTGTGTCTCGCCGTCATGAGGAACATCATGTTTATCATTTCCAGCGTTAATCGAAGCCTACGTTTATACACCTATATCTACTGTGCTGTTGCTGTACTGTGCAGAGGGGTCTGATTACATAAGCTGCCCGCCTTCCATGGGATGTCATCCATATGCAGCGGTGCACGCTGTTTCGCATATTACTTATTTTGTTATAGCGCAAGCTTGACACGGACAACAGAAGGCACATCTGACACACACGTGGCGCGCTCTCTTTTGTCGCAGGTGCGGACGAAAGAAGAGAAGGGTAACCTGCAGCAAGGGTTCTGGGTGCAGATGGACGCCAGAAAGCTGGTTTCGCACTGGTTCCGCCATCGAAAGGACAACTTGGGGATCGTGGTGCACGCCTACGACTCCGAAGGCCGCAAAGTGCACGTCACTGTGGACCCGCCGCCTGGAAGGGACGCCCTGGTCAGTGTGTACAGTGTATACTTGCGACCACAAATGCCGCCTTTAACTGCAAAGACGAAGTGGAATGTTCGAGTTTACGAAGCGTAAAGACCAGTGGATGGTTATGATGACACAGGTTTGGGGCATCGTGGCTGCAGCGCAAAGAAAAAAAGAAATAATTATTTAGGAAAAGCAAGTGTAAGAGAAATCCCGACTTCCATTCGCTGTGGTCCAATTCCCAATGACCGGAAGACGCGGGAATGTCCTTCTTTCAGTCCTTCAGTACATTTCCATAGTTCTAAAGATATATGCCGTCATTGGGCGCAGAAGGTGATTCGTGCGTAACTATGCAGTTGTTGAAGCGTTCTGGCCTGTACGTAGTTGTACCAAATGACCGTACATCACCTGGCGCGCGCTCCGTGACCACTCCTTTCCTTTTTAAAGCAAACATATCTCTTTCGCTCTCTTTGCTCATATATTTGTAATCGGTGGTCGGACTTTCACCGCCGATGCGAAGAGTGCGTACATATATATACGCACTTCGTATAGCCGAACGCCAGCAGTATACTGTTGTCGAATCGTCAGGTTCCGCATTGCACGTTGCCCGTAATCTCCCACAATTTATGCAACCCGAAGGAAATCAGCCGCGAGCTTATCTCCAGCTCCCGATTCCGGTGAAGCTCGGTGTGGTCTGGACGGTCCAAGGGCCGGACAGGAAGGTTCTGCGATGGCACTGCTGCGGGAGCAAGGTCCTTTCCAAAATGGCCCGAATAAACATAGTAAATTCTGATGCGTACAATTCCGGGAAGTTTGTCTGGTTGACCTTTGTAATCATTGTTTTGTCTCTTTCTTTTTCTTGGAATAGGAACGGTTAAAAATATTGAGGAGAGGTCTTTGCCCTTAAGTGCACGGCCTTGATTTTGCTGTTGGCGATGATGATGACGCGTTAGAAATCCCTTCAGGATGTTAGCTTGTTCGATTCGCTCCCGCGCAGCATTTCAGATATCCATGACTGCGCATATAGCAGTCCGCGCCCATTATGCTGTGAATACAAGATACCTTTAATTGATTTGAGCAGCTATATAGGTTTCCTTTCAGAGCTGCTCGCCTTCGACCGATATATAGTCTTTCAATTTACTCGCTGTAGCGATTCGACGCATGACTTTGCGACCCCCTTATAGTGATTCACCCTGTGATCCATGGTGTACATTATGCAAGTGCAGGAATCGGGTAACTGCACCATGGAGTTCGCCAATTACGTGCACGTGTACCGTCGATGCGTGTCTCATTTCGGCAGCGCTCTTCTTTTCCTCATTTCATGACACCATGTTTAGAGAGAAAGCGAAGAAACTGAAGTCGCGCTGGCGCGTGATCTTACACATTAGGCAGGTTGAGTGGACGGGGATGATATTCCGTACGCTGTCGAATTGCGCTATAGGGTTGGCGTTTTGAGCCAATCACAGAGGCCGTAGCAGCCGTGTCAGCCAATCAGAATTGTCAAGATGGCGAATTCAACAATGTGGCGGAATTTGGCGATGTCCAGAATAGCCCCCACCCAGCCACTAACGCGGGCTGACCTCCGGGGGAGACCTTGTTGATCGCGGATCTGCATGACAGCGGCGCGCCGAGAGGACGCTGACGCGGCTCGCTCTGGATCTTCGCGGCCGCCACGGCGCGCCGACGCCATGCCGTTCTTGTGCTGCTTTGTTACAAGACGACCTCTAAATAACAGCGCGCGCTTGAGCTCGACGCCAGGTCCTCGATCGTCTTGCGAGATAACAGCGCCCGCGTTCCCCGCGAAATCAAGCAGGCATGCATGCACGAGGACGCAGTCAGGGCGGCTCCACCGCCTCATGCCTCCCGCGACCTCCGCCAATTCAGTAAAAGCGAACCGCGAATGACGGTGTGCAAATGCAGAAGGATAAAGCGGGTAAATATAAGTATAGTCGTGAGAGATAGCAACACTCACAAGAACGACAGCTAAGGATGGGGCTCAGAAGCAGTTGTAGGGAGTCTGAGGAAAGATATAACTTTGGCCTGCCGTGAGCAGTATACATGCAGCGTGTCTGCCGACGACGGCGATGGTGGCCGTATACTCGAGTACGCAGCTCGGCATCTTCAGCTTCTCATTGCTGCTGCATTGCTCCTCACCTTGGCCACACAGATTCATTCGATTCCTTAAATGCCGGTCACTATTCTTGCAGCCAACTACTACACACGTGCTCCCTCTATCGTTCCACATACTGTGTATAGCATGGATGAAGGACAGTGCGTTAGCCATCGCCCAGTTGCATTTATGACAGCTTATCTCGCAGTAGTAGCGTAGAAGCGGTAATCGTTTCGCTTTCGCCTGAGGCAACGTGCCTCCCAAAGCGCTACCTCGTTCCTTTAGAGCAAACTATTCCGTGAAAAAGCTCTATTGGCCTCGAGGGCCACCACAGAGACCGGCGCTGCCATCGCTGTGACGTAGTAAACGACATCACGTGACTCGCTTTTGCCGCCGCCAGCCGTGCCAGCGCTGCTCGCTGCTCTTTAATCCCGAAGGCAGTAATTTGGTTTATTGTTTCAGCACGGATTACTGCTCGATGCCCCTGTGCCGAACGTATACGATCGACAGAGCCGAGTGCGAGTTTTCATGCGTACTCGAACCCACGCAGCAGCAGGATGCATGTTTGATAAAGCTTAGAATGGGGAAGCAGCCCAACATTAATTATCGCGTGTGTGGCAAGCACTTCCGTGAAGAAGATATTGTGCACGGCATTGGAGCTAAAATGTTCGGTTTGTACGGCGTGGAACTTCTCGGAACTGCACGTATTAGAATTTACGACGTTTATTCGCGCCATGCTGGAAAAAACGGTGCCTTGTTCCCGCAGCAGTGCCATATCGCAGAACCTTCCTGTCCAGCCCTTGGACCGCCCAGACCACACCGAGCTTCGCCGGAATCGGGAGCTGGAGATAAGCTCGCTGCTGATTTCCTTCGGGTTGCATAACTTGTGGGAGGTTACGTGCAACGTGCAATGCGGAACCTGACGATTCGCTAGCCTTTGCGAAGTCCTCGGCGCGATTTCATTACGTAAAGTTTTATTGCGAGAGCAATTATATGGACACTCCAAGCGCATTTCAGCCGTCGCCGTCACCGTTAAGTTCCGTATAAAGTTCAAGGGCGTTAACACCGTCGCCGCACAAAATTAGACAAAATGCCAGCTGTTTGCAGCACATACAGGGGCGGCGAAAGTGAACTTGCCCTCATGATTTTCCTTTAGTCTGTATATTCGAACGTGGTCAACCTCACACACTGCCTCTCCTTCTGTTAGCAACCGTGATGCGCTAAACTGCTGCGAATCGGTTGATGCTATATAGTGACCGGCAGAGTCACTGAAAACGAAATGTGGTGATCATAATTAAGAGTCGGGCAAGCGATGCATACTGGGCTTGCACTGTGCTCACTTGATATCACATCATGAAAATGTCCATGCGCAAATGGGAAAGCATGGACACAAAAATATAATCGGTTGAACTTCCACTTATCAAAATATATCGGTGATAGATCATCGTCCCTCGACAATTCTGGCGAAAGTGGCACGTCGCACTCGCCATGACGAATGCTGCGAACAGTACTGTTATTGCATCAAGAGTGCGTACGGCTACCTTTATTAACGGTCATGCCAACTTAATAACCAATATCAAAGCATCATATGCGTCACCAATTTAATTACGTGCTCAAAACTAGGGCGAAGCGTTGCCGTGAATCAATGCTCAGCAATCAATTGACGCCAATCCACATCTTACCTCTCGATCGCACACCATGCGCGCAAAAGCCAGAGATAGGCGCGCTCAATCACGCATGCCTCAGTACACATAAATGTACACGAGATGTGCGAATGCTTCGAGTTGTACATTACTGGGTAAATTTCGTAACAGCTCCCATATACGCGAGTGGCCTCTTCACGTTTGTCGCTAGGTACCGCTGGCTCGCTAGGTACCTTTGTTGGCCTGCACACCAGGTTGTTTTGCAGCTAAGACGCACACATTCAACGCTTGCAGCACGAAGACAACGGTTACTGAACGGGCTGAGCCACTGGAGACGTCGAACGCTTCGCAATCGGTATCACGTGATGGCGTTTTCTACGTCACAGAGAAGTTCCGGCAGACGGCGCCACGCTATGTCCTCGACGCTACTGCCGAGTTTCGCGATAGGCATTTGGAGGACAAAGAATGGAAATTAGGTTCGATTAAGTACGGTATTTATTAAAAGCTCTGCAAAGCAAGCTTCTCCACAAAGCTTATGCTGCAGTGAAGATAACGTCTGCTCTTGTGGAGAAGCGCACTCGCAAAGTTTTGTTAGTGCTGTACTCTGTGATCGTTGTGATATCTCTAAGTTGTCTGTTCCGCATGTAGGCTGAGTAATGTCACGACATTTGGCATTTGTTTTTAAAATTGCTTTCGTCATCTTCACCGTCAGTCTATTATGTACTCCTGTGCGGGACTAAATTATTCCCTCCCAGCTATCTCTAAGCGCTCCCTCCCCACTGCCTGCCCTACGTTAGCTGAACCCATCCTGCGACCAGATATTTCCTAATACCATCACTCTGTTAAATCATATGCCACATCCAATCCGTCTCCTTGGCACCTGTTCGTTTACTCTAACGGACCATCGGTTATTTCGTTCTGCGCAGTACATGTTCTACCCATCTACGCTCGGCATCAGAAAAGCGTGCTAGCTGTTGCACTTATCATCAGATCACGGCCGTGACGCGCATATAGGCCCGCCACTTCACAAGACGAAGCGACGTCCCGCATATTCGGCACCGTTCCTCGCGGAGAAACTCGCTCGGCCATTATGTGCCTTGCACCGTATAGCGTGCGTGAACGTGAGGCGCTCGTCACAGCCGACGTCTGCGTACGCGCAGCTCGAGGGATAGTCACCTCGCCATCGCCGCCGCCCGCACGGGGGTGTGCGGTCGCCGCCGCACACCTCACGCCTCACCGCGCTTCCCACGCAAACGAGGTGCTCGCATAGCCGGCGCGTTCCCCGCCGTCGGCGGTGGCAGACAGTCGACGGGGGGTCCGCCGTCGCGTCGAGTGGGTCGCTAGACTGCACCGCGGCGCGAGCCGCCGCCGACGTCTGCGATCTTCTTCTTCTTCCGAGATAACGGGGCGGCTGCTTGCAAAACCGCGCCCCGCCGCGGTTCTCCGCCCGGGGCCGGGTAAGATGACCTTAGACGCGAAGGTTTAATGAACTTGCGCCAAAAACGGCCGGCCGTTGTCTATCTTGGCCGCGACGCCCTCGCCGCCGCTCCGCGCCGTCGAGTGTCTGCCCCCGTCGCGATTGGCGCGCGCTGCCGCCTGCTCGCCAGGAGGCACGCGGAGGCCACGCGCCGCGACAGGTGGCGGGCGCAGTGGTTGCACTGCGCCAGCGCCGAACATTGATCGAGTCCCGAGCAGACGTGTTGTTAATGCTGCTTGCGCCCTCTAGCTGTACTCCCAACTCGAACAAGTATTTTGCGAAAAGTCTCGCAGATGGCCAGGGCACTTAACGAGACCATCTAAAATATCGTATTACAAGCGTTGCGAAGGCGTATCCTGTTTTTCGATGTACCGTACATATTCCTTCCAGCGGTTGCTGGTTCGTGCGTGCAGACGTTTGTTGTCGCGTTGTCGTTACGGTATGCACAATGGCGAGTCGCCAAAGCCAGCTCTTTATTGGGTGAACCCGTGCCCACAAAAACAAGTTACACTCACTAACTCCTTGTTGGGTAACTCCGCGCCCACACACACACACAAAAAAAAGATTACACTGAAAGCAAAACAAAATGATGGTGATCGAGCACAGGCGTCGATAGTGTAACCTGCGGGTCAAGCGCGTTGTCTATATACGTGGCTCGTCCAAGGTTCCATCGTAATCACTTGTGCTCGCGTACCTTCCAGAATTTACAACGGTATTCGCGTCGCGAATGTAATCTGATTCCACAAGGTTCGGCAGAATCGGCGAAAACAGTGGAGAATGTTCCGATGCGTGCATGCGCGTCTTGCGCCGAGCGATAACGTTTAGCAGGTGATAAACGCGGTCCCCTCAAAAAGACATACAAGTACGCGTGTCAATATTGTAAATGTATATAATTAGCACGCGATTACCTATTAAGAGCATGTGCATGGAATGGTTCGACCGCCAAGACATGCGGCATTTCAATTCCAGGTTCAATTCGTTAATCTCGAGAATGTTCTTTATTTTTGTCTCCGCCAAGACATGTACAATAAGTTTGCAGTTGATAGCACAGTCATCGTTTAAGGTGGACATTGGAATACCAATAGCAGAAACACCAATACACTGCCACTCATCAATCTACCTATGAACAAACTAAAATAAAGGCTTAGTTAACTGGCAAAAACAGGCCGAATGATGGTAAGTAATTTCACGACTTTTGTTGTTGAAGAGGAGGAAAGAATATGGGGATGTTAAACGTGAAATGTGAGCCATGTTAATGCGTGGTTTAAACAATGATGATACGTGGAAATGTGTGTATGTTGGGGGGTATAACTAAAAGAGCTGAAGTTAACAAATTCGATGCACGTGCGCCACGGGCCTCTGAATGTCCGAGCTGGGACTAAAGCAGACCACGGTCTAAGAAGTCGTTTGAAAATCGCAGACACATGCACAGCTCAAAGTTCGACGAGCAACAGCGGGCAGTGCTGGGTGAGAGTTAAACGCCTCTATTGTCTTCACCCGAAGCTCACACGCTGCAGGGAAGATTCCTCGCGAGCACGTTTCGAGCACACGCCATAGCATCTGTGTACGGTGGTGAAAAAAAAATAATGTCCTTGGGTAATGCCCGGATTTTTTTTGGCTCGTTACTGCCTCCGCGGCAAGGGTTTTCTCCCGCAAGCTGTATCTACTCTGCAGTGCTTTCAGTGGCGTCGAATCCGGCCTGCTGCAGTGCCCGCAACGCCCCACTCAGATGTCGCCGTCTCCATGCGAGCGCACTCGAGCGTCCCCGGAACCCTTGTCCCATCTCTGCGGCCTGCCGAGTCGGCGGTTGTGTGCTGAGATATGCAACAGTATCACGTTGCTTCCGTCACACGGTCCCACCGCCCTTTGCCGCCCGACATTTTTTGTTTCTTTCTTTCTTGCGGTCGCGCAATCGACCGCGCGCACTCCTCTTTGCCTGTGTGCGACGCGATTGCGGAACCCCGTCCACAGGCCTCGGCCATCCGCCCGTGGAGTACAGCGCTTATCGTCGGAGAACCGCACACAATCGCTCGCAAGAAGCGGCGATCGCTTTCACTTCTCGAGGGATTGGACGCGGCGGGGCTATGTAGCCGTGCGCGAAGCACATCGTAGAAGATGGCGATCAGTGGCAGCGAAAGCAGAGCACCCGTTTAAAAGTTGCTCGCCATGGGCCTGCGTCAAGTGGCGGCTGTATGATGAGTGCTTGTTCTCGACGACTCATCTTCCTTCGTGGGGAGCGAACGCGTGCAGTTGCGTCCCGTATCTAAACCATTTATAGCGGCACCGAGGGAGGATTTAGCATCAAGCACTTGCTTGTTCTCGTTTTCTTTTGATATGTATGCGAACGTGGGAAAGTAGGAATTTGTATCAGAGATCTTTAGAATATTGTTTACATGTATACTTACGGGCAGTGGTGTGGCCAGAAATTTCGCGCTGCAGGGGGGGGGGGGGGGGGGGGGCTCACGTTGCAGCTCGGTCTCCTCCTTATAGAATTCGTCGAGCGATCAAATACGTGAATAATAACTGTATAGACATTGCCAGAGATGCTGTAAACGAATTCTTGAACGCTACGCAGTGTCAAGACAAGTAAAATATATTTTTTTCATAAAAGAATATATTTGCATGCTCCAACATTGTGCCAGAAATTAGTGATATCAATGCTTCCGTATTTTTTGTCTATTTCATAAGTAAAGAAAATATCTCGCGAACTTTAGAACTGTATCAGTTCGAAACCAGCAAAGCAATGCATGCCGCTGATATGAAGAACGTAACGGCCATGAAATTAACAAGGCCAAATGATTTTAATGAAACTTGGTCATTCAAGAATCCTTGTTTACATTTTTTTGTACATATGCAACGGCCAGGGAAAAATGTCGTTGACGCTGTCCTTCGTTCCAATGTATTGCACGTTAGCAGCTGTCATCGGTCGTGTATTGTGAGTAACTGCACCGAAATTATAGTCGCAACAGAGAGCACATATAAAAACCAGGCGTTATGTAAGATTTACGTTAGAAATACGAAGATACAGTGGAATAAACGAATGCGAAGGTACAGCTTGATAAAGGGCAGAAAAGTGTCACTGGAAACAAGAGTTCACTGCATGTACGCACAAAACGTCGCAACAAGATATTTAAATATACGTATAAGTCTCCAATAATATCTAAGCAAAAACCACTGTATATAATGCATGAAACAAGGCAAATAAACATGTTGCGCAATCACACATTCACAGATCACAACATTCTAAGGCCCCAACCTCCCCTTCCCTTCACTCCCCCCGAAAAAAAAAGACACGCACACATAAAGGCGTTTTCCTCTGCCATCTTTCTAACCCCTATCCCCCATCCCCAGTGCAGGGTAGCAAACCGGAGACTCATATCTGGTTAACCTCCCTGCCTTTCCTCTTCATTCTCTCTCTTCACAACTCCTCACTCCCCCCGATACATAGCGCGTGATGGAAGGCGGCGCGCTTCCTCTCCGCTTTTCTCCCTTGCGCACACAATACTGAGCCCCCATTGTCAGCTCTACCACTCCCCTCCTTACGGTTTCACTCGCACATACAGCATGCGGCGCGCGGTGATGATGTTATCGCCCTTGGACATTATGCGTAACATGATGGCGACGTCAGGAATGCGCCACGAGGGTCCATATAATTCTATCGCAATCATAATAAGGGTATCCGGCAACTAAAGAGCCCCGTGGCCCATTATTTTCTGCAAATCGACCCGCCGTGGTTGCTTATTGGCTACTGTAAGATTTGGAGGACGATCTCGCCGCTGCCACCAGTTGTAAGGTTTGAAGGTCGTAGAGAGGAACTTGGGAGGAACTAGGCGTACATGGTTTATTTACAGTATTTTACATTAGAACATGGGATACATTTACACAGTCTAGCGTGACTCTCAAATGGAGCACGCAAGACGAAGCATACAACATGCGAGCACGAGGCTCCAAACACATTGCTTCTCGAGCACGAGCACACAGCTCACGAGTACGATCACAGAGCGCACCCCAGCGGCGACAAACAGCTGCTTATAAACACTTCGTGTTCCCTAAATCCCTAGGTGAGGCAAAACGTTCGACGTCATCGCAGAAAGTCCTCGTGGCCGGCCCGCCTTTGAGGGAAGGGGGTAGGGGGTTCACACATTCCGCACAGGTTTCACTGCCCCCTCCGAGGTGAGACGGGCTTCGCAGAACTCGGGGCTTACGTCTTGAAAGGCGCGTTGGTTCCCCGAGCTGACCATCGCAGCGTGGCCGCCGGTTGTCCATTGTCTTGCGTCCTGCAGTCGCCACGCGTGTCAGCAGACTGTGACGAATCCTGGGGCCCACGTACCGCAAAGCACCCTTTTGTTAGGGAAGCTCTTCTTGCTGCAGAGAGACCATGTCGGCGGTGGCGGGTTCAGTAACAATAGTTGGTTCGCCGATCGCGTTTAATCACAACGGCGCCGAGGGGGTGTTGAAGCGGCACCTCGAGGTCCCTACGACATGAGTCACCGCAGCAATTGTGATAGGCTTCCGTGGTTTTCTTCGGGGAAGCTCGCAACGCTCGCAGCTGCAGCTGGCTGAGGAAACTTGCATGTTGCCACCTCGGCAGGCCATTCCTAACACTATGGTGTTGGGCTGCTAAGCACGAGGTCGCGGGACCGAGTCCCGGCCACGGCGGCCGCATTTCGATGGGGCGAAATGCGAAAACACCCGTGTGCTCAGATTTAGGTGCACGTTAAAGAACCTCAGGTGGTCAAAATTTCTGGAGTCCCCCGCTACGGCGTGCCGCACAATCGGATCGTGGTTTCGGTGCGCAAAACCCCGTAATTCAACATGTAACAAAATCGAACTTTTGCCTTGGGACAATTCGTTGCGCCGCAACAATGCATTTCTTCCTATCGTGAGGCGAGGGCACGAAATGAATAAACGCAAAGGAAAGCATGTTGGCCACAGTCGAAGTGTGTTGATTTGGCTTGCCTCGTTGTATGGTCCGATGTACGACTTTAAATAGTCAATGCAGCTTTGGCGTCAAATAGAACGTTAAGCCCACAAAATCCAAAGCACGACTTTGGAAATGTCAATGCACCTTTCGCATGAAAAGTTTATGAGAACTTTATACCCAAGAAGTTTCGGAATTGAAATCTATACGCTCAATAGATTTGGCGACGAGCCCGCTCGCCATTTAAGCGCCCTTGAAACTTCGTGCTCTGATGGGACTCCTTGCGTTATGTGACTCTAGGTGCATGGGCGTTGCCACGAAATCCAGCTAGAGTTCGCAATGTTCGCGCCGAAATGTCCTTTCGAGCGCGAAAAAGACGTTCTAGACAAAATCCAGACTGATTTCCGGCACCGGTGGTTGTTTTGGTCGGCGGTGCATGACAGCACTAAACAATTCCGTGGGGAGTTGAGTAGGCTGACGGGTGGGGCAGCGCTGCAGCGGCAATTCGAAGTGGTGTGTTGAACCACGTTGCATCAGAGGTGAGATGAGCCAGAACGTTTCACATATGTTTTTCTTATAGGCGAATGCGGTGTGACTATGCGGTTTGACTATGCATGGTCTCATTCCTGTCGGTCAAATTCGCTGATTGACCGAACTCTATAGACAAGCAGCGATTCAGACTACATGCCAAAATACTCTCTTGCTTAGTCTTCCCACATAGTGGCACTTGTGCGCCACTTTCTGGCTTCTTCCTTTGCGATATATATTTCTTATACCCCTTCAGGAAAACTGGTGCTGTGAAATCAGGGCCAGAAGGTTGGGTTTTAACCCCATTTAACCTTTACAATGGAAATGGGTTAATGACTAAGGAAAAGGCGGTCACCGCAAAGATAAGTCAGATTTATCTATATACGGTAGCGAAAGGTGTGAAGTGGTCCGAACGGTTACGTATGACCGTTCGCATTGTCCACACGCAGGCGCATTCTATTGTCTCTTGTACTGAGAAGCTTTGAAGTGCATTTCCGTGTCCGACAGTCACACACACACACACACACACACACACACACACACACACACACACACACACACACACACACACACACACACACACACACACACACACACACACACACACACACACGCACACACACGCAAACACACGCAAACACACGCAAACACACGCAAACACACACACGCTCACACGCACACACGCACACACACACACACACACACACACACACACACACACACACACATTGCGTCGCTCCAACTGCACATTAAAGGTAGCTTGCTTAGATATGGGTACGTATCAGGGGCGTAGCTAGGGGGGGGGCGCTTATGGGGCTTCAGCCCCCCCCCCCCGAATTTTTTTCGTGCTGTCCATGCACCGCCGGTCAAAACAACCCCCAGCGCGGGAAATCATGCTCGATTTTGTCTAGAATAACGGCACACATCTATTACCTTGCAAGGTCGCAATCCAAAACTCCATGCGCCAGGTTTAGCCATGGCTGCCGCGCCGGTGGCGTAGCTCTACGCGTCACCACTCGCAATTAACACCCTCATATTAACACTTGTGTGCTAATGAGGTAATCTAACCAGTGGATTCTAAATGTATATGTGACCTTCCTTGTATAGGTACGCAAAGTTACAAGCAGAAACGGTGAGCCATTTGCTTAGAGCAGCATGGCTAAAGACTTGTCGACGTGTTGCTTAGAGCAACACGTCGCAACACGTTGAGACTTCCCTGCGCGGCGCCCTCAGTATATGGACATAAATATGAAATTTCTCAGTTTGTTTAACCTAACGCCCAATTTATTTCAGTGAAATTTCATCGTAGTACGTTGCCAGAGTTCGTAAATGACAGTCCCACATGGAGCACGGGGAAGGACTGAAATTAGCACACATTCAATAATTTTCTCCAGCGCACTCAAAGATCCTGAAAGATACTGAAATTTGTCAAAATTTTGGTTTCAGGACGAACCTCCTGAAACACACTTTGTTCCTAACAGGTTTTATAACGTCGGTACGCGCGACAGTTCTGAATATATACGCACTTGTTGAATAGCACATACAGTTCCAACGCGCAATCAACAGAACTTTACCTATATATTGCTCCTAACTTGCCCAACATCTCCGAATTCCGCTGTCCTACCCTTGATAGCACAGTTCTTTCCATGAATATTCGTCCACATTTGGTGTGGGCACTTCAAAACCTCCGCGAAGCCGCACAATACTTGAGCCTCTCGAACAGTGACTGAAACTAAGTAACATCACATGTAACTGCAAAGCAAACAAGGTTCTATTTAGTTGGATGTATGCTTTTCACTGCCCGTCTGTACCAGTTCTCTGAAACTTCAGCTTGTTCACAAAAGCTCGCCATGCAGCCTCTGTCCTCGGAGAAATCCTCCGCGGCACCGTCAATAATAGCATGTCGAAGGTCGTTGGCGTCCTTCGCAGCGTAGCAAAGGCATTCCGGAAATTGCCTCGACTGGCAGACACGTCTTTAAGCCGTCAAGTGTCAGGCATCACAACACTTCGATAAGTCCATAGTGCCACGGAGGAACTCGAAGAGGAGTCGAGGAGCCCGACCGTCCTTGTCAAAAAGCGGTCCAGTCTGGGACTCTCAGTGCGTAAGAATGTTCCGCTCCGCATAATGTTCAGGGCTGTCTGGGAGATAATGCTTCACGCGTCGGCTGTGTGCAGGTCTGGGAGAACAGCTGACCTCGCCTTGATTAGCCGCAGCCGATAGCATACTCCATCTTGCATAGCTCACCTCAACACATATCGTGTTGTAGTTTTGACACAAGCGTGCATGTAGAACACTGCATGCTGCAGACTCTGCAGCGCCTGCAGCTTTCTGTACGTGCCCACATGGGCGCGCCATAACCATATCTTCTACTGTTACCTTGCAGAGAGTTACACTCTTTGTCCCTGGAGGGCTACGAATTCCGCCGAGCACAAAGCGCTTATTATCGCTTCGGGCCTTCTTGCGGCCTCACTTATTACGCTTTATCTTTCTGTAGATTTCCCGGCAATAACGTTTTGTGCGTTATTTTTTAGCCAGGAAGGCAGGGAGTTCTTGCGCACATGACATATTGATGCATTCATGCACTAACATTCTTGCTGAAAATTGGGAATCCGCCTAGTTACAAAGCCGTTGGAAGGGAGAGGACGAGGTAAAGGAAAATTCACGTATACTGTGTATTAGGGTCTCGATTCTGTCCTCGATTAGAATAGTCGCTATTCGAAAACCCGAATATTTTTCGAATAGTTCTCGAATATTTCACGTCGTCGACTGTGCATGATCAAACACGAAGTTGAAGAAAAAATACGATAACTATTATACTGTACCAGAGCATGCTGTCGCGCAGGCAGCCGGGCTTTACCGGTAAAAAACCACGATGAGTCACCAAATAAAATTTCGTTTAGACAATGCATTAGGTAGTGGGTATGTTGTTCGAATACTATATATATAATGCACCACATTTGTCCTCCCGTCGTATTAAATTTGAAGATGTTTCATTGCAACATATTTAATACAATCGTGGCGCCATGCGCCGCGACCATTCGAAATAGAGAAAAAGGGCTCCCCCCCCCCTCCCCCGTTTTTTTTCTTTTCGCTCGCTCCGCGATTGCCGCAGATGACCTGCATTTCTGGATTGGGCGCGAAAGCCTTTTGCACAAATGTTATATGGGCCGCAATGCTCCGTTTATGAACTTAATGTGATAACCCATGCATCCCCGTATACGCTTAGAAGAGCGCCGAGTTTACTAACAAGAGAGAGAAAGCAAGGACAGGAAAGGTAGGGAGGTCAACCAGAAGAGTATCCGGTTTGCTACCCTACACTGGGGGTGGGGGAAAGGGGAATAGAAAGAAGAAGAAAGGGAGAGAGTAAGCACAGAGTACGTGTGGGAGGGACACTATGCACAGAGACACTATAAACGGTCTCTTAAACCGGTGTACCTCAAGTATTGCAGTAATGCACGATTTGCTTTTCGTGCCAGTGATGGGTGTGGCCACGGTCCGAGTATCTTTGACTCGGTGAAAGGTCGTAAGTCTAGTCGGTGTAAATTTTCCTGCAGAGAGAGGCGTTGTACATCGTAGTGGGGGCAAGTACACAATAGGTGCTCGATGGTCTCCTCGCACCCACAGTAATCGCACATCGGGCTCTCGGCCATTCCCAAACGAAAGGAATATGAGTTTGTGAATGCTACTCCCAGCCACAAGCGACACAGCAAGGTTGCTTCACCGCGGGAAAGGCTAGATGGCACTTGTAGCTGTAGCATGGGGTCCAGTTTATATAATCGGCAGTTGAAGGCACCTGAACTCCAGAGTTCTTGCGACTTTTTGCGTGCATGTAGGCGAAGTTCCCTGGCAGCGTCAGACCTCGCCAAAGGTATGGAACGCGTCTGGGTATCTTCGTGGGCAGACCGGGCAGCCTTGTCTGCTAGGTTGTTGCCGACAATGCCACAGTGAGCAGGAATCCATTGAAATGTAATGGTGTGCCCTCTTTCCAGAGCATGGTGGTGTACTTCCCTGATGTCAGATATCATCTGCTCGTATACTCTGTGACGTAATGCAGACTTGATGCTGTGAAGGGCTGCCTTGGAGTCACAAAATACGACCCATTTCTCTGTGGGCTCTTCGGTGACGTACATCATAGCGGCATGGAGAGCTGCAAGCTCTGCTGATGTCGATGTAGTCATGTGCGACAATTTGAATTGAACTGTAACCTTCTTGGCTGGAACGACGAATGCGGCAGTTGAGCTGGCACGTGAGGTCGAACCATCGGTATATATATGTATGCGGTCATGATACGTCTGGTGTAGTAATAGGAGCGTAAGTTGCTTCAGAGCCGGCGATGGATGATTGGACTTTTTTGTAATTCCAGGAATATCAAAATTCACTTGAGGCTGTCGTAGGCACCACAGGGGAGATGAAGGCTTTGCCGCCGGTGTAAAAGATGACGGTATGCACTCTTGATGAGCGCTAATCACTCGTAAAAAGGTCGCTTGAGGTCTTTCGGCTGGTAGGGAGGTCAAATGATGGTCCGGGATTCTTGACAGATGGCGAATGTGCGCTCTGAGAGAGTCGACAACTACGTGTGTCTGGATCATATGGTCCCCAGCGATGGCAATTGTTGCTGCTGTTGACGTGCACCGAGGCAGCCCTAAACACGTGCGTAGGGCTTGACCTTGTATGCTCTCCAAGGCGCGAAAGTTCGTCTTGCATGCATTTGACAACACTGGTAGACTGTAACGTAGGAGTCCGAGAAACAGTACCCTGTAGAGCTGCATCATAGAACTGACTGGTGTACCCCAGTTTTTGCCGCAGAGAAACTTAAAGACCTGAGCAATGGCAACCAATTTCTTCTTTAGATAGACGCAGTGAGGGCTCCACGAGAGGTTGCGGTCAATGATTACACCCAGAAAGCGATGTGTCTTAGAATAGGATACCGCTTGACCATTAATTGAAATAGGATATGATGACATTTGTTTGCGCGTAAAGCCAACCAATGCGCACTTTTCAGTAGACAGGCTGAGGCCTTGTTCTCGTAGATAAGATGCCGTCATGGTTGCCGCCCGCTGGAGCCTGGCTCGTACCTGAGGTCGTGTCACCGCAGAAGCCCAGATGCAAATGTCGTCGGCGTATATTGAGACGTGAACTGACCGCGGTAGGTACTCCGCTAGTCCTACCAAGACGAGGTTGAACAGAATGGGGCTCAACACTCCACCCTGCGGCACACCATGCCTGATGTAATGTTCCGAAGTTGGGCCGTCTTCAGTTTGTAAGAAAAAACACCTCTCAGTTAAATAGTCTCGAATCCATTGATACATCCGGCCACCAACTCCAACAGCCTCAAGCGAGTTCAGGATGGCCTCATGGGCGACGTTGTCGTATGCTCCTTTAATATCTAGAAAAAGTACCACTGATAGGCGCTTGAGGCTTTTTTGATTGTGGACCCAGGTTACGAGGTCAATGACGTTGTCGATGGACGAGCGACCTCGACGAAAGCCCGTCATGGCGTCCGGATAGATGCTGAATCGCTCTAGGTACCATTCCAAGCGAGCAAGAATCATTCTTTCCATCAGTTTACCGACGCAGCTCGAAAGCGCTATCGGACGGTATGATGAGAGCTCAAGCGGAGACTTTCCAGGTTTCAGTATGGGGATCAAGCGGCTCGATTTCCATTGTCTAGGAACGGCGCCATTCTGCCAAGACTCATTGTAGTAGCTGAGCAGCTCATCACGTGCGTCATGTCCAAGGTGGCATAGGGCAGCATACGTGATGCCATCAGGTCCTGGTGACGACGAACGTCTGCAGGTCGCCAACGCAGCATAGAGCTCTTCGAGTGAAAAGAGCACGTTCATTTCTGGTACACGTGCTTCAGGGATGTCATTCAATGCTGCGTCAGTAATGGTGGCCGTGGACCCAGCAACCCGTGCACAGAACTCTTCAGCCACTTGAAGTTCCGAGCGGAGTTGGTATAGGGCCAGAGCAGCAAAGGGCTTCCTTTGATGCGGAGATGAGCGAAGTCCCCTAACAGTTCTCCATACGTGCGAGAGCGATTTTCTGGGATCAAGCGACTGACAGAAAGTTTTCCATCGCTTGTCATCCAGTTTATCTATACGACGTTGTACTTTCTTCTGTATGCGTCGTGAAGCCCTCAGATCCAAGACGGACTTTGTGCGCCGATACCTCCTCTCCGCCCGTCGGCGTTCCGCACGAAGCCTCTCCAGTTCCATATCTGAGTCTGTTCGCCTTGCTGACCTTGTGAGCGAGCAGATGGATGTTTTCAATGTCTCTGCGATGGCATCTTCGATGGTGTGTGAAAGGCCTTCTCGACATGCGTCATCCATCACCTTCTTAAACTTTGTCCAATCAACTGTACGCAAGACAGTAGAGGAGCGTTGCTCAACTCCTCTAATCTTTATGTAGGTTTGAATATGGTCACTTCCATGTGTTTCAATGTCCGTGAACCAGTCGACGCTCGAGGCAAAGCGCCGTGACACCAAAGTTAAGTCCAAGCAGCTACTATAGGTGGTGCCTCGCAAAAACGTAGGGCTGCCGTCATTCACACAGCACAAATCATGGTCGGCAGCAAAGGAGGCGAGACTCCTGCCTCTGGAATCAATTTTAGTGCTTCCCCATAGCTGGTGATGCGCGTTGAAGTCACCTGTGATAACCCAGGGGCCATTGTTCATCAGTAATATTTTCTTGAGTCGTTCGCCGTCAAAGTGACCCGCTGGGGATATATAGGCTCCAATTAGTGTGAATGACACATCTTTCTTTTGGATATTCAGGCAGACATATTGGTTGTCGTCATGAGGCTCTACCGCGTTAGCGACATATGTAAAGTCCGTGCGGATGTAGATGATTACTTTCGTGCTCGCGCCGCATGTGGACGAGACGAAAGATTCGTAACCGGACAGTCTGAGTGGTGTTGACGTATTTGGCTCGCAAATGACCAGTATGGGAAAGCGATGTGTAAAAATGAATTGGCGAAAGTCTGCTATGCGGGTCCTTAGACCCCTAGCATTCCACTGAAAGATCGACGCACCTTTAACTTCAGTGCGGAAGGGGACTGTTGGTCGAGCCATGATGCTTAAACAATGCTAGCAAGCACTGGATTTAGTGCATCCAGTATTTGCAGAGCACTTCGAGCTGCTGGGGTTTGCAGCTTGTTCAGTATGATGCGCATTGTATTAATTAGCGATTGCAGCATATCAGCCACCTGCTTGTCTTGGTCGCACAAATCACGGACAGTAGACTTCGGGGTTTGTCCAGCAAAATTTTGCTGTGATTCTGTCGGTGGATGCTGTCGTTTCGGTAGAGCCGGCCAAGAGTCTGCAGGTGTGGTCGTCTCAGTTGCCTTGTTCTTCGCGGTCCTTTCGACAGTGTCTGGCCTGGGCGGCAGAGGAGGAGGAGGTGTTGTAGGAAGTGGCATGCGCGTCGCAGAGACAACAGCCTTCCTTGAGGGGCGCCGGCGACGGGAACGTCGCTTCCTGACTTTTTCGGCGGCTTCGCGATGAGATGAGTGATCTCTCGCCATCTCTTTTAAGATAGCCATTTCCTTCCTAATAAGCGGGCATTTCCTCGAGGAAGCTTCGTGTGACCCTCCGCAGTTTGAACACTTCATCACAGTCGCGCCACATTTATCTGCAGCGTGGGGCTCGGCGCAACGGGGGCATGCTGCCTGATTTTCGCAGACGCTGCTCACGTGTCCCAGTCTCATGCATTTGCGGCACTGAAGAGGTTTCGCAATGAAAGGCCGCACTGCGTGTCTGAAGTGTCCCACCTTAACATGCGAGGGTATATATTTACCCTTGAATGCAATCTTCACGCAGCGTGAACTGCCTAGCCGCTTAACATCAACAATGACCTCATCATTGGCTGGCTTGATAAGAATCGGCAAGTCGTTATTAAGGATGGCGACGTCTACGTCGTAGATAACGCCACTGACTACGTCAGATCCCAGAGGGATGTAAGAGCGCACCTGAATGCCATCGGTGTCCGTTACGCTGCGTAGAGTGCTCAGAGCAGCCGCATGTTGGACATCAACCGCCAGTAGATTTTTCCGAGTGTTGACTCGGATGTCCGATATTTCATTTGGCACCAGGGCTTCCTGTGACATCGACACAGATTGCCTGTTGAGTAGCTTCATGTTGACGGTGGGAAGCAAAGGCACAAATATGATGGTATTGGTGTCCGGCCTCTGCGTGTGTCTTACTGTTTGCGTGCTTGACGATGAGGACGTCCTGGTGTTTCTTCTCTTCGCTATGCGGCTCTGCACCAGCTGGAAGTCGTCATCGGAAGTGTCCTCACTGCTGAGAGAGTAGACATGGGTGTCCTCACTGTCGCTGTCGCTCTGCTGACCGTTCCGCTTCCTGGAGGCGGCCGCCGCTGACGCCGCCGTCGCCGGCAGACGTGCGGGGTCGTCCACTTCCATCACGACCGAGCAGGGAGCGAGGACCAGCGGATGAACTTGGAATTTCACAGAAATAAACTGGAGCAAGGAAGAACAGCTCTGTGTCAAAAACACTTCGTCGTCGTCCCTTTACTAACAAATTTTTCGTTATCCTTAATAAGGCTCTCATTGTGCTTTTAATAATGCGCATATTGCTTTTCAACGTGCAGTGTAATGACAAAAGCTTTCTAGTATCGTATATATATATATATATATATATATATATATATATATATATATATATATATATATATATATATACACACACACACGACGTGAAAATTGTTTGATAGTGCTTGTGAAAAGGCTGTGTATGCGCAAACTATTCGAAAGCCATCCGTTTCGATTCGTATTCGATTCGGTCACGAGAAAGAGAGAGAAACTTTATTTGGTTCCTTCAAGGATTTAGCGTCTCGAGGTCTCGGTCGTCGTCTTGGGCGCCGGTGACTTGGAGCCTCTTCCGGCAAGGGTGGGCCCCTATTCCAGGGCTCGACTGAGCCTAGCTACCTCACTAGCGTGCTGCACTAAGGCCCTTTGGGCCGTGAGCTCGCAGCTGGTAAGCCGACTCTCCCATTGCTCCGCACTCGGGTTATTGTGTTGGTGTGTGTGTGTGAAAACTTTTATTGTAATGAGGTCCGGAGGCTCGACTTCTCAAGCCAAGGCGGGCCGCTCCCACGTTGGCACTGTCAGACCAAGCCTTTCAGCGACATCATGGGAACTCTGGACTGCCCTTAGTTGGTCCTGAAACAATGGGCTTTGAATCCTTTTCTCCCACTGTGTCCATTCTTCAACGAAGTTGGGGAGAGTCGCGGGACACCCCGCCAGCATATGTCTGATTCCAATGATGCCATTACAATTATTGCAGTCCATCTTAATCTCCCTCTCTGGATATATTTTATTAATGGTGTACGGTGTGGGATACGTACCCGTTTGCAATAAGCGCAGTGAGACTGCCTGAGCCCTGTTCAGTTTTGAATGTGGCAATGGGAATTGTCTGCGTCCTAAATAGTAATGTTTGGTAACATCATTGTATGTTATTAAATGATCTCTAGATTCCCTGGCATGATGGTGAACGGCTCGGTTGTGACTGTCACAGTTAGCAAGTCCTCGTGCCAAGTCATGAGCAACCTCATTGAGGTTTACCCGAGTCTCGTCCACTTTCCCCATATGCGTAGGAAACCATCGGATTTCAGTTGTCATAATCACAATGTTTTCAAAAAGTTTAGCTGCAACTCCAGCTACGTCGCCTTTATCAAAACACTTTACAGCGGATTTCGAATCACTGTAAATGAAGGCCCACTTATTACTCCTGATGGCTAGAGCAATTGCCGCTTGTTCCGCCACCGTGGGGTCCTTGGTAAAAATAGTGAGAGCGTCTTGCACCTTCCCTTGATAATTTGATACAATGGCCGTATAGGCTTCTTTACCTTTCACCCAGGCAGCATCAACTATAGCTGCCAGTTGGTTCTGCTGCTCTATTTCCTTCAAGAGTGCTTTAGCTCTTGCCTTTCTCCTTTCGACATTATATTCTGGATGCATGTTTCTGGGGAGAGGGTTAGTTCTGATCTTGGTGGAATGATTGATTTTGTTTACATTCCCATGTGACATGATATAGTGTGGGTGTGGCCCCGCACCATGGGCAGGTGTCTCTGTATTGTGTTGGGTACATTTTGTTTAGGATGTATAAATTTGGGAACGAGTTTGTCAAGAACTACTATTCGCGCGCCCCTATACTCTATATACATTGTCACGGGTGGTGTTCTACGCTTGTAACACCACAAGACGAGAGTGCGGCAAGACAAACGTTTTATACTAAGGCGAACTCGTGGCCCGCTTAACCGAAAGGAAGTAGGCCACAATAGCAGCAACATGTGCGTTCGCGCGGGCGGCGGTCGACGAGCAGGCTGAAATCGCTTACGTGTGGCCAGTATTTAGAAAGTTACCGCGCAACATGCGCGGGACTATCGAGCTCGCAAGATATCGCGCGAGTTCGACCCTTTCCTCCACCCCCAGTGTAGGGTAGCAAACCGGATGCTCTTCTGGTTGACCTCCCTGCCTTTCCTATCCTTGCTTTTTTTTTTCTCTCTCTCTCTCTCTCGACCGGCCGATACGATGCGTGGGGCCCATCCAAAGAACGTGGCTATATTGGATCGCGATACGTAGGCTTGTGCGATTGCTTAAACGTCACTCGAGTGTCCCCGCGAATCCCGAATGGCACGTGACAAGACCACAATTTCCGCGTTGCCGCTCGTGCAAGCGCTACAGTGTCAGAGTTCATCTCTTTGACTAATAATGTCTGCATAGAAACTCTATGGTCCGCATGCAGTGACACGTTTTTGGGGAAAGCTCTTTGGCGGTCCGGTGCTCGTTCTGTCCGCTCGCGGGGGTGGTCACGTGAACCGACACGGCGGTCATCGCTTGGCGCAGCCCGTGCGCCTCGCCGCAGCTCTGTCTCCATATGCATGCGACGTGGCCGAAACTCGAGCCGGCGCGTCCTTGGTCCCCCTGTCGCGTTCCACTGGCCGTTTATCGCGATAAGCGCCTGGTAAGCAAGCGAGCCCGACGGCAAGCAGTCGCGCGGCGGCTGCGCGGGCCTCGCCTGCAGCTGGCTCGCAATACGCGGGCCCGCGCTCCGCCACGAGCGTATATACAATATGGCGCCGTTCTCTCGAGCTGTGTGCCTTACGTGCAGGCCGTCTTATACGCCTTGCCAGCGCGGTGTATTTGTGAATCCAGAAGACTTCCGGCCGCGAATGAGTATTTGCGGCAAACGTACCCAAGTTTGTCACAATATACAAAGCATTTTGTCCCTTATAATCAACTATACAGGTATACTTGTCGTTAATGTATCTAAATACCATACCTCCTCCACCGCATTCATCCTTCCATTTACCTTTCTCCCTCTTGCATATTGTGCGTCTCTCCCAAAGCAGACTTAAACCACATCATGTGGGGATGCCCTAAGCACCCCCTTTCCCCCTTTCCTCAAGCAATTAATATCTAGTGAGGAGCAGTGGGAGCCTGCCTTGCGCAGCTCGAGGCCCGACTTTTAGGAGGCCATTATGGTGTGGGCTGAGAGTATAGAGGAGGCCTCCTACTTCAAGTAATTCCTCCCCCACACTCTATTCCGTTTCCCCTTCCCTTTAATGAGGGATATATAAAGTTTTTCATCATCATCATCATCATTATCATCTCGAACTGTATGATTTATCTGCAGACCATTTTATACGCCTTGCAGCGGTGTATTAAATTTGTGAATCCAGAAGACTTCCGGCCGCGATTATTTGTACCCAAGTTTGCCACAATATACAAACAATTTTGTCCCGTACAATCAACTGCAGCTGCATGTCGCTAATGTATCTAAATATATTATAAAAAAGACACACACACACTTCATGCATTGAGCTCACGTGTCTCAGCTTGTGCGCTGCGAAGTAAAATTTATTTATCAAACAATGTTCTAACACGCGTAGGAAAATCGGTGCGTGCCGCACATATATATGCGGTCTTATGCGTTATGCGTATTTACCGTGCTGTTGCAACTCGTACTGGGTCATTTGCCCGCCAGATTTAACGGGCTTTATCTGTGGGGCAAGTCTTTCGGGATCCGCCTGACGTGTGTGTTCGCCGGCTTATTATTACTTGTTTCCATTTCATCGTTTCATCTGGCGAGTTCTCTACACCACCGCTCGAACCCAATATTTCACGTGAATACTCATTTGTTTTAATTCCCGAGTTGCAAGGCTAACGTGTAGTTCGGTCCTTTTCATATAACCTGTAACGTCATCTCTAACACGTTCTTACCATAGCTGTTACGGAAGGTAATCACTGGCTCTTTCGACAGCGCTGTCTGCGCAACAAGACCAAGTATGAGTGCATATAAGAACAATCGCAACGTAGTATGGCCACTCCCGAGCAGATGTGTGAGCAGGTAATCAGGTATAGGCAGGTAACTCTTCGTATTACATGATTTCTCGCACAGCTCTCTTTGATGCTGTTGATTCATGAGATTTGTCGTAGCAATTCAAATTAATTGTGACTGAACCTCGGAAGCAAACTTATTTCTGCTCCGGGACCGTAACTTCACGAGGTGTATACACATTTAATATAGCGAGTGCATATTTTGAAGAGTCGGGAGGAGCGAACTACCTTGCGCTGCACTATAATGATCGAAACGCGAGAGGGAACAAAAAAAAAGGAAAACGATAACCTCGGCGCGCGCGTTTTTTTCTGGATTGCAATGCGGCGTCAAGTACCTCTCGACGCAATTTCTTGTGAATTCAGCCGTTAGTCGATTAATACCAATTCTTTTCTGCTTCACAAATGATCACGCACGTTTGGTCTGGAATAAGAATGCCTCTCTTATAGGTAGATTAGACGAATCTAATTTGACTGCATCGTTAGAAAGTCCGTTGCAGCGTCTTATGGACCAAATTGAACGTTGACGTAATAGTTCTGCGGAAACCCGCAAGGTGGAGAGAAGCAATTGCTACGACTGGGTGGATGTCTGATTTTCTCTTTATTCAAATTGAACGTTGCATGCCTTCTCTACGCCGAGGCAAGACAACCCGCTTCAAACCGTCCCCCATAAGATTTGTCATTAGACCTCAATATAGGCCTCGCCCCGGGTGTCCGCGGTTGAACGTTGAAACAGAGAGACGGCATCTAGTTTGCTTGCACTATTTCGCGTTTCGCTCGATAGTGTGTGCTCTCGACACGTAATGATACAAAAATAAAGCTTAAGAACGTCCGCAAGCTTCCAGTTGGAAAAGCCTGTGTATAGAATATCCGTGATCCCCTCTGCAGGCTCGCTCTGACTGCTGCATGTTGCTATGCGCGCGCTGACCGTTGACGTGCTTGCGCAGAGGCCCTTCCTGGTGGCGATGGTGGACAAGAACGGCCGCAGCCGGACGCGGCGCATGGTGGGCCTCAACTGCCAGGACAACTCGAGCGAGGAGCGCTGCTGCCGCTACCCGCTCACCGTGGACTTCGAGGAGTTCGGCTGGGACTGGATCATCGCGCCCAAGCGGTACGAGGCCAACTACTGCAGCGGCGAGTGCCCCTACGTGTTCATGCAGAAGTACCCGCACACGCACGTCGTGCAGCAGGTCAACCTGTCCGGCTCGCCGGGGCCCTGCTGCGCGCCGCGCAAGATCTCCGCCATCTCCATGCTTTACTTCGACAACAACCACAACATCGTGTACGGCGTCCTGCCCGGCATGATCGTCGAACGTTGCGGATGCTATTGACGCGCCGCGCAAGGTGGCCAAGATCTCCGTCCCCGGTCTGCTCGAAGGGGCCCCGAACTTCCGCCGCCGTGTGCGCGGAAGGCTGTGTAGTACAAAGAGACGCTATCTTTACCGTCGCGATGGTTCCGTCCCGTGGACAATGCCGGACCGTGTGGTTTCGGTGAGCTGTGTCGCCTGCACGGTGTCTCTTGCCAGTGTTCTCTGTTCCAGAGTATATGCCAGAGACCAAGTCATTTCACCCTGAAGACTACTCCAACTTATGCCAGTAGCTCTTCTGTCCTGAACATGCGTCAAGCATGTTGCCCAGTGATAGCAGCCGTCAGAATGGTTCTCTTCGGTGCCGGTGCAGCCGAGTACGTTCTCGAAAAAAAAGGGGGGTTGGGGGGGTCTTGTGTGACCCTGAGTTTGGGGCTTCATAACGCCAGTAAAGAAGGGTTGGCATACAAGGAGGGCTGCAGGCATTGAAGCGTGCCATCAACTAAGTGCTTCACGCGGAAGCGGGGTGAGAGAGTTGAAAGGTCTGAAAGTCAAGTTTGGAATACGCACACTTGCGTGATTTTTCATCTTTTCCCAGCTGTAACCGGTGTACCCGGAGGCACCGTGCATGAATTCATGCAGTCGTGCACAGGACTATATATATAGGCCGATGGAGCCGCTTCTCATCACGGTTCCCATAGTGCTGGGGTCGTCATTTTGTGTGCGTGCGCGGTGAATGAGGACATTGTGTGTGTTATCCGAGTGGTTTAACCTTGGCGCCTTTTCTTTATTTTATTTTCTGCCTCTTCTCAAAGTGATCTATTTAATGAAAGTACACGTCGCGATCCGTGATCGTCGATGTGTGATCATACTTTCTTTTTTTGTACATGAATTTGCGTTAGTGTTTTATTCTCGTGCCTTTTACCGAGTGTGCGAACAAGATCTGTTTTCGTTTGTGTGCACACGTGCGTGTGCTGTGTGGGTTTTCGAAAGCTGCTCCAAAGATGTTTCTCGTACAGCGTGTATGCGTCATTGTTTTCATATTTGTGAGCATTGTTTAAGAAATAATTTCACCCCCATATGACATCGATATCCTTAAAAAAAAAAAAGATGAGCTGGCCACAGCTTGCTCGAAGTATAGCTGAGGACAAAAATGCGGCAAAAGCTGCGTTGCTTTCCCGACGGCTGAATACGCAACAATCACGTGTTGTGTGTTATATCCGCGCGTAGCGAGCTTTTGGTGCTTTCTTTCCTGTGCTAGTGTCGCATGCGCTTACACTATATCTAGGAAGAACTGGAAACTATTGCTGTGAGAGTCTCACTATGAAATATGTGACGACTCGTTGACGAAGTGCCTGTTCCCGCTCATTGTTGTTTATTTCTCTTCGTGCACGCGTCTCTGCAGAAAAAAAAAAGAGCTTTTCTACACATGCTCGTGATTGGCACCGTATGCTCGGTTTTGGATCACATACGATGATGCCTCTGCGATTGAGACCAATTCATTTTTTCTGACTGAGCTGCACACTGTGTGTATATAGCTTTTGTGAACCGTCTGTGACAGAGAAACGACGTTCGCGTTTTAGACCGTATGCGTCCTCGAGCCCTGTGCTTGGCTAGTTTGTAAAGCTTCAGCTTACGCCCGTGTCATGTATTGTAAATATGTAGCCGGTGATTGACGCCATAGCCAGAAAATCGATGTGAAAACAGAATTTCATTCTCGAAGTGTTGCCTAATACTATATTGTTTGTATTCAACTGTCGCTCACAGCGGTTACAACTCGCTGTGGAGCCAAATGGGGCTTCGTCCCTTATCTGATCGTACACATAACAAACCATTGTCATTCTTCACTTGTACTGCGACGGCGCTGCCTTATTTTCTCAGAAAACAGGGGTGTCGCAACTTTTAACGCGACAGCGTTAAGGAGCTCGTGTCGCAGAAAAGCCGGTGTCGTCGGCGGCGTTGGCCGTGAGCGATAAATCCCAGCAGGCACTTTTCCCTTTCGTTTACTCCCGTCTTTCCTATGCGCGCGCGCGCGCGCGCGTGTGTGTGTGTTCGTGTGACACATCGACGTATCTTTAAAAGTTATTATGACTGTTATTCGCATACTTTACGGTTGCCGTGGACAATGAGAATGTTGCTTATACAAAGAAATTGCCTTCTCTTCCTCATTGTCAACGCTTCACGCTTCAAAAAGCGCACACGCTTGAACGTCGAAAAAATTTTCCAGTGTGACTGCAGGCCACGCTAAGGAAGCACCCTTCTTGACTTATTCTATAATGTGTGAACTCCGCTGCTTGACAAGTCAACAGATCAATAATAACGAAGGCATTGATTCAGTAATAGGGACGCTACTCGATCAATTGCCCACATTTGTAGAACATACAACGGATTTCGAGTTCTATAACATATGCTAACAGAAGTTTGGAAACAGTATCGCAAAAGACCTGTTGTGTGAGGCTAAAAATTTCGTAAATTGCTCGTTTCTTTCAGGATCAGCTTACTTGCATCTATAGTAAGGTTTGAATTACAAAAAAAAAGAAAGGAAAAGAAAAGCATACATGCAAAGAAAGTATCGCAGGTAGAAATTTACTAAGACGTCCTTCCCTCCCCCCCCCCCTCGTGTATGTTGACAAGAATCATTTAAATTAAAAGAAGTGATAACGTTTGAAACTTCTTACATGACACTCGATGGAGTGACAGTCCTTACCCTACATTATTACCTTCGCCGGTCGAAATCGCAGACCGATCCCACGACAGCTAAGCTGCCATTTATATACCGCGCATGGTTTTGTTAAAATGACCTGTTGTAAAGGAACAGATTTAGCTACATAAGTATGTCTATATGTAAAAAAATAGCGTTAAGCAGACTGATAGAATTACAAACATTGCGCTTTGCAGATTTTCACAGTGCGAAAACGCTATGCAAATCGTTTGTGAAACGTCGTCGCTTCAAAAATGAAGTTGCAGGCATTGTATGCTAATTGCGCGCCATCTTTGCAATGTTTGATCTCTGCCGCTGTAGTAGATCGTAAGCGAGAGTGCTCGGTGAGCCTAATCGTTGCATTTTGTATATGTGCCCATAAATACTGTAATACCGGCGTCATGTTGCGGTATGCACACTGTTTGTAACGAATTCGAGTCTTTCGGATCGTCTTGCGTTTAGATGGCATAATGTCAAGGGGAATGATAACACTTTCGCTTTTAACGAAGCACAGCTTTCGTGGGAACTTTTCATTGTGCCATACACCATTTGTTCCTGCAACGAAGGCCTGCCGAATTTGTCGTTATACGATTGTTGCGTCCTCGTGTGTTCTCTTTTTTTTATTGTTGTTGTTATTATTGTGCTCGCGTATTACAGAAAGTGTTCGGAGTGGACTATACTGTTGCGATGTGTGCATTTCGCGTGCGCGCCGGCGTTCTTTGTTTGCGTGTGGTTTGAACCGTGAGCTTTGAGATCCTTACCCGGAGGTGGATGGTGAAGATTTGAACCAGGGTCGTGTGGTCCCCAACAGAACCGGTCGCTGAAGTGATGCGCGGTCGTTGGGATATGTGCGCGCGATGTGGATCGCGTATATCTCTTTTGTCTGTGGCATCCGCGGAACTTATTTGCTTTCAAGGGCCTCCTTTCGTTCTTTCTTTTTTTTTCTCTCCGACAGCGTCCAAACATTGCTCTAAGGTGTTCCCCATCTAACAAAGGCAAAATATCTGTCAAAAAACGAACGAGGAAATATTTCTTTTGTTTTGTTTTATAGCTTGAACGAAAATCGGTGTGTAAAATAATGTTCGCTGCGTTGTTGCCAAGTCATTTCTTGTGCAAGTAGGAGCCTTTCTTTCTTTCTTTCTTTCTTTCTTTCTTTCTTTCTTTCTATGGGGGGGGGGGGGGATGCCTCAGACAAGCTGGCCGAAGTTTCGGTAGGCGTATACCTATCGAAATGTCGGCCAGCCTGTCCGAGGCATCTTAACTCCATTCATCCGACATTTATCTCGCAGTGTGACTTGTCGATGTCAATGGCGAAGTATAAACGCCATGGATCTATGCAATCCATGTGTGCTCAACTGCAGATAAAGATCCATACTTTAACCCTACAAGGCCTAACGTATCATTTTTGCTACGCTGTGTTTTATACCATGAAATCATGCTATAAGCGCGGGAAATTTTAACGCAAAGCCCATAGTATAGCGTCTTGATACGATGCAGCGAGTTTTCAGTTGCGAATAGCTCAGCAAACCAATGACTAAATTATTAATTATTATACTATTCATTTATTACACAAACAACGTTTCATTGTTTCCTTCTTTTGTACGAATGTACTCTTTAAGCACAAAAATAGAGGTAAACAGGCTGTTCTAATTTATCTAGATGCCGAATGGAGTTTTTGGGCTCTGTGGGGTTAATGCAAGCCTCTATAGCTTCACTCGCGTCCAACTTTCTACCTCCCACCCCCCATCTCCCTTTCTCTCCCCCCCTTTCTTTTTACGTGCACAACTGAAAGACAAACGACAAAATTAAATGTTTATTGCCGCGCTTGGGCTTCAGCGTTTAGAGCTCTGACGGCAGCTGTGGCTTCGAGTGACGCATCTGACATCTTCAGGGCCGCATTCCTTTGCAGGAAAAATGCTGTGGCTCAGGCGTCGACGTGTTTTATCGGCGTACAGCGCAAGATACTACACGGACGGGAAAACGAGCTTAATTTTAAGCTGGCCTCTTCTGTCGTCCTTTAATATACCTGAAATTCCTCTGCGTTCTCGTCGCCTTTTCTCTCTCTCTCTCTCTCTCTCTCTCTCTCTCTCTATGTTTCTTTCTCGAGAGAAAAAGGAAACGCGCAATTCCATCGCGTAACTGAAGGGCACGCTAGATAAAGGCGATTCGGTAACTCTTACTCACGTAGACTGCTGAGCTGGAGCTACAGCTGATATAGCGCTGCTGACTTGTGCTTTCGTATACAAAATGTACAGTGACGTGCTATACTGCTCCGACTACTCTGGTAGCTCTGTAAAAGAGTGTGTGTCAGGGTATAACGACCCATGCGCGTTTTGTGCGCGCAGTTGGTAACATATTTGCGCAGTCGGTGCGTAACTTTGCCATCGTGTCAAATGCGATGTTTCAAGCACCTTTTCTTTTTCTCTCCCTCTTTCCTATGCAGTATTGAACGTTGAGCCACATCTAAGTGAGCACGCCTGGTCATCAGAGGAGGTTAGTGCAACCGCATTAACAGAAAAGCGATTGTATACACCAAGCTATCGTGAAGTATCCTCGGCTCGGTTAGCCAGTCGATCACACAGCGAATGAATAAGGTAACGACGGTTTACGTATAGAAAGGATAAGCGACAACACTTCGCTACCAACCTTGACAATTTAGCTATTCTCGCCCTTGAGAGCATTGAAACTGCCACATGACGTTCGCTCTAAACGCACGCGGTTAATACTGGCTGTGATATCAGCATTTGAGTTGCGCGCTTTGATCTGTCCCGACCCCTCTCAAGACTTCAAGGCCTGCCTTATACCTTATTATGAAAAATGTCCGCATGCCGAATAACCTCCACGTCCAATAATGTCGTACGATCATTCGGAACTATTTGTGAAAACCAACATGGCCCCCTGATAACCTCCGTAGCCAATAACCCCATATCGTAAAACCCATATATGATCATGTACGGGGACAATTGAATATGGAGGCTATGGGGCATATTGCATATGTCATATATTCATGCGGCATTTTTTAGACAAAGAGATTATCTGGCACATATTTTTGTAATAAGGTACTTTGCTTGTTCATATTTGTATACAAGCATCTTGTTTCTTGTGTTTCGCCTCGTCGATCAATCCCCCAGCTTTGCAAAACATATTGCGTGACACTACACGCGCAATTTGTTGGCCCTGGGTGCAGTGCATGTGAAAAGCGTTTATTAATGCGACGGCGTTTTTTCTTCTCTGTCCTACTTCCGCTCTCTCCTTTTATGTCGCGTGTTCGCTGTATTGTGATCAACAAATGTACATTTGACGATCACTCATCCAGGCTTGATGAGCATAGTAATGACATATTTGTAGATACTAATGCGTGAGCATGCACTGTCGAAACTTGAAGCCAGAAGAACATCCTCTCACGCACAAGAAGCATAAATTCATTCGTTGACAAATGTTCTGTGATATTCACAATAAAGATATGGAACGTCACTGCGTCCTGTAGTTGTTCCTTTTTTCGTTTGTTTCACTGTGGCCTGACGGAATGTTATTATCCTAATTTAGTAATAAAAAAAGTGAAGTCAAATACATATTTAAAAGAAATGTACGCTGTGAGAAATTTTTCACTTCATTTCATCCCGATACCCAACTTTCAACGTAAGGCAAGTTTTTCGCCGTTTTCTGGAACTTGTTCGCCGTCGTCGGTGCGGTGGTGTGCTAAGCCTAGGCTTGCTTCGTGGCCGCCGGGATTGGGCCTGACCCCGGCGTGGAACCATACGACATGGCGTCCGAGATGGAGACGGCCACGTCTCCGACGACATCGAGCCCTGGCTCCGGCCAGATGTGCGTCGAGGTGCAAGGGCAAGAGATTTCTCCTGAGGAGTTCCACACTGGGATCGGCTGGTGGCAAGTGGGCCAGCGCATAACAGCCCCGGCGAGCGAGGGCTCCGCCGCTCGCCAGTCGAGGCCTAAAACAAGAGACCACGTCAACAGAAAAGTGATCGCAACGACAACAAGGGCAGCGAGAATGCCAGACGTGCTGCCGAGAGAGGACACCAAAGTGATCGTGAGGCCGCGGGGAGGCCTAAACATCGCAAGAACGCAGACTGGGATCGTTGCCTCGGCCATCATGGCTGCGGCGAGGGTTTCGAGAGAAGACGGTGCGGCGGATACCTTCTGCCCCAACCTACACCAGAATATCATGGTGGTGAGTACCCCCGATAAGGGGCGTGCTTTGACCTATGCCAAGATTCAGGCCATCCGAATCGGGGACAAGATACACGAGGTAGGCGCGTACCAAACCACACCATATGGCACGGTCAAGGGGATCATTCGAGGCATTCCCATTGAAGATACTCCGGCGGATATTGACCGGAACGTTGTTAACTCAAGAAATCCATTAGCAAGAGGGGCGCAAAGAATTGGCAATACGACTACCGTAATTGTAGCTTTTGAAGGCCAAAAGGTTCCAAATTATGTATGTTATGGCCCTGTGTTAACGAGGTGCAGTCTGTACCGCAAGCATTTCGATGTCTGCAAACAGTGCGGCAAAATAGGCCACAGAAGAGACGTTTGTCCTAACCCCCATATGAAAGTGTGCTTCGATTGTGGGGCCAATAACCCTGTCGATGGCCACGAGTGTACGCCTAAATGCAAACTATGTGGGGGACAACACCCAACGGCCGATAGAGAATGCAAGAACAAATACAAAACTCCCTACGTAGTAACGAAAAGGCAGTGGGAGCGCAAGATGGCGGAAGAGAGCGTACAGCAACAACTAGCATCCGGAGAGTTTCCACCGTTGATGACGTCAGCAGGAGTGAGCGGCACAGCTGGTCGCCACGAGTCACGCTCGCGCGGGAACAACAGCGAAAGTCAAAACCGAAGCATGAGCCGCCACCGCCGATCCCCATCCAAAGACAGAGTAGCCTGGGCAGACGTAGTAAAGTCGGGGGTAGCCAAGAAAGAGCAGCAGCAACAGCAGCAGCAGCAGCGACAGCAGCAGCAGTCACCGCCATTTCGAGGTGGTGGAGGGAAATTTAAAGACGAAAGTGAGGCAATGAAGGCGCTAAGAGAAGCAAACGAGGCGTTGCGGAAGAAGAACACTGAACTAGAGGCGACAGTCAATAAGCTCAGCAAGGAAATGGCAGAGATCAAGAGAATGATGACGGTCCAGCTACAACAGCAGCACGCACAGCACGCACAGCACGCACAGCACGCACAGCCTTTATCGCCACAACCACAGCAGATGGCAATGACCGAGGATGAACCCGAAGTAGCGGTGAACCCGAGGACAGAGAACGCGGCCTCGGCGGGTCCGGCACCCTAGAGAAGAGTAATTGAAAATCTTAAAGAGCGGAGACTCAGCGATAGGGTAGACAACCTTGAAGATAGGCTCACCCACTTTGAAGAGTATATTCGCACGACATTCACCAAGACAATTACCGAGCGTTTCATAGCAATTGAACAGACGTGCCAGCAATTAACGACGACAGTACAGAATTTGGCAACGCAAATGGCTAACTTTCAGCAAACATGGATAGGAAATCAACCACCGCAACCACAACCGCAGTGAAAGGCCTCCTGGTCTGGCAATGGAATTGCAACGGTTTTGCTGGGAAAAAGGCTGCACTTCAGCAACACTTAGAACAAGTATCAAGAAAGCCAGATATTATCATGTTGCAAGAGACCCTCATTGAGGAAGTAAAGCTCTCAGGTTACCGGTCCCACATCAGCCCACCAAGCTTCCGGACCGCGGCCGGCAGTAGCGGCAGGGGAGTTTGCACCTTGGTGAGGAAAGGCATCACGTACGTCGAGCACGAGTTATTGAGCAAAAGCCCAATCGAGCACACCATGGTAGAGGTGGTTACCGGGAAAAAGCAGAAGGAAAGCTCTTTTCTGGTAAACGTGTACAGTAGCCCCTCACACGGAAAGCAGAAATTCAAAGCACTGTTACACAAAGCGTGCAACATCGCGGGGCCCGACAACACGCTGGTAATCTGCGGGGACTTCAACGCGCCGAATCAAGCCTGGGGTTACCCCAAAACATTGGCAATGGGCAGGGACCTAATGCAAGATGCTACCGACTTGGGACTGAATCTAATTACCGACCCAGCATACCCTACAAGAATCGGCAACTCGATCACCCGAGACACAACGCCCGATCTCACTTTCGTCAGGAGTAATGGCGGTGGTATGGCGGACTTCGAATGGCGCAACACGGGCCACGAATTGGGAAGTGACCATTACATTGTGGAGGTCGCTGTCCCGCTCGGTGGTACCGACGAAGTTGGCAGAAGCCTTCGGAAACATAGAATTACTGACTGGGACGTGTTTCGAGGATTGTTACCCGATGAGAAAACCGAAATTACGGACATTGAGAAGTGGTCCACCGAGATTGTAAACAAGGTAGAAAAGGCCACCAAGGAAGTCGAGACGGACGAGCGTGTCCACAGGGTCGACAGCCGCCTCGCCCACCTCATCGAAGCCAAGCAGTCCATCCTGTCAAGGTGGAAGACGCAGAGGACAAACAGAAAGCTACGCAAGAAGGTCGCCGAACTCAACCGCGAGATCGAGTCCCACAGCCGAGTGCTATGCACACAGCAATGGAATGAGGTTTGTAACGCAGCGGACGGCCAGATGCACTGCGGCAAGACGTGGAGTATGCTGAGGCATCTTTTGGATGCGACCACGACCAAGTCTCACCAGCACCACAACTTGGCCAAGATCATCCACAGGGCGCTGACCGAGCACGGGGAAGACGAAGTGAAGAAACGCCTCGACGACAAGTACCTCCCGGTCACTCCCACAGACACGCACCCGGACTACCTAGGCGAAGCAAACGAGTGGCTATCGAGACATTGAAGTATGGGAAGTACGGGTTGCCCTGCACGATCTCAACAGCAACTCCGCCGCTGGTCCCGACCGCGTTACGAACAGGGCGCTGAAAAATCTTAACGAAGCGGCGATAGAGAACCTCACGGCATACTTCAACACTTGCTGGCGAGCCGGATCATTACCTCGGCAGTGGAAAGCAGCCAAGACCATCTTGATTCCCAAGCCGGGCAAGCCACCCAACATTGAGAACCTCCGGCCGATCTTGCTTACGTCCTGTGTGGGCAAAGCGTTGGAGCATGTACTCATGAACAGGTGGCAGAGGTACCTGGAAGATTCGGGGCTCTACCCAAACACCATCATCGGGTTCCGAAACAAGCTCGGAACTCAGGACGCCATGATACAACTGAAAAATGACATCCTCGATGACACTACCAACACGAAAGACAAGCGAGCCATCTTGGGTTTGGACCTGCAGAGCGCTTTTGACAAAGTAAGACACTCTGCGATTCTGGCCCAGGTGTCACGGCTAAACATGGGCAAGAGAACTTATGCGTACATCAAGGATTTTTTGACGGAGAGGACTACTGAAATCATCGCCGGTGACCTGCAGCTCCAAAAGAAGAAGCTCGGCAGTGTCGGGACCCCCCAGGGCTCAGTCATCTCGCCATTGCTTTTCAACCTTGTAATGATAGGGGTGGCCGAGCGCCTCTCACGAGTCGCGCGGGTCCGACACACCATGCCGACGACATAACGCTCTGGGTCCCAGGAGGAAGCGACGGACACATCGAGAATACATTGCAAGAGGCGGTTGACGCTATCGAGGAGCAGCTGGACGGGTCTGGGCTCGTCTGCTCCCCAAGCAAGTCTGAGCTATTGGTGGTTCCTCCGAAAAGGACAGCTAGGAAGACGAAAGGCAACGAGCCTGCGAGAGAGCAAGACACAATAAAGATCAAGACGAGCGGTGGTCACATGATCCCGGCTGTCGAGAAGATCCGAGTGCTGGGGATGCTGATTGAGCGCAAACGAGTCAACGGCGAGACGGTCAACCGTCTGGCGGCCAAAGTCACCACGGCCATCCGCCTCATTAAGAGGGTGTCGCACAGAACAGCAGGCATGAAGGAAGAAAGCCTCACCCGGCTAGTGGAATCCTTCGCTATAAGCCACATTAGATACGTTGCTGCTTTCCACAACTGGAGGCAGTGCGAACGCAATAAGATCAATGCGCTCATACGCAAAGTGTACAAGGCTGCACTCGGACTTCTCGACTGCACAAGCACCGACAAGTTCCTGGCCTTGGGAGTGCATAACACCCTGGAGGAAATCGCCGAGGCGCAGAGGACCGCTCAGCTCGCGCGGCTATCAGAAACAAGAACGGGCAGACAAGTGCTGCGTGACCTAGGCCTGGGACCAAAGGAAATGGGACCCGAAAATACAGAGGTGCCTGTATCGGACGCAATTAGTAGACGGCTACGGGTATGTCCGGTGCCAAGAAATATGAACCCTGAGTTCCACAAAGAGCGGCGGGCGGCGAGGGCCAAGGCGCTCATCGATCTCCATGCCAAAGACAGGGGTGCCGTGTTTGTGGACGCGGCAGAGTATCCCCATGACAGAAAGGCATTCGCCGCTGCAGTCGTCGGGGCATCGACCGGTGCAACTAGAACAGCGGCGAGTGTGCGGACTCGAGGGGCGCATCAAGCCGAGGAGGTGGCCATTGCTTTGGCCATCGCCGACCCCGAGTGCACGACTGTGCTCTGTGATTCTAGGACGGCAGTGAAAAATTACGCCAGAGCAAGGGTGTGTGGTGAAGCCGCGCGTGTGCTGCGTGTGGTCGATCTCGCGAGTGAAAGTCGGTGTGTGGTGATAAAGTGGTTTCCGGCCCACACGGGCAGTGATGTGTCGGATCGCGGCAACGCTAACCACAACGAGACGGCGAACGCGGCGGCGCGAGGACTAACCAACCGTGCCGCTGCTACTACAGCCGACCCGTCGTGGTGGTGGGAAACCAAGGACAAAATGACTTCGTACAATGAAATTGTGAAATGGTACCGACTAGATGCGAAGGACTATGCCGCCACCTCATCCGGGCTTGACCCGTAAGGAGGCGGTTTTATACCGACAACTTCAAACAGGGTCGTTATTCACCCCGGTGCTGATGAGGCACGTGTGTCCAAGTGTTTATGAAAGTGATCTGTGTTGTGTGTGCCGAAAGGAAAGAGCCACTGCAGCTCACATCCTTTGGGACTGTGCTAAGAATCCGCATGAAGCTGCAACACTAACAACGATCCCGCCGCGGCTCGAGGCCGCAACGAGATGCTATGACCAAGATGTTCAAACCCAGGCCGTCCAGCAGATCTCGGCGGCCCTCGAAAGGCAACGACCGAGCGAAACCGGAGGGAGGCTGCCACCCCAAAGGAGGGGCAGGCGCGGTCGACCAAAGGGAATAGTGCGGCCGCGGCCGAAGTAGAGGCGCCACACGCCGCGAAGACGTCATGGCCGCGTCACGGTAACGCCTCCCTAACAGGGGAAGGCTAACCGTTCTGCAGGCGTTCAGAACAAAGTTTCGTCACTCACTCACTCACTCACTTCATTTCATTCCTCTGGGTTTATGAAACGAAAATATGTAACGAATAAAAACGGTGAAGAATTTGAGTCGATCTCTCTGCCTATAGGGCATAGAACAAGTGTGCATGGGTCATCTTGCTGCGGTTAATTTCGAATAATAGTTGAGGGGGCGCCTCATAATGTCATCGCAGTCTTTTTTTTTTCTTGTAATATTGCTTTGTAGTTTTATGTAGCACGTATGCTGAATTCCAAAAAAAGTAGTAAGCCGACTAGCTCAGCTGAGAACAATCGCCTTTGTTATTTTCTTTTTCTTATGTTCGCTCATATAGGTATAACGCGCAAGGTTAAAGTGTGCTACAAACTGTCTTTTGTCAAGACATCATCATCATCCTCCTTGTCTGCAGGTCGTGTCACATGCTGCTGTACAGCTCATTATCCAGACTATACAAAAATCCTCCGGTATGTTAAGTTAAGGCTTGCTTGTAAAGATTGCTGTTTTTAAGGCAGGATGAGCTAAGACACCTCAACGTCCTTCTTCCAGGTAAGTATCTGGAGGTCCCCGCTGTCTCGTGTAGCACACGGCATAGCAAGCGAAAAAAAAAAATGAAGCGTCGCTCTGACCCAGGCGACCGATATATATATATATATATATATATATATATATATATATATATATATATATATATATTATATGCGGCGACCACACGATTCTCTCATTGCTGCGCCCAGTATCATTTATGCAATATTTCGTATACCTTAGTTGTTAATGTGATTCGAGAAAAGACAGCGTTTGTGGGCTGCAATAAATGTGAAGTGTTGCGAGACATTTGGAAAGGACCATATATATAGAGGCCTTTGCCCTGCAGTGGGCGTAACTAGGATGATGATGATGATGATGATGATGATGATTATATAAAGGGTGCCAGCGCTAACGTTTGTAAACGCTGTGTTGTGCTTAAAATCGGTTACCTTGTCAGGGTTGGACGTTAACGAAAGCTCGTGGGGAAAATTATCATAACAGCCGATTGACAGCAAAAATGACGAACAATGTGGCATATGGGTCGGGCCTCTATAGTGAAGTGCGAGAAGCGTAGAGCACAATTATTCTTGAGGAAAGACTCGTGACCATGGATGAAAACAAATGGGCGGCTATTGAGTACGCACACAAATATGTGCAGCTCAAAAGAATGGGCACAAAATAGGAGAAAAAAAAAACAGATCGAGAGTTGCCAAACAAGCAAGCAGAAGGTAATTGGAAGTGCAGGTGGACAACCCCGAGTCATGGAAAAGAAGGTGAGAGACGGTAAAATGGATCGAAAAGCATGCAGAGAAGCGATGGAGCATATGCGGAGAAAAAACCATATGACAGATGGGGCTGGTGTCGTTACACACACACCCACACACATACACACACACACAAACACCCACATATATATATATATATATATATATATATATATATATATATATATATATATATATATATATATATATATATATATATATATATATATATATATATATATATATATATCACGTGCTAGGCGATGGCAATTACGTGATCTTCATGCAGGTGAAATACTACGCTTCCGCCCTTTAGTCTGCCTGAAAGCTCTTCGCAGTACTGATTCGTGCAAAATACATGCGATAAGGAAGCACTGTGTTCAGTCTCGCGCGAATGAACCGAGCCACTCCCATGTATACGCTTTTCTACAGTGGACCTATCTTATTATTCACCTGCTGCGTTCTAAATCTCACGTCGAAATTTCTAAATGTCCACCAGTCGAGCGTTCACCCGTGAGCAAAAGTATACGTACCACAGGGGTGGGGAAAAACACTTTCTTCCTAATCAACAAGCATAAATGAAAACTGAGTTTTATCGCACAATCCGTGGTCCGTATACTTTTGCTCACGGGTGTTCCTAGTGAAAGCGCAGAAGCCGAAGCGTTAAGACCCACTCTAAAACTGGTTTTGTAAAAATAAAAATAAAATGGTAGAATCATGCATTTTGCGCGCACTGTGAATCTTATGAAGGTAATCATTCCTTCATCATGGTCCCAGAGCCTAAGCGTCATAAAGCCAATTTCGGCCACTACCATGTAGCTTTTGAATAATAAGTTACATTCTATGGAAGGTTATTTCCAAGCAACTTTCCTAACTTTGAGCTCGCTGAAATGTCGCCCATTGTTCTGTGACGTCGCTAAAGAAAGTTGCCGGTCGCCAAATTGAAACATTTGTCGCTAAACAAGCAAGAAATCTAGTGCCAATATTGCTAAAATGGCGGCACTGGTCACGTGACGGCCTCTCCGCGGGAAAGAAAACGACTGCTATGAAAAGGACGCGACGAGTCGCGAATATCGCTTCATTTTCCAAGTGGAACTAATGCTCGCTTAATACGTATCTTTTTTTCTTTCTTTCTTTATCTTCATACGTAAATAAACGACCGATTAAGTTTACTAACAAAACTGTCACTCCAGGTTATGTTCGGCATCAACACTGAACAGCAGGGCTTTCCGGAGACCGGCCTCGCAAAGACGTCCATGCAGGCGTTCTGGATCGTCCTACGCTCTTAAATAAAATGTATTTGGCGTTTATCTAGCCACACAACGATAATCGTCATCTGTCGTGTCCGCATTTCCTTTCTTTAACGCTGCGAGCCCGGTACATCCAAGTCACGAACGGCATGCACTTTATCAGCATGACCGCATTCTTGACAGGAAAGGTGTGAGGGCAGCGTTCTTGAGAAAGGAAGCGCAAGCAAGACAGATGACGATTATTGTTGTGTGGCAAGATGAGCCCCAAAGGATGTAATTTTTTTAAAGAGTATACTCTTACACTCTTAAACAAATGTACACCCTTTGGGGTGTACATTTGTTTACGTCGGTGTACATCGTATAACATCGGTGTACATCGCATTACGCGCGCAGTGCTCTGCGAAGAGCATTGAACGCGTAATGCGAAGACGTGGGATCGTTCCCCACCTGTGGCAAGTTGTTTTTTCACCCACTTTCATTGTCATTAATTTATCGTTTAGTTAATTCATTCAGTAAGTACAAGTAATTTCCCCTATGTTGTCCTTGGCGTCTTGTTTGTTGGCTTCTCATATCATTAATAATAATCGGGCCCCTCGGTTAACCCTCTTTCTTCTCGTTCATTCATATATATATATATATATATATATATATATATATATATATATATATATATATATACATTCATCCACATTGATTTTCATTAATTTATCGTTTCTTTATTTCATTTAGCAAGCACAAGTAATTTCCCCTATGTTGTCCTTGGTGTCAGTGTTTGTTGGCTTCTCATGATATATATATATATATATATATATATATATATATATATATATATATATCACGTTCTTGCTCCAACTTAAATTACGTATTAGTTCAATATTCATGTTTACAGAAAGGAGGCACACATAAAATATCAGTTTCATGACGCCTATGCTTTGCAAGGAAGACGGACCGTCAGCGGGAACGTGTTCCCAGTGTTCATTTTTTTTCGTCCGCGTTTTGACATGCGAGCTTTAAACCGTGCACGCCATCCAAATTTCTTCTATATTGTATCAATATTCTGCACGAACAATACAATTATATATCTCGTATCAATCTCCTGCAGCTCTAACGCAAATAAATAATGATGCCATAATCTCCCCCCCCCCCTTCCCCATCTCCTCCTCCCCAAGAGAAATAATTCCGGCACTGTCCCTTGGGAATTCGAGATACGCGCAGGTAGGACAACACACGTTTATCAAATACAATGGCCCTTTTCACTGGTAGGTAGCACGATCTTCAGGTAGCGCATGTTTCCCTTTACTGTGAAAAACATGCGCTACCCACCTGCATTCATAACAGTACTCGAAATACATGCGCTACCCACCTGCATTCATAACAGTACTCCACAGATATCTTTCTATTGCTTTTATGGCGCCCGCTGAGATGTGATTGTCTTGGTCAGGTGAACTGCGAAGGTTGACGCTGGTGAATGCCACAAATGAAAGGGCAATATTAAAAGAACTGGAAAAGAAGTTGTACATGTCCACCTTATCTATAGAGAATACTAAGGACTCTGTCGTTGACGAAGTGGACCCTCGCCTCAAATGCCACTTGGATCTATAGACGTTTCAAAAAAGGTGGATCGAGGCACTAATTAATTAACTGCCGCTTGAAACAGAATAGAGAAAACGTATCCTCTACGACATAGAACGCGAACATATACGTCTGACGTATATGTTCCTAGATTTCCCCGGACATGCTATATGCCTATATTGAGAGCAGCTAGAACAAACATGTACACGCAAACGATCCCCATCGACTTTTCTCACTTGTATATAATTGCCTGGCGATAGGTTTCAAATCAAGTAACTTAAGTATCTGCGAGCGACAAGTACAGCTTTGCATAAATAAATTATCTAAGTGGGCGGACGAAAATGGTTTCAAACTAAACCCACAAAAAAGTACATGCGTCCTATTTTCTAACAAGAGAGGCATAATGGCGGACCCTGCAATAGATCTAAATGGAGAACGGCTATCTGTGAGCCATGAACACAAATTTCTAGGAATCCTTTTAGACAGTAAGCTGACTTTTGTACCACACTTGAAGTATCTGAAGTCAAAGTGCCTCAAGTCTATGAACTTGCTGAAGCTCTTGTCACGTACATCTTGGGGAAGCGACAGGCGGTGCCTTTTAAAGCTCTACAAAAGTCTAGTATTAACACGCCTTGACTACGGAGCAATAGTCTACAATTCTGCCGGACCTAGTGCTCTGAAAATGCTTGATCCTATTCACCACTTAGGTATCCGCCTTGCTACAGGCGCCTTTAAGACTAGCCCTGTGCAAAGCCTCTACGTCGAGTCAAACGAATGGTCATTGCACTACCAAAGAACATATTTAACTTTATCCTACGCCCTTAAAGTTAGCTCAGATGTTAAACATCCTTGTCATTCCACTATATGCGACTTGTCCACTGCTAGGCTGTTTCGTAACCGCCCAGCCACTCGGCCTCCTCTGTCCCTCCGGTTGGAAGCACTATCAGAAAAAATAGGTGTCCCTCTTTTACACAATGTCCTAATGGCTCCTACACGGCTTCCACCGCCTTGGGAGTGGCAGACTATCCAATGCGACATCTCTTTCCTAGAAATATCGAAACGAGCCCCGGAGGCACACATATATTCACATTTTATGTAACTCAAGGAGAAATATTCATGTGATGAATTTTACACAGATGCTTCGAAGTCTCCAGCTGGTGTTGCTTACGCAGCTCTGGGACCCTCACTTTCAACATCTGGACCACTAAACCCATACACCAGTATCTTTACAGCGGAAGCATACGCCATTCTTAAGGCTATTCAACACATACGGCTCAAAAATATCGCTAAGGCTGTTGTATTTACAGACTCGTTAAGTGTAGTGAGAGCCCTGATTAGCTTACGAAAGCACAAGAACTCGGTTTTTAATAAGCTGTATAGCGTGTTATGCGCCGCATACATGTGCAACCAATCGATTATACTATGCTGGGTACCTGGCCATAAAGGCATAAAAGGCAACGTAGCTGCTGACGAAAAGGCTACGTCAGTGAGTTTTAACAACACAGATGGAAATATCCCCATTCCTGCAACAGACCTAAAGCCCCTTCTGCGCTGTAAATTGAGGAAATATGTAAATATCCTTTCTGGTATCCTTAAACGCGCAAAACGGGACTATTATGAAAGACGGATAATTCAGAACGGTATGAATACCAGGCGTAATTGGGAGCTTATTAAAGAATTTCTTAATATTACAGAGACTAACACGGGCATTAAAAAGATAATTTACGACAACGAGGAATGCACAACCGAGCCTGACATATTAAATGCTTTTAGTGATCATTTTGCCACTTGTCAGAACATGCTATCGCCTAGTGTTTTACGCCATCTCCCACGTTGCCCTCAGTCATTTTTTCTTCGACCGGTTTCTTCCGAAGAAGTTTTAAAGGTAATTTCTTCTCTTAATGTTACTGGACCTGGCCTAGATTCTATTCAGCCTTCTAGAATAAAACTGGTTGCGGCAGACATATCATTTGTTTTTGCAGATATCGTTAACAAAATTTTTAGCACAGGCATATTTCCTGATTTGATGAAACAGGGTAAAGTAATCCCTATGTTCAAAAAGGGTTCTCGTGAAAACATTAATAACTACCGCCCAATTTGCATTTTGCCGTTTTTTAGTAAGGCCATTGAAAAACTTATTTACACTCGTCTAATGCACTATCTCAATAATTTTAATCTTCTTTCTCCATTCCAATTTGGTTTTAGGCAGAATTATTCGACGGAATTGGCATTAATTAACTTCACGGATAACATTAAACGCTTTATTGACGAAGGGTTTGTTGCAGGAGCCATATTCATCGATCTAACAAAAGCCTTTGACACTCTAGATCATTCTATTCTTCTGTATAAGCTCGAATCTTTTGGTATTACTGGCCCATCTCTAACTCTTATTCGTAGCTACTTGTCTAACAGGCCTCAAGTAGTGTATCTTAATGGCCAATTCTCTTCTACTAAAGTAATTAACTGTGGCGTTCCCCAAGGCTCTATACTAGGCCCATTGTTGTTCTTATTATTTATAAATGATCTACCAAATGTACTTACCAATTGTAACTGTTTGTTATATGCTGATGACACTACCATCTACTCGTCACAGAAATCGCTTACCGCACTTCAAGACACACTTAACACTGATCTTAACCATGTGTATTCCTGGTGCACTGATAATAAACTTCAAATCAATCCTTTAAAAACAACCTTTGTACTATTTCATAATCCACAAACACCGATTTCTTCTCTAATAACTGTCTCGTTAAATACTTATGTTATACCGACATCTGATACTGTTAAATTTCTGGGTATTACTCTCGACAAACACCTTAAATTCAATAATCATGTCAACTCGCTAATAAAGAAGGTTTCATTCGGCATCCGCATTATCATTAAAACACGCGCATTCTTCAACCCTCATATTATTAGATCGTTGTATCATGCTTATGTTAACAGTCATTTATCATACTGTTTATCCTCATGGGGTAATACATATGCCATTCATCTAAAACCACTTCAACGTCTTCAAAATCAGGCAATAAAATTAATGACCTTTAGCTCATTCCGGTGCCATTCTTTACCTATCTATCAACATCTTAACGTTTTACCCATTCAACAGCTGTTCTATCACAAGTTGTCACTCATTACATTTCGTCTCTTTCATCGTGAAATAACCTTAGACAGTCTTCCTTTTGATAACCTCATGAACAAAAATAATACTAGATTTGCAGAACGCAATAACCTTCTATTACCTAAAATCAGATCTAACTATGGTAAATTTACACTTCGTTTCCATGGCATTTCACTTTGGAATCGCATCCCTGCTAATATTAAATCATCTCTTTCATTGCAGTTTTTTAAACACAATATGAAAAGAATACTGTTAGCAGAAGCATCTTTTCATTTGTCATAAAAACATTTCCATATTTATTACATTTTCTTTACATAACTTCTGTTATTGTATCGTTGGGCTTCATATTTCTGTAAAATATTTTGTATTTTTCTCTGTTCGTAATATGCAGAAGAGCCGAATTTTGTTATATTACTACATATTCCTGCTTATGATTAGTTATTGTGATATTACTGTATAATGCTGTTTTTACTATATATCTAATTGTCTTCTATTTATTTGCACTTGTTCTCTAAGAATTGTATTTTTAACGCGTTTTTTTTCTTTTGTTTTGTTTGTTTGTTCGCCCTCTACTTGCTTCTCTAACACTCTTATGCACCCACTAATGATAGGAGGTCCCCCTGGCAGTTTCTCACTCTGGGACCTCCTGATGCTGTATATAATATGTAAGCCCGTTTTTTGTACATGTCATAACAACAATAAACTTGAACTTGAATAAATCATTGGCAAGAAGAGTGGGATACACAAACATTGAATAAGTTACACATTATCAAACCAAAATTGCAGAATTGGATAAGTGGCAAAACAGCACGGTACAAGGAAGTAATTCTTTGCCGATTAAGGATAGGCCACACATACGGAACCCACTCTCATCTCTTGACTGGGGGCGATCTTCCAACTTGTGTTAAGTGCGGCAATAATCTCACTGTCCTGCATGCTCTTATTGAGTGCCCTGCAATAGAAATAGAAAGGAAAAAGTATTTCCCTGCTGCATATCGCGAGAATTTACCCCTTCACCCTGCATTTTTTCCTAGCGATGAACCTCTTTCTAATCTGGAAACAGTTTTAGAGTTTTTAGCCGAAACGGACACCCTAAAAACCATCTGGCCAAGCAACTTTTAAGCACACGACTAACAGCCCTGCTTTCAAGGGCTCTCTTGAAACTCTGGTGTCAGTGTTATGTTTTATTGCATCCTCTTTTAACGAAAGCCCATTGCCATAGCCCACATCACATCCTAGTCACCGTCATTATTTTACCACCTATATATTCTACTCCACTTACAGCGTAAGTGTTTTAGGCCCTTTTACAGCCATATCACATCTACCATGATGAGTTCATTGTGCATGTCATCCACAATACATCGCCAACATTACCACATGTCATGGCGCTCTTTGGTCAAACCTGGCCCTTGCGCCATAAAACACCACATATCATCATAATTGCCTGGCCATTTTCCGTCGAGAACAGCGCAGCGAAAAGCATTGAATGCGTTTGAACATTTCTTTGAAAACATAAGCATAGTAAATGTGTACTATATATATAGGAGCTGAACTAGGTGCTGAACCCCTCATCAACCTTTGGTATTTCTGTGCGCTTGCTGTATAATATGTGTGTCGCTTACCTTTAGTGGGTCTTGTGTGATGAAGCCCGCTTTTGCTGTTTATGTCTCCGAGGGTGTATTGTCCGCAATCCGGTAATCTTGGACCGCATGCATTGCGTGTTGGGAACTCAGTGTACGCGTATGTATCGGTACTCATTAGTGTGTGGTGCAACTTGTCATCGCTTTTTGTCTTTGCATGTGCGATGTGTGTCTAAGAACTACATGCGGACGACCTCATTTACTTCCTTTAGCTAACTCCGATATAGATTTTACGAAATGTCCTTCTTATTTAGCACTATTAGTTTTATTGTGACAACCATTACGTGAAAAGGAGTAACTGTCACCAATATAAGGTTGACTAGGTATACCTATTTTATTTTCATCAGTAATAAAATGGGAGGGGGGGGGGGTTAATGTTCTGTGTCAGCTCGACCGTGCGCATGTGTTTTGTTTCCCACCCGAAGTGCTATTGTGGACGCTGACAAATTCCGCTACGTTGTCGAATTCCGCCATGTTGGTGCTTTGAGCAGCCGATCGCATATATGTGGACCGTACGTATGTGGATCGACGGGCCCGCAGTCCTGCGAGCCCGTCAGAGCTGACAAAAAGGTGAATTCGACAGCATGCATGGCAAACTTTTACATTATGGCTACGTTTACGTGAACTCGATAAAGTCGGGTCGAGGTGACTTGCGGTGCCGAAATGCGTTCGTCGGGTTCATATAAACGCTGTATAGCGAGCCGGGTCGAGCGGACGTCGGGGCTCTAGTTCGGTCACCCCGACTGCGAGGGGTGGGATGTCTTGCCCAGCCCGCTATAGGGTCGGCTCGACTTCTGACTCGACCCACTCGCGTCGAGTTCACGTGAACGAAGCTACGGTGTCCATGCAGCATGTGCGCGCACCGCCTTTCTCCGAGTTGGTTCTGCACACGAGGCCATCACGTGGCGCAGAGGATTCACGCTAGATAAAGAGCTCCTACAGCATCCAGCAAAAACAAAAAAGCTGATTGGTAACATGCCCTCTTTGCCACGTAGGACGTGTCGGCATGGCAGCGACAAACTGTGTCGAAGTATTCAGGAAGGAACCTCGGCAGAGTACGACGAGCATTTTCTCATAGCTTTAGTTGAATTTCTCTGCGGCTATCTGACTCTGCATTTATGCATGAGGCGCGCATTGTGTGCTCATCTGATGCTAAAAAATTGCTGTAGTACTCTTTACTCTGAACTATATATCTGAGTGTTCAGCCGGACTACTCAAAGGAAATGTATTAATCTTATAAAGCCACAAGAGAGATCGCCTCTGGCACCAGCGTATCCTTGGTTAGCACCATGGAGGACGGGAAAATACTACAGGACGGAACATGACGTCCGACAGTTTGCTTCCAGCAAGGGAACCCCATCTGATGTCGCCGCTTCTTTCCTTCGGGGACCTGCCTGTGTTTGAAAAAGGCCTGTACAGCCATCATTTAAATATGTTATTCGCTATCTTGTCTCGACTTAGGCAAAGCCATTTTTCTTTGACTATAGTTGCACCATGATTGCATACCTCTAAAACAACGTGAGGTGCGGTATTGCCACACGTCTCTTTTTTCAGTGAACCCAGCATTGCATACATGCATCCGGCGTCGGGCGGTTCCCTTGTTGATCATTACTGCCATTCTCATGATGCGCCTGATAACTGAAAACTGTTACTTCTCATTTACAAGTTCCTATCGCTGTACCGTGTGTCCACTTGCGAACAGATCTCCTTCTGTTATCATTATTTTTTGTGTTCACATTTACTATGCATGCCCCTCCCACCTGTAATGTATTGATACCGTGAGGGTATTGAGAATAAATAAATAAATAAATAAATAAATAAATAAATAAAATTTAATGTAAATAGGCCTATGCTTCTGTCGTCTGTAAACTAAGCGAACTCCACGCAGACGTTATATATATATATATATATATATATATATATATATATATATATATATATATATATATATATATATATATATATATATATATATATATATATATATATATAGAAAAAAGCAAATATTCGACATTCGATAAGACATTCTGAGGTCATTTCTGTCGAATATTCGTCCCCTATTCGGTTCGGAAATTTCGCTATTCGAACGCCCATTTTTTGTGAACAGGCTCCAAAACTGACACGTGACGCTCCATCCTAGGATTTTTTTTTAATCATTTCTTTCCCCTCTCTATGGTTAGCGCATATGAAACGAGTAGGGATGTAGTAATATTCGAAACTTTCTAATAACGAATCGAATTATTGCGTTTTTTTTTTTTTCACTGCATTTCGTGTATTTCAGAACGTCAACTGCGGCCAAATAAACGCGAAATGGGGTAGGGGGGGGGGGGGACAGAGAAAAATAAGCGGTAAATTTTTCACCCCTGCGGGCATAAATGAACATAAAACACGAGAACTTGCGTAGTGGAGCAAGCTACGCCACTTCGGTAACCATACTTTACAGGTTGTACAGCGATCTTTGGCACTCTCTGAAGGGTCCTGTGCATGCAAAGAAACTACTTGTTTGCTTCTAATGCTAAATTTGTGATTTTAATAAACAACGCTACCTAAGATATGTAATGACAGAAACTCGCTAACTTTAAGAGTATCAGGACGTGAACATCGTTTTATATTGATTGTGACACCGGCATTTCGAAAACTATTCGAAAAGTATTTGATTCAATTCGCTTCTGGCAATATTCGATTCGGTTTCAAAAAGCCGTATTCGGACACCCCCAGAAACGAGTCAATCAATGATGCAAACCTTTTCTGCCGAGATCTCCCTATAACCCCTCAAACACACCCAGTTTCTCGGGGAAATACCTATATTTGCGCACACATCCCTAGATTTGTTGTTACGACGACCGATCTAATACGTCGCACTCGGTAATGGTGGGAAAATAGATGACAAAAGCTAGTAAAACATGGCACACGCGCTTATCATTTATATCCTAAGGTTTTATCCTCGCCTGCTGCGCTGGAAATTCTGATGTGGAAGCGAATCGCAGGCATGTTCTCCGTTAAGTAAGTTTCCTTTTTGCAAACACCTTGTTTGCCGGTTCGCCTCGTTACTAAGCATTCTTTATGCAATATCAACGCCACGTCTCTTTTGGTACGCCTGAATAGACCAAATTGCTCACCGCCCAACGTTTTCCTTTTATTTTCCTAAAATGCGGCGTTAGTGATAGTAACCAAACCTGACAAGAGAGAGAGGAAGAATGGAGAGTAGAATTTATTTAGAGAATGGCAGGGAGGAATCTCCTCGATCATGACGTCGGTCCAGGGTCTTTAGTGCCGCTGACCTCACGCGGAAGAAGGATAAAACTGCACTTCTACTCTGCACTGGGCCTTGAGTTTCTTCCACTAATATATAATAGCAAAGTCATCTAATGAATTATTAAAGGACTCTGATAATATTATAAGAAATATTTACAGTTCGCGAATAGTCAGGCGTTGGCTCAAAGAGAACACAGGCTGAAGTCCGTCGCATCTGTATGCGAGTTGAGACACACCCAAATATGTGTGCTGTCGTTTCTGGCACAGTGACAGAGTCTCAGAGTAAATGAGGCTCGCGATGCGTGCATAGCGCTATGTCAATGTCAAGCCTGACCAAACCACTGAATAAAAGACCTAACCACGTGCCTCAATTAACTGTAACGTCTATTCGATTCAACGAAGTTTCTTTCCCCCTTCTGCACCTATTTACGGTGCTCTGCAGCTACACAAACTCGATTGGCCGAGACACAGCGGTGTACTCTACACCCCTGTCCTCTCTTCTATGGGTTGCAAGGCAGAGTGCTGATGTAGGCAGCGCATCCTTGAACCTTTCAGCGAGGGGTGCAGCCCGGCGCACTGCAATCGACACTGCCTTCGTGGTGCGTGCACCTTTTCTGAATCGAACGAACCCTCAATAAACCGTACAGGCACGTTTCGCCCTCTAACGTTGATTTTGTGAAGTGCAACGTTCAACACATGGCCTTTGAGATTAAGCGACGCGTGCTTTTCAATCTCGGAAGTTATGCATAGAGAAAGATGAGTCATGTTCAAAACATCTCCTGCGACTAGAGCGTACTCTACCTGTGACCAATCCTTGCCTGCGACTAGAGTGTACTAGAATATGGTTCAGTGGGACGAGCAGCTAGGGCGGTGCATGCTTTGTAGTGAGGCGTGCGACGACGAATAGTACTGTGGCGGCGCTGCGATCGAAGTGAATTGGGTCGCATCAAGGTCGCGCCGTTGGAAACTGCTGGCGATTCTGCTCAGCGGGGTGGTTCGTACTGCTTCGCGCGCTACTGTTTGCGATCGGACTGCTGAAACGGTGTTATAACTGCGCATTCAGTACCACCGTCCGACAGATGGCGGTACCGAGCCAAGACTGAGCGGTGGATTCGCCGCCGCAGCTGCTTTTTGGTCAAGTGGCGTAGACCGTTCGGGCATCTCGCGACATCACATGGAAGTTGAATTCTCTGCTACTCGCAGTTTGTGCTAGTTTCGCGAGCCAGCAAAACCAGCGCAGGAGTACGCGATAACGGAACTATTGAAACGCGAAAGCGTGTACGGCGCGGAGTTGAGCGAAAACGAAACCTTCCGACCGCCCGTGTCGTTAGTTCTTTCTTCTAAACAGGAAATAGAACAGGACAAGTAACATTTTATTTCGTCTTACAATACAACATAAAGATGTTTTCTGCAACGAGCGGTTGAGTACTGGCGCCATAATTTAACTGAGGAGTGCTTTCGTCATCGGGCAAGTGCTTGAATGTCCCTGGAAGTCTCTAACCATGTCCTGCATTTGCCGATATTTCTAAATTATTAAGGCTCTGTACGCGATCATATTGGTGCCTTAAAGATTCTAGAGCACTAGTCTATCACTTTAGCTTAACTTAATATTTGTCTTCAGTGTCTTTTGTTTTTAACCTCCGCCGCGGATCGGCTTGGCATTGCACTATCTTCTGGATTTTTTGTACACGCGGGATGGCGTTGCGCTGCTAAACTCGAGCTCACGGGTCCAACCCTAGTCGCGGAATTCGATGGGAACCAAATGGAAAAACACTCGCGTAATACTGTTTAGGTGCACGTTAAAGAACTCCAGGTGGTGATAGCAGAACGAGTGCCTCATAAGCATATCGCCAGACGTAGAACGATAGAATTTGTTTATTTAAAAAAAAACAAGAAAAAAAGTAGCTGCGTCTTTCGGCTTTTCTTTGGGGGGGGGGGGGGGCAGGGGGTGTAAACGAAGAAAATTATTGTCGAGTCTGATTTCTGATAAAAACATGTTCTGAGATCTTCTATTTCATACCTAAATGTAATGCCGTTCCCGACTGTGCGTCCGCTCAACTAAGCAGCTTCTGCATTATAAACGGCTGCTTTCGGTTATCCGGTGCACTATCATAAGGACAATAATCAAGCACTTAAGAGGAAGCTTTAGCTCGAGTGCTCCTATCTAAATACATGTAAAAGGAGAATTCGTTTTTCTCGGCAACCACTGCACCAAATTAGACGAGGTTTGTTGCATTTACAAGACAAACTTAAAATCTAGCGACTGTTGGTTTCGAATTTTTGAGTTAGGTCGTCAATTTTTTATTAAAAATTGGCAAAAATCAAAAATTTTCAAAAAACGAAACTATCAAGTTTACAGCTCTGTAACTCAACCACTAAAAATGATAATACAATTCTGTGAATGGCATATAATAGTACATCTAAAGCGGACAAAATTTATTTGTTACACATGAATATAAAAAAAAATTCATCATAGGGAAATACAACTTTTGCAAAACCGTTGTAACCAACGTAACAAATTCACGTAAGATATAAAATAACATATTGAATTTGTCCGCTTTGAATGATCTAATGGATGCCGTTTACAGAACCACGATATCTGTTCTTCATGCGGAACTATGAATTTATAAACTTCGTGTTTCTATTTTTTTCAAACGGTCAAATATTTCAAAATCGTTTTAAGAAAATTCAAGCTCTAAATCGAAATTCCGCTTCCAACAGTCACTAGAGTTTAAGTTTCTCTTTCAAATGCAACAAATTTCATCAAAATCGGTCCAGGGGTTTTCTCATAAAAACGTTTTTGCGTTTTACATGTATTTGAATAGGCCGCGTCGGAGTTGGGCCCGAGCTAAAGCTTCCTCTTACACATACAGGTAGATCTATTTGTAGATCTGCTGTGTTCGTTGAAGAAGATAGGTGTGTTACCATATTGGGCACCCAGTTTTAATGGGCTACAGTCTTGCAGACATGGTGAGACTGAAAAAAAAAAAATGTTTTCCTTGCCTGAATAAAGTTTTGCAGTTTTACAGGCTGTCCCAAAGCGGTGCGTTTATATTGAATTGCCTCTAGGAACCTGTTCAGCAGAACCGATTAACACCCGTGCGTTAATTCTCTCAGAAACTGGTGCACCTGTGCGCAACAGCCATGACTCTGCAGCAGCAACAATCATTCAGAAAAAGAGCCCTCACTTGCGTCTGCGCCTCACCTTTGAGACTTCAAAAGTGCTGTTATTCGTTACATTTGAGTGCAAACGGCAATTCATTAATTTTTATTAGTGAATTCTGAAGTCGAATAGGATCTGAATAGCAAATACCATTCGATTAGACTATATGTTTTTACTTCATTTCGCCCGCTGGCACATTGAAGGAGACCACCAGACAAGCCACGGTGATTACTTTGGTAAAGAGCTCTCGGTCTTCCCTGTTGAGTCCGAGTACATAGGCAATATCTTGTCCCTAAAACTGTTGTTCATATTAACGTCCAATAACTATCTTGATTCCTCTTCTCGGAAAATTGATTGGTTCACCTGGGGCTGGTGCAGCTTTTAAAAGAAACACGCTTATTATACGGACGGGAGTTCTCACCTTTTCAATCAGTGCATTTGTAATATTTGATATTTTTTCTCTTGCATATACATAGTATGCACGCACGTCATTCAAGGATACTCCGCGACTTCCGGTTTACGGCGGCGCCATGTAGGGGAACCTATAGGCCTATGCGGGCGCCTGTTGATAAGGTTCCCTATGATGGCGGAAGGTAGCGGAAGCAGATGACAGCAGCGGATGTGACGTCACGTGCATACTGTGTATGTCAACGTTACTAGATTGAAGTAATCTAGTAACGGGGATGTATATGTCTTCGATATATATGCGTCCTTAGATTTACCTAGAAGTGCATTGGCCATCTGCATCTCTTTGCGTCACGCAGTTAATGAACCTGGTTTATTTCACTTTAATATTGTTTTCTTTTATAATTGTCCCTGATCAATATTCCAGCAATAAGAAGCGCGCGTCAAATGACACGATATCAATAATATTTTCTTACGTAGCTTTATGTTGCAGATAAGCGGCCTCTGTGGCAAAAATTACGTGTTACATTTAGAAAACTATGTTAAAAACAGTAGTTCACCTGGATTAAACCACCATTACTACCGGCCGACAAGAGTCGCGGGCGAACCAATGCAACTATAACCATAAAAAATTTTACTGCACAGACTTTTTGCAAGAAAAACTGGGCATCCTCCAGCGTCCGCGCAACGAACGCGCGCGCGCTCGCTAGCAGACGACGCACTTGGCAACGATAGCCAAATTGAAGACGTCATGTTGTATAACCCATGTCTCAAATATGTATTCATAGCAAAATAGTGTCAATATAAATTTGAAGTGGAAATAAAGCACTATTATATGAGCGTACGCGCGCAATCGGTCTCAGGGCCTGCAGTGAAATTACGTTCAATATGCCACGAAGCGCGTTTCCGCCGCAATCCCGTTCGCTCGCTGCGCCCTCTCAAAATTTTTCCACACGCGGCGCCTCTGCGAGAGAGCGCCGTTTGGGCCACTCTACCATAATCTGTACCTGTCCAACGTTGGCTTGTGACATCATCATAGTGCGCAAGCTTCCAATTTCGGAGGCTGGGGACAAACTCTGATAACTCTGATAAAGATTGAAAGATGGCGCTTAGGTCGTATTTAGTGTTTTACGATCACATGGGTGCGTTGGAATCAGAGTGGTTGGAGAGCTCTTGCGGATTCCATAAAAACAACGGAGATCACGTGGTTTAAACCTTGTACACTTGTACGGGAGTACAGCGCGATCAAAGAAGACTAAAGAGGCGCTCGAAGCGCTAAATGTCTCGAAGTGTATGCGCGCGCAAGGCCTTTGAAGGGCCAAAGCATTTCCTCTTCGGCATCTTTCCTCCTGTGATTCTGCGTCACCTCCTATCGGTCGCTCGCCTGCTGAGGGAGTGAGGTTGAGGTCCTGAGGACTCGGAGGTGTATTTCCGTTGCAGGGATTATCGAAATCTTGATACTGTATTATCCACGTGTTCATCCCCGACTGCAACACGGGATTGGACAGGTCCGGGACAGGCCGCCTGCATTCACTGTGACTCACACTTCGCATTGGTGCGTAGCACTTTCGTTGCGTAATTCATAGGGTCGGCCTTCGCGCACTCCATAACATGTATCCGGTTTATTTATTGTCGAAAGTGTTGTTTCTTATGTAGCTGTGATTTGCGAAAATTAGATCAACGTTGTTTATCGTCGCTGTTGTATTTGTTGGCCGCACGATGTCCTAGGGTAATTGGGATGTTCGATGAGGAAAGCTGACGCTGCCCGCGCAAACTGTTTTTTTTTTTTTTTTGTGCTCGCGGCTCACAATTTGGCTGAAATAGTTGGGCTTCTTTTCGTCATATACGCATATGATTTGGATGACGGAGTAAATAGCTGCGCGTTTTTCCGGTTATGGCAGCTCCAAATGCTTTTGAAAGAACGCCGCTTGACGTGTTTATTTCTGTGTATCTTATCAGTCGAGCTGCGCGAATTCGCAGCGCGTTACAGATAGCACGAGTGCTTGAATTGCCTTCATATTTAGAAAGTGTACAGAGGGGGATGTCGAGGCCTGATTGCAATTGCGCGTGTTCCTAGGCAGGAGGCTGCAGCTGCGCTCTGTGCCAGCTAGTTCCCAGGACTGGTACGCCCTAGGGACATGAAACTTTCTGTTTGTACCTTTAATGCAACCTGATCTAGCTGCAGCAGTTTGCATGTAACTGACATTAGCTCTGCTTACACTGGAAGCCATCAAATGGAGTCATAATCACATTGCGTCGTTAGCAGTGGCCACATTCGCTGGATTGTAGTGTTTGTAGCAGTTGTTAACACCAGTCTATTATTTTTGCTATATAAGCTATCTTTACCACCATATCAAACAAGTATTACTGGGATAGGCCGTAATCATTGCTTAACAGCTATTCATAGTTGGTAATCAGCGTCGGTAAAGTCTATGATTGCTAGTGCTATGATTCACCCAAGTCTCAGTTATGCAGGATGTGCCGCTCCATTACTTCGTAATAACGTTTTGCTTTCTTTGTTTTCTTGAAGTTATTTGAAGCACAGTATAAAGTTCTAGGTACATATTTTTTTTCTGTGCTGCAACTTATTGAATTCTCTATAATGATGGAGATAAGAAAAAAAATATGCTGCCGCTTGTCATTTGATTGCAAGATACATGAACTTGCTATATGAATATTGCCAAATTCCCTTCTCTGCTGCCTCTGTGGTTACCTTTGTAAATAGCCCATTTCCAGTATGCCTACTTCTATGCTCAGATATCAGACACGACTTGGGGTGATGATACTTTTCTAGTTGAACCAAGATATACGCCGTTACAACATACTCGGAGCATAGTACTTCACCATGTCTGGGTAGAAATTAGGCCCGCCATAGGTGGAGGGCAAGACAGCATGACTCTGCTGCCACATGTTCGTGTGTGCACGTTCCCCCAGGGTCTATGTTGGTGTTAACTGGATGCTTTCACCATGACATGCAAGCAGCTTAGTGACTAGGCTCAAAATTAATTGTGCTTTGTGAACAATAACAAAGAGTTAATTCGGAAGTGTACCTTCACTACAACCTTTTTCTCTGCACTTCTGTGTGGAGGGCAGCTGCTTTCTTTGACTGAACTCAGTGCTGCAATGTCACAGGGACACTCTATTTACAATGACATTCCTTGGTGATTTCTGCCATAAATGGTTGCTTAAGAGGCACCTCTTCACTCGAGTGCTTTGGAGCAGACAGTGAAAGCGCTGGGTGACAAGATTATAGCTTAAAAATGACTGAGGGGCATTATTGAAGAGCTGTTGCTACTATAGCCTCGGGACAGCACTGCCCTCCTCTAGGCAGCATCACCCGCCGTGGTTGCTCAGTGGCTATGGTGTTAGGCTGCTGAGCACGAGGTCGCGGGATCGAATCCCGGCCACGGCGGCCGCATTTCGATGGGGGCGAAATGTGAAAACACCCGTGTACTTAGATTTAGGTGCACGTTAAAGAACCCCAGGTGGTCCAAATTACCGGAGTCCTCCACTACGGCGTGCCTCAGAATCAGAAAGTGGTTTTGGCACGTAAAACCCCATAATTTCAATTTCTAGGCAGCATCAAGGATAGAAAGTTAAGACACATGCTTGAGAACAGAAGCAGAAGCAGTCAAATCACTAAAAAAAAGTAATTTTCTGAAGGAACAGGTGAAAAGAAAACAGATGTGAACAGTCCACCAACACAGCAGACAGAACAGCAGTGGTGATGACACAAACAACACACAGTGAGGTCGGCACTTGTCAGTTTTGTGGATAGAGACTTTCTAGGGCAGGCCTTGCCATCTGCTTCTCATGTCATTGCCCTGGCTACACCGTACATGCTTGTTTATTTATTTATTTATTTATTTATTTTTTGTTCACTGTGCCATCACAAAAAATATATGTATGTAGCGCATTGACTACTTCAGCAGTTGGTGGAACATTTGCCTGTGATGATGGCAGCTATAAAATGATGATCACGTGGAATGGAAACACAATGCTATATGTCTGCCACCAGTACGTCTACATTTTAGTACTTCCACCTTTTCATTGCTTGCCGCACAAATTCACTGACATGATAGGGCAGGGCAGTTAGTGTATCTGAATCGGCAGCATTGTTTTTTATTGATGCCAATACACTTTGCTGCTGGAGCAGGAGAACCAGCTGACGTAAGGCTGCATCTTTTCTGTGCAAGTTCAGTCTAACTCTTAAGTGCTACACCTAAGTTTTCTGATACAAGTAGCTCAACGAAGCTATGCAAAGCTTGGATGTGATTCTGCAAAATATACTTCCCGATCTGATCCAGCAAGTGAGGTAGAAACAAGTTTGAAATAAAAGGCAGCTTCTGTGTTGTCACTAGAAAACAGGCCAATGATGAGTGTCCTTGAACTTCAATAGGAAGTATATATCATTGTCGAGAGGGCTTCAGGAAATCAGTGCTTGAAGCAGTGTATGTTTTGGCACCGATGGGTTAGTGGTAGTACTGTCACCATTTAGTGGAATAGTTATATCAGCAGCCACATGCTACTTAAATCCTCAATGTGATGTTTTAATCCAGCATCCACAGGACCAGTGTTTGGAATATGTGCAGTGTTAGCAATGTGGAATTATTAAGCTTAGATTCTATAATTCCAGCTTGCGATTACTTCTCAGGATCAGGTTTCGTTTGACATAGATGAATTGGAATTAAATGTATTGAAAGATAGAATTAAAAATTCATTGAAAATTATGTCTGATAACTTTGATCTCTCATCTTTATCCATGATGCACCTGATACATGTGTCTTCCTGTTTCGTTGTGTGTGCAGACAGTTCACCATGTTGGACGGTAGTGCTGCAGTCAACCCCAATGGTTCCTGGCTCAACAGTCGTGGCATCTGGCTTACCTACTGCCTGGGCATCCTGTTGCTGCATTTGCTGATACTCAGCTTCCCTTTCCTGAGCGTTGCCTGGAGCTGGAGTCTCACAAATCTTACACACAATGTGGTCTGTCCTACTCTCATTCCTTATGTGTCTGTTCTTCTTACATAATGAATGACTACTTGTGCATGTGCAAATGAGAGACAGCATAATTCCACCACTTTAGATGAGTTAGGGTTCACACAGCCATTGTCCATCCCCTCCTGTAGCCATCATAATTAAAAAAAAAAAAACATAGGTGTGCACTAGGCATAATGGAGCAATGTTCGAACAGGTGACAGTAGCAGTGGTGCCGGCAGCCACATGAGTTGCTCCGGAGTTGAATGACAACCTTGGCTCAGCTGAAACGAAATCAATTTGGTGCAGCAGTTTATATATAGGTAACCGCTGCAAGGAGTTCTTATGTTACAACATGAATTATTGTGTATGAGCATCGTTGTAAATATTGGCATTTACAAGTCTAGAAACACAGTTCTGCCACGATAGCTGGCAGTAAACATGTGCAATGGCTCAAGAGAGCATGAGGGACATGCAAGGGTTGTCAGAAACAGTCAACAGGGCTCAGCAGTTTTCTGATAAGATAGCTTGTGAAGGGGAAAGGGCTCTGTCACTGATGTAGAAACGTAAACTCGGAGCAGCATCCTACATCAATGACAGCCCATTTTTGGGATGTAACCAGCATGAGAACCCTTTCCTTCGATTGAAGCCTGTGCCATAAGTGTGGTGCCTTAGATGACAAGGACATTACTTTCACAACAAATTAAATACTAAATAATGAATGTTTGGTGATTTGTCACCTCATTATTTTTTCTGTCTTTTCATACGTGGCCTGTATTTGGTTGCAGATAATTTGGTTATAGTCATAACAACAGCTGTTTTATTATTGATCATAGCAATGTAATCAGCTATTATGAAGACACTCAATAATTGTTCCAACATATCCATCCATGCTGAAAAAAGTTTTACATCAAAATTTATTGCTGTTCCCCACACTGATATCTTCAAGGTGGGGTATGCATACTTTGCAGAAAGCTTCTGCAGTCTAAACTGTGCTGAAATTTAATATAAAAATTTTCCAGCTTAATTTGCCTCAGTAAATTATTCTGCCAAGATTTGGCAGACTACTGACATAGTGGCATGAATTCGTCTACAAATTTTAAGGCATATGCTGTTGAAGGTTATTTGCCACTTAATTGGTCTTGAATTCTCACTGCTGAAATTTTACACTTCATTTCTTTATCTACCTTTAACAGGCCTTTGCTTGCTAAAGTCAAACATTACCTCAGCTTAGATTTGTTCAACATACTGTTATTATTTTTTTGGGCTGAATAATGTTTATTATTGCTAAAGAAGACAGAGGCTATACTTCGCTGTTTTGAATTTTTCACCTAAGCCTCACCGGTGCATCAATGTGGTGTCATGGATTTAAATGTGTCTTGTCGTGTATTAGAGAAAAGACGGGGAATGCGGGAGATGGAAATTCAAGACGATGGAGCAAAACGTGAACAAGGTGAATGCAGGAGCCAACGTTTCGACAAGTGGACTTGTCTTCTTCAAGGCGACGTATGCTTTCCTCACCACAGTATATATAGGTGGGGTTCTTCTAAAGGGGAGAGGGTGTGAGGCAGGAGGATGCGGAAACGAGGGAAAATGTGTTAGCGTGTCGAATTGAGAGTAAAGGAACACTGTGTACAAGGTCAAAGCCAGGGCACCCCCCCACCCCCCACCCCGGTCTGTCAACGCATGCGTGTAGCCGGCATGTCAAGGGCGTCTGACACGCCGGCTACACGCATATGTTTGGGACCTTTGAATGAGTTTACTTCTGAATGAGTCTTAGTGCTTATGAAGTATCCATACTAATATTTTGAGCATTGTCTGGCAGCTCTGTTTTGGCCTTGAAGGACCATCTCGGAATTTCATTAGTGTAGACAGGGAGAAAGTGCTGCAATGAGTCAAATTTTTACAATAATGTGGTCGTCTTGCTGCTTTTTGCAGGCGATGTTCTTCTTCCTCCATACACTTAAGGGAGTTCCTTGGGAGTCAGCAGACCAGGGCAAGTCACGATACCTGACACAGTGGGAGCAGATTGATGATGAAATGCAGTTCACAGCCACAAGGAAATTCCTCACTGTGGTTCCTGTTTTCCTGTAAGTACATGCTCATGGCTACCAGCTAGCAACTGTAGACTTATCGAGCTCCACCACATATGTGGGGGAACATAACCAACTATTCAGAGTTGAGATATCTGAGGAAACATCATAAGCAATGCATTTAACTAGCGTTCTGTTCGGTTGGCTTCTCAAGTTCTCTGGGCCAGAACCAGTAGATTATAGGCTGCTTGCAATCCAAGCAGGAGACTTTGCTCCCCAGTGTGTGTGTGTACCTCTAGTGCCGCAGTGTGTGCCTTTAGTGCTTCAGCATGGCCAAACATAAACATTCACACTCTACTTCTACAAATGACACTGTCTGGCTTCGATCCACTGGTATACATTGAAAGCCCCCTTGACGAACTTGATGGCATAAACACGATGGTCATCATTGAAGCCGTTTCTTTCAGTGTGAACTCCGAGGTGTTGCAGCAGCAGCAGCAGCACACATGGTTCTGCTGCCATCACTAGCTGCCTCTGTTTCTGCATGATATGATACCTTACAGCCCTTGTAAGTAAATGGCTCATAAGACCCACAGAGAAAATTACACATCCGGCAGAACACTGTCACAACAAACCACTGGTTAGGTCTCGTGGTTGCGGTGGCTCACCAGTCACTGGGCATGACTGCAGATGTCGTGAGATAATCTCTTGGCCATACATCACCTGCGCGCTTACTTTTGTGTCAGATCAGTAAATTACTCAGAGTTAAAGGCTGACACTGTATGAAAAATATCCAAACATAATCATCAGAAACTGATTTGAATGCTGAATGCTGCACTGTTATGAATTCAATAAATGAGAAATTTTCACAAACACAATAGTATTGTACTGTACTGTGTTTAGTATAGAGCTAGAGAGACAGTCAGCATTTGTTTATAGTGAAGCAGAGTAACGTCAAGTTCTAGTTAGTTAGTTCATTAGTTATGTAAGGTTTTATGGTGCAAAAGCAACTAAGGCTACGATGCACAAGTTACATCATGATTTGTTGTGTGTCCTGAAGTTTGTCTAACTGGACTGGCCAAGGTGGAGCCAACTACCTACACCAGTTAAAGCAAAATCTTAAGTTCAGCTTGAGGACGAAAATTGATTGAGTTGTCTTTTGCAATGCTGAGCCATTGATGGCAAGTTGAAGTTTATTAAGTGGAAAAACATATTCTTTGCCGAGACCGTTGCAGTACACATGCTGCTCAAGGGATTATGAAAAGCTTGCAGGAATGGATAGGCTCATGGTTGCTGATTACAAACTATTGTTAGGGCAGTTGTCTCATGATATAAAATGTTACACAATACACACACTCCATCTCTTCAGTCATTCGTGGTCCCGAAAATATAGACAGTGTCGTCAAACTGGATCATCCCATTCGAAGCCATGGCTTAACAATCTTTGAAACAGCACACACCGATGACTGCATGGAAGATGTTTCTTATGGATAATGTTAATCGCGTGGGCTTTTTCTTCTCTTTCCCTTTGATCTTGTCTCATACTTTTTGGTCATTACATTTATTATGTGTGGGTTTATTATTTCTAGAGGCAAAAAGAAGCAAGGCAGGAGTCCATTTATTCAATACAAAACTGCATGCGGTAGGAAGTAATTTTGCCTTGTACTTTGGGCTGTTCCTCAACATCACTAAGGACGGCATTCTTGATTCTGTTGAAACTACAGGTCACAGGAAAAATTACTTTCCTGAACGCTGTGTTCACGGCATGCATATGGGTTTATGGCACTTGGAGCAGATTGCCCAAGTTTGATATATCTAATGTCCAGTTCATTATGAGAGAGTTATTTCACATGTGTATAGTTCACTATGTTTTGTGTGTTCAATATAGAGAATAAATTAGTTTATCCAGGTGAGTTATATTTGGGTTTGACTGTATTCGACAGCAGGAACAAAAATATGTCAGTGGCTTGTTCAGCATTTGTACCATCTTTGTAATGTGAGATTTTTTTATGCTATATCCTTTGCTTTCTTTCCTCCGGTAAGAGAACTCAGATGTGACCTGATCTGAGGTACGCTCTGCATAAGATGCTTGCAGAAACATACATGCAGAAATCTTTTTGGTTTTGGATGATACTTCTTGAGCTTAGACCTTCAGCATCAGTGGCATAGCTTTCCTTTGACTTTAAAGGTCAGATATTACATTCAGAATTCACTTGATGTTGGCTATGCGAAATTTTCAGTGTAAGCTTTGTAGCTGGCTCAAAAGAAGAGAGATTTGACTCTTGAAGTTCTTCAGTCTTTGAAAACAATATCTGTATAGCCATGTCATGGAAATTTACCAAGCACCACCTGTGTATATCATTACTCTGTACAGAGTGGAGGGCAGTAGCTTGTTCATTGTTACTACCCGACACTGTTGCATAGTACAGTGGTGTTAAAAGTTAAGAATGTATTACCTCCTGCAGCAACCATCATACCTACCAACTCTCCTGGATTTTCCATAAATTCCAGTCATTTTAGCTCGTTCTATGATTTTAGGATTGTTTTGCTATGAAAAATAAGCACTGTTTGCAAAAAACATTTATCTTGTTAGTCTCCAATAATACTCTTGGAAATCTTGCGATTGTGAAAGAACACTGGAAGAATACCTGCTTCGAGCAAACGTATTCAGACAAGTTCCAAAAGCAGGCAAGGTTGCCAGCAGCAGAGTTACTGAAAAAGTCACTATGGTCTAAAAACAGTGTGTTGTTGTCAGTATGTACTCTTGCAAGTTTGTTGCCTCTTGTGAGGCATGTCTAACAGTAAATCATCATTAGTGAAGTGTGTCTATATCCCACAAAAGATGTGTGCTTATGCAAACTTGGAAAAATATGCAGTAGATCCTTGTGTAACAAAATTGGTTTATTTGAAAAATTGCTTCATACGAAGTTTATTGTTGTGCCAATGCATTGCACACATTTTAGACCGGATTATTCAAATTCCAGTAGCACCAGACTTAGTTTGAAGTGCATCGGATGAAATCTGTATGGGATCGCTCAGTGCCACGTGCCCGATGGCCGTTTCTGTTTCATCGTACCAACCAGGCCAGGCAAAGAACACTGTGATGGCTACTCACATGGTGGCAATTTCTTGAGACTCAACTCTATCACCTTATGGGAACTGGCCGACGAAGCAGCTATTCACGGGCATCCACAGAATTTCGCTACTGTCAAGCATGACATTATTCTGATACATGTTTTACCAGTTCTCGCGGTGATATGATGAATGAAATTCCCATCAAGGTAACTTCATTACAAAGAGGGTTTACTGTATATATGTGTGCTTAATCGTCCCTGAACTCCCTTCTTCTGGGGTCATGTCCTCTATATTTACTAATTTTAATGTCCACAGGTTGGCAGGCAAGCATCATAAGCCTGATGGGCTGCATGTTTCTTTCCTATGTGTTTCAGATTTTTCCTCACAAGCTTCTACACCAAGTATGACTCTGTCCACTTCGCCATCAACTTTTGTTCCCTGATGTTCGTGCTAATTCCCAAGTTGCCGCAGTTCCACAAGGTTCGACTCTTTGGAATCAACAAGTATTGAAAGCAAGCAGGGATAGGGTCAAGTTTCAGTTATAGAATATTCCTATGTATTGCTTCCGCTTTCTTTTTTCCTTTTCTTTACTGTTAACATTGCCAAGGAAGCATTGGCCTACGTATTACGTTTATAATAAAAGCTGTAGCTGTGTTTTGAGCTGCTACAGAATCAATGCAATTATGTTCATATTATGCTTAGGATGTTGTCATTGCTGTTTTGTAATGAAATGAAATCAGTCATGTTCATAGATATTATTTTTAGATAGGGAGCAGTTGCTATTTTTTTGCAGTAGTGGAATTTGCTCTTTCTTGTCACTGATATTTTAGCACTGTTTAGGGGATGTGCAGTTGTTGTGGCTCATGATGAAATCAATTGCAAATATTGTGATTGATTATGCATAACTCCTCTGTATAGTTGGAGTGCTCTAGTATATGTGATACAAAGTGCCTTTCTTATTTAATAAACTCTGTCATCACACAGCCTGCAGTGAGAGTGTCTCTTTGTATGGATGACACTAGGCAGCCTCACAATGCACTGAAGCAAAGCTGCCTGTATCTTGTCTCTTTAGTGCAGGCCAGCGTGCCCGATTCAGTGATGCCAATAGTACCTCATAATGAGGTCCCCCCTGTACTGTTCAGACACATCCTGAAGGAAACCTATGCGTGGTGAGGCTGACGAGAAAAATGTGCTTTTAACTACACTTCTTTTACGAGTACTGACACCAGATTTTTCCAACTCATGTTTTTTTTTTTCTTTAAAGGATATCTATCGACCTAGTGATATTGTGGCTAATTTTATCCACCATGCAAACTACTGTAATTATATCATCCTTTTAAATTTACCATATTAAAATGCAAACAAGATAAAGTGCAGATTACTGCCACAGGTGACATTGCATAATTTGAAAGTGGTGATGATACAAGCACAAAGAGAGAGAGGGGGGGAGAAATATAATGGTAGAAAGCTCGAGTGGTCGGCCTGAGTAAGTGCCTCTGGCCTGCTACTCCACGCATGAAGCATTCGCACGAGTCCCAATTAAGCAGCCCAGTTTAGTGATTTGAGAGCACACTGTGTTCTGTCAAAAACCACTTGGCCATCTCCAGCACAAGCAAATGGGCCTTTTGAATCCGTTTTGTACATTTCAGAGGGAAAAAAAAGTTTCTGTGTGTATGTATTGCCAAACATTTTTTTGCTTATCTGTATTGTGACATTTCAGTGTAAATAAATTTGAATTTGAAATGTTCCTTCACTTTTCAACTTTGGTTGGAAGGTTCTCAGTTGTCTCTTCTTTGCTGGATTGAGGCCTAATACTGTGATCACAGTGTCCGCAGCTGTTCGGTGACATAGTGATGAAAAGTTGGGAAAAAGTTTTGTGTCGGTACTCTTTTGAGAGTGCCAAGAATAACGGCACATTCATTTGATTTTTGTCGGTGTTGCAAGGGGGAGTGTCATCTTGTGCCATCGCACTGTCTGCATCACTGCACAACTAAGGTTGCCACCCTAGTTGTGACCTAGGGCTGCCAGTTTAATCCCCACACCTGCATACCATTTGCCAGTTTTCCCGATCTTCAATAAATTGGCACAGTTTTCATTATGAATGCGCTGTCGGACGTTCATATACAGCAAACTAATTGTTGCTAGCAACTTCTTTTCCTAATTCCTTAACTGTTCACTGTTGTGGACATGCTACCTGAAAGTATGAGACTGAGTGGTCCAGCTTATCACTTTCATTTTTTCTACTGAGCTTTTTCCTGTAAGTGAAACTTCTTGCCATATGTCATCTTAATGGCAGCTCACAGTTGGTGCTCATCTCATCAGCTGGCATGAACAGTGTGGGCCACATGAGCTAAATGGATGCACACTCTTTGTTCTCCTGCCCCCACACATCCCTTGGCTAAGGGAATGACTTGGTGGGCTATTGGCTTTACCTGCTGGCCTTTTTTAAAAATCGAACCATGTAGTACCGAATTTTATGAAAAAATTTTCAATAAACTTCAGTCATGCAAAGTTTGTATTCGGCTTATCGTCACCTTAATGCGTTATAATCTTTTTTAGTGTTTGCGTACAATACTGACCACAAAAAGTATACCTTGATTCTTGTGAATTTGCCAGTTTTGCGAATGTAATTTCAGTTATGTTAGCACATTGCAGTACCTTGTGCACCATGCCGGGATAATCCTTGCTGTCAGTCTCGCTACCCGTCGCTCTGCTTAGTGCGTTGAGCCCTTTTTGTGCATGCAGTGATTGGTCTCTGTCTAAGTGTCTCTTTAGTATGCCAAAACCTAACTGCGTTTGTGTGTATTTTCAGCTGTGGTAGAAATGTTTTTGTCGGCAGTTTAACATGTGACAATCACTTTTGACAGCTGCCATCCAGTGCAGAAAGGAAGAGGATGTCTAGTGTAGGTGTGTTTAGTTAGTAGTGCGTGTCAAGACCGCTTTGCCAGTAATGATTCAGGCATGTGTTTCCGGTGTTGTTGCATGCCAGTGATGTACAGTCAACCACAAAAGTCAACGAACCAGGGGGTCTCGTAAAACATTGAATTTCGGAGCAGCCTGTAAAACTAGCCAATAAAACTGTACGTCACTATGTTATTCGCATATACTAGCAGAAACTGGAAATGCGAACACCAGGCTCCATTGCGAGGCTGATGAGCTATTAACCTTTTTCTTGGATTCTGTGGTTTGCAAAATCTTGTGGCTGGCTGTACATATACAGTTCACTCATACTTGCAAGCAGGTTCTTAATTGCTTGCTTTGTTAAAAAAGAAAGTGATCTGGGCGTGATAATGAATGCTTTGCTGTATAATAGACAGAACTATTGCTTGCATTACCAAATGGCAGTTTGCAGTAGTCCACTGTCATCCTAGCTGCTAATGTGTTGACCTGAGAATCTGGTTGGTACATCAATCCTGGTTTTTCTTTTCCTTTCTCCTTTTTTTTTTCTTGTGAACTTTGCAGCTAGTCACCAATTCCAAACAAGAAAGTCCCAAGACAGACAAGATTCACCACACACCATAGCTTGTAACAAGACGCGGTTGTCACTCAGTTCAGCAGCTAAAGGTTACAGAAGCAGCCACAGCAGACATTTTCTTGGCTCAGGCGTGGCTAAAGATTTCATTTTTTAGCGGAAAGAGTGCAAATTTGTGCCTTTCAGTGACTTTGGTTCTGTACAGCTGATGGTTTCATCAGTGCAGAGCACAAAAAGAGGTAAAGGAACTTTCTTCTTGTGAAGTGATGTTACATATTACAATCTGAGAACCTTCTAAGATAATTCTCTGCATTTGCATTCTTCCTTAGATCCTAAGTATTTAGCATATTGATCATCATGAATTCTTGGTATGCTATTGAATACAATTAATGTGCGGTGTTATTCTGGCTCCAAGATGTTACAGCACTGTGCTGTTAGCTTTACATTGCTTGAAAGTACCATGAAATACTGCGCAGAAGTCAGCTGCCACTTGGCCAAGGAATTCGCTGTGGATGGAAAGGGTAAAAAAGGGTGCTGTCCCACTTTACTGATTTGTTTTGATCGTTTCAGTGAGTTGGGAATTCTTTTCTTTAGGACTGCAACACTGTTGACGCCTACTTGACTTCTCAGCCAAGTTTAAGGCAGTCAGCTTTCCTTCAAGCACTTTCTTCTCATTCTCCAGCACTTGCATGAGCCTGTAAGAGTAGAGTACAAGACTCATCATTACCCTTAAGCACCACCTTCCAGCTTTATTTTCTTGAAACCCTATTAAAGAACTTGCGTAAAAATATCTCCATTGATTTCCCCGCAACTGTTTGCAAGTGATGAAAGTCTGGTAATTAGGGTACATTACAAAAAATAGTATGTCGGGAGCTTTAAAGGCAGGTTGTTTGACAAGTCGTGCTGAAAGTTCATAAGATATGGTGTCTTAATGCACCAAGAGTGACCACATCAACATTGCATGAAATTATTATTTCAAGAGCTATATGCAAGCCCCCATAGCCCTCATGCTTCACTCAAGCTCCTATCTGCCAACTATTTACATGTTGACATCTGCAGCGCTTGTTGTTCTGCCTTATGGCCATCTGTGCACTGGCACGACCAGAATTTTTTTCGGTTATTATACGGAAGGGGGGGGGGGGTTCTGGCTGCATAGTATGTGCTGGCACGTGCCCGATGTGCCACCCCCTGGCTACGCCACTGCATCTGAGAGTTATAAATAGGGCATGATCTAGCTACCGCTGCCGTCTACAAATCTATGACGTCGCCTACGGCCAACAACAACAACCGCACAAGCAAGACTACTATTTGTTGCTCTTAAACATGATGCTATGGACCACAACTATTGCAATAGAACATTCCATAGCTATGCTATATATATGGCGTTTTTCTTAGCTGCTCTGAATTTTTCTAAATTGCCCATGGCAGAAAGCACAATTCTAACCCTTAACCGTTACATATATGAGAAGTCAAAATACCTAATTTAATGGTTAACATAATTACACAAATCTTGTTTAATTAATTACATTACAGTGGATGTTATTATCTACGTCGTATTGTAGGTAATGAGCTTGCAAGGCATATCGACTTGGAACAAATTCTGAAGATGGCACCGTTTTTAATATATGCGTCATCAAACGCAGTAAAAATGCACTCCTGTTTCACGTACTTAATAAAGAAAATGCTGTTGTATGTATTGAAGCATAAAAGTAACTGGAACACCAATGCGGACACTTTGAAAATTAATATCTTGAAACTGGTGCAAGTCCTGAGAATTCATTCCAAATGAATATGCCTCGCGAACTCACTGGCTACAAATAGTAAATTGAAATACCTTCCTTAAAGTAATATGTTAAAGAATTAATTAGTCTAAGTATGTTAATTATTCAATTAAGCAATCTTTATTTCTTGTAGATGTAATGGTTGCCTTGTCAAGAAATTTAGGTGAAGGGTTAGAATTGTGCTATCTGCCATAGGCAATATTTAAAATATTGGTGCAGCTAAAAAAGAAAGAACACTGGTATATAGCTACATACTGCCCATAACCGCACACACAAATATCTATGTGGACCACAGTTAACAAATTGTGGATGATTGGGTTTGTTGGTTCAGCATCATGATAAATCATGGCACAGAGGTGCACATGCAGGCAGAAGTCTGCATTACGATTTATTGGAGCTATCACTTTTTTCTTTACCATATCCATACAGCGCCATTGTATGGTGGCGATGCGTTATGCAATCCAGTGTGCTCACTGAACACAGCCAGGGACGATGCCCGAATTCTTCTGTTGGGGGACCAGAACATGATTCCCTATTTTACAGCGGAGCTTTCTTTGCCTCTTCCCTCGACTTTTCCACTGCTGCTGCTGCTGTCTTGCATGCATTGGAGGGTGGTTGAGAATGTGTATAATGCACATAGTAGGGACGCAGGAGACGCCTCTGTGCGGCCTTTTGATCGAGAACTTCGTGGATGTCGCCACAATGCCGTCTGGAACTCCTTGGCCATTGGCACAGTGCCTTCTGGAACTCCCTGGCCATCGGCACAATGCCCTCTGGGTGGCTGTAATTACGCATTAGCCACCCGCAAAAGCATTGCAGAAGCTGCAGTGCTTACTTTTGTACTCACGTGCAGCAGCCCAGTGGGGATGCAGTATGGTAGAAAAAGGAGACAGAAAATGCGTCAAGCCAATGCGCTGACGAAACGGGTGAATAATAGCCACTTCTTTCGCTCATGGCAACTTGATGATTGTGGCAGAATAGAAAGGTGCCATCAGAAAGTATGCATTGTTTGGGGTCTCTCCAATTAAAGGTTGTCATTTACAGCTTCGCTGTACAACCCCCTTCACAGCGTGGATTGGAGACCAATTTATTTCTAATTTTCTTCTTCCTTTTGAGGTGGGGGGTTATGCTATAGGTCACTCAGCACTTGCAAGTTGGCGCTCTGTGGTGCTAGGGAGGGAAGGAGGGAGGAAATTGAAGGGTTGGCCACCCTTCCTGAGAGTGGCCCCAGTGCATGCGTGAACCACTCCTCCTGTCAGGTGCCCCTGTACATTACACATGCATTCCACTGCTCCACTGAGTGCGACTGGCAGCACTGCACCCTTGTGCCGCCAGTCGCACCGCCGAGGAAATGTATATACGCACCTACATTGACCAAAGGCAAGAACCCTTGCAAGAACAAACGCCTCGGTGCTATATTGAACTGCGTAATGCTATCGCATTTGTACTTGTAATTGAACTTGCAAATGTACACAAAAGATATAATATGGTAAAAAGATAGTTTGGAAACTTTAATCCCTATTGCAAGCATGCTGTGAGACTGTGTTGCAAAGTCATTTGCAACAACTGCATGCGAAGAATGTTGTGATGGCTTCTTCGCAGCCGATACCGTGTGGGACACTGCAGGTATCACTGATCTAATGAGAATGCCCTGTTCTCATGCCCCTCATGTCGGTGTTTGGTTCAGTTGTGTATTTTAGGAGCGATTCTACAATAGTGCTTAATTTCCATACACAGAAAAATATAAATAAGTTATGTACGCGTACAGTACACCCTTGCAATTTGTTAACAATACCACATGATCATCAACCGCACGGCATGTCAGTGGCCTTGTAGTGGTCAGGTGCACCCCTAAAGTGAACAGCGCCGCAGAATGCATTCGAACTAGAATTCGCCGTGCATGACTGCTCATAAAGTTGTAAACCCTGCCATCCCTCGCCACTACAAGGACGCTGACATGCCGTATGGTCGACACACTGTTAAAAAATTGCAAGGTTGTACTGTACGTAGGAATTGGTGGTAGAGTTGCCACCTGGACGGTTTTCCCTCAAGGTGCTGGCTATAGTCATATTCCGCCATATTGTCAAAATCTGTAATGATGGCATTTTGAGCCAGTCAGAGAGGCCTAGCAGCCCTCTGGATCAATCAGAGCTGGCAAGATGGCACATTCTACCAGTGCCTCCTTTATGTTAAGCATAGAGGAGGCACTGATTCGACATTAGAGAATTTTAGTGCGTCCGGTATTCCGGCAAGCGCGGTCGGTTTGCCGGATGAGTGGGGGCATAAACGTGAGCGGCCAGATTGGTGGCACCAGCTGGCGGTGCAAAACTGAACCACACAAACACAGAGCTAATTATGATATTCTGCTTAGCTGCTGGCGTAAATTTTCGACAGCGGCGTAATTGTGTTCACAATTACGCCGCTGCCGTATATTTGCACGAGCAGCGAAGCGGAATATAGCAGGTTACTGCAATTTTGGCACTGTGTTTGGCTGAGCTCTACACCACCAGGCGGGTGCACCCCTCCGGCCGCTCACGTTTACGTCCCCGCCCATCCGGCAATCCGCCCAAACCACCCCCGTTTGCCGGAATGACGGACAAGCTAAATGACCCTGTTATGGCGACGTATGAGATGCCATCCCGAATCCGCCCCATCTCCCTGGGTTATCAGAAACAACTCCCGAGATATGTGGGTTGTTTACACCAGCGCCTTCGATAGCACTGCCTACGGGATCCGCTCGCGTTACGAACGGCATTAATAACCTTGCGATGACATAATGTGCATACAACTTAAGAAAACAGCAGTTGGCAACCAAGGCACACGGACCGCGCAGAGTTGTGATAAGGTACGTCCTCACTTGCGCGTTAGCACCACCACCACCACTGCGCGTTAGCGGTCGCGGAGAGCGGCGGGCAGGCGAGCGTTCTCGCCCTCTCTCGAGATGCCTCGGAAGCCCGCGCTAATTCCCGCGCGTTTCAGCAACACCACCTAATCACGACCTACTGTATAAACGACAGGTGCACGACAGTAGTCGTGCACCTAATCCGTTGATTTCAGACGTTGTTGCTGGCGAGAGCATTGACCTCACCGCCCACGTGACGACTTCGGCGCTTGTGATTGGCTTGCTCGGGTTTGTGGAAACGCGGTGCCGCGAAAAAATGGGTTTGGGATCCATCCTCGCGGGGGCAGAGAATTCTTGCCGCGAAAGCGCCTTTGCCCGAGCGTATTTCCGCAAGTGAAGACGTACCTTTAGTCCGCTAGCCAATTACAGAAGCAAACAAAGTTGTCGTCAAGCAACGTTTTCAAAATGGCGTCATACTTGATACCTCCGAAGCGTCTGCTGTTCTTGAAGAATGTTTTTATCGGCGGAAGCGATGAGGTGCGCAACAGACATTGGTCAAAGTGTATGGGGTCTGAGCATTTCACTCTTCAAAAGCCCATGGTACAGTTCATTTCACTGCTGAGTCCGTTTTACTCATGGGACTTTAATGCCAACTGACGTGAAACTTGGCAGTAAATAGTTGCAGCGAAGCAAGCGTTTTATTTCAGTTCAATGAAGAATTATATGCTTTCGCCGTTCCGCTATCATAGACGAGTGAAAACGTATAAAATTACGGGCTTATAATTTTATTTTTGTGGTTACCGCCTTATTTAGGTAACAGGGAAAGTTTGAAGTACGAACTATTTGCAGCCTCGCGGAGGAACAGTGGCTGGTGGTTATGAGGGCGTGGGCGGGGCTTCACTGCACCAGTTTACGGCCAGAGACCAACGGACGCCAAGCCTGGGTGAAGAGGCAAGTAAAGCTTCGGAAAATCGGTCGTTATAATTTAAACGCTGTAGCCAAGGCCCCCCCTTTTTTTTTCTTCGCGCGGATAATGTCCGGTACGCGAGGGTATATGTACTCTAGCTGAGAGATGCTAGTGGGAGCGAAGGGCTCATGGCTCGCTTGGGGTGGAATCAACGCCCGGCGCAGACACCTTGCGGCCGAGGAAGATCCACAAGCATTCGTTGTTCACAAGTGGCCATCCCTCCCAAGTATTCGCTGTGCGCCGTGCATCTCCGCTAATCCGACGCAAACCGGCCCATTTAGCATAACACAGTCCATGAACAGCCCAAGAGCGGCGTCCCCCTGTACTGCTATATGCAGCATTCGGCGTATACCTGTCTCTCCTGTCGTGCAGCTGCCTGTCAGCCTGCTCCCGCTGGCGCTCCTGTTGGAGACGTAGCTGATTCTGGTGGAACTTCCTGTCTGTCTTGCGCTCCCACTCGCATCGAAGGCCCACCATCTCCTCGTCGTGGAGCGACGATCGTACCGAGTCCCGGTAACAGCCGCGCGGTGGCCATGCGCCGGCTTCGGCCCAGCAGTAGAGAGGTTGGTGGCTGCTGCTCACCTGCAACAAGCCACCCCGTCATCACGCGCACGTGCGCATGCACGCCACCTTTTCGTGTCATTTTAATCACTTCAATCTTAAGTAGCAAGCCTCGGATGCAGCAGGGCTGATATCAGCGTGTGTAACTCAATTTATAAATAGAAGCTCTAAAGAATGTTCTCACAGAACAGAAAAGGACTTGTAGTAGCAAATCCAGGCCCTTGTTGCACGTGGTGCCGCTGACGTTCGCGCTCTTTGTCATCACTTGCTGCCTTCAGCAGTGCAGCGCTTTTAGCACAGACGTTCAAGACCTCTCATTTTCTTTTCCGTCATGACTATTTAATGATGTACGTAAAAAAACGATAATCATGAGGTCTGATTCAGGAATAATTGTGGCATTTCTGTGGATTCTTTTCTAGATCTTTTATCATTTTACCTTACGTCAACTTTTGTTGCTGGGGGGAACAATTCTGTGTGTCCAGAATTCTGGTACCTATATTGACTTACGGGTGGCTCCAGTGCTGAGCAACATTTTCTTGAACTGGGTTGACCGTGAGATTCGAGTCAGACCTACCAGGCTTAGTTTCGCATCTGTTACGCAATGTAGACTATTATTTTATTTTTATGAAGGGTTACGATGAACTATACCATGGATATGGTCAACATATTGAATTAAATTGTGGAGTTTTAGGCGCCAGAACCGCGATTTTATTATGAGGCACGCCGTAGTGAGGGACTCAGGATTAATTTTGACCACCTGGGGATCTTTAACTTGCCTTCAATGCACGGGACATGGGCGTTTTTTGCTGTGACGCCCCTATCGAAACGCCCGCGGCGGCCGAGATTCGATCCCGCGACCTCGTGCTTAGCAGTCCAACATAGCCGAAGCTACCACGATGGTTTGATCAACGTTCTGAAGGCATTGAAAGAAAGGGGCCGTGATTGCGCTTCACGTCCGAGGCGGCCGATGGATACATCGTTACAGTTTCTGGACCTTTCTTAAACTTTTCACGAAAAGCATGTCTGTCTGAAGTATACGTACCAGTGGCGTAGCCAGAAATTTCGTTCGGGGGGGGGGTGGAGGGGGGGCGAGCTCACGTTGCAGCTTTGCCTCCTCCTTAAGAAGCTTTAGCTCGGGTGCTCCTATCTAAATACATGTAGAAAGCCAATTCGTTTTTCTCGGCAACCACGGCACCAAATTTGATGAGATTTGTTGCATTTAAAGGAAAACTTAAATTCTACTGACTTCTGGTTTGGAATTTTTCATTTATGTTGTCAATTTATTATTAACAATTGGCGAAAATCGCAAATTTTCAGAAAACGAAACTATCGCGTTTAAAACTCTGTAACTCAACAATGAAAAATAATATCACAATTCTGTGAATCGCATCTAATAGTACATCTACAGCGGACAAAATTGATATGTTACAAATGAATTTCAAATAATTTAGTATTATCGAAATACGGCTTTTGGAGAACCCTTGTGGACCACGTAACCAATTCACGTTATATACAAATTGACATACCAAATTTGTCCGCTTTGACTCTTATAATAGATGCCGTTTGAAGAACCGCGATATCTGTTTTTAATGAAGAGCTATTAGTTTGTAAACGTCGTGCTTATATTTTTTTCACACTTTCAAAATTTTCAAAATATTTTAAACAATATTCAGGCCCTAAATCAAAATTCCGCTTCCAACAGATACTAGTACTTAACTTTCTCTCTATAATTCAACAAATTTCATTAAAAGCGATCCGACGGTTAGCTCAGAAAAGCGTTTCTGCGATTTGAATAGGCCGCGTCGGAATTGGGCCCGAGCTAAAGCTCCCTCTTAAACAATTTGTCGAGGGATTAAATACATGAATAATAACTGCATTGCCATTGCCAAAACTGCTGCAAACAAATTTTTGAACGCTACGCACTGTAAAAAGAAGTAATATATGTATTTTTTCGTGAAAAGATATACTCGTATGTGCCAGAAATCGTGCTCAAAATGACTGATGTCAATTCCTTGTTTTTGTCTATTTAATAAGTAAAGAAAATGTCACACGATCTTTAGAACTATATCAGTTCGAAACCAGCGAGGCAGTGCATGCCACTGATATGAAAAATGTAAAGGCCATGAAGCGAACAACTTGAGGACAAATATGTTAACGAAACTTTCTCATTGAATGACCTTGCTTACATTTTTGTACATATGCAACGGCCACTGAAAAATCTCAATGACGCTGTCATTTATTCGAATGTATTAAGCAGGAGCAGCTCTCACCGTTCGTGTATCGTGAGTAATTGCACCGAAATTATTGTCCCAACAGAGAGCACCTATATAATGTCGTTCTGCAAAATATACGAGGGCGAGTCAAATGAAAGTGAGCTAATGCGAATATATGACAAACAGGGGCGTAGCCAGGGGGGGGGGGGGGGCTTATGGGGCTTCAGCCCCCCCCGAAATTTTTTCGTGCTGTCCATGCACCGCCGACCAAAGCGACTCCCGGCGCCGGAAATCACTCTGGATTTTGTCTAGAATGTCTTTTTGACGCTCGAAAAGACATTTAACCGCGAAGATTGCGAACTCGGGCTGGATTTCGTGGCAAGCCCGTACACCGGCAGTCATATAACGCCAAGCAGTCCCATCCGAGCACAAAGTTTCAAGGGCGCTTTGATGGTGAGCGGGCTCGCCGTGGCATCTCACTGAGGCCACGGAATCTATGGAGCGCTTGGATATCAATTGCGAAACTTTATGGGTATAAATCTCATATGCTCTTGATGTGAAACGTGCATTGACATTTACAAAGTTGTGCTTTAAATTTTCAATTGCGGAACTTTGTGGGTTTAATGTTGTTATAAACATTTGACGCCAAAAGTCCATTGACTTTTCTAGTCTTACATCGGAACATACAACGAGACAAGCCAAATCAACACACTAGCAGACCAGTTGACAAAGCACGCAGCGAGGTCCAATGAGACGATGCGTTGGGGTGGTTCATTTGTGCCGTCATGTCACATAAAAAATATCAACATATTTTTTTAACCTATGTCAGAACATCCATGTCAAGACACTAAAGCCAGCCAAAGTAACTACGTTCTTATTTATTTTTTCTACTTTGACTTTTATTCGCCGAGGACACATTGAGCCTCTTCAATTTTTTTGTTCTCGCTACCCTACCCGCGGGCTGCCAGAGCGAGCCATAGCGCATATGTTTTTCTCGTATGGCCCCGACCACCGCGCGGTGTACTTCGGTGGGCGTTCGGTTTGCTCTGGCCGAGTGGATTTTCACCTGACAGAGTTTTGGAAGCTTTCTGGCTAGCATACGAGAAAAAAAAAACAAAGGTCGCTCGCCGCCATCACTGTGGGGACTCGAAGGATTGCACCGCATTCCTTGAGCGGAACCTTTCCGGAAAGTCTTGTTTCGCCGGTGTCGGATACTGAGCAGTATGCGTATGGTTCTCAGTGGGTCAATCATCCCATGTTTTCTTCGGTATTTTTTCCGTAGCCCCATTAGGTGCCCGTTGTAGGCATTCGATTCTGGCCAACATACTTTCCTATGCGTTCTTTTTTCCATTTCGGTGCCTCCGCCCCACAGAAAAAAAAAAAAAAAACATTGTTGTGGCGCAGCGAATTCTCGCATGGTGAAAGTTCGATTTTGATACTTCTTTTGCGGAAAGTAATGGGCGACGGGACGCTTCAGTTTCCAGATACGTTTATTATATTATTGCGAAAGCAATTATAAGGACACTCCAGGTGCATTCCTGCCATCGCCGTCGCCCTCATGTTTCGTATAAAGTCCAAGGGTTATAACATCGTGACCACGCGCTGTATGCTGTATGTGCGAGTAAAAGCGTAGGAGGGGAGGTGGAATGGGTGAGCCGACGATGGTGGCTCAGTCTTGTGTGCGCAAAGGAGAAAAGCGGGGAGCAAGCGCGCCGCCTTCCGTCGCGCGCAATACATCGGGGGGAGTGGATGGAATGGGGGCGGAATCTAGGATTTTGTGAATCTATGATTGTGCAACATGTTTATTTGCCTTGTTTGATGCATTACATACAGTTACTTTTTCTTACATACATAGACTCATTGGAGACTTATACGTATACTTAAATATCTTGTTGCGAGGTTTTGTGTATACATGAAGTGAACTTTGTTTCCAGTGACACTTTTTTGTCCTTTATCAAGCCGTATTTTCGCATTTGTATATCCCATTGTATCTTTGCATTTCTAAAGTACGAGGGCGAGTCAAATGAAAGTACGCCTACCCTAACCGCGCAATAATGGTTCGGTTCATACGGTTCATACTGCGAGGCATGCGCGTAGGAGAACGGCATGTCTCATTTACAAAAGTGACACGCAGGTGTGAAGATAATGCTCTCATACACTGGGTTGAATATGGTTGCGTCACATAATGGACACTTCAAAAGTTGAACAGCTCGGTGTCGCGAAGTTTTTGACAGCTAAAGGTGTTTCCAAAACAGAAATTAATCGCCGTATGGCTGCCGTTTACGTTGAACACGGCATTTTATTGACCACTGTGAAGCGCTGGAGCAAACGGTTTAAAGGACGTTGCAAAGACATTCCAAGACCGGGCCAAAACCATCGTGCAATCACCCCCCACACAATTTCAAAGGTTCATGAGCTGATGAAACAAGAAGGGAGCATAGGCATCGATGAACTGGCAGACCGTCTGAACATCAGTCACGGTTCGGTTCACGCCATAATTCATGAGCTTCTCGGTTATCGGCTCTTTGGTGCGCAATGGATCCCCAAGATTTTGATCCATCGCGAGAAGACGGAGAAGTTTCGCGCTGCCTTGACTCATCTGATCGGGTATCACAATGAGGATGACGACTTCTTGTTTGCATTTGTGATCGGGGACGAACCTTGATGCCACTACTACGAGCCTGAAACACGACGGCAAAGCTTACAGTGGAAACATTCGAATTTACCACGCCCAAAGAACGCAAAGGGAATCATTTCCGCCGGATCGGTGTTGTCGACTTTTTTTTTTCGATCGTCAGGGACCATTACGCTAAGTCTTGAGAGACTATTAATTGTTTCCGATACCGTGAAATGCCGAAACGGCTGCATGTTGCAATCAAGACGAAACTATATGGAAAATTGACGGATGGGGTCATCTTGTTCCACGACAATGGCCGTCCCCACATCGCTGATGTATTTAATACAAAACTGGCAATGTTCAACTGGGAAACGCTGCAAGATCCGCCTGGAAAGGTGTTGTTGACTTTTTTTTTCGGTCGTCAGGGTCCATTACTGATAGAATTTGCTAAATCTTGAGAGGCTATCAATTGTTTCCAATATTGTGAAACGCCAGAACGGCAGTGTGTCGCAATCAAGAACGAACAACGTGGGAAATTGACGAATGGGGTCATCTTGTTCCACGACAGTGCCTGTCCCCACGTCGCTTATGTGGTTAATACAAAACTGGCAAAATTCAAGTGGGAAACGCTTCAGCATCCGCCATACAGCTCAGACCTGTCACCTTGCGACTTCTACATTTTGGGGCAGCCGAAAAAACAGCTCAAGGGAACCAGATACAGAGTTTTTGAAGCAGCAACCCAAGGAGTTTTATAAGACGGGAATCACGCGACTCTTTAGTCAATGGGACAAATGTCTAAATTCTCATGAAGGCTACTTTTAAATAAAGTACCCCGTTGTTGGCTCACATTCATTTGACTTGCCCTCGTATATCTTGCAGAATTCCTGCTTTTTATACGTGCCCTCTGTTGTGACTATTATTTCGGTGCAATTACTCACGATACACGACCAGTGACAGCTGCTCCTGCGTAATACATTAAAACAAATTACAGCGTCATTGAGATTTTTCACTGGCCATTGCATATATACTAGAATGTAAGCACGGTTCTTGAATGACAAAGTTTCGTTAACATATTTGTCCCCAACTTGCTCAGTTCATTGCCTTTTAATTTTTCATATCAGTGGCATGCACTGCTTTTCTGGTTTCGAACTGATATAGTTCCAAAGTTCGTGTGATATTTTCTTTACTTAGATAGACAAAAATATGGAAGCATTGATACCAGGTATTTTGGGCAAAATTTTTGGCACATACGAGTATATTCTTTTATGAAAGAATACATATTTTATTGTTTTGACTGTGCGTAGCGTTCAAGAATTCGTTTGCAGCATCTTTGGCAATGACAATGCAGTTATTATTCATGGATTTGATCCCTTGACAAATTGTTTAAGAGGAAGCTTTAGCTCGGGCCCAATCCGACGCGGCCTATTCAAATAATTGTAAAACGCAGAAACGCTTTTCTTAGATAATCCTGCTAATCGCTTTTGTTGAAATTCGTTGCATTTGAGAGAGAAAGTCAATTCCTAGTTCTGTTGGAAACACAACTTCGATTTAGGGCCTGAATTTTGTTTAAAATATTTTGAAAAATTCGAAAGTTTGAAAAAATAGAAGCACGACGTTTACAAACTAATAGCTATGCATGAAGAACAGACATTGTGGTTCTGTAAACGGCATCTATTATAACAGTCAAAGCGGACAAGTTTGCTATGTCAATTTGTATCTTACGTGACTTGGTTACGTTGTGTACAAGGGTTCGGCACAAGCCGTATTTCCACAATACTAAATTTTGTTTAGATTCATGTGTAACATATCCATTTTGTCCGCTGTAGATGTACTATTAGATGCAATTCACAGAATTGTGATATCATTTTTCATTGTTGAGTCACGGAGTTTTAAACTTGATAGTTTCGTTTTCTGAAAATTTTCGATTTGGCCAATTTTTAATAAATAATTGACCACCTAAATGAAACATTCGAAACCAGTAGTCACTAGAATTAAACATTTTCTTCTATATGCAACAAACCTCCTCAAATTTGGTGAAGTGGTTGCAGGGAAAAACGAATTCCCCTTATACATGTATTTAAATAGGAGCACCCGAGCTAAAGCTTCCTCGAACAAAATTTCTGGCTACGCCACTGGCCCCATATATATATATATATTTATATATATATATATATATATATACATACATACATGGGGCCAGAGGCGTAGCCCCCCCCCCCCCCCCCCGAACAAAATTTCTGGCTACGCCACTGATGACAAACGGGGTACTTTATTTAAAAGCAGTCTCCATGAGCATTTAGACATTTGTCTCATTGACTAAGGAGTCGGGTGATTCCCGTCTCATCAAAATTCTTAGGTTACTGCTTCAACAAATCTGCAACTGACTCTTTCACGTCATCGTCCGACACGAATCTATTTCCCTTGAGCTGTTTTTTCATTTGTCCCAAAATGTGGAAGTCGCAAGGCGACAGAGCGTTTCCCACTTGAACTTTGCCAGTTTTGTATTAACCACATCAGCTGCGTGGGGACGGGCATTGTCGTGGAACAATTAAAAATTAAATTATGGGGTTTCACGTGCCAAAACCACTTTCTCATTATGAGGCCCGCCGTAGTGGAGGACTCCGGAAATTTTTACCACCCGGGGTTTTTTAACTTGCACCTAAACCTAAGTACACGGGGGTTTTCGCATTTCGCCCCCATCGAAATGCGGCCGCCGTGTGCGGGATTCTATTCCGCGACCTCGTGCTCAGCAGCCCAACACCATAGCGAGGTCGTGGAACAAGATGACCCCATTCGTCAATTTTTCACATCGTTTCTTCTTGATTGCGACACGCAGCCGATCCGGCGTTTCACAATATCGAAAACGATTGATAATCTCTCCGACTTTAGCAAATTCTATCAGTAATGGGCCCTGACGATCGAAAAAAAAAATAGTCAACAACACCTTTCCGGCGGAATTGACGGGCTTCGCTTTCTTTGGGGGTGGTGAATTCGAATGTTCCCACTGTAAGCTTTGCTGTCGTGTTTCAGGCTCGTAGTAGTGGCACCATGGTTCGTCCGCGATCACAATTGCAGACAAGAAGTCGTCAGCCTCATTGTGATACTGGATCAGATGAGTCAAGGCAGCGCAGAACCTTCTTCTGGCGGTGGTTCAAAATCTTGGACATCCATTGCGCACACAAGAGCCGATAACCGAGATGTTCATGAATTATGTTGTGAACGGAACCGCGACTGATGTTCACACGCTCTGCCAGTTCATCGATGCGTATCCTCCGTTCTTGTCTCATCAGATCATCAACATTTGCAGTTGTGTCGGGGGTGATTGCACGATGGCTATGGCCCGGCTTTGGATCGTCTTCGCAACTTTCACGTCCTTTTTCAACCATTTGCTCCAACGCTTCACAGTGGCCAATGAGAGAGAGAGAGAATAAACATTTTTATTGGGTGAATGCAGCTTTGGAAAGGCGTCCTCATTCCAGAATGCCTTGAGCTCGGGCCGCGTCCTGGGCCCTCGCAATGAGCCGTTGCTGATCCTCGAGGTCGGAGCTGGCCAAGGCTCTCTCCCAAAGCTCGTTAGTAGGGTAAGGGTTCGGAGGATTTAATGGTGCCGCTCTGCAACCCCCTACTATGTGCCTGAGGGACCCGGGCTCTGCGCAGAAGCGGCATTGCGGAGATAATTGTGTAGCGTCTATGAGGTGATTTCTGGTTGGGTGGGGGAATATGTTAACCTGAAGAGCTCGGAGGAATCGCTCCTGCATGCTCTCTAGGTAGTGACTTGTGTGGTGGTGCATATGTTCTGCGGGTTAGCTTGTAGTGTTGTGTGATGTCTTGGTAAGAGACTAGAGGGTGCATGCGCTCGGGTTCAGATTCCTCGGCGTCGGCTCGGTGGGTCAGATCTCGAGCCACGTGGTTGGCGACCTCGTTGCCAGGAATGCCTTGATGAGCTGGCGCCCAGATGATCATGACAGATCTCGTTGGCGGCTTTTGATTGATGATCCGGAGCGTAGTGGTATGAATTCTGCCGCTAGCAAAGTTGCGGCACGCCTGTTGGGAGTCGGTCACTATGACTTCAACCTCTGTTTGGGAGAGCGCTAGGGTTATGGCCGCTTCCTCGGCTTGGAGGGGATTGTTTCGTGTGAGCGAAATGCTGCTCCGATGTTCTGTGTTGACGACTACGCTGGCTGTTGTGGCTGCGCGTCTGGAGTCTGCGCGTCTGGAGCGTCCGTGTAGGCTGTAGAGGGTAAAGTCCCGTATCGCTTGTGTATGGCCAGGACGCGGGCCTCCCTTCGCTCTGCGTGGTGCACTGGGTGCATATTGCAGGTAGAGGACGTACGGTGATGTTTCTCCGGATATTGTTGATATTATTTTATGTGACATTATTGTGTGATATTATTTTATGTGACATGACGGCACAAATGAACCACCACAACGCTTCGTCTCATCGTATCTCGCTGCGTGTTTTGTCAACTTGTCTTATAGTGTGTTGATTTGGCTTGTCTCGTTGTATATTCCGATCTAAGACTTTAGAAATTTCAATGCACCTTTGGCGTCAAATGTTTATAACACCATTAAACCTACAATGTTCCCGAATTTAAAATCTAAAGCACGACTTTGGAAATCTCAGTGCACGTTTCTCATCAAAAGTTTATTAGAACTTTATACTCATAAAGTGTAAGAATTGAAATCCAAGCGCTCCCTAGATTCCGCGGCCTGAGCGAGGTGCTGCGACAAGCCCGCCCGCCACGCCTTTGCAACTTCGTCCTCGGGTGGAGCTCCTTGCATTATGATATGTGACTCCCGGTGCGTGGGCGTTGCCGCGAAATCCAGCCCGATTTCGCAACGTGTGAAAAGGACCTTCTAGACAAAATCAAGCATGGTTTTCCGCACCGGGGGTTGTTTTGGCCGGCGGTGCATGGACAGCACGAAAAAATTTCGGGGGGAGGGGGGAACAATGATAGGACAAGGCGCCTTGTCCTGTAATTGTTCTTTCTTCATTAGTGTGCTGTCTCGGCTGGCGCTTCATCTTTTGAAAGCTATGAACCAACTATAGCCCCACAGCGTGTTCTACCGTAATGAACTTTATTTTCCGAAGTAATACAGCGCGCGATGCGCGGTGTCGGCCAGACAGCTTGCCGGCGAGATTAGGAAGCATGACGGGAGAGCCCATGGGTGTGGGCTATCCCGTCCCTAATTAACATGTGTTCACATGTTAATTAGGGACGGCCGGCACACGGTATAGGCATGGCTTTGGTTGCAGAACAAAAAATAACACACTTTCATATTCTTAGTCGGCGCGTGCTGTTTTCATAATACACCATCGGCCAATAACTTCCACCAGAAGCATGATATTCTTAGAAATGATTTTAACAGAATAACTTTATTGTGCGAGTATGAAGAAATATAGCTGATTTCGTCCATTCGCCGAGTAGATGACCGACTCCCCCCAATGCGATCTTTCGCTAATTCTTCAGTTTTATCACGGGCGCCAAGTTCGTCGCCCTGCACTTTCTGGAAATAAAATCTGAACATAAATGCGACGAAGTTCACGGCATCAAGTATTTTCTGTTTACGCTGGCAATCCAGAGCCGCGCTTGTCTGCAACCGCAGCGGCGACTCGAGCCCACGACCTTTGGTGGGAGTTGAACCCACTTGGAGACATGGGTGAACCGACGATACCTCCAAGTTGTCCAATTGTCATCGGGAAGGTCGACAGTCGAACCCACTTGAATATATGGGCGAACCGGCGATATCTCTCAGTTGGATTCCATTTAGCATCGTGAAGGTTGAGAGTCGAACCCACGTCCTTTGGTAGCAGCCAAACCCACTTGGAGATATGGGCGAACGGGCAATATCTCCAAGTTGGATTCCGATTGTCATCGGGAAGGTCGAGAGTAAGCCACGACCTTTGGTGGTAGTAGAACCCATTTGAAGATATGGGCGAACCGGCGATATCGCCCAGTTGGATTCCATTTAGCATCGTGAAGGTTGAGAGTCGAACCCAGGCCCTTTGGTAGCAGCTAAACCCACTTGGAGATATGGGCGAGCGGGCAATATCTCCAAGTTGGATTCCGATTGTCATCGGGAAGGTCGAGAGTCTAAGCCACGCCCTTTGGAGGTAGTAGAACCCATATGAAGATTTGGCGAACCGGCGATATCTCCCAGTTGGATTCCATTTAGCATCGTGAAGGTTGAGAGTCGAACCCACGTCCTTTGGTAGCAGATAAACCCACTTGGAGATATGGGCGAACGGGCAATATCTCCAAGTTGGATTCCGATTGTCATCGGGAAGGTCGAGAGTCTAACCCACGCCCTTTGGAGGTAGTAGAACCCATTTGAAGATATGGGCGAACCGGCGATATCTCCCAGTTGGATTCCATTTCGCATCGTGAAGGCTGAGAATCGAACCCACGACCTTTGATGGGAGTAGAACCCACTTGGAGATATGGGCGAACGGGCAATATCTCCAAGTTGGATTCCGATTGTCATCGGGAAGGTCGAGACTCGAACCCACTTGAATATATGAGCGAACCGGCGATATCTCTCAGTTGGATTCCATTTAGCATCGTGAAGGTTGAGAGTCGAACCCACGTCCTTTGGTAGCAGCCAAACCCACTTGGAGATATGGGCGAACGGGCAATATCTCCAAGTTGGATTCCGATTGTCATCGGGAAGGTCGAGAGTAAGCCACGACCTTTGGTGGTAGTAGAACCCATTTGAAGATATGGGCGAACCGGCGATATCGCCCAGTTGGATTCCATTTAGCATCGTGAAGGTTGAGAGTCGAACCCAGGCCCTTTGGTAGCAGCTAAACCCACTTGGAGATATGGGCGAGCGGGCAATATCTCCAAGTTGGATTCCGATTGTCATCGGGAAGGTCGAGAGTCTAAGCCACGCCCTTTGGAGGTAGTAGAACCCATTTGAAGATTTGGCGAACCGGCGATATCTCCCAGTTGGATTCCATTTAGCATCGTGAAGGTTGAGAGTCGAACCCACGTCCTTTGGTAGCAGATAAACCCACTTGGAGATATGGGCGAACGGGCAATATCTCCAAGTTGGATTCCGATTGTCATCGGGAAGGTCGAGAGTCTAACCCACGCCCTTTGGAGGTAGTAGAACCCATTTGAAGATATGGGCGAACCGGCGATATCTCCCAGTTGGATTCCATTTCGCATCGTGAAGGCTGAGAATCGAACCCACGACCTTTGATGGGAGTAGAACCCACTTGGAGATATGGGCGAACGGGCAATATCTCCAAGTTGGATTCCGATTGTCATCGGGAAGGTCGAGAGTCTAACCCACGCCCTTTGGAGGTAGTAGAACCCATTTGAAGATATGGGCGAACCGGCGATATCTCCCAGTTGGATTCCATTTCGCATCGTGAAGGCTGAGAATCGAACCCACGACCTTTGATGGGAGTAGAACCCACTTGGAGATATGGGCGAACGGGCAATATCTCCAAGTTGGATTCCGATTGTCATCGGGAAGGTCGAGAGTCTAACCCACGCCCTTTGGTAGGAGTCAAACCCACTTGGAGATATGGGCGAACGGGCAGTATCTCCAAGTTGGATTCCGATTGTCATCGGGAAGGTCGAGAGTCTAACCCACGCCCTTTGGTAGGAGTCAAACCCACTTGGAGATATGGGCGAACGGGCAATATCTCCAAGTTGGATTCCGATTGTCATCGGGAAGGTCGAGAGCCTAACCCACGGCCTTTGGTGGGTGTAGAACCCACTTGGAGATATGGGCGAACCGGCAATATCTCCAAGTCGGATTCCGATTGTCATTGGGAAGGTCGATAGTCTAATCCACGACCTTTGGTGGGAGTAGAACCCACTTGAAGATATGGGCGAACCGGCAATATCTCCAAGTCGGATTCCGATTGTCATCGGGGAAGTCGATAGTCTAATCCACGACCTTTGGTGGGAGTAGAACCCACTTGGAGATATGGGCGAACCGGCAATATCTCCAAGTCGGATTCCGATTGTCATGGGGAAGGTCTATAGTCTAATCCACGACCTTTGGTGGGAGTAGAACCCACCTGGAGATATGGACGTACCGGCAATTCTCCAAGTAGAAATCCAATTGTCATTGCGACGGTCGAGAGTCTCACCCACGATCTTTGATGGGAGTCGAACCCGCAACCTTTGGTGTTAATTAGGGCGAAATTCATTAAGGCACAGTTAACTAAGCCTCTCGAATCCACTACCTATGGTGGGAGAAAACAAGTATAAGAAATAACAACGCAATAAAATGAAAATGTCAAGTAATGTATGTGACGTGCCGTTGTGGCCGTCGGTTTCTATGTGTTCCGGGTTGCCGTAAGACGCATGCAGACACAGTGGAGACCAGGAAGGGACTCCCAAGCCCTTCCTCTTTATTTCGCAAGCCCTCCACGCGAGCGCGAGCTCGGCGCCGATCTTGGTTGTTTTCTCCGCGCCAAGGCGCGAGACACGTACGCACCAAGCGTCGTCCGCTATTGCTCATGACGATGTATGTCTCGTGAGTGGGCAGACTTTCGTCTTCATCCTCTTTAGCGTAGGCTAAAGTGACTGTCCACATTATTTTTCAGCAGAATACGGAACAGTGGTAGCCCGTTGACCTTGAGTCGTCTGACATCGCAGCAATCACAGACGGAACACATTAGAGCCGCACCAGTTCGCAATGACACTGCTACCGCACTGGTATCGTGCTGCTCTCAAGCATGCGTTCGGTGAACAAGGTCGGCTCTCGTCGGGTGACGGCGAAAATGCATGCTGCTGGCCAAGAGACGGCCGCTCAATGGAAACGCACTTGCCGTGGCAGAGCGCTGCTGATGAGATGAAAAATGCCCTGCCGCTTCCTCGTCGCTAGTCACGATGGAGCTGCCCTTGTTCAGCGAACGCGCGCTTGACAGCAGCACAATGCCACTGCGCAAACGCTCCGTCACGCGGCTTTTTTCGCATTTTGCAGGCTTTCTTTGCAGCCCGGAAAAAAAGGACTACGTGAGATGTATCGTAAAGAAACAACTCGATCGGTGGTTTGTGCAGGTGCTCTACAAATCTGCGCATCATACTTGGAGTCCTCC